>NC_141693.1:1134543957-1135743957 GCF_964263255.1 Lissotriton vulgaris
TCGGCTAGTGACCAGTGCGTGCGTGACCGTCTTTCTAGTTTCGGTGGGGATCCAGCGGAAGATTTTTTTGAGCATGCGTAGGATGTTGAAGCCGGATGACGTGACGGCGTTGACTTGTCTGGTCATCGAGAGGGAGGAGTCCAGAATGAAACCCAGGTTCCGTGCGTGGTCCGTGGGGATGGGTGCTGTTCCCAAGGCCGGAGGCCACCATGAGTTGTCCCAGGTGGAGGGGGATGAACCTAAGATGAGGACTTCAGTTTTGTCCAAGTTCAGTTTTAAGCGGCTTTTCTTCATCCATTCAGCTACTTCTTTCATTCCTTCGTGTAAGTTGGTTTTGGCGGTGTTTGGGTCTTTGGTGAGGGAGAGGATTAGTTGGGTGTCGTCTGCGTAGGAGATGATGTTGAGGTTGTGTTGGCGCGCGATGGCTGCGAGGGGACTCATGTATACGTTGAAGAGGGTGGAGCTGAGAGATGATCCTTGTGGTACGCCGCAGATGACTGGGGTGGCCTCTGATCTAAAAGGGGGGAGGCGGACTCTCTGGGTTCTTCCGGTGAGGAACGAGGTGATCCAGTCCAGTGCTTTTCCTTGCATTCCGACGTTGCTGAGGCGTTGTATGAGGGTGCTATGACATACTGTGTCGAAGGCTGCAGATAGGTCGAGTAGTATGAGGGCAGCTGTTTCTCCATTGTCCAGTAGGGTTCGAATGTCGTCTGTTGCTGCGATGAGGGCGGTCTCAGTGCTGTGTTTGGCTCCG
Source organism: Lissotriton vulgaris (assembly GCF_964263255.1). Classification (NCBI taxonomy): domain Eukaryota; kingdom Metazoa; phylum Chordata; class Amphibia; order Caudata; family Salamandridae; genus Lissotriton; species Lissotriton vulgaris. Next base: position 1,134,544,712 of record NC_141693.1, read on the forward strand.
AAGCTGGATTGTGAAGGGTCGAGGGATTTGTTGGATTCGAGGAAGGCGGCGAGCTGACTGTTGACTGCTTTCTCAATGACTTTGGCAGGGAATGGGAGGAGCGGGATGGGGCGGTAGTTCTTATGTTCAGTGGGGTCTGCTGTGGGTTTCTTCAGAAGGGCGCTTAGTTCGGCATGTTTCCAGCTTTCCGGGAAGGTAGCGGAATCGAGGGAGCAGTTGATGATGTCTTTGAGGTGGGGTGCGATGGTGGAGTCTGCTTTGTTGAAGATGTGGTGGGAGTATGGGTCGGTTGGCGATCCTGAGTGGATGGAGTTCATCAAGCGGATGGTGTCTTCAGTGGTGATTGGGTTCCAGGCGTAAAGGTTGTTGGAAGGGGGTTTTATTTCGGAGGAGGGGGTTGTTGACTGGTTTCCAAAGCTGTTATGTATGTCAGCGATTTTGTTGTGGAAGAATGAGGCTAGAGACTAGTCGCAGAGGTCTTGAGAGGGGGTGATGTCGTTGGTGCCGGCGGTGGGGTTGGTAAACTCTTTGACGATGTTGCTGTTGTGGGCGTTGTTGTCGAGTCGATCCTTGAATGCTGATTTCTTTGTGGATCGGATCAGTTGGTGGTGTTTGCGGGTAGCGTTCTTGAAGGTGGACAGGTTGTCAGTGGTTGGGTTTTATCGCCAGGCTTTCTCTAGGGTGCGACGGGTCTTCTTGGATTTCTTAAGGTCTTCGTTGAACCATGGGGTGCTAATTCGTCAGCACTGTGGGTGATCCATTGTGTGAGGTCGGTGGCTGCTTTGTTTGGGTCCATTGGTTTGTCAGGAGGGTTTTGGTGAAGCGATGTGAAGAGCTGGTCGGTGGTAATTATGTTCCAGTTTCTGCGGGGTAATGGTTGTGGGTGGTTGTGGGTTGTGGTGGGTTGTGGTCTTTTTGTAGTTGAAGTGAACGCAGCTGTGGTCCGTCCAGTGGAGAGTTGTGGTGTGATTGAAGGAGATATGTTTGCTCGAGATGAAGATTGGGTCGAGCGTGTGCCCGGCAAGTGGGTGGGGGTGTCAACAAGTTGTTTGAGTCCGAGGTTGGCGAGGTTGTCCAGTAGGGTGGTGGTGTGGCTGTCGTTGTTCTTTTCCAGGTGGAAGTTGAGGTCTCCCAGTAGAACGTAGTCCTATAGGGGAGGGCGTGAGGGCTGATGAAGTCAGTGATGTCTTCGCTGAATTGTGTGCGAGCTCCTGGTGGCCTGTAGATGAGGGTGCCTCTGAGTGTGGTCTTCAAGCCCCGGCACTCCTGGTGCACTAGACTAGGGACTGACAGTAAACCAAATAGGCCAAACATGGATACAATAGATACATCAATTTACATAGGGAGCACTTGCGCTGTGGCACTGATCAGCAGTGACACCGCGCCCAAAGCATATACCAGCAAAACATCGAGACACAGTGGAGGCAAACAGAAAAAATGGAGGAGAGACTCAAGCCAATGATGTCAGGTCTAACACGTGTCCCCTCCAGCTGAAATGTGGGGAGAACTACCCTTGACCTAGGGAGTCCTCATCACTAAGGCGGAAAAATCTGGACAGACCATCAGCATTGGCGTGATCTGTACCAGGGCGGTGTTCCACCGTAAAGTCCATCCCCTGTAGGGAAATGGACCACCTCAACAGTTTCGGATTCTCACCCCTCATCTGCATCAACCATCTGAGGGGCCTGTGGTCTGTCTGAACCCGGAAGTGAGTCCCAAACAGGTAGGGTCTTAGCTTCTTCAGCGCCCAGACAACAGCAAATGCTTCTCTCTCTATCGCACTCCACCTCGTTTCCCTGGGAAGTAACCTCCGACTGATGAAGGCTACAGGCAAGTCTCGGCCCTCTTCATTCACCTGAGCTAGAACAGCCCCCACGCCATGCTCTGAAGCATCCGTCTGGACAATAAATTCTTTCGAGAAGTCGGGTGCCTGGAGTATAGGTGCTGTGCACATTGCATTTTTCAGGGTGTCGAAGGCCGTTTGACAGGCATCAGTCCAGATCACGTTTCGTGGCTGCTTCCTGGAAGTCAGCGAAGTCAAGGGGTGCACTATGTTACCGTAATCCTTGACAAACCTCCTGTAATAACCCGTGAGTCCTAAGAAGGCTCTCACCTGAGTTTGGGTTTTGGGCGGTGCCCAAGCCAGGATGGTATCAATCTTGGGTTTCAGGGGGGCAACCTTGCCGCTCCCTACTTGGTGCCCCAAGTACACCACCGAACCCTGCCCAATCTGGCACTTACTGGCTTTGATTGTGAGGCCTGCTCCGCGCAGGACCAACAACACTTCCGGGAGGTGGCGCAAGTGTTCCTCCCAGCTGGCGCTGAACACTGCGATGTCGTCCAGGTAAGCGGCACTGAAATCCTCCAGCCCAGCCAAGACCTGGTTGACCAACCTCTGGAAGGTGGCAGGGGCATTCTTCATCCCAAAGGGCATCACCCGGAACTGGTATAGCCCATCTGGTGTGGAGAATGCGGACCTCTCCTTTGCCCCATCAGTCAAGGCGATCTGCCAGTACCCAGACGTTAGATCAAACGTACTAAGGTACCGGGCAGCCCCCAACCGATCGATGAGCTCATCAGCTCTGGGGATGGGGTGCGCGTCAGTCTTCGTGACCGAATTGAGTCCTCGGTAATCCACGCAGAACCGGTGAAGCACCAGGCGCTGCAGCCTTCGGGACCAAGACCACTGGGCTGGCCCAAGGACTGCTAGAGGACTCAACCACCCCAAACGCAAACATTTTGGAGACCTCCTCCTTAATGTATGCTCTAACCTTGTCAGTCACCCTGTAAGCCTTGTGCTTCACAGGAGGGCTGTCTCCGGTGTCAACGTCATGGACACACCAATGAGTGACACCCGGAACCAAGGAAAACAGATCCGGGAATTGTCCCAACAGGTGGCGACAATCCTGTTTCTGCTCAAGGGTCAGTGTGTCAGAGAGGACCACACCATCCACTGACCCGTCTTGCTCTTTAGCAAACAGGAGGTCAGGAAGAGGCTCACTCTCCTCCTCCATTCCAGCATCTGTAGCTAGGAGCATGCCCACTTCGGACCTCTCTAAGTGGGGCTTCAAACGGTTGACATGCAGGACCCGCAAGGGCTTCCTGGGAGATTTCAAGTCCACCACGTAGGTGACATCGCTCTTCTTCTCCACAACCTTAAACGGTCCAGTCCACCTGTCCTTGAGCGCACAAGGTTCCACAGGGGACATGACCCACACTTCCTGTCCAGGCTGAAGCTCTACCAGAGTGGCATTCCGGTCGTACCAACGCTTCATCTCCTCCTGGCTGGCCTCCAGGTTTGCCTGAGCAAGTTCTCTGAAGCTCCAAGTCTGGTTCCGAAAGGCCAGCATGTAACTGTATACATCCTGGGGAGGTTTCCTGGGAGATTGCTCCCAGCCTTCCTTGACCAGACTCAAAGGCCCTCTTACCGGGTGACCGTACAAAAGTTCAAAGGGGCTGAACCCCAGAGACTTTTGCGGCACCTCTCGGTAAGCAAACAACAGGCATGGCAAGAGGACGTCCCATTTCCGCCTCATTGGTTCTTCAAGACCCATGATCATGCCTTTCAGGGTACGGTTGAATCTCTCAACCAGCCCATTTCCTTGAGGGTGGTAAGGAGTGGTGAACTTGTAGGTTACCCCACACTCCTTCCATAGAGACTTCATATAGTTCGAAATGAAGTTGGTGCCTCGGTCTGACACCACCTCTCTGGGGAACCCCATCCGGGAGAAAACACCCATCAGTGCCCGTCCCACCACAGGGGCCGTCACTGTTCTGAGAGGGATGGCTTCCGGGTACCGTGTGGCGTGGTCCACCAAGACCAGGATGAACCTGTTGCCCAGGGCTGTCTTGGGGTCCAGGGGCCCAACAATGTCAATGCCCACCCGGTCAAAGGGGGTACTGACCACTGGAAAAGGTTGGAGGGGAGCCTTCTGCTTCCTTCCGCTTTTCCCACTTGCCTGGCAAGTGCGACAAGTCTTGCAATGGATGTCTACATCCCTACGCATCTGAGGCCAATAAAAATGGGTGACAAGCCTGTCATAGGTCTTGTCCTGCCCCAGATGTCCAGCTAACGGAACGTCATGAGCCAACCCCAGTAGGAAGGCTCTGAAGCGCTGGGGTACCACCAGCACACGGGCTGACCCAGGCTCAGCAGCCTTAGGCTCGCTATACAGGAGGTCGTTCTCCCAGTACACAAAATGTGACCCTGACTGATCACCTGAGGATTGGGCTGAGGCCTGCTGCCTCATGCCCACAAGAGAAGGGCACACTTTCTGTTCCGCACAGAATTCCTCCCTGGAGGGACCACCATCCTGCTGCCAATGGGTCAGCTCGGGCAGGTCTCCCAGTTCGGCAATTTGTTCCCCTGTGGGCTCCAGGGCATCCCCCTCAGGGTCTACCTCCTCCTGGACCACGGGAACTACGGGGCCGGTTTCCCGCGCCTCCTGCCTCTTCTCTTCACAGCTGGGTCCTGGGCCGTACTTTCAGGCTCCGGGACCCCATCAGCACCCTTAATCGCTGTCATCGAACGAGTGGTTGCACACACCCACTCTGGCACGCCCAACATTTTCAAGTGCGCCTCTCTCTCCACCTTAGCCCAAGGGGAGTCTTCTAAATCGTTGCCCAGGAGACAATCGACAGGCATGGCGGGCCTCACAGCAACCTGAAGAGTACCTGAAACTCCCCCCCATTCAAAGGAAACCTGAGCCACCTCACACTCTTTCTGGGAGTTGTCGGCAGCTATCACGGGGTAGAATGCGTGGGGAACCACCTGCTCTCTGGACACCAAGTGACACTTGACAGCTGTCACACTCGCTCCGGTGTCTCTGAGAGCTTCCACTCTATGGCCATTAATGGTCACCCACTGCCTATATTTACTAGTGTTACTAGGCAGAGGGGGTGGAGGGACCATTTGCATGTCTCCTAGCGAGACCAGGGACATCTCTGCGGGACCCCTCCCACCATGGACAACCATCTCCTCCCCTCCCAAGGCTACACTCGCCAACTGACGGGGGGTGCACTCGGCGGTGCATTCAATTTCTTCATGGGACACTGGGGGTCATAATACCGGTGTCCCACCTGCCCACAAGTGTAGCAGGTTAGGGGGCCCCTATGAACAGGTTTACCCGTCTGGGCCCCTGGCTTCTTCTCAGGGGGAGGCTGGGAACCTTTCCCTTGGTTCCCTTGGGGATTACTTTGGGGCCCTTTCTGGGACTCCTTCTGTTTACCCTTGTCCCCCCCACTCTTCTGCTGGGGACCCTACCCACCTTTGGCTGAGTCTCCCACTGGACCCTTGTGGACCCTGGTACTGACCCAGCGGTCCGCCTCCTCAGCAAGTTTTCTAGGGTTAGATATCTTGCTATCAATCAGGTGCTGGCGCAGCTCTGGAAAACAGTTATTAGACAAATGCTCCCAAGCAAACAAATCATAAAGAGCTTCATAACTTTCCACTTTGCTGCCCTTTACCCAACCATCCATGGCTCTGCAAAAATAAGACACATATTCAACCCACGTCGTACCAGGCAACCAACTTCTTACATTCTCTAAAAGCTTGTCTGTACTTCTCGGGGGTTAAGCCATACCGCAACATTAAAGCATCTTTCATATGAGCATACGACATCCTATCCGCAACAGGCATGTCTAACAGGGTATCTCTCCCCTCATTCACAAAGCGACCCCACAACCCCGCTCCCCAATTCTTCTCAGGGACCTGGTGGGCCAACAATGCTAGCTCATATGCTTTAAACCACTGACCAATATCTTAGTTTCTGTGATAATCCTTTATCACATCTTTGGGAAAGTAAAACTTACTTTCTGCAGGCCCCGATGGAATGCTGCCACCAGAGGGATTCAATTCTAACTTCTTAGCTTGGATGTCCAACTCCCTCAACTTGGTTTCACGCTCCAAAGCTAACTTCTCTCTTTCAAACTCTAACTTTTTGATCTCCAAATCAGCTTCTCTTCTACCTCTTTCATTTTCTAACTCCAACTGCCCATTTATCTTTAGCCTTGCCATTTCCATGTTGTATGCTCGCTCCTTCGCCCTTTCTTCTCGTTCTTCGGGGGAAAGACCTTTGGAGGAAACACTGCTTCCGGGAGAGGACTCGGGCCCATTCGCTGGCGCCTCCTCATCCCCTTCCACTGGCGGTACCACCACCGGATCAGTGGGATCTCTGGCTTCCAACCAGGCCTGCAACGCTTTGAGATAGGTTTCCTTAGCCTTGAGACCTTTGGTAGGAACTTTAAACTTCTTGCAAAAGGATTTCAACTCCTCCAATCTGTAGACGTTTAACTTCGCTCTGTCGAATTCCTCCTCCTCAACAACAACAACAGGGGCAGTGACTCCGTTGTCACTCATGGTCAAAACTGGCAGTGTTCAAAAAATCAAGTTTCAGAAAAGCGGAGAACCAAAAATAGGATCCTTCCCAATTAGATTGTGATTGCGCTATGGTCTGCTTTCACTATGTAGCGCACACTAATCACTGCACATGGGTCATAAATGCACGGTCCAAATCCTCACCGCTGCATCCAATGTTAGAACCGGCTGTCTCTAGTTGGCAGAGGTATACACTTCTGACAAATAGGGACACACCTTTTCTAGTCAGGGCAAGGGGATCACACCCTTTGATAACCCCTGCTCAACCCCTTGGTAGCTTGGCAGAGCAGACAGGCTTATCTCAGAGGCTGTGTGTTAAGCATTTATGACCACATACAGTAATAAAGTGAATACACTACAAATGGACACGACACAATAGTCTTATAAAAATAAGTATTTTTATATAAGGCTTAGCACAAGACCAGATAACGACAAAAATGTACACAATCTTAATAAATACTCGGGGAAGGGAAAAAAAATAGTTCAAAGGTAGTTTCTTCTTTAGCACAAAAGTCTTTAGTATCAAAGCAAATCTTCTTCTTGGCAGTACAGTTCTTAGCAACAGGGTAACCCACACGGGGGCTACACGACGTCGAGGCAAAGTTAATCCAACGGTTCGGCGTCGACCGCGAGGAGCGCTACGTCGAGCACGGAGTCACACGGACCCCCAACAACACAGTACCTTTAGGAAAATGAAGCACACGATGATCAGCGGCGTCGAGCAATCCGGCGTCGCGTCTTCGGTGTCGGTCAGGCCTCAGCAGGCGTCGTCGATGATGCGGTTGCACAGAGTGAGCAGCGCTCACGGCGTCGAGGGGGCACACAGTTGATGCGATCAGCAGCAGTGCAGACACGTGGTCCTCTGGAGCTAGAGCCGTACTCCCACTCACTGGCGTTGCTGCTGGCGTCGGTCGGGCCCGGCGTCGGTCGTCGAGGAAGCGGGACACTGGGGCCGTTACCCACTACGTCGAGCTGGATTCGGCGACGTCCGTCGGCGTCGAGGTTGCTGGCTCTTTCAGAGGTGCTGGATTCACAGGTTCCAGCAAATAGCACTTGTAGCAGATGAAGTCCTTTAGCCCTGTGACTTCAGCAGGAGACTGGCACTCTTCCAGTCCTTGGAGATTTTCTTAGCAAGCGTGAGAGTACACACACAGTTCCTCTCTCCTGGTTCCTTGGCAAAAATAAAGAAGCACTGCAGGATTCCCCCGAGCAAACAGCACACTGGCAGAAGGGGTAGGCAAGTCCTCAGATCAGCAGGCCTCTTGTCCTTGGCTACAGAGTCCCTTGTCAGAAGTGATCTAAATTCTTGGTTCAGGGGTCCTTCTCTTATACCCCTTTCGGCTTTGATCCCTTTGTCCATGCAGGGGAATTTCCCAACATCCTGGGTCTGTTGTGGGTGGAGCCAGGCAGAAGCACCTGGCCTATTCACTGAGCAGGGCTGGGTCCTCAGACGCCCAGCAGGAGGTGGAGCCAGCATTGACACTGGCAGGAGCAGAGCTATCGGCCTCCTGGTAGGAGGTGGGGCTAGGATCGTCCATGGCAGGCACAGAGCCATCAGCCGCTTGGCAGGAGGTGGAGCCAGCATTGTAGCAGGCAGGGCAGGCTATCAACAACTACTCTCCCCCTACTCTCAACGTAAATGTCCCACTCATCCCACACTGACTCATCCAGACCTGTGGAGCCACCCAGCTCCTGTCACACACACGCAAGACCAGCAGAAGCCAGATATGGTTAGACAAGAAAATAGACACTTTCTAAAAGTGCTATTTTCGAACCCAGAGTCCAAAAACCATCCACACCAACGGATGCGTAATTAAACCCCGAGTTCAGGGATACCAAACTCGACATTGCACCATGCTCCCCGAGCCAGCTAGGATCATAGCATTAATAATCCCGGCGGCCCATTCTAACTAATGGAGAGCAGGCTACCTCGCAATAGTGAAGAACGAAGATGGCGGTAATTCACTATTAGGACATGCCAACTTGGTCAGGCGTGTCCTACCTTATACTTACAATGCACCCTGCCCGTGGGCCTACCATAGGGGTGACTAACATGAAGCCAAGGGAAGGTTGGGGGGCTGGCAAGTAGGTATACTTGCGCAGCCGGCGTGACAGCACTAGGCTGCACGTGGGTCTTGCAATGACCGACCCGTAGACATTCTTTTACGAGGCCGCTCCTGTGGGTGGCACAACACGTGCTGCAAGCCCACGAGCGGCATTTGTATTTACAAGCCCCGGCACTCCTGGTGCACTAGACTAGGGACTGACAGTAAACCAAATAGGCCAAACATGGATACAATAGATACATCAATTTACATAGGGAGCACTTGCGCTGTGGCACTGATCAGCAGTGACACCGCGCCCAAAGCATATACCAGCAAAACATCGAGACACAGTGGAGGCAAACAGAAAAAATGGAGGAGAGACTCAAGCCAATGATGTCAGATCTAACAGGGTCGATGTGGATCTGGAAGTGAAGGTGTTCGGCGGCTGTGAGGGTGTCATCAGAGTTGGTTGTGATGGTGTTTTTGTGGACGATGGCGATGCCTCCTCCTGTTTGGTTGATGCGGTCCTTTCGGATGATCTTGTAGCCGTCCGGGATGGCTATGGCGATGTCGGGAGCTGATGAAGCGTTGATCCAGGTTTCTGTAAGGAAGACGACGTCCGGCGATGTGGTGTCGAGTAGGTTCCAAAGGTCAATGGCGTGGCTGTGGACCGAGCGGGTGTTGAGCAGGATGCACTTCAGATGGTTAGTGTCGGATTTGGTGTGGGTCTTGATGCAGTCGAATTTGCAGGTTTGGCAGGTGAAGGGTCCATGGGTGTGCAGTTCGGTGGGCGGCCGGGGTTGAGGGCGGAGAGGGTAGCGGCGGCGTACGTGATGCGGGTGGGGGGGATATTGTGGGAAACAGGGGGTCTGGCGCTGAGCACGGTCCAGGCACGGATGGGCGTAGACGGGCTTACCTTTGGTGCACCTTCGGCGCGCATAGGACGCGTCCGCTGCACGTGAACTCTGCGTGTAGGGTGTACTGACATAAGTGGATAGTGGAGGGGCGGAGCGAGGGAGGAGCAGCTGGGAGGCGGGGCGGGCTGGAGATGCTGGTTACAAGGTGCAACAAACAAAATGGCGGTGAAAGCAAAACAGAGACTGGGCGAGATTGGGGCACAGAGAAAAAAAGACGCTATGGGCAGTAGCACCGGCACAAGCAGGTAACGATTTTTAAATTACACGCAAAACAACCTGAGCGCTTAGATGGTCAGCGTTCCCAGCTTTAAATGCAATCAGATAAACAATGAGATAATGTGCTAAACTCAAATGCGGCAAAAGTCAGCGATAGCAGGCAAACAATGCAATAGAGCGCTACGATACCCAGACACCAAGACCAGGATTATTGCAGGCAAGCAGTGCGAGGCGCAGTGACAATCAGGCAGGGAGCGTGGGGAGCGACCGCTTCTCACGAAGTAAGAGAGGTCACGGCCATAATGAGGTTGAAGTCCCCCCCAGTATCAAGGCGCCCACCGGTAATGTCAAAACCAACCTCCCAATCTCCTGCAAGGTTGGGCGCTGCAAACCAGGCGGTGCATATACTGAAACTACATTTTCTACTCTACCTTCTCAGAGTCCCGAGGCGGCTGAGTACCTACCCTGCACATCAGTCCTGGTGCGTTGTATGATGTATGGACAACCCTTACAAAGAGGTATCCCCACTCCCCTGGAGCCTGATGTGAATCCAAAATGAATGTACATGTGATATCCCTTCTTATTAAGCACCATGCACGTATTGCCTATCAAGTGGGTCTCTTGCATTAATACTATGTCAAGGGCCTGTCGATGAATATATTTCAGACTATACCTGGTTTGATTTTGTCCCCCAAGCCCTTCACGTTCCAGGTGGACACTCTAAGTCCCTGTCTGAGAGCCATCAAGACATGGAAACCCCACTTCTATTGACCATGTAGGCCGGGAGGCCGCACCTAGAGCACCGCCATCTTCCTCCGGGGCCAACTCAAATCGTCCCTCAACTCTGTACCCAAATTGAAATAAAGTACCACTGATCATCATACTAGAGCCACTCAGGATATTCGCAATCAAGAAAATAAGGTGGCCTAGTGAACACCCCCAACAAAGAAAACCCAAACTTACCACAACCCATGAAAACATACGCCCCCTCCCTGCCTCCCTGCTTAGCGGGACCAAAACCGCCTGCCACACCCAACATGCAGAGTACCTGTCGCCCACCCATATACAACTGCAGGTAACCTGCGCAACACCCCTCCCCATCCTACCACTCTAAACAGAAAAAATGATTTCCCCTCGTCCCGATACCCCCCACAAAACATTATGCAACATAGAGGCTCAAAACGGCCCTTAGCAGTCCTTTTTAGCGCCCTTATTATGGAGCGGCAGTCCTGCGTGCCCAGGAATTCAAATCACTGTCAATACATATCGGGTAACCAGTGGGCAAGTACAGCAACGGAGGCCAATAGTCGGTATAAAGTTCACCCTGAGCAATCCCACTCACCAGGATCTACTACATCTCACCCAGAGCACAGTTCACCTCTCATTTCCTACACGGAGCAGCACCTCAGTAAGCATGGGCGGAAAATCCATTCCGCTCGAGGGTTTTGCGGATTTTCGGTAAATTCGCAATCCGCGAACTCTCACGAATTTACCGAAAATCCACAAATTCGCACGCAGCGGATTTTTTTGCTTGGTGATACAATATTGCGGCGTGCAACGTTCACTTACCATCATTCAGCGTTTGCCGAGTTGGTTTTCTCGATATTTTGCGGGTGCTGCGCCATTTTGGATCTTGCTGTGGGATCCCGCAGGAGTTTGGCGACGCATCGCGAGAGTTCGCAATTGCGAACATGTACATGCGGCGGGCAGCAACAATCTCGCACTCGCGAAATTACAAAATTTGCAATTCTGCACAAGAAATCCACCAGCAAGCAGCATAAATCTTCGGAAAATTATGATTTTTATCAGAATAACTCCTCAGGTTGACATTTGCCTGCACTTTTTTGGATTTGAGGCCTTTTTGACGTTCTTTGGATCACTTTTGGATTAGAAATCAACTTTCACAAGTAAGTTTGTTTGGGGCATTACAGTTGCTGTTCTGCAGAAAAACGAGTTTTGCAAAACTGAAAGCACTCATCAGGTGCAAAAGTTCACTCATCATTAGTAACCATTCCCTGTAGTGCTTCCTGAGGGTCTCCTCCAGAGTTCAGTTGCCTACGTTTGTTTGGGGCATTACAGTTGCTGTTCTGCAGAAAAACGAGTTTTGAAAAACTGAAAGCACTCAGCAGGTGCAAAAGTTCAAAGTCATCATTAGTAACTATTCCCTGTAGTGCTTCCTGAGGGGCCCCTCCAGAGTTCAGTTGCCTACTTGCAACTATTCTATGACCCTGCTCTGACCCTCACAGCAGGCTCCTAGAATAGCTACAAGTAGGCCACAGAGGTCCTGGGGAAAAAAATTGCACTGCAACAGAAAGCAAATTACAGATACGGAAGCAGGTGCCAGACAGGAAGTTAAAATTCAGTGACACATTAATCAACCCCAAATTAATTCATGTCAGTTGAAGCAGGGCAGGTGTTCTTGCTTCCCCCCCCCCCCATAATCTACAGTGATGAATCAGAGGGTGGCAGTGATGTACCAGAGGGTGGCATGGGTGAATCAGAGGGTGGCAGTGATGAAACAGAGGGTGCTGTGAACCTGTGATGATAAACCAGACGTAGAAACAACAAAGTTGCGACCGTTGCGAGCCGACAAGTAAGTTCGCAATTGCGAACTGGTACAAAACCCTCGCGAACTGCAGAAACCCTTGCGAACACCAAAAAAAAATTCTGCAAATTTGCGAGAATTCGCGGATTTTGCGGATTGCGAGTTCGCAAATACGCAAATTCGCGAACGCCAGATTCGCAAAATTTGCCCATGCTTACTTTTCAGCGATCTCATCAACAGGAGGTCAAGTCCAGGCAACCATGCACAGCAAAGTTCCAGAGCACCCCAGAGGGCCAGGACCCGTTTCATGCACCCTTACCATACCACTACTTTGTGTCCGCCTCGGGCCTGAGAATCCGTATCAGAGTATGGAGGAGAGCGTCTCTGTTGGCGCCAGTCCGCTGCATCAGAGGCCGCCGAGAACCCTTTCTATGACTTCTTCTCGACTGCACGCCAACCCTCCAGCCAGTCCCAAGCATCTTCAGGGTGAGTGAAGAACCATGTTTTACCATTGGCTTCCACCTTCAGCTTAGCGGGAAACATCATGGCATATTTAACTTCGTGGTCCCGTAGGCCCCGTTTAACGTCCAGGGAGCTGCGGCGCTGCTTCTGCAGGCGCAGAGTAAAGTCCGGGAAGAACATGACTTTGCTATTCTCAAGAGTTAGTGGCGGGGCTGCATGCACAGTCTGGAGCTTAACGTCGCAATCGCGAATGTTAAACACTCGAGCCAGGAGGGGATGGGTTTCGGGCGGCCTCCCGGAACTCGATGAGCTCTTTCAATTGTGAAGCATTTAGAAAGTCCCATAGGTTGGAAATGTTAGAGGACTAGCTCCTCAACAAAAAGGTCCGCCGCCTGCCTCTCCGCTCGCTCCGGAACTTCAATAATGCAGATGTTATTGCACCGCATTCTCCACTCATAATCGTCTCTGTAATGCCATTGCATTGTGCGAGGCACACAATTCGGTTTCCTCGGTCTTGAGCAATGCGGTGCCATTGATCAAGTCCTTTGTAATGCTCTTGACTGCGGCCACCCTCTCCACCACCTTCTTCATATCTTCTCTGGTCAGGGCCACATCCGTGGCGACTGTGTCAATTCTCACCTCAAGGGAGGTTCGTATCACTGTAATTGCCTCGAGGAGCTCCCTGTTCGAGGGGTCCGGCACTTCTCCCGGGTCCACCGAGTCTGTCTTGTCCTCAATCTGCTGCTTCTGCCAAGCAAATTTCTCCAGCTTGGACTGGGTCGCCATCCGGTTAGTACGTCCTGAGGCCATGCTTCCTATCACGGCTGCCCCACCCGAAGTCAGGACCAGTCGCTACTCCCTGCCGCCTGCTGTGAAGAGTTTCACCCGGCCTGTCGGTTTTCGCGAAGAGTACCCCACTCTGAAGGGTATAGCACAGGGCAGACCACTTCCGTTGCTGGGCTATGGGGACCTTAGACCTTGAGCATGTTATGGTAGAGTGCCAGCCGAGGAGCAGGCCACCGCTCCAGGGTAACCACCTCCCTCATACAACTCATGCATCCAGTCCAGGCCTGGATGAATGACCGCGTTCCCGGTCAGTAGTGTCTAATCTCGATGGGAGGGAGGCAGCAGAAATAAGACGTAGTTACTGTCCGCGAAGACCGGAGGCGTTAAAATGGCGCACCTGACGACGCGTGTCTCCAAGCTACTAAGGCTCCACAAAGACCCTCCAGTGGAATAAGCCTGCTAGGGATATTCAGTGCATTGACTGAATAATAATATAATAAAGAGATTTATAGAGCGCCTGGTGACGCCTTCACGGCGTGTCCCCGCGCTGCGGAGAGAAAAGAACCAAAATAGAGGAGCGGAAACCAACCTACGGACAGAGTTGGCTAGTTTTTATACAGGTGTGTCTTTAGAAGTTTTCGGAACTTGATTTGAGATCCTTCTAGCCTAAGGTTGATAAGGAGTTTATTCCAATTGCTGGCTGCCAATAGTCTGAAGGAGCGTCCGCCCATTTTTGCTCTTCTGAGTATGCATCCTATCTGCCAGGTCCGTCGTGTGCAAAGTATCAGCCATGGGATATCTTGGATGTTGCTGAAAACACGTGGGCCACACTTTGAGACAGCTGGCCACAGTCCATACGCTCTCCAGAAGCGGCACTACACCAACTGGGCCGCTTTCACTCTTGGCCCTCTCACCTCTCAGCACATCGTGGTTATCAGTACTCCCACCCCAAACCACGAGGCATCAGCAGGGGGCCCAGGTCCGACGGTGCGCACTCCAGTCATCAAGGGCTATTCCATGGGCAGCACGGAGCGCAAGCGTTCAGTTGCCGGGTTGTGGGGGCCACCACAGCTAACACAATGATGGGCCAACTCACTCCGACTCCCGGGGACCCGCACCGGGCTTCAGGAGCTCTTCCATCCCAGGTATTGGAGTTGTGATGTTCACGGCAATGCGGGCCTCGGGGGGCCAGCGTGGTAATTCCCAGACTCCCAGTCCTCAAGGGCCACCCTGGGGTCGTACGCCGCCGCACCCAGGCTCAGGGCAACTTGTAATCGCCGCCAGAATCAAATGCAGTGTGGTAGAGAATCACGGCCAGAGTAGGCCAAAGCCGCGGCCTCACGTGATCCTGGCCCGCCATGTAGCCGCATCCACAGCTGGGGGCCTCCCGGACAAAGCCAGGTCCATGGAGCTCACCAAAAAACATCAGCAGCGATTCACTCCAAACTTGGCCTGGATGTTGCTGGTTACCTCCTCAGCCCACCGAGGGCACTAGGGCAGGAATCAGGCCTTTGAAGGGTGTAGATTATCGGATGGTTCGGGAGTGGTGCATCGGAGCTAAGCTACCGAGCAGCCATTCCCTTCGATGGACAGCCACGCCCCCTCCTATATAAGTTTCTTGTAGGCACAGCACTTTTAATTGCATATGCCTAAATAGGTTTAGCAAATAAATTACTTTTTTTTGGATCATTAAGACCGCAGACATTTATAAAACAAATACGTATTTTGTCCCCTCTAACCATTGTCCTTATGAGAATGCCAATTCTTTCCCTGAGCTCAAAGAATAATGTAGGCCTTCCAAATAACCTTAGACAATACACTATTGACTATTTTCATATTGAAATGAAGATGTACACGCAAAATAAGCAAATTAGACAGCAATGGTGCCCCCGTCACCCCCCCACCTCACAAGCCACACCGTGAACCATATATAGACAGAAACAGCTACTGTGAACCCCTGCCTCAACCCCTCACCCCACACCCCACCCCCCTTCCACCAGAAGCCCACCCACCCCCCCCTCCCACCACATGAGGCATGGGGAACGTCGGTCCCTGGTGATGCAGAGCGAGCCTCCTCCCCCTCCACTAGCTAAAACCCCCTCTCAGGAAAAACAAACGTCATATCAGAGGCTAGAGAAAAGCAGATATATAAGCTGGAAAGACCAGAAAAGGGGAAAAATAGAGATTAGGATAGAGCCTCAGATCCACACATACCCTTGCTTATCCATCCCCAAGAAGAATATGCCCCGCATATTCGGTAGGCACATCCGTTTAGCCTAACTATAGTGATGACATAAATTCTTTACCTTGAATTTCAGATTGGAAGTAATGCGTTTGCCCCTGAGAGACCACCTTCAATTTGTCAGGATTCAATAGAAAAACTTGCGCCCCCTTTGCCTGGAATAGCGGAATTTTAGTTGCCGTATTTGCCATCTTTTATCCACTTTCGCCTGACAGAAGTCAGGCCTCACAAAAAAATCCCAGCGCTTGGTCACCCTTATACGATCCGGTCTTGAAAAGTCATAAATGGCCTCCCTGGCCAGAAAGTTATTTAAAGAGATGGGAATAGCGCGAAGTCGGTTGTCAGCTGGAGCAGATGTTCGACAGTTTGTGATTGAACTCTTTCAGTAAGCATTCCCAGAACTCCAACATTGGGATTGGAAAACAGAATTGCAGAGGTCCCATCAATTCCCTTTTAATCCTCGCAACCAAGTGAAGATTTCTTGTAGGAATGTACCATTGAAACATGCTTTTAATTGTTTCTGGACTCACATTGTACAGAGCTTTATGTACAATGCAAAGAGCCTTGAAAATAATGTGCTTCTTTACCGGAAGCCAATGCATTTCAAGTAATCCCTTAGGCACTGACTGATGCTTAGGGAAGTCCAGGGCGAACCCTGCCATCATATTCTGTACTAATTTCAACTTTACTTGAGTCATCTTATTGGCCTCATGGTAGAGCGCATTACAGTGGTCTATGCTAGATGAAACAATTGCTAAGGCTACTTGTTTATGCGCTGAAAGGGCAATAAATGGGAAGATATTCCTCATTATTTTAATCAGCCAAAAGCAAGTTTTTCCTGTGCGATTGACCTACAGCCCATTGACAGCTCGATATCCAGAATGGCATCTAGGAGTAGGTAATTAGGAGTAGGTAAGGTACCCAACATATTAGGCCACCACTGAAACCACCACACCAGCTTCGATACTGCCAAAAAGCTAAATATTGGCGATAGATGGAATGTGTGTATAGATACATTTGAAGATTTCATTGATGCACTTGAAGGGACTGAAAAACAAGAAGATTAATAAATACCTCAAAAACCTTGCTGGTGATGGTGTAAAAGAAGTCATAAGGAAAATGCCAATGAACTGATAAAGAAATCACATACAGTCCGATTAATGAAAGTTTAAATCACAAATTTAATCCAATGCCCAATGTAGATAACAAAAGATATATTTTCAGTCAAGAATGACAGAACGTTGGTGAAACCATCAATGAATTTGCAGAGAGACTCAACACACTCTTCAAACACTGTAAGTTCAATTAATTTAATGTTGAAGAAGCTAAACATCTTAGAGTTATTGATGGATGCGTATCAGATTCATTCAACGATGAATGATGGGAGAAACTCTTAGTCTGGAACGAGTGCTAATAGCTGCCAGGGCTAAAGGGTATTACGGTAGACAAGCTACTGACATGGAGGCAGGAGGGATCCAGAATGAATCAGTCTTGAGTGCAAAAAGTAAGCCATAGCAAAAGACTGAAGGGCACAAGGTGATGTCTACATGTAAAAAGTAGTTGTTTCAGATGTGGATTTTTGTTTCCACACAAAGGTAAATGCCCTGCCATTGGACAGGTATGTAAAGTGTGTGGGAAGGAGAAACATTTTGTGACGTTCTGCAGAGAAAAGGAAAAAGCAAGTGTATCATGGCGCAAAGACAAAATGGCTGCCAGAACGTTCCAGAGCAACGTCCAACCCACACCTTCAAGGCCAAGAGTTACATTAATTAAGACAAATCGACACTGAACGAAGTTGATTGTCGGCTAAATCATAATCAAGTGGTTTTTCTAGATCAGTATCAAGTGAAAGTGAAAAATATGGTCTTGCCAAGTTGACGGGTACCTCAGAAAAAACTTACACATGTTGGATTGGCCGCATGCAAAGAAAAATGTAAGTCAAAGAAAAGTCAACATGCTGAAGCATGCTAAAGTCATTCAAACATTGTCCTAAGATTACACAAAAAATAAATGGATGTTCAATACCTTTCATCATCGACAGTGGTCATTTGAGAAACATGATGCCTGAGGAGAAATAGAATGAATTGTCTAGATAGACCTCGCATCTTTGGCATGTTTTTCACATGTCTTTTTTGATTCTGACCTCCTGTTTCTGACTGTGTGCTGCATTTCTTTTTTGCTGGTTATCAGAACTCTGTGCACTTTACCACTGCTGATCAGTGCTAAAGTGCAAGTGCTTCCTGTGTAAATTATGATTGTGATTGGTTATCCTTGAATTGGCATATTAGATTAACTGGTAAGACCCTAGTACAGTATACACTGTGTGTGTGTGCCCAGGGCCTGTAACTCAAATGCTACTAGTGGGCCAGCAGCACGGATTGTGCCACCCACATGAGTAGCCCTGCAAACATGTCTTAGACCTGCCACTGCAGCGTCTGTGAGTACAGTTTCAAACTGTCATGTCGACCTGACAAGTGCACCCACTTGCCAGGCCCAAACCTTCCCTTTTAATACATAGAAAGCATCCCAAAATTAGGCCCAATGTAGCACTATGGGCAGGGTGCACTGTATGTGACAGGTAGAACATGTTCTGGTGTGTTTCACATGTCCTGACAGTGAAATACTACCAATTTCATTGTTTCACTATTACAAGGACTATCTATCCCATAGGTTATTATTGGAGCAGCCTTGTAACCTCTTACAAGTGTAACTTTTAATTGGGAAGAGATAGAGATTTGGAGTTTGGTGTCCATGAACTCACAATTTAAAAATACATCTTTTAGTGAACTTGGTTTTTAAATTGCGTGTTTGAAAATGCAACTTTTAAAAAGTGGTAATTTTCCTGCTTTCCCATCTTGTGCCTCTGCCTGACTGTGGAATCCATGTCTGGTTTAGACTGACAATAGGGCTGTTTGTGCATTTACTCTAGACAGTCACACAAAGGGACCTGAGGTGTGCCCATCACCAGGCTGATGGGTCTTCCTAAGCTAGAGTTGTGGGAGGAGTTATCACTGACACCTGAATTGGTCTGTGCCTGTCCTCACACAAAGCTGGCTCCACCCCCTGCAGTGTGTCTGAAGCCCGGTCGGGGAAAGGCAGAGTCGTGTGCACTGCAAAGACTTTCCTATAAAGTTTGCCTACTTCAAATGCAGAAACTGGTATAAGTACTGGAGCTGTGACACCATAACTTCAGGACAGTCCTGGACTGAGAGGAGATTCTGCCAAGAAGAAGAGCTGGAGAAGATGTAGATGGGAACTGCCACTCTACTTGTTGTTGTTTTGTGCTGGCCTACTGCTTCCTGCTTCTGTCTTGAGTAACCATGGATGGGGAGTTTGCGGGGTTTTGCCAACTCCGCACTCTGCTGGGAGTGCGAAGTTGGCAAAAATACTCTGACTTTGCTGCATGGAGGAATTTCCCCCCTGCCACCCACCCCTTACACCCTGTCCAAGTCCTCCCCTCACCTGGATCTCAGCATGAGGTGTTGTTCGTGCCCAGGCTGCTTCCTCAGCACAGGAGGATTCTTCTTTTCCTCCAGTGGGCTGTGTAAGTAAAAACCTTCCTGCAGGACTTGCAAGGGCTGTGCATGCGCACACATGCGTCTCCACTCTCCATGCGTAGTCCTCGTGAATCCTGCAGGATCGGGTTACCATTTTACAATGAGAATCCTGCACCGAGGAGGTAGGAAGGACTGCCGGCAGAGCTAAGTGAGGTCTGGAATTCCAATTAGTTTTTAGGCAACTCCGTGGAATTTCACATAGGGCCACTCTGCTAATTCCACCCACCCTTAGTCTTGAACAGTGAAAGGACTGGACTTTGCATTCCCCATCCAACTTGCCAAGATTTCCAAGGGCTTGTGTGTGCTTGCCTCCTGTTAGGAAGTCTCAGGGCCATCAAAGACTTCAGCTGTAGCCCCTGAACTCCTCTGCTGAGAGTTCTGACCTGCCACGTGGTGCCAAGTCCAGTTCTGAGCCCTTGGAGATTGTTTTGCTGCAAAGTACTGAGAAAAACCAAACACTGAACTTTAGCGCCTGTTTTTCCTGATACAACACTGCTGTGTGGCAGAAAAACCAGCGCATCTCTGCGGTACGGCCAAAGAATCAAGGCAGCACCTGCCAATTCCTGAGCACCATGTCTCCGATGTCCAAGGCACCCGCTTTGACTCCGAAGCAGGCCCTGCTGTGCAGCTGAAGAAATTGAAGCATCACCTGCACATGGCTGGAAAATTTACATTTGCCTGTTTCGCCACCACGACCCAGAACGTCCACATTTTTGCCGCATTGCACCTGTGCAGCACGTTTTACATCGACGTAGCCCAGCAGTAAGGAACCGAGAGCCATCAACTTTTTCAGTCCACTTGATAATAGACATCACCTGATGGCGACTGTCGACGAATACTCACTATTTCCTTTATTGAGGATCTTTCATCTACCACTCAAGACGAGTCATTGAGAGAATTGATTTTTGCGACATGGGGTGTACGGACGCATTGAAATCTGACAATGGCCAGCCATTTAATAGTTGTGAGTTAAAAGATTTCTTGAAGCATCTGAGTATAAAGCTTCAGAAGAGCACATTTCTGTTGCCACAGGCCAACAGACTTGTTGAGCATTTTATGAGTACGCTAAAGAAAGCAGTGGAGTGTGCTACTCTTGAAAAGCTTGATTTATAGGCAGTGTTAAATTCTACCTTGAGAGACCATCGTTAAACATCTCACTTGACCACAGGGGAAAGTCCTGTGACATTGATGTTTGGGAGACCAATGACAACCAAAATACCTCAATGGGCCAATTAGAGGGAGAAAAATGAGAATGCAACTCTTTAGACGGACTTGGTTCGGAAACTAAAGATGAAAGAGTATGCTGACAAAAGACGACATGCGAAGAGCGTCATCGTTAGGAGAGGAGATGCACGCACACCAGATGCGGATAAGAAAATCTGATGCTCCATTTGATGCAGAATCTTTTCAAATGCTGTCTACCAAGAGACCAATGGTGACTGCCCAGCGCCCGGGGAAATCTATTATCAGAGACTATCAATGCCAAAAGTGAGAAGATGACTCTTCTCACTTTTGGCATTTACCACCTCATTCGTCAGAACCCTTTTGGCTCCTGATGGATTCTGTTGAGCTATGACGTAGGTGTTGGAGCAGAATGCGATAAAGGCTAATTTAGAATGTTGAGTTCGCAGTTACTCACAGAAGAATAAAGATTTGCAATACTATTCCCCGTGTGTGGTGTAGCCATTTGCAGGTATCCAGGCTGGGGAAGACACTACAGTCAGTACGTTTAGTTGAATCATGATAAAATTAAAACATGAAACATAATTATTAATTCAGATCATTTTGATCCATCGATAAGCAAATGTTTACTTGTGTAAGAAAGTACATAAGACAGCTTATATGCCTATTGATAACTCAATTAAAAAGCAGAAATATAGCTTTGGGAATAGTCCTACTTCCAGTTTCAGTGAATTTTGAACCAAGTAGTTTTCTCCTCAAAAGAAATAGAGTTGGGCACATACAGATTAAGTGATGAATTGATTCTTAATAAAGGCTGCATAAATGACATAATTTAGATTTTGACTATGATCCCCGCCAAGAACATTTAAACTGATCAATTGAAATGTAAAATAGTTGGCAGGCTAGAAATTTAATTTTTATCTATTTTGGAATCAAGCTAGTAGTGTACTTTCCTCCTATAAGACTATTGAATATAGATGGAAAATGTACAGTCACAGGAAGACTTTAAATCACATTCATAAACCTGTTGTTTATAGTTGTCTTTGAAAATAAATCAATGACTGATTAGTCTTAACCTCAAAAGATGACAGTCAATATTCAGAGATTATCATGTTAATAGTATTTCTTAAAGACAAAACAGAAACATGAATTGATAAAAACACTTCCCTTTACATGATTTTAAGGTATCTTGAGTAGCACAGTAGCAAAAATAATTAATCCAATTAAGGTCGTTAGAGGGGTAAGGCAGGGCTGTGTTCTAGCCCCACCTTATTCTTCATAAATGGATTGGTGAAACTCGTGGGTATGGAACATTCTCCTTTGTCAATTGATTGCTCCTATAAAAGAAAAGGTGTCTCAAGGATTGTAAGGTAGTTTAGACTTCTTATCCATTTTTCTCTTGAGGTTTTTCCTACAAGTATTGTTTGATGTGAGGGACAGCCATCCTTGAGTTTAGGGACCTATGTCAGGATTAGGTTGTGAGGGGTCTTCTTAGATCTAGCAATGCAGTTGAAAAAAGTGAATTTTCTAGAATTAACGTTGTCAGTCAAGAGGCTTTAAGACATGGAGCAGAGTTTAGTCTTGAAGTATTTCCAGGCGTACATCAGAATTAATAAGGACTCCTTCTGCTAGACCTATGCAGTCAGGTACTGCCTATAGGATGGAGACTGAAGTGCTGCGGGTAAACCTTCTTAGAGAGTTTAGAAGTGGGTTCTCTGGAGAGCAGAAGGGCTGCACTGGGGCCCATTGGATGGCCCCATAGAGACCATGGCCACCGATCTCAGTGCTGAAAGCCTTGGAAGGGAGTAGAAAAGTGTCATCTTACTTCTATGAACTCCCAAAACCTTTATATTTTCTGTGTTTTGTTTATTACTTCCTCTGACAACTGAGGCTTTTCTGAGCCCATGTGTGATTCTGTTAATTAGGCCAGCCCGCCTCTCAGTGGCAAACCACACTGGTAAAAGCAATGCCGCCGAGCACAGGCCCTGTCTGCTGGTGGGTTGCACAGGATTTGCTTTTTGCTAAAAGTGCACAAAATAACTATCACAGGTGAATGTGGGCCAGAGCCCCTACACTGCATTTTTCTACTTCTAAAGTAGACCGGAGAGAAATGTTTAATGAGCACCATTACATTTTGTAATAGTAAGATCAGTTTCCAAATAATACTTTTATAATTGGCTACAAGATGTGACTTTAATTAAATCAGTTTCAGCTTACAATATCTTCTCTGACCATGTCTTACATAGGCGATACATTCGTGGGTGAACCTCTCTCAGCCGTGGAATGAACGGACTGGCAATATGGCTCCTTCATGGGATTTGGAGAATGTGTTCGCCAACCAATCGGGTGAGTGGAAGGTGTATACTTCACCAATAGAAAAATGGTTCCTATGTGAAGTAGGAGAGATCAACTGTGGTGCAGGGTTTAGCAAACACCTGACCATGGCTAACAACAGCTGATACTGTACACTCTTGTAAAGCTAACATGACAACATAAAAAACATTTCTGAATTGAGTTTCATCACATCGAAAGCAGGCAAAAGTAAGTAATGCAACAACAAACACTGCAAGTTGCACATATATTACTGTAGCTTTCCCAGATACTTGGTTCCTATCGCAGTGGTGTGATGAAATATCACAGAGAAAAATATTGGTGAGAAAAATATGACCACAAAATATATAGACTTTACATACCTGGTATGTAAAGTCAAAAATATCGACTGCAAACATATAGAAGACAAAAATGGAGTCAAAAAAGAGTTAAGTATATTGGATTTTAACTATTATACACTATATTACCTTTAAAATATACATTAACAAAAAATTATTTTACATTTAAAAACATACCTATAATATCAAAATATATATAAAAAGTGTGACTTTAAGACATACAATTAAATTATATACTTTACAATTGCAAAAAATAAGAAACATAAAATGTTTAGAAATCATTACATAAGCTTAAATAAAAAGGAATAAAAGTTATTTATAATTACACACACTATATATTAAAAAAGAAAACAAATTACGCAATAAAAATAAATACATTATAAAATCTAGAAAACATAAGAAAACATAATTTACATAAAATGACAATTTTAAATTAAAACAAAATATATTAAACTAACTTAAAAACAGATTTTAAAAATAAGATGTGGAATGATCAAACTCACTACTAGAACTCCAGTCCAATGTAAGCAACAGTACAGAAGATTTTGGATTTTTGAAGGAGCTAGGTGTACTGTTCCCACTCTGACGTAAACAACAGTAGGTAAAGTGGGTAAAGTGTTGAACTTTGGAAGAGTTAGATTTACTATTCTCACTTTAATGTAAGCAACAATAGGGAATGTGCTAGACTCTGGATAGGTCGGAGTCACTATTTCCCTCCAACCTGAGCAACAGCAGGAAAAGTGTTGGACTTTGGAGGGGTTGGATTAACTATTTTCACTACAAGATAAGCAACAGCAGAGAAAGTATTGAACTTTGAAGTGGTTAGATTTACTTTTCCCACTGTGACTTAAGCAAAAGTAGGGAAAATGCTGGACTTTGAAGGAGATAGATTTACTATTCCCATTCTACCATAAGCAACAGTAAAGTGTTGGTCTCTGTAGAGGCCACAATTATTATTCCCATTTAATCCTCAGCAGCAGTAGGCAAAGTGTTGGTCTTTGGACAGTTCAGATTTACTATTCCCACACCAACTCTGTAAGAAATTGAGGTACTGGTTGAGGAGGGTGAAACCCTATTAAAGCAGAAACCACAATCCTTGTCAGAGTGAAGTCACAAGCAAACCCTAAATTAACCTGTGCTCAACCCTTGAATAGCTTGTTTCAAAGCAGTCAGGCCTAACTCAGAGGCAATATGTAAGTATTTGTGCAACACTTCAAACAGTAACACGGTAAAAATACACCCCAAAGGATCTTAGATCAGTTTAGAAATATAGTCATTTTTATTAAATAAACAAGACCAAAATGACAAAAATCCAAAATCCAATCAGTAGAACCAGAGATATGCAGGTTTAAAGATTTCAGTAAAAATAGCACTTAAGAGGGGGGCGTGGCTAGCGGCCGAACATGGCGGCAGCATAGAGGACTAGCTCCGGCAGGGAAGCGGCCTCTCCAACTATCCGTACACTAATCCGTGACTGAATCACACCTCGGACGGAGGCACCAAACGGCCGAGACCGGGCGGAACTGGCGGCAAGCACCCAGACGAAAATCGGAGGCCGGATGGCGGAGTTATCGTCGAGTGCCGAGGAGATCGAAACATAGGCCTGACCCCGGGGGACCCAGTGGCGAGTGAAGCCGGCCGGAAGTGTGTTTTACCCGGCTGCGACAGACAGGAAGTGGTCGGGACTGAAGAAGCGCCCCGCGACACGACCAGCGAACAGGGTCTCTGTCCTGGGACGAGACGTATGCCATAACTGAAAACGGTGCATAGAAGGAGGTGCCCGAAGATTCTCTGGAATGCCGAGAAAAGAGTATTCTGCCGGAAGACGCAGTGTCTGCGACGACACGAACATCGGGGCGTTCACACCCATCTCTACAGGAGCTTCTCTCTAGATCGGACTGTGAGCCGCGTTGCAGCGGCGACTGCTCCTTTTGCTCCCTTCGCCCTGAAGGCCTGCGTAATTACCACGAACACACTATGGCAGGGAAGGGTAATAAAGGTGGTACGACTCAGACGCGTATTGAACGGTACACTAATGACAAAACCGCGCCATCTCCAGCGGATGGACGACACTCGTCCGCGAAAACAGTGGACAATGGTGGAACTAAGAAGGCGACACTGGACGATATCATGAGGGCTCTCACGCAGGTCCAGACAACGGTGGGCTCCATCTCGACCAAAATAACCCTCATCCGGGCGGATCTTCACAAAATGGCCGAGAAAGTAGGTTTACTGGAATTAGTCACGAAGTCGCTGGTTGAGGATGTGTCGGAGCTACAGACGGCCATGGAGGCGGTAATGGCGGAGAACAAAATCCTAAAGGACAAGCTGGACGACCAAGAGGGACACTCCAGGCGAAACAATGTACGTATTCTTGGTGTTCCGGAATCGGAGGGCACGAGAGCAACGGATCTATACGTGGAAGATCTCATTAAAACGCACCTTCAACCTAAAGGGCTGTCGGCCTTCTTTTCAGTCGAGAGGGCGCACAGAGTCCCGGGCGGTCAGCCTAAACCAGGGGCGTCACCCAGACCGATCCTGGCGAGACTGTTTAATTTCCGTGACCGGGACGTCATCCTTCAAGCGGCACGGGTCTCACCGCCTGTGAAAATTCTGAACTCTACGGTGGCGTTTTTCCCAGACTACACGGCGGAGGTGGCCAGGCGGCGGAAAACTTTTTGGGACGTTAAAAAGGAGCTCAGGAAACGAGAGATTCAATATTCCATGATCTTTCCGGCCAGGCTCCGGGTGGTGGCAGAGAACAGGACTTGGTTTTTCGATAACCCAGAGACTGCACGAGACTGGCTGGACGGCTGGCGTCCTGCCTCCCAATCTCGCCGCCCTGGACGAACTAAAAATGGCCAACACTCGAACGACCGGGACGACGTCGGAGATGCTGACATGAACAGTGGCAGAAGCTCGCCGATGAGAGACAATGTTGATGCAAACCAGGAGGTAGATATATGAACACTCAACAGGTATGAGACATTCTTGTTTGGGACTGTCGCCGGAACCGCCATGGACATTGGGCCGAGGGCCTGTGCAGAGGGTATGAGGGGTCGCTAATTCCGGAATACTCCTCACCCCCAACGAGCAAGTAACTGTGTGTTTTTCTTGGGGTGGGTCTAAGCACTCTGCTAAATTGGGGTGGGGGGCAGTTTTGAGTCCGTGTGGCAGGGAAGCAGGGCGGGTGGGAGTTTGGGACACGGGGGGGTTTCAACGGTTTGTTAGTTTGTATTGTTTGGCTCTACTGATCATATTGACGTTTCTCATAGTCACACTGTGCCGATTTTCATATACCGGGTGTACCACTACTGATCTGATAGCACTACAACTGCTCCAACATGCGATTCACAGCACATGGAGGGAGGGACCTCCATCGACCACAGTTTTGTTCTACCCCATGGGTTCCCGGTCTACGTGCACGGTCTCACAATGGCAGAACAACCACGACCAAGTAACATAACAGCTGATCCTGAGATGGGGCCTGTGCCGCCGATACAGATATTGTCATGGAATGTTCGGGGGTTGGGGGATAAAGTGAAGAGAGGGCTGGTTCTCCAGTGTATCAGAAGGTTAAACTGCGACATTGCCCTGCTACAGGAAACACATTTAGTGGGTGCAGCTAGCAGAGCTTTAGATAGACGAGGTTACCGCATGGTCACACACTCAGATTTCACTTCAGGGTCCCGCGGGACGGGTATTTGGGTGAAAAAGACATCTCGGTTCATACAACAGTCTACCAAAACGGATAAACATGGCCGATTCGCTGCGGTGTGTGGGCAGTGGGAAGGCGTGCCCATTAGTGTAGTGTCTGTGTATATCCCACCAGCGCTGCATTCATTGGCACTTCCGGACCTGGGCAGATTTCTTCTAGAACTCCCGGACGGGGACCTACTGGTGGGCAGAGACTTCAATGCACTGGCTAATAGTGAACAAGATAGATTCCCAAATCGCACACTCCCCACAGGCCCAACAAGATTCAGGGACTTTCTGGAGGCACAGGGACTGGTCGATATATGGCGGCAGCTCCACCCCGCAGAGCGGCAGTACTCTTATTACTCAGCCACGCACGACTGCCTATCCCGTATTGATTATTTCCTACACTGGGGGGTGGCAGACTCACAATCAACGACATGCAGATTAGGCCCCGGGGTATATCGGATCATTCCCCCCTGACCATCATTATGTCATGCACAGCAACAGCGCGCAAGCGAGTCTATCCAATCTACCCTGGTTATCTCAAACTTCCTCCGGTCCGGAAAACCCTAAAAACAACCACTAAACATTACTTTCAAGAAAACGCCGGCACGGTGTCTTCCCCGACGACGCTGTGGGAAGCATACAAGACGGTATTACGAGGACAGGCGATTGCGGCCATCACCAACCCTAAACGCACGCAGAAACAGGAACTACTAGCGTTAGAACTGAAACTGGAACAGGCGAATGCGGCCCATATGGCACTACCGTCGGATGACACTCGACACTCACTACACCTCTGCCAACAGCAGCATGACGACCTTCTTAGACGAAGGACGTTAGAGAATATAGAGGCGACAGCGCATAGGGTTTACGATATAGGCGATAAAGCCAACAAATTGTTGGCCTGGCTGGACAGGAAAAAAGACGGCACTAGACACATTCTACAATTGCAGGACCCGGAGGGGACATGTCACACGCGCCCCTCTAAAATCGTTGACCTCTTAGCGAACCACTTTCAGGCAGTCTACACCCCGAGGGCGGTGGTCACGGCCGAGGCGGCAGTGTCAGCGCTCCAAGGGGTAGAGGTAGAGATGTTATCACCGGAGGCAATGTCTGAATTGGAAGCAGACCTCACGGTGGAGGAGCTCCGTATGGCGATAGGTGCGCTACATACGGGTAAGGCACTGGGCCCTAACGGGATACCGATTGAGTGGTTTCAAGCAATGTCGGATACCCTGTGCTTGCCGCTGTTAGCTATGTTCCAGGACTGTAGAGAAACTGGGACTCTGCCATTAGACCAGCGCTTAGCGACTATAGTGGCCATCCCGAAACCGGGCAAGCCTCCCGAAGATTGTGCATCGTATCGCCCAATCTCGCTCCTCAATGCAGAGGCGAAGATTTTGGCGAAACTGATCGCAAATAGACTGACCCCGCACCTACAACACCTGATTCACCCGGATCAGTCAGGCTTCATGCCACATAGGAGCACGGCGTTAAATCTCCGCCGGGTGCATGGAGCATTGGCTCGCGCACATTTGCTGAAGGGGCCGGCGGCCATTTTGTCGCTGGATGCCAGAATGGCTTTCGATATGTGGCAATACCTATTCGCAGTCCTAACCCGGATGGGCTTTGGTCCAAAATTTTTGTCATGGATTAGACTCCTATACACGGACCCGGTTGCCCAT
Organism: Lissotriton vulgaris; assembly: GCF_964263255.1. Taxonomy (NCBI): domain Eukaryota; kingdom Metazoa; phylum Chordata; class Amphibia; order Caudata; family Salamandridae; genus Lissotriton; species Lissotriton vulgaris. The sequence goes on from NC_141693.1 coordinate 1,134,573,096, forward strand.
GTGACGGCCAATGGCCACATCTCTCGAGCGATCCCTCTGGCACGTGGGACAGGTCAGGGCTGTCCCTTATCCCCTCTATTATTTGCGCTGGTATTAGAACCGCTCGCTATTGTTATTAGGAACATGCCGCTGCTGAGGGGTATAACGTGGGGTGACGCCTGGGAAGACAGAGTATCCCTTTATGCTGATGATATGTTGGTTTACCTATCTGACCCTGAGTCGAGTGTCCCGGTATTGTTGGCACTTTGTGATAGACATGGATTGACCTCCGGATACACAATCAATTGGACAAAGTCAATCCTTTATGTACTGAAAGGCCCTGTACCGGTCCTTCCTGAACAGTGCCCATTGGTGGTGACCGATATCTCCTTTAAATACCTGGGCATACATGTCTCCGGTGACCCGAACGTGTTTTACGATCGGAATCTGGCACCCCCACTCCTTCGCCTGAAGGCGGATGTCCGTCACTGGACAGCCCTGCCTCTTACGCTGCTAGGGCGTGCTGCCTTATTTAAAATGATATTCAAGAAGGGGGGATTGGCCCAGCAAGGTTAGGGAAGGAAGGCAGGGCCGATTATTGATAAACAAATAAGATGCGCCTTCGCAACCACTTAGTATGAACAATTACTTTCAATAGAAATAAACGCAAATTAATCCGTTATTCCTAGCCTCAAAGTTAGGCTGCTTTAGTATTTAATCATTTCAACATTTTTGAAAAGAAAAAGGACATGTAATCAACTCAACAGAGAATACATTTTGATGATGACATGCTAACAAAACACAAAGTAACTGAACAGATACAAAATCAATTTGGACATTTGGAGAAAAAATATACACAAAAATCACAATATTTATCAAAAACAGCAACTGTAGCGAGTAGTGATCTAATCAACTACCTAACAAAAACAGTTGAAACCTGATGAAACCATTCTTGCATGTTTACACAATTCATGACACAAAAACTTGCAACTGTTATGATTACAATTACAAAATTGATGCAAAAGGTTTTTTCTTATCACTCGGGATTCAGGCTGTACTTAATGTATTGGCCGACGCGTTTCAAGTCTTGGTTTTTGAAATTACCAGACTCTCATCAGGGCTGGATGAGTCTTTAAAAGGTATATCAACTGTTTACAAGGAAAAACAAAAAAACTTAATGAAACTAGTTTTCCCAGAAAGTCTAAAATACAGAGCAGTTGTTTGGACGTAAAAAAATACTTCATACCTGGTCAATGACCAGCGGAAGTTGTGCGTCTCAAGTTCAGCGTTTTATGCAGTGCTCACCTGTAATTAACAAGGTGACATAGGCTAAGTGGATTTAAGGACAATAAGGGTGCTCAATTGCAAATTTAGTAATAAGCGTGGTTTACCTAGTGTGTGATCACGCGTAGTGAACCTTCTCCGGTTCTCTGTATTACAGGGGACGACGTGGCAAGTTTTTCAACAGGTCTGGTGAGAAATAATACCTAGCGTTAAAAAATGCATGTGACTGCCGGCGCATGAAGCGCTCAAGAGGCCAGTACTTACATTACTGAATCTGTATCACACGTTAGTCGGGTGCGCGGCAGTGCCGATTTCCAAGTTCTGGAAGGTAAATGAAACCGGGTTGAAAAAACAGTCACCCGGCAGTGCCGATTTTCAAGTTCTGGAAGGTAAATGAAACCGGGTTGAAAAAACAATCACCCGAGTAGCGGCGTAGTCAGCGTGTGCGCTGTTTAGCTGAAAGCGGCAAAAGGCGCTTACCTTCAAACCAAGATTTAATCGCCGAGCTGAATGTCTCCTATTCCATGAAAGTAAGGACCGGCCATCCTGCTACCTCCTTCGTTACAATGTGGTAACAGCAGGTTGGGGTCACGTGACGAGGGCGGAGCTACGCTAATTGGTCATGGAACTGCATTATGGGAATTGTGGTCCATATATGAAAAAAAGATCTAATGATTTTTGTTAAAAAATCATTAGTGGCCGGATGGTTGCACCCTGGCTCAAGGGGATCGGTATAGAGGTTCCACGAAGTGGGTTATACCCTGTTCAGCTCGCTCATTGTGTTTAGACCGCTATTTATACTGTCGAACTTCATAATTAAGTACGCCTCTTTGCGTAGTAAGGCACTGTCCACGCATCCTGATACATTTTTAGAATCAATTGTGGCTAGCACAGTCCACTTGAACTGGTTTTCATTATGATTTTGGCTCACGATGGTTGAACACTTTGTGAGCCAAAATCATAATGAAAACCAGTTTAACAAAAATCATTAGATCTTTTTTTCATATATGGACCACAATTCCCATAATGCAGTTCCATGACCAATTAGCGTAGCTCCGCCCTCGTCACGTGACCCCAACCTGCTGTTACCACATTGTAACGAAGGAGGTAGCAGGATGGCCGGTCCTTACTTTCATGGAATAGGAGACATTCAGCTCGGCGATTAAATCTTGGTTTGAAGGTAAGCGCCTTTTGCCGCTTTCAGCTAAACAGCGCACACGCTGACTACGCCGCTACTCGGGTGATTGTTTTTTCAACCCGGTTTCATTTACCTTCCAGAACTTGAAAATCGGCACTGCCGGGTGACTGTTTTTTCAACCCGGTTTCATTTACCTTCCAGAACTTGGAAATCGGCACTGCCGCGCACCCGACTAACGTGTGATACAGATTCAGTAATGTAAGTACTGGCCTCTTGAGCGCTTCATGCGCCGGCAGTCACATGCATTTTTTAACGCTAGGTATTATTTCTCACCAGACCTGTTGAAAAACTTGCCACGTCGTCCCCTGTAATACAGAGAACCGGAGAAGGTTCACTACGCGTGATCACACACTAGGTAAACCACGCTTATTACTAAATTTGCAATTGAGCACCCTTATTGTCCTTAAATCCACTTAGCCTATGTCACCTTGTTAATTACAGGTGAGCACTGCATAAAACGCTGAACTTGAGACGCACAACTTCCGCTGGTCATTGACCAGGTATGAAGTATTTTTTTACGTCCAAACAACTGCTCTGTATTTTAGACTTTCTGGGAAAACTAGTTTCATTAAGTTTTTTTGTTTTTCCTTGTAAACAGTTGATATACCTTTTAAAGACTCATCCAGCCCTGATGAGAGTCTGGTAATTTCAAAAACCAAGACTTGAAACGCGTCGGCCAATACATTAAGTACAGCCTGAATCCCGAGTGATAAGAAAAAACCTTTTGCATCAATTTTGTAATTGTAATCATAACAGTTGCAAGTTTTTGTGTCATGAATTGTGTAAACATGCAAGAATGGTTTCATCAGGTTTCAACTGTTTTTGTTAGGTAGTTGATTAGATCACTACTCGCTACAGTTGCTGTTTTTGATAAATATTGTGATTTTTGTGTATATTTTTTCTCCAAATGTCCAAATTGATTTTGTATCTGTTCAGTTACTTTGTGTTTTGTTAGCATGTCATCATCAAAATGTATTCTCTGTTGAGTTGATTACATGTCCTTTTTCTTTTCAAAAATGTTGAAATGATTAAATACTAAAGCAGCCTAACTTTGAGGCTAGGAATAACGGATTAATTTGCGTTTATTTCTATTGAAAGTAATTGTTCATACTAAGTGGTTGCGAAGGCGCATCTTATTTATTTAAAATGATGGCACTCCCGCGCCTCCTATATGTTCTGGAAAACACCCCAGATGTGATCCTGCCCTCTTACTTTCGAAAAGTAACCGCAGTAGTGACCAATCTGTTGTGGGGTGACCAGCCACTGAGGATAGCCCACGTTAAACTTAACCGCGGATGGTACGATGGAGGAATAGCGTTACCGAATGTGCAACTTTATTATTGGGCGTCCCAGCTCAAAGTAATTAATCAGTGGATCCACGCCCCGCACGACGACCCGGCATATCTGGCAGATTGGAACCAACTGGGAACGCATAGTCTGTCGGCCCCGCTATATAACCCAAGTCTCCTTAAGGGACTGCTTGGCCCAACCAAGCACACAGTTACTTTGTGGTACAAGGCGCTCACGCGGTTAAAATGGAAGGGGGTCATTACAAAGCTGACTTCACTTTGGGACACTAAAAAGTTAGGCTGCCTCAGGTCCAGTAAGGGGTTCACCCAATGGGACAATATTGGAATTTCAACAGTGGGGGATCTCTGGACATCTGCAGGGGTACTCCCTTTCTCGCAACTGCAACAACAATACGCACTAGTCCCCACTGAAACTTATAGGTACATCCAGATTAGGCACGCACTGCTGGCAGTACTTGAACCCGGGGCCCCCGTCCCAGAATCCTCACCCCTATAAGATCGGCTTCTTACAGACTTCATGCAAACACGTGCCACCTCACTCACATACCGCAAATTGCTAAACAACCTCCCGGACCCCTTACGATGTTTGAGAGAGAAGTGGGAAACTGAATTGGGAACTATGGACGAGACAGATTGGAATGCTGCTATGGAGTCGCCAAGGGAGGCTGGGGTCTCGGCCCGGTTCAGGCTCATGCAGCTAAAAATACTACATAGAGTCTACTACACATGGACCGCTCTCTATAAAATGCACAGGGCTGAAACCCCATACTGTCTCAGGGGATGTGGGGAGGAAGGTACACTATTGCATACATTGTGGAACTGCCCGTCCATAAGGAGTTACTGGCAACAGGTCATGCAAACCATTTCCCAGACCCTTGACACTTCCCTAACACCAGAACCGCACATGTGCCTGTTGAATATTTGGGAAGGGACTGATTTGAATCTCAGGCAACAGCAATGGGTCACTATCGGGACAATGGTAGCCAAACGCGACACGGCGCAGAGGTGGGGGATACCGGAGGTGCCTATTTTAGCATTATGGTGCAGGACAATGGACAAATTGATGTTAACTGAACGTACAGTCTATAAAATGAGAGCTAACCCTAAAAAATGGAACAAGGTGTGGGAGGCATGGAATAGGTACAGGGGAGATATATGTGAACCGCTGCCAGAGGATGAGGATGACGACTCGGAGGATGAGGAGGAAATGACCGATTGAATCGGGAGGGAAGTAGGGGGATGGATGGGGGGCGTTAATTATCTGATAGGGATTTCAACTTTGCTCTGTGCTTAGAGAGGGAAGGGTATCTACCTGGGAAATTGGGATCAGCAATTTCCACGGACATGGTCTTACACTTTGTGACTATATATATCAAAGATGAGCCATCTAATTTTGTTTTGTTCACTTTCTAAAACAAAAAAACATAAAAAGTAAGATTTCATCTCTTCAATCATTATATCCTTATTGCATTTCGTATCCTGCCAAATACTCGCTGCCGGACCGGAAGGTTGTCGGCTGAATAGCTGTGTAACAGTACGAGCCGTTGCGTAATTATGTAACATATACGAATGACAAGATGTACTGATGTTGTTTTGATGGCAATTGTCAATAAAAATCTTACACCAAAAAAAAAATTAAAAAAAATAGCACTTAAAAGCACAAAGCGCCAACTGTGGATAACTGGTCACGCTGGACCAGGCAAAAGTCACAAGTTCAGGCAGACCACAATGGAGCATGAACTAGCAACAGGGACCCAGTAAAGCCCACTGAAGAAAGTACCTTAAGTCCTGGTTGCTGAGCGTTGCCAGGTCCCGTGCCGAGGATGCATTGCACGGCCCAGCAAATTCGTAGGTCTTGAGGATCTGTGAAGCTGCAATGCGAGAACCTGCATCATCATCGAGACTGCCATGGACAAGAGATTTGCTTTGCAAGGGGCTTCATCAGAAAAGCTTTGCACAGGCGGCGGTTCTGAGGTAGGCTGTGAGGTCAATGTGGAGTCCTTTGTGTTGGGAAAACCCTTGCAGCAGAGGTGATGCATTGGTTCTGATTAGATTTGTGCCCCACAGCAGAGGAGATGTGTCAGTTATGTTGGGTCCACAGAAGGGCTGGCAGAGCACCTTGAGATCTACTTCCGAGCACCCAGGACTGTGGTGCACCACTTGAGCGTGGGGCTCCCCAATGACAAGTTCAGGTCGGGGTTCAGGGTTGTTGGAGACTTCTGCCCCTGAGGCTCTAATCAGGAGGCCAGCCAACTAGCCTTCAGAGTCCCTTTGTGGTGTGGATTACACAGATGCAGGTTCAATCCTTCTCACCCAGGCAAGAGGGCAGCAGGGCAGCAGTTCCTTCAGAGCATCAGTCAAGCAGAGTGGCAGCCCTTTTGGCAGCACCTTAGTTCTACCTGGCAGAGTATCAGCACATCCACAAGTGCAGATTTGCTCCGTCCTTCGCGAACCTCTTCATGGATAGACCATATTTATTTCTGGGGACGATTCATTGATGATTGTCTATTGATTTGGAGGGGTACCCCAGAGGAACTTAACTTATTCTTTTCCTATCTTAATTCTAATAACCAGAATATGACATTTACTACTCACTTTGATCATAAACATCTTACTTTTTTGGACATTGAACTGTTTGTGAAAGATGACAAATTATGTAGTAGAATGTTCCGGAAGGAAACTAGTTGTAATGCACTCTTACGTGCAGATAGTTGCCACCCAAAAAGCCAAATTGATGCTATTCCTTTTGGTGAGATGTTGAGAGCCAGGAGGAATTGTTCGGATGATGGTGACTTTAATACGAATCTGAGGGATATGACCAGAAGATTTAAAAACAGAGGCTATAAAGATAAGGTTATTATGAAAGCCTATGACAGAGCTTCTAAACTTAGAAGAGACGATACACTAAAATCTAGGAATAACAGTGAGGGGACTAAGAATCTGCAGACGGTGAGGATGATTACCAATTTTGGAGCAGGGAGTCACAAACTGTATGCCATTCTAGATAAACATTGGCATCTATTGAGAACAGATGGTGACATAGTACCCTTTTTAACTGACAAGCCCAGTTTGACATTTCGAAAAGGTACTACAATTGCAAATATGGTTGTCCAAGTTACCCTAAACTCATTAAACCCTTACAGACAGACCATTGGTTACGTACTAAACCTTCAGGTTTTTACTACTGTGGCCTCTGCAGTTGTTGTAGATGGGCCACTAAGAAAATATCATCTTTTGAATATAACAATACAGGTACCTTCAAGATTCAATCATTTATAAATTGAGAGACCACGTTTGTTATTTATATAATAGCATGTACGTGCGGAAAAATTTATGATGGAAGTACTGTGAGACGATTGAAAGATCGGATGATGGAACATTTCCATGCCCTTAAGAATGGGGATTAGGCATGGGCGGATTTTGCGGATCCACGATCCGCGGATTTTGCGGATTTGCGGATCCGCGGATTTGGGGCGGGGCGGGGCTTCCATGCGAGTGCACATGCCTCTTGTGAGGCCGCTATCCAGCATCACAGCTTATTTTCCATGGTAGAGTTGGGAAGAAGGCACACCTGTCCAGCCTCGACGACACTCACGATTGTTTTTGGGCTAATGAATGAGTCACTGAATTTGAGCATCAACTAGTTCGAGCGACCATGTGTGTGTTACTATGCAATCGCCCCGACGGGCGCAGGGGTCCCTTGAGTGAGCTGTCCATCATAGCGGGTGAATGGCGGGCAGACGGTGCAAACCGCGAGTGTGTGGGCGGGGCCAAACGGGCAGGGCTACCATGCGCGGTCAACATGCTTCTTGTGTGTATAAAAGGTCAGAGAAAGATCAGTTCAGCAGATGAAGAGAAAGAAACCCCTGGTCACAAGAACAACACGGGTATTGTGCTCGTGAAAGTCAAGGATGCAAAGGCCTCTATCCAGCATCACAGCTGATTTTCCACAGTAGAGTTGGGAAGAAGGCACACCTGTCCAGCCTCGACGACGCTCACGATTGTTTTTGGGCTAATGAATGAGTCACTGAATTTGAGCATCAACTAGTTCGCGCGACCATGTGTGTGTTACTATGCAATCGCCCCGACGGGCGCAGGGGTCCCTTGAGTGAGCTGTCCATCATAGTGGGTGAATGGCGGGCAGGCGGTGCAAACCGCGAGTGTGTGGGCGGGGCCAAACGGGCAGGGCTACCATGCGCGTTCAACATGCTTCTTGTGTGTATAAAAGGTCAGAGAAAGATCAGTTCAGCAGATGAAGAGAAAGAAACCCCTGGTCACAAGAACAGCACGGGTATTGTGCTCGTGAAAGTCAAGGATGCAAAAGCCTCTATCCAGCATCACAGCTGATTTTCCACGGTTGATTTGTGAAGAAGGCACACCTGCCTCGACGACACTACAGGAAGGCATGTTGTAACTATTTTAGGATGGCGCCGGCAAGCTGCCAGCGCCATCCTAAAATACTTACTAAATTAGCTTCAACAGGAAGCTCTAATAGATAAAATCGAGCACCTGCTCGATTTCATCTATTAGAGCTTCCTGTTGAAGCTAACTTAGTAACTATTTTAGGATGGCGCTGGCAGCTTGCCGGCGCCATCCTAAAATAGTTACAACAGGTTCAACTTTTGCCCCCGGAATAATCCGCCGCTCGCGGATTTGCGAATTCTCAGTAAATTCGCGGGAGTTCGCGGATCGCGAATTTACCGAAAATTCGCAAAATCCGCGAGCGGAACGGATTTTCCGCTCATACTTAATGGGGATACACGATACCCCATCGCCTCCCATGCTATCCAAAATCGGAATGACTCTGTCAACCATAAATTTACATATCATGGAATAGAACATGTTAGTCTAGATAGAAGAGGCGCGAATAGAATTCTGAAACTGAGACATAGAGAAGCGAGATGGATTATGGTCTTACGAGCAGTTGAGGAAGGATTAAATTTAGACCCTGAACTACAATTTTTCTTAGGAGATTAGACTGTTCACTTTGTCTGGTGTAAGAGAAATGTCAGAATTATGTAACAGACCAGTCTGTGAATAATATTCTTATCTTGTATAGTTTCTAATACCAGAGATGTTTCGCCTTATCATGACCTCTGTTTATTAGATACTAGTGACCGTTTAAACAAATGAAATTATAAAGCTCAGTATATTAAGACTATGTATATTGTTCATGAAGGAGTGACAAAATGTTTTTGACTACTGTACTGATGTTACACTCTACTTGCTTTTTTCTGCCTTATATCTGTGTTCCTCGATGTGACATTATACTACTATCCCCCCGTGTTAACATATCTGTGTATACACATCTTACAATATGATTTCCAAGTATACCCGGGTTTGGATCTCGGGAACGTGTGTGGGTAGTCCGAAGCTCTTGCAATGCTGGGAGATACACATTTAACTTATCCATTAATATCTTGTATATTACAATTTTCCTTCAGGATTACAGACGGCAGTGGTGGCATCACGCATTGGAGCACTGATGTGTTACCAATATTACATGGGCTCGAATACTTGTTTTGACGGCTACATTATACCATCACTTATGATCTTTGAGAAAAAAAAAATTTGACACGAAATTGGTGTGAGCGATTCGTAATGTTAGAGGGGTGACTGAGTTGGATACTAGCAATTGGAAGCAATTGGAAATACAATGTAAATGTTAGTATTCGTGGTTGATCATTAGAGTTTTTTCTACATTTTTACATTTGGAGTGACAGTATTTCTTTGCCTGAACTTGGAGTGGGAATCCGATATGTTTGATAAGTGATTACTTGTCGTGAATACAAGACTACTTACACTTGTAGTCATCTCAATATATAGCTATATAGTGACTTTTGACACTACAAGATGGCGACCATTTACGGATATTTTGTAAACAGGCTATTTAATTAATATGGCGCTCGTGTTGCACGCTAGTTGCCGAATGTGATTCCAATGAGAGCGTACTCGCAGGCTACGGGAGGTAAGCTGTTTGGTTACTAGTGAGACTTTGCTTGAACTTTAGCCACCTAATTGTGGTATTTAAGAACTATATGTTCTTTATTTTTCTTTTAACAATAGGAATATTACACGTACTCGTGTTTGCGAGATTCAGGAGAATAGGGCAAATTTGTGACTTAACAATAAGGATGGTTTTGATTACGTTGTGGAGATAGTTATTTTGAATAGAGGTGAGTGATACGATAACTGATTACGCATTGACTAACTTGATACTTTATTACTAGGATGTTTTAGTGAGACTACTGTACTTATTTTGTTACAGGAAGTGGTTGGCGCATGTATAGTGATTGGAATACTACAGTGGATTTATACAATTGAGGATCTTTTTTACTTTTTGACTTTACTTTCGCTAGAGTGAGTATACTTTTATGTATAAATATCGTTTCCGATGGTGGAAGCTCCTATAAGTTGCTTAACTAAGGGTTGCCTCCTATTGTTTCAGAGCCCGACTTTTGGTTATATTATTGGAAATCTTATATAAATGAAGAGTACTTAATCTGGTAAATAATTTCTATATACCCATTACTGACAACTTTGGGACTTTGGGTCTTTTCTTGTATTATCTTTACACCAGGGTATGCACTATCATATTCGGGCGTTCTACAATTTGGTTATTATACAAATCACATGGATCCTATGAACTTGTCCCTACACGTAGGTGTTCTCCCTACCCTAATCATTAAATGCAAAAATTGTTATAAATCTTGAGTTGTAAATACCACTATCTTCTTGGCTTGCAGCCCTGAGGAAGTCGAAAGGCATGACATTAATGCCAGACGAAACACGTGTTGGCTGCTATTTTTTGATTGATGGAAAACAGGATTAAAATAAAAGGAAATGATGCTGTAACAACATACCTTGGTGTTTCAATAGAGGCGACTCTACTAATTTGGATTTGATTTTGAACACTCTGGAATCTAAATACTGTGGACAATTACTAAATATATTTGGACTGACGGAATAGTGTTGTACATACGTAGAAGTCATTGGAAGTGCTCAGCAAAGATATGTATTGAATGTTTCAACCGGAAGAGTTCTTCTGGGTTTGTAAGGAAGAGTGGTGACCTTCCTTTCTTTGCTTTGTAGCATATTTTCTATAGGGAGTATATACTGAATGCCATATTCTTGTTGTGCGCCTATTCTATACCTGGTCATCGCATTACAATTATGAATATAATGTCCCTGAGGGTGCGCGTATGTTGCACATGTAAAATACACAGGGGAATGAATGAAAGGTGTTTTATAACGCGCAAACTTAGCCCCAGAGGGCATCAAGGCGCGATAACAAACAAACAGAAAGTCCAAACTACCAAGTGAAGACCACTATGACCACCAGGAGCGCGGTCTCTAGTAAGCCTGAGAGAAAAGCCAAGTCTTCAAGCATTTCCTAAAGATCGACATAGCGGCTTGACTGGAGATTTCCAGAGGGAGAGAGTTCCAAAGTTTTGGAGCTAAGGTGGAAAAAGCTCTACCTCCCCATTTTGCCTTCAAAACTCTGGGGACCGCAAGCAAATTCTTAGATGCTGAACGAAGGGTTCTTCTGGGAGTATAAACACAAAGAAGGGACCTGATTCCCTCTGAGCCTGAGCCATGGACAGCACCATGGGCCAGACACAGAAGTTTGAAAGAAACCCTAGAGGGAATCGGAAGCCAGTGAAGATCCCTTCTGGCCAGAGTTTCAGAGGATAGCCTAGGGAGGTTCAAGACCCTCCTGGCTGCAGCGTTCTGCACCATCTGAAGATGGTGAATGGAGCTCTTGTTAATGAGCTACTATTACAATAATCTAGCCTCGATGAGACCAAAGCAACTGTTGCTTGTTTACGGGCTGCATGGGATAGATAGGGAGCAATCTTCCTCAGCATTCTTATGATGGCACAGCAGGTGGACACCGTTCTGTTCACCTGAGCGTCAAATGATAGAGCGGGATCAATTCAAACTCCAAGGTTCCTGGCGGAGAGGGAGGGAAGAGGGCATTTCCCCAGGGAAGGTGGCCACCAGTCCTTTGACCATAGGTCCCGACTACCACCAAAGACCATGATCTCGGTTTTATCCCCATTCAATTTTAAGAAATTTTGCACCATACATGCTCTAAACTTGAGGGCTGAATCGCTTGCCGACTGGGTGATAGAGACCAGGATCTGTGTGTCATCGGCGTACGAAAGTACCTCAAGGCCGAAGGATCTCACCACCTTAGCAAGTGGGGTGCACTTTGGTACCTCACATTGCACTTCTTGAGAGGCAGAGAGGAAGTTGCCCATCTTAACTCTCTGCTCCCTAAGATGTAGAAGGGAGGAGAGTAGACTGAGAGTGGTGCCCTCTACCCCAATATCTTTAAGCCTGTATATCAGAATTGACAGGGACAGGGTGTCAAAAGCTGCTGTGAGATCTAACAGCACCAGCAGAGTAGAATGTCCCTTGTCGACCTCCAGGCGGATATTGTTAATCACAGCCGTGAGGGCAGACTCCGTGCTGTGTGCGGGCCGGAACCCGTGTTGAGAGATATCCAATAAATTAGAACTCTCAATGAAGGCAGAAAGATTACGATTGATATGGGCCTCAAGAATCTTGGCCGGGGCCGGAAGTAGGGAGATAGGAAGAAAGTTTTTTAACACTCCCGGGTCGAGAGAGGGCTTTTTGAGCAGTGGTTTGACAACAGCAGTCTTCCAGGAAGAGGGAAAAACACCATCACTAATGGCCATGTTTAAGACCTCTAGTAGCGGAGGGAGGACGACCCCTCTGCAGGTCTTTAAAATTTTTAGAGGGCAGGGGTCTAAGGGCGAGGATGACTTGGTGGCATCAAGAAGATGGTTAAGATCTTCTAAGGTCAAGAGAGGGAAGCCGGTGAGACGCAACTTGGAACAGACTTCGGTGGTCTCAGTATAGGGAGGGGAGATCATAGGGAGAGAAAGTGCTGAATTAGCATCCAGCTCCTGATGGCAAATCTCAAGAGAGTTGTAAATATCGTCAATTTTGGAGTGGAAGAAGCGCGCAATATTATCGCAGAGCTCTTGTGTTTCAATAATAGGATCGGCAACTTTAGGAGCCAATAGAGAATCAATTATTTTAAACAGATCTCGTGATGATTTTAGAGCGGCGGTGAGATTGGTAAAATGGCTTCTTTTTTCCTCATCAATAGCCTTCTTATAATCTCTCAATAGAGATTTGTGTAGGGCTTTTCCCCGGGGGTCAGGGTGTGCATGCCAAGATCTCTCCTGCTGTCTGCACTTCTGGCGTAGAAGTCTTAGACGGTCAGAGAACCAAGGCTGAGAGGGACTCCTTTGCGCTGAGTAGTAACGTTTAGCCGGCGCTAAGGTGTCTATAGCGTTGGCTAGGGCGTTAGAGAGACCCAGTGCAGCTATATTGGGATCAGATTATGAGAGAGAGCTGAAAGCGTCCAGGAAAGGTGCAAGGGTATCATCATTAATCGCTCTGTAGTTTCTTCTAGTCTCCCAAATGTTACTCTTAGGTAGATTAAGTGACGTAGAGTTAATTTTAAGATGAAAAGGAACTGCTCAGGTTATACCAATAATACTTATAATAAACATGCATCGTTGCCAGGAGACAGGAAACACCATTATGCACTTCGTAACGCTTACCGAAATCGTTTAAAATCTAGACCTCAACTGGCGGGGGAGCGAGGACAGCTCCCTATAGTCACACCTGCGAGACCTTCCCCAGGTAGACCCATGGTATCGGGCATTGGGTCTCTACTGGAGCCACTTTCACAATTTTTTTACTTCTTCTTTAAACCAGAAGTCCAAACCAAACTAGCATACCTCAAAGATACTACTGATGTACTGCTTCTACTCGAGGATATGAAATTTGACCCTGAAAGAGAGATTTTGGTGAGGCTCGATGTGGAGTCCCTGTATACTAATATACCGCAGAGGGAGACCCTGCGTGTGTATTAGAGGATATTCTGTACACTTTGGACTGTGAATTCTGTACACCTAGACCCTTCAGCTTACACCTGGCCGAAACTTCGAGTTCCAGGGGACCTACTACCTCCAAACACATGGGACATCCATGGGTAAGGATTTTGCCCCCAGCTTAGCAGGGTTATACATGGCAGCCTTTGAAGACCATTACATCTACACCCCCCGGAGCATCTGGAAACAACATCAAGGTTTTGCGACACTATATTGATGATGTCCTCCTTATCTAGGAGGGCAACAGAGAGTCTATTGATGATTTAATGGAGTGTCTGAACAGCCGCAACCCCTTGCTCTTGTTCACGTCCCCCATCACTAAGGAGAACCTCCCCTTTCTGGACCTTACCATCTTCCTGCAGACGAAAATGTTCCATAAACCAACAAACAGGAACAGTCTCCTGTCATTCAAGAGTTTTCTTCCCAAGTCACTCAGGGAGAATCTTCTGGTGGGTCAGTTCCTGCGCCTCCACCGAAACGGCTCCAGTGCATTGGACTTCAGGTCAAAAGCAAACACTCTACAGCACAAATTACTCCAAAGGTAGTACCCACAACGGACCATCAGGAGGGCCGCAAGAGAGCAAGTAACGGTCATTGTGAGGCACTTCTGGAGACAGTGGCAAACCACACACTAATAGAACAACATGTTTAACCACATTTAAAACTGCCTCCAACAACATCCAGAAGATCATCTTGCAGAACTGGAGAGTCCTCAACTCCAATGGCTTCCAGCTGGAGAAACCCCTTTTCTCTTTCAAGAGAAGCCAGAATATAAAAGATGATGGACTTACCCACCCCTGGGACCAATGAAGGCATGCCAATTGCAACTCCACCAACGTTATTTACATACTGAGGCGGCCCTGTGATCTTATTTACATCTTATTTACATCAGGATGACCAAAAGGAGAGTGAAGACAAGGATCATGGAACATAGGTCCATGATCAGGTGCCAAAGGACTATCAGTCGCCTCATCACTCACTACAAGGAGAGGAATCACTCGGCCATGGACATATTCTGGATTGTCCTGGATAAGCCTAATCTGAGTGCCACCTCCAGAAACCCTGAGAGTGCCCTGTTTATCAGGGTATACCAATGGATTTACAGGGTTTGTAGCCACACCAGGGGCCTGCACGATGACATACCCTGGAACAGCTTGAAAAACTTGTAGGATTCTAGAGAAAACCATAAACAAACAATACCCCACGTTCTTCATTCTAGGGGTTTCATTTTCCTCTAATATACCCTACTCTATGCCCCCTATGTAGTATAACTGGCCCCACGGGTCGCATGTATAGCGCCCGATGTCAATTTATACTGACTTAGGAGGGACCTCTCTGTTTTACCGCAAGGGTGTATTTTTGTGCTGGGACATTGAGACCTACCCCTTTATTAGTCTACTGGTGTACATTAGTGAAAGGAGTTCCCTCCAATTTACTAAAAACAGACATCATTGCATTCCCTTAATTGGCCCTATGTGTCTATGATCATTCGGTTTGGAGGAGCATTTTTTGTCACTGCCTTTAGCATGGCCCTCGGGCCTCGAGTGCTGTTGTTAAACCCCTCACTGGGCTCACCTTGTGCACATGCGCATCAGAACGTGCCTCACCCAAGATGGGAGTGGTGGTTTACGCTCTACTTGAGCAGCTACTCCTCTTTCCGGTACCTGCACACGTTCTGTCACGTCCCCGGTGACGAGTATGTGGGCAGGGATGGGGGGTTTGTAACAGGGCCTCGGCAGCACCGCACTTCGATTCTGCACGGCGCTGGGAGAGACATATGTTGGGGCCACAGCTAACCTAGATGAAGTAAGTGGGGTGCCTGTCAGACCCTGTGCGGGCTGAGGTGTGAGCTCGGCTCTGGGCACAGAATTACCACTCTAGTGGACCTGTCTGGTTTTTACCCCCGCGGTACTACACCCCAACTGGGGGGATCCAAGTCTACCTCACAGAACCCGAAGGGCCAACCAGACCTACCCGTCTGCACATTTGGGTGGTGATTTGTTTATTAATGACACTCCATCTTTATTCATTATGTTATCTTTCATCCTCATATCTTGCAGAGTGTGACTATAGGGAGCTGTCCTCGCTCCCCCGCCAGTTCAAGTTTAGATTTTAAATGAACTCAGTAAGCGTTATGGAGTGCATGACGGTGTTCCCTGTCTCCCGGCAACGATGCTGGTTTATTATCAGTAATATTGATATAACATGTGTATTTTGAGTGTGCGACATGTGCGCACCCTCAGGGACGTTATATTCAATGTATACACACCGCCGGATGCTTTATCACTTTACTGTGGCCTGTGCTGGTGCTATTACGCCCTTGATAATATGCTGTTCTTATGGGGGGTGCACACCACTTCAATTTTTTGTACAGAGGGCACAGCACTTTGCATTTCACACGTGTTTTTTGATTCTGTTACAGGTTCCTCATGGAGAGCAAAGCATTCTACCACATTTAATCTGAGCAGTTACTCAGAAGGGGGTTGTCCCTTCATCCTGGATCAAAAGGAGGTATGGTTAGTACCCATGGGATCGTATTCTAGTGAGTCCTTGTTAGACGGAGACCCGGAGGGTCGGCCGAGTACAGGGGGAGAGGCCTCCGGTGAGGGCCGTCTCCGGTGATCGTACAGACAAGTAACTTCCCCCCCACAGATGGACACCACACAAGGATGAGTTCTGCACACTTTATATAAGAATCTTGAGGCAAGGTGATAAACGATACAGCGGGACCAGGACACGAGGATCCTGCCAATTCTAGTCTCTGTAGGGAAAAGGGGTAGTGGGACAGTCTTAGTACCGGTCCGGTACGGGAGCAGCATGAGGGGAAGCTCACAATCCTCGAGCTTGGGGGTCCGCAAAGATGGGCCACGGCAGCGCCAGCAGGCTATGAAGATGGTTTGAGGTGATGAGGGCCGCAACAGCGCCAGCAGGCTACGAAGATGGTTCGAGGTGATGAGGGCCGCGGCAGCGCCAGCAGGCTAGGAAGATGGTTCACGACGAGGAAGGCCGCGGCAGCGCCAGCAGGCTAGGAAGATGGTTCACGGCGAGGAAGGCCGTGGCAGCGCCAGCAGGCCACGGCGATGGTTCACGTTGAAGAGGGCCGCGGCAGCGCCAGCAGGCTTCGAAGATGATTCACAAGAAAGGGCCGCGGCAGCGCCAGCAGGCCTCCAAGGATGAGTTTGTCTCGGTGTCTCTCGACTCCAGGATACAACTGTCTTCCTGCTCTGGAGCTGCCCCAGTTATAGGTCTGGCCTCCTTTGATGTCCGGACCCTCGCACTTGGAGGTCGGGAGGTCCGGGATGAGGGAGTCCAGACACCCAGCAGGGGGGTGGAGCCAGCGCCCGGGGAGGCCGGGGGCGATCGACACCTGGCGGAGGGGAGCCATTGACACTCCTTCTCCCATTGACCTGCCAAGTGGTCTCTTCACCCCCTGGGTGGAGGGTGGTGCCTCGATGTCGGGGCCTGGCCAGGCCCAGGGTTGGGGTCGAGCCAAGGCCACGCGGCCTTGTCCTGTAGTGTCCAAAGATGGCGGCTGGGCCGGGGCAGTGGTACTGACGGGGGCCCGGGCCAGCCGATACTGGGGTGTTCAGGAGCTGGAGTTCCGTTGTGGACGGGCCGTGGGTTGCCCCGGTGGGTTGCCGGGATGGTTCTTGTCTTGGATACAGGGAGAGCAGGGGTCCGGGCCCCGCCATGCGGGGAGGGAGCGGGCCTTCCACGAGGCCTGTCCAACAGTCCTGATGAAAGCCGGGATATTGCATTTTGCTGGCTGAAACATGTCGACGGTTTTGCAGAGTGGAGGGGTTGGTGACTCAGTATAAGCTCCCCATACCACCATCCGCTGGCCCTGTTGTGACCATTTTACTCTGGACTGGGTACCCAATTTTAAAATTGCTTTAGGGACTCCCTGTGACCAGTTTTAATCACTGTTTCTGCACCTATGTTTACTTTATCAGTGCAGGAAGTTCAGAGGTGTATTGAAGAACAGATGTATGTGTAGAAATCCCACAGCAGCGAGAGGTGCGGCCTCCAAGATCTCCCCTCAGAATATCTATACATCAATCTCTGGTATCCAACCTGTAAGCAGCCTTCTTGTTTGTCTTCTGTGAAGCTCCAGCAAAGAGATCAATGACCCGGGTCAAGAGGGCCACTTATTGGCTCCTCCTCCAGATACAGCGACAATTTCAGAAAAAAGTAAGCTTCCGTAAACCAACGGGGAAGCAACTAATTCAGCAGTGATTCTGTCAACAGGTGGGCAATCCTCCACTGATGCTGGAAGCATACAGTGTGATCAGCACATTCTCTGACACCATGATTCAGTGGTTGAAAGCAGGCAGACTTTTCTTCATTTCCTTACCCAGTTCCAGGTGAGGCCTGGCTCTTCACGGCAAGGGACTCTGTTGAACTGGTGATCCATCCATGGAGATACTATGCAAAAGAGTGCATTCTAACCTTGGCAGATTACAGCCAGTAAATACCAGCATGCATGGACTCTCTCTCCTATGTGGACACCAGTTTCTTTCCAGCATTTCTCTTCATGGGAAAAGGATCTTTGCTGCCTCAAAGGGTAACAGCCCCAGCCCCACCAGTCTGCGCGCGGCCATTTCGGCCCAAAATCTGTCTCAAAAGATGCCACCCTTAAAAATGCCTCAGCTCACATCTGTTCTCTCTAATATTTACATTCCATTTGAGAAAAATATGCACATTAGATTATGGTAGAAAGGTCATAAATGTTGTCTCTTGTTCAATCATTCACTCACCGGAAGCCAGTGTAATTTTGTCAAGTTGAAGCTATATGGCCATGAGGTCTCAGACTGACCACAGGGCGAGATGTCATACATAGGGTAGGGTTTTATTTTAAACATCAGCAAAGAAACAAAAGGGGAGTTTTACAAGCCCCTTGTGCCACTTTTGCGTCATTTTTCCCATGTTAAACATGACGCAAAAGTGGCGCAGGGGACTTGTAAATCTGCCCCATAGTTGTCATCTCGTTTGAAAGAGGTCATTTTCGGTAGGGTTTGATTTGAGGTGCGAGGACAGGCTGTAGTTTCACAAGAGAACGGGATTCACTGGGTGCATGTGTTTCAAGGCCAAGGTTGGTAGGTAAAGCGGGCGGATGGTTGTATGGCCCTAAGACAAGGACAGGCAGTATCTCCAGCATAGACGTGCACCAGTCGATGAGCTGGATTCAAGTTGTGCACGTGGAGCTGGGAAAGTTCAGTCACCCACGGCTTGTTATGCTTTACTGTTTGTAGACAGCGGGGTCAGAGTCCAGAAAACATGAAGTGTCACGCCGGCTTACTGGACTCAGCATCCCTATCCGCGCCGGCCTCTCACTGCCAGAAACAGCCTGTTGTGGACTGCAGTTGGAAGGAGTGCAAGGTTACTCAGGAGGACTTTGGACACATTTGTAAAATAAATGTTTGTGTGTTTTGATTTTACAGGTGCTCGGGAGGCGGGATTGGAAGCACTGGAGTTGAATTAGCAGGGTAAAGGCCTTCTTGTCAGAATAAATATGTTTACGGTCATGATGTCTCCATTCCCCAAAGAGAGGAAAATCAAGGCACTGCCCACTTAGTCAACAGTAATAAAAACATTTCCTGTTATTGCATAAACTACCTACAGCCTACAGTAGGCTTGATTCCTGCAAGCGCATGCCACTTCTGGACCCGTGGGCCGTGGGTACTGTGATGCTGTACATGGTGTTGGACTTAAGACTCTACAGCATATTAAAGTTAAGGCACCTCCAGAGGGTGCATACAATTTCTCCACTATGTGAATTTTCAATTGTAGCCTCAGTAGATGGTCTTCACTGTGTGAATACAGTGAGATCTAATTTTGGTTTATTCAAAATGCGTGCCAATTGTTACGAACTTGTTTGCACTCAAATAGTATACCTTGTAAAACTGTATTTTCCTGTACTTGGCTAAACTATCCCGAACTAGATCTAGACTCCATTTTTTTGTTCAAAATATTTTATTGGCATTTTTAAAAACGAGAAAACAATACAGAGAGGAAACGAAAAGAGGAAAAAAATGGAAAATCGGTACAAGTGTCAAGACATGTATGTCAATTAAATACATAGTATCATAATCACCAGATTTTACAGATTCAACAGATTCAACAGAGCATTTAGTGCTTGAAATCATACAAAAGGATTATTATGACAAATTGGAGAGTTAGTTTTGTGGAAACGTACATGACGATAAACGAGAAAGAACTACGCAGGATCAGGAGTAGTTGGTGTGTGGGGTATAGATTATTCTTGAGAGGTGCGCTTAAATAGTATTATGTAACTTACATGCAGCGTCGGATTGGTAACGCGGGCATTCGTTCTGCTGTGGGCTGCTTTTTTGAGCCGTCTGGGGGGCTATTTGGCGCTGTCTCTGTTCTTCGGATACAGTCAGCGGCCCAGTGGGTGTCTGAGTGGCCTTTCTAGAGGCGGATGGGCGCTCATTACCTCCATTTGTCTCTCGGGCCAGCCCATTTTTGTCTGCACATACTGAGCGGGGGCAGGGGGCCTGAGTAGAAAAGGCCTCACTTGTTTCACCAGTGTAAACTAACGTGTGCATTTTTTAACCCCCCCTAAAGTTTTTTTATAAGATTACACCAAAGCAGTGATATGAGCAGTGTTTATGCAAATGTGGGCCGTTTTTTTTTCCGTGCACGGGCTGATTTTAATTCCCAATCCAACCCTGCTTACATGTCATTATAAATGTAGGTTGAGTCAAAGGTCAAAGACGGGGAGGGGTTGATGAGGGGAGGGGAAATTCATTTTATTGATTAAATTGTTTACTTACCTCCAATTATCCATATTCCGTTTTTTAGCACCCCCCCCCGCCCCTCCCACGCCCCGCCTTTCTGCCCCACCGTAACTCCCCCCACGGGCCGTGGCTGAACATTGTTGAATGAGAGGCCTGGGATGTCAGGTGATTCATTCAGCATTAGTAGGAGAGGGTCAATGGTAAGTCGGAATAATAAAGGTGATAAGGGGGCTGCCTTGACGCATTCCCTATTGTAGTATAAAGGATTTGGATAGAGCTCCATTAACTCTAATTCTAACCAAGGGTTTTGAGTATAAGGTCGAGATCATCATGATATACTCCTCCCCTAAGTTGTGTCTTGAGAAAGTGGTTTCAAGGTATGGCTATGAGACTTTATTGAATGCATTCTCTGCGTCTAAGGCTATAGCTGCTGCTGGGGGGAAGAGTGGGCTCCAGGCGTTCCTGAAGACATAAAAAAGAGGTGAATTTTGTCGCTGGATAGGTGCCCTTTCATAAAACCGGATTGGGTTGGATGAAATCATTTGGGAATGAGGGGGGAGAGGCTGTTTGCAAGGATTTTTGCATATATCCTTGCTTTCATGGTTATGAGGGATATAGATATAAAGTTCTTAAGGTTACAGTGGTCCTTCTCGTCTTTTGGTATGACCACGATGGTGGGTTCAAAGGCAGTCCCTGATACAGAACTGAAGTATCAAAGTGGAACAGGGCCAAATCTAGTGTGTCAATGATTGTAAGGGCAAGAGTGTTGTAAAATTGAATTGAATAACTGTCCGGTCCCAGTGCTTTACCAGATTTAATACTTTTCATGGAGTGGGCAATCTCTTCTCAGGGAATCGGTCAGGCTAATGATATTCGTTCACAGTTGGAGATTTATTTAATTGGTAAAGTGTGAAGTAATTCTGCACAGGCGGTAAAGGGAGTGTTTACGTAGGGGATGTATAATTTAGCATTTAAATGCTGGAAACCTTTAATTATTGCTTGACTTGGTGTTTGCAAGTTATTTTTTCATCTGTAATCGTCTGGATAAGGTTAGAATTGTGTCTGAACTTTAGGTAGGCCTCCAGGGCCTTCTCAGCTTTATTCAAGTAGAATTATGTTTTGCTCTTCTGGTCATGTACCCATAAGTGTACGTGTTTACTGATTGTAGAATTTAATTCATATTTAAGACATTTTACTATAGTCAAAGTAGCTATATCATTAGTTTTATTATACCTCAGTTCTTTAGCTTTGATATCTGATGTCAATTGATCTAAGGAGGACTTAATTAGTTTATTTTTCCAGAACCTCCGGCATATAATTTGACCTCTACAGACATTTTAGGGAGTCCCAAAGAATTATTGGGGAAGATGTAGAATCTTTATATCTGAATGCTTGTATCCTTGACCATATCTATGTCTTCCAGGATCTTTAGGTTCATGCTCCAGGCCTTTGATTTCAGAGGAGTGGGAAGGAGTTGGTGAGTGATTGAGATGGCTGCGTGATCTGAGATAGTGATGGGTTCTATGGAGGCTGAGCAGGCTTGTTGGAGCAAAGTGGAGTTGATTAAGAGATAATCAATTCTGGAAAAGGTGTGGGGGAGAAAATATTTTGAATTCACTGCCAGTGGGGTAGTGGAGTGTCCAGACATCTGTTAGTTTATGAGCAGAGCACAGCGCATATAGTGCTTTGTGGTAATGTATCTAAAGACAGATTGTCTGTTCAAAAGATGGTGTATTGGAGGTTAAAATCGCCACCAAGAACAATCTGTGCATTCAGGTGAGAAAGTGTGAGTTTAGCAGAGAGGTTGTCCCAGAATTTAGGGTTGTCTATGGTGGGGGCATATATGTTCACTGCATATTGTTCTGTAGTCAGTGCTTGAAATGGGCCGGTACTCACCGGTACGGAGTACCGGCACTTATTAATTGCATCCCTTCAAGTACCGGCACTTCTCTCCACGCCAAGGAGAGTACCGGTACTATTGTCATATATATATTGTTCATTGCTAATTCTGCGGAGGCAGGGTGGCGCCTGCCTCTATGATGATACTCCAACAGCCAAAGTGCCCCTGTTGCTTGTGCTGAGCCCATGAGGAACTGGAGGCTTTCAAATGGAGCTCAGTTGCGTTGCAGGTGTCGAGAATGTCAGCTTCACGCTGAGCTTGACAGAGCAGTGTCCACATGATTCAAACACTGCTGCGTCCATCACATTTACACTATGGTGTGAATTGTGCACACCCTGAAATCCAGGCGACCCACTGAGAGCGGCAATTAAGCAACCACGGGAGGCAAAGAGGTAAAAATTTCCTTTACCCTGCGTGAGCCTTTTGTGTGAGTGTGTGACTGCTTGTGGGTGTTTAACGGCTTGTGTGTGCTTCTATGTGTAAGGGAAAGAGGAAGATAAAAAATCCGGATAGGCTAAGAAAGTGTTTTAAAGAAAGTGTGCGTACTGCTTTGTACTTGTATGTGTGCTCGGGTCTGTGTGAGTGTGTGCGCACATGTGAATTTGAGTATTTAAGCCCAATGCAAATGAATAATAATAATCGGAGCCACTGTAATTATGCATTAGAGTTGATTAAATTAAGCAGCAAGAAAAGGCAATTTATGCTGCATAATGCAGAATAGTTCCTGATTCTATTACTTTATTACTTTGTATACTTGTTAGAACTGTCTGGGCATAGGTTGCCCTTCAGTTTAAACATAATAAGCAACAGGAAGGTGAGAAGTCAACCGTTGGAAAGGGCATTCCAGTGCTCAGCAGCACGTGTTGGTACAATTTTACTAACTTTTTAACTGTTTGAGGTAGAAACTTTTTTTGTTAAAATATGAAGATTATGCATGATTAGATGATGTGGCAAATGCAGCAGATCCATAATTTATGTGAAAAGGGATCGCATAATTCCACTTTCCGGACAATAACATTGTTGTATCAAGAAGCTACACTAGATAAACAAGTATTGGCAAAGCCATTAGGTGTGATCTTGGTAACGCTAGTGCAATTGTTAATTCAAAAAAGATTATTGCACTAATATGCCACAAAAAAAGAAAACATGCCTCCTATATGTGGTGAGCTGAAGCATCCAAAAATTAATTTAAATAAAAAAGGATTTACCATTGCATATAAATTAACAGTATCAGTGCCCCCTATCGGGCATGTGAATTAGAATTGTTTTTTGGTTTGCGGGTTGTGGGGGGGTGGGGGGGGGGGAATACAGTGCAAACTAGACTCCAAGGTATTAGAGCACTTTACATGAGCACCAGTTGAACAGATGGGACACATTACTTTTGTTGCAAGGCGTAGGGAGATTCATTGATGTTGAGCATCCCTGTTGAGACTCAAATCCTGTTCTCCAGCTTCAAGTTCAGCTGAAGTTACAGTAAGTTCAACAAATTGCCTATTAATTACTAAGTATGTGTTATGTCACATGTGCAGAGGGACATATGGGGAATTTGAGATTACCAACAAGGACAATGGAAATACAAAATGAATACACATCAGATGGAAGGAGTGCCATTTTATCATATCCCACCCCTAGCCCCACCCC
Source organism: Lissotriton vulgaris (assembly GCF_964263255.1). Lineage (NCBI taxonomy): Eukaryota > Metazoa > Chordata > Amphibia > Caudata > Salamandridae > Lissotriton > Lissotriton vulgaris. The sequence goes on from NC_141693.1 coordinate 1,134,597,104, forward strand.
TAGCCCCGCCCACTAGCCACACCCCTAATTCAATTTGATGAGTACCTGCACTTATTTTTTTCCATTTAAAGCACTGTCTGTAGTGGTATTCTGTAGTCGTGTTATTAGCAATGTGTCATCATTATCTGGTTCTGATGAGATAATTGAGACTCCAGAATTCCTGGAAATCAGTGTAAGAACCCCATTTTCTTGTGATTGCAGGAGAGCAGGCAATGTCTGACACCAATCCCGTGTGCAAGGAAAGAGATTCTTTATATCCAATTTTGGTTTCTTTTAAAAAAGACCAAATCACTCTTAAAAGAATAGTAAAATAATTTGCTATGCTTTACGGGGTATTTAAGTACTTTGGTATTGAGGGAAACCACAGAATAGTGCTGTTTTGGTCAGCCATTGGGGTACTGAAGATTCACAGTGAGCATGGTATTCTGGGTGACCATTAATTTCAGTCCGGCCATTAAGGGTTTGTGGCAATCTCATGACTAGGGGCGAAACAAAAAGTTAAAAGTAGTGTTTAGGATAGAGTGAGGGGTCATGGGGAAACCAGTTGTTCTCCAACAGAGAGAGAGTTTTTAAAAGGTGAGGTGAGGTGTAGAGTGTAGGGCAGTGGGTATCACCTACAAGAACAACTGGTAGAAAAGTAAGCAGGGCATGGGCTTACCGCAAAAGTGACTGATTAGTAGAACATAAACAAGGCTATGACGGACAATAATAATGTACACATAGAGCGTTATCAACTTAATGCAACTTAATGCAGTAGAATTATCTAAACCAGTAACCTACGCAACTGTAAGCAGGTACATGTCATCATGAGAGACATTATATTGAGACATCATAAATGACTATAAAACATTGACTTAGGGGTATATTAAGAGGAATCATAAAGTATTGTAAAACATTACAAGACACCATAGATTATTGCATAACATACACTGGATTGCATTGTATGGTGTAGAATGCAATAGTAAAATGCCTTCTAGACTGCATTGTAGGATGCAAAAACTGAGGCTTCAAAACCTAAGGGTCCAAACATTTTATAGGCATTGTATAGGAACATTATAAGGAATTATAAGAGATTAGTGGGTGTATACCTTGTGGTGAACCATATGGTTTATGGAGTTTATGAGGCTTGTGAAACATTATAGTATTCTGAATCATTATGAAGTATTATAAAGAATTATGAAACAATATAGGACATATTAAGAGACATTACAGGACACCCTAGGATATCCATAGAGTATCCCAAATAGCACATTAAATCAGATTGTAGAGTATAAGGCTTAAGAGCCAAAACTTCCATGTGGGCTGTCTAGGAAAACACGTAAGTCATTTAGATGGGAAAACACTTGAGTCTTGCCATGATAGATGATTTGGAATTTGGATGGGCCTAAAAAAGACTTTTGGATTGCATTGTCGACCAGTGGTTTCTTTAAAATCTAGAAAGCTTTCCCTTTTGATGACTGTGTCATTGGCGTAATTGTGGGAGATGTTGATCCTTGTGCCCTGCCAGGAGATTGATTTCGTTTTTCATATGTGAGGAGTTCTGTATCGTGGTAGCTCAAGGATTGAAAAGTTAGTGTCTGTGGGATAGACATGTTTTTAGGTTTATAGGAGGGTGTCCTGTGGGCACGCTCAATTTTAAAGTCCTTGTTGAATGTGACTCCTAGGGTCACCAGAATACATGTTTCAAGGAAGGAGATCGTAGAAGAGCCTTTGTCTTCTCTTCCTTCTGGCAGACCAAATATTCTGAGGTTTCCCCTCCAATTGTAGTCGTCCAGTTTTGTGATTTCACGTTTGAGAGTGAAGAGAGTGTTGCTTTTCTTGAGTAGGAGTTTGGATTGCGCTGCGAGGCGATCTTCTATTATGCTTCTTTGGCTTTTGGCGGTTGACACTCTCAAGTTTAGTTCTTTGAGGTCCCTTCTGATTGCAGCTTCTTCCGTATCCAACATGCCAGTGTTGCTTTTTGTGCTTTTAGCAAAGTTGTGGGCACCGTTTACTTTTTTAAGAACCATTTCTAGAGTGGACCTGCTTTCATGTTTGTCTTTAATAGATTATTCATGTTTCAAGGTTTCGACCTTTTTAATCTAATTTTGCTTTCTCTGTCTTTCTTTGTCTTTGAAGGTTTTGTGATCCCTCTTGTTTGCCATGTTTGCCATGTATCAATGAATTCTGAGAGAGCAGGTAAGTTAAGTATTGAGGCAGTGATAGTGTCAGATTGTTAATCAAGTAGGAAACTAGTTAGTTGATTAACTAGATATTTGATTGTGAGAGCCAAGAGGAGTAGGCTTTCCAGTTTGACCAGAGCTTGCCCCGGTCCAGATGATTCAACAAAATGAGTGACTATGGCATGCTGTTAATTAGTGGGAATACAGAGGATCTGATATGGTGCCGCATCACGTTGTCTACTCTATCAGGGCTACCACTTCAGTGTGTTATAGATATGTGTCTCTCCTTCTATTACATAATGGATGGTTCCACTGGTGTGGTTGCTTCTGAGATTAGTTCATATCAGGTTATCTGAGTTTACATATCTATCACATATCCATTGTGTATCCATCAATTATCCATACAACACATATTCATCAAAGAGTTGGTCAGAGTGTGCATGGGCGAATTATGCAAATTCGCAATTTGCGAATTTGCGGATTTGCGAATTGGCAATCCGCAAAATTGCCGAATTCGCGGATTTTTTTATTTTTGTGTGTTTGTGGGTATTCGCGAGGCGCTTTGCGTGTTCGCTGGTGTTCGCGAGGCGCTTTGCAATTTCACGGGGGGGGGGGGGTTTGCCTGCTTAATCACTGCCACCCTCTCGTTTTTTATGCCCATCTGCCCTCTGCCCCACTCATTTTTTTGTCCCCTTCTGCCCTCTGTCCCACTTTTGTGCCCTTCTGCCCTCAGCCCCACTTAGAATGGAGCCGGCAAGCTGCCAGCGCCATTCTAAAATAGCTAGAAATAGCTTCAACAGGAAGCACTAATAGATAAAGTAAAGCAGGTGCTCCAGTTGAAGGTCAAATTAAGTTGCACAATCATTAATCACCCCAAGTTTGGGGTGATTAATGATTGTGTAACTGAATTTGAGCAGCACCTGCTTTACTTTATCTATTAGAGCTTCCTGTTGAAGCTGACTTCTGTAACTATTTTAGAATGGCTCTGACAGCTTGCCGGCGCCATTCTAAAAGAGTTACAAAAGTCGGCTTGAACTTTTGACCCAATCCGTTCCGCTCGCGGATTTTGCGGGAAATTCGCGAATCTCGCGGATTTACAGAAAATCCGCGAAATCCGCGAGCGGAACGGATTTTCCGCCCATGCTTAGTCGAAACACCAGGAGTGCATTGTGTTACAGGGTGCTCTAAACAGTGGGTTCTCTCCTTAATGATCACGTTGTACCTGTGTGTGCCTCAGTCTTTTTGTGGTTTGCTGGTTTCACAGGTTTACATTTTAGTGTTGCTCTCAGGCATACTGTTATGCACTATGCACTATTCTCGTATGCGCAGCAGATTGAGCAAGTATTTGGGACAATGAGTGCAGGCAAAGTAATGATTATTGATTGCCGGGCCTGAGGCCTCAGGGACATGAAGTTCACACACTGGGCCAGAAGGGTACACGTAGCGAGAGAAGATCAGAGCGTGCCCAGCGGCGCCAGCATACATTATCAAAATCAAGGTAAAGATCACAGTCTTACCACAGTCGAAGCCCTCGTTGCATTGAGAGTATTTGGGCCAGCAGGTGCCGTCTAGGTGTTGAGTCTGAGGCCTATGGACCAAGAGGGCCACTCCTCGGGCTGACAGGGGCCAAGAAGTGGGAACCGGTCAGAGTGTGTCATGCTAGTTGATAGCAAGGATTTAAGATCTCACCGCGGTGAAGGCCTCGTGATAGACACATTATGTATTGATGGAGCAGTTGCAGTAGCAGAAACTGCTAGAGTACTCACGTGCAGGAGTGCATTTAGATGCTTCATGCTCAGTCTCCAGGCAAAGGGATGAGCGCCGCCATCTTGTGTCCGTGCGGGTATCGGTGTTGTTGCCAATGGGTCGGTCCCCCAGGATCTTGGGACCTCAAAGGCCCTAAAATAGTTACACCAACATAGAGAGGCACTGATCCTCATGAGAGAATGGCGGAGAGGTGCTCAGGGCCTGGAAATCAGGCTGGCGATGCCGCAGGCTCGGCGGAGCTATGCAGGGAACCGCCATCTTGTTTGGATGCTAGCCATGCCCCCTCTCTAGACTCAATTTTGAAACTTAACGCAGCCATGATGTGTGTTTTAATTTCTCCTCTCTTCACACGTAGCAAAATGTGTAGTATAAAATTGTGTCTGTTGACATTCTGTTCTCGAAAAACTCCATAGGAAGTCGCCTTGTTACATGCATCACTCTAGGTTTATTCATTTTGTAAAACTGTTATTGCATTGACTGTAACTATATTTGTACTGACATGTCATTTGACATTAGGTCAAAGGAGTAGTGTTAATATTTGGAATGGAATTGGCGTAGTGCTAGATGATGCTGTATTACATTTTGTCTGCTGATTTGTCCGTTTCTGTAATGATGTATGATCACCTTATGCTGACAATGCGATTTTCACTGTAAATGTATTATAAAAGGGGCTGAAATCGGAGGGGAGCCAGTCTGGTTTGCTCTGAATCTTTAGGAGCTGAACTACATCAGTCTGTCTCTTGATTTCTTGTTGCTCTGTGATTTGACTTCATGTCAGGATCTTTGCTGCATCTGGGTGACCCTTATGCTAATTCCCTATATTGATTTCCCATGCATTTTGACTATTAGTTTTGCTTTCTGTATTAGACTTTAATTATTTAATAAACCCTCATGGTTTGAACTTTAGAAGTCTTGTGTCCCTTTTTGATTTAAGACTTAATTAACGATGCTGATTTACTTGTTGTTAAAACTGTTATCTGCTGGGGCACTTTGCCTCATACATTCTTGAGGTTAACAGCCGCTCTGATCCTGCATAGGCGCTTAATCTTTAATTATCAGATAAGACAGAGTCAACACTACCAAGCTCCACGTATATCCAGCAGCTGGCCACTGTACCTGTAACCAGGCAAGGGGTGCAGAGGTGAACTTCACTTTTTCATGCTCGGCCTGCACAATCTGCGAGTCAGGAATGCTTATAGCAGAGGAAATAGCAATGAAATGGACAGTGTCCTTCTCTTGTCATAGTTATTATTATTATTATATCTGATTTTGTAGAGCGCTCAGCTACCCGTAGGTTTCCCGGCGCTAAGAGAACAGAAGTAAGAGAGGACAACGGAGGATAAGGAATCGGTTACAGAGAAAATAACCAGGTTTTCACACCTTTGCGGAATTTGATGTAAGATGTTTCAGACCGCAGAGGGATGGGAAGTGAGTTCCAGAGCGCAGGTGCCAGGTGGGAGAACGAACGTCCGCCGACTCTGGCACGCTTGAAGCGGGGAACAGAGAATCTGCAGTGAGTGGAAGACCTAAGGGTGCGAGAGGGACAATATTGCTGGACTAAGGTGGAGAGATAGTGGGGGGCTTTTCCAGCTTTGATGCGGTGCATAAAGCAAAGTGCTTTAAATTTGGTCCTAGATTCTATGCGCAACCAATGAAGGCTACGCAGGGAAGAAGAAACTGAGGTTGTTCTCGGGAGATTACAGAGTAGCCGGGCAGCCATGTTCTGAACTACTTGGAGCTTCCTGGTAACCTCCTTACAGGCACCCAGAAGAAGTACGTTGCCGTAGTCCAGCCGCGATGTCACTAGGGCCTGGACCACTGACTTCTGGGTATCTGGAGGCAGCATCCATGTGATCTTCCTCAGCCACCTGATGATGGTGGTACAGGTGGCCGAGACCTTGACCACATGTTGTCTCATGGATAACTGATTATCAAAGAGGACCCCCAGATTGCGTGCTGACGTTGCGGGGACCGGTAAAGGTCCCATTTGCTGAGGCCAATGTTGCGGGCCCCAGAGAGCGGAATCCGGCCCAAACAGAAGAAGCTCTGTTTTATCGCCGTTCAGCTTAAGCTTGTTAGTCAGCATCCAGTTGGCGATATCAGTGAGTCCAGCACAGAGAGAAGAGGAAGGGGAGTGTTGATTAGAGGAGAGAGAAAAAATAATTTGGGTATCATCAGCATAAGAAAAGATAGAAAGTCCCGCCTGTTCCGCAAGAAAAGCAAGAGGTCTAACATAAAGGTTAAAGAATAAAGGACTAAGAATAGAGCCTTGGGGAACACCATACGGAGAATTGTGAACAGTGGACACAGAAGAGGGGGAGAAAACCTGAAAAGTGCGATGAGAAAGAAAGTCAGAGATCCAGGCAAGGGCGGGGCCGCAGATACCCACCGCCTTCAGGGCAGACAGAAGGATGCTATGGGAGACGGTGTCGAAAGCGGCACTCAAATCCAAAAGGATGAGTGCCACTGTCTCCCCTTTGTCTACCTGGCGCCTAACTGTCTCCGAGACTCCCAAAAGGGTGGACTCCGTAGAGAAGCCCGCGCGGAAACCAGACTGAGAAGGGTGGAGGACGTTTGCTGATTCAATGTAGGTGGTGAGGTGACGGTTGACATGTTTCTCCAACACCTTTGAGAGGCAGGGGAGCAAGGAAATGGGCCGGAAGTTGGCAAGATTGCTGACATCCACATTAGCTTTCTTCAGCAATGGAACCACCATCGCATGCTTTCAGATATTAGGAACCACTGCCTCAGTGAGGGATGCATTCAGAAGAGCCAAGATGCAATTCAAAGGGGCAGTGTCCAAAGTACAAAAAATCTGGGGAGGCATGGGATCCAATGGAGAGCCGGATTTAATCTCTGCCAACAGTTTCTGGAAGACGGGCATGGAGATACATTCCCATTTATCTAGTCGAGGAGAAGAGAGACGTTCAGGATCATCCTGTGTAGAGAGTTGGTCGTGTAGCTGGAATGATGGCCTAAGTGAGACGGAAGGAGAAACGCCAAAGCCTGCGTAGATGTTATCAATTTTTGATGTAAAGAACTCTGCCAGGGAATTGCATTGATTGCTATTCAGGCAGGGGGCTTTGGGGGCACATGACATACCCGATAGTTCCTGAACTGCCTTAAAAAGGGCTTTAGGACGATTCTGGGCTTTCAATATCGTGTCGTTAACATGATTAGCCCGGGCAGTGTTACATAGAGTGTGGTATTTATGTAATGCAAGTTTGTAGTTCTCTTTATCTGCCAACAGGTAGTTGGATCTCCAAATGCGCTCCAGTCTTTTGCAGCGTGACTTTTCCACTTTGAGTTCTTCATTGAACCAAGGGGCAGGAGGGTGCAGGAACTTTTGTATACATTTACGTGCTGGAAGGCAGGACTCAATAGCAGAAGTAAGCCAGGTACTGATCTTGCCCACGTCGTCCGTGGTGATATTAGCAGAAGGGGGCAGAGTTTCTTTTAAGGAAAAATTAAGTTGCTCCAAATTCAGTTTTTGCCAGTTCCTTCTTGTTCCAAGGGAAGGTGGGCTGCCAAGGGGGCCAGGTGCAACCGTTGTCTTGATGTGAAACTCTACAATGAAGTGATCCGACCAAGTAATCGGTTTAGGGGGGAGGCAGGTAACATTATCTAAATTAGCAAAAATTGGATCAAGTAAGTTACCGCCTTTATGCGTGGGACCAGAGTTTAGAAGATTTAGATTGAGGGCGGCCAGGTCCTGTGTAAGATGGGTGCTGGTGGGGCATAGGGTGTCATTAAAATGTATATTTAGATCACCTAATAACAAAAAATTGTTGGATTCCAGCACAAGGGGAGAAATATGTTCCGGAAGAGCGGCAGCCCATGCGCCGGCAGCGCCAGGTGGGCGATATAAAAGGGCACCGGACAAAGTAACATTTGGTGATAATAGGAGTTTAAAACTGCCAGCTTCGCAGTTAGGGATGACAAGATCATCCCACTTGCAAGAGTAGGTCCTTTTAAAAATAATAGCGATGCCTCCTCCATCTTTAAGAGGTCTGTTACGACCCACGAAGGCATAATTATCAGGGAGGGCGGTAGCGATGTCTGGACCAGAACAGTCCTTTAGCCATGTTTCGGTAAGAAACAAGGCCGACGGACTATATGAAGTGAGAAGGTCAAATATGTCCCTTTTGTGCTTAGGTAAAGAGCGACAATTTAGACTGATAAAACTAAACACAGGAGAGGGATTAGGCAAATGAGCTTTCACAGTTCCTTCCTCTAAACATTTATTGGATATTGATATTGATATTGATATTGAGATGTATTTGTAAAGCGCTCGTTCGCCCGGGGGCTTCATGGCGCTGTAGACAGGGACACAGCGCATCAGTCACAGGAAGCAAAGAGGAACTCATCAAAACGCTTGAGAAAAGAGCCATGTTTTGAGGGAGTGTCTGAAACTAAGGATGTTTCCGCACATTTTAAGGTGAAGAGGAAGGGAGTTCCAGAAGGCAGCTGCAAGGTGGTCAAAGCAGCTGCCTCCAAGACGCTTCCTTTTATAAGTAGGGACAGTCAGAAGATGTTTATGCATGGAGCGAAGATTCCTAGGGGGGTCATATTTTTTAAACAGATCTCTGATGAATAGGGGGCCTGATTGTTGTAAGGACTTAAATAAAATACAACCAGTCTTAAAAGCCACCCGTTGCTCAACAGGCAGCCAATGTAGTTGTTTTAAGCCCAGTCTGACAGACTGCCTCTTAGGTAGATTCAGAATGAGTCTGGCTGCCTGATTCTGAATCAGCTGGAGGCGCTTTAACTCGCCGACCGGGAGCCCAAGATAGAGACTGTTGGAGAAATCCAATCTAGACAGAACCAGGGAGATAACAATCTGTGTGAGCGCCTCCAAAGAGAAGAAACGAGCAATTTTCTTAATTTTCTTCAGCTGAAATAGACTGGAGGACACCACTGCGCTGACCTGCCTTCTCCGAGACAGATCTTCGCTAAGGAAGATTCCTAGGCTCTTAACCGAGGACGATTTAGATGGGGGGGCTCCCATGCTGGACGGCCAAAAGCCAGGGTTCCAGCTGAGTACACTCTGCCCAGGCAAGACCAACTCAGTCTTGCCTGGGTTGAGCTTCAGGTGATTGCAGCTCATCCAACTCAGGATGTGAGACATGGTGTTTTGAAACACTACCACTGAGTCCTCGGTGTTTAAGGGAAAGATGAGCTGCAAATCATCTGCGTAATTGAAGATGGTGACTCTGGTATCCCTGAGGGAGTACAGCAGGGGGCGTAGATAAAGATTAAAAAGCAAAGGTGACAGGGAGGAGCCCTGAGGGACTCCACAGGTAGTAGGGATAGTGGGGGCCGTGAAGGGGCCCAGTCTCACGGATTGGGTGCGGCCAGTAATAAATGAGCGAATCCAGCTCAGCGCAGGACCCCTGAGGCCGGCCTGTTCGACACGGTTGACCAAGATGGTATAGTCAACCGTGTCGAATGCCGCTGATAGGTCTAATAAAACCAGCGCCTGATGGATCCCCTTGTCTGCATTCCGCCTCAAAGTATTCTGAACTGAGACGATGACTGCTTCAGTGGAATGAAGAGGACGGAAGCCAGCCTGGTTAGGCGCAAGGTACTGTGTTCTTTCCAAGAATTGGGACATGCTATCACAAACATGAGCCTCCAATATCTTGGCACAGTACGGCAGCAGGGAAATGGGCCTGTAGTTGAGAGGATCCGATGGATTAGCCCCAGCTTTTTTCAGCAAAGGGATGAGAAGGGCTTTTTTAAAACTGGCAGGGACCAAACCCTGTGAGAGGGAACCATTCATCATGAAAAGAATGCTCTCAGGGATAGCGGCTCCCACTTCCCGCAGGATGTAGGGAGGGCAGACATCATCAGGAGAGCCAGATTTTACTTTAAAAAGAAGTTTGGATAGACAGGCAGCATCAATGGGGGGAAGGATTCCAGGGTAGAGGGATTGTGATAGATGTCCGGGGGAGGAGGGGATAGGGTGGTAAGAATGCTTTGCTTTATGGTGCAAATCTTATTCAGAAAGAAGGTATTTAGTGTGTTGCAGAGATCCTGGGTGGGAGCCACAGCTGGGGAAGTTCTGTCACTGCCACAAAGACCCTCCACAATGTTGAATAAATCTCTGGATTTATTGCGTGAGTGAAGAATTTGCTCAGAGAAATAGTCCGTTTTGTGCTTCTGAATAAGTTTCTGATACTCCTTCCGTGCCCTACAATAATCAGCCTTGTCAGATTCTGAATAGGCCGACCGCCACTTACGCTCCCTTTGACGAACTTGCAGCTTTGCGGCTTTAAGATGAGGTGTAAACCATCTATGAGCGTCATGAATACGGGAACGGGGGAAATTGGAACAGGGAGCATGGGCATTGGCGGCCTGAAATAGCCAGCTGGAGAAGGCTTTTTCATACCCCTCAATATCCTGATCGAACGGGGGGAGGGATGAAGTTAAGGTATCAATGAAGGCAGGGAGGTCAGCGTGCTTCCAGAGTCTAACTTTCCCTCCTTGCTGAGGCGGCTGTTTCCTGTTCTCAGTGATGGTGACAGAAAAGTCGATCAGAAAGTGGTCCGACCAAATGCATGGAGTGATGGAGTTAATGGTAAGAGGGATGTCCTGCGGCCAAATCTGGTCGAGGCTGTGTCCTTTTTTATGGGTGGGGAGATGAATCTGCTGAATGAGATTCATATCCGAAAGGGTTTCTTTCAATGCAGCTGCCTGCCCCACCGGCTCAGCAGAGTCCAGCCAGAAATTAAAGTCACCCAGCAGCACAATTTTCTTATAACTGATTATCAGAGGAGCCAAAGATTCTGCTAAAAGTGCAGCGAATGTGGGCATGCTCTGGGGGGGGCGGTAGATGAGGACCATAAGTAAGGATCCGCTATTAGTGTCCATCCTAAAGATCATGTTGTCCGATCCTACAAGATCGAGGGAAGGGAGAGGGGAGAAGATGTGGATTTTTGATATGATAGCGGCAACTCCTCCGCCCCTTTTATTGGCAGGTCTATCCTCATGTAAAATATAATAGTTAGAGGGGACTGCAGCCAGGATGTCAGGTAAGGAATCAGCATTTAGCCAAGTCTCCGTGAGGAGTAAAATGTCTGGTTGCTCGGCCTGAAGTAAAAGGAATATGTCCATGTGATGCTTCACCATGGACCTTGTGTTTAGATAAAAACATTTAAGAGTTGGATATCCCCTCAAATAGTGGCACTGAGTGAGCCATGCCCCTAGCAACTACACTGAGCACTGACCATATCGACACAGTGCCATGGAGGAACTCTGCAGTTTTCTTGCCCCATATGAAAGTGACCCCACCTGCCTTACTAAGAAGCATCCTTTCAAGCTGCAGGATATCTCTTATATACATAAGCATTCACAGGGAGTCCTTCAGTGATTTACTAACAATAATAATAATAATCATAATAATAACAAAAGACAAAAGACATCTCTTTTATTAGACACAAACAGATCATTTAAACACTACAAAAAATGACTGCAATTTTCCAAGTAAAGAAACACATTAATTTGCACAGTTCTAGACCTCATAATTTCTTATGAACAGTGTCCTGTCCACAAAGCAATCTAAGAGGTTTGCAGAGAGAATAATATTTTGGTTGCATGATCAACTAAAAAGGTGTGGTGGCCACCCTAAAATGGACATAAAAAACGCTTTGAGGGGGTCAAGTAATGTGGACAAATGCAAAGCATTTGGACGAAGTGCATTATCTACAGCCTGCCCCCTCTCCCGCGAATTTAATTTCATGGTGTCTCCAAGACAGACTCAATGTCACTCTCTAACAAAAGGCATCTAAATTTAACATCATGGAAAAATGACGAGAAGGGACATGTCCCTAACCAAAGTTGAAACTTTGAAAATTAAAATAGATATTTGTTAGATGTTGTATAGTTCAGTCTGTAAACAGCAGGTTTAAAAAAATGATTTCTCTAAGTTGTTGCTTAGAAACAATCATGCTGTTAGGTTGGTGCACAGAAGAACAAAGACAGTTCATATTTAACACACAAATCAAACGAATCCTAAGAGAGACCATGGTCCAATGTGGCCGAAGGTTCCAAACCTATTTAAAACAATTAATTCATTTGAAATATTCCTCGCTCTTGAATGAAATACCAAAGATATTTAGCCTGAGCATCTGCCGCAGAGTTAAGTGAGTCAACAAACATCTTGAGCCGAGGAACTCCGTATTCACCGAGTTTCCTTCCAGGCAGGGACATCCTAAGGATTTTGGTGGCCCTGGGCCAACACATTTTGGGGGCCCTGTTCGGACCATCTTTGGATTTATGATCCAATTTCACCTCTCTTATGCCCTCTATGGCCAGGTCACTTACAGTGCACAGGGACATTGCTCCAAATTCTGAACGTGTTTACATCTAATATTGAGGGATAGTGGTGTGTTTTCAATAATGTAACACAGTAGCAGCTTACTGATAATATTGTAAATAATATAGTGGCCCCCTCCCTTTTCACATATGCTCTAAAATAAACTTTTTATGGGTGTTGCAAGAAACATCAACAGAACGTTTCTTGGTAAAATGTTAGGAATAGAGTACCACAGATCACACACATTGAATATACATTTAAAGGAAAATGGTGTCTAAAAGAAATTGTTGAAGAATTATTCAAGGCCATTAGAGCAAGACTCTTTGCAGAACTGAGCTGGTATTATCAGGGGCCCCCCTGACAGGCTGGGACCCTGGGCCAGAGCCCACTTTGCCCATGCCTTAAAACGTCTCAGATGATCAGGGGTGATTCACATTAACGCGCCATGTGCGCCTGCTTCCGCTCTGTAAATTGTTTCTTATTCACCCACAGGCGAAATTTGAACCGGTGACAGGGTGCCTCTGGGAACCAACAAGAAGAGCTTTCAGCATTAACAGTTTATAAAAGGGCACCGGCTAGATCATACATAGAGTCCCACCAGAGGTCCGAGTAGGTCCTTCCATCCCCATGTTGGCGTGGAGTCATAGTGAGCTGTCCCTTTATCCTTCTGGTGTCTCTCACTTGAGCTCTTGGGAAGCATATTGGTAAGAAGCCGGAACGAGAATGAGGATATCATTTGTAGAGATGGTGCAGTGGCACCAGAGACCTGGAGGGTTGGAAGCACCCTATCCCCTGTTCATGATATACTTTTGCCATCCAACCCGGGAGGTGGGGGGAATATGGAGGCTGGCAGTGATTGTCCTTGCTTGCATTAGGGCCCAGAACACCCTTGCTGGGCCAGTGGGCCAGATAGAAGTTTACCAAATACAATGGATCCAAGAGGGTGAGTGCAGAGCCAGTGACGTCTGGGGAAGCACTCCAGCCAAACACAATACGATTAACAACCAGCAAACTCCATCAGTCAAAGGACAACTAGAACCAACAATCCACATGAAGGAAGGAAAATGTAATAGAAAGAGGAGCAGCATCCATTAATTCCTACCGTTTTTAGACACTGGATCGCAATTTAGTTTGGGAAATGTCAATATTTCAATTGATAAAGAGTCATAGCTGGTACATAATTTGTTTAATCTGTTGAAACCTTCGGTTCGCACAGCAGGCTGCAGCCTAACTCACAAAGATGACGAACAGTTAGATATACTTTTAGATTGTAACATCACACCCTATTGATCACCCCATGTTGATTTCTTGTTTATGGACCAGTCATGATTTAATTTAGTTTGATTTCAAAACTCTTTCAAGTAAAAAATTACTAAACGTGGCAAAATTACTAAACGTGCCCGCTTTTTTGCCATCCTTCGCTCCCTAAGGAAAGTCCTGCCTCTCCTACCAACCCATGCTCGTGCCCAAGTGGTAAGATGTACCATCCTTAGCAGGCTGGACTATTGTAACGCCCTCATGCTAGAGTCCCCTGGGTTCTTGTTGGACAGGCTCCAAATGGTCCAATCAGCAGCTGCTAAGCTGGCCTTGGGGCTTCCGAGAAGATCTCATGGGCCGTCCGGTCTGGGCAAACTGTACTGGCTGCTGGTGAGACAGAGGATACAATTCAAGGCCCTCTGCATAGTCTTTAGGGCTCTCCATGGAACTGGCCCAGCCCCCTTACAATCGAAATTTGCCTGGTATACTCCAACTAGACAGCTTCGATCCTCTGAGGCCAAGCTGGTAGTTGTACCCAGATTCAGGAAAGTCAGATCCGGAGGCAGATCCTTTGAGGTGGCAGCTGCCAAACTCTGGAACACTCTCCCTGCCGAGATTAGGCACATCACTGAACTCCTCCCATTCAGAAGAAGGATTAAAACCTGGTTATTCCCCGTGGTAACCGCCTGAAAGCTCACACTCCCCGTGATTACTTCCGCTTCTTCTGATCTTATCAGCGCCAGGATGCCTGCAATGGTGACAGCTGCGCTTTACAAATACTTAAAATAAAATAAAATAAATAAATAGATGTTACACCTTGCAAGTAAATCATAGGGACTTAACGGCTGACGTCCTTTCGGAGATTTATAAAAATGTCAAAGTGATGTTTGTCACATCAACAACTTCGGAGGCAATGTGGAGAAAGATAAATTGTGCTTCCCTTAAGTACACAGGCACTCACTGATAATCACAATTCCGATGAGGCCGCAGGCTCAGCTGGACTGAAAGTCACCAGAGTAAATAGGCAACAGCACAAGATTTTTCACTTTTTTTTTTAAACAGATTTTATTGGGTTATTGCAGTGAAGTCTGGGCAAGAGACCTACATGTACCTGTAAAAGAGCATGAATGAGCAGGAATACCAACATTTCAAAAGTTTTTTCTTTTGCAATCCTGCCAACATGCAGGAAACTCAATAAAACAATATGCAGACAGTTCAAGATTCCAGTCAACCGTCCTAGGATACAATCGTTGAAAAACAGACTAGCCCAATGCGGAAAAGAAATAAATCTAGGAGAAATACCTATGCAGTGACCACGGCTAGGGGACCGTTGATGGTAAAGGGGGAGCTCATGGATGATCCAAGGCTGGTTGTAACCCAATAGAAACAAAACAATTATAGTTTATCCCTAGTCACCTAACCTCAGAAGAATAAAGGGCATTTGTGTACTTCTTAATCAGTTCTTCAATCCTTCTGATGAACATATAGGCTCAATAAAGAATTTCTGGATTGCTAAAAAAAAAAGGGGGAGCGCTTAATCCCACCGCCCAGCGGGCCCATAACTTGCGTGTTTTTGGGGACAGCCACGTACCATAAATACTGTAATTTCCGTACCCATACACCTAACTAGCTCTAACTTCCATTTGCCCAGGGCCGGGGGGAGTCCCTTTCCTTAGCTGTGCAATGTCGCGTTTAGCAATAGTGAGGGCTAAAAAGAGTAAATGCTGCTTGTACCCATTGCCCCCTATCACGTCAGTGCTGTGTAAGAGGAAGAGTCTTGGATCAAATGGGAGTTCCCATGATAGTATATTGCTGAAGCATGAGGAGACTCCCTGCCAGAAGAGCTGCAATGCGAAACTCCCCCAAACGTATGGAAAAATGTTCCCTCCTCCCTCTTGCATCTCAAGCATGTAGGGGATTGGATTTGCGTTCATCAACCAGAGTCTGGTTCGGGTATAATATGCTCGATGTTAAAATATTTGAATTGAGTGAGACAAAACGGTGTAGATACCGCCACACCCCGAGGGCTGGCAAGATTTTTCACTTTTAAGCACAAGTTTAAAACGGTATCTTTGTTTCGAATCAACTTGGAGATTACTGAGCATTTGAAAATTTGCACATATAAACCCAACTTTATCAATGAGAATCTTTGTTTGATTACTTTAATCATATTCTTGTAAGCCCTGCTAACTATTATTTTGGTCTGGGATTGTTGTATTTTAAATAACGAGCTCCAGTTTTTATGCTATTTTGAATTTTTTACAGTTCTTTATGTATTAATTTATAAAAAGAAAAATGTCAGCCTACTATAACTCTGCAAACGGGGACAAGTACACTCTTTCAGCGCTGGACTTCCAGTGGCAGCACCAGTGAGCATTAACAAGCGTTTTAGGAAAGTAGTGCAGAAGTGCTTCAATCTCAGAGCTCAACAATGACCCCCCCCCCCCGTCCATCACCACCCCCTTTTGTACCGCTTTGGCCGCCACAAGTGTGGCAGGGTATGCTCAGACGTGAGTCCCTTGTTCACTTTGCCACTGGATTCAAGCAAGCTGAAGACGGCTGGAATGCCAGAAACCGGACCTCGGAAGCTTGTTTCCAGTCCAGGGAAGACATGGCTTGGCAGTTCGGGCTGGACTGTTCCCATGAGGCACAGGGTCAGACTGATTTGCATATAGCCATGTCTGGACTGGGGTGGCAGAGTGGGCTAAAGAACGGTGATGGATTAAACCCAGATCTTTTGACTGGGTGTGAGTGTTTGATTGATTCAGCTGCTCCGTCCATCACCACCCCCTTTTGTACCGTCAACAATGACCCAGCAGAGAATAACAGATTGTCCAACCCAGTGTTGCTCTTTTTAAAAAAAAAAGAAAGCACTTTGATAAACACAGAACACTCAGTGCTACACACTACAGGTCATATATATGGATGTTTCACAGACACAGGGCGACAGTACTTCGCGTTGTTAATCCCCGATCCATCCTCTCCTCAATCTCTCCCGTCTCCCAGGATCAAGTTCTGTCTTGGACCGGTGTAACGCACAGACTCATTGCTGGCCCCTCTACTGAGTTTGTGTGCTTAGTTACACTTATTAGTCCCAACCACATTTCACCACTCTGGAGCTTCGTCTGCTCTCCAGCTATCGGAGGACACACAGCACACGCCTGTCTCTCTCTCTCCATCTTCCGAGAGAAGAAGCACTGGCTGTGAGCACTCCAACACCCAGGTCAAGCCTGTTGAAGGCAGCTCCAGAGGCCACACCGAGAGTCTGTGGAGGCGTGCAGCGTCTTGTGTGGTTACAGGTCTCCGCTTGGTTGCAAGCCCACTCTGGGGTAGTGGGCTGTGGTGTCAAAGGCATGGGGCCACCTTGAGGCACTCTTCTTCCCATTGCACAAACCCACCAGGGTTGCTGTATTAGTAGCACATTCAACTTCCATGCAGTTCACAGTCACAGTGCCTCAGTCCTCTCAGGAACAGCGTCACAGTGTTGTAGCTGCACAGCCTGACCAGGCTTATTTTCGCAATGTTGTAGTGGCGCAGTTCACTCGGGCAAAAGTTCACAACACCGCAGCCGCATGGTCTTCAGAAAGAACTTCATGATGTCACAGCGGTCCTGTCTGTTTCAACCCAAATTCTAAAGGTTGCTGCTTGACTGCCCATTGGCTGAGAGAGACTGTAGCTCGCAGATCACTCTTAATTTGGGTGGACGGACCCTCAATCTTCCCCGTCAGCTGCTTCTGGCTTGCCCAGGACAATCACACCACCTGGAGGGTTGAAATACCACTTCCCTCTTTCAGCAGGCAGGTTAGCATTTTGACACTTCAGAAAAGGGAGACAGCGTCTTCCTTCCAGGTCAGACTTCAGGTGATTTCCCCTCACTTTTAGGAAGTTGTCTGACAGACAGGCATCAGCTCTGGTTGCACAGTAGACCACAGAGTATACTGCAGGTCAACCCCTTCCTTATTCAAAGAGAACCTGGAACTGGAAGAAGTTAGTCAATGGCATCCACATGTATACAGTCACAGATGAAAGGGAAATGAGGATTCTCTGACTCCACTCCTGGAGCCGGTTTGGGCCAGTTCTTCTTTCATCTGGCCTCTCCAGACGTTTCTACAGACATGGCCTTTGTGCAGTGTGATGCTCATCACAGCAGGGTAGTCTCCAGCCAACAGCACTCACAGCAGAAGGTTTGTATTTGTATTTAATATTAGGAAGAGCATAGATGCTGAAGCTTCAAGGCACTAAAAAAACAAAATGACAAAACAAAGAAAAATAAAAGCTAAGATGTATATACCAGGTAGAAAAATGTACAGGAGGATCCGGGTGTACTACTGCTCAAATAATTACATTTTGAAAGCCTTTCCAAAAGTGAGCAGTTAATATAGTGTCCAAATTGTGTCAATGTGCATAATCCATTCGGTGGCAGCAATGGTAGGGAAATTTCTGTCTCTGAAGGTTTTGGTCCGGGTTCTTTGGATGGTAGGGGCCACAGGTTTCGAGATGTCAGGGCTCTGAACAACAGGTTTAAAGCAAATTTGTTTTAAGAAACTGCAAAGGATACAATGCATGATCGCCATGGCCTTAAATACAGTTTGCTCCTTCACCAGCAGCCAATGTAGCTGCCTCAAGCTGGTGAAATGTGCTGGATCCTGTGGCTGCCAGTAATTAACCTAGCGGCTGCATTCCTTACCATCTGCAGCAACCTAAGAGCTTATTCTCAAATCCCTAAATGACAGGCATTCCTAAAGTTGAGGTGTCACAACACTAGTGCGTGGATTGCTGACACATGATAAATGTGATCCACAAACGGGAGGATTTGCTTAACCAGCTTTACCTGCCAGAAACAACTTCTGATCACTTGTGTAGTCTGATGTTTTACTGATAGTTCTGTAGTCAGATGGATACCCAGGTTGTGCACTGTCCTAGCAGGGAGAGAGCTCAGAAAAATGAACCTCGACTATGCCCAGGGTCTATTTAAGCAATGTTATTCCCAGTTATTAACAATTGGAATAAGCTGGGTTCGAGTTGAGGATGTTAGTAGACAGCCAATGCCAAATTCAAGCAAGAATGCATGCTAATTTGTATTGTGTCGGAGAGCTGCCAAGCCAGGGTACTTTTTGTTAGTCCAGATTAAATAAATGCTGCGGTCATTAATATTCATGTCAAATATGTACCCCCTTGTTTTCCAAGTAGTTATGGCATGGGTGCCAAATAGATATTAAACAAGAGCGGTGACAGAATAGCCCCATGGCCAATGATGTTGAATGCCACTGATAGGTCGAAAAGGACAGTGTCCCCTTTATCCACATGTGATAGATCCATTCCTGAGACGGAAGAATGTCCCCACATTACCAATATGGCGGCCTCTCTACCCATGTCAGAAAGTGAACTGTGTGCTCTAGCAGGACAGCCCAGAACTATCTGGCCCTCACCTGAGAATCATGAGGGCATATCCGGGAATGGCGTAAAAACGCTGACAGCAGGAAGAATCAGGGCGAGAGCCATGGAGAGAGAAGGAGAGGCGTAGAATCGAGACGAGGAAGAAGAGGCTTGTTTACTTCAAGAGGAAGCAGACGCCGGTAGTGACCAAGGTATTGCCGAGAAAGCAGGAAGACAATGCTGCAGGAGACCGCTCAGGGAGAAATGCTCAAGAGTCCAGCACTCCAACAAGGGAATCGGAGGCTAAGACTCCCCTCCCCATGGCCCCCAGAGGGTCGTGGGTTCAGGCGCGTGCCCAGAAAACACTTATTTTCTTTGAAGGGCTGGTGGGCGGGTTTACCGCCCACACCACCCTAATTCACCAACATCCCCTGTACCTAGGCATGCCACAGAGATAGGGAACTGGTGAAGGGAGTCCTATCCCCCTGATATACCGCTTGGACAGTGGCCTGACCTTATCTTTTGTTTCTTTCCGGTTCACTCCTGAGGAGACCCCCCCCCCCCCCCCGACGCAGAGGAAAAGCCAAGGACGAGGCAAAAGACAACAACAACTGCCGTTCCCTGTTCTACTTCTTCTCAGATTCTCCCCCTTTTGTTGTTGTCAGTTTACCACTAACATTACCCTCCAAACTCACAGACTGCTAAAACGTTCCCATGGAGTATTGGGACCTTTATAAGGAGAGAAGAAAGTCATAATAAATTACCCTACTGAGAGCTCAGAGTCTTGTGTCAATAAGAAAGGGAGAGGTGTGGGGCACCTGGGGTGGCCACACGATTACACCACCCTACATCTAAGTGTTGTGAACTTTCTGCACTTGGCTATCAACCATCAATCTGAACAGTAATCAGGTAATAGACAAAAGGCTGGGCTCACCTAAAGGAATCTTCACACTTTGAACAGTAGAAACTATAGTCTGACTCTTCACCTCCACAATCTACAAAATGGCACCGCTCATGGAATAATTAGCAGCTCTTTGCAGAAAAAGAACCACATCAAATTTCTAAAGGGAGCCTGTCTCTCATAGCCCCATTTCAGTGTTTTAATCTCTCCTCCAGCTTCAAGAGTGTCAGCAATACACGTGTGCTGTCTGGGAAAACAACCTTACTTTCATCTTGTGAACATCAACATGCCAGGGACTTTGACAATGGAATCCCCAGACATTAAATGTATGTAGCACACAGGCGAGTATTGAAACGAAAGAAATGTCTGGGGGTCAAAGAGAACTACAATCCTACTGTGAAAACATCAGACAAAGTGCTGTGAGATGAACCAATACATGCAAATATGTGTCATGTTGCACTCAAATTCCTAAATTTGGAAAAAAGTGCCCATCAGGTCCCGCCCGGTACCGCCCTATACATCATTTGGGCTCTCCTTACCCAGGAGAAAGTGCAGAGTATCTACCGGTGTAGTATTGATAGATAGACAACTTCAGAAAAATCAACAGTTGTACTTAGGGTTGGACCAGAGGATTATTTTATATGGGTAGCTGACTTACAGTGCCAAAAATAAATTTGTGATGAAAAAAGTGCAATGTTAAAATTAAGTAGTAATTGACTACCCTCAATACTCCTAATATTAAAATGTGAGAAAACAAGCAGATTTAACATAATATCTGCAGATCAGTAGGGTCAACATGTTTCAGCATTTGTGACTCTAAATATGTCACTGCTTTCTTCAGGACCTTGATGTTAATGGCTACCGTACAAAAAAAGGAAAAATATCACCTGTATATTTTTCTCGAATCCGTTCAATCCTCTCCTCCGTGACTAGTGAAGAAAAAGGAAATAAAACAAAGCACAGAAACAAATGAAAACACAGTAGAATTAGTATCAAGGCATAAACAATGTGTTTAGCCATACGATGTAGATACTTCATTATATCTGTAGAGATGGTCAAAATATCACCATCATCTCAAATCTAGACTTTTAGCCATCTTACCTAGTCGGTAGGAGGAATTGCATCACCCCACCTGGCTTGCTGCTTAGGTATGAGGAGCACCGCTCTAGTAAAAACACAAGACAAAACATTTAAACTCACACCAAATGGCCACACATCTTCCACAAACTCAGTTCAGTCTCAATATGTTGATTTTACTTTGAGTTATACTCGAGTGAAAAGAACATTAATCCGCTCGTATGCAACCTATTGTAATGTTGCTTTAACTTCACAAATATGTTGTAAATATGCTTATTAGTGCGCAGACCGGCACAAGCAATTTCATCCTGCCCGGTTCATTGTGATCACCGCACAAGTCTTTCTCGCACATACAAGCCTGATTCAATGTGGTTTCACACCGCAGGTCAGCTGCATTATGCTCGGTGCGCGAAACGGAATATCCTTCTAATGCGCTTATTCAAATTCAAAGCCAGAGCTCGACTGCAATACGCTTGGCGCTTGATCTAAATAATGAAAAACATTTTACTTTGCTGCATGTTTTCGCCCGTGCAAATACTATTTGCACATTCGTTCAGGTTCCCAGTAAGCATGGGCGAATTTTGCGGATCTCGCGTTCGCGAATTTTGCGGATTTGCGGATTCGCAATCCGCAAAATCCGCGAATTCCCGCGAATTTGCGGATTTTTTTTTTTTTTGTGTTCGCCCGTGTTTCTGCCAGTTCGCGAGGGTTTTTACAATTTCGCAATTTGCGAACTTACCTGTCGGGTCGCAAGTTTTGCGAACTTGTTGTTTCTACATGTCCAGCCTGTTTGGGACACTCTTCTTCATCACTGCCACTCTCTGTCACCACTGCCACTCTCTGACTACTCATGCCACCCTCTGGCCCACCCATGCCACCCTCTGTTTCATCACCACACCCTCTGGTTGTCCAGTGTACATTATTTTCGGCAAAGCAAAGCACACCTTCCCTGCCTCAAGTGACCTGAATTAATTTGGGGCTGATTAATGTGTCACAGAATATTTTTTTAGCTGGCACCTGCTTCCTTAGTGCGCCCTGATTAGTGATCTTTTGCACTTGCTAAGTGCTTTCATTGTTGCAAAATTAGTTACAACACCTGCCCTGCCCCAACTGACAATAATGAATTAGGGGCTAATTAATGTGTCACTGAAAGAATTTAAAGTTCCAGCCTGGCACCTGCTTGTCTGCTCCTTTAGCTGTAAATCAGGACCTTTGTGGCATACAGTTAAGGTCAGAGCAGGGTCACACAATAGTTGCAAGCAGGCAACCGAATTCTGGAGGGCCCCCTCAGGAAGCAATACAAAGAATCGTTACAAATCATGAGGTTGACCTTTTGCACCTGCTCATTGCTTTTGCTTTTGCTGAAATCGTTTTGCGGTTTTTTTCGCGCTATTCGCGGGGCGCGGCGTCGTGCGAAACCGACCGCGGAAGCCGCCAATTCGTGCGAATGAGCATTTTATTTTTTTGCGGCTTGTTGTTTCGC
This sequence comes from Lissotriton vulgaris, assembly GCF_964263255.1. Taxonomy (NCBI): domain Eukaryota; kingdom Metazoa; phylum Chordata; class Amphibia; order Caudata; family Salamandridae; genus Lissotriton; species Lissotriton vulgaris. The sequence goes on from NC_141693.1 coordinate 1,134,619,444, forward strand.
GAGTTTTTTTGCAGTATTCGCGAGCCGCTTGCAGCGCAACACGCGAATTTACCCCAAGGTCGAGTACGGGCGCGGCCATTTTGTTTGCGTGACGTATTTCCGTTTCCGCCCGCTATGTATAATCTCGCGCAGTAAGCGCATTGCGAGTAGAGGTTCGCACGAGATCGCGCGGGAAATCTAGAGGTTCGCACGAGATCGCGAGGAAAATCTCGCGCGAACTGACTTTCGCGCTCGGAAACGGGCGCCGGCCATCTTGTTTTTCATTCATTTCCTGTGTCTGGGCATGGTGTTTAATCCTCTTGATATCTTTCCCATCCTTTGCTTGTTTTCAGTTTTTTTTTTACGATTTTGCTTCTTATCTATCCCTCTCTTTTCCTAGCTGTATATTTTTGTCTTTTCTGCTATTTTTCTTTACTTTTAAACTACTTTTGTAAACTCTTTTCTTTTCTTCTTCCCTATCCTATTCTTTCTTAATTTTCTACTTCTTCCTACCTTACCTGCCCAGACCATGGTCAAGCCAGGCGCCGTGAAGCTGCCCAGGCACTTGAGGGCCGCAGCGGCGGCGGGGAGTAGTGCTGGACCCAGTGGCAGGACAGCAGGCGTGAGATCGAGGGGGGAGCAGGTGACGCGCCGGGAGATATTCAGCCCGGAGGAAGTGGGCGCGCTGGTCTACTTCGTCCAGCGCCGCCTGCCCAGGACCATCGCGGGAGGCGGCAGGATCGCGGCCGGCGGCTACAACATGCGGGAGCGCCGGAAGCGGTGGGAGAAGGTGTGCTGGGCCATATCCCACCTCTACGGGGTCCAGCGCACCTACAGCCAGGTCACCCATCGCTGGACGGACCTCCTGGACCGCGAGCGCGACCTGCTGGACCAGCTCGGCTTGGAGATCCCCGGGCTTGGTGAGTAGTAGTAGCCATTGGCATTTAATCACTCACTACTATGATGTTTTCTCCTGCTCTGTGTTGTTGTATTGCAAATATTTGTTTTTTACATGGAGCAAGCCAATAATGCCGCTGATGACGATTACATTGTAGTTAAATTATATTTCAAAATCTTCTGTGCATTTCAGGTGCACTGCTCTCCTTCTCAGTGGGGTTGCTACTATGCTTATTTGTTTTCTATTTCGTGGTCTCATTGGCCTGAGTAACTATTATGTATGAGTGTACTTAACAGAACTGCGTAATGCTAGACACTAGGGGGCAGATTACATTTACAAGCCCCTTGCGCCACGTTTACGTTGCCTTGCGTGACGCAACAGCGGCGTAAACGTGCCGCATCCCTGCAAGTCATTTACAGCATGACGCATCTAGGGAGATGCGTCACGTTATAAAGCCATGGGCCTGCACCACAATGGGTGCGTTCCTAGTACGCAGGGTGGGCGGTCCAGCGGCTGTGCGCCTCGCAAAATTGCCTGCGTGAAATCTACAAGATGCTACGTCAATTCAATTCCTTATGTCTGCTCGAAGCAGGCGAAAGGACTGACACAGCATGTAAAGTATTGGGTGGCCCTGAGCATTACTGGAGTTGCATTGCGTTGGCGACGTGACTCCAGCGATGCGCCGCTCTTACGTGACGAGATGCGTCACGCAAGTGCCTACCCTTGCGCCAGGGCGCGCCGCATTGTAAATGAGGCACATCTGCCGTGTCGCAAGGGTAGTTTTGCGTGACGCATTTGATCTGGCGCATCTCTGGAGATGCGCCAGAACGCGTAAGTAAGTATGCCCCTAAGGGGCAGAATTGCAATTACCGTCGCATCCCTGCAAAGTAGCAGGGATGCGCCATTAATTGTGCGGCCCGCTACCACCACCAAACATGGTGCGCCGTATTTGCAATGCGGCGCCCCATGGGCCCAAAACGTCACCGAAGCTTTACTGCTGGAGTTGCGTCGCAACGATGGCGCAGCTCCATCAATGCTCTGGGGTACCCTATCTCCCCAATGCTGGGTCAAGCCGTACGTCTGCTTCAAGCAGGTGCAGGGTTTGTGTGACGCATCATTGTCCTAAAGGTGACTGATTGATATTTTGTAGATTTCCCTCAGCCACTATTAGGATGTGTTCCAGCGCAGGAATGCCCTCCCTTGCGCCGGAACGCCCCCTGATGGCGCAGGGCTTTATAACGGGATGCATCTCCCAAATGCGTCACGTTGTTATAATATTATACGCCGCACCATGGCGCCCTTTTTTGTTTAGCTGCTGCGTCACAAAAGTCACGCAAGAACGGCGCAAAAGAGCCGCAAGGGCTTAAATCTGCCCCTTCCTTTGTAACCCTGACAATAAGAAAAATAGTGGCGGTGGATTGATAGTTTGACTATTTAAATGACTGGTAATGTAGCAGGCAACTGTTAGTGTTGTCACTGATCTGACTGAAATCACAATGGAGTTTGTCTGTCACTTTGCGTCTTGCCTGCGGACTGCTGCCTGCCAGTCCTAGGTGAACGTTTCAGTACTTTGTTTAGTGAGTTACGTGACTTTCGAAGTCACAGGTCCGCAAATAAATGAAAAGTAACCATAATCAATATAATTTCGCGGAAATATTTTGTTATTGTTCTTTTGAAATGTTTGATTTGGTTGACATTGGCAAGCAACAATCATCCATGTTTTCTGTTCTTTCTTTCATGTTGTACGTCAGCTCCCCCCAGGGGCGAGAGGAGGACACAGGAGCAGCAGGCGGCGGATGCTGTTCATCAACAGGGCCAGGATCGGGCAGGCGAGGGCTCCTCTGCTGGCCCCAGTAAGTTTTCATTTTAGACTAGTACCTATTTTTCCTAGCGTTCCTCATTTGACTTTTTTCAACATTGTCTTTGCTCTTCTTGTAGACTGTATCTAAATTCTTATCCTGCCTCTACTATGACTCCCTGTGGTATTACTAGATTATTCTTATTAGTCTGTCTGTGTAGCTAACTAAGATTGCACGGTTGGCGAAACTCCCATGATTCTAGTCAGCAATAGCTCTATCAACTTAGTGCAGTCCTCTGGGATTGTCCATAATGTCTTTTGAAGTGTTCTATCTGGACTCATGCTTGCAAAAATTGCAAAACCTTTCGCTCAGTCACTCTAGTCTGGAGGACCAAAAAACACAGATTGTATTTAAATTTAAAAGCTTTATTAAAAGTAAACACATTTATTAAAATGAAGTCATAATAAAACTAAACGTTTAACTGATAATGGAAAAGTGGTTAGTGCTGACGATTAATTGAAGACATTTCTTGTGGTCGAGCCGAGCTCTCACCTGGTTTCAACTTGATCTTGTTGTTAGAAGTTCATCTTCTGTCTGTGTGGAGAAAAATGGTGCGTGTTAAAAAATCAGCCTTCATCAGTTGTGCCAAAAAGTGCAGCAAGACAACCTTCCCTGGAAAAAGGGACATTTTTTTTAACTTTAACGTAGACAGTCACAAATTACATTGTTTTTCACATGTCTTCATTCCTAGACCAAATACTAGTGACTAGTGAGTGCTTTATTCTAAGATTCTTAAATGTACTTTGTAGGTGGAACATCTGGTGGCGGGGCCAGTGTGGTGGTGGTGCTCGACACGGAGGCGGAGGGCAATTCATCAGGGGAGGAGGCGGCGGCGGCGGCTGTGAGAGTTGAGACGGTGGTGGCGGCCAGAGGTAAGCTCTTATATATTCCTTACTTATTGAGATTGAAGACTAGCTGGGAAGGCAAGAATATGAGATGCATGGCTGGGTGAATGATGAAGCAATGATGGGTGGAAGGACAACAGCCTGGGTGGGTGACACAGAAACTGTATGTGTCCATATACCTGGATCATGCTACTATCTGACTCTTAGATAGCATATGTGTATCTAGAGCAGGGGTACTCATAGTACGGCCCGCGGGCCGGTGGTGGCCCGGCAAGCCTTCCTTGGCGGTGCGCAGACCTTGCAGACAATCACTGCTCCCCCGGCCCCCACAGAGCAGAGGCTTTTTTGTATTTCACCTGTTAGCGCCCCTGCATCTCCACTCTGACAATCACTGCTCCCCCGGCCCCCACAGAGCAGAGTGGAGATGCAAGGCCACAAGAGGTGAAATAGAACAAAGCCTCTGCTCTGTGGGGCCGGGCAAGCAGTGATTGTCAGGGTGGAGAAGCAGGGGCGCTAAAACAAACAAAGCCTCAATAATATGTTAATGGTCTTTTAAAGACCTGTTATGTACTTTGGTGTTGTTGTCTGTGTGTGCGCGTTGAGGAAGCGGTCTCAACCCGGGCTGAAGGCTGACACCGATAGACACACACACAGTGAGATGACAGAGGGAGAGGGAGGGCAGGAGGGAGAGAGAGATGGAGGGAGGGCAGGAGGGACAGCAGGAGGGAGAGAGATGTATGTAAATGCTGGGTCTGGTGGCTCAGTGGATGAGGGCATCTGCTGCAGGGACCTGTGTGCAACCTCATGGTCACAAGTTATCGTTTTGCTTTAGCCCCGCCCCCTCTGACTCCGCCCCCACCAGTGCGGCCCTCGGCCCCAAACTACACTGTAAATGTAGCCCCTGAGAGAAAGTTTGTGAGTACCCATGATCTAGAGAGAGTAGATGGTCAGTGGATGAACTAAGTGTAACTTTGAAGAGCATGTAACACTGCACCCGCACGTCCGTTCCAGTGTAGGAAAGGCAAGGAAAAGAACTTTTAATTTTGTCCAAATACTACCATAAGTAGTAGCAGTAGTTTGTATTGCAAGCACTGCATAGATCCGGTTATTATGGTGGCCACTCCCTACCTCTCTTAATAAGTTTAGTAGTACTCAGTCATTCATGTGTGGATGTATCACTGCCTGTCACTCAATAAAAAGCAAAGCACCTAAAGTCATCCCATATATAAGCAAAAACATCCCATGTGAAGTGATAGATAATCAGATTATTTATCTTCTTCAATTTTCCATTTCTAGTACTCATTTCCACTGTAGGGTGAAAGTTAAATTAATTAAGCAGTAGCCCTTGAGTTGTAACAGAGTATTCTCAGTGCCACCCGTAATAGAAAAGTAAGAGATTCACCACCTGGACGGGTACAGTAACGCAACGGCAACGCAAGTCTAGGTCACTCCTCATGGCGTGCGTCTCTTTTTCTCGGGTGCAAGTTTACCGCGCTGGCATTATGCCGGCTTGCAGAAAATAACGTACCAATTTTCCAAAACAAGAGACAAGAAGAAGAATAAGACTGGTGTACTTTCATAGTCGACTCCAATGGAAGTCCACAGTGCTCATAGAATTTGTTCCTTAAACTCCCACTAATGTTAGAGCAAGGATGAAGAAGTGTGAGGTTAGATAGATACTGGCCTCAATAGTTATGTAATGCGCTTGCAAGTTGCTAGTTGTACTGCAGCACACATTTCTGCTGAATGATTGAGTTAATCTTAAAGAGCATTGGTTACAGACTATGTCTTTCTTTCTTCATATAGGTTCTCCTTCCAAACGAACAAGGAGGAAGGAGCTGGCTAGAGCGGCCCGGCAACGGAGAATCGAGGCCACTGTTGCGGAATATCGGCGGCTGGTGGCCCTGGAGGACGAGGAAAGTGTGCGGTCGACAACAACAACGTCGTCTGCATCGGCCTCCGTGGCCTCACCGGCTGCCACCCAGCACAGTGGTCCACCGAGACTGAGCCGGGCTGCCAAAGGCAAACGCCACCGCCGAGCAGCAAGGCCAACAGCTGCTTCTCACAGGCCTTGCACCTGCAAGGCAGTGAAGGCACGCCTGCGCCGCACTACCCTGATGGTGTCCCGCCTTCAGCAGGAGCTCGCCTTGCTCCGCGAGGAGCATGATGCCCTGGCCCAAAAAGTTAACAGCATCCACCCATAGTGTCCCTTGCCCCTTTTTTAGAGACTTTTGGGGGGTGGGAATTGGGAGTTGGGTTTTTGGGGACTTTTGAAGGACAATCGTTGGGGTTAGGGAGGGTCTTGCGGGAGATTATTTTGTTAGGGATATAAATATACTTTTTCAAACTTTATCTGAGCATACCTGTTTTTTACTGCTTGCCTGGTGGGTGGGGGTTTAACGTTGACTGTTTTCCTGAAAGTTTAGTTCCATTTTCTTCCTTTAAGTGTAAATGCCCAAATGTTTTCAACACTAAGTGCCTCTCACAGACTAAGTGAAGTGAATCCAAGAGTCCTAGGACTTTAGTAGTACTACCTTCAGTCTCTCGTCTCTCGTACTAATACTCCATTATACCCCCAAACCACCAAACGCTTATCTTACCTGTAATTTGTGTTTGAAAGTAGGGCTAGGCCCAGGGCTGGCTCCACAGGAAACACCGAATAACGTTGGCAATCTTGGTCGGATAAAATTTCCTCATAGCGGTGGTACCAGTGGTGTGACACAGTGGCAGTTGCATGCCTATGGAAAAAAAAGAAAATGAAATCTGGTTTGTCCTCCTGAGCAATTCAACGGTACAACTGAGAATATAGCAGGTGACAGAAGTACAGTAGAGCAGTGCCACATTGTAGCCTAACAAATGGTAAAGTATAACTACTAATTCGGTTGAAGTTCTTTCACATTAGCAATGGTTCTTTGTCAAGCAGAGTAAGAATATATCATCGACAACTGTGGAAAGAAAGAATGCGACAGTACAGGGCCTGTGTGGAATTATTGATAACTATATTCAACATAAGGTCTCTGTAGCCAGATACCCGAGAGCCTTGCTGGTCACTATAAATCCATTCACAACAACACTCAATGGGGTTGGTCTGGAAGGTGTCACGTTTACTCCCCGTGATCCAGTCGATGCAAATATGGTTCCACCTCCAAATGTCACCAACACCCAGAAGTGTAAACACAGGGTGTTCGAGGCATTAGGCGAGGGAGAAAAATAACAAACTAAAATAAAAAATGTGGGATGGGTAAAGGTAGGGTCAGCAGGGAAAGGATACCTGTAAGAGAAGACAAGACAGGCATCAGTGAAGTGATGTCCTAACATACAAGGGTACTCTCATATAGTCTCACTAAATAGTCTGCAAGTCTCCCGCCTACTCATGGGAAATGTAGTTTCATAGTACGGTAGGCGCTTAGGGGCTGCGTAACCTGACAGAAGGTATAGTAGATAGAAAAGGAGAAATTGCTTTTTTTCTAGGTGTCCCCTCACTCACCAGGGTTGCCCCTTGGTGACATGCTTCATCATTGGGGCCATCCCAGTCCTCTACGGCCTGGGGCGTGCTGCGACTTGCGAATTACGTAGGAGCACTTACAAATGACTATGTGTGGTGCAGATAGTGGAGTGGACTAAGTGATGTGTTAAGGGATCAATGTAGAAGCCGAGATAGAGCAAAGAAATGCAGTCACAGTCAGAGAAAAAGGCAAGGGATACTGTATCTATGTGGTTGTAGTGGTCCTGTTGGAAGTGGTAAGTAAGTTGCCCGCAGAAAAAAAATCCTCCTATTAGCGGCACTCCTCCATTGCAGCCGACGCTTCGTCCACCGATGTTGGTCACCAGAAGACACCCTGTCCACTGCCTGCCTGATGCTGAATTGTGGCTCGCTACTGTGAAGCCTGACTCCATCCTTTTTTCCCCATTGCAGAGACTGAAACCCGGCCTGTAATTATTCAACGAAAAACAGGAAGTGATATAATATTACAACACCACTGATAAATAAATATAAGGTATGTAGGCTGTGGAGTGCAAAAAGTCACAATTTGTTTTTCCTAGTAGACAGACAGTACAATGTTTTTGAAAGTGCGTACTCTGAGTCACCTTTTGAAGGATAAATAAGTATGGGCAAATTAATGTAGCGGATCTTGCCCCTCAAGCTAGGTGTACTGTAAACTGTGTTTTAGAACAAAAATAGATCTTCCTAGCAGTGCTCCCACCCAAAAAACGAGGCCTAGCAGAAAACTGGAGACAAAACTTACTTTGAAAGTAAAAGTAGGCCGAAGTACCCTAATTACCCATTACCCCCCGTGGATTGTATTCAAACCACTTGCAAGCAACCAAGCAAAAGTAGCCATAGCCAGCATCGCTCCAAGACTCGAAATCCCCCCCACTCAAACACATGCAATAGAAATACTGCTAACCCTAACGAACCCTAAGTTAAGAATAGTGGCAAAGGCTTTCTTTAACTATGCCAAATCCCCCCTTTCCCACCATGGATTTTCTTCAAATGACTTGCAACCAAAATTACACATGCTCACGAGTGCTCTAAGACCCCAGAACTCAGTTTGAAAAATCTAGAACACCCCGATACACATGCAATCCTGCTGCTAGGGCTAACCCTAACGAACCCTAAGTTACAAAAAGTGCCAAAACTAAAGGCTTTTCCGCGCGGATTTTGTCCCAACCACTTCTACCCGGTATTAGACCTTCCCAGGAATGCCCCAAGACCCGGCAACCCACCCGCCAAGAAGCATAACACCCCCAAACAGGACAAAAGCAAACTCTCATACTTGCAATATTTCTGGGCCTTCGGTCCAAACGCGCTGCGTAGCTAGGCCATAAGTCGGGGTTGGCACGACGGATTTCCTGAAAAGCAAATGCAATCAAGATTAGAGTGTCCCAGCAGTGCTCCCAGACCACGAAACTCACCCGCAAACACCAGGAAGCCCCCCAAACAGGCCCCCGAAAACGCTACATAGAGCAAAATGTCTGAAATAGCCCAAAAAAAATCGGCCTGGATTTTGTCCCAACCACTTCTACCCGGTATTAGACCTTCCCAGGAATGCCCCAAGACCCGGCAACCCACCCGCCAAGAAGCATAACACCCCCAAACAGGCCAAAAGCAAACTCTCATACTTGCAATATTTCTGGGCCTTCGGTCCAAACGCGCTGCGTAGCTGGGCCATAAGTCGGGGTTGGCACGACGGATTTCCTGAAAAGCAAATGCAATCAAGATTAGAGTGTCCCAGCAATGCTCCCAGACCACGAAACTCACCCACAAACAGACGGAACCCCCCCCTAAGAGCACCTCAAAGGCAAGCAAGTCATCAAAAACACAAAAAATTTTCCGCCTGGGATTTGGTCCAAAACACTTTTATCCGGTATTAGAGCTTCCCAGCAATGGCCCCAGAGCCGTCAACCCAGGAGAAAACGAGTAGAAGACCCCCAAACAGCCAAAGAGCAAAAGTACAAAAATGGGGACTTAGTCAATTTTTCACAAATTTCCCAAATCACTCCGCTCGCGCTCTGCAGCTAGGCCCTAAGTCCCCTCTGCCACCATGGATTTGCTTCAAACCTCTTGCAAAGTAAAATAGATATAGCCAGCAGTGCTCCCAGACCACGAAACTCACCCAGAAACACCAGGAAGCCCCCCAAACAGGCCCCCGAAAACGCTACATAGAGCAAAATGTCAGAAATAGCCCAAAAAAAAATCGGCCTGGATTTAGTCCCAACCACTTCTACCCGGGTTTAGACCTTCCCAGGAATGCCCCAAGACCCGGCAACCCACCCGCCAAGAAGTATAACACCCCCAAACAGGCCAAAAGCAAACTCTCATACTTGCAATATTTCTGGGCCTTCGGTCCAAACGCGCTGCGTAGCTAGGCCATAAGTCGGGGTTGGCACGACGGATTTCCTGAAAAGCAAATGCAATCAAGATTAGAGTGTCCCAGCAGTGCTCCCAGACCACGAAACTCACCCGCAAACACCAGGAAGCCCCCCAAACAGGCCCCCGAAAACGCTACATAGAGCAAAATGTCTGAAATAGCCCAAAAAAAATCGGCCTGGATTTTGTCCCAACCACTTCTACCCGGTATTAGACCTTCCCAGGAATGCCCCAAGACCCGGCAACCCACCCGCCAAGAAGCATAACACCCCCAAACAGGACAAAAGCAAAATCTCATACTTGCAATATTTCTGGGCCTTCGGTCCAAACGCGCTGCGTAGCTAGGCCATAAGTCGGGGTTGGCACGACGGATTTCCTGAAAAGCAAATGCAATCAAGATTAGAGTGTCCCAGCAATGCTCTCAGACCACGAAACTCACCCACAAACAGACGGAACCCCCCCTAAGAGCACCTCAAAGGCAAGCAAGTCATCAAAAACACAAAAAAATTTCCGCCTCGGATTTGGCACAAACCACTTTTAGTGCTTCCCAGCAATGGCCCCAGACCCGTCAACTCACCTGCAAAGAGGTAGAACAACACCCCCACAAGTGCTGAGTCTTTCTTCATTGGGCGTAAACCAGCCCTCTGCTTTGATGGAAATAGGAGTCTGGAGGAGGAGGATAGAGGAGCATGTTCTTCTGAACTTGTGAACCTGAGGAATGCAGACTGCGGCACCTTCAAATAAATTAGCAAACAAGTGAAGACAGTTCTGCTGATGGGCTTGTCTTTGTGATTATCTGATTAAAGTTTGAATTATATTAACTGTGCACAACAAAGAAAGACAGACACACAGGAATAAAAGTGAAGGATGAAAAAGAAAGTTATTGATTCGTTGTCTCATTTTCAGGGCTCGAAGTCGGAATCACGGTCCAGGAATAAGAATAAGGCTTCGTCATCATACTCTGCGAATTCAGCCCGGGTGAGGTCAGTGCCACCTGACAGAGTAGAAATTCCCTCATCTATGGTGCTGGCCACCTCCTCTTCATCCGGCACGCTCTCTCGTACTCTTATATCTGGTGGTATGAGGTGCTGATTCATCTTGATCATTGTTAACCTCTCCACATTTTTGGGCGAGAGGCGGCTCCGTTTGGGAGTTACAATCCCACCAGCCGCACTGAAAACCCGTTCAGAAGACACACTTGCGAGTGGGCAAGACAAGTAGTTTAAAGCCAGGTTGGTGAGCTGTGGCCACAATTCTTTTTTCCCATGCCAATACGCCAATGGGTCAGAATTAACATAGACCTCTGTGGAGTCATTCAGATAGTCCTTCACCATCGACTCAAGGTCCTCCTCCAAGGTTCCTCCACTTTGCGTAGCTCTTGCTGTGCCTCTGACCTTTTGAGAACCAAACCCACGCAGAGCTAGCCAATCCTCTTCAGCCTCCAATGTTTCTGCTGTCTTTCGTGCAGATGATGCGGTTGCCGGTGTCTTTAACGGCTGAGAGGTCACTTGTGCCACAGCCACAGGTGCAGAAGTGGATTGTTTTGACTGGGGATGGCCTGCTGATGTACTGCCATTTCCTTCAATTTCCAGCCGTTCTGTTTCAAACTTCTTGGCTGACAAGGCTAGCCAACGTTTGTACTTTGTAACATCTTCATCAGCAAAAGGAAAGAATGCTCTGCCTGCCAGCGCCTTTTTGTAGCGTGGATCCAGAATAGTAGCACAAATGTAATGCTGTTCTGAGTGGATCTTTTGAAGACGTTCATCACCTTGTAGGAGCTCTAATAATTTCTCAGCCAGAAGCAAAGAGTCTTTCTTTTTGTCATCTTTTCGAAACACAGAACACACCTCCTTCAGTTGGTCCTCCAGCATGTACAACAATGGGATAGCTTTTCCCAAATTAGAGTCCTCCTTGCTGACTGCACGTGTGAAGACCTCAAAAGGACGAAGCATGCGTGTTAGGCTTTCAACTATGTTCCATTGCGGCCCACCCATCCTCCGCTCCTCTATACCCTCTTTCAAGAAATATTGATCGAGTTGCGTATACTGCTCATACAGACGCTCAAGCATGTAGAAGGTTGAGTTCCAACGTGTTACCACCTCCTGGATGAGTGCTTTCACTGGCATTTGACTTTGATATAGCATGCTCCTCAGCTGCTTGCGGGCCTTAAAAGAATGCCTGAAATGCTTGCATATTTTTCGGCAGTTCTCCAATACACTGTACGCTGCACTGCGTTTATTATCCAAGAATTTTTGGACAACCAGGTTTATACAGTGCACCAAACACGGCACTCTGAAATAGTAACCGTCCCTCATGGCCTTAACTATATTGGAGCCATTGTCTGTGGAAACATAACCAACCTTGCGTTTTAGTGGGGACAGACAGTTAAGGACCTTTGTGTTAAAGACATCCAAAATGTTTTCTGCTGTGTGACGTTTCTCCAAACCAAACATGGCTAGTGTTGCATGTTTCCGAGCACCTTTAAAAACAATGTTAGTGTCAACACCTGAGTTTAGCTTTGCTTTAGCCCCTGAAAAAGAGACCCAGTGTGCAGTGATGCACATGTAATCAGCGCCTGCGCCACTGGTCCACATGTCTGTTGTCAGATGTATAGTGTGAACAGCACTCTTCTGCAAAGCTGCCCCAATCACCTTCAGAACATCTTCATGTAGTGCTGGAACCGCAACTCGGGCAAAATAGAACCGGCTAGGAACCTTCCATTTAGGGCAGAGCGCTGTCACTAATTCTAGAAAACCAACCCCTTCTACAAAAGAAAAAGGGAGAAGGTCCAGAGCTAGCATTTTAGCCAGCTTAGTGTTATACAGACGGGTCATTGGGTGGTTGCGTTCATATTGCGCTTCTGTAAACAACATCTTTTTAATGTTGCCCTGGACCAATGATTTACGGGATGATGATGATCTCTTCGACCCAGTTACGCTCGCTGATGAACTTTTCCGCATTGATGTCTCACTCTCTCCCACACTCTTAGTGTGGCTCCCATGGGGTGTGCTGCTGACATGGGAACTGGGTGTAAGTGAAGTGTTTGAATCGTCTTCTACCTCGTCATCAGCAGATGACAAATCAACGTTTTCATTACGTGCAATTCCGGCTTTCTTGACCGCCTCTAGGTGCGGAAACCATTCGACAGGGTGCCTTCTCTCAAGATGACCTCTCTGGCCTCCGGTACCATAGTTAGAACCAAGCTTACCACGACTAAATCGAAGCTTACAAAGGCTACAAATGGCTACGTTTTCCTTTTTTGGGCAAACACTAAAGAAGTCCCAAACTGGAGACTTGAAATGTCTTCGGGGGCCGGAGGAGGCGGCGATACTGGTGGTGGTGGTCCTGCTGCTAATGACAGATGAAGTGGAGGATGTGGATTGCCGAACTTCAGTACGTTTTGCACTTTCACCACCACGAATTGAGGTCGAGGACGAGGTGGGTACCTTCTTGCGAAGAAATATGGAAGCGGTAGGTTTTGGTGTACTACTTAACTCCAAATCTAATGATTCCATTTCCATTGCCTCCTCGCCGACATCGTCATCACGCTCAGCAGCTTCTCGGGATAGGGTCAAAATGTCTCTTTGCTGCATGCCCGGTGGGGCTGCAGTGACCTTTGTGATGACTGGCTCGTCGTCATCGTGAGAGGCTTCATCACCAGCAGTATCTGTCACTTCTTGTTGAGCCTCATCACACTCCATAGGTTTGAGTTTTTGGACGACCTTCCTTTTACGCTTAGGTAACGGTGTCAGATCATGGTGTGCCTCTGCCTCACTGTCAGACCGCAGTTGTGGTTCCCAAGACAGATCACTTGCACCAGAACGAGGTGGGCTTGAAGAAGATGTAGACACCCCCCTTGATCTTTTCCTTGCTAGGGATGTGGAAGACAATGAATGATCATCAGGAGGAGTGGCTTCCAATGATACCTCAGCTTCATTGTCGATTTCCAAATGTGCCCCTACTTCGGGAGGAACAACTATTGTGGGCACTTGTGAACGTCCATGCACCTTTGCTTGCGCATCTCCTTTTGCTGCCTCTCCTTCCACATGTACTTGGGCGTGTACTTGCACATGGTGTTGTTGTTGCGGCTGTGGTTGTTCAACACTTGTCAGATGAGTTACAACAACCTGTGTTGATTCAGGGACATTGCTGCTACTTTCTTGCGATGAGCCAACATCACTGGTCGATGGTGATTGGAGAAGTACACTGACTGCCTCTGAAGCACTCAAGGGCTTTGACTTAAGTTGGCGTGGTGGTGGAGGCACTGAACCCAATGGAGCAGGGGTGCTGCTCTCAGGTTGGTCCCCAGCAGATCCTGCTGCTGCAGGCGTACTTTTTTTTTTGCTCCCAAAAAAAGTGGCGGGTGGCACACCAGCCTCCTTGGTAACTTGCTTCTTCTGCTCCTTACTAGCAACTTTCTTGCTAGAGGAGCTACGGAGAACTTTCTTTGGGGCCATCTTCTTCAGAGCAGGTCAGACAGCAGGCCGCAGTTGCACGAATTGTAGAGTTGTCTGAGGCCAGACGTGACGTCGCGTGACGTTATGCTGCACACACACACCGCTGCAGGACTTCTTCCTGGCACTGGTGGTTCTCTTGAGTCTTGTGCACCTAAAAAAAATGGAAGACAGAGGAACATCAGTTCAGTTATAGAGCACAAAAAAATCGAAAAACACTGCAAAATCAGCACAATCCCAATCCATCCATGCCCTCCATAATGTTTAAATTCAAGACAACCCACAGAAAGACTAGGCCCATGCAAGACTCACTACCCCTGGCATAAATAAAGGTTGAAAAGTAGGCAAAATGGTTGGAGGCCTAACAACAAAGCCTGCATTCAAAATGGCCACTTGCCTGCCAGCACATGGCCAGTGCCTGTAGCTGCACTCAAAATGGCCACCAGCCACATGGCATGTCCCTCCCCATGAACACCCCCAAAAATCGAAAAACACTGCAAAATCAGCACAATCCCATTCCATCCATGGCCTCCATGATGTTTAAATTCAAGACAGCCCACAGAAAGACTAGGCCCATGCTAGACTCAAATACCCCTGGTGAAAAGGCCACAAGTACAGGCCCAAAAATCGAAAAACACTGCAAAATCAGCACAATCCCATTCCATCCATGGCCTCTCCATGATGTTTAAATTCAAGACAGCCCACAGAAAGACTAGGCCCATGCTAGACTCAAATACCCATGGTGAAAAGGCCACAAGTACAGGCCCAAAAATCGAAAAACACTGCAAAATCAGCACAATCCCATTCCATCCGTGGCCTCTCCATGATGTTTAAATTCAAGACAGCCCACAGAAAGACTAGGCCCATGCTAGACTCAAATACCCCTGGTGAAAAGGCCACAAGTACAGGCCCAAAAATCGAAAAACACTGCAAAATCATCACAATCCCATTCCATCCATGGCCTCCATGATGTTTAAATTCAAGACAGCCCACAGAAAGACTAGGCCCATGCTAGACTCAAATACCCCTGGTGAAAAGGCCACAAGTACAGGCCCAAAAATCGAAAAACACTGCAAAATCAGCACAATCCCATTCCATCCATGGCCTCCATGATGTTTAAATTCAAGACAGCCCACAGAAAGACTAGGCCCATGCTAGACTCAAATACCCCTGGTGAAAAGGCCACAAGTACAGGCCCAAAAATCGAAAAACACTGCAAAATCAGCACAATCCCATTCCATCCATGGCCTCTCCATGATGTTTAAATTCAAGACAGCCCACAGAAAGACTAGGCCCATGCTAGACTCAAATACCCCTGGTGAAAAGGCCACAAGTACAGGCCCAAAAATCGAAAAACACTGCAAAATCAGCACAATCCCATTCCATCCATGGCCTCCATGATGTTTAAATTCAAGACAGCCCACAGAAAGACTAGGCCCATGCTAGACTCAAATACCCCTGGTGAAAAGGCCACAAGTACAGGCCCAAAAATCGAAAAACACTGCAAAATCAGCACAATCCCATTCCATCCATGGCCTCTCCATGATGTTTAAATTCAAGACAGCCCACAGAAAGACTAGGCCCATGCTAGACTCAAATACCCCTGGTGAAAAGGCCACAAGTACAGGCCCAAAAATCGAAAAACACTGCAAAATCAGCACAATCCCATTCCATCCGTGGCCTCTCCATGATGTTTAAATTCAAGACAGCCCACAGAAAGACTAGGCCCATGCTAGACTCAAATACCCCTGGTGAAAAGGCCACAAGTACAGGCCCAAAAATCGAAAAACACTGCAAAATCATCACAATCCCATTCAATCCATGGCCTCCATGATGTTTAAATTCAAGACAGCCCACAGAAAGACTAGGCCCATGCTAGACTCAAATACCCCTGGTGAAAAGGCCACAAGTACAGGCCCAAAAATCGAAAAACACTGCAAAATCAGCACAATCCCATTCCATCCATGGCCTCTCCATGATGTTTAAATTCAAGACAGCCCACAGAAAGACTAGGCCCATGCTAGACTCAAATACCCCTGGTGAAAAGGCCACAAGTACAGGCCCAAAAATCGAAAAACACTGCAAAATCAGCACAATCCCATTCCATCCATGGCCTCCATGATGTTTAAATTCAAGACAGCCCACAGAAAGACTAGGCCCATGCTAGACTCAAATACCCCTGGTGAAAAGGCCACAAGTACAGGCCCAAAAATCGAAAAACACTGCAAAATCAGCACAATCCCATTCCATCCATGGCCTCTCCATGATGTTTAAATTCAAGACAGCCCACAGAAAGACTAGGCCCATGCTAGACTCAAATACCCCTGGTGAAAAGGCCACAAGTACAGGCCCAAAAATCGAAAAACACTGCAAAATCAGCACAATCCCATTCCATCCGTGGCCTCTCCATGATGTTTAAATTCAAGACAGCCCACAGAAAGACTAGGCCCATGCTAGACTCAAATACCCCTGGTGAAAAGGCCACAAGTACAGGCCCAAAAATCGAAAAACACTGCAAAATCATCACAATCCCATTCAATCCATGGCCTCCATGATGTTTAAATTCAAGACAGCCCACAGAAAGACTAGGCCCATGCTAGACTCAAATACCCCTGGTGAAAAGGCCACAAGTACAGGCCCAAAAATCGAAAAACACTGCAAAATCAGCACAATCCCATTCCATCCATGGCCTCTCCATGATGTTTAAATTCAAGACAGCCCACAGAAAGACTAGGCCCATGCTAGACTCAAATACCCCTGGTGAAAAGGCCACAAGTACAGGCCCAAAAATCGAAAAACACTGCAAAATCAGCACAATCCCATTCCATCCGTGGCCTCTCCATGATGTTTAAATTCAAGACAGCCCACAGAAAGACTAGGCCCATGCTAGACTCAAATACCCCTGGTGAAAAGGCCACAAGTACAGGCCCAAAAATCGAAAAACACTGCAAAATCATCACAATCCCATTCAATCCATGGCCTCCATGATGTTTAAATTCAAGACAACCCACAGAAATACTAGGCCCATGCAAGACTCACTACCCCTGGCATAAATAAAGGTTGAAAAGTAGGCAAAATGGTTGGAGGCCTAACAACAAAGCCTGCATTCAAAATGGCCACTTGCCTGCCAGCACATGGCCAGTGCCTGTAGCTGCACTCAAAATGGCCACCAGCCACATGGCATGTCCCTCCCCATGAACACCCCCAAAAATCGAAAAACACTGCAAAATCAGCACAATCCCATTCCATCCATGGCCTCCATGATGTTTAAATTCAAGACAGCCCACAGAAAGACTAGGCCCATGCTAGACTCAAATACCCCTGGTGAAAAGGCCACAAGTACAGGCCCAAAAATCGAAAAACACTGCAAAATCAGCACAATCCCATTCCATCCATGGCCTCTCCATGATGTTTAAATTCAAGACAGCCCACAGAAAGACTAGGCCCATGCTAGACTCAAATACCCATGGTGAAAAGGCCACAAGTACAGGCCCAAAAATCGAAAAACACTGCAAAATCAGCACAATCCCATTCCATCCGTGGCCTCTCCATGATGTTTAAATTCAAGACAGCCCACAGAAAGACTAGGCCCATGCTAGACTCAAATACCCCTGGTGAAAAGGCCACAAGTACAGGCCCAAAAATCGAAAAACACTGCAAAATCATCACAATCCCATTCAATCCATGGCCTCCATGATGTTTAAATTCAAGACAACCCACAGAAATACTAGGCCCATGCAAGACTCACTACCCCTGGCATAAATAAAGGTTGAAAAGTAGGCAAAATGGTTGGAGGCCTAACAACAAAGCCTGCATTCAAAATGGCCACTTGCCTGCCAGCACATGGCCAGTGCCTGTAGCTGCACTCAAAATGGCCACCAGCCACATGGCATGTCCCTCCCCATGAACACCCCCAAAAATCGAAAAACACTGCAAAATCAGCACAATCCCATTCCATCCATGGCCTCCATGATGTTTAAATTCAAGACAGCCCACAGAAAGACTAGGCCCATGCTAGACTCAAATACCCCTGGTCAAGGCCCCAACAACAGGTCAAAAATCGAAAAACACAAAATTTTACAAAAAAAAAAAATCGAAAAACACAGAAAAATCAGCACAATCCCAATTCATCTATGGCCTCCATGATGTTTAAGTTCAAGACAACCCACAGAAAGAATCAGTCCACCCACCACTGAGTACCCCTGGGAAAAGGCCCCAAAACAGCCCAAAAATCGAAAATCCCAAAATTTTAGTTGCAGCAACTGTAATGCCCCAAACAAACTTACTTGTAAAATTTCTAATCCAACAGTGATCCAAAGAAAGTCAAAAAGGCCTCAAATCCAAAGATCCAGCAGCATCCACAAAAGGTAATCCTTCCAGGTCCACATCCGAATGAAAAGTGACCAGGAGATGGACAAAGCACTGGGAGGAGCCTGCTGAACAGGAACAGGAAGTTGAAGACTATGGGGCACTTCCTTCCTCCCACCCCCCTGCCCCCCTCCCCAAAATGGACTCCTCGCTAAAAAAGTGCAGGCAAATGTCAAACTAAGGAGTTATTCACATAAAAATCATCATTTCTAGAAGGTTTATGCTGCTTGCTGGTGGATTTCTTGTGCAGAATTGCAAATTTATATTTTCGCGCGCCGCATCTCAAATCTCGCAATTGCGAAGTACCGCGAGACGTGATCTCGTCGTACTCGCGTTGACAAACTATCGCTGGCAAGCCGCGATGACGTAATCGCGCTCGCCAATTCCCGCGGGATCACACAGCAAGATCCAAAATGGCGCAGCACTCGCAAACTATCGAAAAAAACAACTCGGCAAACGATGATAAACGCCGCTCGCCGCAAAAATTGTATCACCAACGCCGCGCGCCGCCAAAAAAATCCGCTGCGTGCAAATTTGCGGATTTTGCGGGAAATCCGCAAATCTCGCGGATTGCGGATTTCCCGAAAATCCGCAAAATCCGCGAGCGGAACGGATTTTCCGCCCACGCTTAGTTCCCAGCCGGAAACCGAATATATTACATTGCACACCAACCAGGCCACACACATAACATACACTTGGGATGTTGGTGCTATTGTGGAAACTGTACCCCAA
The DNA here is from genome assembly GCF_964263255.1 of Lissotriton vulgaris. Classification (NCBI taxonomy): domain Eukaryota; kingdom Metazoa; phylum Chordata; class Amphibia; order Caudata; family Salamandridae; genus Lissotriton; species Lissotriton vulgaris. The sequence goes on from NC_141693.1 coordinate 1,134,638,451, forward strand.
AAATCATGTGAACCACAATAATTTATACACCCTGATTTTTACCTTGGCCAGTTCGGCTCAATGTCTCTTGTTGATCTAGCAGTAAGAGTCCACACTCCTCACCAATAACACATTCATTTAGTAGAGTAAAAATCTGAATAAACTAGGACTATTAAATAACTTAGGGGGTCATTAAAATTCTGGTTGAACTGCCACCCGACTGCTGAGATCTGATTTAATCGCTGAGGCCAGGAAAGACCCCCCACCATATTATGATGCAACTGCTTGTACCGCAGAGGTCTCATATACAGAGGTGCACATATTCCCAAATATGATGCTGCAAGTGAATACAAAATCACAGAAAACATGTTCATTATACACACATGCATGACATATGAGGATATGCCTTGTGCTGCCTGTACCCCATTCCTGGAGTGTGGCAGAATGTGCACAGTCCAGGCAATGGGGAAACATACTGCAGAAGCACTTACCTGGATTCCAGCTACACAGGGTCGTAGACATCGGGGTTTAGCTGCTTAGGTGTAGATGGGACATGGAGAAAGGGATCCACTGTGGAGACTGCTGAGAAAAAGCAGTATTGGGTGAGTATGCGCCCTAAACCATTTAATTTCTGACGACGAGTCTGTCAGACCGCCACGTTCAGTTCATCAGAAACCCACATCGTAATCCGGACGGCGGTCGGAGATCCCTGCACTGCTCTATGGCTGCTGTTTTCTCTACAACTGCCATCTCGGCAGTCAGAGAAAGGCTGTTGGAGTCGGTGGTCTGCAGGGCTGGCTTTTGCACTGGTGGCACCCTGTGCGACAATGTTCTTTGGCGCCCCCCCCAATGACCACCTCCGCCACAGATTCCCACACTACCTCCATTTGACAGTGCTCCTCCAGTCGCAATAACCACTGTCTATTAGATTAATTTTGGTTTATATCGCAACTCATACCAGTTTAAGGTGTCAGAACACTTTGCATCACACACACATTGCACAGAGACAATCATACATGTGTAAATGAGTGTATAGGAAAGTAACATAAAACAAAGGCCTACAAGGTGTAGGAGTAAAAGGTCATCCATTCTGGTAGGCAGTATAGTTTGAGTCCTTAGTCTGGAAAAACACAAATCCATTTTTTTTTAAATGGTACACCAATGTTGGGAGTTTTCATAAATAATAAGAATTGATTTCTACATAAATTAACCATTTTGGCAATATTAGGATAACAAAAGATTGGCAAAAAACACACATTGCTCTTAACACATTCCTTGCAGTTTGCATGCAGTTCTTTGATGGCAGTTAATATATTAGGGTTTTAATTTATAAAAGTAACAACAGGGTCACTCTGACAAAAGCGGTTACCCATTGACCAATTTATATTTTATGCACTTTGTGATATGAATGCGACACTTTATTTGCAGCAGACATATTAACCTTCTGCACTACGAGTCAACATTTCTTAGACATAGCCCCGGCCTCTCTCCAGGACGAACATTGAAAAGATGAGTTCTCTTGACATTTTTATTGCTGGAACTCAGAACGGGGCACCAGCTGCCCCTAAAACAATAAACATGATGCCCCCACCCCAAGTCAGCGCCCAGTGCAATGGCACCGATCACACCGCCCTATAGCCGGCCCTGGTGGTCTGTCAGCAGTCGGTCGGAGTACTCAATGCATGCATCATAATCCGGCAGTCGAACCAACCGATTCTGACGAGACCGCAGCAGTCTAACCAGTGACCACCTTTGAAAGAACCACAGAAGACAGCCTGAGCGGCATCGTACTGACCTTTTAACTTCTAGATCAAAAATTGGGAAACATTTTTTATTAAAGAATCATTAATAAGAACAATACTGAAAAATGCATACATTTGCCACGAAAGCTCTGTATAGAAATACAGAATCACAAAACATAGTAAAATCTCTTTTTAAGCAAATTTAGGAAAATTCTTTGTTTCAAAGTCAGAAAGAACACTGACAGCATCCCAAGAAAGGAAAAGTCTCAAAATATTCCGACAGAGTCTTGGGAAGAACCCTCAAAATCAGAGGTTTGATACACAATTTAAGCATGGATGTCAATTCACCAAAATGCCAGGGGTAGCAAAAGTGACTGCAAAAGGCCCTTGACCTTCACTTTCACTCACACATACATATGCTTATACATACACATGCATTCACACATACACACACACTCACACATACAAACACAATCTTGCCTACACATGCACACACATTCACACATATACACACACAATCGTGTTTGCACATTACCGACAGCTCTGCCATTCCATCTCACTTCTGACAGGATCCCGTATGGGATTCTTGGACAGGGGCATAAGAATGAATGGTGAAAACAATGGAACAAGAAGTAATACAATATGCACAGGTATAATACTAACTTGTTTTATGTATAGAGCTCCATAGCACTTTAAGTACTGTAAATTAATGGCGTTAATCATACCCAAGTTAGTGGGACTCCCTTCACCAACCTTGAAAGGGTGACAGGCCAAGAATCAAACTTAAACCCGTTAGATCATCTGGGACAGTTCAACTCACTGAGCCAACTTGCCACCTAAAAGGAACAGGGGCATACAGTCACATAGTGTAATATTTTTTTTGAACACCCTTGGTGCAGAATTGTTTCAGAATCAAAACACCTGTGAGGTTTGCTGTGTAAAGAAGAGGCAGAAACCTAACAGGAAGGATGGAACCAGTGGTCATTCTCTGCCTGTTTCCATGTTTCTGGCTCAGATTCTGTTAAGTCGCATCATGAGATTGCAGTCACCGAAACATCCATAGTTTTGGTGCTCGGTCACAGGGTTAGAGAGCATACCAGGCCCAGGTTATTTCTGCAAACACCGTGAACATGGGTTTATGCTGTGATCTCTCACACAGAGGTATTTTCAGTGCACATTAAGGTGGAAATAGAAATCTTTATAAATGTGTCTGGGATTTCAAGTATCTTTGGTACTGCCCATATACGGGTTGGCCAGATGGACCGCATGTTTCTAGTGTCAGCTATTGTATATATTGTGCAAACAACATGCATCATAAAAATATTGTCCTAGCATCCCACAAATCTCTACTCTACTCTACTTTTGTGACATGCTGCATTACGATTACAGGAATCCTCAGTAATTCTGTCAGTGCACGTCTCAGTGTCTGCGCAGTACAATGACATAGAGTGCCTGATCCGCTTCTGTTCTGAAGATAAACTAATTCATCTACTTGAAGGCCACATCCCATCTGATGCATTTGGAATACTAAGAGTCCCATAATTATTTCCGTCACTAGATACAGGTCCACCTTAGTGCTGATGAGAAAAAAAGATGTCCTTGTCACATCCCATGTAATAGATATTAGTGCTGAAGAGGAACCTTGTCAGATCTTGTCACCGAATCCTTCTTTTCATCTGATCGATCTTGGGACTGACACAAATTTCCATAGGTTGCTTGTAAAATTGTGCGAATGGTGAGTCTTCTTGGTGCTAATGACAAACACAATCAGGGGCGTAGTAAGCATTGTCATTGTTTGCGCCAGGCACCCTATAAGCTGCGAGGTGTAGTCATCAGTGACCATAGGACTCCCTTTCTTTCCTCCAGAGGGCTGCTTTGCCTCTGTGCCAGCTTTTTTTTTTTTCTTGTAATTTTTTATTGTAGAAAAATATATATTAACATGGAGCATAGAATATACATGGGTGAAGGAAGAGGAAGGAAAGGAAAAGAAAAAACGCCCTTGGGAGTTCGCTGCCAGCTTCCAGTCTTATTGGTGTTAGTCCGATTGCCAGTCTTTCAAGTTCAGCTTTCCGATGTCGTCTGCCGCCCCTTCCTGTAGCTTGGTTGACATCCTTTGTCCCACGCCCCGGAGGATAGAAGATAGAGAAAGGTCAAGGAGGAGAACAGAAAGGAGCGTAGCAGGTTACATTCTTGTGCGCACAGAGACTGGCTAGGTGAGCCGCTTCGCTGATTGTCTAGCTTCGCTGCCTATGGTGGTTTATGCGATGATAGGTAGTTATCGAGGGAGCCCCACATATTCGGCTGCCTGTGTGTTTTCGGTGAGTGTATCGCTGTAATGTTGTACGCCCCTCGTAGGTAGGTGATCCAGTTAAGCCATGCTTTAGGCGTGGCTTTCGCTGTATCTTTCCAGTTACTTAGGACTATTTTGACTGCCGCAGTCAGCAGTAGGTCAATGAGGTCGCGGTCTTCTATAGTCGTGATTGCTGGGGAAGTGAAACCCAGTACCAGGCTGTGGAAATCTATGTGTGTGGTTACCTCTGCGATTTCGTTAATTAGCGTTCCAATTTTGTCCCAGAATTCCCTAACCTTAGAGCAGCTAAAGAGTAGGTGTTCTAGGTCTCCCTTCCCCTTGCTACAGTTCCAGCAGGAATCGCTCTCTCGGATCCCCATGCTTGCTAGGCGGGCTGGTGTCCAGTAAGCCTTATGTACCAGCCAGAATTTGGTCTGGTTTAGAGTTGCCATAACTTTTTTCTAGAGGTGGATCTCCATAGCTCTGCTCTCTTGTCCTCACTTAGCACCCTACCCGCTATTGTATAGGTGTGCCACTTGGTGACCTAGTGTGTTGAGTTTGGCGGCGTGTTGTATGAGTGATGGTGTTAGACCGTTAAGGTTTGCCTTCCTTATTGCTACCTTGATCTTCAGGAAGTTGTATAGTTCTATGCTCTGTAGGTTGTGCTCTTCCCTGAGGGTGTCAAAAGTTAGGTGCGTGCCTTGTTTATGAAGGTCGTTGGCAATGGAGATTCCATGTCTATACCATGAGTGCATGTTCAGAGTCTTATCCCTGTACTTTATTGTGGGGTTGTGCCAGATGGACTCAAATTGACTTTTCCTTATGCTAGTTGCCATTAGTTTGTCCACGCTTAGGAGCGCTGTTTTTGTGTTCTTTAGGACGGGGTTGTCCTTGATCACCGGGTGTCTGGTGGCGGTGAGAAGGGTGACTGGGTTCATGCCTTTTAGTAAACCCCGCTCAAGTGTAAGCCATGCGGGGGTGTATTCTGATCTCGGGTCGAGCCAGTGGAGCCCCTGTCTGGCTATGCACGCTACCTGGAATCTTTTGAAATTGGTTAAGTTAAGGCCTCCCAGGTCTTTTGACAATCTAAGCTTGTGTAGGCTTATTCTGGGCTTTTTCTCCCTCTACAGAAAGTTGTTCAGCATTTTGTCAAGTCTTTTGTGGAAGTCTTCTGTGTTTATTAGTGGCAGCATGCACAGCATGTAATTAACCATTGGTGTCAGCATCATTTTGATCGCTTCCACTCTCCCCCACCGCGTTGTGAATTTGGGAGACCACCCTTCTACTCTTTCCTTAATTTTCTGCAGAGTGGCTTGCTCGTTGTGTTCCAGTGTGGCCTTTAGGTCTCTCTCGAAGAGGAGGCCTAAATATTTTATGGGCTTCTGTTGCCATGTTAGGCCGGACGTGCCTATAACCGTTTTTGTTGTGTGTACGTTCAGCGGTTTGCATTCGGATTTGTCCCTGTTTAGTTTGCACCCCGAGACCTGGGTGTATTGTTCTATCGTGTCCATCAGCGCTTTGATGGATCTCTCTGGGTCTTCTGTGACTATTAGTACGTCGTCCGCATATGCCGCTAGCTTACAAGTTTCTTCCTCTACGGGTATTCCTGCTATGTCTTTGTTGGTTCTGATCATGGTTAATAGTGGTTCTATCGCTAGTAGGAATAAAGCTGGTGAGAGCGGGCACCCTTGTCTGGTCCCCCGGCCTAGGTGAAGTATTTCTGATGTGCCCCCGTTTACTACCACCCGTGCTTTAGGGTCGTTGTAGAGGGCCATTACCATCTTCCTATAGTTGGGTCCTAGCCCAAATTTCCCCATGCATTGGTCTAGGTATGGCCATGACACCCTATCAAAAGCTTTCTCCGCGTCTAAGGCTATCATGACAGCTGCGTTGCTGCTTTTGGAGGAATGGTTAATTATGTGGCATAGTAGCCTTGTGTTGTCGTGGGACATACGGTTTTTAAGGTAGCCTACTTGGGAGCTGTGTATTAGGTAGGTATGCATTGAGTCTGGTTGCTAGTATTTTTGCGTAGATTTTACAGTCTACGTTTATGAGTGAGATTGGTCTAAAATTCTTTGCCTGGTTAGTGTCCTTTCCTTCCTTTGGTATAACTATTACGTTTGCTTCCGCCATTGACTGTGTCATGTGTCCATTCTGGACACACTTCGTAAAGACTTCTTGCATGGTTGGTTTGAGAATGTGCAGGTACTGCTTGTAAAATCCGGCCGTGAAGCCGGCTGGCCCTGGTGCCTTGTTGTCTTTCAGGCTTGCCATGGCTTTCCCTATTTCGTCCTCCGTTATAGTTAGCTCGAGGATGTCTCGTTCCTTTTCTGATAGCGTTGGTGTTGATATGCTACCTAGTAGTTCTTTGCCCCCATCATCTTTAAGTGTTTCGTCTTTTGTGTATAGTCCCTCGTAAAAGTCTCTGAAGACTTCCAAAATGTCCTTGTTTGCAGTCTGTGACTTGTTGTGACTGTCTTTAATGGCCCCAATCGAGTGCTGTTTCTGTTTCCCCTTAAGGTAGGATGCTAGTTTTTCCCTGCTTTGTTTGCAGTGCACAGGTTAATAGATTTGTATTTATTAATCCAGGTCCCTGCTCTCTCACTCAGTATTCTGTTGAGTTCATACTTCCGTTTAGTTAGGCATGTAAGGGTGTTCTTATCTTCTAGGTTGGCTATGTGGCCATTCTCTAGATTTTTTATTTCTTTTTCTAGGTCTGCAATTTTTTTATTTCTTTCCTTGTTCAGCCTGCCCTTGATTGTCATAACGGTCCCCCTGATGGTGGCTTTTAAAGCGTCCCATAGCAGTTCTCTGTCTGTCTCTGGGCTGTCATTTATTGTTATGTACTCTTTTATAGCCGCTTCTATCTCTGCTTTCGCAGAGATGTTGGTGAGCAGATTGTCATCAAAACGCCATCTTCGATTAGGTTTTTTGTTGTGCTTCCCTGATAGGGTTAGGCTTATATGCGAGTGATCTGAAATTGTCCTAGGGCCAATTTCTGTGTGGTCTATGAGGTGGGTGTGTGTTTCTGACATGAGGATGTAGTCTATTCGGCTGTAGGAGTTGTGTGGGTTGGAGTAAAAGATATATTCTCTAGCGTCTGGGTTACTGAGACGCCACGGGTCCTTCAGGCTAAGTTTGGAGCACAGGTTCCTCAGGATGTGGCTTCTGTGTGTGGCTTGGCTCGGTCTATGGGGGTGCTTGTCAATCGCTGGGTCTAGGACCTGGTTCATATCGCCAGCAACTACAGGAAGGTCATCTAGTGGTAGGGTGTGCAGTTGCGCTCCCACTCCATCCCAGAACGGTTTATCGTCAGTGTTTGGGCCATATATGTTGGCCACGTGGATTGTCTCCCCCGCTCTTCTTAGGCTAGTCACAAGAGTTCTTCCCTGGGTGTCTGCCTGTGAGTCTACCACTGTTAGCTTGGAGTTCTTGCTGGTTATTGTCACCACCCCATTTTTCTTGTTCTGTGTCGGCGACCCTATAACATCGCCTATCCAGCTGGCTCTGAGGCGCTTTATGTCCTCGGCTTCTAGTCCTGTCTCTTGGAGTACATATATGTCGCCCTTAAGCTTTCTGAGGTGTTCGAGCACTTTCCTCCTTTTCACCGGACTGTTGAGACCTTTGACGTTCAGTGATACTATCTTAATGTCCGATGAGAGGTTTGTCTGATTGTTGTGCGTCATTTGTGTGGTTTTACGTTTTGCGATCTGTGTGGCCTTGCTCTGTATGGATTGCTGTGGCCCCCTTTTCCTGGTGCTTGTGTTGCTTGTGGGTGCCTGTGCTTATGCCTGCGCTTGTTGCTCCTAGATGTAGATGTGGAAGTTGTAGAGAGAGAGTAGTAGAAAAGGAAGTGAAGAAAAGTAACCCCATGTATGTGCTCCCTGCTTCCCCCACCCTCCCCTGCCTCCCCTGCCCTCCCCTCCCCTCCCACCCACCTCCCTTACTTGCTGAGTGGGTGTGCGACGACAAAGTTCCTTTGCACCGCATCGTCCCTGAGGTAAAGTTTGTGTTCTTTATTTGGTAGAGCCTTGAAAGTTGAAAAAAGCACAGTCGGTTTCAGTAGTTCTCTTTCGGCCCATTGTTCCATTTCGGTATTAGACTACCCTTTCGCAATCCTTCACAGTCCTGAGGTAGGTTTGAACGAGCTCGTAAGCGTGGTAAGCGTGGTTTGCTTCTCAGTTGTGCACTTCGCCAATCTGCTCTTTTGTCTGAGTTGAGGTAGATTTTACCCGGCATATGATGCTAGTCCTTTCTCCTGGTGGTCAAGGTTCATGTTCATATGTCACTTGGTTATTTGAGGTAGACATGTTGTCCTGTTGCATGTGGTGTGCCTTACTCTGATTGTCCGGTCACGTCGGGAGAGGCACTTCTTTTGGCTGCACCGGGGCTTTTTGTTTCTTCCATCTCCTCGGCTGGTGGACCCTGCAGCTACCGTCTTAAGTCTCCTGGGTTTTCAAACACCATTGTTCTCCATTTGTCCGTGACTTTGAACCGGGCCGGGCCAACGAAGCTGAAGCTGGCGCCTCTTTTCCGCAGGGTTTCTCTGAGGGCCAGAAACCCCTTCCTGGTCTCGACCGTTGGCTTTGAGTAGTCTTGGGTCAGCACAATCTTGGAGCCTGCCCATGTCAGGTTCTGATTTCTCCTGGCGAAAGCAAAAATGGCATCAGTTTGGCACGCTCTCAGAGGGTTGCATATGATTGGTCTTGGTCCTTTGCCCGTCGTTGGTTTCCCTGCCGGCACCCTGTAGGCCTTTTGCACCTCGAACTGCCTTCCGAAGTTGATGCCTGTGAGTTTGGGGATCTTCTCTTCAAGCATGGCTGCACACGAGCCTGCTTTGTCCTCTGCCCCCTCCGGCACGCCCAGGATCCTTACATTGCCTCTTCTGGCCCTGTCGTCTTGCTCAGCTAGCTGTCTCTGTATGGCCTTCGTGGCTCTCTGACATTCTGCTATGGCCTTGGTATTCTCCTTGGTTGCATCCTCCACCGAGCTGATTCCTCCTTCTGCAGCTTCCATTCTTATGTTGGTTTTGTGGAGATCAGCTCTTATTGCAGCCAGCTCAAGTTGCATGTTCTCCACCTTTAGCTTTGTTTCCTTCGCCACCTCATTCCCCTCGTTAATTCTCTTTAGGATGGTCTCTAGGGTGGCTTTTTCGCCTTTGGTTTTCATTGGGATCCTTGATTGTCTATTTTGGGCTTCTTTTGGTCTCCTACCGTTTTCCCCTCATTGTTCGCCATAGTTCCAATGCCTCTTCGTGACAGAATATTGCCTAGTCGCCCTCCCCTTTGGGCCACTGCTGGTGTGCTTGCTAGAGTTGCTTTTGATGTTGAGGCATAGGATCCTTGAGATCTGTATCTGCTTGGCTCTCTAATGTGCCTTGTTCTGGTCTTGGCTTTGGGACCTGCCAGCGTGCGCTTTGTCTCATTCGCGGCCGCGGCTTTGCGCCGTCCGCCTTGCGAAGCTTGAGTGGGTGAGCGACTTGTGTTGCGCTGGGTGTTTCCCTTTGACCCCTCTGGTATCTTGTTGTCCTTAGCCCCCGTCTGCTCGCGGGCTACGGGCCCCCCGTAGTTGGCCTTAGTGGCTCTTACTCGCAAAGGCTTGAGGGCTCAGGAGTGGGCTGGTTGGCGCACCGCGTCTTGCGCGCGTGCGATGTGTGGTTACGCACTTTCACCTTGCCTCCGCTTTCCCCCTCTTAGTTGGTGGGTGCAGAGTGGTGCCTGTTGGCCGCTTGCTTCTGTTCTCCCTGCCTGTGCGCATGTGTGTTTGAGTGCTCCTCTTTGCCTTCCTGCGCACCTGCTGGAGGGGAGGTCACGGTCGCGGCGTTTGCGCTCTCTTGTGGTTCTTTTGCTTTCCTGCCGCTACTCCAAACTCGCGCACTCCCTATCCACCCGCCTCACCCTCGTCATGTGCTTCCGTGCCTCAGCTCCTCTGTACCCTCGCGTCTATCAGCCGCCGCCCTCAGGTGATGCCTCTGATCACGGTTGCGGTGATTGCAGTGTTTTCGGTTCATGCGGTTCGTGCTGTGGTTGCGGTTCATGCGCGTCCTGCTAGGCGTGCACCATTTCCGGCGTTTGTTGTTTACTCGCTGCTTCACTTCCGGTAATGGCGGCCCCCATGAGCGGCAGTGGTTTCGGTTTCTTCTCCGTTTCCGTTCTTCGTTGTCAAACGGATGTTTGGTAAGTGTTGGAAACCGCTACCATTAGCCACCATTAGCCGCTTGCCCGCTTGTCGGCTCCCTCTGCAGAACCCTGCATTTGTTTGCTGTTGCGCCCGTCTTCTATTTGCCCAGCCACTGCTCCGCTTCGCATCGCACCACACCCCCGCTCACCTCCTGTTTTCCTCCTCCGCTCGCACTGGTCGCTGCACCTGGGGGGCTCATTGGGGGTGTTCTCGTGCGGCTCACCTTCTCTCCTTCCCGCGATTACTCTGTTTTGGTAGCCGTGGCTTCTCCTCCTGTTTACTCACTGGGCGCCATTTTGGGGTCTACACCATCGCAGGGTCTCGGGAGCTTCGGGTGCGATATCTTCGTGTTGCATCGGCTCAGTCTTGCAGTTCCTCGATTCTCTTGTAGTCCTGCTATTCCCCTGCCTGAAACTGGTTTACTGGGTTTACACAAACTTGTTTGGCGGGTAGTAATGGCCTTAGTTTGCCCCAGGGGTGCGGAGCGAGTGGACTCAGACGACCGTCCACATTGCCGTCCAAGCCACGCCCCCTCTGTGCCAGCTTTTTTAATAGAGTCAGAGCCTCCAGGATTTCGGGATTTCGGCAGTTTTGTAAAACTGCAACAATTTTTACAAAACTGCCTGCGAAATCCGACCCCTTCTATTGGCCCGTGGCTCTCGCCACGGAGCCAATGGAAGGATGGTCCTCAGGGTCGATTTAGAAAAGGGGGTGGTGATGAACAGAGTGTCTGAGTTAAACAGACCACTCTTACCCAGTCCAAAGATCAGGGCTTGATCCATCACCGTTATTTATCTCACTGCCCCATCCCAGCTCAGAACCTGGCTATATGCAAATCAGTCTGTCCCTGGCCCAGTGCATCATGGGAACAGGGCAGACTAAACTACCAAGCCAATTCTTCACCAGAAAGGAGACAAGCTACCGGGGACCGGTTTCTGGCATTTCAGCCTTCTTCGGCCCGGCTTGCTTGAATCCTGATGGAGCAGTGAGAAAGGGACTCATGTCTGAGTATACCCTGCCACACCTATAGTGGCCAAAAACGATTTAGAAAAGGGGGTGGTGATGAACAGAGTGTCTGAGTTAAACAGACCACTCTTACCCAGTCCAAAGATCAGGGCTTGATCCATCACCGTTATTTATCTCACTGCCCCATCCCAGCTCAGAACCTGGCTATATGCAAATCAGTCTGTCCCTGGCCCAGTGCATCATGGGAACAGGGCAGACTAAACTACCAAGCCAATTCTTCACCAGAAAGGAGACAAGCTACCGGGGACCGGTTTCTGGCATTTCAGCCTTCTTCGGCCCGGCTTGCTTGAATCCTGATGGAGCAGTGAGAAAGGGACTCATGTCTGAGTATACCCTGCCACACCTATAGTGGCCAAAAACGATTTAGAAAAGGGGGTGGTGATGAACAGAGTGTCTGAGTTAAACAGACCACTCTTACCCAGTCCAAAGATCAGGGCTTGATCCATCACCGTTATTTATCTCACTGCCCCATCCCAGCTCAGAACCTGGCTATATGCAAATCAGTCTGTCCCTGGCCCAGTGCATCATGGGAACAGGGCAGACTGGTTTGCCCTGTTCCCATCATGCACTGGGACAGGAACAGACTAATTTGCATACAGCCAGGTTCTGAAACTGGGATGGTGCAGTGAGCTAAAAAACGGTGTTGGATCTAGCCCTGATCTCTTGACTGGGTGAGAGCTTTCTGCTTAATTCAGAGACTCTGTCCCTCACCACCCCTTGTTGTAAATATTTTTGTCCACCCTAAGCGTGGAAGGGTATTCTCAGATGTGAGACCCTTGCTCATTGCACCATCAGGATTCAAGCAAACCGGGCCGAAGACGGCTGTAATGCCAGAAACCGGTCCCCGGGAGCTTGTTTCCTTCCCAGTGTAAGAATTGGCTTTTGTAGTTTGGTTTGCCCTGTTCCCATCATGCACTGGGACAGGAACAGACTAATTTGCATACAGCCAGGTTCTGAAACTGGGATGGTGCAGTGAGCTAAAAAACGGTGTTGGATCTAGCCCTGATCTCTTGACTGGGTGAGAGCTTTCTGCTTAATTCAGAGACTCTGTCCCTCACCACCCCTTGTTGTAAATATTTTTGTCCACCCTAAGCGTGGAAGGGTATTCTCAGATGTGAGACCCTTGCTCATTGCACCATCAGGATTCAAGCAAACCGGGCCGAAGACGGCTGTAATGCCAGAAACCGGTCCCCAGGAGCTTGTTTCCTTCCCAGTGTAAGAATTGGCTTTTGTAGTTTGGTTTGCCCTGTTCCCATCATGCACTGGGACAGGAACAGACTAATTTGCATACAGCCAGGTTCTGAAACTGGGATGGTGCAGTGAGCTAAAAAACGGTGTTGGATCTAGCCCTGATCTCTTGACTGGGTGAGAGCTTTCTGCTTAATTCAGAGACTCTGTCCCTCACCACCCCTTGTTGTAAATATTTTTGTCCACCCTAAGCGTGGAAGGGTATTCTCAGATGTGAGACCCTTGCTCATTGCACCATCAGGATTCAAGCAAACCGGGCCGAAGACGGCTGTAATGCCAGAAACCGGTCCCCGGGAGCTTGTTTCCTTCCCAGTGTAAGAATTGGCTTTTGTAGTTTGGTTTGCCCTGTTCCCATCATGCACTGGGACAGGAACAGACTAATTTGCATACAGCCAGGTTCTGAAACTGGGATGGTGCAGTGAGCTAAAAAACGGTGTTGGATCTAGCCCTGATCTCTTGACTGGGTGAGAGCTTTCTGCTTAATTCAGAGACTCTGTCCCTCACCACCCCTTGTTGTAAATATTTTTGTCCACCCTAAGCGTGGAAGGGTATTCTCAGATGTGAGACCCTTGCTCATTGCACCATCAGGATTCAAGCAAACCGGGCCGAAGACGGCTGTAATGCCAGAAACCGGTCCCCGGGAGCTTGTTTCCTTCCCAGTGTAAGAATTGGCTTTTGTAGTTTGGTTTGCCCTGTTCCCATCATGCACTGGGACAGGAACAGACTAATTTGCATACAGCCAGGTTCTGAAACTGGGATGGTGCAGTGAGCTAAAAAACGGTGTTGGATCTAGCCCTGATCTCTTGACTGGGTGAGAGCTTTCTGCTTAATTCAGAGACTCTGTCCCTCACCACCCCTTGTTGTAAATATTTTTGTCCACCCTAAGCGTGGAAGGGTATTCTCAGATGTGAGACCCTTGCTCATTGCACCATCAGGATTCAAGCAAACCGGGCCGAAGACGGCTGTAATGCCAGAAACCGGTCCCCGGGAGCTTGTTTCCTTCCCAGTGTAAGAATTGGCTTTTGTAGTTTGGTTTGCCCTGTTCCCATCATGCACTGGGACAGGAACAGACTAATTTGCATACAGCCAGGTTCTGAAACTGGGATGGTGCAGTGAGCTAAAAAACGGTGTTGGATCTAGCCCTGATCTCTTGACTGGGTGAGAGCTTTCTGCTTAATTCAGAGACTCTGTCCCTCACCACCCCTTGTTGTAAATATTTTTGTCCATCCTAAGCGTGGAAGGGTATTCTCAGATGTGAGACCCTTGCTCATTGCACCATCAGGATTCAAGCAAACCGGCCGAAGACGGCTGTAATGCCAGAAACCGGTCCCCGGGAGCTTGTTTCCTTCCCAGTGTAAGAATTGGCTTTTGTAGTTTGGTTTGCCCTGTTCCCATCATGCACTGGGACAGGAACAGACTAATTTGCATACAGCCAGGTTCTGAAACTGGGATGGTGCAGTGAGCTAAAAAACGGTGTTGGATCTAGCCCTGATCTCTTGACTGGGTGAGAGCTTTCTGCTTAATTCAGAGACTCTGTCCCTCACCACCCCTTGTTGTAAATATTTTTGTCCACCCTAAGCGTGGAAGGGTATTCTCAGATGTGAGACCCTTGCTCATTGCACCATCAGGATTCAAGCAAACCGGGCCGAAGACGGCTGTAATGCCAGAAACCGGTCCCCGGGAGCTTGTTTCCTTCCCAGTGTAAGAATTGGATTTTGTAGTTTGGTTTGCCCTGTTCCCATCATGCACTGGGACAGGAACAGACTAATTTGCATACAGCCAGGTTCTGAAACTGGGATGGTGCAGTGAGCTAAAAAACGGTGTTGGATCTAGCCCTGATCTCTTGACTGGGTGAGAGCTTTCTGCTTAATTCAGAGACTCTGTCCCTCACCACCCCTTGTTGTAAATATTTTGGTCCTCAGGGTCCTCACAACAGGCAGGCGAAGTGGTGTGTTTATTTACATCCCTCACCTGCTCACCTGCTCTGCTGCTGCTTTTCGTTTCCTGATTTCCTGCACTGAGGGGACTGGTCTCTTCTGAGCATAGTCGGGCTGGGCCTATCCAGGTAGGTGCTCCTCTCCTGTGCTGCTGCCTTGTTGCTGTGGGCCCGCCACACACGGGGCACGCAGCGGGCCCTGGGGGGCATCATTTTTTTAAAAGTACATGTTGGGCCCACGAGTGCCCAGTGTGCGGCTGGCCCAGGAGGGGCGTTATTTTTGGCCCGCAGCACACTGGGCACGTGGCGGGCACTGGGGGCATAATTATTTTTTTTAAAGGGCATGTTGGGCCCGCTGCGCACGACAAGCATACAGGTTCCCTGGGCATTTATTCAATAACATGTTTATGTCCTATATGTTGCCTTGAAGCAAAACAAACTGTCTAAATTGTAAATAAACCAAATATACATAGCTTAATGTTGTAAAATAACTCCAAAAACTAAGATATCTATGTTTGCTGTAGAAAAAATTGCTAAATAAAGTGCCGCAAAATACAGCTAAATTTCCAGATTTGTGCTGCTAAATTTCCAGATTTGCGCCGCTGAATTTACTACTTCATGGCGCAATATCAAGGGGAATTCCCTCAATCGCACAGGGCACGCCCCAGTGCAAATGACGGGATGCCCCTTGAAGGTAGCGCTGGCACACTAGGGGACGCACAGGCGTCTGCGTCCCCTTCTGTAATACCAAAGTGCCCCTGGGGGGGAAGGGGGCAGAGCGGGCGCATTTCCCATTTCGCCCCCGGGGCACTTATTGTAATACGGCCCCGGTGTTTGTCATTGGATCTACTGCTCATCTGTCACTCTGGAGCTGATAGCACTCACGACATGCTACAAGTCCTTGAAACCCCTCTCCTTCTCTGTTCCACTTTTTGCTGTTTCGGCGTGCTTTTTCCTGGATTCTTGGCCTCTAATTATGCACTTGAGGGCCGATGAGCAACACAACAGAATTCATGATCAACATTCATTGATACCGCCACAAAGCACCACAATGCCGATGTATGTGTGCATCTGGTATTGGTGAAGCGTAAACCTAGCCAAAGGTTGTCGAGGCGCTGTACAGAGTCAAAGGCAATGGACCAGTCACTAAGTAATTGGAGGAGAAGTTGGGCTTTGAGAGTGGAAGTGGAGCGTTACTGTTGCTCCGACAGGAGTTGACATTACACAGCACATTCCTTCCAGTCTTGTGTGATGCTGCACATCCCAGGGATTCCTAGCTGGCAGCTAGTGGATTCAGTTGCTTCTCCTTTCCTGCTGCTTACACCCTCTTAGGAAGGCTTCTCAGCTCTTCTGATTTAAGGGAAAACCCAGAGGTGCTGTCTGTGGCCATGACAGATTTATTTTTAATGTTTTATCTATTTTTATAGCATCTCTTCATCTGGTGTCATTGGATGCACCCCAGTGGTGAAGAATGGCTGCTATTTTTAGTGTTGCACCACTGCCACTGGCAGAAACAAAGCTATGTTTGTACAGAGAACGCTCTGAGGCAGATCTGTGCTCTGATATGTGTCCAATCCAGGTTAATAACTAGCCAGTTGATGGTAATATTTCATCATTTGCAAAACAGGGAGCTGCATGTTACATTCCGCTTGGAATTACAGAGCTTAATTAAATGGAAACAAATGACAAGGAAAAGAATAAACTGTTGCAAGTAGCTGAGCGCAGTAAATGAATTAAAAATACTCTTCTAGAGGAAGCTATCTTGCTGTTATTTGACGAAAACATTTAACTAGTGTGAAAGCAATAAAGCAAAAAAAGGCACACGAAATCCAAATTACTTTTTTCGTGCAGTATAATCAATCTAATGAAGGTGTTTATCAATTTCCTTTTTTTGCATTTTGTTAAATGCCCAGATGCATTTTGTTTATTTCAAAGCATGCGAAGGGCATCTAGTAAATAAATAGCTAGCTGGCTGAGAGGGAACTGGACATTGTGTTTTTTGTCACTGGCTTTCATCTAACAAACCAGTGTATTCCAGCTGTTGTAGTTTTTGTTTACTCTAAGTAAACAATACATTCGATGACCGTGATTTGTAAAGGGAACGTCCAGAACTGGGTAGACAGTAGTTGATAGAAATGGGACGATATGTGAAATTCAAGGGTAGCATCTGTTAGTATTAAAGACACGATTTACAGTGCTAGGTATTTATAATTTTAACAAGGAGGCAAAGTATGAATTTGGTACCTCGAGAGCACTGCATTGTTAATTACAGCTGATGATTCGAAAGAAGACAATAATTGAGTAGTGTTGCACACTGAAGCATTTTATCACCGAGTAGGTTCTTTAGGTATGGGGCTGCTTAACCTGTAACTGACCTGTCGGTGGTCCTGACCTCCTAGCCCTACCTCTGGTGCCCATGATTTTTCTTGGGGCATAACCAAATCATCACGGGTTGCCCCAGTAGGGACAATGTGCTAAACGGCTCTCTGGTGCTTGCCTTATAGAAACTGATTGTGTCATTCCTGTGAACGATGCATTAATATTTAATAACATTTCGCTTTGTTTCGAAAAATTTATTTCTGCTGGGCCCTAGGAACCTGCCTCCCCCGATCTGGGTGTAAATGCATGCACATTGAAGTTAGAAAGCTTATATCTGTCGTAGGATGTTCATAA
Source organism: Lissotriton vulgaris (assembly GCF_964263255.1). NCBI lineage: Eukaryota > Metazoa > Chordata > Amphibia > Caudata > Salamandridae > Lissotriton > Lissotriton vulgaris. Next base: position 1,134,655,525 of record NC_141693.1, read on the forward strand.
TGTGCAAGCATTAATGTGCATGTTATTGTGTTACCCTGCTCTGCAGTATTTTCTCCTGAAGTAAAATCTGCTTCGTCCTTCAATAATGGAAGTGTTTGTGACTGTCATTTCTGTGGGGGTAAAAGTCTGTGGTACAGTTGGTTGTGTGGCCTGATTACTCTTACACGTACCTAACAGACTTAGGGGCATATGTACAAGCCCCTATCGCCACGGGATCGTCACTTTTTGTGACATTCCCATGGCAATAGGGGCCTTACCTTATGTACAAGGCAGTGCTAAAGCACTTAATGTGGCTTATTGCGTACAGTGGGCGTTGTGATGGGCGTTCCACCGCAACACCCATTGTATTTGATGCTGCCCCCTATGTACAAGGATGGTGTACATAGGAGGCAGCGCCAAAATTAAGACCAGGCTAATCCTGGTCTTAAGTTGGCGAAACAAGGAGAAATGCATTATTTTTCAGTTTGTGCTGCCTTGTGCAGCACACACGGAAAAACAAAATGCGTTGGTTTGTTTATGTACCGGAAGGTGTCCCTTCCTGTACATAAACAATCCTTTTTCCTTTAAATGCCATTTTGTACGTTTCATGTGTGCTGCATGAAGCAGCACACATGAAAGTTACAAAATGGCATTTTAGGATTGTTTTATGTGCAGGAAGGGACACCTTCCTACACATAACCAATCCTCCCCTGCACACAGACACTCTTGCACTCTGGTGCAAGGGTGCCTGCGTTGGCGCTAAGTTGTTAAACTTAGCACCATCGCAGGGGGAAACGCAAGGCTGCACCACATTCTTGTAAATATGGTGCAGCCTTGCGTTTCCGAAGTGACGGAGCGTGTCATGAAGCCCAGGAGGCTAACGACATGCTCCGCCACTTCATTGTACATATCCCCCGTAGTACTCAGAACATTTGTTCTCCTATTTTCTTCTGCGCTCTTTTTTAAGTGTGCACGATTTCATAACCAGTGTATGAACAAAACACCCTATTTTTTTCATGGTTCAATAGCCAGGGAAATCGTAAAAACAACTTGCTAACATTTCTTTCCACCACACAAGTGAGTCCAGAGGTTGAGATAAACTCAAAAAACAGGAAGCTTCTTTGTCTATTTTTAAGAGCCTCCAACAGTTCACTGAACACACCCACTGGCAAAGTTTCACGATTTGCGGTTTCACTTATGCAACTCAACATAACATTCTAGCTAAAGTGTCGTCTTATTAACAAAAGTGTTAGGTGAAAAGGAGTGCCAGCGACTTGATAACCAACTACATCTCCCACACTAACCACAAAGGGTCTCTTGGTGGTGGTCTTCAAAAGCCTACACACCAAACTGGTCTGCAGCTTTTTCCTGAAGGCAGTAAGTGAGACCAATCAGAGAAGAATGGAAAAAGCACGAGTTTCTCTTTTGGAAGGGAAACAACACTTACAACGCAACTTTTACAACGCACTACCTTTACAACTAATCTTTTATACGGCAACATCCATTACAACGCATGCCATTACAACGCAACCATTACAACGCATGTCACTACAACGCATACCACTACAATGCATACCTTTACAACGCAGTCATTACAACGCATACCATTACAACGCATACCTACACTATCCAACACTTACCCTACTGTTGGACCCCCTGGAGTTAGAATAGTAATATGTACCCCTACACTATCCAATACTTACCCTACTGTTGCACCCCCTGAAGTTAGAATAGTAATTTTAACCCCTACACTATCCAACACCTACCCTACTGTTGCACCCCCTGGAGTTAGAATAGTAATTTGTACCCCTACACTATCCAATACTTACCAAACATGCAATGTAATGGTATGTGTTGTAATTGTATGCGTTGTAAATGTAGTACGCGTTGTAGTGGAATGCGTTGTAAAGGTAGTTTCACAGATTTCGTTGTAATGGCATGCTTTGTAATGGAATGCATTGTAATGGATGTTGCGGTGTAAAAAATGCGTTGTAAAGGTATGCGTTGTAAAAGTATGCGTTGTCACAACATACATCCCTTTTGGAAAGCTCGATAATCAGGTGCTAGATGATTAAATATGTGAACGCAGGTACCAGATCCCGAATTGGATGCGTACAACCATTGGTGCCCATTTAAAGGATGTGCAATCGGCCGTCTCATTTGCACAAACCAGAAAGGCATATATAAACTTTATTTGTGGCTATACATAACTAATTAATTCAGGTAGCTGGAAGACCAGCATAAAGTGCATTACGATTGTTGAGACTTTAGTAGTTCCATTCGATAACACTCCAAAACTCAAGGCTCAAGTCAAGAAAGTCTCCTCCAGATAGTTTTTTAATATAATGCTTAAAAAGGATTTTGCCTTATCTTTCTTATGATTGCTGAAAATGGAGTCTATCAGGTGATGATTCTCTCTAGATTCGAGCATTGTAATGCCCCACGCTTAGTGCTCTCCAAAGATATTGATGTACAGCTTACAGCTGGTGAAAAACTGGGCAGTTTATGCCATTTTGAATATGTCAAAAGAATCTCCAGTCTCTCTTTTTAGGGTTCATCCACGCTGGCTCGCATTGAGCCTAGAATACTATTTAAGTCACTTTGCATTACTCACTGAGCTTTTCATCAGCTGTGACCCAGATACATTCACGCAAAATTGACTCAATGGCAGTTTACCTGAATTTTGGGAGATCTTTGAAGACATTTCTCCTTGCCTAAACAGCTGAGGTAGTCACTGGTCTTGAAGAGTCATTAAGTCAAATCAGCACCATAGCACGCTCTCAGGGTAACATATGTGCTCCAAAAAAATTATCAAGATTAGCATTAACATTAGCAATAGTCGGGCCATACTTTGAACTCAGGAAGATACCACCAAATTAGCAAGCCAGGTCTTCAGCCCTTGACAGAAGGGTTGCCCAAGCTACATACATATATACTAGGTAAGAATATATATAGATACTCACTGAAACAACAAAATATAAAGAAATTTTATAGTTACGTGTAATAAAAATATCTGTTTTCAGTTTAAAAAAAATGTAGAAATTCACTGAAAAAACAAAGTATGGGGAATTTCTCAGTGACAGCGTTAACATTTTAAACAAAAAAAAACAAATATATTTGGCAATTATATTTAGTAGCAGCAACTATAACTTGTACCCCCGCCATGCACTGCTTATGACCTTAAATATAACATCACTCATGACATGTTTTATGACGTAATTTATGACCGCACTGATTACAGCTCAAATGACATCTTTGATGGCATCACTGATGACATCATCCACTGAGTGTGCTAGTTTGTTTTACAGTTTACATAGTAACAGGTAGCTGTCATATTCCTTTCATACTTAATTTTGTACTCTTTGGATTCAGCTAATGCAGGTAAGTGTTTACAAAATACATGTGCTCCTAATTGCACCATAGCTGTGTAGAGGTATTTTACACATTATCACATTTTTATTTAAGACTAGCTGTACCCGGCCACGCGTTGCTGTGGCTCAGTCTGGTTAAATGGAAGGGAAGAGAAAGAAAAGAGTAAGCGCATGTTTCTAATATGTTTAATTTCACAATGCTATTTCACAATGCTTGTTGGTATACAATATGTTTTTGTCCATCCTAATATATGTAGACTATTGTCTATATGTGTCCCTTGTATTTGTTGCGCAGCAACCAAATCGATAGGGTCTGTTCGGCTTGCAAAGTGAACCTACACCTCCCCCTCCCTCCACCCACTTCCCTGTCTGCCATCCTAACACCAACTGTCCATACTTGATAAACTGGCTCTCCGCCAGGCCCAGCGCCGATGGCGTCGCAATTATGATCCTCATCTCAAGCTTAATTCGTGAACCGCCTAAAAACCTATAAATCCTCTATTCTCGAGGCCAAAACAACCTACTTTTCTCGCAAAATAATGGAGTCTGCATCCAAGGCAAAAGATATATTCTCCATTGTCAACGAGCTCTCTCTTCCTGACCGGGTCACCCTCCCCCCTCTGCCCACTCAGGCTCTATGTGACGCACTAAACACTTACTTTCTGGATACAATTATTACTATCAAAAACAATATTCCTCCGCCCTCACCCTCTCTCTCATTTCCTTTACCTCCCAACAATTCGCAGCATATGGATGCTTTCACCCCTATCTCTATTACCGAGTTCCAGAGACTCCTGCATAAAGTTAGTTCCGGCTCCCCTAATGACTGCTGCCCTCCCCAGATCCTTAAAGAAATCTTCTTGGCCTGCCCGACCCTGCCTTGGCGCTCCTTAACAACTCGTTGGCCACTGGAGTAGTTCCTGACTCCTTCAAACAGGCAGTGGTGCTACCAATCTTAAAGAAAGCTAATGCAGACCCTTTGGTCCTTAGCAATTACAGGCCCATTTCCCTCCTCCCTTATCTAGGAAAGAAGATCTTGGAGACCCATGTCACACGTGTTTGAGCGCTTTTATTGAGAGCTCATCCTTTTTGGATCCCCAACAGGCCGGTTTCCGCCCCCTTCACTCTACTGAGGCGGTCATTGTTGCCGTCATGGACACTCTAAGAACTGGGGCTGACAACAACATCTCTCAAGCCCTCGTCCTATTAGACCTGTCGGTGGCTTTTGACACGGTCGATCACTCTATACTGATCGACCGTGTCACTAACGCCGGCATTCAGGGTGTTGCCCTCGAATGGGTCCGATCTTTCCTTGACAGGCGTTCTCAAGCTGTACATCTCTCTACTTTCTCTGCTTCTTTCTCTTCTCTTTCCTGCGGAGTCCCTCAGGGCTCAGCTCTATCCCCTCTGCTCTTTAACTTGTATATGCAGCCCCTTATGGTCTCTCTCCGCAAATCCTCCGCAACAATTTTCAACTATGCAGACGATTTGCAGCTGAATTTCCCTATCGATTCCTCTCCCTCCTCCCACACTGGTTTTCAAACCACCATGTTAGACATCTCTGACTGGATGGCTCACAGCCAGCTCAAATTAAATCCTACAAAAACTGAGCTTGTGCTGGTGGGTGGGCCGGCCAACCCTTGGAATGATAGCTTCTGGCCCCACTCACTTGGGATCCCCCCTCGCCCTGTCAACTCTGTGAAAGCCTCGGTGTAGTCATCTCGGGTGATCTATCCATGAAGTCTCAGATCTCTGCGGTAACATCATCCTGCTTTTTCCATTTGCACAGGATACGCAAGATCTGTAGAATCCTCAGCAGAGATGCACTCATCCTAGTCATCCTGGCTCTTGTTATCTCCAGAGTTGACTTTGCCAACATCTTATACGCAGGGATCCCTGCCTACCAGCTCCAGAGGTTACAGCTGATACAAAACCAGGCTGCTCGCTTAGTATATCACCAGCCTAAGCACCAGCATGTCTCGCCGCTATTACGGACCCTTCATTGGCTTCCAGTGGCCAAACGTTGCACTTTCAAACTTGGATGCACTATCTTTAAAGCCCTCTACAATCTTGCTCCTGCCTTTATTTCTTCCAGCCTGAAGCGGTACATACCAACACGAAACCTACGCTCTTCTGCTGATAACCTCTTGCATATCCCTCAAATCCATTGCAAGAAACATGGTGGCCTTCGTTTCTCTTTTTTAGCCCCCACATTTTAGAACTCCCTCCCTTCCCCCTTCCGCCACTGCCCCTCCTATGAATGTTTTCGCAGGACACTGAAGACGTTCCTTTTCAAATCAGCATTTGAGTAAACTTCTGCCCTTACTTCCCGCATCTGTTATGAGCGCCAAGAAACCGTTTCGGTGAACGTGCGCGGTATAAGAATTTTTAACATAACATCCTAATATATATAGACTATTGTCTATATGCGTCCTTTCCTAATGTTGCCAAGGGAACCAACTCCTCCCCCCTCCCTCCACCCACTTCCCGGTCTGCCATCCTGACACCAATTGTCCATCTTAATACATTTAGACTATTGTCTCTATGCGTCTATTGTAGTTGTTGCGCAGCAACCCAATCGATAGGGTCTGTTCGTCCTTTAGATTAAAAACACGCGCGTATTTGACACACGCGTATTCGAATCCAACGTTGTGTATATATAAACATGCGCTTATTCTAATTCAACGTTGTGTCAAAATTTCAAATCAATCGGTGAAGAACTTTCGTAGATTTAACATTTTTATCAAACGCACATTGACATTTTTATGTGTCTGTTTGTGCTTTTGATTAAAAACACGCGCGTATTCGACACGCACATTTTCAAATCCAACGTTGTGCATTTAAAACCAATTGCGTATTCGGATGTAACGTTTTGTCAAAATTTCAAATCAATCGGTGAAGAACTTTTGGAGATTTGAGATTTTTATTAAACATACATTGACATTTTTATGTGTCTGTTTGTGCTTTCGATTAAAAACACGCGATTATTTGACACACGCGTATTTGAATCCAACGTTGTGCATATAAAAACACTTGCGTATTCGAATGCAACGTTGTGTCCAAATTTCAAAGCAATCGGTGAATAACTTTTGGAGATTTGAGATTTTGAACAAACAAACAGTTACATTTTTATTTATATAGATTAACTCAGTGAGCAGGTGACAGTTTGCATTTATTCATAATGCTTGAGACAAGTTTTTTGGTTCTCCAGAAAAAGTTCCTACAGGAGAAATATTCTACATGGTAGATACATAGGGCCAGATGTAGGTGGCCAAATACCGAGCGGTAACGCTGAAATTCGCAGAATTTCTGCGTTACTGACTGGTATTTGGCTGAGAGCAATGTAGGTGAGTTGAAACCTACTTGCAAAACGAGGAATCGCAAAATTGTGATTCCTTATTTTGCTCTTGCATTTAAGGAATCGGAAATAGTGATTCCTTAAATGTAATGTAAGTAGCACTAGAAAAAAAAAAAACTTCTGCCTTAAGGAATCGCTAATTACCACCAACTTCAAGTCGGTGGTAAGTAGCGATTTCCTTTAAAAAAACACTTTTTTGCTTTTTTAAAAGTGCCATGTGGCACACATCCATGCCCTTAGGGAATGTATGTGCGCCACATGTGCACACATGCACATTTCAGGGGTGCAACCGGGTGTCATTTGGACACCCTGGTGCCTTTGAAATAGCTCCTGCTATTTGCGATTCTTTAATACCGAATTGCAAATAGTGAATATCCTCCCATTCATTCCTATGGGCCTCCTAGCCCATAGGAATGAATGACCAGGTATTCCTTCTTAACAAATCTCAATTAGCGATTCGTTATTAAGGAATATTAAGGAATCGCTAATATTTTAGCGATTCCTACCTACATTCAATTTAGCGAGTCCTTAATAGCGATTTGGTAAAAATCGCTATTAAGGACTCAATAAATTGAATTTACCTACATCTGGCCCCAAGTTTTGTAAGCTGCCTTGACTTATTAGAGACAATCTTGTCAGCTCGATAATTTATACTTAACGTAGAAGACTGTGCGTACCAGAAACTAAAATATGCATGTGTGCTAGATGTGCTAGAATAGATGAGCTATCTCTAAAGGTTTCACCACAGTGGGTAGGTGCAGCTAGAATTCTCGTAAACACCTTTAGATTGTGGTTATTTTTTAGCAAATAGTGTTCTTTTAACAACTGTTACATAGAGTGTGCACTGTTCTTAGTAGATGTTTCTAATACTCTTTGTTGCATTTCTCATGGGAGTTTTACTGTCTGCAAAGTGTGCTACAGAGTAAACTCTCTTCATAGTGAAAAAACTGTTTTAGAGTACCTACTTTTCAGCCCATTTCAACTTAATTTCTCAATGTAGGTTCGGTGAGTGTCAAGGGTTTGATATAGATAAAAGCTGCCCATAGTAGGGCATGATTTGAACTGGCATTCACTATTTTTGTTTACTTTCAATAATTGTATACATGTTTAACTCTGCAGTCAATGAGTATTTCTCTTATCTCTGAGGTCGATTGTTAGTTTGATCTATGCTACACATAAAGTGTATTCTATAGGCTTAATGTTACAGATAATGCTTGTTTTCAACATCTAAGTGAGTTATTTTTATGTGGTGGCAGTAGTAATGGGTGATTTTCTCCTGAGCTATTTTGTACTTACTGTCAGGTCTTTAATGTTATACTAAATTTATAGAGCAATATTTGTGAAACTGAAGTTAGGATGATGTCATCAGTGATATCATCAATGATGTCATTTGAGATGCCATCAGTGGTGTCATATATGATGCCATAGAACATGTTATGAGTGATATCATATGTGAGGTCATAAGCAGGGCCATTGGAATTATGTGGCAGCGGAGACCAAATATTTGCAGCAGGTTCATTAAATTATGCGACAAGAAAAGGCAAATTATGCAGAGTAATGCAACATAGTTTGTGATAGTATGACTTCATTTTTTTCAAATGTTTACACTTATTAAAACTAACAGGGCTTAGATCACACCTCATTAGACTGGATTATCACACAAAATGTGTAATTTGTGAGAGAAAAGTGATCAGTTAACTCTTGCAAAGGTAGTTCCACTGCGCGTCAATACATGGCAGTGTTTCAAGTACATTTTGAACCGTTTGAGGTAAAAACTAAATTGTTTTAGTAAAAAGCTGCAGATTATGCAACAGATGATAGATTATGTGGCAAATGCGGCAAATCCATAATGATGCGAAAGTCGCCATGACCGCTTCATGGCATAATTCCAGGGGCCCTGGTCATAAGCAGTGCATGGTGGGGTACAAGTTATAGTTAGTGAAACTAACTAGAACTGCTGAATTTCTGTATTTTTTTTGTTTAAAATGTTAACTTTGTCACTGAGAAATTCACCTAACTATAACATTATTTCAATCTTTGTTTTTTTCAGAGCATTTTTAAGGTTTTTTTAAAACAAAAACACATATTTTTATTACAATGTTACTTTAGCCGTTAGTTTTTTTTCAGTGAATTTCTAGTTTTAAAAAAAAGTTATTTAATTATTTTTGAGGGTGTATGTATGGCAGAATGACTTCATAATATATGTTGTGTTCAGATATTATGTTTGTAAAATAATGTTTTATTTCATTGTAACAAAACAGGATATGGCTCACAGTTTGAAAAATCTTTGTAAAATGTATTAAACAGATAAATATCCAATAAAAATTGTTTATTTGCTTAGTTATTGCAAAGTTCTGAATTTCATTGTCATCTCTTGTATATGGTTCTTTATCGAATTTTCTGTTAATATTTAATACTAATTTATTATAGAATAGTGAATAAAAGACAGTTGGAAATGTTTTAATTTTTTAAAAAGTGATGGCTCTCACGAGACGCTCAAGGAGACGGATGCATAATCCCATGCGTGGACTCCGAGGGGGTTTTACTTCCTGTTCCCCTCTCTCACAGCACATGCAAGATCATACTTTAAAAATTAAGTTAATTACAGTGTTTTACTGTAATTTTGAACAAATAGAGCATTCAACATGTTGTTTAAGGTAGAAAAATGAATTGCGCACTGTTCTATTGAAGATGTAAAGAAAGTATTTTTTTACAATATCGCGAGATGCCGTGAGACACTCTAGAGTGGTCCGGTAGACAAAGCACACCCTAAGAAAGGTTTGTGATTGGTCCATATGGATGTCTTTATTTGGAAGAATAAGATTCCATCCTTTTTGCTTTATTTCACTATTGAACTTTGGTTAGAGTATACATATTTAGCTTGCTCTCCTATTATGTTTGCAAGTCAGAAGAAATATGTCTTCCTCGGATTCAGATGAACATCCAGGGGCTTCTGCACCAGCTCAGTCATGTCAGCCACCCAAGGAATTCTTGGTGTGGCAATTCTTTTATTTGAGGCCAGGTGCCAAGAAAGTTTCTGAGAAGTATGTTACCTGTAAACTTTGCAGCAAAGGGTTCAGCCGGGGAGCAGAAATAGACAATATTGCGGAAGTACCACAGGGAGGTCGAGACACATGAGGTCTGTGCATCCACCAAGGATTGCACGGCACAGTTGGCTCGTGTAGTGGAGCTAGACAATTCTACAGACGCTTTAACATCATTTACTCCAGGAGATAATATGCATGTGCGGGTTCTGAGTGCACAAGTAGCATTAGCCCTGCTTTCTTTTAATGAACCATTATTTTGCTCCTTGTTGCAAGCAGATCATTTTTTAGCATAGTCAAGCAGGTCTGCCCAGGAGAAACTTGTCCAAGAATTTTATTTTACACTTTTTTTGTAAGTTTTTCTCCTTTTTATTTTTAAGGAGATGCTGTTGGGGTTTGATTAACACTTCAAGTTGTACATGTTTGTCATACACTTTAAAAAAAATAAACCACCCAAAAAATGTTTGAAAACACAATTTTTATATAGTTGTTGAAAGCCTTTTTAATAATCTACGTTGTTTGCACTATGTTTCCCTTTTTCCCCTTATTAAAACCTCTCCCAAGACCCTCACAGTAGCCGTAGAAGGGTACTAGAATAGGTGAGTTCACAAGATCTCACGAGAGCCAGGGAGACAATCCTACGCATTCAGTCCGAAGGGGCAGTGCTTCCTGGTTTGCTCTTGCGAGCCTTTCGCAAGATCTTACTTTTTATAAGTAAAATTTGTATATACCAGAATACTAACAGTGTGTTTAGTTTAATTAAATGTAATCCATTATTTAATTGTGGGGAAAAATGAATCTCTCAGATTAATAAAAAAACACATTTTTAGCGCATGAGACCAACATTGGCATATAGCATACATTGATACTCATTTATTTGCTGTAAGTTCATTTATTAATATTAGAACATTTTAAATCCCTACTTTTTTTACGACCCCACGAGCGTCTCACAAGATCCTAATAAAAGTTTAAAGGAAGAATTTACACTATCCTTTATTACAGTACTTATGCATTTTAGTCCCCATTAGTAGGGTGTGGGGAGAAAGTAGACTCTCAAATGAGACCTTTTCACAGTATTACACCAGTGCGCAGTATAGGGTGAGGACACACTGGCATCTCACTGGCACCTCTCCAAAGCCTAACATCTGTGTACAGTAGACTGTGGGGAGAGACTGGCCTCTCCAGGGAGACCTTGCATGAAGTCAACCGGTGTCCACTCACACCTTTTCCCAGGCTCAGTAGTATGCATAGTAGGGTGGAGAAGGTATTCACCTCACACATGAGACCCCACTATTCCATAGTAAGTTTAATACTGGCCTCCCAACTGAGACCTCTCCCCAAGGAAATAGCCACTTCTATTATGGTGTGGGAATGGATTTGACTGTCGAGTGACAGCTTTTTCCAGAATGACAGACATGCACATTAGGGTGTAGGGAAACATTGCCTTCTCCACTAACACCTACCTCCAAGACAACATTGATGTACACTACGGTATGAGCAAGTAACGGCCTCTGTATTGACACCTCTTCCTACAGCAACAGTGATATGCCATGCAGTCTGGGAACAGGGTGAGCTGTCCACTAACACATCTTACCAGGGAGAGGGGTGTTTGTAGTAGGGGTTGAGAAAAATGTATCTCTCTGGCTACATCTCTTCCCTTGCTGACAGGTATGCAAAGAAGACTCTTTTGAGAAAGTGTCCAGTTTGCTGACACATCTCCCTTGCATGATAAGTCTTTCTAGAACATTTTGGGGAGAGACTTGCCTCTCTCCTGTGAACGTTTTCTTGGAAGATGGGTGTGCAAATTAAGCTGTGAAAACTAGTTTACCTCTCCGGTAACAGCTTTCCCTAGGTTGACAGGTGTACAAGTCAGGTGTGAGGATGAAATTACGTCTTTGCTGAGAAGCCTGTTTTTCATACAACTATAAAGACTATGATGTGTAAACACACTGCCCTGTCATCTGAGACATATTTCCAGAACAATATAAATGCACAAGTAAGCTGTGGGTAGTAGGGTACAGAAATGGTGTATCCTCTCTGCTGAGAACTGTGTCTTGGTTGATTTGTGTGGATAGTTAAATGTGGGAATATATTTACTTCTCCTTCAGACCTCTTCCCATGGGGACAATGAGGCGTAGTAGGGTGTACTCAGGGGCAGACTTTTCCACTGAAACTTCTCTCCAGAGCCACAAGCATATATAGTAACATGTGCTAAAGAACGTCCCTCTCCACTATTATATCTCCATCAGCTGATTGCAGTGCATACTAGAATGTGGGAATGCACTGGCCTCTGTGCCAAAACGTCTCTCTTGTATGAGAGGTCTGAATACTACAGTGAGCACAACGATCGATCTTCCAGTGAGACCTCACTATTGCATGAGAAGTCACCACAGTTAGGTTTTCAAATAATTGGCTTCTCCATTAGCAATTCTCAGTAGCATAAAACATGTGCATAGTGCTGTATAGATATATATACATAATGGAACTGCCAGTGTTAGTCAATATTTCAATACTGTAATAATATTCAAATCGATACCAACTATTAAGCAAACAAACCCGTCCTAACTTTAAACTTTTTTATTACAAAAAACTATTTAACACCATTACAAAACTACAACACAACTACATTAACAAACTATGTCAACAATTATAAAACAAACAAAACAACCAACTTTACTAGTTTATAATTAAGGCTCCCAGTTTTCCATTTTTACCGATATTTACAGGTAAATACAGACTGAAAACAATGTATTTCCTGCCTGTATTTGTTATTAAGATTGAAAAATACTGACAATTGTGCTCTGAATGAGTGACTTTCCATGCTTTCTATTGTGAATTCCAAGATAACAGATGAGCAGATAGGCAGCATGGGAAGTTAAAAAATAGGTTAAGATATCTTTAAATGCAGGCATATGTTAAAAAAATATTTTGAGTAAATTACCAATATTTACCTGTGGGTGTTGTGTTTTGCCATTTTTGGCTGTTGAATGTGCTAAAACGCAACAGGCATCAAAGTATGAGTGTATGTTTAACAGTTAAATAAATGCAGAAATGTACAATTTTTGCTCCACTTATTCACAAACCACAAAATAAATATGGATAAATACTAATAAGACATACAGATGGAAATTTAAAAAAAAAATTAATACCATAAAATCGTAAGCCCTAACTATAATGCCTTTATCACATTATGATGAGCAGCCTGGTGCAGTTGCAAAACCTCAGGCACCTCAGCCTTTCAGAGTCTTTGGTATGGCAGTTTTTGGCGTTTTGAAGCCAGCTAGCAGAAAAGTCTCATCAAATGTTCTTATGTATACAGTTTTTCAGAAGGAGTTCACAAAGGCCAGATCAGACAGAGTTAGTTCGTGCTTCTGAACTGCATAGCTCTTTATGTGCTTCTGCATCTTTTCAACCTGGATACACTGTGCCTACCCAGGTACTCACTGATGAGCAAGATAATAGTCCTGCTTGACTTGACAAGGCTCTTTTTTGTTGCTTATGTAAGCAGATAATTATTTTCTCAGAGATAAGTAGATCTACACAGGACAAGCCTAAGTAAGATCACAAATGTCCCCTTAACAAAATACATATATTGTCACTTCTCCAATTATTAGTTTTTTCCTTACTTTCGACAGAGTAATTATTTCCTGTTTTATCAAAATTGAACAAGACTTTGTTTTCTTTTCCATATATTTTGTCACATGGTTGTTTTGTTGTTCTGTTTTTCATTTTCCTCCTACAAAAAGAGAAAATACCCACAAAATTAAAAGTTAAATACAAGTCAATAAATCATGTAATTCTTCACAATATTCTGCAAAGTTTTCTATATCTTTCACCGTCAATCACAAATTTATATGTAGTACACCACTTTCTCCAGAAACATTCCACACCCTCACTCAGTGTATTTTGTTTCACAAATAAATGATGGGAGGGCATCAAACCTGATTTCATAAACGTTTATAAAGTAACACATTCCTCAACACACCTTTGTTAACACTAAGGGGCCCATTAGGATGGCGGGCGGACTTTGCCCGCCCGCCATCTCGACGTAAAACAGGACTGCCCGCCATAAGGGCAGCGGTCCCGTTGGGGCCATTAGGATGCGCCCCCCACACTGGCGGACGCATCCCGCATATTTAACATTCTACAATGCTAAAAGTGCACATTATGCACTTCAATGCACAACGTGACAGGCAGTGCCGGTCATGTTTTACAGTGAAGTGCAGGGGGGTACCATAGGTACCCCCCATGTGCACCCCCCACCCACCCGAAGTCCCTGGGGGCCCGCAACAGGCCCCCACAAGACATTCCTGCATGCCCTTCCGTGGCGGCGTTTCTGCCACAGAAAAGCATGTCCCCGCCTTCACCCTAATATGGATGGCGGTGTCTAACAGACACCGCCACCATCTGAAACCCTTTTCCGCCCGGTCAACACCTTGACCAGGCAGAAAAGCAGCGGACGGTCTTGCCGTCCACCCCGGTCCCCCCGTGATATTAATATGGCGGGGGAAATGGGTGGCAGGCGGGGAAGGATGTCGGGCGGATAGCCACCGCCTGCATGGCAGTGGCGATCCACCTGACATCTTAATGGGGCCCTAAGCACGGTGTTTCACTCGAGAAATAGCAATACTACCTCTCAGAAATCGCATAGGGCTAAAGTAGGTGTACAGTGAGGTTCATAAAAACACTAGCGCTTGTATTGACACATTCCACATTCTTTGTTTAATGATTTGAGAACACCGCGTCATTTACTTACAAGCAAAGTTGGAACACTTCCTTTTTCAACACAATCTTCAGTACTTGCTGATATCTCTCTACATTACAATGTCTACCACTCAAAAGCTATATTAAGAGATCTACACCTCCCCAAACAGCTTTTCACTCTATAAACTTGCTAAAGAATATGTTTACTAACATTAATATACGTAGTAACACTTCACAACCAAGTTTATAAAATATATTATTCATTATCTGAACTTGGAGTTCTATCTTAAATGCAGATGAAGACTCCAGTCTCTTTTCGCTTGAAATGAATTCTCTTGTGCTGAGCACAACTTTAACAGACTTACTTCTCCTCTAAAGCACCAAGATCAAGCTCAGCGATCTCTGATTAAAAAATGGTAACTATTGGTTGAGCCTTGGTCCTTTTTATTTACTTCTTTCCATCTCCCCACAATCTTGCAAGACTCTTACAGGGTCGTAAAGGAACTGGTGGCAGGCTGCATCATTTTCTAAGCGGGTCTCACATTATCAAACAACATTAGTATATGGGCAGATTAGCCTCTCCACTGAGAACCCTCTCTTGAATAATAGTTGTGCATACTAGGGCGTGAAAAGGAACTACCATCTTTTTTGACAGCTCTCGTCTTGAATTACAAGTATGTCTCAGATCACAAGTGAGCATAGTAGTGCGTGGGGAGGGACTGCTCTCTCCTTCCAGACCTCTTTCTCAGATAAAGGGTGTGAGTGGTAGGGTATGTAGATGGCCTGACCTCTCCTGTCAGACCTAATTCTCAAATGACGTTACCCTAGTAAGGTGTAGGGAGTGAAAAGGCCTCTTATGTCAGACCTCTTTCTCAGATGACGGCTGTGCATCGCAGGGTGTGTGGAGAGAAACTGCTCTCTCCGCTAAGACCTGTTTCTCAGATGACAGGTGTGCATAGTAGTGAGTAGAAGGGGAATTCTGTTTTCTGTCAGACCTCTCTCAGACGATGGGTGTGCATATGGAGGTGAGTACATTGACTGTCCTCTGCTTTCAGATCTCTGTCTCAGATGATGGGTGTGTGTAGTAGGATGCCTTCAAGGACTGCACTCTCCCTTGATACCTCTCTCTGAGATGACGGGTGTGCTTAGGAGCATGTGTATACGGGCTGGCTTGCCCTTACCTTACCTCTCTCTCAGATGGCAGGTGTGCATATTAAGGTGTGTACATGGATTGGCCTCTTCTGTCAGACCTCTCTCTCAGATAACAGGTTGGCATAGTAAGGTATGCGCATGGACTGGCCTCTCCTTTGAGACATCTCAGATTATGGATGTGTGTAGTAGTGTGTGGGGAGGGATTCTCTCAGACGATGGGTGTGTGGGAGTGGCAGGCCTCTGCTTCCAGACCTCTTCCTCAGATGATGAGTGACAATAGCAGACTGCATAGATAGGCTGGCCTCTATTTTAATTTCTCAATCTCAGATAACGGGTGTGCATAGCAGTGTGTGTATGGAGGGACTGCCCTCTCCAGCTAGACCTCATTCCCAGATGACGGGTGTGCATAGTAGGATATGACAAGAAAGATCGGCCTCTCTGGTGAGACTTCTTTCTCAGATGACGTGTGTGTGTGTAGTAGTGAGGGCAAAGGACTGTTGTATCCTGTCAGACCTCTCTCTTAGATGATAGTTCTGAATAGTAGTGGATGGAGAGGGATGGAGGGCACTGTTAAAAAAGCCTATATTGGACCCGGGTGTTCTCAAAAACTTTCCCCCCATTTCGCTGCTCCCAGCCCCAGCAAAGATGCTGGAAACACATCTCAACCACCATCTTGCTGCCTTTCTGGAAATCTCTGGCCTTTTAGATCACTCGCAGCATGGATTTCGGAGAGAGCATAGTACGGAGTCGGCCCTTACCACTGTGCTTGAAAACATCCGCACTAGAGTGGATAAGGGCCAGACTACCCTCCTTATCCTGCTAGACCTCACGGCTGCGTTTGATACCCTGTCTCCCTCAGTGTTAACATCTCGACTGAGGGAGATAGGGGTTGAGGGGTCCGCACTTAGTTTGCTGACCTCTTTCCTCGGCCAGAGGGAACAGAGAGTCAAGCTGGGGGCGTTCCTATCTCCATCCCTTCCTGTGCAGTGTGGGGTCCCCCAGGGGTCGGCATTAAGTCCGACCCTTTTTAACATCTATGTGACCCCACTTGCCAGGCTTATTAGATCTTACGGGATGGAGGTAGTCTACTATGCCGACGACACGCAGATACTGATGTCTCTCGCCCAACCTGTCATCTTGGCTGCCTCCAATTTTAGACACTGCATGGAGGCAGCGGCTCAATGGATGATTTGCAATTCATTGAAGCTCAATGGCGAGAAGACAGAAATTCTGGTGTTCGGAGGTAAGTAGGACATTTGGTCGGCGGAATGGTGGCCTTCATCCCTGGGCGTGTGCCCGACACCCACTGCCCTGGCCAGGAACTTAGGAGTCATGATTGATCCTACTTTGGGGCTGGGTCAGCAAGTAAATAGGACTATCTCCACATGCTGGGGCATAATAAACATCTTGAGGAAGATAAAACATTACCTGTCCCCTCAAGACAGAAAGCAAATTGTAATAGCATTAACAGGCTCAAGACTTGACTATTGTAATGCCTTATATTTAGGCATTATCAAGAGTCTGATAATGCGACTTCAAATGGTGCAGAATGCCGCCGCGAAGTTTGTGCTAGATCTCCCTAGGCGGGCCTCTGCCAAGGCTGCCAGAAAAGCATTGCATTGGCTTCCGATTGAGGCCAGGATCTCTTTTATGTCACTTTGTCTGATCTACGGGGCTTTGGCCACAAACAGATCTGGAGGCCTGAGGGATCTGTTAACTCTGTATACCCCTGTCAGATCTTTGCACTCTGCTAACAAATTCTTATTATCAATCCCCCGTGTCCATAGAGCTAGGTGGGGTGGCAGAGCCTTTTCAACTTTGGCTCCAAGGTTGTGGAACACTCTGCCGTCTGAGATTAAATCCCTTCCCTCAAAGCAAGCCTTTAGGAAGGCTCTTAAGACGTGGCTATTTGCCAAAGCCTATCCTTATCTCTGGATTTGCCTTTTTATGATTTTCTTTGGTTAGGCGCCTTGTTGCCTACGGGCTAAGTTGCGCGGTACAAATTTCATTTCATTTCATTTCTTGCCTCTCCTTTCACACCTTTCTCTCAGATGACAGGTGTTTATAGTAGGGTGTGTAGATGGACTGGCTTCTGTTTTCAGCCCACTCTCTCAGATGACGGATGTGCGTGGTAGAATGTTTGGGGAGCAACTAGCCTCTTCTTTGAGGCCTCTGTCTCAGATGAAGGGTGTACATAGTAGTGAGTGGGGAGGGACTAGCGTCTCTGCTGAGACCTCTCTCTCAGATGAAGTGTGTGCATCGTAGGATGTATGCATGGACTGCCCTCTCCTTTCAGACCTCTCTCTTGCTCAGATGACGGAAGGGCTATCCCTCTCCATTTACTACTATGCACACCTGTCATCTGAGATAAAGGTCTCAAGGGAGAGTTTACTCCATCCAGACACTCTACTATGCACACCCATCATCTGAGAGAAGAGGCCTGAAAGGTGAGGTCGTTCCTCCGCCACTGATTACTATGCCTGCCCGTTATCTGAGCGAGAGGTCTGAAAGGAGAGGCCAGTCCCACACACCCTACTATGTGCACCCGTTATGCAAGAGATGGGGTCTCAATGAAGAGACCAGTCCCTGCACACATCCTACTATGCATGGTTGTTATTTGAGAGAGAGGTTAGAAAGCAGAGGTTAGTTTCTCCTCATAATCCAGTAGGCATACTAATTATCCAACAGAGGGTTTTAAGTGGAGAGGCTAGTGCTTCCCATATACTTCTATTTCCCTGCAATTATATTGCGACCCCGTGATTCTCGTGAGAGTAGAGTGCAAGCCTCAGGGAGTGAGTCTTGTCGCATGATGCTTGTGCAATCCCGCAAGATACTCGTAAGATACCCACATCAAAAATGACTGAGCCTGCCACAAGGTCTTTTTCGATTCTGTAAGAGTTTCACAAGATCGTAAGGCCTCAATGAATAATTATCATTCTTATTAGACGGTTGGAGAAATGCTGTGATGGGATTGGGCCGAGAACCAGAGAAAACTCAGTTTGTCCTTGGTGCTTTGGAGGAAAAGGAAGTCTGTTTGAGTTGTGCTCAACAGATGTTAATTTATGTGGAGCTGAAAGAGAATGGAGTGTTCATCTGCATAAGTTAAGGTATTTAACAATACCTATTATAAACCTTGTTGTGAAGTGTGAGTAAGTGTAGTAATGTTGGTAAATTTATTCAACACTATGTTTACAGAGTGAAAAGCTGTTGGGGAGGTGTAGATGTGGTAATCTAGCTTTTGAGAGGTATACATTATAATTAAGGCTCCCTGTTTTCTGTTACAGATTTTTACAGGTAAATACAGACAGAAAACAATGTGTTTTCTGTCTGCATTTATTTTTAAAACTGGATAAATACAGAAAATCAGCTTCTTTTTGGTGACTCTTTGTGCTGTCGTTCCTGAATTTAGCCCAACAGCTGAGCAGAAGGACAGCGTGGGAAATTGAAAGACAGGATGACATTTCTTTAAAAACCTGCATTTGTCAACTAACATTTATCGTATAATGCTAATATTTGCCGGTGGCTGGACTGTTATGTAATATTTGGCAACTTAAATAGCTAATACACGACTGACATCAAAGTACGACTCCATGTTTATCATTTAACTAAAAATGGAAATGTACAGTTTTACAACTACATTTATATGCAAAACACAAAGTAAATATGGAGAAAACCAGTAAACAGAAAACATAGCCCAAAAATAAATATGCATAAATACAGACGGAAATGTTAAAAAAATAAATACCATAAAACCGGGAGCCCTAATTATAATGTAGAACGATGCAGATTGTGTTAAGAAATGAAGGGTTCCAACTGTATGTACTTGTAAGTAAAGGATCGGTATTTCTCAAACTATTAAGAAAGATTGTGGAATGTGTAAATGCAAGCCCTAGTGTTTTATGAACCTCACTGTACATATATTTTAGTCCTATGAGGTGTTTGAGTTGTGATATTGCTATTTCTAGTGTGAAACACTATGGTGAGTATTAGTAAAGGTGTGTGAAGATGAATGTGTAATTTTAAAAACTGTTATGGAAGCCGAGTTCATAGCATGTTAAAATTTTATTGCAAAAATATGAAAATAGACTGGTTAAGGGTGTGGAATTTTCAGGCGAAAGGAATAACAAAATACTTGTAGATTAGATATTAACTTGTGTTTCTGGGTGAAAACTGTAGTAAAGGTTAGACAATATAGGGCCAGACGTAGGAAGTCAAATAGCAATCACAAACGCCGAAATTCGCAGAATTTCAGCCTTTGCGATCACAATTTGGCTTTGAGCAATGTAGGTAAGATTAAACTTACTTGCAAAATAAGGAATCGCAAAAATTGCTATTCCCTATTTTGCGATTATATTTAAGAAATCGTAAATTGCAATTTCTAAAATGCAATGTAAGTAGCACAAAAGAAAGTGCACTTTAGCCTTAAGGAATCGCTAATTCCCACCAACTTCAAGTTGGTGGTAATTAGCTATTTCCTTTAAAAAAGCACTTTTTTGCTTTTTTAAAAGTGCCATGCAGCACACATTCGGGCCCTTAGGGCATGTATGTGCGCCACATGTGCACACATGCACATTTCAGGAGTGCAACAGGGTGTCCTTTTGGAACCCGTGCACTCTTGAAATTGCGCCCGCAATTTGCGAGTGCCTCTTGCTTACTCGCAAATTGCGGGCGCAAATCCTATTAATTCCTGTGGGCAATGAATGGGATGGTATTCCTTGATTGCGAATTTCAATGAAGGAATATTAAGGAATCGCAAATATTTTTGCGATTCCTACCTACATTCAATTTGGCGAGTCCTTAATAGCGATTCGGTAAAAATTGCTATTAAGGAGTCCCTAAATTGAATTTACCTACATCTGGCCCATAGTGATGTATCACTGTTATGAATTATTCATCAGTATGTAACTTTTATCTTTTTTTTTTTGTCTTTGTTAGGAGGAAAATGGGAACTTGTTTCAGAGGAAATAGTTATTTGCTTACATAAGCAGCAAAAAAGCGCCTTTGTAACGCAAGCCGGATTATTGTGCCCTTCAGCATAAGTGCCTTCTGAAGCAGATTTAGCAGGTTGGAAAGATATGGAAATGACTGAACAGTTGTACAGTTCAGCAGCATGAGCTGTCTATTTTCTTTGTTTAATACTTTCTCAATAGTTTGTCAATATAGTTGTTGTAAATTAGTATTGTTGTTAAATTGTTTTGTTGTAATAAAAAAACTCCCGATACCTAAGATTTCTTTGCTAAATACCTATCAATTTCAGTTTTATTTTAATATTGCAATAATCACCAAAACTGCCATTTCCATCTTCAGTAACTGTAAATATGCCATTGCATATATATATATATATATATATATACACCTCACAAGGCAATGTATGTAAGGGCAGCTGCAAGCAGTTCATGACTTCACGAAGAGACGGGACGCATTGTTTTTCCTGCCACTGTCCAGCCGACATTTGAACTTTGGGGTTAGAACGTTTTGGGGACTCGAGGAAGCCTTCGGAGTGAAAACCTATCAGGACTGTACCACTTGGCCACATCACGGTTTTCCCTGCATCACGCCAGCACATACAGGTATTACATCCTCAACCTGCGGAATACCTACCCGTTCCAATGAACTCTGGGAGTTGCAGTCCACAACTGATGCAACTGAGGTATCTGGGTGGAGCGTGTTCCCTCCAATGGGAAAGATGCAGGTCATTGAAAAACGAGGGTGTGGAAGCAACCTGATCACAACGGCATTCGAAGAAGGCCATGGAGGCCGAAATGCATTATGCCTAATTCAGTCCGAATAAAGAAGCTTCCTGTTGTAAACCTCCTGTGTGGTCTCTGCTTCTCGAAAGGGAGGAGGTGTACGGTGATAATTACGCGGCGACCAGTGCCGCGTTACTGAGATCCCGTTCTGCAAGTAGGCCGAGTCGAAACTGGATCCGCATCTGCTGCTGCTCACTACTTTCCAAGGTATTGGATAAGACTCGGCACACCTCACAAGGCAATGTATGTAAGGGCAGCTGCAAGCAGTTCGTGACTTCACGAAGAGACGGGACGCATTGTTTTTCCTGCCCCTGCCCAGCCGACATTTGAACTTTGGGGTTAGAACGTTTTGGGGACTCGAGGAAGCCTTCGGAGTGAAAACCTATCAGGACTGTACCACTTGGCCACATCACGGTTTTCCCTGCATCACGCCAGCACATACAGGTATTACATCTTCAACCTGCGGAATACCTACCCGTTCCAATGAACTCTGGGAGTTGCAGTCCACAACTGATGCAACTGAGGTATCTGGGTGGAGCGTGTTTCCTCCAATGGGAAAGATGCAGGTCATTGAAAAACGAGGGTGTGGAAGCAACCTGATCACAACGGCATCCGTAGAAGGCCATGGAGGCCGAAATGCATTATGCCTAATTCAGTCCGAATAAAGAAGCTTCCTGTTGTAAACCCCCTATGTGGTCTCTTCTTCTCGAAAGGGAGGAGGTGTACGGTGATAATTACGCGGCGACCAGTGCCGCGTTACAGAGATCCCGTTCTGCAAGTAGGCCGAGTCGAAACTGGATCCGCAGCTGCTGCTGCTCACTACTTTCCAAGGTATTGGATAAGACTCGGCACACCTCACAAAGCAATGTATGTAAGGGCAGCTGCAAGCAGTTCGTGACTTCCCGAAGAGACGGGACGCATTGTTTTTCCTGCCCCTGCCCAGCCGACATTTGAACTTTGGGGTTAGAACGTTTTGGGGACTCGAGGAAGCCTTCGGAGTGAAAACCTATCAGGACTGTACCACTTGGCCACATCACGGGTTTCCCTGCATCACGCCAGCACATACAGGTATTACATCTTCAACCTGCGGAATACCTACCCGTTCCAACGAACTCTGGGAGTTGCAGTCCACAACTGATGCAACTGAGGTATCTGGGTGGAGCGTGTTCCCTCCAATGGGAAAGATGCAGGTCATTGAAATACGAGGGTGTGGAAGCAACCTGATCACAACGGCATCCGAAGAAGGCCATGGAGGCCGAAATGCATTATGCCTAATTCAGTCCGAATAAAGAAGCTTCCTGTTTTAAACCTCCTGTGTGGTCTCTGCTTCTCGAAAGGGAGGAGGTGTACGGTGATAATTACGCGGCGACCAGTGCCACGTTACAGAGATCCCGTTCTGCAAGTAGGCCGAGTCAAAACTGGATCCGCAGCTGCTGTTGCTCACTACTTTCCAAGGTATTGGATAAGACTCGGCACACCTCACAAGGCAATATATGTAAGGACAGCTGCAAGCAGTTCGTGACTTCACGAAGAGACGGGACGCATTGTTTTTCCTGCCCCTGCCCAGCCGACATTTGAACTTCGGGGTTAGAACGTTTTGGGGACTCGAGGAAGCCTTCGGAGTGAAAACCTATCAGGACTGTACCACTTGGCCACATCACGGTTTTCCCTGCATCACGCCAGCACATACAGGTATTACATCCTCAACCTGCGGAATACCTACCCGTTCCAATGAACTCTGGGAGTTGCAGTCCACAACTGATGCAACTGAGGTATCTGGGTGGAGCGTGTTCCCTCCAATGGGAAAGATGCAGGTCATTGAAAAACGAGGGTGTGGAAGCAACCTGATCACAACGGCATTCGAAGAAGGCCATGGAGGCCGAAATGCATTATGCCTAATTCAGTCCGAATAAAGAAGCTTCCTGTTGTAAACCTCCTGTGTGGTCTCTGCTTCTCGAAAGGGAGGAGGTGTACGGTGATAATTACGCGGCGACCAGTGCCGCGTTACTGAGATCCCGTTCTGCAAGTAGGCCGAGTCGAAACTGGATCCGCATCTGCTGCTGCTCACTACTTTCCAAGGTATTGGATAAGACTCGGCACACCTCACAAGGCAATGTATGTAAGGGCAGCTGCAAGCAGTTCGTGACTTCACGAAGAGACGGGACGCATTGTTTTTCCTGCCCCTGCCCAGCCGACATTTGAACTTTGGGGTTAGAACGTTTTGGGGACTCGAGGAAGCCTTCGGAGTGAAAACCTATCAGGACTGTACCACTTGGCCACATCACGGTTTTCCCTGCATCACGCCAGCACATACAGGTATTACATCTTCAACCTGCGGAATACCTACCCGTTCCAATGAACTCTGGGAGTTGCAGTCCACAACTGATGCAACTGAGGTATCTGGGTGGAGCGTGTTCCCTCCAATGGGAAAGATGCAGGTCATTGAAAAACGAGGGTGTGGAAGCAACCTATCACAACGGCATCCGAAGAAGGCCATGGAGGCCGAAATGCATTATGCCTAATTCAGTCCGAATAAAGACGCTTCCTGTTGTAAACCCCCTGTGTGGTCTCTGCTTCTCGAAAGGGAGGAGGTGTACGGTGGTATATATATATATATATATATATAGATATAGATATAGATAGATAGATAGATAGATAGATAGATAGATAGATAGATAGATAGATAGATAGATAGATAGATGTATTTATTTATTTATTTTTAAGGCTCCAGGTTCACCCTTTTCTGCCGAACTCAGGACGGGTGCTATCTTCTGCAAAACTGAAGGGTGAGTCACATAAAATTATTGCTGTTCCAAAAACAAGCTCCAAGCACTCACGGGACTTCTGTTAGTTTTATTTTGAGCAAATGCATTTCAGCACATTTTACCTTCCTCAGTTCTCATTTAAAATGCCATCAAAACAAGCATTTGTAAATTGCTTTATAAGTAATTTATTTAGGGGAACTGAACAGCGACAAAGGACTGACAAAGTTCTTGGTACCAGTACCGAAGTTCTGGCCACCATGTCTCAATGTATATCTTTTGCTTGAAGCCGAATGATCTTCATTTTGTTTTTCAAACATTATCAAGTTCTTATAGTCTCTAATGGACAATGCAAAATTTGGCCTTTCATAGAGAAAAAAATTCAACTTTTTCTTTTTTCTGAACTACCCATGGGGCTGCCCCCTTTCAGTCCCTTGTTAAATGACAGTCTCTATCCCTCAAACAAGTTGGTGCCATGTTGATAGTCTCACTGTCCATCGCCACCGCCATGGTTTAAAAAACACACATTCCCACAGGCTGCAGTATGTATGACTGCAATCCGTCAATTGAATAATCGACGACCCCACAGGTTGGTAGGATAGTATTTCATTTCAGCCACCGCCTTTCTGGCAATAGTTAAATTAATGGCATGTGATCAAATCCCCTGAGAGGGACGAAATGCGTAATGGCTGCTGCATTGGTTTGGAAGTGAGATTAACCATTGCAGTGGAACAAAACGACAGTGGTACGTGCTCGTTCTTCGCACGTTTGGAAAAGGCACAAATGGATAGAAGTATTTCGTGATATACATATATATTTATATATATATATATGCACATATATATATATTTTTTTTTTCACTGAAAAAAACATAGGCTTCACGCACTTTATAGTTAGTAATTAGCATTTAAAAAACCTTAGCAATTAACTGGAAAAAAACATAGGTTTCAGCCATGTTATAGTTAGGAATTAGCATTTAACCCGTTCCTTGCTAGTGACGGAACCGCTCCGTCACGAGCCTCGGGTGGGCTGTGCTGGTGATGAAGCGGTTCCGTCACGGCCCGCTCGCCGCACCTGCGCAGCGCTGATTTCGCGCCTGCGCGGCGTGTTCTATTGAGCGGGCGGGGCCGTGACGGAACCGCTCCGTCACAAGCACAGTCCACCTGAGGCTTGTGACGGAGCGGTTCCGTCACGAGTATGGGAGCGCCGCGCGGCCCCTCTCCCCCCTAGCGCTGCGCCGGAATAGCCACCTCAGCTAAGGGGTTAAAAAACCTTACAAATTCACTGAAAAAAAACCTAGGTTTTACACATGTTATAGTTATCTGGCCATTTCATTCATACAAAACCATTGAAATTCCCCCATTATAGTTAGTTCAGCTAACTATAACTCACGCACCTGCAATCCACTGCTGATGACGTCACATATTACATCACTCATGACATGCTCAGTGACATCACTCATGACATCACTGATGACATCTCAAATGACATCACTGATGACATCACTGATGACATCATCCAGTGAATGTGTGTCTTTCTGAAAAATAAATATTTTTTATTTATGTATATGTAAAGGTCGATGGAAGAATAAATGGGTAAATAAGTGTCTAAATGGATAGTTTGTTTGTAAAATTGATTGTATAACTGACTCATTAAGTGTAACTTAGTGAATACATGTATTAGCAAGTAATGTTTAAATATTTAAATATATGAATCAGTGTCTCACTTTGTGTATAAGTGGCTGCATGGGTTGGCGAGTAGCTACATGAGTGTGTATATGGGTTATTAGTTGTTTTTTTGAGTATCAGTATGAGTGTCTGTAGGGTTCGGTGGGGGATATTACTTAGCGCATAGATGCATGAATATGTTTTAAACTTGTATATGTGAGTATTGATGTATGTAAGTGAGTATATATAAGAGTGAGAGTTTGGAAGTGTTCCTGTATAAATAAGTATGTTTTCAATAATTGATTGTTTAGGAGAGTATGTGTACATTTTTGTAGAAGTAAGTGTAGTGGTGTGTGTATACCTGTATATGCAATTAAATGGATGTTTGATAGTTTATTTGCATGTGTGAGTATGTGTGTGAGTAACTCTATGTATGAGTGTAGGTGTGTAACAGGATATATAGGTGAATGAGTACATATGATGAGTGAGTAAATGTATGAGTGACTATATAGAACTGTTGGTGAATGAGTAAATGTGTATGTAGATTTTGGAATTACTAAATAGGTTGTTCTAACTCCATTGTTTTGAAAATGTTAGTTTCTATTTTTCAATGTGTGTATCAAAGGTTATATTAGGGTGAGAGGAGGTCTGCCACTCTTTCACAAGGATGATGTCATCGATAATGTCATTTGAGATGTCATCAGTGATGTCATGAGTGATGTCAATGAGCATGTCATGAGTGATGTAATATGTGTCGTCATCAGCAGTGGATTGCGGGTGTGCAAGTTATAGTTAGCTGAACTAACTATAACGGAGGAATTTCAATGGTTTTGTATGAGCTAAATGTCCAGCTAACGATAACATGTGTGAAACCTATGTTTTATTCAGTGAATTTCTAAGGTTTTTTAAACGCTAATTCCTAACTATAACGTACGTGAAACCTATGTTTTTTTCAGTGAATTTCAAAGGTTTTTTAAATACTAATTTGTGTGTGCTTGGATAGAAGACTGTATGCATACAGCATACGGCTTTGAAGCAGTCCTTGTCCTAAGGCCTACTTCGCTACATGAGTACTTGGGTACTGAGTGAATGATTACACTCTGTAAGGAGAGTGTCTGAGTGAATCTATAAGTGCTTGAGTTTTAGCGCACTGAATCATTAGTACATCCTGCTGAATGGGTCACTAAAACAGTACAAGGGCAGTAACAGAGTGTTTGCTGGAAGTGTAAGGATACAGACAGGGGAATTGAAGGTATAAAAGACAAGTGTGCAGGTAGATGCAAGACTGCATGCATAGTGCATAGGGGTTTCAAGCAGTCCATACCCTAATGCGTACTTCGCTGCATGAGTACTTGGGTACTGACTGAATGATTACAGTTCTGCAAGGAGAGTGCCTGACTGAATTTGTAGGTGCCTCAGTTTTAGCACAGTGAATGGATTAGTACATACTGCTGAATGGGTCACTACAACAGTGGAACAGCAGTGACAGAGTGCTTGGTAGAAGTGTAAGGATACAGACTGGGGGATTGAAGGTATAAAAGACAAGTGTGCAGGTAGATACAAGACTGCATGCATACTGTATAAGGGTTTGAAGTAGTCCAAGTCTTAAGGCCTACTTCGCTGCATAAGTACTGGCTACTGACTGAATCAATAGAATAACGTAAAAAGAGTGTCTGAGTGAATCTATAAGTGCTTGAGTTTTAGTACAGTGAATGCATTAGTCCATAGTGCTCAATGCTTTATTAATATTAAACAATAAAATTATTCTTCAGACATCTCATATTTTAACACAGCTGCTAAAAGGTGTTCATCTGGTACTTCTTCGAGATCATACTGCTGGTTTGCCATTTCAGAGTTTATAGCTTCCAGTAACTCTACCTGATCCAGTGCTTCCAAAAAATCAGCATCATTGCTTTCATTTTCAAAATCACAGGTGATATCTGTATTACTGATGTCCTCTAATTCAGTCTCGCTGCCTGTTATAGGTACATTTTGTTCTTCAATTAAATTGTTGCTCATTTTCAATGTATCTTTGGTAATATTCTCCTCTTTATCCATAACAAATCTGTTATGTTGTAGGTCCTTGCACAAAAACATAAACACTTCACTTTAACAGTTTTCTTAGTACAAAATGCAAAAGTAGGTTTATCAACTATTTTGGCCCAAAAAAATATTATGTAAACACTGTTGTCTAATAACATTCCAACAGTAGAGTTTTAGTACTTCATAAGGTTATATAAATATAATTGCTTATAAACTTATCCTGTTCTTAAGTTTTCGTAAAATTCGAAACCAGTCACTGCTTATGACTATGGAAAATGACTCAGGCTCTTATACTAAAATGCAGTACTAAAAAATGTAGAATATGTCTATTCACCTTACCCCTTCAAAACTAGTAAATGTGTTTTAGTAAAATGCAAAGGATACTGTTGCTTGTCTAGCATAACACTGTGAGTCTGCTTACGCAAACAGGAAAAGACAACAACACTACATGACCCAGATTTCCATTGTAGTGATTTCTTAGTTCCATGTCTAGTTGTCAGATCAGCACACACACTCCCTCATGGCTGGTATACACCCACACCACACCTCTCCAGCACATACATCACTACACACGTTACCCTACCTATAAAAAAGACGGGGCGCACGTGCTGTACGCCATTTTAGAGTTGCTCCCAGCTCAAGCGCTGTGATGGCCCTTCCTGGTGGTTCACACGCTTCATGTAGGCTCAAACTACCGAACAAAGGGGCCCACTACCACGTGCATGGCCGCTTTGGTCACTGAGATAGTGGTGCCCAAACCACTGAGCGAGTGCAGAACCTGCGATGATGATGATGGGAGCACAAGTATGTCGTTAGCCATAGAGATATCAAGACTCCGCACCATTTGTGAGACCGTCCGCGACCCCAGAGCAGGAGGGAACCTCCGCATGGCATGCGGAGTTCCCTCCTGTGCAATTAGGATGTGACCGCCACCCTGGCGGTCACATCCTCTATTTTTAACATTGCGGCGGGTGCGGCTTCAAGCTTCACCCGCGGCAATGTTAAAAATGCAGGTGTTGCATTTGTATGCAGAAAGAGGCAGGCACCGCGCGGTGCCTGCCGCTTCCGCATACAAATGCAGGGGGGTACCATAGGTACCCCCCATGTGCACCCCCCACTCCCCCCCCCCCTCCACCTAGGGGGCCCGTAACGGGCCCCGCAGCGAAGTTACACATGCTTTTCCATGGCGGAAAACCCGCCGCGGAAAAG
Source organism: Lissotriton vulgaris (assembly GCF_964263255.1). Taxonomy (NCBI): domain Eukaryota; kingdom Metazoa; phylum Chordata; class Amphibia; order Caudata; family Salamandridae; genus Lissotriton; species Lissotriton vulgaris. The sequence goes on from NC_141693.1 coordinate 1,134,684,564, forward strand.
CATCTGAAACAGGCCATCCCGGTACCTGTAGTATCCCGGGGTGTCTACCCCTGGGACACTGCTGTTTGCTATGAGAGGGCGGAAGTCTTCCGGCTCCTGCCCTCCCATAACAAACTTAGTTTGAATTTTGAAAGACAGAGCAGTGAAATCTGTTCTCACTTTCAAAATCCAAACAATTAACATGCTGCTCCCCCTTAGAAAAAGAAATCTGCTTTCCTATTTGGAAGAGAGAGCAGTTTAACCTGTACAATGGAAGGCACACCAACGCTGTTCTTAGTATGACACCTTTTTACTGGTATGAGGGCAATAGTGTCACAAAACGCATAAGCAGTTCAACAGCGTCCATATCGCCTGAAACGTTTCGAGGTAAAATCCTCTTCCTCAGAGGCGTGGATGCTGGTGAAAGTTCTGTGTCTTTAAGACCACCTTTCTTTTCTTTGGTACACGTAGAACAGCCCTGTATGGGCCGTCCCGACAGAACGAATATTTCTGGCCCCCGTAGTCTTAATGGATTTTTTTGAGACATTTTCTGAGCAAGTTCATTAATATTGTAATAATATACTTTCCATAGCCTTTGTAATCGTTTTATATTAGAATCGTAATGATAATTCAGAGAGAGAGTAATCAGTTTTGGAATACTTTATAGTATTAAGTTTTATTATATAAATCTATTTTTTATTATTAAGGGTGTGATTACTCACTAGAGTTCTATATTTTGTTTTAATATACTGTTTACAGTTCTTTTTCACATGTTCAATTATTATTTAATATTAATCTGTTAATAAGACCATCATTAAAATATAGTTGTAGTATTAATCAAGTCATTTTTTTTTTAAAGGTGTTTACTCTCACGAGAACCTTGCGGGAGTTGCATACACAATCCCTTGCATGGACTCCGAGGGGGATGTACTTCCTGGATGGTTCTTGCAATCCTCTTGTGAGATCGTACATTTGGGATTAATGTAAGAGCAGTATTTTCCTGTAATTCTGAACAAAGTATCAGATTACAGAAGTTGATTATGTTAGTAAAATTGATTATGATTTGTTCCATTGAATATATAAAGAAATTACATTTTTACAATATCGCAAGAAGCTTGCAGGAGGTGAACACACAATCCCCTGCATGGACTCTGAGGTAATATACTTCCTGTTAGGCTCTTACGATTTACCCGTGAGATCGCTCATTTGGAATTAGGCTAATATCAGTGGTTTCTTGTAATTCTGAACAAATCAAGCCATAGGAGATGTTGATTAGCTTAGAAAAGTTATTATAAATTGTTCCATGATATATATTAAGCAATAATATTTTCAAGATCTGCCCAGGACTAGCTTGACCAACAGCACAAGTAACTTCCCCTGGGCAGTAGTTTTTTTTTTTGATCATTTTCTTTTCTTTTTTTCTCATTTTTGTTTTTAAGGAGATGCTTTCATGCTAGTTATACACCTACATTTTTATGTTTTTGTTTTACCCTTTAAAAAAAAAAAAAAAAAAAAAACAATATTACAAATGTTTGAAAACACATATTTTATAGTTGTTTGAAACTGTTACAAAAACATCTCTTTCCAGAGCTACCGTATTGTTTTATTATCTATGTTGCTTATACCATGTTTCCCTTTTTTTCCCTTCTCCAAAGCTCTTGCAAAATTCTTGTGTGAGCCAGGGAGGCTATCCTTCGCGTACAGTCCAAGGGTGAAGTGCCTCCTGTTTTCCACTCGCGAGCCTGTCATGAGATAGTACTTTTTATAATGAACTTTGCATCTACCCTGAATATATCCTGATGCAGTAAATATAATATATAGACACACACCAGAATGTTAACAGTGTATTAATTAAAAAAGAAATACAATCCATTATGTAACTGTGGTAAAAAGTAAATAACTTAGATTGTGGGAAAAACACTTGTTTTATCGGTATGTGATGAACATTGGTACATAACACACATTTATTCCTATTTATTTACTTGAAGTAAATATGTTATTAGAAAATGTTAAATCACTATTTTTTTTTACAATCCTGCAAGAGTCTCATGAGATCATAAACTTTTTTTAAGTAGGAAAAGTGTACACTTTCCTTTATAATAGTACTTATGCCTTATAGTACCCATTAGTAGGCTGTAGGGAGAAAGTAGATTCTCAAATGATACCTTTTCACAGTATAACAACAGCGCACAGTAGGGTGTAAGTAGACACTTATATCTCACTGAGACCTCCCCGCAACCTAACAGCTGTGTATAGTAGACTATGGAGAGAAACTCTCTTCTCCAGTGAAACCTTGCATTAAGTTAACCAGTGTGTAGAGTAGGGTTTAAATAGACACCCCCTCTACAATCGCACATTTTCCCAGGCTCAGACATATGCATAGTAGGGTCGGGAAGGTACACACACATCACATGTGAGATGTGACTATTTCATAGAAAGTATAGCAAGTACTGACCTCTCCAATGAGACCTCTCCCCAGGAAAATAACCATATATATTCAGACGTGGGAATGGATTTGACTGTCTCCATTAAAACCTAGCTCCAGTATAACATGGATGTGCAGTACAGTGTTGGCAAGAAGTGACCTCCCCAGATCAATAGGGATATGCAGTGGTGTCTGGGAAGGGAGTGACAAGTCCGCTAACACATCTTACTAAGGTTGAGAAGTGTCTGTAGCAGGGTTTCAGACAAATGTATCTGTCTGCTCATACCTCTTCCAAGACTGTCAGGTATGCATAGTAGACATCTGTATGTGCAAAGTAGACTATGGTTAGAGACTATTCTGTTTGTGCATAACTCTGTTGATAATGATGGATGTCCATAGTAGATTATAAAATGGAGTATCTTTTCTGTTGAAAACTGTGTCTTGCACAAGGGGTGTCCATATTTGATTGTGGGAACATACTCACCTCTCTTTTAGACATCTCCAAATGGCAAGTCATAAGTAATACTCTGTGGACAGCAGCTAATAGGAGTGCATGTTAGAGTATGAAGATGCACTGCTCTCTGCCCCAATACATCTCTCTTCTCTCAGAGTTCCCTATTCCACAGCGTGGACAAGGACTGATCTCCCTACTGACACTTCACTCTTGCACTACAACTCACCTTAACTGCATAACAAAATAGTTGGGTTCTCCATTACCAAGTGTCTATAGAATAAAAGATGTGCATACTACCATATATATAGTTCTTGGATGTTAAACTTCAGGTCATTAACAACAGACTACAAAGTACCCTATATAGAAAAACCACGGCTGGTAATATTACATTACACGCCAACAGTTCACATCCTAGGCACCTCATCGCCAGTTTACCTTACGGTGAGGTCCTCAGACTCAAACGTATTTGTAGTGATGAGAATGATTTTCGGAAGTGTGTTGAATACATGCGTGCTAGATTAAGAATAAGAGGCTACAGCAATAAACGCATCAATGATGCTATCAGTAAATCTGATAAACGTCCAAGAGCTAGTCTCTTTAAAGAGGGGTCTATCCAATCTACATCTGGAGATCTAAATACCAACTCTGATAACCCTAGACTAATCTTGACCTATTCACGACAAGAAAGGAAAATTAGAGCTATTGTCCAAAAACACTGTCCTGGGTGACCGGCTAACCACTCCCCCTGTTGTTACCTTCAGAAAAGGCAGATCCATGGGCAATGATTTGGATAAAAATTCCCCCGAGACGATAAAACCGATACCTTGGTTACAACCTGCAAAGGGTTTTAAAAAATGCACTGTATGTCGTGCTTGCAAATTCGGTTGTAATAAGTCATCCTATCAGACCCCATTCGATACTTCCCCTATTGCTATCAAGGGGAGCTTCAATTTGAAAAAACGGATTTTGCTGTTTATATCCAACTATATTTTAATGACGGTCTTATTACAGATTAATATTAAATAATAATTGAACATGTGAAAAAGAACTGTAAACAGTATATTAAAACAAAATATAGAACTCTAGTGAGTAATCACACCCTTAATAATAAAAAATAGATTTATATAATAAAACTTAATACTATTAAGTATTCCAAAACTGATTACTCTCTCTCTGAATTATCATTACGATTCTAATGTAAAACGATTACAAAGGCAATGGAAAGTATATTATTACAATATTAATGAACTTGCTTAGAAAATGTCTCAATATTAGAGTCTGAAGAACTGAGGAGATAGATAATCTAAAAACAAATATTGTTGTATTACACTGTTTTATACTCAAACATTATTCTTTAGGAGCATTTTGTAATGTGTGCACCCTTTATTTTTAAGTTACAATATGAAAGCAATTCTCATTCAAATGAATGGTCAAACCAGGATAGATTATTGAGCTATTGAACCATATATACATACATTTAAAAAAGAAACTAGAAATGCACTAAAAAAACAACAATTAATGTAATGTTACAATTAGGTGTTATAAAAGAATCTGTTTTCATTTTTTTTAAATCTTTGAAATTCACTGAAAAAACAAAGATTAAAGTAAGGTTATATAGTTAGATGAATTTGTAAGTGTCAACATTAACGTTTTGAACAAACAAAACGCAGAATTTCACCAGTAGTTAGCAGGGTTAACTAAAAGTTACGTCCCAGCCATGCACTGTTTATGACCTCACATATGAGATCACTCATGTTATGTTTTATGACATAATTTATGACATCACTAATGACATCCCAAATGCCATCATTGATGACATCGCTGATGACATCATCCAAACATTGTTTTCCCACATATTGCTGCATGTATTGCTTCAGCTTTACACATAGCATAGCTCACATTGACAATCAGCCACAGATAAATGGACAAACCTCATTGTATATACTACTTAATCTGTATACAACTGTTCAGAGAAAGCCAAAATAGTGAATGCCAATTCCAAAACATACACCCTATTGCAGACAGCATTTGTCTGTGTTAATCCCCTGACATACACTGAACCTACATTGAGAAACAAAGTGGGTATCACTTGAGAACTGAGTACTGTGAACAGGGTTTACTGTATGGAAAGAGTTAATTCTATATCATACTGTTTGCAAGCAAGGAAATTCTCATGAGAAATTCACTACAGGGTGTTCTTAAGACTCTACTAGGAACAGTGTACATTCAATGCCACAGTTGTCAAAAAAGACAATATTTAATCAAAATAAGCAAGAGCTGAAAGTGAACGTCATACTACCTGCACCCTTCATACTGTGGTGAAAACTTTCCAGATAGCTCTTCCTTTAAAACCATAAGAAGCACACATAAGTTAGTACCTGGTACCCAAACTCTTCCATGTTAAGTATAAATTATGGTTACACAATTCTCTTTAATAACTCCAGGCTGCTTACAAAGGTTAACATCTACTACGTAGTATCTTTCTACTGGTGGAAACCTTTTATGCAGAACCTGAGAGTTGTGCGGAGCATAATGAATACAAGTAAGGTGTTGCTTACACACAGTGTTACTCTTAAATGCATACATTTATAACATGTTGAATACCTCAAACTTTAGGAGGACATGCATTTGTAAATACTCACACCCATTAGCTGTACCCAAACTTTCCAAAATTATGGGGAATAGTAATATGGTAGCCACTATGTGAACTGTAAAACAAACGCACACTCATTGGATGATACCATCAATTATGTCATTTGAGATGTAATGAGTGATGTCATAAATGATGTCATAGAACATGTCATGAGTGATGTCACAGATGAGGCCAAGTAGTGCATGGTGGGGCGGCAAGCTATAGTTAGCACTGCTAGCTATAAGTGGTGAATTTCTGTGTGTTTTTCAGTTCAAAACATTAATGTTGTCACCTACAAATTCACCTAATTAGAAGGTTACTTTAACCTTTGGGTTTTTACAGCGAATTTCTAAGGGTTTTTTTTTTTAAACAAATCCTTTTATCACACCTAACTATAACATCCCTTAAACCTTTGTTTATTTCTGTGAATATATATATGTGGGTGTGTGTGTGTGTCATCAGTGATGTCACTGACCATGTCATGAGTGATGTAATATGTGAGGTCATAAGCAGTGCAAGGGTATAAATTATACTTAGCTCAGATGACTATAACTGCTGAATTTCTATGATTTTGTGTGTGTGTGTAAAATCTGAACCTAACTATGGCGTTCCTTTAACCTTTATTTTTTCAGTGAATTTCAAAAGGTTTTTAATGCTATTTTCTAACTATAACATCCCTTAACCTTTGGTTGTTTGTGAATTTCTATGGCTCTTTTATTGTATTTCCAAACTGTAACCTGTAACCTTTGAGTGGGTGTGTGAGGGCTGTATAGGTCGGTGAATGGGTGTGTGAGTGGTTGTGTGGGTCTGTGAGTGGTGTTGTGGGTGTGTATGTGAGTGACTTTAAAGGTGTGTGAGTGGATGTGAGAGTGGCTGTATGGGTGTATGAGTGGGTACCTAAGTGGATATATGGGTATGTCAGTAGCTGTGTGAGGGACTGGGCCAGAACAGAACCTCACCTGCCCGTTTATCCAACAAGAGTCCACAGTTTTACACAAACTGTTTACCCAACTGGAGTGCTATCTATTAATCAGTAAGTGCTACCTCATTGGGTAAATGCCTATAACGTTCCTTTAACCTTTGTTTTTTCAGTGAATTTCAAAGGGTTTTTTAATGCTATTTTCTAACAATAACATCCCTGTAACCTTTGTTTGTTTGTGAATTTCTAAGGCTTTTTTAATTGTATTTCCAAACTGTAACCTGTAACCTTCAAGAGTGGGTGTGTGAGTGCTGTATAGGTCGGTGAATGGGTGTGTGAGTGGCTGTATGGGTGTGTGAGTGAGTGTGTGAGTGGTGATGTGGGTGTGTGAATGGGTGTGAATGTGAATGACTGTGGAGGTGTGTGAGTGGATGTGAGAGTGGCTGTATGGGTATGTGAGTGGGTACCTGAGTGGTTATATTGGTATGCCAGTAGCTGTGTGAGTGACTAGGCCAGAACGGAACCTCACCTGCCTGTTTGTCCAACAAGAGTCCACAGTTTTTCACAAACTGTCTACCCAACTGGAGTGCTTATTATTAATTAGTATCTGCTACCTCATTGGGTAAATGTCTAGTGCATAGCCTACACTGCAGCTGCATAATGGACCAGGAGTAAATGTCTCCAATGATATTCTCTGCATTTCATTTCGGCAATGTGATTGTTGCTCGAGCGTCATCTTCCAGAAATCTGTAATAATATGAATCCTTGTATGGAGAAGACGGCGTGACTGCTGTAGTGAAGACAGGGTTCTGCTTGCACACATTGCTATGTTAGCATAAGGGTATTAGCAGTTTAAACACCATTTTTCCACTTTGTAGCTTTTGCACCTGACACTACATGTAAATGTTGTTGTAAGTTAAAATGCTTGATTTTCTTCGCATGAGAACGATCAGTTTTTCACATCCTTAGACTTACACCACAACCTTAGTCTGTACTCTGCGTGCAGAAGTCTTCAAGGTCATAATAACAATGTATGCTGCTGGTTCAGGTTGATCGGCCCGCGCTCTAGACACAACACACACACAGCTGCAACCAACTGAAATTCTAGTGCCTTAAACATTGCACTGCATGCATGATTTGGGCACTTGGAGAAAAAACCTTTCCAGAGACAGTGAGCTTTGCTTATCCTGAGATGGGATTCCCCTTTGCTGATCTTGGAGGTATGGGGTCCCCCATTCAAGCCTAAGAGGCCTTCTATTAATATTATAAAACCTAGTTTCTAGCAGGGGAGGGTGGTTCACAAGGTGCTAAATGACCTGTTTCCACTATCATTATAACATGATTTCTCCCTTTGTGTTTTATGGAATTGTAACAATGCTGATTGTTTTATTTCTAATCAAATTATTGCTTGTGTTAGCCAAAATACTGCATTTTAGAGCACGTACTTAAAAGTAAACATTTTAAACTTTTCTGTGTCTCTGATTACTCACGGTGTGGACTGGTATGAGAATAAAAACGAAAGAGTGTTCTTGATTCGCACCATTCCTGGGAGTACCCTAAGTCGCATGTTCTGGGTTGTCTAATCATTGGTAGCTTCGCTGTAGGACGGAGAGCTAATGAGGCACTGATTCTAGTCGGATAGGGGTTCTGGGTACTGAGGTGAGTTTTTTGGTACACCACAATTCACTGAGGTCCTGGTTTCCTGTGCATAGTTCTGTGCATGAGCAGAATCCACACAACACTGCAAGGAGGTGAATCTCCATCAAACAAGGGTACTTCCTCTTAACTATATCAATTAAGTGCTTCTTCGGTGGCGATGTCCTCATATTCCTCTGCATCGAGAATGCATCACCAAAATAGAGGGGGAAAATGCTCTTGGGGCCTTTTGGTAAGCTGTCCATCAACCTGGAAAAAGAAGGGGAGGCCTTTGCCTACTACGAAGGTGGACAGGGTGGGGCCAAATGGATGGAGCTTGTAAGTGATTTTGGGTATTCGCATACTCATAGTAAATTAAACGGAGAACCATGGACTCTACTCTCATCAGGAGACGACAAGAAAGAACCCACTTGTCATAGTCACTCCCGTAGGAATTGCGCTCCAACAGATCAATGATGCATTCACCTGCATCAAGGATTTCAGATAGTTTTTCAAGGTGGAATTGCTGAGAAAGCACACCTGATTTACCTTCGCCAAGCCAAAGAAGATAGGCAGACCTGTAAACTCACATGGTGCCACTGTGTTTCACATGAATTGGCTCACTTCACACGGTCTCCCGGTGAAGAGCCGATATCACACGTTCATTCCATGCTCCGGTCAGTACTGCTAGATTAGTTGATTCCCCACACAAATGGGTGACATTTTTCTGATTTGTGAAGGAAAAAGCAGCACTGTCGAGCAGGGGTCACTGATTGGACTGGATTAGTGCTTAACACTTTATTGGCCACCGCTGCCCACCTTATCAGGTCAGAGGCACAGCCCAGGTCCCTGCCTCAGCATCAGTTCCATAAGTGGAAATAAATGCACCCATTTCTCTTAGGCTGCTTTGAAACATCCAGTATCCTGAGTTGGATCAATAGATGTGTGTTGTCCCCAAGTTCTCACCGCCCCATTAATTTATAGCATAGGGAACTTCTAGATGTCTAAACCCATGTTATTGAACACCGGAAGTGAACCTGTTAGGACTGACGTGACTAGTACAGAAATTGTTCCACTAACACCACCTACAAAATGAACTATTTAAACCCCTCTCTGTGTACCCAGTTTATTAGAATACCTCTCCAGGTCAGTTGCTCTCATCAAGGATGTGTACAGTTCTCCCTTTAGTGCCCACACATCCATGATGTGCACACAAAGCTCCTTGATTCATACCGGGGTGGCTGACCCTGTGGCTGGGTGAGGGTCCTTCGGCATTACTTAATGCTGCATTTACTAGCACCAGGTAGCAGCCCTCGGTAACTCTGCAGCCCAGAACTCCTGGAATCTGGATCAGGCATTACATGTTCCTCTAAGACTGCTGGGGGCCCAAACAGTGTGTCTTCAAGCGTTTAACTCTCCTGCTCTCAAGTGGTCTATCCTTCCTCAACTCAGTTGACAAGGCAGACCAGTGGGTCAACAGTCTTCTGTGAATGTTGGTGTTACCCATACATCACTGGTAATGGATTATTATGCTCCTAAAATAACTCTGGAGATGAAGCCATCCGCCACAGTGATTATGGGGTACCTGCATCACAGACGGTCTAAAGTTAGTTAGAATTTGCAAGCATCTCGCACTTACTATATCACCTCTTTACATTAACTTGATTTAGTTTTAACCCTTTATATGTATAACCTTTTTCTGTTTAGTTGCAATTTTACTGAGTACTTGCATGTGTAATCATCATGTAGCCTCTCCCTAAGCAGTGCATTCTAAAGTGAATGAAAGCAGCTTGACATGCTTCACAAAAAACCCTAAAATAGATAAATTATACTTCTTCACAGAAAAAATATGTACAGCCGTTCTTCTCATCCTGTCTACCATAGTCCATGTAATCAAGCAGCAGCACAGCTCGCTGCAAGAATGGTATTGGAGTCCTCTTAAGCTGTTTAACTTAAGCAATGGCACAAATGTCAAAATGTGCTAGTAGGTCTCAGAGAAAAACGCTGACAGTCAGTCACGAGACAAGTGGCTGTGACCTGTCCCTCCAACGAGAAGCGTTATTGAGTTTGCCACTTTTCATTTGCCCTTTACAGAAGTGAAGCTTTAACTGGGGCACCTGCTCTATTTATATTTGTAAGTGCTTTCTACTAAGGTTTACTTTCTGTGAAATGAGCGAAAGGGCCAGGACAGAATCTCACCGGCCCGTTTATCCAGCAAGAGTCCACAGTTTTGCACAAAATGTCTACCCAACTAGAGTACTTTCTACTGGTTAATTAGTAAGTGCTACTTTGATGGGTAAATGTCTAGTGCATATGCTACACTACAACTGTGTAATGGGCCACGGGGAAATGTCTCTAGTGACCTTGCGTACATTTCATTTCAGCAATGTGATTGTTTCTCGGGCTGTGGGGGGAGCCATAAAGCCCCCACGGTCCCTGCCAGCTCCCCGTCCCCAGTGGGAGCAGGCATTGCTCACTTAGCCAGGGAGCAGCAGAATCCTGCTCCTTGCATGCAGAGGCAATATTTCTATCTGTTTGCCTGCCAACTTGACAGCGGGCAGGGAAACAGATGAAACGTCCTCTCTCTCCCAGCAGCAGGAAGCATTTTTCCTGCTCCCGCCCACGGGGGGGATTTCTGTTCGTTCTCACTTTGTGGAAGCTTTAAATTGCTCCCGCCAAGCGAGAGCAAAGAGAGGTTTCACGGTCTGCACTAGTGTGGACAGGAAAACAGTTATGTCCTGGGGGGGGGGGGGCACCCTGGGGCATAGCTGAGTCTGGCCCTGAGGGATGGGGTGTAAAATCTGAACCTAACTATAACGTCCCTGTAACCTTTGTTTTTTAATGTAAAAATCTAAGGTTTTCTTAATTCTCTTTCCTGACTATAGCATCCCAGTAACCTCTGTTATTTTCAGTGATTTTCTACCGTCTTTTAATGCTTTTTCCTAACTATAATGTCCTTGTAACCTTTTGTTTTTAGTGATTTTCACTGTTTCCTTTAATATAAATTGTGCTACAATTTTACCTATTAGTTCCATTTAGTAATATACATTTTTACAAGTTTTTAAATACATTTTAGTCACACATTTGTCTTATTGTAACTTTTAAAAGTAACAATTACAAATCAAGGTAAGGTAACATGTATTATTTCTATAAATACAATACACCAAGTTTTTCTCTAATTTTTATTCATTTTAATGATTCACTGTGCCACCACAGATTCGAAAAGGTAGGCCATACGAGTACTCTATGGGTACTAGTTCCTGGGACAAAATTGCGATGTATCCACTGATTCTATAAAATGTTTAAAAAATATATACATTTCATATACAGGCCACACAAATTTAACATTTACATCAGAGAAACCATATCCATACATTAATATTTGGAAGCCTAATTGTGTTTCATAACATATTTATTTTACGAGTTTGATGAATCAGCGGATCCAGCGCAATGCCATCATAGATCTGCCGCAATTCCAGGAACACACCTAAACCTCAAATTCTCATTGGATATACTAAGTCTCCACACATGCAAATAGCAAACCATACCCTAAATCAGTTATTTGGGTTTCATATCTCTCTGTAGACAAACTGAAGACCACAGCTTTAAAGTTTAAAGTCAGTGTGTCTTCTGCTGAAGCTAGAAGAGAAGGGGAAGAGCAGGACAAAGAAGAAGACTTACCGCCTTAAAAGAAGTCCTCCAATATTTGGCAATATTTCTCCATCCCTTCAGGCTAAAAGAAAGTTCTTGCAAAAATTGTTCAATGCAAGTTATGACCAAAAACGTTTTGAGAGGTACTTGGAAGAAGTATTCACATAGCACATCCTCCATGTGGAAACATCTGAAAACCATATATACAAAGACATTTGACAGGATGATGAGAGAGGGAAGGTGGTGAATCATCATCATTAGCTGAACCATCTGTTGGACCCTTACCACCTAACCAGATGGCTACCATCCCCCAGTTCCACCAAAAATGCAAGACATGGTGACTCATTGTGGCAAATGCCATATGCCAGTTGCACAACAAATGTCATTAGTTGCCCAGTTTATGGATGCTGTCAAAAACATAATTATTACGTTTTTTTCACCCCACTGTTCCACCTTCTATTTCTCTTTAAACACAAGTAGATATCTGAAAAGCAAATACAGAATACATTTAACTTTACATTACATACTATAAACAAGTGAGTAGCTACATAAGTGGTTATGTCAGTGTGTAAAAAGTTGTGTACGTGTCTGAGTATGAGTGTATAAATGAGTATACTAGTGGCTATATGGGTGGATGACTAGGTGTTTGAGTGGTTGAGTAATATGTGTAGGAATGTGTCAGTGCCTCTGAGGGTGTCTCACTGGATGTGGAAGTAGCTGTATGGCAACTGTTGTGTTAATGAATGTTTGGGTGTATAGCTGGGTAAGCAAGTGGCTCTGTTGGTGGGGGATACATAAGTGCGCTGTGGGTGTGTGAGTGGGTGTATGAGTGCAATTGCCATTGTCTGACTGGGTGTGTGCGCTGGCTGTATGGTTGTCTAAATAGGCTTGTGAGTGACTGTATGGGTGGGTGACTGGGTGTATAACTAGGTGTGTGGGTGTGTAAGTGTGTGTATAACTGAATGACGATGTAAGTTGATGTATAATTGAGTAAATGGGTGTATGAATGGTTTTATGGGTGTGTGACTGAGTATGCAGTTACTTTCTGGCTTTATGAGTGGTGGGTATATAAGTTCTTTTGTGGGAGTGTAACTAGGGTGGGTAAATACCTGCCTGACTGTGTGAGTGGGTGCAAATTATATCATATTAAAGTGCATACTATAAGCAACCACACACATCTAATTTTAAAAACATTCATTCATACTGGATTATTAAATACTTATATTTTCAATATAGTAATTCATCTTCCACTTTTGCTGTTTGCTATTTATTTAGTTAATGTTCTCCTCCAACTTCTATTTTGCCTTTTACTGTAGTGTCATTTTCTTTCAGCTTATATACATTCACAGTTTTTTAAAATATACTTTTTTAAAGTACAATCTAATTAACACACCTGTAAACTCTCTTTGCTGTTGCCCTACTTTTATTTGATATATGTTAATATCTGCTTTCCACTGCAAATCTGAAGTCAGAAATATGGCACTACTCTTCTACTCTCAGTACAAAAGTACCAATAATGTCTACTCTTTCCACTGTGCTGTCACTCATACTCCCGTACTTAACAAATCACACACTTCCTTCCATATTTTATTTTTGTTATACCACTCCAAAATGATAACTATTGTGTGACCCTTTCCATGTTTCCTGCAAAAATGTCCAGTTTTTTTTTGTGGATCCATGTATCCACTGCAGGGCTCAGCGCAGCCCCCATATGGCCCATGGTACGTCTGCAGATCCACACGAAAGTTGTTAAAAGCATTCAACAATAGGCTGCTAATGCTTTTCATTTATGCTTTATTTTATAAAATATTGTCAATTATAAGACATACACTCCTTAAAAAGCAATTTGTGTATACCAGTCTGGTTTTCACTTTCACATTGCAGTCTCTTTTGTTCCCTTCCCTACCACACTCTTTTAGCTCCGTTTCCATAGCAACCATGTTGTTTCCAAGAGTCTTTGCATACCAATAGACAAAAGTTCACAATAATTTCTCTCAACAGCATACTAGCTTCACATACACTGTAGCAGGTGTGGTTGACTGTTTGCAATTCCAAGCATACCCCAAACAGCATAACTTTTTTCTATTTTTCCAAAGTCAATCACAGAGTTAATTGCCTTTTTCCTAAAGTTACCACCTAATTTTAGTTTGATGCACATCTTCACCCCATCTAATTAAATATGATCTTTTATAGTCAAATCAATTCAAGTCAATACATCTTTATTCTGCCAAAATTTACCATAAAGGATGTTCAAACATGATAAACAAATATCCAATTAGAACATACAACATTCTAAAAGCAATATAAAATCAGTACAGTAAAATTTCAATCAATCTGTTTAAAATATAATATCAGCTTTTATCACAAGGATAAAACTATTACTAAAATTCTAGCAGTGATGCAACCTGCAATTCTTCTATTAAGAACAGTTTGTTTGAAACAATATAAAAGAGCAAACTACACCCAGGGATCTAACCTTCATAGATTTCCTACATCTCACTGCAGCTCTGAGAACGGAACTGACTGTGAAGCCATCATCACAGCTATTTCTCTACATTTCTGGTGCCTTAAGGAATTTATTAAGAGTTTAAGAAAGTAACGAAACAAAGAATTAAAATTGTTGCTAAAAAACATAAAATGTAACAGGGTTTGGTGTGCCACACCATCACATGGGCAAAGCGGAGCAAACTGTCCAATGCATTACAGTCCACCCAAAAACAAAAGAACCGCCAAACCGTTCTGACCCAGAAACGGAAGAGGAAAGGCCTCTCCAAGTATGTTAGATCGATGGTCAGCCATAGTACAGGTTCAGCAGGCACTAAAAAACCTATAAAATCCCCTCAAAGAGTTTTTACTTAATTCATATTGCAACCTCTGCATTATGCATTTTGCGGAGCTCCGAAAAGTGATTTATCATCCCTTGTGATACTTAAAGGGACGGTGAACAGGGCGCGCAACCCCAACACGCACAAAGTTTTAGAAATGTAATCTAGAAAAGGAATTGTAAGGCCCTTGTCCAAGATAAGAGAGTTGTGATTATATCCCTGCACAAACTGGAATCATGGTTAAGCCACAAACTAACCCAAAACAGCAAAGGAGCCACATTTACTTTATCTGAGAAGTACTGTAAGTTTAGCTCTGAATGCATGATGAAATTTGAGCTTGAGGTGGGGAGATAGAGTAGCCCCCGGCAAATTCAATTTTCCTTGACTTGGAGGAAGGAAGCATTAAGACGTCCCCATATCCCTGCACCATAAAGGGCTGCCGAAACAAACTGAGTGTTATAAATATTTAAATGTTCTGTTATAGTTTAATTGCTGTCTTCCATTGTAACTGTCTTCTCCTCTTCAAAACTGCCTCCTTCTGCTGTATCTTGTTCCTGTGTGCTACTCCTGTTTGTCTCCAAAATGGTCAGAGTCTGGATTTTGGGCCATAGTTTTGTATTTTGGCCCAGAGAGAGTATTAGAAAGAGTGGCATTGAAACTGACCTAGGTTTACCTGATGCATCCATTACTTGGGATGGTCAGAGAGGGTTAAAGTGGCATTAAGTGCTGGCTTAGTTTGAAAGAATTACATATTGCTTACATCCAGACTTTATGATTGTGCTCTGTGGTGGCAATGACCTAGGCACAATTCCTGAGGTAGGATTGGAATCCTAATGAAGGATACCTATGCTAAATTCATTTCACATTTCAGAATACTGGCTTGGTGTTCTCTGACATTTGCCAAAGACAGAAGTGACAGTGGAGTACCCAAATTTGTATGCAGATAGAGAAAACCAGGAAACATGTAAACCTTGGCTCTATATACCATAACAACTTACGTTTTGACATGGGTAGACTATATAAAAAAGATGGAGTCCATTTCACAGACACAGGGTATTCCTCAACAACTTAAAACACTGTATAATGTTTTATGTGCAATTATCATCTACACACCATAAACACAAAGGCTTTTTTTCAGAACCAATTATTTTCCCAAAAACGAATTATTTTTGTTTTCAATTTTTTTCTCATTTCTCACTCGGTTCCTTGGATTCGCCATGGATCCGTGGTCAAATAAGGTGTCTACTGGCTATGATGCAGCTTGATCCATGACATATATGTGGATCTTTCTCTGACCTAAGCACACATTCATTACAAAACAACAGCACATTTAATACAAAAATATCCTATTACAAGTTATATAACTGTATTACTGCCTGTGTGTGGGTATGTGAGTAGCTGTGTAAGTAACTGTGTGGGTGTGTGAGGGGCTATATGGGTGTATGAGTGGGTGTCCTAGTGGCTGTGTGGGTGTGCATCTGGGTGTGGGAGTGACTGTGTGGGTAGCTGTCTAGTATCCGTGTGGGTGTTTGAGTGGGTTTCCGGATATATGAGTGAGTGTGTAACTGGTTGTATGGGTGTGTGAGTGTGCACATGGATGTATGGTCTTGTGGGTGTGTATTTGTTCTGTGAGTGGCTGTGTGAGTGGTTGTGTGGGTGTGTAAATGGGTGTGTGAGTATGTGGTGGGTGTGCGAGTGAGTGTGATAGTGCTTGTGTGGGTCTCTGAATTGGCATGCTAGTCGTTCTCTGGGTCTGTAAGTGGGTGTGTTAATTGCTGTATTGGTATGGTATGTGGATGGGTGTCTGTTTTATTAGGTCTCCATTGGTGTGTAACTGTCTGTAAGGGTGTGTGTGTGTTAGTGTTTGGTGTGTGTGTGATTGGGCGTGTTAATGGCTGTGTGGGTATGTGAGTAAGTGTCTGACTGGCTGTATTAGTATGTATGTGGGTGTGTGATTACCTATGTGGGTGTGTGAATGGTTCTCTGGGTCTCTGAGAGATGTATGTATCAGTGACTATGGGTGACTATGGGTGTGTTAGTGGGTGTGTGAATATCTGTATGGATGTGTGACTGTGTGTGTGAATAGTTGTTTGAGTGTTTAATTGGGTGTGTGGGTGGTTTTCTGGGTCTATGACTGGGTGTGTGAGTGCCTTTGTGCGTCTCTGATTGGATGTGTGAGTGGTTCTCTGAGTTTCTGAATGGATGTATCAGTGACTGTATGGGTATGTGAGTGGCTGTATGAATGTGTGGCTGGGTGTGTGAGTGTATGTGTGTGAATGGGTGTGTAAGTGGTTTTCTGGGACTTTGAGTAGGTGGGTGAGTGGCTGTATGTGTGAGTGGGTGTGTGAGTGGTTGTGTGGTCTGTAGATAGTGTGTGAGTGGTTCTCTGGGTCTGTAGGTGGGTATGTAGTGGCTGTATTGGTGTGTGAATGGGTGTGCAAGTAGTTTTCTGGGTCTCTGAATGGGTGTGTGACTGACTGCATGGGTGTGTGAGTGGTTATGTGTACATGTGTGTTAGTGTTTGGTGGCTGTGTGATTGGGTGTAATATTGGCTGTGTGGGTCTGTGAGCAGGTATATGGCTGTATATGGGTGTGTGAATGGGTTTGTGAATCCATGTGTGGTTGTGTGAATGGATGTATGAGTATTTTTCTGGGTCTCTGAATGGGTGTTCGGCTGGCTGTGTGGGTGTTTGAGGGGGTGTGAGTGGTTTTCTGGGTCTCTAGGTGGGTACATTAGTGCCTGTGTGGGTCTGTGAGTAGATGTATGACTGGTTCTCTGGGTCTGTATGTGGGAGTGGCTGTATGAGTAAATAAATTGGTGTACGTGGTAGTATGGGTGTGTGATTGGTTGTGTGGGTATGTATGTGGTGTGTGAGTGTGTGATGGGGGATGTATACGTGGGTATGTAAGTGGATGTGTGGGTCTCTGAGTGGTGTGTGAGTGGCTGTACTGGTATGCAAGTTGGTGTATCAAATGTTTTGCTGTATGGGTGTGTGAGTGGGCGTGCAAGTGGCTGTGTGGATCTGTGAATGGGAGTGTGTAAGAGGCTGTATTGGTATGGCTGTGTGAGTAGATGTGTGAGTGCCTGTGTGGGTCTGTGAGTGGGTGTTTGAGTGGTTCGTTGGGTCTCTGAGTGGATGTATCAGTGATTGTATGTGTGTGTGAGTAGGTGAGAAAGTGGCAGTATGGATGTGTGACTGGGTATGTAAGTGGCTATGTGAGTGTATGAATGGACATGTGAATGGTTTTCTGGGTGCGAGTGCCTGTTAGTGTCTGTGATTAGATCAGTGACTGTATGGGTGTGTGAGTGCCTGTATAGATGTGTGACTCGGTGTGTGAGTGGTTGTATGAGAATATTATTGGGCGAATGATTGGTTTTCTGGGTCTCTGACTGGGTGTGTGTATGCCTGTGTGGGTCTGTGATTGGATGTGTGAGTGGTCCTCTGAGTCTCTGAGTGGATGGCCCTGTGATTGTATGGGCATGTGAGAGGGTGTGTGAGTGTCTGTATGGGTGTATGAATAGGTATATGCATGGTTTTCTGGGCCTCTTGTTGGGGTGGGTGAGTGGCTATATGGATGTGTGAGTGTTGTGTGAGTGGTTGTGTGGGTGTATGCATGGGTGTATGAGTGTATGATGTGTGGGTATGTGAGTGGGTATGTAAGTGGCTAAATGGGTCTGTGAGTGGTTATGTAAGTGGATATATGGGTGTGTACATGGCGATATGAGTGAGTGTGTGAGTGCCTGTGTAGATCTGTGAGTGGGTTAGTGAGTGATTTTCTGGGTCTCTTAGTGGATGCATCAGTGACTGTATGGGTGAGTGACTGTTGGGTGTATGAGTGGGTATGTGAGTAGGTGTACGGATGTGTGAGTGGGTGTGTGAGTGGTTGTGTGTGTGTGAGGGAATGTGTGAGTGGGTCCTTCAGCACAGCAGTCTAGCTGATTGACAGCCCTTTCAGAAGCACAGCAGTCATTCTTCCTGCCGGGAAGAAGGACTGCTGTGCTGCTGAAAGTATTGTCACTCAGTTAGACTGCTGCACTAGAGAACTACTGCCCTGCTTTGCTGACCTGCTGCCTGCTGCCCTCTTGCCTGGATGAGAAGGGCTGGGCCTGCATCTCTTGAACCCAGAACTCAAAGTAACTCCAAGGGCTAGTTGACTGGCCTCCTGATCTGAAGCCCCAGAAACATAACAGGCTTCCAACAACCTTTCATCTGCACCTAGACGCTGCCATCTGTGAGCCTACCCTGTCAAGTGGTGCCACCCCAGTTGTGGATCCTTTGAAATGGGCTTAAGGTGGTCTGCCAGCTTCCGTTGACCCAGTGGAATCGACACATCTTCTCTTCTGCGTGAATTGAACTTGAGCTGAACCGCTGCATCTCCGCTGCTGCATGGACTGGACCATTCACAAACACCTGCATCGTCGCCATTGCCCACAGCAACTTCAGAACTGTCGCGACACGATGAATCCTCTGGACAGGCTCTTGCATCTCTCAACAGCAGTCTCGACAATGGTGGCAGACTTTGCATCTCAGTCTTGCAGTCCCTTGGAACTGAGGCATCGCCCTGAATGTGCACTGCACCCTTGAAACAGGACTTCGCATCACAAGCTCTATTGATGGGATCCTCGACACCGACTCAGGCCCTCGCATCACAGTCTCACCACATCTCGGATTCAAAACATCGCAAAGCTACACAATGCATCTCCGGAGCGGATCCTCACAATAATCCGCAAATCAACATTTAAGGTACTCCGTTCAGTGGGCCTAATTGGGTCCCAGTAGCCAGCCCGTGCTCCATCGAGGTGGGCCTGAACTTGTGACTTTGTCCTGGTACGGCAAAACATGATATCCACAGTTATCACATTGTTCTTTTTTGCACTATTTTCACTAAAATCCTTAAAGTTGTATAGCTTTGGTTCTGATGATTGAATGTTGGTCATTTCGATCTTGTTATTTATTTATTAAAAAGTGCTATTTTCCTAACTTAGTGTTGGATGCTTTTTCTGAGGTGGTTTCACTTTATTACTTTTTGAAGTGTTCCACAAATACTTTATACATTGCCTCTAAAGCTAGCCTGACTGCTCTATGCGAAGCTACCTGAGTGCCGAGCACAGGTTAATTGAGGGGTAGCTTGTGCCTCACCCTCACAAGGATTGTGGATGCTTGTTGACAGGTCTCACACCCTAGTCAACCAACAACCCAATTTTTCACACTGGTGGCAACGGTTGAATGAGGACTTGTGCCATACAGTGATTTTTTGTTACAGGACCATCCCATAAATAAGACCAATTTGAGTTTTTTTAATTCTCCTTTTTCTCTCAAATAGTCATTTTTTTCAAATTTGATTTCTGCCTAACCTTCACACACTTTGGACTTTGTTTTGTTACTGCACCAGTGATACCTTGCCATAATGTTACTGGATCACAACTGCCTACAATACTACAACATGAGGAATCTGAAGAAGTTCTGCAAGGGCTGGTGGTGAAGAGGAGATCCACTAAGTGGGATCTTTTGGCAGCCTGTATGCTTATGAGGAAGTAAGCAGGATGGGGGTTTCAACAAGGGACCAAGATGGTGATGAGCCTGAGAAGGATGAGGAGAATTAGGAAAATTACTTAGGAGTGGCTCTAGAGGAGAGCTGACTCTCCTGCTGGATCCAATACAGGAAGCAGTGTATCCTCCCACACCCTGTCTCCTGAGGTGTTAAAGGACAGACAGGCTGAGAGGGACCTGAAGCTGCCACTAGCCAGCCTGGCCATGGGGGAAAGAAGAGTTAATTCTGAAAAGGCTTAGCAGAGGATAGAAGGGCAGAAGCTGAGAGAGCCTTAGACCAGGAAAAACTGGTCATGGGAGTAGGACAAAATAAGGATGAGAGAATCTTGGAATAGAGAAAAATCTTGTTGGAACATAAACTGAGTCTTGAGGAGCTGGACTTGAAGGTGAAGCAGCTTTCAGAGTCCAGCAGGAATGGTGCCAGTGAAAGTACAGTGTTTAGTGATGAAGGAAGGATCCACATAACCAAGGTCATGGTGCCTGACCTTGAGGTGGGGGGTGCCATAGAAAGGTGATTTGAGGCATATGAAATAGCTATAGAAATGCACAGGATTCTTGAGGAGCATTGGGAAGCTGCCCTCTGGAGGCATATACCTACTGAGGGGAGGGATGTCCTGCCTGTCTAGAGAAGAGGGACAGGATGAAGTATATTCCATGAAGGATACCCTTGTCAAGAAATATGGTCTCACTACAGAGAAGTCTAGGTTGAGGTTCAGGGGCAGTCAGGAACTCTCTCACCAGTGCTGGGGGGAATCTGTGGATTACTTGTGTAAGTCGCTGGATGGTTGGGTGAAGGGTAGTGAGGTAAACACCTGTGAGGGGCTGTACAGTTTGATCACCAGAGAGCACATCTTTAGTCACTGTTTTCCAGAGCTATGCCAACACCTGGTTGATTGCAAGCATGCTGAACCCAGGGAGCTTGCAAGGGAGGCAGACCTCTGGGTTGGTACTATAATGTCTGGGAGGGCATTGTGGAGAGATCTCAAGGAGGATAGTCTAGGTTCCCCTTGAACTAGTGAGGGGGAGGTACACAGTGATCCAGACAGGTCCCAGTATAGTGTGAGGGTAAAGGATTCCCATGTCCCTTCAAAAGGCAGGAGGGGATGTTACGGTGGGCAGAGGTCCAGGGTGAAACCATTTCCAACTCCGGGGCTTAGATTGCTCCCGGTTGGGAGACAAGCAAGGAAATTATATTTACAGCAATGCCCTTGACAAACCAATCACATATTTAAGTCATGAGACACCCCTAACATCAAAGATTTTGCTAGGGGAGGGTCACACTCCAATGCACATTAGAGACTACTCCTCTGCCTATGTGTCATAATTTGACCAGGCTAGGTGACAGAGGACATTTACATCAACACAGGTCAAAAACACATTGTGTGAAAAAAGTATATGTATATAGGAAGCGCCTCACGGAAGCAACCACCATGAGCTTCTTGTCTGTTACTCACCAACTTGCTTCCTTTCTCATCATTGGCAGCTTTCCTATAAACCGAAAGAACCAACAGCTAGACTAAAAGTGCTTCTTGTGTGTATCCCTGTCAATATGACATATATATCTTAGCCTCCCTAGATAAAGGAACAAAAATTGTCTTCATCACAAACACACTAAAAATTAGTTATATGTGGCATCTAGAATGTGTCTTTATTCCATGCCCAGACTCATGATTAAAACCAAATAATATGTGTAGACCATTTTAATGTGAATGGCTGACATGTTTCAAGTAGGGTTGGGCAGTGTACTCCGCTCCGCTGATGGAGTTCACAGAGTTTTGCCCACTCTGCACAGTGGTGGCTCCTCCACTAAGGGGGAGGAGTGTCGCCCCACTGCTTTTTTGCAGTAAAACACAGAGAAAATAAAATGATGACTTGTGTTGATATCCTTTTATTTTCTCCTACTTCTACCCACAGCTTTGTGTGGGGCGGGGGCACGGGAGGAGTGGTAGCCCCCTGTTAAAGTGCGCAATGGCTGCTTGGACTGCCCTCTTGGCCCGCCTAAAACAGTCTTGCGCACTTCGCATGTTCTCCATGCAACCTGCATTAAAGCCTACATGGAAAACATGCCCATGCCTCCTGAGCACCGAAACCATGCGCTCAGACCAATCACAACACTGCTAGAGCAGCGTTGTGATTGGCTGACTGGGAGCCTGGTTGTGCTTCCTGAGGCTGCGTGAGGGAGGACTACGGAGGAGAGACATGGCGAAGAAGAAGCAAAAAGGTAAGTTTTTTGTGTTTTTTTTTATAGCCAATTACCCCTCCCACCCCACCTCCCTAACTCCGATCCATGCCAGCCTATGCTGACTCTGCATAGAGCACATTGTTCCAGTTTTTCCTCTTGTGTGGCTCGCCAATGTTAAGTTGACAAGCATGAGTGAGGAAATATATAAGCTAGACTACCTCACAGATAGATTTCTCAACACAGCGGTTACAGCAAGTTGTTGCCACTGGTGTTGAGAAACATGCCGCTTGCGTTGAGGAAGCTGTCGCTCGAGTGGAACATCCACTCGAGTGGCAGAAGAAAGCAGCGGCATCTTGCACTGCGCATGGTACCATTTGCACTGATTTTACAACATTGGACAAACTCCCAGCGCTACAAATCCGCGCAAGCAGCATGACTTATTGCATTCTGCCGTTGGTAGAACTACATGGAGTGTGGCAGAGTTTTTTCGGCACTTCACAGAGTTCCACATAGCAGAACTCCCTGAACTCCACCCAGGCTTAGTTTCATTGCCATACAACAACTTACTGGTAATTTCAATAGGGCATGAGAACCAGTGATCACCTAATTATTCACCGGGCCTGTATTAAAAAGAAGAGAATACATGGACATGAGATGCTATATATAGAAATCACGTCCCGCAGGAGTTAACAAATACTCTGCGCACACGGTATGCCGGATGTATAGTTTTGAAATGCTCAATAAAAAATAAATAAATAAAATTAAAAAATACTCTGCGCACACCAAATAATTCAAATATAATGCAGTGTTGGGATATTTACTATATGACCTCCAGGTGATCATCTACCAGTAGGCCATAGGAAGAGAGTGTCTGGCAAAAGGATTGTAGTGCCGAAGAGGGAACAATATGCTTTTTCAGAGGACCCGTATAATCCATTTCTAGCGATCATGACTACGTCTAACAGATGTAGCCTCGAATTCCATTGTGGTAGCACTTCTTGTACCATTCGAAATTATCAACCAAGTCACACAGTGGCTGTTCCACACTGCCATCACATGACATACAGGCTAAATATCAGAAGAAGCTCAAATTGTGACAGTGTGAATTCCCAGTATGGGATAACAGTGACATGTGAGACAACGCACCCCCAATGTCGCCATTTACACTCCAAGTACCCCCATCAGGCTCCACACATCACTAAAGCAAAATAACTCAGCCTCAAGCCATCCCATCTCTATTCATGTCTCAGAAGCACAGCCCAACATGATAACATTGTGGGGGGGGGGGTGCAAGATGCATTGTGTTTTCCCTTGATGACGTGAGTTGGGAGATGCTCTCAAGATATACTGTTTTTCTTGCCCCCTTTCCGCACGCCTGAAATTGGGCTGTTACCTCTTTTCTGTTGACAACCTGGAGGGCTCTCTTCACATAAGGTGATATGTGTTTTGTGTACCCTCATTGAGGACCTAAAAACGAGGGCAATCAAAGACAATAAGCCTGATAATATTCTAGTATGTCCTGAGAAAAACAACAGAGAAGATGAACCAAACAAAGTTAGCGTAGCCACTGACCAGGATAATCAAAGGATAGTTACCATAGAAAAATTACATCTGGAAGAAAAAGAAGGAGCTTCAACCCAATCAACACAATTAAACATGACCAGACATATGGAAAAAAAACTAAAGAAACAAAAAAAAGCTGAGAAGACAATCCAATTAAATATAAGCTGGGGACAGACTACACATGGCTCAACCAACCCAGCAACAACATTTAAACAGACACAGGACCAGCAATCAAATAAAAAACTATACCCAATGTTCTCCAAACAGACAAAAGTAAATAACAGATCAGGCAACGAGCAGATGACAGCGAATAGTTCAATTGAACCAGCGATTAGAGAAAAGCAGAAGAAAGTTGAACATCTAGCCATCAGAGAAACTCAGAAGACACTCGAGCAAGAAGAGGCAGAAAAGAGGGATCTCAAGGGCACAACAACAATGAGCCTTGATAAAATACCAAAAGAACATCCCAAACACAAACTGGGGGAAGTTAATACCCAACTAAAAGTGTCAACATCTAAGCCTTCAGTTGAGATTAAGCTTGATGCAACTAAATCCTTGCGCAACATAACTTTCAACAATTCATGCCCGGCCAATAGAAGAGACGCACATCGAAGCGTCTTCCAGCCATCTTATAAATCAAAGGGCAGACATTACATCATAAATAGGAGCAATCTACTAAGGCTCCTACAACACATTCCTTTGTTGTCGAACATAACAAGGGCTGATATGGAGAGTGTTCATTTCGAAGCAAGGGACGAAAACCCCAACCAGGAAAACACGGTAGTGACGTGAATAAATCATTACATCGCTGAAGCCGTCCTCTTGGAAATAGAAACCTTCAAAAATTGGGGTATAACAGTCACGACACCTGAGCAAGAAAAATACCCGCACATTTTACTTGAAATATCAAATATGGCCAATGACAGAAAGAAAGTAAAGCAACACCCGAGCATTATACTGAAAGGCACCTCGAACAAACAACTAGAACAGAAATGTATTAACCTAAGCATCATTGTAGGTACCCAGGGGGAAGCAACTACACATAGAACTATAAAAGAAGAGGCACCCCAAACTACCCAATGGAAGGAGAATTACAATGGGAATTACAGCGACACTAAGAGTTCCACTCACTATACCTGACGCCAAAAAGTACAAGGAGGACTCTTCGGTTGCTTTTAAAGCTAAGTCCAGAACAAACCCGTCAACAGAGGGAAACACCAGCAAACAAGGCCAAAAAACACACCAAAGTCTCAAAGTTGTATCCTGGACTGTGGCTGGTCCACAGAAACCCCTTAAACAAGTGACAGCAAAAAATAAATTGCTAGAGGGCGACATCTTATGCCTACAAGAAACCTGGGCTATTGAACCGGTAAACTTGGAAGGGTATGTGGGTTTCCACCAACCTGCAGCCAAACTCAACCGTTATGGAAGACCATCAGGTGGGATCTCGACCTATGTCAAGCATGAAAAACAACTAACTGTCAGGAATATAAACACCAACTCAAATATGTTACAAGCACTGTTATTAGAAGGAAATAGCGGGAAGGAAAAAATTGTTTCTTTGCTTATAATTAATTTATATTTAAATACATCAGCCCAATGGAAACTAAAGGCTACACAACAGATGATTACAACAATGCAGGAAATTCTATGCTCACATTGGTCGCCGGCGAAATTGCTTGCGGGTGATTTCAACCTGCAACACTTAGGAATAATCCAGCCCAAAAGGAACTACCTAACTAGATCGGAAAGAATTTTTAACAACTTTTTACTAGAATACGAACTTACTTCAGTTGAGTATTTACACAAAAGGTCAGAACTAAACATTCAAATGAGAAATACATTTAAGAACAGCTCCACAATGGATTACATATTTCTATCTGACCAGCTAGTCTCTAAAATTGAGGACTCTGAAATGAAGACAGACGACACAAGCGATCACTCATTACTCCTCGTAGAGCTCAATGCCACTATCAAAGACCGAGAAACAATTACAACGGTCTCCAAATCAACGGGTGCCGAAGAACATGTCCTGGTGAGAAGAACAAAATGGAACACCAATCAGGTGACGGCCCTAAAATATTGGAAAGAAAAACAAGAACACATAGGAAACAATTGAGGGGTAGCACCAAATAGGGAAAATTGGGCAGGGTGGACAAATGACCTGAAAACATGCCTGAAGAAAGCTGATCCCAACCATTTCACAATCCATGGTCAATAATAAAAAGTTGGCTGAAACGACTTGAAATTTAAGAAGGGCAAAAAGAGCATACAAGACAGTCGGCTCTAAAAATACACGGGATAAGTATAAAGAACTACACAAAGAACAGAGACACCTGCTCTGGACAATCAAGCAAAACAGGCTTGGCGAAGAGTGGATCAAAATCCACAAAGTAACTAAACCTTACAAACAACGACAACTCTGGCAATATATAGCAGAGCTAGACAATAATAGAGTAGCTCGGAGTAACGCCGTCCACGCCGACGCATGGGTGAGACACGTAGAAACAACATACACAGACAAGGAAGACAGCATTAAATTTGCCAGCGCTATGGTGTATACAGAGAACACAAACATAAACAAAGAGGCGGAACCCATAAATCCCACAAATACAGCCATCCTTAAAGACCAGGACGTGACATCCGTCGAAAAAGTGATTAAAAAGATAAGGAAAGATGGTGCACCAGGACCCAATGGTCTCCCGGCCGCAATGTTCAGGGAAGATCCAAATTACTGGGGGATAGTTCTATCCGGCCTATTCACCGAATGCCGATTACAGGGCAAAGTGCCAGACTCGTGGCGCGGGTCAATCCTACAACCTATATTTAAGAAGGGGGATTACACACAACCAAAAAACTATAGATTAATTGCCCTGCTGGACATCAAAGCGAAAACCTACGCAAACACCTTGCTGACAGAATTAATCAGATGGGTTGAAGACAATGAAATCTTCCCTTTCTACTAAACAGGCAGGGCCGGTCCTAGGCATGGGCGGTATGGGCAGCTGCCCAGGGCCTCGCGCTCAGGGGGCCCCCTGCCGGCCCCGCAGAGTAGGGAAAAGTGCACTCGCGCAGGCAGTAAGGCACTTAGAGGGGCCTCACATCTTCCCTTTCGCCCGGGGCCTCAGAAGGCCTCAGAAGGCCTAGGACCGGCTCTGTAAACAGGTTTCCGCAAAGGCTGCTCGACTGTTGACAACATTACGGCAATATCGTATTTAGGTCAGCAAGCCAATTGCAGGGAAAATAAACCAGTCTATGCTTGCTTCATAGATTATTCAGCAGCGTTTGACGGAGTGCTGCGTGAAAAGCTTTGGTTCAAATTGCACAACTGGCAAATTCCTTCTGGCCTACTTAATGCAATTATTTTACTATATAGTAATACTTGGATCAGAGTTAAACTGACAAACAACATCACAACAAAAAAGTGTTTCACAAATAGGGGCTTAAAACAGGGATGCGTACTTACCCCAACACTTTTTAATTTATACACTGCGGATCTAAGCAAGGTCATACAAAGCGCAAACCCAGCAGTCCCGAAAATAGGTGTCAGCAAAATTCAAATCTTACAATAGCTGGGATCCATTAATAACGGCTTGTGTACAAAAGACCACACGATCCATAGAGGCCCTTTTTCGTTTTTCGAGCAAAACCAATTGCCGAATTGAAGACCCTGTACAAAGCTAAATGTTTGCCTGTCGCTACCTATGGGGCGGGGGTGTGGGGGACACATAAATGTACCCAGATACAAGTTATGGAAAACAAGTTCTTAAAGCGTCTCTTATCAATTCCAACTTGTTCATCAAACATCTTTTGTCATACAGAGATGGGCATAGAATTTGTGAGTGATATTATTCATGTCTCTCCACTACTTCTATGGGGGAAAATCTGGCTATCTGAAGATTTGCAGCAGTCAAAAGAAATTCTGAGGGATTGCATAAAGCTAGATTATGCCATGCAGATCCCTTGCAGATCCCATGGTTATCATATGTGAAGGAAACTTTCTATAAAGTTGGTCAGGGTCATATTTATGAAAATCCAGAATCTATTCAGCAGGATACAAAGATTATAATTAAAAACGCTTATCGTAATGCGTTGGGTCTGTTAAAAAACAATGAACAAGTACCATATCAAATGGGTAAATTGCAGCACCAATTTTATTTATCATTTACTGTACATACTCAATGGCGTTTTTATTTGACGAGATTTCGAGTAAATATATTGCACTTTCTTTTTGCTTTTACGAAACAAGGGGGTTGGGGTGAGAGGCTACCCCCTTGTCCATGTGATAACAAAGCTCAACAATGCACTTTACATTTTGTTCTTTTTTTATTGCACTTTGTATAAATATCCAAGAAATCGGTTTATTAAACCTATTTTATTGGATATTCGACCCTGCAACTATAAAGAAGGATATGAGTACCTAAAATTGTTGCCTACCGCTGCTACGTGTAGCGCCATGCTTAGTTTTATCAGATTGGAACTTACCATCAGAAAACGATATTGAAAATTTTGGTTGCTTTAGCGGGAGTACTGTGTAATTACTTGACGAAAATTTCAGGGCAATGTAAGCTTGTAAGCATGCAGGGTTGAATTGGTCTACATCTGATATTCAGGATTTAAATAGCACAATGCACTTTATTGTTATATGTTTTTTTTTCTTATTTCCTCTTTCGATGTATTGCAACTTTCTCTGGGTAATGTGTTCAAAATGGGGTCGAGAAAATTCATTATTTGGAAGTAACCTGAACCTGTAGATCCGATAAACCATTTGTAAAATTGTGTTTTTAAAAAATGTATACTTTTATGATTCTTTTTGATGAATCGAAATAAAGTTTTATGATGATGCTCTAGATTCCTATATTTGAGTAATGAATTAAAGATAAATCCAGAAAAGATCAAAGGTCTTATCTTCGGTAATTGTAAAAGAAAAACAATCCTAAAATGGCACCTGGGAAAGGAGACAATAACTGTATCAAAGTTCTACAACTACCTTGGGTGCTGGTTGAGTGACTCAGGAAAAGCTAATATGCACTTACATAAAATGGTATCGAAGGCTGAATCAACAATATACGCTTTGTGCAAACTACAGGAAAAAATGCAGAACCACACCACCCTTCCAATCAGAAAAGTAGTACAAGCGAAAATAAGGGCAGTTACGGGATACGCCCAGCAGGCCTTCCCAGGCAAAATGAGTACTATGATGGATAAAGCACAGTGTTGGGCGTATAAATGTATTTTCAAATTACCAGAATACACACGCAATAGCGGGATCCGCCTGGAATTTGGCCTGGTGCAGCAGAGCAAAGAATGCCTAGGCGCACATGCAAAATACTATTATTATGTACTTAAAGCGCCGGACGGGAGGTTGAAGAGCAGGTTAAAAACTATCTATGATGGCCTAACCAATCCATGGCAGGCTTATCTGCAGGAAGCAGTGGAAGTTTTAGGCTTGGCAATTCAAAATTGGAGCCAGGGAGGCCTAACCTATCCGAGTATCAAAAACGCAATAAACAAACAATTCTATCGATTGTCAAGAGAAAACGATTTAACAAATCTGGAAAAAAGAAGAGGCAAACCCGGGGTGATAACAACCTACAAGAAATACAAACTCCAGCCCTATCTTAATCAAGCACGTGGGAGAAAGGCCCTAAAAAACATCCAGTGGGCTAGACTTGTACCTCTCCCTATAAAAGAGCTAAACCCGAGTTGGAAAACCTTGGAAAATAAGAATGGATGCAGAATATGTGATTTCAGAACAGAATCGCTGCTACATTTGTTGTGCTGTTGCATGGGGCTCTTACAATCCCGGCTGAAACTACTAAAACCCATATGGTTACGCAAAGGTGTTCGAACGACAAAAGAGGCAGTCACAGCTACATTTGATATCACACTAACAACTGATCTGGCCAGAATAGAGAGATACATGCAGGAAGTCCGCTCAATACTGGGCAAAGATAATGAATCAGACAATTGCATAAAAATACACTCGATCTGTACAAAAGAAGTGACAACTCTGCAATAATGTCTTTTAAATTAATTAATTATATAGATTTTATACTGTTTTATGTTTGGTTACAGAAAGAAAAGATGTATAACTGTCATTTAATCATTCCCTTGCATTTTAATGTGTAATATATTGCAAATGATTTTAAGTAACTGAGCAATAAATACATTTTTGGTTGATTGATTATGTACCATTATCTTTTCTTTTTATAGTGTGTGACTACAGTTGCACGCCCCGCCTCTCCCAGAGATCAGTTGTTACCCAAAACAGGTGAGTGTGTTTGTTTGTGTCCCACAAAAGCCTACATTTTTATCAATATGCTTATGTTTCGTTTCTTGCTCTATGTTTATTGTGACATTACCGTTCCCTCACCAGAGTTCATTGGTGGTTTATATGTGTCTACACCATGCAACCCTCTTTGGAAGCATCATACCGACATTACTATGCATGCATCCAGCAGATGTGAGGGGTACACGCTACTTTGAACATATGTGAATTTTTAAACTCACTGGTTTCATAATTCGGACCCATATCCACACGCCTTGGGCCCTCTCAAGTACCATTAGATGATGTGATGTGTAGCATAATAAGAATAAGACACACAGGGGCACATGCATCAACCTATTTAGGAAGTGCAAACGGTGCGAATCAGTAAATTCGGCCGTTTGCACTTCCTAAATACGTTTTTGGGATGCATCATGCATTTTTGTGAAAATCGCTATTTTTATCGATTTCCAAAAATGCGATTGCTTTTAAGGAATTGCAATTTTGCAATTCCTTAAAAGCAATGCATCATTGTTTTGAAATTTGCGAATTTCAAAATAGGGGGTGCAAATTACCACGAGGTTGAACCTCGTGGTAATTTGCGAAAATGTTTAAATATGCACAAAAATGCATTTTTTAAAGTGTAATGTTACAGACACACATGTCCTTAGGACATGTGTGTGTGAAACATGCACATAAAAATACATTACAGGACCATGTAATGCATGAATAAATTGCGATTCTAAAAAAGAAAATCGCAATTTGAAAATGCCTTCCCATTGATTCCTATGGGCCTTTTGGCCCATAGGAATCAATGGCCCACATGCATCAAGGGTTTTTGGAGTCGCAAACGCAGAGATTCCTTAAAATCGGCCGTTTGCGATTCCAAAATCCATTTTTGGAATGCATCATACATTTTCAGAAATCGCAACATTTTTGCGATTTCTAAAAATGCGATTGCTTTCAAGAAATCGCAAATTTGCGATTTCTTAAAAGCAATGCATGATTAGTTTTAAAATTGCGAATTCGCAATTAGGGTGTCAAATTTACCGAGTGGTTGAACCACTCGGTAAATTTGCAAAAAGTGTTAAAAACGCAGCAAATGCATTTTTTAAACATTCATGTTACGGACACACATGTCCTTAGGACATGTGTGTGTGCAACATGATGCGAAAACAACATTTCATGGGTGCAGGGGGGGTTCATTTGAACCCCCCTCACCACCCTTGAGTTGCAATCAGGATTTGCGATTTTCAAAGTGCGAATTCGCAATACCCATTGATCCCTATGGGCCTTTTGTGAATTGCGAATTCGCACTTTGAAAATCGCATAATATTTGCGATTTGGTCGAAATTGCGATTTCTACTGAATCGCAAATAATTTGCGAAAATATTCATGCATCCCGTTTTGCGAATTCTAAAATGCAAATCGCTATTTTTCGCACTTTAGAACTCGCAAAATCCCGGGATGATGCATGTGGGCCAATGGGAATTGCGAAATCGCAATTTAGTATTCCCATAATATTTGCGATTCGGTAAAAATTGCGATTTTTACCGATTCTCAAATATTATGGGAAAAAAATCATGCATCCCATTTTGCAATTCCTAATTTGCGATTCCCTAAAAATCGCAAATTAGGTATTGCAAAATCAAACAATGATGCATGTGGCCCACGGTGAATTTGATGTGTTTGCTTCTATTTCAGGTGCCACAATTGTGCTGTATACTACATTAAGGCGAGTAAATTTACTTCCAGCATGCATTTGACTAGCACTTGATGGTCAATTACTCACTGAATTTGAAGTCCGTTGACACCGGAACTATTCCAAGAAATACATCCTGATGAAAGCCTGGGACCTTGTAGGCCAGCTCTAGGGGCCTAAACATGATGACGGCTTTAGTGAGGTTCTTAGGACCAAAATATCCTAGTGAACTCCCCATATATTTCTTTTTAACTCATGCCCACTTTCAATACTAATAAAGGGATACCTTAGTGAGAGTGAGGTATTTTTAATCTTAAGGTCCCCGTTAGGATCTATCTAAATGCTCCTGTAATGTCGGTAGAGCCCACCCTTGATTTTAGGGGCTGGGGTGGACCAGATGATGATGCATGCGAATAGTAGAGTGAGTGAGGGTCATAGGTAAAGAAAATATATTTTTTCTTTATTGATTCATTTCTGATTAGGTTCCTGAGATGAAGACCAGGAGCAGGCTTTTACGCATAAGAATACTCTGGTATTGAATGTTAATTTTTCTTGGGAGAGTGTATGCCTTTGACCCCCTGTATTTATCAGGAAAACTTCTTCCTTCCCGTCTAGGTGACGAGTCAGATTTTTTGGCCTGAGTCCACTCCTGTTGTGATTAACACGGACAACAGCAGCCGGCAGCCGCTCACTCTCTCTTAGTCCGTTGTTCCTGTGCTCCTGCGGTAGGATTTTTGCCCCAAATTACTCAAAATGGCGTTATTGTGTAAATTTGGTGAACAGTAATGTGTAATTATTGAAATTTCTCTGCTCACTCTGGTGTACTTAAAATTTCCAGGCCCACTCAGTATCAGAGGGATAAGTGTGGGATGGGTGCACCAGCTATGCCCTAACTATTGAACTGAAACAGAAATAACTCCCCAGTTTGCCTCAGCCGCAAACGCCTAGACCTGAAGAGCGCACAAGGCCGCTGGCTTTCTCCCTTGGCTCCCCTTCACCAAAGAAATTAAGGCTGCATCACAAATAATGCAGTGGCCACATTATGTCTCACTAATTTCTGTTTCGCATCCCTGCAATCCCAAAATCTATTAGGATTCTTCACATAACTATATCAAACCATCTGCATGTCCACAGTGAATAATCGTATTCTTAACCCCGAAAGTCATTATCTGTAGTGTAGCCGCCTGCAATTCAAGGAGGCATTCATAATACGCATTGCATACCATAACAGTGTCTTAACCACTTGTTGCAATAACTCGGTAATTCTGGGAACCTCAGTAGATTATTTTACAGCATAAAAAGTGCAAAATCTTGGAGATACAAACCTTTCACTTGCCATTTGAACTCCTAATACTGCTTTATACAGCTGTTAGCAATTTCTGTATCTCTTCACTCAGGGTTACTACAGATGGTGCAAATACGCCTGCTTTAATAATATGAATTGTGCAAGTTTTAAATTATTAGTAATAAAGACAAAGTGATAGTATACCACATGGCTGCAGCTGACGGATGTTAGCAGTAGGAGTACAGCCAGCCACTAAGCTCTTTAATCAACATGTGATTTTCCACTGACTTTTCATTAATTAAAATGGGCCCCAAATTACCGAGTCTCTTGGCTCATTTCTTCACAATCCTCAACACTTTGCAAACACTGTAGGCGCTTCTAATCCTGGAGGGGAGACACCGTCATTTTCCATAGACAGCCCTTGATGCCAGTTCTGCAAGCACTGCTGACTATGAGCTTCAGACGACTGCAAAAAGAACTCTCTAATACTCATTCTCCGTGAGCACAGATGGTGAAAAGAACTGCCAAAAAGAGAAAAAAATGGCTCTCCATTTTTAGAAAGAGGCTTTGAACGTGCTTTTTCACAGTGAAAATCAGAATCTGGCAAACTCCAACTGCAGGAGTCAAAACGACTTCTAAAATTCATGTTATTTGGAACAGTTTCACCTGACTGCCCGTCTGGTCTAATTCGATTGTGAAATTATCATGGGGATCTGAAGGCGCCGCTCAGATATTATCGCCTAGCTGCCACCTGACTCGTTGTCAAGAGGGTTAACTTCAGACAGTTCTGTGGCTCTTAATCGAGAAAATTTCCATGCCAGTAGTTGTAGCCCGTGATTAAAATGGACCCAGAGGAGCTGCAAATGCCAGCATTGTATTGTCCTAGTCTTAATAATGACAGACACTTATTGATATTTCACAGGAGCTTTATTCAATGCTTCTGTCTCGTCCCTGTCCCTACTCTATCTGCCCTAGTTCCTGTTCCCCGGCTCCTCCCGTTCCTGTTCCTCCCCTTAGCTCCACCCCAACCACTAGACTGCATCACGGTATTACATCTCCCCCCTTGTTAACAAAATAAACTTAGCGTCCAACATGTTTATAGTTCCTCAATCAGCCACACGGGTCTGGAGGCCGCCTGTTTAGGCTCTGGAAAAGCCTCTCCATTTAATTGGTGTGCCTTTCTGTTGCCTTGACAAGATCACCCTAGAATACAGGAGTGCATCTTTGAGATTGCGGAACGTCTTGTGTGATCTTCTTGTTCCTAGGTTCGTGGCGGTTTCCTATGAGCTTCTGGGTTATCCACTCATCTTCAGTTTCTGAGGCGACCATGGTTGCCCCTTGGGCGGTGACTGTGAAAGGCTCAGCTTGACGGCGGCACTCCGTCTTCTTTTGTGGCTCTTGTTCGATTGACGCTAGATCTCCTCCGTGAGTGGATGTTGTTCTGGTTCTCTTCCGAGCACCCGCATAGAATTCTACTTCCTTTTGTCTTGTCCGGTCGAGGGCTACACTGTCCTCCTGTTCAGAGCCATGCATGCCAGACGGTGGGGCACTATCTGAAAGGGTCATCCTAATTTGGTTTTGACCTTTTTCAATACAGCTTTAGGATTACTTCAAAAAGTGTGATTTTATGAATATTGTGAACAGTTTCCATGGCTGTTAATGTAAAAACATTCGTTTGATATATGTATATATTGTATGATTTTTGTGGGAACACTTGTGCATGGTAGTTGTGAATGCTTGAATGAATGTGCAGAACGAGTGAAGCTTAATGATTTGTTTGTTTTTTCAATGGTGCAACTGTAAATTTTCGAGAATGTAAAAAAAGAGAAACAAAAACTTTAAAATTGTTTTGCTATGTGAAAAAAAGAAAAAAGTAAAATTGATTCATTTCTGACTAAACAAAAGGTCTATGGTACATATTGTCTGAGAGTCATTATGTCCTTGTTAAATTTCCCATAACATAGATAGGTAGTACTGGCAGTTTTTTGTGTAATAGTTATTAAGGCAAGGCCTTACTGCTTTGAAGCCACAGCCCAGTTTTGATATCAGACCCACATACAAACAGGCACACATGCTCACAGATATTATCCCCAGGTCCCTTATGTCCTCGTCCCATTCATTACAAAGTGGAGATGACCATCTCCCGACAGAAAAAAACAAGAGGAATGCTGGGACCCTAATACTGCCCCTTCCACCGGGAGTACATAAGCAGTACTTACCCAGCATCCCTCCTGTTCTTTTTTTCTGTCTGTCCACAGAATGGATGGTGTGCTGGTGCTGCTCCTGCTGGGCTGGAGTGGCGGTGCTTCTCTTCTCCCCTTGCCCGGCTGCCTGGCTGTTCGGGAGTGGGGTTTCCGTGGGCTTTCTCCTGGCCTGCTGGGCTTGTTGGGAGTCTGGCCCTGTTGGAGCCGGTGTCCGGCTTGTTCTCCCGGTCCTTTGTGGCTGTGGCTTGGTCTCCCGGGTTTCTTCTGGGTCGCGTGCTCCTCTTCCCGAGCCTGGCCAGGTGGGATGTGCTGCGCTTGCCGTGTTCCTGCCGGTCTCCTGGTGTACTGAATGTTTGGGGTGGGGGCCTTGTTCCTGGGGTTGGCCCTCGCTCCAGGTGAGTCCCGCTTGCCCGGTTTCTATTGCCTTCTTGCTGTGTGTTCAGTCTCTTCTCTCCCACAGGATGGCAGGCTGTTTGTGCTGGTTGGAGGTTGGGTTTCGAGTTTCCCTTCCTTCGGTGCACGCAGCGCTGCCCAGGTATTTTTTGGTGCCAGCTGGAGAGTGGTGTCTCTGCCAAGGTGCGGTAGTGGGTTTGAGTCCGGCCAGCGAGTTGCTCGGAGGGTTTTACTTTACTGTGTTTTCATGCTGTTCCCAGTGGCGGTGGGGGCCTTGTTGTGCTGATGGCCCCCGCTCTGGGTGTTCTTGCTCCGTTTTCTTCAGGAGCCTCTGTGGATGCCGCTGGCGCTGGAGTCGGCCCTGGATCTCCCTCATGTTTCTCGGCTGGGGCGCTGTCTTTCTGCTAGGGATTCCGTGTCCTGTGCTCTTTCCTTCCTGCGGTTGCTCCTGTTCTGGCTCCTGACCCCCACCCCCCCGCCTGCGGAGCGTGGTTGAGGGGAGCAGGGGGTGGTCGGGCTCTTTCAGTGTTGCTAACGGCCCTGAGGCAGGTGACGCGCACGGTGCATCTCCTGCCGCTGCCTCTTCCTCTTCTCCGGCTGGAGCTGGCCTCTCGAGCGCTGTGGTTCTGGTTTCGGCCCCCGTCAGCTGTGGCCTGTCACAGCTCAGAGGGCGATGTCAGGGTGTTGCGCTGCTTCACGGCTGCTTGTTTGTATTGGTACAGGGTGGGCCCAGGGCACTGGTGTTTCCCCCGTGTCCTTTCCCCTCTTTTCAGCCACGGGTGTTCTGTTAGCCGGTGGGTGCCTGGCACTTCACTTGTGGTGGGAGTTCCTCTTGCTGTTGTGGGACTTCTCTCTTTGGGTCGCTGGCTCGCTGCCTTCTGGTGAGGCACCTGCTCCTGGCCATGCGTGCTTCTGCCCTTTATCATTTGGGGCGCTGTTGTGGGGGTTCTTCTCTCCATTGTGTTTGTTTGCTGGTTCTCTGTGCTAGGGGCATTCGCACTTTCTGTTTGGTCGCCTGCCCTGGGTTTGCATGGGTGCCTGTCGCTGCTGTGGTGGTAGGTTCCTTTTTTTGCTAGCTCTGTCTGTGCTTGCTCCTGGGGTTCCCTGTGTTGTTGGGGTATCTCTGCCTGCTTGCTTGTGCCATGCCCTCTGCTGCTTGCTCTCAGTCAGGGTTCACCTCTAGCTTCCTTGGTGGCGGCCTGTTGGGGTGCGCTTCTGGTTCTCCCTGCTCTGTGGTTCCCTTACCCTGGCTGGTGTTGGGTCTGTGTTCCTGCTCTTTTGGAGTTTGCTTGGGGGGTCCTGTTGGTTCCCCTGGGTTCCTGTTGGCCTGCTGGGCCGCTTTTCTTTGCTGCCCCTATGCGTTACTGCTTCTCGGGGAATAGCAGGTGAGGGTGTTGTGGCCTGGCCTTGGATGTGCTGGGTCCGTTTGTCAGCCAGTCCTTTTTCGGGGGGGCCTTGCCTCCGCTGCGAGCAGCCTGTTCTGTTGTGGCTTCTGCTCCGCTTGGGTGTGCTGGGGTTCGCCTCCGCTTCCTGGCTTCTGCGTGGTTGGTCGGGGTTGGTGCACGGGGGGTTCTGGTTCCGGTCTTTGCTCCTCCCGTCCCTTGGGCTGCGCCTGGTTCCTCTTGGGGCTTCCTGGTGTTGTGCCTCCCCTCTGCCTGCGGGTCTGGTTTGCGTTTCTTTTTTGTGGACTTCCGTCACATTCTGTGGGTTGGTCTCTCTGTGTTCCAGGGTTGCTTGTGCTGGCTAATGTGCGGCTGTTCTGTTCTACTTTGCTCCGGCCTGGGGCTTCGAGTGTTGTCCTGTGGCCTTCTGTGTGCTTGCGTTGCTTCAGGGGTCTGGCTGGTTTGTCCTGTCTCCTGCTGCTTGCCTCATCCTTGCTGGGTGCTTCTGTTTTTGGTTGATCCTGCCCTGGCACTCACTGTGCTTGCTTTTAGCTTGCTCCGGGTGTTTCCTGGCCGCCATTCCTGATTCTGCCGACGTTCCTTCCTGGTTTGTTCCTGGTTGGGGCCTCCTGGGGGTGCCTGGTGGAGGCTTCTCTGGCTGGTGTGGTTGGATGCCTGCTCTTCTTTTCTTTGGTGCCCCCCCCCCCCCGCCCTGGGTTGTGTTTCCGGTGGCGGTACGCCTTTTGGTCCCTGGGGTTCGTGCCACTGCTGTTTGCGCCTGGCTGTCTTTTGCTGCTGCCGTATCCTTGGCGTGGCTCCGATTTCCCCTTTTCTGTTCTTTCTCCCGGTTGACCTGTAGCCGTGCTCCCCTGTCTGCACCTGCTTTCGTCTGCTCTCAGTGGTTGTGCATGGTCGGGCCGGGTTGATGCCTGCATGGCCGCCTGGGACTGCCGGGTGCTGTTGGCTTCTTGGTCCGTCTGCACTCTGGTGTGTTTGCTCCAGGGGAAGGGGGTTCTGTTCTTGTCTGGTTCCAGTGGTGGGTGCCTGGTTGGGTCTCTACTGGGGCTTTTCCACTGCTGCCAGTTGGTCTCTGTTTTGGGCTCTGCTTCCTTGCCTTGGCTCTCTTTTCGTACGCTGGCGGGGTGCTCTGCAGTTGTGGCCGCGTTCTGGTGGGTCCTTCGGGGCCTTCTCCTGCTGGCGGTTCTCTTCCCGGGCTTGTGTCACTTGTGTTGGGGCCTGTGTGGGGTCCTGTGGCTCCAGGTCTGCCGGCTTCATGCTGGTTAAGGATGGCCTTGGACTGTGCCTCCTGGGCTTTCTGGCTGTGTTATCGCTTTTTGGCCTGCTCTAGGGGATGTTTTTCTGGGTGATTCCTCGTTCTTTCCTGGTTCTGGTGTCCTGGCTCGCTTCTTCCTCCCTTGCTTCCCCGGGCTTTGTTCTCGGTGTGAGTCTGTTTGGGTGCCCCCCCTCTCTGGTTGGGGTGCGGTTCTGTGGTGCTCTTGCCTCTGTGGAGTTCTCCCTCCTGTCTGCAGGTTGTCTAGGGTTTTCCTGCTGCTTGGCCCTCTGCCTTCTCTGCTCGGCTTCAGCTTTGACGGTTTCGTCTGTTTCTTTTCTGGCTTTCTGTGTGGTCCAGCGGTGTACTGGGGAATCCCTGTTCCTCCCTGCCCTTTGCTTTGGCCTGGGCGCTGCATGGGCTCCTTACGGTGTTTGGATGGGCCTGCGGTTCCTCCTGCGTGGTCGTGTTGCTTGGCTCTGGTCCTGGCTTCCTGGTTCCTTTGGCGTCTGTTGCCCTGGTTTGTGCTGTTTTCTTTGCTCCTCTCCGGCATTGCTGACATCGGGCCTTGTAGGCTTTTGGTCTGGATGCTGTGCGCCCTGGGCCGTTTCTTATTTTCTGCTGCTCCTGTCCTTGCTGCTTGCTTGGCCTGGGTGTAAGGTACCTGTTTCGTCCTCTGCAGTGTTGGCGCCTGTTTTTATCTGCCCTCTCTGCCTGGTTTGGGGCTGCTGGGTATTCCCGGTTGCTCTGGCCTCCCAGCCTGCCTTGTTTTCCCTCCCTTTATGGGTTGGGGGTTTTCTGGGGTTTGTGGCCGGTGGCTTTGTTCCCGCCCTTGTTGGGCTTGTTCGTTGTTGGTTTCCGGTATGGTTTGCCTCTCCTTTGTTGGTCGGCTCTCGGCTGGTTCTTTCTGGGGGCGTCTCTGGTCTGTGGTCTGTGCATTGGCCTCCTCTACCCCTGCTGTTCTTGGTTTAGTGGCCTTCCTGGTTTGGTTGGTGGCCTCCTGCCCTGTTAGGTTTTTGGCCTCCTGGGGTTTTCGGGTCTTTTTCCCCTTACCTGTCTCTTCTGTTTGGTTGGGGTCTCGCTCCTGTCCGGCTCCTGGGCTCTTGCTGCTTCCTGGGCCTCCTCGGTGGAGTTTTGGTGTTTTTTTTCCTCTGGATTCTCTGGGGCCTGGTCGTTTGGTTTGGTGGGGTTGGCCGGTTTCTGGCCTGTGCTTTCCTCCTTCCTTGATTGGTCTGAGTGCTTGTGCCTGCGCTCTGTTGGCCATTTCTTTCTTTGGCCTTCTTCAGGCTGTCTTGGTATGCACTGTTTCTGTGTGGCTGCCGGATCCTGTGTGCCATCCCGGTGGTTCTGGGCTTGGCGGCCTTGTCTGATGGGTTGCTTTTCCATGTCCTTTGGTTCCGCTTGCCCTGTCTCCGGTTTCTCTGGTTGGCGGCCTCCTTGTTGGGGTCCTGGCCTTCTGTTGGTCTCCGGTCCTTGTTTGGTCCCTGCTGTCCTGTTCTGGGTTGCTGGCCCGTTGTTTCCTGCGGTCCCCCTTTCCCTCCTCCTCGATGCTCCCTTGGGTTGCTGCTTTTGTTGTGGTTTCCTGAGTGTGCTTCTGGGTGCGGAAGGCCGGTTTTCCACTTTGTAATGAATGGATCGAGGACATAAGGGACCTGGGGGTAATGCTCTATTACTTACCGGTAATCTTCATTATTCCAGGTCCCATTGTCCTCGTCCCATTCATACGCACGTCCTTCCCTCCTGGACGGCCGGCCTTCCTGTCTGGGTTTAGTTGTACAGGAGGGATGCTGGGTAAGTACTGCTTATGTAATCCCGATGGGAGGGGCAGTATTAGGGTCCCAGCATTCCTCTTGTTATTTTCTGTCGGGAGATGGTCATCTCCACTTTGTAATGAATGGGACGAGGACAACGGGACCCGGAGTAATGAAGATTACCGGTAAGTAACAGAGCATGTATGCTGTCTCTCTCACACAAACACACTTGCGCCCTCAAGCACACAACATCTATTTAAAAATATTTTATCCGCCTACCACAGCTGCTGGCTGTCTTGTTCCACCTAGCGGTGCTTCATTTTTTATTACACTGATACTAAATAATACTCATTTAATCACAATCAGTGTAATTTAAAGTGGGCAGAAAACAAGGACATTGTATTCCTGATGACCATAAGAGCCCCCACCCTGCCCATGTCCTCTTGATACTGATTTTGCCACCTCTGAGGCCAGTCCAGGAGTCATAAGGGAGAAGTCAGGGGTAGCAACTGCAACACCTGGC
Organism: Lissotriton vulgaris; assembly: GCF_964263255.1. Classification (NCBI taxonomy): domain Eukaryota; kingdom Metazoa; phylum Chordata; class Amphibia; order Caudata; family Salamandridae; genus Lissotriton; species Lissotriton vulgaris. Next base: position 1,134,725,159 of record NC_141693.1, read on the forward strand.
AACTACTGAATGACCTCAGTGAGTGCCAGAATCCAAAGTGCTGTTTATTTATGTATTTTATTTAGTAAAGTCCTGATTGTGAAGAGCTACCATTTTGGAATGTTAAAAGATTGCACATAAACTGAGGTGGTAGATTATTAGGTCATGTAGACTCTAAGTTCAGATAAGATATTCTGTGATATCAAACTGGCTGTATGATGGAATCACGCATGCTATTACCACAAATTACTTCACAAAGCGGTCTTAAAATGTATTAGACTTTACCATACATGCCTATATCACGAAAAAGTGTACCACACATATACGTTAACCATGCATGCCTTTACAGCACAAATATATGTATTTTGCAGGTAAGTATAAACACTATATATTCACACACATATACTCACTCCTACAGCCATTCAGACACTCACTCACTAACCCATACAGTCACTACACACCCATTTACCTACCCGTAGAGTCACTCACACCAGCACTCACTCACTCACCCATACAGCCACTGACATACCCACTCACTCACCAATACAGCCAGTCACACTGCAACTCACTAACCTACACAGCTACTCACAAACCCACTTATACACCCTTACAGCCATTCACACAGACAGTCACATAGCCATTCACATTATATATGTTAGAAGTAGTATCACTCAGTTGTAGTGCACCTAGAATACTAATTTAACTTTTGCATTAGGTTAGTATGTATGTTTACCAATCATAAACTCTTAGAAAATACTGTGTCATCAGTGAAGTCATTTGAGATGTCATCAGTGATGTAAAGAGTGCTGTCCCTCACCATTTCATGAGTGATATAATATGTGAGGTCTTAAGCAGTGCATTGCGGGGAAATAAGTTAAAGTTAGCTCAAATTTTGCATGATAAAGACATATTGGGTCAAGCATTGTTAAGTATGTGTGGTAAAGGTAATGAATGCATGGTAATGGTTGTTTCCAGGATAAACTACATACAAAGAGGCCATGTCCCTTATGAAGGGGAGGCGCATAATGATCCCAGTGATTTCATGCTTTGGTGGCAGGTCTTCTTTAAACAGGTTTGATTTTATGTTTTAGGTCTCATCTATAGACTGCTTGTCCACTCTCTTTTGAAAAATACAATACTTAAAGTGGGCTTTGGGTCAGTCTCTTAATCATAAGTGAATAGCTTTATTGTCTTCCTCAGTTCCCTGCTCTTGAGTCAATGGCTTTTCTCCTTATTTTTGTATGTGCCCGCTTCTCTTAATGTTAATGTGTTTTTACAGTGCACGATTACTGTGAGGCGTCTTGGTCCTATCTAGAACAATCCTGAAAAGGTCTGCAGGTGCGAGTTTAGCCAGGATATTTGGCGGAAAAGATAGGTTTTCAAATTCTTCCTAAATATTAAGAGATTGGACTGCTCCCTAAGATGAAGTCGGAGGGAGTTCCACCAATTAGAGGAGGAATAAGAGAAACTACTTCCCCCCATTGTGATCTTGGAATCCTTTATTCTTCGTGATAGAAACCATTGCAAGATAAACATCCTTGCATACATATACGTGCTTATATAAGGGTGGCCATCCTAATTATTTTATCATAAAGAAAAAGTATTGAAAGATGGCCACCCAGGAAAGTGCATTATATTTATATTCAGCTATTTCGCATTTTACCTGATGGAAACAAACATTAGTAAAGCCAATAGCTGTATGTCTTGTTATAAAAGGCAATACATATTGGCTTTGCTAATCCTTGTTCTTAAAGTTACGTAGTTAATTTGACGTTTTAGGTTTGGACCCAGATCATTCAAGAGCTTCGCTCCCATGATGTGGATTGAGCCCTCCCTTTGGTCTTTTGGTTGAATCTGGTCTGAGCAAGCAGATTTGTATTACTAGATTTCAGGATGTATATCAGTGTATAGTTCTTCAGCAAGTAGAGGTAAATTGGGTCAGTACCTTCTCGATCTTTGAAGACCTTGCAGAAAATATTAAACTTTTATTTCTGTGCCCTCTGAAGTCAGTGTATGTCGTGCAAGCTCCGCCTACGATCTCCTGTCCAGCTTGCCCGCAGTCAGCTACCCTTTGTTGCCTTAGGTTTGTGCCTCCTCTACTTGTTTATTGCTCTTTTTCTGCTTCTTTTCTGATCGCTTTCTGCTTGTTTCTCTGCCCACTTCTGCCCTTTATTTTTGCTTCTCTCTGCTCATTCTTCCTGAAATTTTTTATCTTTCTGCTTGTTTCTGACCTTTATTTTTCCTCTTCTGTTTGTTTCTAACCTGGCTCTTTGACGGAGACGTAGCATCCACAGGTCCCAGAAACCCTTAGGCGAGGCAGTGCTGTGCTATACAAATGCTGATTGATTGATTTCCCAAATTGAAACATTATCTGGCTAACAAGTGAGTGACAGGCTGAAAGTGAGCATCACAACATGGGGCCAGTGTAATCAGTAAAAGTGTGTCAATCATTCCATGTTACGCCAGAGGCTGTGCCAAATAAGTAAACATCGTTTTAAACAGGTGCTTTGTTTCTTCACTTCACTTGCAGACATAAATGTCATTAGGTTAATGCCAGAGGTCACATTTCTACAAGCTGTCCCAATGCCTCTGAGTATGTCAGCTTTGAGGTCAGTCATCTACTCAGTATTTAGCTGCTACTGGCAGGGATTTGCCACTTCTCGAGCCAGCAAAGAGCAGATGGCCCTAAATTCTGTGCCATATCTAAGAATATTCGTCAGTTCTGGATGCTAATAAAATCAGCTACATAATCTTCTGTTGCCCCAATGAATTGTGTAGTGGAAGAGGGGGCATGGGAAGATTATCTACAGGAACTATATTCCCCGGAGAGGGAAATTGGAGAAGAGAGTCCAAGAGATTGGAGCAGCCTAGTAGAGAACTTAAAACCATATTGCTCAATAGCTAATGTTCTTAGTACAATAAGGACTTTGAACTTAACAAGATCAGCCTACCAGCCCTGATAATAAATTCAAACCAGTCCTTGTGGGCAGAATTTTTCTCGAAGATGTTTTTAGTAATCTTAGTACTAGGGAAGATTCCCACAAATTGGAAGGGTGCAATAATTAGGCCGATTCACAAGAAAGGGGATGTATATGCCACTAAGAATTACAGAATCATTAACCTGTTAGATATAGGAGAAAAGATTTTTGCGAAAATAATATTAGGTAAATTAAAAGATTGGGTAGAACAGGGATCTATTGTTCCAGTTGAACAAGGAGGGTTTGAAAAAGGTCACTCCACAATAGATCATTGCTTTGCCCTGTGGGCATTGGCCAGGAAATCGATAGAGCAAAATGGCAAACTGGTTTGTTGCTTTCGATTCTGTGGATCGTAATAGCCTTTGGGAAGTCCTGGAAAATTACGGAATACCGGATGGTATTTTGAATATTTTAAAAGAGCTACACAGTGATAACTGGGCCCAGGTCATTGGAGATACAATAGGGGTCACTAACTCACAAAATACCTGTAAAGAATGGTCTTAGACAGGGGTGCGTGTTGGCACCCCTGCTTTTAATTTTTCTAGCAGATCTCCCCACAGTGCTAGAAATTGAAAGAAGTGCGAGTCCGCGTATTAACAGAAATAAAGTGCCCTGTCTTTTATATGCTGGCAACCTTATGATCCTTGAACAAACCGAAATGGGACTCCAAAGAAAATTAAATGTGTTTAAAAATTACTGTGATAAAAAGTTTGTATTTATAAACATGGAAAAAACAAAGGTTTTAAGATTTGGGAAGAGAATTAAAAATAAAAATTGTAATTGGTTTTTAGGACAAGATAAATTAGAAATTGTGAGCAAATATAAATACCTAGGCCTTTGGTTTGATAGTGCACTGAAGTGGGGCACTCACTTGGAGGCACAAGCTGCAAAAGCCTTTTCGTCAGTCTGCGGTCTGAAGAAATGTAACAAAGAATACAGTGACATGTCACATAGACCCATGTTAAATGCATTTAAAGCTATGATCCAACGCAAGTTCTGTATGGTGCAGAAGTGCTCTATTTGAGTGGCAAAAGGGTGTGGGATCATGAAGAAGGAAAGATTTTAAAAATGCTGCTGTCTTTACCAAATAGTACCATGATTCAAGCAATCAAAATGGAGGTAGGTCTAACAGCCTGGAATGTAAAGACCCAAATGTCCCTACTAAGATTCTGGAAATGCCAGGAGCTAGGCGGCGTGCAAAAGGTTTCAACATGGTGCAGAGAGGAAATCCTAATGAGTAGCTTTGGTTGGGCATGGGATGTAAGGAAAACCCTCCAGACCCTAGCGGCGCATCTAAAGTTGAGCCTTTCGCAGCCATCCCTGAACATGGTCTTTACTAAGAGAATGCTTAGAGAACAAGGGCTCCAATACTCTAGATCACAAGACCTTGACTATTTGAGGGAGAAAAGATCGGTTAACTGGGTAAGGCACGTATGGGAAAAGGAGGACCGGTTTCCATATTTGGATTTTTTGCCCAATAAATGCCAAAAACACGAAATCCTACGGGTTCGTGTGGGTATTAATCCTTGGAAGTCGGAAGGAAAAATAAAAGCAGCATTGATCCAAATGGATGGTATTTGTAAATGTGGCCTAGGAGTAAGAAATTATATTTTGCACATACTGCTTGATTGCACATTGATTTTAGCGATACGGTAAGTATTTTTACGTCCAATATTTTTAAAATATAAGGTGAATTCACATGCTTAAGCGGCTTGTCTCCTTATGGATATGCCATCCCTAGATATAACAATCACTTTGGGGAAGTTCCTGAAAGCAATACATGCCTTTATAAAGGAGAAATTAAAAGAGGGATGTTGATTATAAAACTTTTTAAAATGTTCTCCCAAAAATGAGAATTTATGGATGAGAATTTTATGGATTTATATTTTTTGTAACTTGTGTAAAAATGAAATGTGTCTTTTATTATGTTATCACTATGAGGATCCAAAAGCTGTGTATGGTTTTAAAGACTATGGTCTAAATAAACATTGTTTATCTCTCTCTCTCTCTCTGTGCCATAGTAACCACTGGACAGGGTGTCACTTAAGGGTCACCAGAGTTTGCAACTGTGACCCACATTCTCTCGTATTGGACTACAGTGTCTATCTTTTTCTGTTTCTGTAACATTTTGAAGATTTCTTTGCAGGCCTGTGTGCTAGTTGGTCACTGGTGTTTATAATAAAAATCTCTATTACATTTGTAATCAAATGGAGCATAAATTCAAAGCTTAAATGACTGACTTTAGGTAGCTACACTTTTGGTTTAGCTCTTTTTCTGAGCCTAATGTTGTGTGGTGTAAAATCTCTTTTGCTGTGACGACCCATTATTAAGGAACGGTCATTACTTTGCATCAGCACTGACATGTTTAAAAACAAGGTGTGTCCTCATATTTCTTTAACCACTAGCAATTCTTAATATCAGTAGGTTTGGAGTCCGATAACTTTTTTCAGCCATAATGCATGGTTTTGAAACGTTTTTGAACTTTGCAGATTAAGTTGCACTATGAATTGTTTCTTTTAAAATGGTCACAAATTGCATTGACTTTCACCAAATCTATTCCGTTGTTGCGAACTGACCTATAAGCCAATAGGTCAGTTTGCAAAAACCTGATTCGAAATTGTTCTCAATTCAACCTACCTCATGAATATTAATGAGATGGTTGCAACTTGCAGCCCACTATGAATCACAGCCATCAGGCATAGTGGCCTGCTGTGGTCAAGAATCAATCACATGTGATTGCTTTTAACCCCTCCCGTCTTCATGACGAGATCAGCTCGTCACGAGGCACGGTTGCGCTGTGCTGATGACGAGCTGAGCTCGTCTTGACACGCGCGGCGTTCACACGCGGGGCTAATTCCCCCGCTGTGCTGAACGTTCTGAAAAACGAGCGTGGTCATGACGAGCTCAGCTCGTCATGAGCACAGCGCCACCGTGCAGCGTGACGAGCTGAACTCCACGTCAAAGGAGTTAAATAAAGCATTTATTTTTTAAAATGCAAACCATTTTCCTTCAAGGAAAATGGGATGTTTTAAAAAAAAAAAAACGAAAAGTTTAAGTAACATTTTTTACCTGCAGGTCCATGGGCCCAACCCTACTCTTAAAAAATGTTTTTGTCAACATTTACAAAGGTTAAAGGGTCCCTTTGGGAACCCTTCCAAATTGGGAATCGGTTACTACTATATTTCTGTAGTTAATAAAATATTAAAGTTTTGCAACTGGTTTTCAGCCTCGAAACATTAATACATCCCATTCCCAATCAGTATGTGGACGAGACGCTCTAAACACATCCCTTCCAAATTGTGATTTGGTCGTAAACCCAAATTGTGATTTGGTAATATCCTCCTGTATTACAATTTGGGTTTCATACATAACAGAAAATCTTTTTGCGGTCGCAATCATCTTGAATCTGCAAATTGGACATTTTGCGAGCGCAAAAGGCTTGGTGCATCTGGCCCTAAGGGTACTGCAAGAAGCAATGCCTTTTTCTTCTTTCATGGCTGCATTCAGGAGGACATAGTACAGCTCTTGTCTAGTAAGTATTGAAGAATGCTACTCAATGATAAAATAACATTTGCCAATGGGATCTATTTTGGCTTTTGCATAGGGAAAAGCTATTGATGGCTTGTTTAATATGCCTTGGTTTAGAACCATGAAAACTTCACAGTCAGTTTCAGGGATATTAGGGCATTAGATCTCAAACTGTCAAAGTTGAGAGAGAGTTCCCTGCTAAAAGAAATGTGGGTCTTACAAGAACTTTCCATTTAAATGTAGTGGTTCAACTGCATGAATATCTAGTAATAAAGTTGAGTGGCCAAAATGAGGTGGACCCTAGTTGAGAGTCAACCGAGAGCTATGAATGGTAGCTTTGAAAGAAGAGCGTCATTATTGTGGAGAAGCGTGGCTCAATGGTTAGAGCAGCACACCCTGATGCAAAGGTCTGGCCCGGGACCAGGGTTCAATTCCTGCCTTGGCTGCTCTTGAACTCAATTTCCCTAGACCTGATAATTCTCGCCTCGTGCCTAGTCTAATCATGGGTCCCACTCTGTGACTCTGGGCAATAGCTTGCTTAATCTCCACAATGGCCCCAGCAGCGCTGTGGATGCCTCGCTTCACCTTGGGGGTGCCCAGGAGTGGACATTTCACAGGAAAGCCAGGATGGGTTCCACAGCGGTATGAATACAGTGCTATGAGGCCTCCGGGTAGAAGTGCGCTATATAAATACTCTACATTTACATTATGGTCTAATTACTACCTGAAAGAGTGTCCCTGGCATGGATACATGGCCTGAAGGTGCAGAAAATGAAGATATTGTATACAAATAAATAAATGGGCATATTTGTATTGGTTTGCAAAGGTTTTATTAAGTGTTTCTCCACATGAGAAAATATAATTTCATACGAGCCAAGTGCATGATTCAGAGGCAATATTATGAGCACTCAAACTAGGATACTAAGCTTGGATGCAGATGTCAAAAATAAAAAATTTTATGAGCACTCTGCTTGTGATAAAAATTTAATTCAGTTATCCTGATGACTGTCAATAACAAAAATTGGCTAAGCCAATAGGTCTGGCTTGGAACTGAAAGTGTCTGGGAGCTTCCATCCATGCAGTCACTTCCATCAATTCATGCATTTTGTCACTCCTCTCCATGAACTTGGCAACTCATTTCTGTACATTCATTCCCCCATTAACTCTTTCTTGCATTCTCCCACTTAAGCAACCACCAAGCTACTGTGAACACGGATACTGGATCTTTTCCTTCAAGTAGATGGGCTAGGAGGGAGAAATGGGCAACTCTGCTTCTCTTCACAGAGCCAGGTGGACAATGGCAGCAAGGACCATGAGACAGCACAACCCTTCCCAACCCAGCCCAGCTCAGCACTTCACTTTCTCCAGGGGGGGGTGCTGGTAAACTTCGCCACATGGTGGTAGGCAGAGTTTTTGCCAAACTCTGCACTCCAAGCTGAGCGTGGAGTGGCAAAACTCTGAGAACTCCGCTGATGGAGCTAAGTTTCCCACCCACCCCTTATATCGGGAGCGGAGAAGACGCCGGTTTTAAAGCAGATGAATGCTTAATGTGCTTACATTGTCGTACATAACTTTTTGCATTCGTTTGTAAATAAGGCTACCAGTATCATTGCTGTATTATTAATACAGTAGCACTGATGTCAGCATGAGCCGCAGCTAATCTTTCATGAGCTGCCCAAATCAGATCTAAACTAACTCACCCTGTAGATGTATACCCGTCTTCAATGCCAGGTATAAAAACTTTAGGAACATTTCCTTTGAGAATGCAGTAAGACTATTTTAAAGGGGAACCACAAGGAAGACTTTAAACTTTCAATGCTGCTTGTATTGCCACCATAATGTCTGCTTTGATTATGTGTTTGAGATTGGATCACAGTAGCCACCTTAAAGGTTTGCACTTCTGTCTTTGCAACTGAATCAGCTACACATTTCTCATTAGTATAAATTCCTTCACTTTAATGGGCAGAGTGAGGTTGTAAACAATCAAAAGAAAGCTTGTATTGTAGAATTGTTATCTTTCCTCAGAGCTGCTTTGCTTTTAAAAATTACCAGTTTGACTCCCTGAAGCCATTCAGCAGAATACTGAATCCAACACGATTAGTATGGAAACTGATTGATCATCTTAATTTAGGGCAAGTAAGGGGTCATTCATTTCTGCTATCTGTGCAGTTGAATCAACTACAACGTTGGCATGTGTACACAGTGCCTTGAAGTCACAGTCTTCAAAAGTTCCTTGGACAGCTGCACAAGTTGAGGAACATATTTGCTCAGTGTCACTCTCGGGTTGCACAGAGCTGTCTGTGTAGACCATGCTGTTGAGCTCATTTATGAGTAATTTTATTTATTTATTTTATTTATAAAGATTTAAATAGCGCGAACTTGATCCCGAAGGATAGTAGAGCGCTTTACAATTTGAGGCAAAGGGTAACAAATTAGAACATTAGTCTAACATGGGGAATCTAACATACACCTGGGTGAACGAAGAATGTGCTAGACGATGGAGCACAATGACTCAAGGGCAGAAAAACTCAACAATCATGTACAGGAACAACAACCAAACCAAAAACAATGATCATATACAAGAACAACAATTGACACCATAGTATGTCCGATGTGCTCAGAACTTAATTCTGGACACTCAAAACTCACGCCATAGATTTTCATTATTCCCATCCACTGCAGCACAACCCCCCCCCTCTCCCAACCCACCCTCCACTGGTGCACCACACCCCAAAACAAAGGAAGCGAGAAGGGCACGCCGCCACCTGGCTGGCGCAATGCTGTTATACCATCAAAAACCCCAATAAAAAAGATTTTAGGAAGTCTAAAGCACAAACTTTGACAAAAGCGATGCACATCAAACAGTCGTGGCACAAAGCATGTAAAGCACACACTTTTGTAAAAAGTGCTGTGCATAATACAGTTGTGGCACATACATGTAAATCAAACAGTTTATGAAAAACAACTGATGTATATAAAATTGTCCTGGCACTTGCACGTAAATCACACACTTTTTGAAAAGTGGGGTATACAAAACCATCGTGAAAAATGCATATAAATCACAAACATTTTGAAAAGTGATGGACAAAATGCCACTGTGGTGCATGTGTGTAAATTACATGGCTTTGTATGTGTGTGTAGAGCCTGGCAGAGTGGGGGCAGCACTGTAAATCAGTGGATTTCCTGCACGCTCATCTCTTGGTTCACCGGCTTGTTTTAGAGATGGGCAAGTGCCATGTTTACACAATCAGAGCCTAAGTTGGCGTCCACAGTGTAAACCTCTGGCCCGTACAACAAAGGACTACCAGGTCACAGTGATGGTCGCCCACCGGGGCAGTCAATATCGATTGTCCCTGTCATGGGCCGCCATACAGTGCATGGCAGATGCAGGCATTTACAGAGAAGACACTTTAAACATGGTGTCCACTCCGCAAACCCGCAGTTCTGTGAAGACAGTCACCACAAGGGCAGTTCCCTTCACAGCAAAAGAAATCTTCACCAGCCATTGGTGGATCCGTAAGTAGGAAGATGGTCTTCAGCCAGAGAAGTGGAGGTCATGGCCTCCGCTCTTCTGAAGGCCCATCTGCCAGGGTCCACAGGACCCTCTATATATCGTGGAAGGAAGCATCATTCCTGTTTTATATATGTTTGTGGGATAGTTGCATACTGTAGAAATGCTGCAGTCCTATGTGTCAGATTATATTCAGACCTTATGTTAGTTGCATTTTTTTGTCTTGGCTCACTGCACCCAACAAAGGTGTGCATTGGAGATACTTGCTTTAGTTGCTTCTTCAAGTATCTCCTTTCTCTGTACAAGAGAAAGGTCCTTTAAAATGGCAATCTGTACCGCTGTGAGAATTTTCCTAGTACAATTAAATCATTGCTTTGCAGTTGAATACAACTGTGTTTTCTAAGCTATGGTTGTCACCTGCCCCTCATTGTGGTCTGAAGTGCTATGAGCAATCCTAGCTACTAGGTTTGTTTTCTTGTCCTGTATCTGTAAGAATTTCGTCTCTACCATGTTTGCTTGCAGTCTATATCATTTTTTGTCACATTTTTCTCTGAAAATGTAGGAGTAAATAATTCATAGAAGGGCTTAACCTACTCAACATAAAGTGGCAAGTAAGCTCATCTAAAGTTCAAAAACCCCATCATGGGTTGTAACTTGCTCAGTGTGTTTGGAGATTGTAAAGAAGACATTTCAATGGGGAATTTGTGCCTATCCTTTACCCTTGTTGGATAATTGAGTTAGAGGAAAATCACATTAAGATACGCAATCTTAGGTTTTGAAGTTTATGTTATACCTGTGTAAGGCTGAAAGAGTCTCCATTCTGTCCACTCTATCTATCTGTTTTGTTCAGTTATCTTCCAAGATGTGGATGTCATCAATGTGTGAAAGCACCTCTGGATCTTCTAAAATAGTCTTGATTCGTGTCACAAAAGCCTAGGGCTATTGTAATACCCCTGAGACAATCTCCTATAAAAAAGCAATTAGTTACTGTGGTTCAAGTGCAATATTATGACCCAAAGCCTGGTTAAGGATTTTGAAAATTTAGCAGCCGCAATGCAGGAGGAAGATGATGGTTCTGAATTTCTGGTACATATGGAACAGCAAGCAAAATTCTTATCCGATATCTCATGTGATTCCATAAAGACGGCTGCAATGGCGACAGGAACTTTAGTCTTAGCCAGAAGGCATGTGTGGCTAAGAGATTCAAAAGCAAAAACATTACAGAAATCTGCGCTACTGAAGACTCTGTTCCAATGCAAGAAACTGTTGGGAGAAGCTTTCTCAAACAAATGAGGATAAGAAGAAGAATTATTATGACAGCATATCATCCAGGGGAGACATTTTCAGTCGAAGACGAAGGATTAAAAACAGGTTTCTTAATCTTCAAATCAGGCCAGAAACAACAGACATCTTGACTATCTCTTGAGGGAAATGCTTCCTGAGGGGGGGGGGGGGGCAGTGTTTGAAGTTCAAGAGTGGGGAGCAGATGTTTTCGATCAGTGGCTTCTAAATGCTATGCAAAGAGGTCCTCATAGAATTTGAATCAAAGAGTCCAAGCTCAGGAAACACCCATATGCCTGTACCCAAGATCAAGCTAAAATCAAAGGCATTGTGGGAAGGTATTCAAGCATTACTGTGAAGCGGAGTAATTGTACCGGTTCCTGCAGAAAAAAGAGGGTCACATGTTTTATTCAATTCTTTTCCTCATACAAAAAGTATTGAGCGCTTTCAGACCTGTATTGGACTTAAAGAAGATCAGCAAGTGGAGATAGACAATCCATTTCAAGTCGAACCGTTTGAAGAAAATCATTTCTATGGTGCTTTCTCTAGAATAAATGTTCCCAATAGATCTGCACGATGTGTATCTTCATATTCAGATTTTTCATCAACAGCACAAAAAAAAGAGTTTGGTACTAGATAATCACTTCCAATTTGCAGTTCTTCCATGCAGATCAAATCATCTACCAGTGTTCACATGATTCTGGCGCCTCTAGTGGTATCCTTCACGGAGAAGGTATTCTTTACATCCCTCTCTATACAGGGGAACATGGCAGACTCTATATTTCGGATTTTTTAGACGAGGTATCAACTGATTCTGTTTGTCAATCAGTTCTTGAAGTTATGGTCCCCATCCTTGAATTATTTGCAAGAGAAGGTTCCTCTTTCGGATCAAATGTCAGAGGATCTAAGATGGTGGTTGGACCCAGAACATCTGTTGAAGTGATTTCATTTCGCTTCACCAAATTGGATGATAACAAAAGATGTCAGCAAGACTGGTTGGGGGGTTTGGACAGCCAATCTTTTTATTCAAACAAAATGGTCCTTGCTGGAGATGAAAAAATCTTTCAAATGGAAGGAAATTGAGGCAGTTTATCCAGCCCTTCATTTTTCTACATTGAAAAAAGACAAATCAGTTCTAATCAGAACAGACAATATGTCTTCAAAGGGCTATCTGAATAAACAAGGGGGAATGAGATCAAGATTGTTGATGAAATCTGCAATTCACATAGTCCAAAGGGCAGAAATGCATCTACAAATATTGTCAGCAATTCATATTCAGAGGGTTCTGAATGAAAGCGCACCAATTCCGATTATTTCAACACTATCAGTTGAATACGCTAATTTTTGCAGAGATATGCAAGATGTGGGGGTGCAATGTTGGGCCTCTCTGACAATCAGAGCAAATTTCTTCTTCTGCAGTTTTGTGCGAGGACCAAGGAAGCAGGAGCTTGAAATATAGATGCTCTTTCTTGCCCATGGCCTCGGGGAATTTGGTACACCTTTCCACCAATCCCCTTGATAGTTAAATTCTTAATCAGATAGAGAGCATTAGTAATTCCAATTGCAGCAGCTTAGATCTGCTTGTTATGGTTTCCTTTGATAGTAAATATTTAAGTAAATCTGGAATGATATTTCCTCAAATGTCTATAATTGCTCTTCACTGTCTCCAGCTAACAGCTTGGCGATTGAGAGGTTAGCATTAAAAAGGTTGTGTCTTCAGGAGGGTTTAGCAGAAACAATCCAGGCTTCTAGGAAAGAGTCCAAACGCAGATTATAACATCAACATTGGTCATCTCTTAGGAAATGGAGTGAAAGCAAGCAGTTATATCTTGTATCTTGCTCCATTGTCTGTGCTCTACAATTTCAACTGGACAGTTTTGATATCAATCTATAAAGTTCCACATTAAGGTTAAAATGGGCACCCACCAAGACTTTCAGAGAGAGCTAGGATAACATAGTTTTTAAATGAGGTCCTACTTTTTCTTATAAGGTTCCCTCTCCATCTAACTTGTAACAGGAGTTCATCCTTTCAGAGTTTTCTCCCAATCCTTCCTCTCGGGAAGAAGTAGAGCCGAGCACAATAGAGGTGAGAAGAGATCTCCTTATTTACTTATTAACAGTTTCTCAGATCGGAGTTTCTGAAGCTCTTTTGGGAATTTTGGTACAGCCAACAAGGATGCCTGTCCTTCTTGCCAGACATTAAGTAGATGACTAAAACTAAAATCTTTTTGGCAAACCAGTTACGGCGGGATTTCTCCTCCAGAAGGTATTGAGAGTACCGGAGGCATGACGGTTTCAGGGACCATCACTGAAAGAAATGTTGTAGGGCTGCGGCATGGTCAACTCCCTCTATCTTTGACAGACACTATAAGGTTGATCATGTGAGCAATCAGCAGGATGCGTTTGATGTCAGAGTTTTTTTTGCTGTGAGTCATAGTAGGAAGAAAATATTTTCTTACTGACAATTCATTTGAATGTGTGGTATTCATGGTTATTATAATCATTTAAACAGACTGTTTCGACTATCCAGCAAATACTGCTAAAATCCCAAGGGCCAAGTTAAAGAAAGAATACATGGCGTATCTGTACTTGGAAAGAGATATGCAGGAGATGGGTAAAAGAAGGGTTCTGGACGACTCACTTTTGGTTTGCTCAATGGGGACTGAGCCCTACCTTTCCTTTCACTTTAGTCATGTCAAATTATATTACCTTATAAGGTTTAGGTTTGGAAGCTCACATCTGTTGGTTTCATATCCACGAAACGCTTACACAGATGCTCGGCTGGATTTCTGCCCATGTGATTCAAAATCGAAGCAGGCCACGTTGCACTTTATGTTCTTTTGCAATCTTTATATTACTCCAAGGCTCACTTTTTTAATACCACTTTTAAAACATTTGAAAATAAGAAGGTGTCAGGCAGCTTTGCACTATCTCCAGCTTTTAAAGGATGAATTTATCTGTCTGATGGTTTATGGATATATCTTCTCTTCAGTCCGACTTAGAAATATTGTTGGGAAATTACCTTATATTGCACTTTATCATTGCACTATATGTATATATATATATATATATAATGTTGTCTTAAAAATTTTGCCATATGGCACTAGGAATGTAGATTCTTTTCTGTCTCAGTATAATTATTGTTGTGTCTAAGGCGGTGATATGAAATGTCTCTTTTTTTCTTTTCAAGAAATATTGTTTATACTGTTTATTTTTCTGAATTAGAAATCTTTGTTTTTATAATGTATTCTTTTATGGCTTGGAATATAGCCGAATAAAGGTTTCCGAATGAATGAATGAATGAATATAATCATTTAAAGGGATAGCTTTGGAATTCCTCATGTTACAATGAGACGGACAGGGAAGGGGACAGTAATGCATACATTACTTACTGGTAATTCTATTGCTCTGAATCCAAACTTCCCTTTTCCAATCATTACATCCCTCGCTCCCTAACCTTAACATGTTTCAAATGATTATGCTTTGGAAAACAAGTGATTGCTTGTGAGAGCTTCGTATATTACAGACAGAAGAAAGGTAACCAGTAGACTCTGACATTGGATCTATATGATGGAAATAAATAAACTGGTCCATGGGAAGTTGGTAAAGGACGTTTCAATAAGTAGATGGACTAGTGAGGATTGTTAATGTTCAACCAAAAAATGTATACTTTATAATAATAATGCTTTAGAAATTAGTGTTGTGATAATTGCGTCTCCTCTGTTTTTCCCTTTTTATGACAAAAGATGTATTTTCAAGATTGATTATTGTGTAAAAAATAATAAATACATCTTTTTAAAAATCTACTCTTTACCTCATACTGTGATAAAGCCCAGAGGAAGGCTTGCGAGCTGGGCCTTGGGTGGGGGTTTGGTGAGAGAGTGCACAGACTCTGATTTAACCTGTTTTAAAACCATCTGTGCTGCTCGAGGCCAGGCACCGCACCAGTGAGCAACAATCTCCAATCTGTGTTATAACACAGCAATAGAGGGCCACGAGAAATACAGCCATTCGCCGCTCACAGGCAGCAGCAGAAAGGCGTGGGTTTTGAACATGTCCTCTTCTTTTCTCATACTGCTGTGTGCACTTCATATTGGAGGAGTGTTTCTGAAGTTATCCTTAGATGCCATCCACAACTTTACAGCAGTGCGGTGACGTAACCAAACTTGTGTGGGCCCCCAAGTAATGTATGTGCACATATAATACCGCTTGCATCCCTCGGGGAACATATTTAATAACCTGCCGCAGAAACACCACCAGCCTTTCAATGGTCAGCTTGCTTCAGACCAAACGGGGAGGCGGTGATAATCGGTGGGTTCCATTCCTTCTCTCCCTGACACCATTCCACCCCTTCCCCCTGCCGTCATACGTCTCCCACGATGGCGATTTTGAACCCGTAGAAATTCATCTCTTGTGCCCTCTACAAATGCTACAAATACAATAACAGTGCCTTGAAAGCGTCCGGATACAGCAAATGTGCATTACTGATTTCTGTAATTTTTATTGTAAGAAAAAAATATTTACATGGAGCATGGGATATACATGAGGAGAAAAAAAAAAAAAAAAGAAGAGAAAAGGGGGAGGAGAGAAGGCGCCGGGGGGGGGTGGTGTGCCTCCATTGTCCAAGTTCAGTTTGTTCAGTTGTCTTCTGACACCCCCTATGCTGGGCTACGTTGGTCTTCCTTTGCCTCGCCCCGACGGTAGAGAGAATAGTGAAGAATGATAGTCGAAAGGGAGAGAGTGAAAGTGAAAGTGAAAGGGAGGAGCCCAGCTGTGTGGCTGACTTTTTGTAGGTGGCCGGATCCCCAGGTGTGCTCTCTCTATTGTTGTATAGATTCAGCGCTTATGGGGGTTTGTGCGACGACAGGTAGAGGTCCAGGGGCCCCCACATGTTCGCCTGCCTGTGAGTTTTTGGCGAGTGTTTCGCTGTGATGTTATCTGCCCCTCTTAGGAACGTGACCCAGTTGAGCCATGCTTTGGGCTCAGCTTTCGAAGTGTCCTTCCAATTATTCAGCACTATTTTGACTGCCGCCGTCAGCAGTAGATCAATGAGGTCTCGATCTTCTGTTGTTGAAATTGACGGGGACGCGAAACCTAGGGCTAGATTTGGGAAGTCTATGTGTATTGCCACTCCTGTGATCTCATTGATGAGTTCCCCAATTCTATCCCAGAAATTTTTGAGGTTAGGACAGCTGAGTAGAAGGTGTTCTAAGTCTCCCTTACCTTGGCCACAGTTCCAGCATGCTTCACTGTCTCTGATACCCAATGCAGCTAGGCGAGCCGGAGTCCAGTATGCTTTGTGTACTAGCCAGTATTTGGTTTGGCTAAGTGCTGGCGTTATCTTTTTCCTAGAGGTGGATTTCCATAACTCTGCTTTCTCAGCATTGCTTAGCTCCCTACCTACTTGGGTTCCCCAGAAGTTTGTGACCTTATCGTTGAGTTTGGTGTTTTTGGGGCGGAGGACTTTGTATAGGTGTGCTGTTTGGTGTCCGAGTGTGTTGAGACTGGCAGCGAGTTTCACTAGCGATGGCGTGTGGTTGTTGAGTTTTGCCTTCCCTATTGCTACTTTAATTTTCAGGAAGTTGTAGAGCTTTATTCCTTGTAGGTTGTGTGTTTCTTTAAGGGTGTCGAAAGTTGTGTGCGTGCCTTGGTTCTGAAGATCATGGGCAGTGGAGATGCCGTGTCTGTACCATTCATGCATGTCTAGAACCTTGCCTCGGTACTTCACTGTGGGGTTGTGCCAGATGGATTCAAATTGGCCTCCTTTGATGCTTGTTGTAAGTGTTTTGTCGATGTTCATGAGCGCTAGTTTCGTGTTTTTCAGGACCGGGTTGTCCTTGACTACTGGGTGCCGAGTGGCGGTGAGGAGGGTGATGGGGTTCATGCCTTTTAATAGTCCCCGCTCTAGTGTTAACCACGCTGGGGTGTAATCCTGTCTTGGGTCTAGCCAGTGTAGCCCCTGTCTTGCTATGCATGCTCTCTGAAATTGTTTGAAGTTAGTTATGTTCAGACCTCCTTGGTCTTTGGAGAGCTTGAGCTTGTGTAGGCTTATCCTGGGTTTTTTGCCTCTCCACAGGAAATTGTTCATTAATTTGTCAAGCCTTTTGTGGAAGTCCTCAGTGCTAGACAGGGGGAGCATGGTCAGCATGTAGTTGACCACTGGCGTGATCATCAATTTAATCGCTTCTACCCTCCCCCACCATGTCGTGAATTTGGGGGATCACCCTTCTACTTTGTCTTTAATTTTCTGGATTGTTGCCTGTTCATTGTGTTCTAGTGTTGTTATTAGGTCCCTCTCAAAAAGTATGCCTAGGTATTTTATGGGCTTCTGCTGCCATGCTAGTCCTGACGTCCCTAATACCGTGCTTGTTGTGTGGATGTTTAAGGGTTTGCACTCTGATTTGTCTGTGTTAAGTTTGTATCCCGATACCTTGGCGTATTCCCCTATAGTTCCAGTTAGTGCTGTGATGGACCTCTCCGGTTCCTCTGTGACTATTAGTACATCGTCAGCGTACGCTGCTAACTTGAAGGTCTCTCCTCCTATTGGTATCCCCACTATGTCTTCATTCGTTCTTATCATCGTGAGGAGCGGTTCGATGGCTAATAGGAATAGTGCTGGTGAGAGTGGGCACCCTTGTCTCGTTCCCCTGCCTAAATTGAGTGTGTTTGATGTGCTCCCATTGACCACTACCCGTGCTTGGGGGTTGTTGTATAGGGCCATAACCATCTTCCTAAAGTTTGGTCCTAAACCGAATTTCCCCATGCAGTTATCTAAAAATGGCCATGATACCCTATCAAAGGCTTTCTCCGCGTCGAGGGCTATCATGACTGCTGCATTGCTGCTTCGGGAGGAGTGGTTGATTATGTGGCAAAGTAGTCTCGTGTTGTCGTGGGACATACGATTTTTGAGGTAGCCAACTTGGGAGTTGTGTATAAGTTTGAGTAGGTATGAGTTGAGTCTGTTGGCAAGTATTTTTGCATAGATCTTACAGTCTACGTTTATGAGGGAAATCGGTCTAAAATTCTTCGCCTCAGTTGTGTCTTTCCCCTCCTTTGGTATTACAATTATGTTTGCCTCAGCCATTGAGGGTGTCATGCGTCCAATCTTGACACATTCCGTGAAGACTTGTTTCATTGTGGGTTTGAGAATGTGTAAGTAATGTTTGTAGAAGCCAGCTGTGAAACCATCAGGCCCCGGTGCTTTATTGTCCTTGACGCTTGCCGTGGCTTTCTCTATCTCGTCCTCTGTTATGGCTAGATCTAGGATGTCGCGTTCTTGGTCTGAAAGTGTAGGAGTTGTTATGCTTCCTAGCAGCTCTTTGCCCCCATCCTCCTTTAGCGTATCGTCTTTGGTGTACAGACCCTCGTAGAAGTCTCTGAAGACCTCTAGGATGTCATTGTTTGCAGTCATGGACTTGCCTAGTCTGTTTTTGACTGCTGCTATCGTGTGTTGTTTTTGTTTCCCCTTTAGGTAGGATGCTAGGTTTTTGCCCGCTTTGTTTGCAGTGCAGAGGTTGATAGATTTGTATTTATTGATCCATGTCCCTGCTCTCTCACTAAGTATCCTGTTGAGTTCATACTTCTGTTTGGTCAGGTTTGTGAGTGTGTTATTGTCCTCCCTTCTAGCTATGTGGCTGTTCTCCAGCCTCTTAATCTCTTTCTCTAGGTCTTCAATTCTCTTGTTCCTTTCTTTGTTCATTCTACCCTTGACTGTCATTACTGTCCCCCGGATGGTGGCCTTAAGTGCCTCCCATAGTACTTCCCTGTTTGTCTCTGGAGTGTCATTCATTAGCATGTATTCCTTTATTGCTTCCTCTATCTCGGCTCTTGCTAAAGTGTGACGAAGCAGGCTGTCATCGAATCTCCATCTGCGGGTTGGCTTTTCGTTGTGCTTGCCAGATAGTGTTAGGCTTATGTGCGAGTGATCTGATACTGCTCTGAGTCCTATCTCCGTGTGATCTAGGAGGTGGGTGTGTGTTTCTGACATAAGGATGTAGTCTATTTGGCTGTATGAGTTGTGTGTGTTAGAGTAGAATGTGTAGTCCCTGGTATCCGGGTTGCTTAAGCGCCATGGGTCTCTCAGTCCTAGTTTGGAGCACAGGTTCTTAAGGATGTTTGGATTATTTGTTGTTTGGGTTTGTCTGTGTGGGTGTCTGTCGATTGCCGGGTCTAGGACTTGGTTCATGTCCCCTGCGGCGATCAATAGGTCTCCAAGCGGCAGGGTATGTAGTTGCGTACCTACCCCCTCCCAAAATCGTTTGTCGTCAGTGTTAGGACCATATATGTTCGCGACATGAAACGTTTCTCCTGCTCGTCTGAGAGTGGTTACCAGTATTCTACCCTGGGTATCTGCTTGCGAGTCTACTACTGCTAAGTTAGAGTTCTTGCTGATGATTGTTACTACCCCTTTCTTCTTGTTCTGTGCCGGTGATCCCACCACCTCGCCTATCCAGTTCGCACCTATGCGCCCTATGTCTGCTGCTTCTAATCTCGTTTCTTGGAGCACATAAATGTCACTTTTTAGTTTCCTGAGGTATTCAAGTATCTTCCTTCTCTTCACTGGACTGTTTAGACCCTTAACGTTTAGAGATACTATCTTTAAGTCTGTCGCTATGCTACTCTGGTTTCTATTCGTCATTTAGGGTACTTTGCATTTCGCTGTCTGGATGGCCTTCCTTTGTGTGCTTCTGACCTCTGGTTGGTGTGTGGAGCCATGCCCCTACGCCTGTGCTTGTTGCTCCTCGGTGTGAGTGTATGAAAGAGAAGGTAAAAGATAGTAGAAAGAATAAGGTAGTAGTAGATAGTAGATAAGCCCATGTATACGCGCCCCGCTCCCCCCCTTTTCCCCCCCCCCCCCCCTCCCATACTTGCTGAATGGGTGTGCGACGACAAAGTTCCTCTGCCCCGCATCGTCCCTGAGGTAGAGTGAGTGTTCCCTTCCCGTTGTCGATCCTCGTGGTATCTTCTAGTTGGTAGTGCCGGTTTCCCATCATTAGAAACCGGGTGTCATGAGGTAGATACGTTGCCTTGTATTTAATATTTTAGTGTCTACTGGCACATCTTATTCGGATTGTCCGCCCACGTCTGGTGATGCACTTCTTTTCGCTGCTCCGGGGTTTTTGACTTCCTCCATCTCTTCCGCCGGTGGCTCTTGAAGGTAATTCCTTAGGTCTCCTGGACTTTCAAAGATCATTGTTCTCCATTTGTCAATTACCTTGAACCTGGCCGGGCCCACAAAACTGAATGTAGCTCCTCTTTTACGTAGGGTATCTCTGAGGGCGAGGAATCCTTTTCTTGCTTCCACCGTTGGCTTAGAGTAGTCTTGGGTCAGCACAATCTTGCTTCCCTCCCATGTCAGGTTCTGATTTTTCCTGGCAAAGGCGAAGATGGCGTCTGTCTGGCTCAGTCTCAGTGGGTTGCATATTTTTGCCCTTGGCCCCTTGCCTGTCGCTGGTTTCCCTGCTGGTACTCTGTACGCTTTTTGCACCTCGAACCTTCTCTCGAAAGTGATGCCTGGCAGTTGGGGGATCATCTCTTCCAGCATACCTGCGCACGATCCCGCCTTCTCCTCCGCCCCCTCTGGTACACCGAGTATCCTTATGTTGCCTCTCCTTGCCCTGTCGTCCTTCTCCGCTAGTTGTTTTTGCATGGCTTTTGTGACTTTCTGCAGCTCTGCTATGGCTATGGTATTCTCTTTTGTCTCGTCTTCCACTGAGCTTATTCGGCCCTCAGCTGCTTCCATTCTTGTGTTCGTTCTGTGAAGGTCGGCTCTAATTGCTGCCAGCTCTAGCTGCATGTTCTCCACCTTAAGTTTCGTCTCCTTCGCCACCACATTGCCCTCGTTTATTCTCCTGAGGATGATCTCTAGGGTGGCTGTTTCTCCTTTAGTTTTCAGTGGGGAGCCTTGAGTGTCAAATTTGGTCCTTTTTTGGTCTTCCCCCTTTTTTCCCCCGTTGCCCGTCATTGTTCCGACGCCTCTTCTTGATAGGGTGTTGCCTAGCCGTCCCCCTGTTTGGACCTCCTTTGGTGGGTTTGGTGTTGTCTTAGCCCCCGGCACATGGGTCCTTATAAATCTGTATCTGCTGGGCTCTCTGATGTGCCTTGTTCTCTTCTTTGCCTTAGGACCTGCCAGCGTGTGCTTTGTCTCGTTCGCGACTGTTAAGGCCGCTCGCTTGCTCCTTGATTTGCAGCTCCGCGCCCCTTGTGTCTGGGAGGTGTGGGGCAGTTGTAGCTGTTATGGTCTTATTGAGCCCTTGTTATCGTGACCCCTGATGTTGCCGATGCGTCTCTACGTGGTGTGCTGAGCAGGGATCTCCGCGTACTTCTCGTTCCTCCTAGGTGCTTGCTCGCCTCCTGAGTGGGGAGTGGTGCATCATGTTCTTTTGTGACCCCCAGGAGGGTGCAGGGGGCTGCAGTTGCCCTTGTTCTCTTTGCTTGCCTCGTTGGACTGAGCTTTGCTAGTCAGTCAGGTAGTTAGAACTGTGACTCGACCCTTTCAGGCTGTTGTAGGTCCTGTTGTGGGGCGATTGCTGCTTGGGCCCTCTTTGTTGGGGCAGCTTCCACTTGGTAGCTTATTTTTACTTAATGTCCATGTTCGAGCGTTTTGTTTGTTTATCTCTGTGCCCTCCCGGTTCTACCCGTGTCTTACGGGCCCTCCCCGGTCTTGGCAGTCTAAGGAATCCGTTGCGCTTCTCTCGCTCTTTTTGCTCCTTCCGCTACCTTCCCCCACCCTGGTGGTGCTGGTCCGACTGTGGCTGTGCCGTTCACTGCTCGGCGCTGTATTCCGTTTCCCTGCGCCCGTCTGCTGCTGCCTTGCTGCGCTGTGCCCTATCGCTGTCCTGTCTCCAGGCTCGGTCCTACTCCCTCCGGTCTGGCGCTGCTGGGCTCGCGCTGGGCTCGCGCCTCCTCCGCTTGCACCCGCTTGTGGTGGGGGGGGGCCCTTAGCTCTCACCTCCGGTGCTGGTTTCCGTGCGCTTCTCTGTCCGTGCGGGAACTTCCGGTAGAGCTGTTCTCGCGCTTGCTGTTTCCGGTCCGATCCCCTGCTTCCGCTTCCGCCTCAGGTTGGTGAAGACTTCCTGCGATGGCGTCCTCGCTCGCAGCTACTTCCGGTTTGGCGCTTCCTCTGATGGAAGCTCACCTCTTTGCTGGCTCGGCAGGGTGTTGGGTCGCTGGGTCTCTGGGCAGCCTCTTCTTTTTTTTTGTAGTGTGGTTCCTCGCTGCACCCGCCTCGGTCACCGGCACAGGGACCCTGCAACTTCGCCGATAACAGGTACCGAGTGGTGTGTGTCTGGCCTCATTCCTAGTGTGGGGCACCGCTTGTGATTGTTGAGGGTGTGCGGTGTAGGGCCTGGTGCTGTGGGGTCTCCTCTCCACGCTCTCCTCTGCCACCTCTGTTGGTTGTTTGCATCAGCCTTAGGGCGCCATCTTGCACTACTTGTTGCTGTTGTCGTCCGAGGTGTAAGGGCCGATTTCTTCGTGTTGAGGCTTCTCTACCCTCTTGTTCCGTCCACTTCCTTTCAGCGCCAATCTTCCCCTGCCCGTTTTGGTGCTTTGTGGTAGGATCTGGCTAGTTTGGCTGGTTAGTTTCGCTCAGGGATACGGAGCCGACGGACCTAGACGACCGTCCACATTGCCGTCCAAGCCACGCCCCCCAAATGTGCATTACTGAGAGTAAATGTGCATATAACAAAATGGTACGGAGAATGGTGGCAGCTGAATATTCACGGGAGATCGAACTAAGGTACTGAGACCAGCTGAGGAGTCCTGGGGCAAGTGGCTGTGGCTGTGGCGGCGGCACATTAAAACACCAAAATACTAAAAATAAAAGACACTGGAACCAGCTGAAGTGCAGCTGAAGTGCAGCATGGGCAGTCTACCTGTTCTCTGGGACGAAGGCGGAGGCGGAGGCTCCAGGGGAAACGAGCAGAACGAGGCAGAGAGGAGGCTCTAAGCAGAGAGGCTGATTGAGAGCCGAGGGAGCCGGGTGAGCCATAAGAGACAGGATACGAGGGAGTATTGGTAAAAACTATCCTCTAGGGAGAAAAGTGAGAACTGCGAGAGGGGCCAAGGCACTGATCCGGGGGCACCCAAATCGGATTTCTAAACAGTGAGGGCTGGATGTGGCGTTTGCGGCTGATTGAAAGCCGAGTAAAGGCAATACTTAGAACCATCCAACTACGACATATCTTCCCTTTAACTTCAAAGGGCTGGACGGCGTTTGGTCTATTTAACCGACAGACTCACTGGGGGCTAAGCCAGGGCTCAGGCTTCGGATCTGTAACTACCTCAGAGAGACTCGCTATGGCACCAAAGCCCCCAATGACTACCAGGATTACACGTACCACAAAACAAACGGGGGTGACTACAGGATTGGAGAGCAACCCTGTACCTGTACCTGCAATAGCAGGAACTGTCATGGAGCCGCTCGAGGCAAAAATCCCTGATGGCAGAAAGAAACCAGGTAAACTGGAGAAACCTTCGCCTGCGCCAAACGCCGGTAAGCCACCTAACTGTTTACCTGCTTCACAAACTTTGCCAATTCCTGCTAAACCTATTGCAGTACTTGATAAGAATGCATCAAAGGCACTCTCTAATGATTCTAATGATTCTATAACGACACTGAACATCTCTCCTGGGATGCAGGGTAAAACCCTAGTGAATCAAACAAAGGGGGAGAATAATGCTGTCATTATTGTCTCAGATACTGTCTTAGAGAGAGCACTCAACACTTTGAACGGTGTAAATACAGCATCACTAAAAGGTTCTGTACAGGCTCAGTCAGCGGTCCAACTAGAGGCCCCTGTGGACACTAACATTAACGCTAACACTAACGCTATTGCCAAAGCCAACGCCGAATCTTTACCATCTATGTCGGCTCTTACATCAGAGGCAGTGATATCCGAAGACTCTGGCGGTAAAGAAACAGCTGATGGAGAAGAGATGATAAGGCCGGTAGGGCAGTTGTCAGCTGTAGGAGAGGAAAATATAATACAAGATGTGAAGAGAGTAGCCGAGACTGAACAACTTACACCGGCTGAGCTCCTGTCTGAGCATCTGACGGGACACTTGGAAGATATTGAGACGGATGAGGATTATATTGATTACCCTGAACTTGGTAATAGCACACCCCCGTGCTCAGCTAAGGAATTTCTGAACGGTATAAGGAAAGGAAGAGGTAAAAATAAGAATAAGACGAAGAAGATTACATGCAGAACTAAAACTACTACAATAAAAGCAATTGCAGAGAGTAGCCCTATAAGGAAATGGGCACAGGCTAAATCTTTGGCATTAAAGCCTTCTGAGGACAGTCTCTCCGGTGCAGCTGCTATTCCAGGGGAGACAAACTGCCCCGTGGATGAGATTATTTCTATGGTGGCATTGTTGAAAGGAACTGATATTGTGATTGCTACGGCGGAAACAATGGGTGCTCTGTCTTCTACTCCTCCTATCTCAAAAATGTTAATACCAGGGGTGATCTCCACCCCCAGCTTTGTATCTGGAATATCCGGAATACCTGCGCCAGCTTTAGCTACAACCGCTAGCCATGGCTTTACTGGGGTAGACTGTACTAATGACATACCCCCCCAAAATATCTATCTCGAAATGAAGCATCCACTGAATGTAATCCTTATGGGGAGGTTTCCTCGTCTTTTCAAATGATCCTGCAACTGCTCAACGAGCAGAAACATGAAGCGCAATCCCACTACCAGCAGATGCGGGATGACAGTAATAAGACTCAATCAACGCTACATGAAATGTCTCAGAAATTAGGGACTATAGGCAAGATGTAGGTAATTCATATTTACCAACTCTTAAATACCAAATTTTACCGATTCGGTATTTAAGAGTCGGTAAATATGAAGGGGGGAGATGTAGGTAATTCGAATTTAAGAATTACCGAATCGGTAGGATTCGGTATTTACTGATTCGGTAAATACCGAATCGGTATTGCCCATTGATTCCTATGGGCCATGAAACCCATAGGACTCAATGGGCAATACCGATTCGTAAATACCGAATCCTGCAAGGGTGCAGGGGGTGTCACTTTGACACCCTCTAGCACCCAAATTCCGGACTTGTGTGCCATGTGGCACACAGACATGCCCTAAGGGCATGTCTGTGTGTCACATTGCACAGGTGTGCATGCACAGATGTGCATGCACACCTGAATTCGGTATTTTACCACCCAATTGGATTGGGTGGTAAAATACCGATTCTTAAGGGCCTGTGACACTCTTAGGAGTGTCACCTACATGTGGATTTACTGAATCGGTATAATTACCGATTCGGTATTTTACAGAATCGGTAAATTTACCGAATCGGTAAATTTACCTATTCTGTAAAATGATGGCCCCTACATGCCAAATCCTAAATACCGGTCGGTAACGGCCGAAATCGGCCGTTACCAACTGGTCTTTTCTCTCCTACATGTGGCCCTATATCTCAAGAGATGGAAGAATTACAACAAAGGGTCGTCTTAACAGAAGAAAAAACAATCCGCTCTGAAACAACAGTGAACAAACACGAGGCTCAGATCTGCCAAATGCAAGTCAAACTTGAAGACTTAGAAAATCGGCAACGTAGACAAAATCTACGCGTTTTTGGCATCGCGGAAGGGGCCGAGGGAGCTGATCCAAGAGCATACATCGTTCACCTGTTTCAGAGAGCTTTCCCAGAGCTATCAGATTGGGACTGGGACTCACAGATACAACGTGCCCACCGACTCCCTTTGACCCAAAGAAATAAAAACAGTCAGTACCCGCGCCCTATCTTGATTTTTCTGGGTAATTTTCTTCTTCGTCAAGCAATCTCATCAAAAGCAAAAGCAAGACAAAACACCCCGGTTACTAGTGACTCAGTCACGTTCTTCGTACGATCGGATCTGAGCAAACTTACGATGGATCGTCGATGGAAACTTCGACAATACATTGACCACATCAAGGAGTTGGGAGGTCAGGCTTACCTGCAAGAACCAGCTAAGCTAAAAGTCCTAAAGAACGGGCGCTCATTTTTCTGTATGGAAGAAAGGGAGGTAGAGCAAATAATGGATCAATGGAAATAGGAAAACAAACAATGAAATAATTTCCGATCAGCAATCAAAATTAGACTGAACTAAGGCACACATTGGTTAGTTTGATCGGACTGTGGACATTAATTAAGAAAAGCATATGCTGAATCTGAATATATTACTATATCGTGATAAAAGATACTGTTAGATAACATATATGGTCTAGAGTTGGTAATATTATACAGCTGGACCCTCGGCCGCAGCTCCGTCTTTTTTGCTGCCAGCACAGCGGCAGTAGGGTTAGTATATTTGGGAGGGGTACCCCTTCTCAGGAGGAGGGAAGGGGTAGGAGGGGTGGGGGGTCAGGAATGTTCGGGGGGGGGCTCTGTCTGGATGGAGGGGTGGTGAGGTTATAGGGGGAAAAAAGCAACACAAGAAAATGAAACTGAAATTCTAGAGCACTTAAGGAGTTACGTATCAAATATAGTAATGTCATGGAATGTTAGGACTGGCAAAACATATGTTATAACTTTTTTTATTCTAAAATGCTTCGAATAAAATGCTTGGCCTGGAACGTCGCTGGCCTGAATAGTAAAAGGAAAAGACGTTTAGTCCGGGAAGAAATAGCTCTGTATAAGCCCAATTTGGTTTTCCTATCTGAAACACATGTTGCCTATGCTGATAGAAAAATCCTGGGATACTTGGGGCTTGAGGTGATAATTTGTTCGAAATTCAATGCATCTATAAGGGGGGTTGCTATTTTGAAAGATAAACGGGTTAAGCTAGAAGCTGGGAAGAGTGTTTGTGATAAAAAAGGGAGGTGGGCTATCGTTCACTTAATGGTGGAAAAAATTAAATATGTTTTTTGTATAGTTTATGGATCAAATTTTGATGATGCTTACATTTTTGATCAGCTGAATATGGAATTATTGCAGTGGGCAGGCGAATTAATCATCATGGGTGATTTTAACTGCATAATGGACTACAAGATTGATACTACAAGGGGCAATGTAAATTATAGAATGCGGAAAACACGAGCTGCTATCCTTGAAATAGGGCGCATTCATAACATTAAAGATGTCTGGCGAGCTGCCTTTCCTACTACACCTGGGTTTACATATTACTCTGCCTCTCACAAGCTCTGCTCACGCATCGATATGGTCTGGGCATCAGATAGAGTAACGAGAAATAGCACCATCGAACTTTGCCCCAGAATTAATTCAGATCATAACCCTATTTTATTTACTTTTGATACTGAAAAGAGCTATATAACACCCCGAACATTTTCATTTCCCAGGCACTTATTCACCAATATCTTATTTATTTCAAGCTACATATTGCAGACTTTATTAAGATTAATCTTAACTCCACGACATGCTTAATGGTATGGGACTCTTGTAAGGCGAGTATCCGGGGCTTTACCCAGCAATTTTTATTTCATCAAAACTCCAAGTGATTTAAAAAGGACAGAGCGTTGGTTAATGATATACTTTCCACTGAACTGTTACTAGCGGAGGCTCTTCGTCGACAAGCCACAAATATAACAGAATTGGAACTACAATTAGGACGACTGAAATCTGCCCTTAAAACCATCTTCTGGGATGCAAGTAGCATTAAACTACACAAATTTCAAGTGACACAGTATGAGAGCGGCGATAAAGTCGGAAAGTTATTAGCCTATAAAATAGCTGATGAACGAGCTAATACTCTGATCAAGAATTTAAATGGTCCTAATAATAATATAATTGATCAACCCAATCAAATTTTAGAACATTTTGCTGCATTCTATAAAAAACTATACACTCCAGAAAAACAACCGACAGAGCTGGATATTCAGAAATATTTGGTCGATTTTCAGGAGAAACCTGACTCTCTTGAGCTGGAACAACTATCTAATCCCATTAGTCCATGTGAAATAAGAAAGGCCATCTCCTCCTTACCAGCTGGAAAGGCATGCGGAGAAGATACGATCCCACTAGAAATTTATAAGGGGTGTGCTGAGGAACTTATACCTCTTCTCTCCCAAGTTATCAATTATATTGGGGAAAACAAGGTAGCCCCGAAATCCTGGAATAATGTAAAACTAGTCTTTTTCTTAAAAAAGGGGAAATCACCTGATCAGTGCGGTTCGTACTGCCCCATCTCGCGAATTAACGTAACGCGGATGCTAAAATATTTGCTAAAGTGTTAGCCACTCGATTAGCCCCGATAATACCGAAAATAGTAAGCCCAAATGAACATGGCTTTGTAATTGGTAGGGATACCACCGCACATATCAATCTGGCTGTTACAGCCTTTGATATTGCTGAAAAGGAATCCACCCCACTCGGTATGATTATGCTTGACGCAGAAAAGGCTTTTGACCGAGTGGGGTGGGATTACCTGTGGCTAGTTATGACTGGTCTTGGTTTTGGGGGCACATTTCTGAACTGGATACAGTCACTGTATGATAATCCCATGGCTAGGATCAGCTATGCTGGTCTATTATCAGCTTCGTTTATTATTGCTCGGGGAACTCGCCAGGGGTGTCCCCTATCACCTCTCTTATTTGCCTTATCAATAGAACCATTTCTTTACGCTTTACGAATACAACCACTTATTATCCCTTTTAAGTTCGGTCCTCACTTATTGAATCTTACAGCTTATGCTGACGACGTCGCCATATATTCAACCGATATCGGTGAGGCGATGCAGGGCATCATACTAGAAGCTAATAGATTTGGGGACGTCTCTGGTTATAAATTAAATCTAAACAAAACCCAAACAATTGCTAATTACAAACCAGAAGGACTAACTATTGGACTGTGTTCGGCAGCTACTTACTTAGGGCTTAAACTATCTGCAAATATCAAGGATCTAATTAAACTAAATTACCTAGTTAAACATACTATAATTTTGATTAAAAAATGGCATAAACTTTTTTTTAAATATCATTGGCAGAATCAACTTGATTCGTATGATAATTCTACCTAAATTTCTGTACTTTTTTCGTTCTATTCCCTTGGCATTATGCAATTCCTTTTTTAAAAAATTAGACGGAGTATTCAGTAGCTTCATTTGGGGATATCGCAAAGCATGCAGATCGATGACACTATTAAAAGGTGCTATCGACATAGGAGGGTTGAACTTCCCGGACTTTAAGTTGTACTTCTGGGCAGCATTCGTTGGACGCTTACGATACTTAATTAACCCTGAAGGAACAGAAAAACAACCTTATTTCCTTACATTTATGTTTGATCTAGATGCAAAAATGTTCTTATGGAGAATTAATGACCCCAACTTTTACAAAAGAGTTCGTTTTAAGATAGCGAGGGATTTAGTTAAATTTGGCGTAATATCCAGGCCTTCTGTAACGTGAACTTTTTCCATCCTAATTTGATTTTGTGGGGAAATCCCGGCTTACCGGGAATATTCAACGATGGATTAACTAACATATGGGGAACACATGGAATAAAAAAATTAGGGGATTTGTACGGAGCACAAGGGCTCCTAAGTTTTGAAACACTTAAAATACTATAAAATATCCCTGACTCTACGAAGTTCAAGTACCTGCAGCTATTCGATTTTTTTTCTCGAAAAATGAAACTAAAGAATATTTCTGATTCAAGCATATGGGATAATTTCTATTCACAGGAAACGAAATCATTAATTAGTAGTTGTTATAAATCTCTCAACACTTATAGAAACATAGACTGCAATATAATATCAGAGAAGTGGAGCAGGATGTTAGGGACCAATATTACTCCGGCTGTAATAAGTTCATCTCTACGTAATATCAATAATTTGGTCTCATCGTCAAGTTTAAAATTGCTGCAATTCAAAATAACCTGTATGCTTTACCATACCCCAGAAAGAATAACCAAATGGGCCTCGAATAGCATATATAGTGAATGAACTAAGTGCCCCAAATGTGCGTTGGTTGCAGCAGATTTGGTGCACATATTTTACACCTGCCTTAAACTTTCAGAATTTTGGACATCTTTTCAGACTATAATAACACTGAAATTAGGGAATATACCCCCCTTAGATTCTGCGTTAGTTATGTTAGACACTAATGGTAGGAATATCCAACACAAATCCTTATTTACTATTATGGTAACTTGTGCTAAACTTATGATTGCTCGCGCTTGGATCTCCCCTAAACCCCCACATATAATGGAATGGTGGTCTCTCCTTAATGAAATTCATATTATGGAATTAGCGCTGGCTAGGCTTAGGGGCACTAAATCTCTAGCTAAATTCAATAAGATCTGGAGGTCTCTCATACTTTAGTTTAAAAAATCATGTTTAATCTAGATCATTACTGTCTTCTGTTTTATATGTGTCAAGATACATGTATATATTTTGTTTGGATTTAACAAGAAACTTGTCAAATTATCTAATGCCAACCTAACGTTAACCTTGTAGACGTCTAGATTATTTCTTTTAATTTGACTCATTTTTGTATACTGTTGATTCTTGTGTTGCTAATACAAAAAAATAAAAAAAAAATAACAAAATCGTACCAAAGCGATGAATGGTTCAGAAACGACTAATTTCCTTATGTCCGTTCATCAATTAAGTGGAACTTTCGTAAGATGTGCCACGTTTTTGCAGTTTTATGTGGAGCGATCATTTTTAGGCAGTCTGGGCCCGTGAGTGAGGCCTAGCACATCGCAGCACAGCACCACAATGAGGGAACACACTCCTGCTCTATGTGTCTGCGAAGGCCAAGAGCAACCTTGGAACCCTTAATTTACATCCCCAGGCCGAGGTATGTCATGAGGTGCCACCTGTAAGTAGATACAGGGTGGCTCGCTATATCTCTCCCCAGAGGCGGCTGCAGGTAAGAGCGGTGGGGCCCGGTGGGGGAGGCTTTCGACGGACAATGACGAGGGGAAATTAATTATTTATTTCATGTTCCCTCGTCATCGTCCTTCAAAATCCCCCTCCCACAAGGCTCCACCACTCTTATCTGCAGCGGCTGTCCCTCCCCTCTTTTATACATTTCAAAAACAGATTGACTTCAGGTACACTTTATCTGACACCTAAAGTCTCCGAACGTTTGGCAAGGTGCAGGGTTTGCCCGAAGACCATACTTTTGGCTTTAGCAGTCAGGGCAGGAGTCAGGGGTACACGCAGGTACACAGCGTCCACCTACTATTTTTTACAGAGTGGATGCTGTTTCCCCTGCCAAGAAGTAGGGCCCCACAGAAATATGTTGAACTTGTCCTGGTGTAATTTTCAGACACCGGACACGTATAGCAGCACCTTCAATTTGTCTGCTTTCCATTCCCAGCAGCACTGTGCCCCAGAGAAAAGCAGCCAACCTCTTATGGATTCAAATGCTGCTACATCAGACTGCAGCGGAGTATATGGACACTAAATGTGCTGTCGCTGCTCCCGCTAAGAGCAGTCCTGCTCAACTACCCGCAGAGCGGGAGCAGCGACAGCACATTGAGTGTCCATATACTCCGCTGCAGTCTGATGTAGCAGCATATGAATCCATAAGAGGTTGGCTGCTTTTCTCTGGGGCAAATTCCTACCCAGAGAAGAAGTGGTAAGTAGAACCACCCCACCCTCTATAGATAGTTTTCATTTAGTCACTTGGTCCTGCAGAATCGCCAATTGATCCATTAGGGACATTTACAGGCGAGAAACATGTTGACCACTAAGGGGTAGAGTGTAATTTTTGTCAAATTAAAACAAAATAGTCGCCCTCCTTCATCTTTTACTTTTTAATCAGGTTGTGACCTCTCCAGAATAAAAATAATTATAGAGGATTCCCTTACGTGTTTTAACCCACACACCACATCTACATCGTACTAGGCCCCTCACACCCACGGAACCTATACGGCAAGGAACAAACGATCTCACATAAAGAGCCCCTTTATGAGTGCCCGTCGAACATTGCAGCGCCGGATCGACGAGGAGCAGACCCATATGATGAAGCATGACACCTAGCTTGCTGGGTGTGTGAGGGTCCTAGTTCCGAAAGAAGGTATTCCCCACCTCCCCACAACTTTGAGTACTCACTGAGTGGTCAATTTGCCACCCAGGAACATCGTACCTCTTTAGTCATGTAGATCAAAAAGTCATCACTCAGATTGAAGACTCTGAGTAGCTCTGATAATGTTTTTTTGATTGCATTTTGGAATACCTCTACCACTGAGGAGACACTGAAACTCAGTCTCTTGTAGCGTCGGAGCCCAATGTGTGTGGAGAATGTTATTATGTAGCTACTCCCTGGGGCTAGCTCCAACTGATGGTATCCAGAGTTGAGGTCCAATTACGAGAACCATTTGGCTCTGTTTAAGTCGGCCACTATATCATCCATTGTTGGTGTGAAATGGCGCTCACAATGAATTGCATGATTGGGGAATTTCATGTTGATGCATAGCCATATGGAATCCGGTTGCTTCGGTTTGGGGGCAATCACCAATGGGATACCCTGGCCGTGGGGCTGATTACTTTCTCAATGACATCTAGGTCTTCCAGTGCTTGGTCTCTTCTTGTGATTCGTACGATCTGCAAAAGACATGACAAAAACCTCTTTGTCTTCCTCTACCACCTCTTCAAAGTGTCCATAGCTCCTCAGTCTATCCTCTTCTGGTGTTTCTTCCAATGAAAGTTGCTGTAATTCCCCTGTTGGTCTCTTGAGTCTGTTCGTATCCATTCTGGGCCTGCAACTGAGGCACATCTTCGCAAAATGGTAGGTCTTACCACATTTCTAGCATGTCGATCCTTTCACAGGGCATATCCCCTGGGTCTTGTGTGTCAACCCACAGTTGCTGCAAGACCCACCCAGTCTCAGAGTGGTGGACCGGCGTGGAGTGTCTGGTCTTCGTTGGATGGTCTTAACTCTAACCGTCTTGACACTGGGGGCTTTTGGTGGGCCAGGCATGACGGAGGGTTTGCTGAGTGCCGCTTCCATTTCATCCACCCTTGAATTGGACAGTTCATGTGAGCGGGCTAGTACCAGTATCTCATCGAGTCAGATTCCAGGTTATCTCAGGATCAGCCGTTGTAGCACTGTACACTGGCATCCTTGGATGACTTGCACCCTTATTTCTTCTCTCTGATCATGGAATGTGCATAAGCTCACTAGCTTTCGCAACTTGCACAGAACATGTCCACAACTCAGTATCTGATTGCATGGCTTGTCACAGTTTAAATCTTTTGAAACCCAAACTGCTCTGAGGATCAAAGTGTCTATTGAGAGTAGGGACGACAGCATCGAAGTCTGCATCATCCTCTGTATCAGGTAGGGTTTCAAACAGTTTGTACAGTTTGGCACCTACGAAGCCCCGAAGCTACCTTTTGACTGCACCATTTGCTTCCCTGGTGACGTTAAAGTAGTGATTCAGGTGCCCCAACCAAGAATGCCACCTTGGAGCTGCTGTGCATGGATTGGCAAGTTCACTAAATGGTGGGAGAGGCTTCACGTAGGCATGTGAGAACTGGCCCTGGCTGGGAGTGCCGGGCCCTGGAGCTGCTCTTGGTTACTTATGATTGGTGCTTTGTCTTTGTCGCATGTGAGTACTATTGTTGACTTTGTCCTTAGATTGACTAGTGTGTATTGTGCCCTTTTCATTTTCTTTTATCATTCTGTTACTTTTTGTAGTAGTAGTAGCAGTAGTAGTAGGTGAGGGCTTGCCTGGGGCTCTGCCCTAGGTGTCACCTCAGCTGTGCCTGGTGGTTATGTTTATGCATATATCCAGCACACAGGTTAGTAGGCTGTGTGGCAATCCCATGTCACTAAGTAGCACACAAAGTCATCAGGTGGGGTAATGCCTTTTAATGTCTCTACTGTGAGTCCCACAGCTTGTCTTATCAAATTTTTCTTTGTATTGCACTCACTTCCAACAGACTAAGAACTTACAGTACCTCCGCTGAGGCTACCGCCGCTTCCGGTGGGGCCACGTGATGGTAGGCAATGCAGTCTCATGCCTCCATTCTCCCGGGTCTAGCGCTTCTCCCCATGGTGAAAGGCCTGGAGCTGGAGCCTCGCCCTTGGCTCCGCCTACCCATCTATCTGAGCATGTGGCAGGCTGCAGGCTCCAGCCTGTGTGGAGCAGTCTTGATGCCGGTGGAGGACTCGCACCCTCCCGGGCAGGCCAGAGGGGAGGCATGTGGAGTTGCACACCGTCCGCTTCTGCTGGGCTGAGGAGGCAGGCAAAGACAGTGATTTCTTGGCACCCAAGGGGGCGCAGTTGATGCGGCTGGCGGCCGATAGGGAGGCTGGGCGCACACGCCACCCTGGCTACAGCCAGAGCGGTGATGGCTTACACAGCAGCAGCTGTAAATTTGCTGCTAGTCACTGAGGGCCATGCAGGGCTGACCCACTACTTGTCGCCAGTGTAATGTGGTGCCTGGGCCCGGTGGTTAAGGCCTATCACAGCGCAATGCAGCACCACAATGGGGGACACACACTTGTGCTCTATGTGTCAGCGAAGGCCACTAGCAACCTTGTGCCCCTCTCCTCTGGCCGCTCCTAGCCCCGGAGAATGATGTCATGAGGTGCAAAATGTAAGTAGAGGCTGGGTGTCTCTCTACAGGGAGTGCTATGACATACGGTTACGTTACGTTATTTAAGAAGAAGCCGCTAAAGCTGTTATCTGTTACAGGGCCAAATTTAGAGCTGTGTGACTGGTGCACCCACATTTGGAGCTGCCCTGGGGAAGAAGTGGAGAAGTGTGGCTCAGGGGTTAGAGGCGGCAGACCCGGAAGCTGAGATCGGCCCTGGACCAGGGTTCAATTCCCCGCCTCGGCGTGTCTTGGGCTCAAAAATTCCACGTACTTGATAATTCTCGCTCCGGTGCCTTCTCGACTCACGGGTTCACACTCTGCGACTCTGGGCAATAGCTTGCTTAATCTCCACAACGGCCCCTTGCGGCGGGATGCCTGGCTTTCACCTTGTGGATACCCTGCCGGGGTTATCTCACAGGGGAATACCAGGACGGGTTCCCTAAGCAAGCGCCGGGAAACCCTTTGTGGGTAGCTGTGCGCTATATAAGCTCAAATACATTTACATTTACATTTACAAGTGGTGCTGACCTCAGGAGGCGCTGTGCTTAGCAATAACTTACAATTTAAACAGACCTTCTGCAGAGTTCCTAGTACATCCAGCTTTCAAGCAGCAATACAAATATAAAGAAAACTCTTATGATTAATGGTCCTATTAGAGAGAGAGAGATGGAGTTTTGTCTAGTGTCATAGAGTAGCACAGAGAGTTAATATGCCTGCTGTAAAGAACACATACCATGCAGATCACAGATGTGCATTTTGTATGGATAGCTGAGTGGATTACTGCTTTTGTCACAGAGATCCCTGTGTTACCGCGGTTCATAAGATACATCCCTAATATAGAACAGTGACTGTTAGGAACTGTCATCAAAGAGCTGCATGGATACTGCATAAAATAGGACGTTATATGTTTTCCCCAGTCTTTCATTATCTATTCCTAATGTTGCTAAAAAGGGATCGTTTGGGCCGATATACACTCTTATCAGTAAAGTCAGACTTTACCAGAGCTTTAAAACAAATAAAATATGTATCTGAGAGAGGGGCTATGAATAGATAAAGGGCACTTTTGTCAGATGGTAGTGAGGGAATCCAAGGAGGAGGTAATGGGGGGGAGGCGCCAAAACTGATTGCTAAAGCTGGCCCTGGTCTGAAAGGTCGGAGCATCGACCTCTGCTGCTCAATATTTTTACCTGCGTTTCTGTGCAGATGGGAATTTCTGCAGCTTCGCAGGAAACATCATATTACTTGGCCTGGGTTGAACAAAACAAGACTCAGAGTAACGGGCCGAATATTTCTTATTCTGGATTATGGCGCATCGAAGAAGTAGCTCTGTGTAGCTTTTCACAAACCCTTCTTAAGGCTCAGGACTTCAGGTGACGATCAACTGCGCAGGCCACGATCCATTGAGGTTATCCGTCTTTGCTGTCGGTAAACCGAGCCTCCCTTTCTCCCCATGCATGTAGAATGTTAGCTTCATGTTTCTTGAACCCAGGAAGACCACAGTTAACCACAGTTAACCACCACAACTCTGTTATGTTATGATACGATTTACTATGCTGTGCTACTATGTCCTTAAGCCATGATATGCGAAACTATGGTAGTCTATATTGTATGTTTGTTAAAATGCCATGGTAAATGTAAAATGTAAATGTAAATTGATATTTGTATAGCGCACTACTCACCCGCAAGGGTCTCAAGGCGCTTGTACGAATACCGCTGTGGAACCCATCCTGGCTTTCCCTGTGAGGCGTCCACTCCTGGGCACCCCCAAGGTGGAGACCAGGCATTCTTAGCATTGTGGGGGCCGTTGTGGAGATTAAGCAAGCTATTGCCCAGAGTTGCAGAGTGGGACTCCATGATTGGAATAGGCACCGAGGCGAGAATTATCAGGTCAGTGGAATTTTGAGCCCAAGACCCGCCGAGGCGGGGAATTGAACCCTGGTCCCGGGCTAGACCTCTGCATCAGGGTCTGCCGCTCCAATCATTGAGCCACACTTCTCCATGGTATGCTATACTATGATATGCTTTGTTGCGTATTTATGCTGTGCTATTTCATGCTGTGGTGTTATGTTTTGTTCTGTGATTTGCTAAGCCCTCTTATGGGCTTAAGGCCTCTTGGCACGATGAATTTGTTGCAGGCAGTTACTTCTAAATGTCATTTCATCAAGCTGGACCTGAAGTTACTCATGGTAATATTCTAAGCTCTTGTGCCCTTAAGTCTGATCCCCTTCAATGTTGGTGGATCAAAGGTGCCCTTGATGGTGACCTCATACCAGTGGAATAAACAAAAAACAAACGAGGTCATCCTTTGCTATGCAAGTAATCCTACAAGGCAATCATTAAAATCCCTGGAGGCTTCTTTCTGAGAATTGTTATTCACATTGTAAGGCACTTTGTGCCCAGAAAAGTAGAGATATCATTGGATCTACGGTGGAATAAAATCTCTTTCCCAGTAGAACACTCTGTTACAGTTTGTCTCCAGATCCTACATTGCCGCCCTCAAACGTGTTCAATTCGAGAAACTATGGGATACATTTACTGTTCACTATGTTCCAAAGCATTCATCCAGAACTAGACTTCCCTCCTCACCCTCTCCACTGTAGCTCTGCTATCCAGCCAGCTGATGTTTACAAAGCACCCTGACCACCCAGCTAGGCACAATGCTAATTCTGTGGAGACCCTCAAAAGAGAACTAGATAATAGATGAGTTTCATTCTTAAATGCAATTCTGAACTCTGTTATTACTTTACAATACATGGGATTCTGGAATGCCTGTATAGAAACCTGTCCCTCATTTCTCCATATTAGGCGACTTGTGACACACCCAGTCACCTATTATGTTGAAATGACGAAGCCACTCAGGTGATGGAGTGACCATGTATTATAAGGAATAAAGTACCCCCTAGCGTACATGATAAGGATGTTGCAAGTCACTACGGAGTTCCATAACCTTATAAAAGAACTCAGGCCTTATTCCTCTATATGGTCATGGAACTCTTTGGTGGCTTGTATTATCCTAAAGATTTATGGCAGGGAGTGCTTTATGCCATATATTATTTGCAGTACACCTATGAAACATTGGGCCTCATTTATGAGGCCCTATCAACATTTTTGCACCCCCAGAATGTCACTTTTTGATGTTCTGTGGCACAATGGCCACAGCATATTTATAAGGCCACGTAAAGTCACTTTACTTGGCTTTTCATGGCTATATAAATCTGTCCCCCTTTCACGCAGAAAACTACATGAAAGGGGCATCCATGGGTGTTGCTGTGGGTGTTCTCATGCAACACCCATGGAACCTGACACATTCCCAGATTTACAAGGCATCGTAAAGCTGAGAATGCATCAGAACTTTTAGGGAGGCGTAACGAAGCGAAATGAAAACATTTCTCCCCGTGCTTTCATGTTTCAATTTTTTTTGTTTTTTTTGTTTTAAGACCTTTATTGTACAAAATACGTCTCACACAGCTTACAGCTTACAACCCCTCAGGGCCAGCCGCGTGTATCAATAACCATAGAAAATATTGTCAGGTGAACACAGCCGTATGGCCGACAACCCTGAGGTTCGGCGGCGTAAAGTTTTGGCAGCACTTACATTCAGCAATTCACATGTCTCAATATGTAAACAGGTCTGTAGGGTTTTATCTTTTTGTAGAGCAACGGTGGTGGTTCGTCATCGTCGACATTTGGATAACAGGCCGCTCCCATGAGTGAATATTATGGGTGAGTGTGTCGATAAGTTTCTTTTGCCCATGGGGATGCGGGGCATCGAAGTTAAGGAGAAGGTCTATGCAATGCCGCAAGTGTGTTAATGGACGAGCGTTTATGCAGCTTACTTTGCCTAGGATGAGAGGCTCGTGGTGGCGGCAGCGTGTGGCAGGAACCACCATGGTTATGGCCGTCGCACTTAGTGGTCCTGTGCATGTGGCGTCTCTCAGTATCAGTGTTTCGAGCGAGATAGCCCGTATTGTGAGACACAACCCGGATCTATCTGCCCGCCCTCAAGTAGTGTGCATGGTAATCATTCCCCTCTAGCCGTGTTCCTATGTCGCTGTGTGTTATTGGCGCTAGGAAAGAGGGGGACCTGACATGTTGGCTAAAATATGGCACCTAAAGTTATTTGTGCAATGCGCACAACGTTTTTGTTAACAAAATTGAGAAAGCCTGGTCAGGGAACAGGACCAGCGCTTTGATAATCATCTAAACCATAACGTGGGGGGGGTATGTACAAAGGGGGACAAATTGCGGGTGGGTGTATTTGTGCATTGTAGGGGAAAAGAGGGCAGTGTTGCAGCGTCAGTGCAGGTCCGGTGGTCGAGGAGTAGGATGCACCATGCGGTTGGCTTGTTTGCGTGGGCGGGGGATTCCCTCATAGGGGCATATTGATGGCGTCTTTAAAGTGTAGCCAGTGGGGGGGCCACGTCCAGGTTGCATATTGGGGGCACGATATACGGAAGTGGAGGAGGGGTGAAGAGCACTCTATCACTGACAGTGGGGTACGTGTTGTAGGCATTCCGGAGCGTGGGTGATGCGCAGGCGAGGTGCAGAGTATTGTTCGCAGCATGACAGGGATATAGCGGCGTGAGCCCCGGCTTGTATTACGCTGTCAGAGTGGGGGGGGAGGGAAGGGGCGGGGGGAGCAGCGGGCGCAAACGCATCCCGCGGTGTCCCTTGTGTATATGTGGAGGTCGGATATGGATCTCTTCAAGTGATCCCCTGTTCAAGGCATTTCTGTTGAAAGGATTGAAGGACGTCATCCCAGCATTGTGCGATGGAGAATTTCCTAATCCCCACCGCCTCTTCCCGTCGTAGGACTCTGCTTTCCGCTCGCGCCCAGTTGGTAAGGGACATGCACCAGTGCCGTATGTGTGGGGGGGTGTTGGCCTTCCACCGCTTGGTGAGCAGGCGTTTGGCCGTGATTAGCCC
Source organism: Lissotriton vulgaris (assembly GCF_964263255.1). NCBI lineage: Eukaryota > Metazoa > Chordata > Amphibia > Caudata > Salamandridae > Lissotriton > Lissotriton vulgaris. The sequence continues at coordinate 1,134,764,877 of NC_141693.1, forward strand.
GAGGTCCCAGAAGCGGACCGGCACCTTGTTCAGCTTTGTGCGTTTGTATAGTCCAAGGATGCAGGCTTCCCATATTTTCGGTACATTTTCGTTGGTGCATTGTGTAAGCAGCGCTGTTACCTCATCCCAATATTGCTGGATGTTGGGGCACAGCCAAAGCATGTGCAAGAGGTCTGCATCTACCAGGGAGCAGCGCCTGCAGGCAGTATCTGTGGCTGAAAAGTATCTGTTTATCTTGTCAGGTGTGAGATAGGCACGATGTAATATGTAGAGTTGTATGATTTTGAATCGGGGGTTGCGCGGGATGTTAACCGGCCCAGTTAGCCCCATCGCCCATTCCTTGTCCGTCCAGTCTCTCCCCCTGTCTGCCGCCCACTTCTCCCTCAACTGTGAGGTAGAAGGTTGGGTATGAATCAGGAGGGCTTGCGCTAGCCAGTGCACTATGTGGGAACCATTGCCCATAACATGAAGGTACTGTATAAAGTAGTGTGTCGGTAGCTCCTCGGACATGTCACCCCAGGCAGCCGTCAGCGTGCGGATGAGGGACGCGTGCAATAGGAATTGTCCATTCGGGAGGGACGTAACTTCCGCGAGCTTCGCAAAGGGAAGAAGAGCACCGTCAGTGTATAAGTCTTCTAGCGTTTCCACGCCCGCATTGGACCAGCTCTCCAGCATTGCGTTCATCAGTACTCCAGTCGCCATGGGGGTTCCCAGCAGGGGGAGTATCGGGGCATACGGTATCGTCGCTCGGGTGAGTCGCAGGCATCGCAGAAAACACCTGTGCGCCACTGCTAGGTACAGCTGTGGGGGGCAAGGAGCTCGGGTCAACGGATGAAACAGTGTGCACACTTGTACCTGAGACCAGGTGGCGACGTCCGTAGCGGTGTCCTCTAGGTCTTTACCGCTTAGCCATCCCAACACCCACTGCATCTGCGCCGCTAGATAATACAGCTCCATGTTGGGAACCGCCTGACCCCCCGAGTCAGTGGGCATGTACAACTTTTTCAACACCACCCGCGTCGGCCTGTGTTCCATATTAAGCCTCGGAGTAGGACCTCGAGGTCCCGGAATACCCTGTTGAGACATAGGACGGGATATTGGCAAAGTAATACAAGAGTCTCGGCAGGACTATCATTTTTGCCAGTGTTACTCGGCTGGGCACATTCAGGGGCAGAGTCCTCCAAAATCCAATTTGCGCCCGAATGGATGCGAGCGCTCGCATCAGGTTCCCCTCCAAGATATCTGCAGTCTTACGGTAGATGTGGATTCCCAGGAAACTGAACTCAGATAAAACAGAAGTCCTTATCTTAGGTACCTCCCCCTCTGCCTGGGACGACTCTTGGTGGCCAGAAGCCCTTGGAAAAGCACCCATCCCGACGGACCACGCACGGAACCTGGGCGTCATCCTGGATTCCTCATCTCGATGAACAGACAAGTCAACGCCGTCTTTTCATCCTGCTTCAACATTCTTCGCATGCTCAAAAAAACATTTCGTTGGATCCCCATCGAAACTAGGAAAACGGTCACCCACGCTCTGGTCACGAGCCGACTGGACTACGGAAACACCCTCTACGCCGGAACTACCGCTAAACTCCAGAAAAAACTCCAACGAATCCAGAACGCTTCAGCCAGGCTCATATTAGACATCCCGCGTAAAGAACATATCTCTGATCACCTGAAAAACCTCCACTGGCTCCCCGTCAATAAGAGGATCACTTTCCGGCTCCTAACCCACGCACACAAAGCACTCTACGAAACCGGACCCGAATGCCTCAACACACGACTGTCCTTCTACACCCCCTCCCGCCAGCTACGATCATCCAACCAAGCCCTTGCCACTGTACCTCGCATCAACAAAACCACCATGGGAGGTAGATCCTTCTCCTACCTGGCAGCTAAAACCTGGAACTCACTTCCCACTTACCTTCGCCTTACTCAGAACCACCTAGCATTCAGAAAGCAACTTAAAACGTGGATATTTGACAAGTAATTCCCCACCCCTCTGCAAGCGCCTTGAGACCCTCTGGGTATGTAGCGCGCTATATAAATTTTTTTGACTTGACTTGACTTGACTTGAACGTCGTGGAATACCATCGTAGCCTTTCACCACCGATGTATACGTCGCTCTCGGGTGTGTCCGGGTCAAAGGAATAGGCTCCCGACTTAGCCCAGTTGACTCTCAAGCCCGACATCTCCTCAAAGGTGCGAAAATGTCGGTGAGGGATTCCGGGACATTAGTCAAGTCTCTGACGTAGAGGAGGAGATCCTCCGCGTACAACGATATCATGTGGAGGCCATCCGCCATCGGTATTCCCCACTCCGCACCCCGGGTCTGAAGGATCGTGGCTAGGGGTTCCATGGACAAGGAAAACAGCTGAGGTGACAGGGGGCTGTCCTGTCTGGTGCCTCTCCGTACGCGGATAGCATCGGAAAGCAACGCACCATTGCGGACACGAACTGTGGGTCTACGGTACAATAAGCCAACCATAGTCTCGTAGCTGTCCCCCAATTCAAGTTTGTCCACGACCGCCCGCAGGTATGGCCATTCCACTGAGTCAAATGCTTTCTCCAGGTCCAGCACTTGGCTCCCGGCACGTGGCTAGTGGTGTGTTGCGTATACCTGTATGCGGAATAGGCGGCGGATATTATAGGAGGTGTGACGTGTTGGTACGAATCCGATTTGGTCACGGTGTACCAGGGTTGGGACCAGGGGGGCCAGTCTCCGGGCCAGGGTAGAAGCAAGGATTTTATAATCAGTATTGAGGAGGGCCAGGGGACGGTAAGAGCCCAATTGCTTCCCATCTCTGCCGGGCTTGAGTAAGGAAATGAGGTTAGCCTCATTGAGCGTGGGGGGGAGGCTGGAGTCCTCCGCGGCCGCAGTATACACCTTTAACAGCTGGGGGATGAGTATGTCCGAGCCAGCCTTATAAAATTCGGTGGGTAAGCCGTCTGGACCAGGGGATTTGCCATTTGACAGGTTGAAGATGGCTTCACGGAGTTCCTCAGGAGCAAGTGGTGCTCCGAGGTCTTCCTGTTGTGCAGCCGTCAAATTAGGCAGCTGTAGGGCTGAGAGATATTCAGCTATGTCGGGTTGTGGGTCGCAGAGCCGGGAGCAGTATAGATCTTTGTAGTGGGTTATGAACGCTTCATGTATGTGATGTTGTGTGTAGAGTAACCCCCTCCCTTCTACTTATATCGCCGATATTGGGGTCATGCGGTCTTCCCGTGCAATCAGCCAGGCTAACAGTTTGCCAGGTCTGTCGCCCTGGCGATGCGTGCGGGCAGAGTGTGCAGCGAAGTTGAGACTAAGCAAACGTTCCAGGAGGCGTTCATGTTCTGCTTTTGCTTCTGTCAGGGGGTTGCTTGCGCCTCCCACGCGTCCCGTTCGTGGTCCAGCAGTTCAGTTTCTAATCGCGTCAGGTCACCCTCCAGTTGACCCCGTATGTGGGCCTGTGTGCCCAAGCAGTGTCCCCGGATAACCACTTTGAATGCGTCCCATTCGATCTAGGAGGAGGATGCTGTATCAGTATTATCTTCAAAGTATTGGGCAGTTTGTGATAGAAGGGAGTCGCAGAAAGCCGCATCTAGCAAGAGGTCCGGCTGGAGCCGCCAGGTGGGGATAGTCGGGTGTGGACGCTCCCAAGCGATTGTCAGCGTATGTGGGTTGTGATCCGAATGTGTGCGGCCCATGTATTGTGTGTCTGTAACCAATGGGAGGAGGTCAGGGGTCACCATGAACCTGTCTAAATGTATATGCAGATCATGTGCGCCCGACCAGTAGGAATACGTCCGTGTTGTTGGATTACGTGTCCGCCATGTATCGTGTAGGTCCCACTGTGTAGCCCAGCTGATTAATGCCTTCGTGGCTACGTGTGTTGGTGTACTAGTCGGGGTGGGGAAGATCTGTCTAGAGTCGCATCTAGGACGCAGTTGTAGTCACCCCCTAGGACCCATAGGACCCCATGCCAGGTCCCCAATACCCCCGAGAGGCGGGTAAAAAAACGACCCTGGTCAGTGTTTGGGGAATACAGTGAAGCCAGTACTATTGGCTGTCCATCCAGTCTACCTCGGGCTATCACGTACCTTCCGTCCGGGTCTACATATGTGTCCATGACCGCCCATGGGGTTCCAGGACGGACCCACAGGAGCGCCCCACGGGCGAAGGAGGAATACTCGGTGGCATAGAGTTGCCCGCGCCATCTGCGGTGCAGAGCGCGCACCTCCGCTTTGTTGAGATGCGTTTCTTGTAATAGTGCTTTGTGAAATTTATGGCGCTTCAAGTAAGAGTAAATCTGGTAATGTCTCGCTGGTGTATGCATGCCCCTGACATTCCATGTGCATATCCTAATTTCAGCCATTATCGTCATTCGTGTAGGAGTCACCTCTGTCATCCGGTCCCAAGTCCCTGAGTGAGGCCCCCCACTGATCTACCGGCACCTTCCTCTTTTCCAGACCAGACACAGCAGCAGTCACATTAAGTAGCAACACAGACAGTTCCCAAGGGATAAGGGTAAAAGGAAAAACATGGAGCCTAAAAGAGGCAATACTATAAGGAATACTAAAAGGTAGGCTGCGCAACATGCTGCCGTCCAAACACTCAAGTGAGTTAAATAAGCTTCTAACTATACAGTTCTAGGGGGGGTGGTGGGCAATTGGTACATTAGCGACACAACAGTGGTGTCCTCAAAGGGGGATGGTGTCCCATCCCGGGCCGTAAGGTTATGGGCCATATCCAACAGGCTGTACCGGGCATCAGCAAATGCAACGTGGCGGGAGAGCGTTCATCCGTTACAATGATTGGAAAGGAAGTCCGTGGGAGGACGCACACCTCCAGCAAGGTCGGGCCGGGGATCGCCAGCCCAGCAGCAAGTACAGTGGGGGGTGGGGAACCGCCTCAACAACACAGGTCTAGCATTCACAATGTCTGTAAGGTGGTACTCACTGTGTTTCACCGACTCCATCCCATGAGGTGCAAGGGGGGGGGAAATCCCCCTTCAGTCTCCGTCGCACAAATAATCCACGCCCCATGCCGGGCAGGGGGCGCGAGCACGCAATAGTCATCACAGCGTGAATATTCCGAGGACCACAAGGGGGCTCCCCTCAGCCAAGTAGATCCACTGTTTGAGGTGTGACATCGGGTGGGTCCGTGGATAGTTGAGAGTCTGGTAAGCCGTAGATTGCTTCGTCGTCACTTGGAAAAGTGCGCGGACTGGCGTGTGGAGCTGAGGACGGGGCCGGAGAGCTGCTAATTTCCGTGACCCTGCGAAGCGCATCTTGTTGTTCCTGCAAGACTAGGTCCGCCGGCGGGGAGTGGGTCGTCGTTTCCTGCGAGTTGTGAGGCGTGGGTGATTTGCCCCTGCGTCTTCCTCTGGATCCCCGGGAGCGCGTCATCGTGGCAGTGCCCCGCGTTGGTCGAGGTGTCCCCTCCGCTCCGCCATCTAGCCAGGCTTCAACCTCCTCAGGGCTGGTGAAAAAGTGTGTGTTATCCTGTGCCACCACTTGCAGACGCGCGGGAAAGAGGAGTGAATATTTGAGGCCCGCTTGTCGCAGCCTGCGTTTCACAGCTAGAAAGGAGTGTCTTTGTCGTTGTACTTGGATGGTATAATCCGGAAAAAACATTACCGTGGTATTGTCTATTCGTACGTCTTCTAATTTCTTGGATTCGCGCAAGATGAAGTTGCGGTCTCTGTAGTTAAGGATGCGAAAGATCAGTGGTCTGGGGTTAGATCCCGGGGGAGGGGTCTCGTGGGTACCCTGTGGGCCCGCTCCACCACAAAGTGTTGCGATAGTGTTCCCTCCGGTAAGAGGTTTCTTAGCCAGTCCTCCACGTGGCGCGTAGGGTCCGTCCCCTCCCATTTTTCCGGTATGCCAACCAGTCTGATGTTGTTTCTTCGTGCCCGCCCTTCTGCGTCCTCAGCGCGCTCCTCCAGGAATTCGACCCTGTTGAGAAGGTCGCGTACATGTTTGTCCGCTTGATTCACTCTGGGTTCCAGATCAGTTATCGTGGTTTCCAGCGCGGTGGTGCGGTCTTGTAATTTCTTGTGATCGGCCTTGAGATGAGTCAGATCGATTGCCACACTGTCGATCTTGTTCTCTAGGGAGGTGCGCGTCTGTTGAAGGGACTCCTCCAAGCGTTCCATCACAGCTAGGACACTGTCCAATTTGGATTTCACATCAGAATCCTTTGTGGGTGATGATTTGGCCTGCTTCCCTTTCGTGGATGCGTTGCCGGTTCCAGTGCGCGTCCGCACCCCTCCAGACATCGGCCTGAGTCTACTGTATGAGGCGGGGTCGCAGATGAAGAACCGACTCTAGGGGGGTGCCCCAGTTCACTCACAGCAGCCCTCGTGGCCCACTCGCAGCTGTCCCCTCCTCCAAGACTCCCCGTGGCGTGGCGTCTCCTCAGGTGCTGATTGGCGGGGTCCCAGGTCCTAGCAACGCCTCCCTGTTGTGCCCGGAGATCCGAGCCCCCGTGTTCCGCGACTCGCAAAGTGTGGCATATCCCGATCGGCACTCAGCCGTAGTGTCTCACCTTTCCCCTCTGGCTTCTGTCCTCCGTGGCACAGGAGGAAAGTTCCGTGTCTGTTGTGGAGCAGTATGGCTGGGGGGGGGGGGAGAAACACTGACCGGCGTGTCGCCAGGGAAGGTGCTCCCGCCTGCACCGCGACGATCCTTTCTGGCGCCAATCGTCCAGGAAAGTGCCAGTGGGCCGTGGGCCACTGTTTGTTTTTTCTTGCTAGTCCAGGCCTCTTACCCCATAGAGGATCAGTCCATCCGGTAGCACGCCGTCAGGTGGGCCTCACATGCGTGGTGTTTCACGGCCTCTAGGGTCAGGCGTATGGGATAACAGCGTGGTATTTACCTAGCAGCCATCCCCTTGCGTAGTCCGCGGCAGTGTCAATGGCGCAGCATTTTCCCCCTCAGCGTCTCCAAGTCCCCGAGTGACACATGTGCCAAAGTGTAGCTTTAATGGGGTGTTCAATGCGCCATATCCCAGCGGTGAGTCAGTCTCTCATTAGGCAAATGGCAAATGGCGTCTTCCAGTAGCGGGGGGGTAAGAGGGGGGAGACCCCCACCGCAGGTGTTCCACACGAGGCGGCAGCAAGGGGTGTCCAGGTCAAAGCTGCCGCTGCCGGGCGAAGGCGCGGGGAACAGCACAGCTCGTCAGGGCAGGATCCGCGTCGCCACACCGGCAAGGCCTCGCGTGATGAGGGCCACAGCAATCAATGGGGTTGTTGCATTCGTCTCAGGCCCTCACTCGCCTGTATGGTATATGGCAGGTGCTCTGGTGCAGTCTCCTCCAGCGTGGGCACCACTGGGGGGGCAGTGTTCCGTCCGCGGGCCCCCCGCGATCCGGCGATTGCCGCCTCACAGGGCCGGCTGTCGTCCCCTCACCCCCGTCCGTGAGATCTTTCCCGGGCCGGATCCCGCATCAGTCAGCAAGCATCGTCTCAGGACATCAGCGGAGGTGGCGCGGTCTCCGGCGGTGGGGTCAGTCCTCCCAATCACGTCCTCGTGGCACCAGGAGGTTCTCCGGTGTTTCGTGTAGGCCGCACCAGTGGGCTTAGTGGCTGGAGACAGACCGCGGCCTCTCGTATTTGCGCACGCCGGCCAGGGGACCGCTCTCACGGCCACGGATTGCCAGGCAGCAGCCGGAGCGGTTCATGATCAGCGGTGCTTCTCAAAGTTGCTGAGGACGTAGCGGGGGGCCAGATGTCGCTCCGCCGCTGGTTTCAGCCGATTCTGGTGAATTGTGGCAGATAATCGGCCCCGGGAAGGGTAGCTCACGACGGAGCTCTACTCAGTTGCTGCCGCCGCCATTGTGTCGTGCTTTCATGTTTCTATGTGTGCTGCATTCTGCAGAACACATAGAAAAAGGAAAGTACCTCAATGGATTGATTTTGTGCAGGAAGGGTCCCTTCCTGCACAAAATCAATCATCCCCGCAACACAGGAACCCTTGCACCATGGTGCAAAGGTGCCTGCGTTGGCGCATGGCAGCCCATTGTGCACCCGCGCAGGGGAAAAGGACAGGAATGACCGCATTGTATAGATACGGCTCATTCCTGACCTTTCCTTTTGCCATAGGGCAGCGCAGCAGGGAGGCCTGTGGTGCTGCCCTACGGCAAAAGCCCATAAATAAGGCCCATTGTTCACTAGTTGTATTTTGTCTTACAAGTAAATGACATTGAGTCCAGCTGTTTTTTGCACTTGCAGGCAAAAGAATACACCCTTGTAAGTATTAATGAGTAGAAGCTTATTTGTTCTACCAGTCCTGTAAAAATATTTTTTTTCATAATTAATGAACACAAGCTATGGATATTTGCAACAATCTGAGAATATTTTTTTATTTGTGGATGGAGGCTTTCGAGTAAAAGCATATATAAATCCCATGTTTCATAAAAACAAGGGAGACAACAGAGACACACCCACACACAAACACAGACAGATCAAACTTCAAAATGAGAAGAGAGAAGAGGGTGATATAACATCGGCCTCCTTCATAAAGAACAACCAAATTATAAACAAATAACAACTGTAATAGAGGTATGTGTGCAGAGGCGAATTCTAAGAAGAAGACCTGAGCATTTGCGAGAAATATATCATTGTACCGAGAAAAAGTAGAGTGCCTAGACAGCTCTTTGCATGGGGGGCTTCGTTTAATCTCCTTGTGTTTGCTTAAAGTTTATTTATTTATTTATTTTATTGTTTTATAGAGCTCGAACTTGACCCTAGGGTATCAGAGCTCTTTACAAGGGAAACATAGCAGTGTACAATAGGAAGGAATCACAATAGTTACGCGGACACGTATGAAAACAGTTTACATATAATTAACTCCAGATAAGGCCCTCGATTTCTTGAAGAGGTAGGACGGTATTCCGAAGGGAGGCGCTAGTCTGTATTAGGTGTATTACAAACACATTGCTGTTTGTTTATTTGATATTCACATTATTGGCTTGACACCCGCAGGTTAAGAGCATTTTATAAATCCCTTTTTTCCTTTCATTTTCTTTTCCTCTAAAAGTATTTTTTAAAGTAAAGTTTGTGATCCAGCAGATGTGATCCTGCGTTTCTGGGTCCAACTGATGCTGAGGATTTACCTCCTTTACTGGGTCATTTAATGCCCCTAATTTCCTAACTCGGCCCTCTGATGGACCTTTTTCTTCGTACTGAGGGGAAAGGGAGTTAGCATTCTTGTATGATCAAATTCAATTAACAGTGTGTAGAAAGCTGACTCTAGATGTACTATACCAAAGTAAGGTATAGTGTGCACAGAGTCCAGGGAGTCCCCAGAGGTATGGCAGAGGCTAAATCAGATAGTCATTAACAGGTCTCTTTGTGGTTGAGCAGTTAGGCTTATCAGGAGGGTGTGCATTTATTGTATTCACTCAATCAAGGCTGATATCACACTCTCAGAGACAAAATCAAGACCAATTAGGTAAGTATAAAAAGGTATACTTATATTTTATTTTGTAGAATCAAGCAGGACTTGGCACAAGCAAGTAAGAAATTCTTTCAAATGCAAGGCTGTACACATAAATGCAATTGTGGATTATATTTGAATTGAATACAGGTTTATATTACTTTTAGAAATATTCAAAATAAGATTACTTTTACTTGAGGGGATATGCTGAGATATACACTGGAGTTTATCACTTACAGGTAAGTAAGACAATTATTAAGTTAAAGCATAGTTACTTTTTTTCATACAAAACAGTAGGTCAACAGACACTTTTAGGAGCAAAACTCGTAACATTGGTTACTATGGGACAAAGAGTGTTAATGGTTTACCAGTAAGTAAACGACTTGCAAGTATGAGTTTTGGGGGTTAGGACCAAGGTTTCCCAGTGTCCAGGCAGGCACTTAAATTTTGCCACCAGCTGCTCTGGGGCAGCAGAGTGAGGAGTACAGGGGCCCAATGTTAGCCAATGGGGCTAAGGGGGCCTTCGGTCAGGGACTACTTTCGAGCAGGTCATTCAGCTGTGGAAGCAAAGCTTGGCATTGCAGGAACCAATAATCAGCACAGGAGCTGCACCACCAGCAGCACGGAGGCGGCCGGAAGTGTGCCGAGGAGCTGTCGGGTGCCCTGTGGATTTCAATTGAGATCTCCGGTTTGGAAAAGATGCTGCAGGCTCAGTCAGGGAGACTTTCTGAAGGCGACCACTGACTGAAGAGGTGAGTTTGGTTCTTGGGGGATGCCTGGACACCATTGGTTGGGTCACCCAAAGCTGTGGGGCATCGGGCGCTGTGGTGTCTTTTGGCATCGGGTCTTCTTATCAACTCCATTCCCGGTAGGGGGGACCCTTCAGATTGAGGCTGCAGACATAAGCTTAAAGCTTGGCGGAGGTCACGGATCACCAGATCCCAGGTCAAGATCACTGGGGAGACCTCCTCATAGTGTTGGGCCACTCAAACTCAGGCAGTGGCCGTAGGATGCAGAGTGGTGCAGAACCGCAGAGCTGCCTGCATCCGGGTTTTGGTCTTGGAGTCTTTGTTGAGCAAATCTGCTGCTCACGGGAGACAGAATCTTAAAGATGAGTGCAGCGCAGGTCCTTCGAGTCCTGGGGGGCATCGGGGTGCTGGACATGCCAGGGTTTCCGCTGTAGTCAAGTCAGAGTCGGACAGGCCGGTAGGGCTGGGCCCTAAGCAGTTTGTGTCCTCTCCTTCCTGGGTCAGCGCGGCTCTTCGGTCCTTCTTCTTTCTTCCTCGAATCTGAAGAAGCAAAGTTCAGGGTTGCCTTAAACACTACTTTTAGGGGCGTTAAAAGGTGTGTGCAGGTCGGGACCAATGGGTCCCTCCCTATTATGCCACACTCAGTGGAAGGGGGCATGAGCCTCTCCCTAATTTGCTGGGTCCCCCCATCGTCAAGATGGAAAGGTCTGAGATGTGTGCTTCACCTTGCCTCCCCCACCTGAGGGTTGGGTTTGGCAAAGGTGGGCACACCTCTCCTCCTAATTTAGTTTCCCCGCTTATTCTCCTGTCCAAAGTGGGGGTCAGAACCAGTGGAAGCCAGTTGCTGGTGGCAGCAAAAGACAGTGACAGCCTACAAAGGTGGAAGGCCTTTGCAGCTTTCCCTTCGTGGACCCAGCCCATCCTAGGGTAAGAGGCATGACACCTTTGCCCAGGATGGGCTTTGTTTCATGACCCAGAGAGCGAAGGCCCTCTACCCAAGGGTTCAGAAACCTGTCTGATAGTGGTAAATGGCGGGCAGCCATTCAGGAACCACACCAGGGCTGGTTGTTTTTTTATGGGGCATCTCCAATATACTCTCTGAGTGCATTTTACATTAAATCCCACAATGGCATCAGTGTGAGTGAAATGGGCTGAGAAGTTTGCTACCAAACTTCCAAGTTTCAACCAAGCCATTAGGGAGCTGTGGAGTTCATAATGACCAACTCTCAGACCATATACTCTTTATGGCTTTACTGCCCTTACAATGTCTAAGAATCGACTTAGACACTGTAAGGGGACAGGGCTCATGCCACTGTACCCTCACCTCGGGGCTAGTGCACCCTGCTAGAGGGGTGACCTACATAGGCCCCAAGCAGTGGGTTGCTGGCATGGCACACAGGGATGTGTGCCATCGACTCTTTACTTTTTTCTGTACCAAAACATGCAGTCTGCAACGGCAGTGTGTGGGTGTTAAGGTGCAGGGCATCTAAGGGTGACACAATAGGTGCTGCAGCCTTTATAGGTCTTCCCTGGTCACAGTGCCTTTGGTACCAGGGTACCTTTTACGTGGGGCTTACCTGTGGCCAGGGATGTGCCAATTGTTGGTACAAAGGTACAGTTTTTGGAAAGAACACAGGTCCTTGGAACCTGATTGGCAGAGACCCAGGGCACATCAATTCAAGTTGCATCACATGTCAGGCAAAAAGTGGGGGGCCACCATGCACAAAGGGGCACTTTTCTACATAGTGCAACCAGTTTGGCTACACAATGAGGACCAGGAATTGGTAGCCAGGTTTTAGGGTGTTTATTACAAGTTAGAGATCAGGTTCAGGTATATAACCTTAAGATCAGACTATATAGTTACAGTATGGCAACAAGGAGTACCAACCTCCTAAAAAAGTTTAAGTGAACAAGAATCAGACATTCAAGCAGTTTGTAGCCGTGATAAAAAATTAACAACATAAGTATCTGATACTCAGATTACACTCTAGGTTAGTCCTTTCTATGAATTAGCAGCCTAAATCTCTCAGATACAAGTTAAGGCACACAAATACTCCCAGTGCATATCTACAGAAAATTATAGGTATCAGGCAAAAGAGTATGAGTAACATTAGCAAGAGATTTCAAAGGGTCATGAAAAAGTGTCAGCCTAAACCACACTAGGGGAAATTAATGGGCCATAGGGAAATGTTTCTAAATGTCTATTCAAAGGGCAATGGGATTTGGGAAATGGTTCAGGTCAGAGTCCAAGGAAGGTTCTGCATAGAGTCTGCAGAAAGGGGTTCAGCATAGGAGTTCAGCAAGAAAGTCCGAAGTCGTCTGCTCTCTGCTTTCCCATCCGCCAGGGCACCGATAAGTTATATTCAATAGAGTCCGTCGGCAACTCTCGTTTGGTTGCTTCATCAATAGAAGTCCATTATATTTGTTTCAATGTCTGAATGGATTGACATAGTACATAATGAAGCATTAGAGAAAAATCCCACGCTGGACATGGGAACATCATCTTGATCACACGCTCAGAGTTTAGTAAAACAATCGATTGTTTGTCTATAGGTTTCTCATGTGCTTGTCGTTTAAATCTGCTACGAGACATCTATCTATTGCTTGCTACAAGAAATGTATCTATTCTAAACTAACAATTCATGGGAACATCTGCAAAGAGAGCAAGTCAGCCGAAATACAGAAGCACAGTAGGTTCCCTTGCGACAAAGATTCAGGCCTTTTGAGTGAAACCCTGCTAACTTGAAATTAAATCAATAATGCACATTTAATATGCATGTGCACATTTAAACATATACGTATGTAATATTTCTTTAGTACTTTTAGTTCATGTTGCATAAGTCACATAGCAAGGATTGAAATTGCACAACAGTAAATATAACTTGGAAGTACATTTCAAGTACATATATGTAATATTAATGCATATAATGATAAATCTTTATTGTTCAACCTATACTGATATCCTACACGCATGAGGATCCTTTAAAGATGAAAATGACATTTCTAGCAGTTACACAGATGAATTAGCATATGTTTATGGATCATGTGTAAAGCTTTAACAATGAAATAAAGAGTTCGGTTTTAAGGGTAAACTACCCATGGCAAAGTTTCGTTATTCAATGTAGCATGTATTACTATAGTTAATCCTTTTAGTTGTAATGAAGCATATACATTTATTAATACATGTCGGTCACTTTATTAATCCATATCTAGGAACAATTACTTAAATTATTCATATTAAAACATTTCTTATTTAATGAAGAAAGGTTACAAGTTAGACATCAAATGCATTCCTTTTCACATTAGTAAAACATTCTATGTGAAAACGATAAATTCTATAGTAAAGAGTCTCTGCATCAGCAGTGTCAGGTGAAACGTGTGCACATATCATATAGACATGTAAGACTCATGTGCAAAGTGCACATTCATTTTGTATGTCAGTTATTAGTTGTATTTAGGTTTTAGTGGCGTGTAAAGAGTGGGCAAATTTGCACTGCACCACCTGTCTATTATGACACATATTTGGAAATAAAAGCACAACCAGTTATAAATACAATGCCTAGAAGGAGCATTTCCTTAGGTGAGAAATTATTGGACTGTTTTTAACTATTGACCTTTCATAATCAAGTAAGGTCTTCATGATAAAATGGCATGGATACAACGGTGCATGATAAAACTCTAAACATAGGAACAGATGAGCTCCTTAGTAGCAAGTGTCCTTTGACTACATGAAGTTAAACATTTGTTTCCTGTCCCACGTTTGAGTGTTGGAGAATAGCCAATATCCGTCATGCAACACACCATAAGCACACTAAAAGAAAAATTGTGAAGTATGCCAGACTTCTAGATCTGGTAGCCACTTATCTACCAACCGAACACCAACTTCTGCAGCCATCTAGATGAGTGACACCTGCTAGCAAAGATTGACAACTACACAGAATATACAGAAGAGGTCATCCAAACTACCTCAGCTGAGGAATTAAGACCTGCTCACTGAGTTTCACACTGACAAAGGAGGTGAAATTGCCGAACATCTCACGGAATCAAGTGTCTTAAAATAATGCACTGATAGGCAGAGTGCAAAAAAATCTGAGTGCTTTATGCACATGTTGAACAAAGTAATTGGGGGTGGATGTAACTCACGTAATTCTGTGTTGCGGAAGCATGCGGAATTACCTAAGAATTCCACAAATCTATCCTAGAATTAGGCAAGAAGAGTAAGTCTGCATTTATAGCTGTTCCTTATGCCCTTGTGTCCAAAATGGATGCATGGATTAATTTTACAGTAAAAAATATTGCTAAATGCAACTGAACACAAATAGCTGTATTTGAAATGTGCTCTTGGTGTTGGCTTCCCCCCCCCCCCGCCCCCCCCCACTTACTACTGCCAATAAGCGCTATTTTCTTAGTGCAAAGCGCACCCTTGTGTCCAAAAGTGACACAAAGTTGCATTGTATGTTAAGAAAGTGAGCTAAGTGCAGCAGAACACAAATAGTGGCCACTAGTTCTCGCTAAATGTGCTCCTCCGGTACGATTTTTCCTCAAAAACTACTCTTAATGACACTAGCAGGAGTAATAGCGAAAGGACTCCGAGAGTACCACAAAATAATTAAAATCAGTATGATTACTCCGGCATAATCTAAATTCTGCCCAGGCCTAAAACGAATCTGAATTTCAGGCGCTGAAGGCAAGGATGTGCAACGGACTATACACTTGTTCGTTGGGGGATAGAGGCGCAAGCCACCAGCTGCACTCCAGTATCTAAGAGCATTGCCTAAATGGTGAAGACTCCATCTCACACCACCCATCCTATCTTGGAAACCGGCACCAGCTAGGGCAGAGGAGAAGATATGTCCTAGCCGGAGGTGAGAAGCTGGCCCACCTAAACTGCAGGTCACGGTCCTGATTTTAGAGCAGTGATGTCATCCAGGAAGTAAGAAGTTAGAGTTAACAGTGTAAGTTGTCATGTCAATAAAGGTATAGAGAATGGGGAATTGGGTATGCAGTAGTGCCTCTTTTTCAAGAAAATGTTTGCGTCATTTCTTGGGAAGTGCCATATTGAATTACAGGCTGCCTCAGTTATACCGAACTTTCAAAGGGGCCGGCGATTGTTTCCTTTCTACAAGTGGCTCAACTGAGAGAGAGGTGAATGAGGCCCTTTATCCTCTTCGTGCAGATTTGAACCACAAGGAACTGCCCAATCCTTTGCAGTGTTCAGGCAATCGTTTAAATACACGATGCAATGAATTTCATCCTCATCAGAGAACTTTGGGCATGCTGTATTCGTTTCCCCAACGTCATTTTCTTAAATTCCATTTTAATTTTGGCTATGTACTTTCTTTTAATCTACCTCGGGAAACATACTTTATATATATTGGGCCTCACCTGGTTTGGCCGCTCTACCCCGTTTTCACAACCTGAACGGATCTGCCCTTTATGTAAAGTATTGAAAGTCCTTGGCTCACGGGTCCGTTAAGCACTTAGCAACATACCAGTGTCGGTGTATAATGTCTCTCACAGATGCCCCCAGCACAACAGGAAGCAAGCCAACATCATTATTCTTTTCATTGGCTATTAATAGCTTTTGCTAACTGGTCGGGCTAAAAGTAGTCCAAAACTTAAAAACAATCAGATGAATGGAGAAAAAACAGATCTGCATATTCAAAAAAGGTTACAAAGACTGCTAAAGGAATGTGTGGTTGTAGATTTAACTCACGTTCAAAACTTACATGAAATCTTACATGCAAAATGCTCTTAATTACAAGTGTTAAACTTATTTTCTAATTCAGAAATCCTGGGCTTACACTGGTAAATGATTTGCTCACATTCAAACTATCACGCAAACTATCACTATCACGTTTGTCCCTGGAAAGGGACAACCGTTTTCTGTTAAAAGAGGTGGGGCGAAATCCGTTTTAAGGATGCAAAAGGGAAGGACCACCTCCCTCCAACCCGAAATTTGGTGGTAGGGAAAGATGTTTCCATAGGGATTCATTTTCCTCATTGAGAAAAAGAATAGCCAGTTTACTTGTATATAGTATATGCGTTTCAGATATTTGCACGAGGACATCTACACGCACAGATTTCCACATGAATTTTCGAACGTTTATCAAGGATATTTCAGGAAACCTGAGATTTATGCAGGATTCCACGCATAACAAAACTTTTTGAGTCCTGAAAATGAATAAATGTACAGCCAAAGGAGGCTATAAACCTCTAGGCAAGCGTGTTAACTTTAGGTAGGAAGATGGACCCCACCTCCTATTAAAAACAAGTCTATTCGCCTTCACCAAATTGTTTTCAACAACTGCTGGGTAACAAACATTTACAAAGCCAATAGATCTGGGTTACATTTTCAGTCCTACTAAAATATTTTTTAAAGCCTGTTGAAGTTTAAAAAAAACAAGCATTGGCAAAGCCAATATGTCTCACCTATGGGCCCTATTAGCTTTGCAAATGATTTTAGCCATGCTCCACAGCACCCATAAGGCAATGCATCATGGCTTTAAAAAGAAAAACTTACGCGGCTAGCCATGTTCAATAGGCACATGCACCAGGCATTCGCACACTTACAATATGAGGTAGTGTTTTTTATTTTTATTTGCTGATCTGCCTAGAACCCGCAAAAAAAAAGGTATCGGGGGCATACTAAGGGCTGGGGAAGCAACAGGAGGGCAGGGGGCTTAAGCAACAAGGGGTGTGGATGGGAGATGAAACACAGAGGGCACAGGTGATTGAAGCAACACAGAAATAGAGGAATGTGGGGGAGTAAATGGATGAGAGAGTGTAAAGAGGAGCTTGGGTGAGAGGCACATGGGTGAAAATGCAACATGTGGGGTAAGCACATAAAGCCATCAAGAAGGAGTATGGCAGAGAAGCATATGGGTAGCGAAAGAGCAACATAAGCAAGCACAGCAGAGGGAGAAGTACACTAGGGACATGGCTGGAAAAAATACAAACTCTCGCAAAATGCTTAAACAAAAAGAAACATTCAGTGCTTGAAAAGGGAGAAGTTGAAGGACACAAGTAATGTGTTCATGCTCTAGGAGGGGAAAAACACATGAAAAAAATGAAAATCCACACACCCTAACTAAAAAGCAAGCAAATTAGCGAGAATATCGCCAGACAAAAGTAAGCAATGGGCAGGCTATAAGCCCACAGTTAGCTAACAATATGTCTCATATTAGACATTGTATGTGTTGTCTAGGATGTAAGACTTAAAAAGGGTTGCACTCAGTATACATTACATCAATGAGATTAACCCCATGGCTGCTAGGCGTTTTCCCGTCCTGCGCTGGGTTTTATTATTTTCATTGTTTTATGACGAGCTGGCCTTGTCATCCGCGCACGGCAGGTAAGCGCCATGACGAGGCCAGCTCGTCATTAGCCTCGAAGGGGTTAAAGAATGTATCATCTGATGATTCTTTGTATTTTTGAGAAGTAAAATAGTCTCTTGTTAGACCTGACATCCTTGGAGTGGTTACCTCTGACTTTTGGCCTCTTGAACATATGTTTTTGCTGACTGCTAACCAGTGGTAACCAGTAAATATGCTCTGTACCCAAAAACATAATAATATTGGCTTGTCCACAATTGTCATATTTATTTTACTTGTAGGTCTCTAGTAAAGTGTACTATGTGTGCCAAGGGCCTGTAAGCTAATAGTGGGTCTGCAGCACAGATTGTGCCACCCACTCAGTACCCCTTTAAGCCATTGCTCAGGCCTGCCATTGCAGAGCCTCTGTGCGCAGTTTTAAACTGCAATTTCTACTTGGCAAGTTAACCTACTTGCCAGGCCCAACTCCTCCCTTTTGTTACATGTAAGTCACCCCTAAGATAGGCCCTAGTCAGCACAAGGACAGGGTGCAGTGTATTTAAAAAGAATGATATAAACTTTTGAGTTTTTCATGTCCTGGTATTAAAAAGCTGCTAAATACGTTTTTCACTACTTTTCTGCCATAGGTTAATATAGAGATTGCATTAAAACATCTTTTAAAAATCACTTCCCATGAGGAGCAGATAGAAAATTGGAGTTTGGTATCTCTGGACTTGCAATCTTCTAGTAAAGTTGGTTTTAAATTGCAGTTCTGAAAATGCCACTTTTAGAAGAATGGCATATTCTTACTTTAAAAATTCTGTTCCTCTGCCTGTCTCTGAATACACATTTGGGTTAGGGGGACCTCTGGGCTTTGTGTATGCCCTCTCGACAGTCACACAAAGGGAGCTGGGGTGTGCCATTTGAATCCTGATGGCCCATCACAATGCTAATGGGCCTTCCAGCTGTAGATTAGGAGGGAGGGCTGACACCTTCACCTGAATAGGGCTGGGCCTGTCCCCACACAAGGAGCTGCATACTCCCCTGTAGTGCATCTGGAGCCAGGAAAGGAAGAGCATGGACCATGTGAGGATCAAAGGCCTCTTTTGTTGTCTCCCCACTTCAAAGACACATTCTGTTATAAGTAATGGACCTCTAACACTCCCAAACTAGTTCACTTTGGGGTCTTGAGGAGACTATGCAATCAAGAGAAGCTGTGATGCTTGAGAGACTGCCACTTTGTCACTTGCTTTGCTGTGTTGGCATTCTACCTGCTGATTGCTTTGCTGCCAGGAGGGACTGCCACTTTGCACTGTGCTCTGTTGTGTCGGCATGCTGCCTGCTACCTGTTACCTCTGCAGCGAAGGAGAACTGAGCCTGCACTTTACCTCCTGCAAACTCCCAAGAAACTCCTAGGGCTTGTAGGCTTGCCTCCTGTTGTGGAAGACTCAGGCCCATTAAAGTCTTCCTTGTGCTCAGACTGTGCAGTGCCTGTGAAACAGAATCTACTGCAGGCATTTTTACACTTTTTATTGGCCCACCAGATGTGCTTTCACTGTCCAGCGCCTCCTGTTCTGGCCCCGATCAACTTGTGTTTTCCTGTGAGCTGTGCAGCTCGAAATCGCCTGCTTTGTGTGCCCCGAGGCACTGTTGCGACCAGAATACCCTATGAGGAAACTATTATAAGTGACCACACCACAAGTAAGTCGATGTTCTTTATTGAGGTATGAAATCAACGACATCCATAGCCCTGCCAGTCAGGAACAACTGCAGGAGTGCAACTTAGAATGTTGACAGTGAGAAGGGTCAAATCACCAGGAGCAGGGAAGGAGGGGGGAAACAGAAGATACCAACTCAGGTAAATATGTAATTACAACAGAAACCCCATGTTGTCAAGGTAACCCTGTGCCTTCTGATGCTGCGGCAGCCCCATCACATGATTTTGCCCAAAGCTGCCGCTGCAGTTGTCATTAAAGCCTCCTGCTACATCCAGGCCACTTGGAGGGAAGAGCCGCTGCACTCGAAGTCCGCAGGGTACGGATGCTGCCGTTTAGCTCGTAAGAGCCTCTGTGCTGTGGAGCTGCACACACAAGCACTGCCGACAGCCAGTAACAGGTATGGGGAATCGTAAAGTCTACACTGACCTCTGGGCCCATTCCCTGCCATCCCTTGTGCGCCACACTCATTCCCACTACCCTTCTCAGGACCATGTGGACTTACCAAAAACACTCACCAGCACTCCTAGCATTGGGGTGCATTACTTTTTCTGACCTCAGATTAGTCCATAAAGCAGCATTTAAATCTTCTTGCTTTACGTGTAAGACATGCGCTAGTTATGCTAGTGCCAGACACATTATTGTTTAGCTAACACCTGACTTCCCTCACAAGGAAGTGCTAGAAGTAAGAGTGTTCCCCTCATTTTGACACATGTTAGCTCTCCTAGCACTGAAGGTTGTGTGAACTTATAACAGAGCTATTCTATGACGAGTGGATGATTACTGAACACTTTTGCATTAATTCGTTAGGAAGTACTGATTGAATTTTTGTCTAATTTTAAGAAGAAATCAAATATCTATTTTTCTGCATTGGTGTGGAGTACTTTTTGTGTTGTGTTTTTACTGTGTTACTGTATTTAATGTGCTACACAAATACTTTACACATAACATGTTTCATAAGCCTGCCTACTCTGTGCCAAGCTACAGGAGGATGAGCACAGGTTATCTTACGTGTGTATCTGGCTTGCCCTCACTAGAATGGTGGGTTCTGCCCTCCTTAGGTGTGCACCGTAGCCAACCAGAAACACAATTTCTATCATCCCTCATGCTTTGGAATACAAGCATCCCAGAGGAAGTGGAATGACACACCAAACAGCCAATAGCATGAGGTAAGAGGGTAATACTCCTGTGGGGCAGAGTCAAAGATCACAATAGTTATATGTTAAAGAACTGGTAACAATAGGTCTTGCAGGCAGACGCGTTGTCAAGCCAGACCTAAAAACAAAGTAACATTTGCAATAATGTTTGTGTGCTTTTTCTCTCTGGAACTGAAAGAGTGGCTGGAGCAGACAAGGACAGGAAGGGAATGCTGGAAGGCTTTCATTTCCTATGATTCGCGCCAGTTACATACTACCAATACTCCAGAATGCCCCGCGTGCTGCACACTGGTACAAGCAGTGGCAGCATCTTGCTAAGGGGATTCAGCTTGCCTGCCTCAACACTAATGGTCCTCAGGTTCTTGAGCAGTAGCTGTTGTATGTGGTTCTGGTGCATGATTGCTACTTCCTGCTTTAACACTGTCAGAAAGGCAGGGCTCCTGTGCCCTGCAAAGGCATGCCTCTAAAAGCTTCTCCCTACTTTAAAGGTACAACTCGGTATACATTCTGGACCTCAGACACCAACTAGTCAGTATACTTCTGGACCTGTGGATACTCTGCCAAGAAGGAGGACTAATGTCCTGAACAAAGGACTGCCACTCTGCTGGACTGCTGCCATGAAGTAACTGCTGCTGCCCTGCTGTGCTGACCTGCTGCCTTCCTGCGGTGAGAGGAGAACTGGACTGCAACTTCACACTTGAACCCAGGATACCAGAGTGACTCCAAGGGATAGTCTGCTGGCCTCCTGAACTGAGCCTCAGGGACAAAAAACCCGCACCAACATCTGTACCAGATCCTGGACCCAGCAGAGTGAGTTTGTGGCCCCTAATAGGTGCAACTCCGGTCCCTTTACCCTTGGTGTGGCTTCAAGGGTGATGTATTCAAGCTTTGGGCTCTATGCAACCACACACAGGCCCGTTCACACCATGTCCTTGTTGCTCACATAGAGATACAACACGAAGCTCCGCCAGCTGCTTCTTTTTTTTTTTCTTAAACAATTTTTATTGAGCATAAAAGAAAAGACATGTACAGTACTTTGATAAATCGATAGAGGAGTCCACTGTGAAGACAGCATATACAGCTTATATGGTGCAATTTGGGTACAATTCACCACCCCATCATCTCATATAATTATGCATAATAAGACTATTAAGCAGCCATCTGCACCCGGGCCCCCAAACATTTGCAATATGTGTCTCAACCCAGTTGTTGGTATATTATGGAGCCAATATGGCATTTGCTTCAGGGCGGGAGTGTGTCGTCAAATCCGGAGATCTCCAGCATGAGGCGTCAGTCTCGCTGTAGTTCAATGGTAGGGGATATACAAAGCTCACCTCTATATTTGTTCCACCTCCCCTACTTGTGGTTCCACTTTTTGGGGCACCCTCTGTGTTTGAAAACATCTTTTTCTGCAATCATTAACCTATCCATGTCTATCACCCAGTCCCTTTGGCCTGGGGCTGTCTCAGCTCCCCATCTCTGCGCAATATTGCATTTCCGGAGAGCCCACCCAATTGAGGCACGCGCCTGTTCTGCCTGTGTAAGATCCGTGGCGTACCACATGTTGAGTAGGCATAGCTGGGGGTAGGTTTAAAAAATTTACCACATGCCCTCTCCATCTATTTTGCGATGTTCTCCCAATATGTTTGGACTTTGGGGCATTCCCAAAATATGTGGAAGAAGGTGATTACAGCACCGGAGGCACAAAGGGTCAGGTCGTCTTCCCATTTTGAACAGTGTACGTGAGTCAAAATAAATACGATGTAGGATTTTCAGTTGTACCAATTGAAGGCACAAGGGGATGGCCACCTCTCTAGGGGACACCAGGGCGTCGCACCAGTCTTCATCATCTATCTCCCCCAGGTCCACCCCCATCACTGGCACAGTCGGGTCATGGGGTATGGGCGATTGTTTAGAAGATTCTTGTACGTGAGGGATATGGCCTTTGAAGGCATAGGGTTGAGTAGCAGTCTATCCTCCAGCAGGGTGGATGCAGCCAAAGGGCCGTCTTTAGGCAGGGCAGCGGCTATCGTGTGGCTGATCTGTAAGTATCTGTAAGCCTCTGTGGGAGCTAAGTGGTATTTGACCTGCTTGTCTACAGATGTTGCCAGCTTGCCTTTCACCCACATGTTGCCCACCAATGAGATCCCTATCATGTCCCACTTGTCGAATCCCGGAAATTGACTAAGTTGGCCCAGCATATCGGGCTCCCAGAGTGGGGTGGCCTTTGTGAGTGTGTTATTCCAACCCCATTTCTTGTTAACCCCATGCAGATCTCCACTGTGTGAGTTGTGGGCCCAGTGAGGTGAAGTGTGCTTGGGTTTGTGTACAGGGCACGATTGCAACCTCCCCTACCCAAAACCCAATGGTCCGTGTGAAAGTTCGGGTCGTCCTGCTCCCCATGTGGCCACTTATTGATGGCGATTAATTGAGAGGCTTGGCAGTATAGCTTAATTTCAGGCAATGTGATGCCCCCATCATACCAGCCCACGGTCAACTTGTTGATGGCAATTTGTGGGGGACACCCCTCCCAGTGTAGTTCTCTTGCTGTGGCCTCCAACCCCGTGAAGTAAGTGGAGGGGATTGTGTAGTGTTGGGGGAGTTCTGTAACACATACAGAAAGCGTGGTAGTGCCAGCTTTTTAAAAAGGGCAGCCCGTCCCAAGAGAGTAAGGGGAAGCGATTGCCAGTGCTTAACGTCAGAACAGAGGCGGGTCAATGGTGGGAGTAGGTTAGATTCATGGAATAAACTGGGTCTCGGTTGATGAAAATGCCGAGATATCTAAAACCCTGTGAAGCTGCTGGTTTGTCGTAGCCCCTTGGGTTACGCGGTGGGTCACCCCAAAGGACATACAACTGTGACTTGCACCAATTTATCGTGTTTCCGGAATGTGCTTCAAATACACAGAAGATATTCAGTGCTTGGTTGAAACATCGTGTGGGTGCGGCTAAGTACAGGAGGATGCCATCAGCGTATAGGGAAATACAATCTCCGTGCTCGTCAGTCCATTTCAGCCCTTTTATCATCGGATTTCCCCTGATCCAAACCGCTAAGGGGTCGAGAACCAGCGCAAAGAGGAGGGGTGACTGGGGGCATCCCTGCCAGGTATCCCGTTGCAGCGGAAACGCTTTTGACACACGGTTAATCACCACCACCTGCGCGGTCGGTTGAGAATAAAGGAGTCTGATTCATTTGACGAATTTGGGGCCAAAGCCCATCCGGGCCAAAACCGCGAATAACTCCCATTCAAAGGTGTCAAACGTCATCGTTGCGTCAATTGACAACAAAATGGCCTCTTCTTTTATCGTGTCGATGCGTCCTATAAACCCCATTCAAGCGGCGTAGGTTTAAGGCAGTGTTGCGGCCTGGCATGAACCCGGACTGGTCAGGGTGTACCAGTCCAATCAGATAAGGGAGGAGCCTGTTGCCCAATACCTTAACCAGAATTTTAGCCTCAACTATGAGTAGGGATAACGGACCGTAAGATTTACAATCCGTTGCAGGTTTGCCTTGTTTGTGTATTACGAATATGGATGCCATCCTTACCCCAGGGAGCAACACTCCGGTGTCAAAGCTCTCCATATACATGCTCACCAGGTGGGGGGAAAGCTTGAATGCCATTGGTTTGAAAAGCTCGATCTGGAGCCCATTAGGTCCAATGGCTTTACCATTGCAAGTCTTGAATGGCCTTCTGGACTTCCGTCGCCGTGACGTCACCCTCGAGAGAATCCCTTTCGTGTCTGGACAGACAATCTACTTTAATGGTCGACAAAAGTTCTGGAGCCACAGCGGACTGCCAATTCGCGTCCGGCGTGGACACTGAGGAGAAATATGCTGCAAATGTGTTAGTGATGTCCTGGGGGTCTGTGAGAAGATCACCATTCGCCCCTTGAAGCGAATGTATCCACCTGGATGCTCGTTCTTTCCTCTCCAACCAGGCCAACATCCTGCCTGTACGCTCGCCGTGTTCGTTTATTTATGTTGAGTGGCCGTGTTTCGGGCCGTGGCAGCTTCATGTAGAAGCTGGCGGTAGTCTAATTGAACTATGTCGAGCGCATGACGAGCCTCTGCATCGGGATTCAAGGCTAGGGCCTTTTCTCTTGCCAGGATATCCTCCTCTAGTTCAACCACCCGTTTGGCGAGTTCCCTCTTGTGCCCAACCATAAGTGACAGAGCCCTTTCTTTTATGACAGCACCATATGCCCCCAAGATCATAAATGGTGACGAGACCGACACAACGTTTTCATTGAAGTAATGGTCTGTGTCCTTAAGTAGAGCCTCCCTGATATGAGGCACTTTAAGTGCCCATGGGTTTATTGTGAGGGTGGAGCGACTCTTAGGTTGCCCCATGGTCAGAGTTGTCAGAATCAGGGAGCGATCCGAAACTCCACGGGCTAAACATTCGGAGGCCACAAAAAACTGGACGTCCTGAGTGAGCATGAATACATGATCGATGTGGGACTGGCTATTATGGATGCCTGAGTAATAAGTAAATTGAGTGGTGGTGGGGGTGAGCCAACACCATACGTCTACAAGGCCCAGTGCTGACACAAAGCCGGACAATTGGGATCCCCCTTGGGGGTCGCCTCTGTGAGGGAGGCGATTCTGCGATCCCTCCATTGCGAGATTAAAGACTCCGCCCAACAACAATATGCCTATTGGAAATTCAAGTAGGAGCGCCCCGATGTCACGCAGTGTCGCCTGCTGAAGGCCTGGTGGGGTATATACCAACACAAGGTTGATTACCCGCCCCTCCCACGTATGCGTGAGCGCTAAAGATCTGCCCTGGGCATCCCCCCAAGTCTTATTCATGATAAATGGACATCCCCTACGGAGAAGCACTCCTACCCCTCTCAAGCCCGTGGTGAACCCTGAGTGTCCAACCATACGGTAACCCTATCTATTCAGTGGACCGCATGAATTCCCCATAAGGTGTGTCTCCTGAAACAGTACTATGTCTGCGTCTGACGTTTGATGAACAGGAGAACTACCCCCGCTTAATCCTGTCTCCCGAACCGTTAACATTCCACGTTAGAGTCTTTAGCACTAGGTTAGTCCCCATAAGTGTAGTGGGATTAGGTCAAAGTGGTGTTGAAGAGCTGGGGGCGGACTCTGTAAGCGACTGCCGTGGCCCCCTGGGTAGGAGGTAGTGTAATGTGCGGGATTATGAAACCTTCTTATGCGTGGGGCTACCTGGCATGTAGGGGGTGGAGCCATCGGAGCTGAAATCGCAACCCTTTACCACAGCAGCTGAATCCAGCCACGAGGGTGGCGAGCAGTGGTGGAATAGCGATGCGTGATCGACCAAGTTGACCCTATTATATGAGACACAACCAAAAGCAACATTGCACATATACAGAATAAAAAATAACACCCTTTCCTGTACCCCTCTCCGACCCAAACGTCATCCTCCCTCCCTGCCTCCCTGAATGGTGGGAAAAAACCTCCTGCCTGCCCCAACTTGCAGAGTGCCTATCTCCCACCCTTAACAGCTCGGGGAAAGTGAAACCACCCCACTCCCTAGAACAGCTGTAACTAAAAACGGTGATCACCCGGCTAACAAACTCCATGGTGTATAACATAAAAATTCACCCTGAACCTGTTACCACAATCTGCTATCAAAATCATGTCTCACTGTAACCAGGGGGACCCTCCTCACCCCGATGCAGGGCGCGGACATATAACGTGTGACCCCCCTCTTATTTCCACAGCCACCGCAGCTCCCAGGGTGGACCGGCGAGGAGAGATACAGATGTGACGAGGAGGACGAGAGCGGGCTCTTTAAGTGGATGGGAAGCCGAATGGAGGAGGAGGAGTCACGTACTCCGATAAATGACAGCAGTGAGAACCCACAGGTGTGTTATTACACCGGAGGAGCGGACAGTGAGTGGAAGAGTGGAGAGGCGGGAAGCAGCGGAGAGGCGTGGAGCAGTGGAGAGGCGTGGAGCAGTGGAGAGGTGTGGAACAGCGGAGAGAGCGGGACAGCGAAGGAGAAGGCGGAGATACGCGGGGAGCCCGAGGCGTGTGTCCAACGAGCCCCAACCAAAACGGAGGAACCGTCAGGAGTGGAGGACGGGAGCCAAGCAGAGGAAAGGAGCAAGCCAGGAGGCCAACACCGTGCTTCGCCCAGCTGCACACCACGAGGGGTGTGGCTATCGGAGGTGCGTACCCGTATCGTGGGCTGGCTGAAAAAGAAAGGCAAAAGCCTCCCTTAGACGATCCCCCTTCATTCCCTGGGAGCCCCGTACTACCCCCCTTCACGACCCGTCAAGACCTGCACTGACGGTTTCCCTCACTCCCCCTTCCCTTGTTACGAGTACAGCGAAGGTAGGGTGTACTGATACTTGCCTCTGTTTGTGTTTCCCCCTGCACCGGTGGAGCCTGGGCCATTACAGAGCCGAAGGAGCATAGCCGAAGGAGGAGCCCCATCCGACGGAGGGAGGAGGGAATACTCCGAAAGACCCGAGAGGAGAGAAGCCTATCTCCGAGGAGAGGCGTAACCAGAAAGACCTGTACTGACTTTTTGTTTCAGCAAATAAATCCTTGCAAAACCAAGACACGTCTCCTGCCCTTTCCTGCAGCCCCTGTTACAGTGGTGGAGAATGCGGGTAACACATCCGTCTGCATAACGAAGATGGACGAAGTAGTACAGGCACTCGTGAAAGGACAGGAAAGATTGGAGTGGCTCAAGGAGCAACAGATCCGATCTGCGGATGCCGACCGGGAAATAATGAAAGTGGCCATGACGGCCCGTGCCCTTGACCCTTCCCTGGCCAGTGTACCAGTGACTGTAGGTGGAACGCCCCAGAGTATCAGTAGGGTGTCCGTGCAGAAATACCAACCCGGTGAGGATCCCGATGCATTTCTGCTAAACTTCGAGCGGGCCGCTAGAGCTTGCGGCTGGCCGGGTGCAAAGTGGCCGTTCTTTCTTGCGCCCTTGTTGGTGGGTGAGGCCCAAGCAGCCTACCAGGTAGCAAACCCGAGAGGCGACATACCCTAAGCAGATATTAAGAGGATTATTCTGGACCATCTCGGTCTTGATCAAGAGGCATATCGTCTCCGGTTCAGGAAAGAGAGAGGTGTACCAGGATAAACTCCAAAAACGTTGTTTGTCCGTTTAAAGATGGCTGCCGATAAGTGACTAACCCCAAACGAGTGCACGAAAGAGGAAATAATGGACCGAATCTATCTGGAACAGTTTCTAGAGGCACTTCCATTTGCAACCCAGAGATGGTTGAAACAACATCACAAACTCACCACCATCCAGGCCGTGGAAATGGCCAACACGTTTTCGAGAGTACAACAGAGACCCCTCCCTTCCTGGGAGCTGGAAAAACAAAAAGCCATCTTTAAAACAGAGAAGAGACCCCTGAAAGTCCAGGAACCGCTGAAGCCCAAATCTTGGAGACCGGAGCCCCCGCCTCATAGTGAAGCACAATGTTTCGAATGTGGTACCTGGGGTCACATAGCCCGACTGTGCCCCAGGAAGAAACCAGCAGAGGAACCCATGGAGGTCGGGTACTTGCTAAGGACTGTGCTGTATTCGGACGAAATGGGGCATGCATATCGAGTAAGTATAGAGGTGAATGGTAACCCCGTCCAAGCCCTCCTAGGCTCAGGTTGCCGCCAATCGGTGGTACAAGCCCATCATGTGCAGCCTCATCAGGTCATTCCCCGGGAAAGAGTCTACATCAGATGTGTCCACGGGGATGTAAGACCCTACCCCGTAGCAGTGCTTCCCCTAGTCCCAGTTAAGGGTGCTCCCAAGAAAATCAGAGTAGGGGTGCTGTCCTCTCTACCGGAGGACTTGATCATTGGAACAGACAATCCCGCCTTTCTGGAGATGTACGTCGGAGCCTAGGACGGGAGGAGTCAAGGAAGACAACTGTTGTGGACAACCGGCCGTTGCCAGCGTTGGTATCCCCCGAACCCTGGATCCTGGACAAGAGTTTCCAATTTGCCCAGGCAAAACGATGCAACGTTGTTCAACGCCTGGGAATCCGCTCACCAAACTCAAGGACAAACTCCGGTTAGATACCCCCGTTTGTTCATCAAAAACGACCTACTATACCGACAGAGGCAAAAGGATGATCCAGAGCAGTTGCTCGTTCCAGTACCATTCTGAGAACAAGTGCTTTTTTATTCCCACTCTCACTTGGTGGCGGGCCATACCGGAGCCGAAAAAACAACTCAGAACATCCTTCGATGCTTTTATTGGCCCGGTATCTATAAGGACGCTATGACTTTCTGCCAGGAGTGCGACATCTGCCAGAAAAGGAACATGACCAGACCTTCTGCGGTACCTCTACAACCCCTCCCCATTATTGGAGTCCCCTTCGAGAGGGTTGGTTTGGACCTTATAGGCCCTCTCCCCAAGACACAAAAGGGACACCAATACGTCCTGGTAATTGTTGATTACTCCACAAGATTCCCGGAGGCCTTTCCGCTCACCTCCACCACCACCAAAAACGTGGCGGACAAAATGCTGGAGCTGTTTTCTCGGGTGGGGTGTCATGTACGCTCCACGGGATCCGGATGATGTTTATAAAGCCCACCTCCAAACGTCACAAACACTCTGATATATATATCAACAGAGGATTTGAGCCATTAGGTGAGGGGTACATACAAAATAATAAACAGTGAAGGGAAGGAAGGGGTCAGCTGGAAAAGGGAAGTACCTGAAACGACAGAACATACAGAGATAAGAACACCGTTCATACAGCACTGTCAATACCCAATGTACCTTCCTAATAGGCTAGATACCTGTGTGGAAAAGCAGGACTCGAAAATAGGTTTTCTCTGATTCCCCTCTTGGCAGTAATGCTTGAGTCCTATATGGAATATACATATATTAAGACCAATCTCATATCTACTACTGAAGCAATAGGACCAGGCAAGATACCACCTATCCTACCTTTGGTATGATGATATGCTTTAGTATAAGGGGTTCCTGAGGTGGGTTTCCACAAATGAAAAAGAATAAATGGACTGAGGGGAAAAAGTATATAAGCACATACGTAGAAACACAGATCACGGTAATGCGTGGGAAGCAAGAACCACAGCACTCCGCTCTGCTCTTCAACTGAACACCAAGTCAATAATAATCCACAGGTACTATAAATGAAAATGTTCAACAAGCAAGAACAGAATGTTGTTGAATAGTATTATATTAGGCTAATACTATAAGAACACAACCTCCTCAAGAATCCACAGTATGCTCACACGGCAACGCGTAGCTGTGACCGCCACCGCGCCCCGCATGTAGGAATAAACCAGTTTGATCACACAGTAACAAAGCGCTTGTTCTGGATACACGGAGCTGCGACCGCCACCGCGCACCACCTACTCAATGTAGTAAAGAATAATTGATTGTCGACAGGATATCACTCAAAGTACAAGAAGACACGGCGGCGTGTGGTGCCCTCTACCATTCCGCTCCGCTCTTCACTCTGAATTAAATAACATGAAATATCTTCCGATACTAGATACGAAACGGCAGCGTGTGGCGTAATACCACCACGCTCCGCTCATTGATTACCCAAACAAATGGCAAGGAGCAGCAGTTCCTTCACTGCACGCACCTTGAAACGGCAACGCGTGGCCGCTACCACAGCGCTCCGCTCACCGACGGTCTAAGAAGGGCGGGGAACCGCTCCTACCTGAAGCCGAAGATCACAACGACAGTGTCCCAGGCGTTCTACGCGATACAGCAGAGAAGCGACCTCCTTCCTCCGCTCGAGTCCAAACACAGAATAACACGCAACAGGAAGCGTGTCACACAGTCTAAAGTAGCCTCAGCCGAGGCTTCTGGGAAATGTAGTCTTTTCCTGCCTGAATAAGATTACAGTCTTATATTCCTCTTAGCGCTGTAATGCAGGCGCTTAGTCGGACCCTGACAGTATGCCCTCCCTCTCAGCGCCTACTAGGACCAGGCCGCATAGGAAACCTACGATGAAAGGAACAAATGGCCTCAGGAGCATGGATGTTGGACACAGGTTCCCAGGAGTCGTCCTCAACCGAATACCCCTTCCACGACACCAGGTACCACAACACACCCCTACGGAACTTCGAATACTTGATGCTCCGCACCACGTATTCAAAGCCCCATCACACAACACAGGGGGGAGAGCCCTACGTCTATCCGAGAAAGCGGGTTTCAGCAGGTTACAATGGAATAAAGGATGAATGCGAAGAGAACCAGGCAGTTTCAGTTTATAGGCCACAGGATTTAGCTTTTTCACCACCACGTAAGGCCCAATGAACTTGGGGTGAAAGATGCTGCGGAGTTTGAATCTGATATTCCTTGTTGAAAGCCACACCTTATCACCCACCGCATACGATGGACCTTGTCTCCTGTGTCTACCTTCGTACTTCTTATACTCTCTCTTAGCCATTATTAAGTGAGACCTGATTTTCTTGTGTATGGCTTGAACCTTAGGCCTCTGTCCCAGAACAGTAGGCTGATTGGCTACAACTTCAGGAATAGTAATGGGAAGGATTTTAGCATCGTACCCATAAGTGGCACAAAATGGAGACACCCCCAGGGAACAGTGCCAAGCGTTGTTATAGGCCACCTCAGCCATCCACACTAACGAAACCCATGAATCGTGAGCGTCCGCAGCATAACACCGTAGATATTTCTTCAGGGTTTGGTTCAACCTTTCCGTTTGTCCGTCTGTTTGCGGATGGAAGCTGGTAGAAAGAGAGGAATGAATACCCAGGGCCTGACACCAAAACTTCCAAAACCTGGCGATGAACTGCGGACCCTGATCGGATATGATGACTTTGGGTACTCCGTGTAGCCTGATGACGTTGGTCAACATTAATTGCGCTGTCTGTCCTGCCGTAGGCAGATTCACGCAGGGAATAAAATGACCCAATTTGGAGAGACTATCGATCACCACTAGAATGGCGGTCATACCCTGATCCGGGGGTAGACCGGTAACAAAATCTAGACTTATAATCTGCCAAGGTCTTTTAGGAGTAGGTAGTGGAATCAACAAACCTTTCTTTTTCCCGGTCTCATTTTTTGCCATAGCACATTCGCTGCAAGATTTCACCCAAGCGACAACGTCTTTCTTGACCGTGTCCCACCAAAAGTATCTTTGCAACAACTGCATAGTCTTACACACACCTTGGTGTCCCACCAACTGGGAATCGTGACACCATTCAAAAGCAGTTTTTCTCATAGCATCATCTGGAAGAAACAACTTGTTGTTTTGAAAAGGAAGTCCTTTCTTCAATGTGCGACCACTCCCCTGGTTGGCCCACACTACCCACTCCCCCAGAGTCTTTGCCCGACAGATGTGATCCAAGAACGTGTCAGCTTGTATCACACACAAAACCTTTTTTGGATCCACAATGGCCTCAAGTCTGGTTATCTCGGTGGAATCCTCCCCCTGATGTTGTCTGGATAGTGTATCAGCCTTTTTGTTGTCAGCCCCAGGACGAAAGGTGATAACAAAGTCATATTCTGAGAAGAATAGCATCCGCCTCATTTGTCTCTGAGTGAGGTTGCGGGTGGTTTTCATGTACTGTAAATTTCGGTGGTCAGAAAATACAGTAACAGGAAAAGCAGCCCCCCACAAGTGTTGACGCCATTCCTGAAACGCCTTTTTAATAGCTAGCAGTTCTTTCTCCGCTATGGTGTAATTTCTTTCTGCCAGGCTAAGCTTCTTTGATAGATATGCCACCGGATGTAATTGCCCCGTGAGGTGATTCCTTTGAGACAAGATAGCCCCTTCTGCTTCATCTGAAGCATCTGCTTGGACAATGAAAGGATGTTCCGGCTTAGGGTGTGCCAAGATCGGAGCTGTCGTAAAAGCGGCTTTTAGGGTCTGAAAAGCTCCATCAGTGACATCTGTCCATTGGAAAGGAACCCCTTTTCTTAACAACTTAGACAAAGGGGCAGCCACCTGAGAGAACTGTGCTATGAATCTACGGTAGTAATTAGAAAACCCTAAAAAACTCTGCGCTTCCTTAATGCTTGCAGGGACTGGCCACTCTTGCACTGCCTTCACCTTTCTTTCCGACATCTGTAAACCAGAATGACTCAGCACCACCCCCAAAAATTCCACTTCAGACACACTAAACGCGCACTTGGAAAGCTTACAAAATAGTTTGTTCTCCCCTAGCTTCTGCAATACCTGAGATACCTGAGCATGGTGCTGTGTGGTGTTGTCAGAATAAATAAGGATGTTGTCTATGTAAACAACAGCGCAAACATCCACAAACTCCTTCAGGACATCATTCAGAAAATACTGAAACGCCGCAGGGGCGTTACACAGCCCAAACGGCATGACGGTATATTCGAAGAGGCCATAACGGGTCTTGAAGGCAGTCTTCCATTCATCGCCTTCTCTAACCCGGACCAGGTGATATGCTCCCCTCAAATCTAGCCGTGTGTAAATCCTAGCATCCTTTACCTGATCCAGTAAAACAGAAATTAGAGGTAAGGGGTATCTGTTTCTTACAGTGTTCTTATTTAACACCCTGTAATTGACACACGCTCTCAACTCCCCGTTGGCTATTTGGATAAAAAACAAAGGGGAGGCAGCCGGGGATCTGGAGGGACGGATGAACCCAATGGCCGCATAATGGTCAAGATATTCTCTCAAATGCGCTGTCTCAGGAACAGAGAGGGCATACACACGACAAGAAGGCAATGTAGCCCCATCCACCAAGTCTATCCGACAATCATAAGGGTGATGAGGGGGCAGTTGTTCAGCCATACTTTCTCTGAACACTTCCTCATACGCTTTATATTGTGGGGGCAAAACCACCATTTTTTCTGCAGCTGTGGCCGCTACCAATGGTAGATAAGACACTGCAGCTTTTATCACACATGAGGAAACCACATGCTCTCTGCAATCCTCGGACACAAACCGAACCTCCTTTGTCTTCCAATCAATCATCGGATTGTGGTGGCTCAACCAGGGCATTCCCAGAATAACCTCGTATTGAGGCGCCTCTATAATATTCAGTTTTAGTTCCTCTCTGTGATGACCTTCTGGTATTTTTACTGACAACACAAGAGTGTCTGCTTGTTCGGTGATCTTTCCTGATTTCAACGGTTTTCCATCCACAGCTAGTACCTCTTCAGGGAAGTCTCTTGGCACTCTTTCTAAAGACAAGGCAGTTACCAACCCACTATCTATGAAGTTCCCGGTGGCTCCTGAGTCAATCATGACTCTCACCTGATGGTTCTGAAGCTGACTCTCCAAGCACATGGGAAGGAGTATGTGTGTCTCTGTCTCTAACAGCGTCAGTACAGTTAACAAAGGGATCTGGAAATTGGGAGAACTATTTTCTGATGCAGACTCTACATTTCCTCCTTTCTCCGTGGTTCCCATCGATGTGATGGCCAACCTTTTGCTTCGATTCCATACACCACTTGCTTTCGGCTTAGTAGGGCAGTCCCTAACATAGTGATACTTTTTACCGCAGTAAAGGCAAAGGCCCAAGGCTCGACGGTGTTCCTTTTCTTCTTTGGACAGTGGGGCTTTGACTGCCCCTATCTCCATAGGTTCGGAACCTTGTTCTGTAGCTGTTAATGCCCTTCGTGGGCTAGAGTCGGACCCAAAGTACCCACGATCCCATCGTCTCCTGTCACCCCCTCTGTCACTCATCCTACCATCCAAACGTAAGGTCAGATTTATCATGTCCGCACAGGTAGCTGGCTGGGGGTCCATCTGTGCTATGATGTCCTTGAGTCCGTCCCTCAATCCTTGATAAAAAAGGGACATCCTCTTTTCCTCTGGCCAAGCAGTTTCAGCTATCAACCTGTTGAAATCCGTCATATAGGATATCAGGTCTCTCTTTCCCTGTCTGAGTGTAAGTAGCTCTCTATCTGCACTGAAGGTAGTGGCTCGGCGATCGAACACTCGCTCGAATTCCACCCTAAATGCCGTCCAGTTATTCAGCACAGGGTCATCATTGTGCACCAAAGGTACTGCCCAATTAGCCGCATCTCCAATCAAATAGGAAATGGCGAAAGCCACTCTAGAATGGTTGGTCGGAAAGGAGGCCGGTTTGCATGAAAAGTGCATCATGATTTGTGTCAGAAAGACTTGGGTTTTTGCTGGATCCCCAGAATATCTCTCCGGGCTAGCGAGGGGTATAGGAGGCGGAACAGTAACCTGGATTTGTGAGGGGGAGGCATCAAAGGGGTTCCTGCTTAACCTGTCCACCTTTTCTTTTAGGGCAGTGGCCTCAGCCTTGGAAGCAACAAGTTCCTGTTGCACCAACACCAAGGCCTGAAGCACATCCTCCAAGGTAGCCATATAATCCCCACCCGGATCGGGTGTAGCTTAATTCGTGGGCGTGTTATTCTGTCATGTACGCTCCACGGGATCCGGATGATGATTATAAAGCCCACCTCCAAACGTCACAAACACTCTGATATATATATCAACAGAGGATTTGAGCCATTAGATGAGGGGTAAATACAAAATAATAAACAGGGAAGGGAAGGAAGGGGTCAGCTGGGAAAGGGAAGTACCTGAAACGACAGAACATACAGAGATAAGAACACCGTTCATACAGCACTGTCAATACCCAATGTACCTTCCTAATAGGCTAGATACCTGTGTGGAAAAGCAGGACTCGAAAATAGGTTTTCTCTGATTCCCCTCTTGGCAGTAATGCTTGAGTCCTATATGGAATATACATATATTAAGACCAATCTCATATCTACTACTGAAGCAATAGGACCAGGCAAGATACCACCTATCCTACCTTTGGTATGATGATATGCTTTAGTATAAGGGGTTCCTGAGGTGGGTTTCCACCAATGAAAAAGAATAAATGGACTGAGGGGAAAAAGTATATAAGCACATACGTAGAAACACAGATCACGGTAATGCGTGGGAAGCAAGAACCACAGCACTCCGCTCTGCTCTTCAACTGAACACTAAGTCAATAATAATCCACAGGTACTATAAATGAAAATGTTCAACAAACAAGAACAGAATGTTGTTGAATAGTATTATATTAGGCTAATACTATAAGAACACAACCTCCTCAAGAATCCACAGTATGCTCACACGGCAACGCGTAGATGCGACCGCCACCGCGCTCCGCATGTAGGAATAAACCAGTTTGATCACACAGTAACAAAGCGCTTGCTCTGGATACACGGAGCTGCGACCGCCACCGCGCACCACCTACTCAATGTAGTAAAGAATAATTGATTGTCGACAGGATATCACTCAAAGTACAAGAAGACACGGCGGCGTGTGGTGCCCTCTACCACTCCGCTCCGCTCTTCACTCTGAATTAAATAACATGAAATATCTTCCGATACTAGATACGAAACGGCACGCTCCGCTCATTGTTTACCCAAACAAATGGCAAGGCGCGGCAGTTCCTTCACTGCACGCACCTTGAAACGGCAACCCGTGGCCGCTACCACAGCGCTCCGCTCACCGACGGTCTAAGAAGGGCGGGGGACCGCTCCTACCTGAAGCCGAAGATCACAACAACAGCGTCCCAGGCGTTCTACGCGATACAGCAGAGAAGCGACCTCCTTCCTCCGCTCGAGTCCAAACACAGAATAACACGCAACAGGAAGCGTGTCACACAGTCTAAAGTAGCCTCAGCCGAGGCTTCTGGGAAATGTAGTCTTTTCCTGCCTGAATAAGATTACAGTCTTATATTCCTCTTAGCGCTGTAATGCAGGCGCTTAGTCGGACCCTGACAGGGGTTCCCAAAGGAAATTTTGACGGACCAGGGAACCCCCTTCGTGTCACGCCTGATTAGAGAGGAATGTCACCTTCTGTACATACATCAGATCCGCACCGCAGTGTACCACCCCCAAATGGACAGACTGGTGGAAAGGTACAATAGAACATTAAAGACCACTCTGAGAAAAATGTTAGAGGTAAACGGAGCAGACTGGGACCAGATCCTCCCCCTAGCGTTGTACATCATATGCGGACAAAAACAAAGCAGCATGGGTTTCTCGTCATTCGAGCTGCTGTACGGTCGTCAGCCCCGCTCCTTACTGGATATGACAAAGGAGGCATGGGAAAAGGAGACCCCGGAAGAAACGCTTAAGATCCTGGAGTATGCCCGTAACCTCCGATCCAAACTGGGCAAAATAAGAGACCTGGCATTTGCCCATCTGGAGAAAAAACAAAGAAGACAGAAGTCACTGTACGATAAAGGAAAAAAATGGCGTCGGTTACAGAAGAACGATTGGGCTTTGGTCCTTCTGCCCTCTTCATCGCAGAAATTCAAAGCGGAATGGAGAGGTCCCTACAAAGTGGTCGACACAATTGGGAACACCAGTTATCGGCTACGGATCAATCCCAGGAAGACCCAGGTGTACCATATTAATATGCTAAAGAAATGGCTCGGAGCGCCTCCGGCAGAGATACATCTGGCTGATCCCAAACCACCAGAAATCACGAACACGATAGACAAACTCGTGATCAATGAGGAATTAAGGGAGGACGAGAAACAGGATTTGATGAAAACCCTGCAGGATCACTCCATAGTATTCTCGGATATACCCGGTAAAACCAACCTGGCGGAACACCAAATCCCGACACTACCGGGAAAGACCGTCAAGATCCGCCCCTACAGGATACCTGAAGCCAGGAGGAAGTGGATACGACAAGAAGTGGCTGACATGCTGAGATTAGGAGTTATCCGACCCTCCCATAGCAACTGGTCCAGTCCCATCGTTATGATTCCGAAACCAGACGGGACCAGGCGGTTCTGCATGGACTTTCGAGCCCTTAACAAGATTTCCACCTTCGACGCCTATCCTATACCGAGGATAGACGAGCTGATCGAGAAGTTAGGGGAAGCCAAATTTATAAGCACAATCGACCCTCAATAAGGCTGGCCTGAAGATCAATGCGAAGAAATCAAGAATGGAGTTCCAAAAACGTAAATATTTGGGATACGTCCTAGGACACGACCTGATCGAGCCACAAATAGAAAAGGTGCGGGCTATAGCAGAGACACAGTTCCCCAAAACAAAAAAAGAATTGCGTGCGTTCTTAGGCCTAATCGGCTACTATAGACGCTTCATTCCCCAATTTGCCCAGATTGCCACACCTCTCACCGATGCCCTACAGACTCGAGTAAAACCAGCTGAGTTGTCCTCACCTACCCCGGTTATGCTAGACGCCTTCTCTGCCCTGAAATGCATGATCACTACAACCCCCATCCTCTCCTCTCCGGACTTCACGCGTCCATTCTCCCTACACACAGTCGCGTCCGAGTATGGCATTGGGGCAGTGCTGTCACAGGTGGGGGAGGATGGGCTAGATCACCCCATACTGTACATCAGTAGGAAGCTGTTTCCCAGGGAGCTCCAGTATCCAACTGTTGAGAAGGAGTGCCTTGCGATCAGGTGGGTGGTGAACAAACTTGCTTATTACTTGGAGGGGCGGCCATTTACCCTCTATACCGATCATGCGCCTCTCCTTTGGATGGCTCGCAACAAGTCCAACAATGCGAGGGTGATGCGTTGGTTCCTGGCTCTACAGCCATATGCCTTTACGGTGTGTCACAAGAAAGGGACTGACAATAAAGGCTCTGATTTCCTCTCCCGGAATCCACTTCCCGAACGGAAGTGTCCAGGGGGGATGGTGTGTAACCAGGGGGACCCTCCTCACCCCGATGCAGGGCGCGGACATATAACGTGTGACCCCCCCTCTTATTTCCACAGCCACCGCAGCTCCCAGGGTGGACCGGCGAGGAGAGATACAGATGTGACGAGGAGGACGAGAGCGGGCTCTTTAAGTGGATGGGAAGCCGAATGGAGGAGAAGGAGTTACGTACTCCGATAAATGACAGCAGTGAGAACCCACAGGTGTGTTAATACACCGGAGAAGCGGACAGTGAGTGGAAGAGTGGAGAGGCGGGAAGCAGCGGAGAGGCGAGAAGCAGTGGAGAGGCGTGGAGCAGTGGAGAGGTGTGGAACAGCGGAGAGAGCGGGACAGCGAAGGAGAAGGCTGAGATACGCGGGGAGCCCGAGGCGTGTGTCCAACGAGCCCCAACCGAAATGGAGGAACCATCAGGAGTGGAGGACGGGAGCCAAGCAGAGGAAAGGAGCAAGCCAGGAGGCCAACACCGTGCTTCGCCCAGCTGCACACCAGGAGGAGTGTGGCTATCGGAGGTGCGTACCCGTATCGTGGGCTGGCTGAAAAAGAAAGGCAAAAGCCTCCCTTAGACGATCCCCCTTCATTCCCTGGGAGCCCCGCACTACCCCCCTTCACGTCCCGTCAAGACCTGCACTTACGGTTTCCCTCACTCCCCCTTCCCTTGTTACGAGTACAGCGAAGGTAGCGTGTACTGATACTTGCCTCTGTTTGTGTTTCCCCCTGCACCGGTGGAGCCTGGGCCATTACGGAGCCAGAGGAGCATAGCCGAAGGAGGAGCCCCCTCCGACGGAGGGAGGAGTGAATACTCCGAAAGACCAGAGAGGAGAGAAGCCGATCTCCCAGGAGAGGCGTAACCAGAAAGACCTGTACTGACTTTTTGTTTCAGCAAATAAATCCTTGCAAAACCAAGACGGTACACAGTCAAAATATCGAGTAGGAAATATCGACCTACCATAATATCGAGTATGAAATATCGAAGGAGCAGAATATCGAAGGCAAGAATATCGTTGGACAGAATATCGACACTAAGGTAAGTAATATCGAAATTCTTTATATCGATGTAAGTAATATCGAAGTTAGTAATATCGATAGCATGTATATCGATGTTACTAATTTCGATGACACTAATATCGATATTTGTATTATTTTATAGTTTTTTATTATGTATGTGTTATAAGTATGTAAAAATAATTAATATTATATGTGTATTAATTTTATATAATAATAAATTAATTTATAAGAAAATTGTATGTTTTAGTACTGGAGCGGGTTGTGGGTTTATAGGGGAATAGGGTGGGAAGTAATTTAATTATGGTAAATTGATTATTAACTAGTAGGATTTATTAATAAATTATAATTAATTGGTAATTATTTTTAATTAATTGGAAAATAATTTTAATTAATTTATTAATTGATATATATGTTCTGTAGCGGGTTGTGGGTTTATAGGGGAATAGGGTGGGAAGTAATTTAATTATGGTAAGTTGATTCATATTTAGTAGGAATAATTAATTAATTATAATTAATTGGTAATTATTTTTAATTATTTGGAAAAAAAATTAAATTAATTGATTAATTGATATATATGTTCTGTAGCGGGATTTGGGTTTATAGGGGAATAGGGTGGGAAGTAATTTAATTATGGTAAATTAATTATTAATTAGTAGGAATTATAAAATAAATTTAACTAATTGGTAATTAATTTTAATTAATAGTTAATAAAATTTAATTATTTGCTAATTAATTTTCATTAATTCATAAATGGATAAATGTGTTATGTTGTGGGTAGTGGTTTTATAGGGAAATATGGTGGGAAGTCATTAAAATTTTATTAATTAGTAATGTATTAAAACTAATTGTATTGTTAAAAATATAATGTTAATTAATTATTAATTGGTAATAAAATATTATAAAATGGTATTTTTCAAAAATTATTTATGGTTAAATATATTTCGCTAATCATGTATTTTATAATTATGTATAGGTATTGTATATGGTTTATATTTATTTAATATTTTATATTTTTATTATTAAAAAAATATTTTATTTATAAGTATGTTATTTTAACTCTTATACCATCCAACACTTTCCCTACTGTTGCATTCTCTGGAGTTGGAATAGTATTTTTTACCCCTACGCTATCCAACGTTTTCCCTAATGTTGCACTCTCTGGAGTGGGAATAGTAATTTTTACCCCTACGCTATCCAATGCTTTCCCTACTGTTGCACTCTCTGGAGTGGGAATAGTAATTTTTACCCCTACGCTATCCAACGCTTTCCCTACTGTTGCACTCTCTGGAGTGGGAATAGTAATTTTTACCCCTACGCTATCCAATGCTTTCCCTACTGTTGCACTCTCTGGAGTGGGAATAGTAATTTTTACTCCTACGCTATCCAACGCTTTCCCTACTGTTGCACTCTCTGGAGTGGGAATAGTAATTTATACTACTACGCTATCCAACGCTTTCCCTACAGTTGCACTCTCTGGAGTGGGAATAGTAATTTTTACTCCTACGCTATCCAACGCTTTCCCTACTGTTCCCTACTGTTGCACTCTCTGGAGTGGGAATAGTAATTTATACTACTACGCTATCCAACGCTTTCCCTACTGTTGCACTCTCTGGAGTGGGAATAGTAATTTTTACCCCTACGCTATCCAACGCTTTCCCTACTGTTGCACTCTCTGGAGTGGGAATAGGAATTTTTACACCTACGCTATCCAACGCTTTACCTACTGTTGCACTGTCTGGAGTGGGAATAGTAATTTTTACTCCTAACCAATCCAAAGCTTTCCCTACTGTTGCACTCTCTGGAGTGAGAATAGTAATTTTTACCCCTACGCTATCCAACCCTTTCCCTATTGTTGCACTCTCTGGAGTGGGAATAGTAATTTTTACTCCTATGCTATCCAACCCTTTCCCTACTATTGCACTCTCTGGAGTGGGAATAGTAATTTATACTCCTACGCTATCCAATGCTTTCCCTACTGTTACACTCTCTGGAGTGGGAATAGTAATGTATACTCCTACGCTATCCAACGCTTTCCCTACTGTTGCACTCTCTGGAGTGGGAATAGTAATTTTAACTCCTACGCTATCCAACGCTTTCCCTACTGTTGCACTCTCTGGAGTGGGAATAGTAATTTTAACTCCTACGCTATCCAATGCTTTCCCTACTGTTGCACTCTCTGGAGTGGGAATAGTAATTTTTACCCCTACGCTATCCAACGCTTTCCCTACTGTTGCACTCTCTGGAGTGGGAATAGTAATTTTTACCCCTACGCTATCCAATGCTTTCCCTACTGTTGCACTCTCTGGAGTGGGAATAGTAATTTTTACTCCTACGCTATCCAACGCTTTCCCTACTGTTGCACTCTCTGGAGTGGGAATAGTAATTTATACTACTACGCTATCCAACGCTTTCCCTACAGTTGCACTCTCTGGAGTGGGAATAGTAATTTTTACTCCTACGCTATCCAACGCTTTCCCTACTGTTCCCTACTGTTGCACTCTCTGGAGTGGGAATAGTAATTTATACTACTACGCTATCCAACGCTTTCCCTACTGTTGCACTCTCTGGAGTGGGAATAGTAATTTTTACCCCTACGCTATCCAACGCTTTCCCTACTGTTGCACTCTCTGGAGTGGGAATAGGAATTTTTACACCTACGCTATCCAACGCTTTACCTACTGTTGCACTGTCTGGAGTGGGAATATTAATTTTTACTCCTAACCAATCCAAAGCTTTCCCTACTGTTGCACTCTCTGGAGTGAGAATAGTAATTTTTACCCCTACGCTATCCAACCCTTTCCCTATTGTTGCACTCTCTGGAGTGGGAATAGTAATTTTTACTCCTATGCTATCCAACCCTTTCCCTACTATTGCACTCTCTGGAGTGGGAATAGTAATTTATACTCCTACGCTATCCAATGCTTTCCCTACTGTTACACTCTCTGGAGTGGGAATAGTAATGTATACTCCTACGCTATCCAACGCTTTCCCTACTGTTGCACTCTCTGGAGTGGGAATAGTAATTTTAACTCCTACGCTATCCAACGCTTTCCCTACTGTTGCACTCTCTGGAGTGGGAATAGTAATTTTAACTCCTACGCTATCCAACGCTTTCCCTACTGTTGCACTCTCTTGACGTGGGAATTGTAATTTTTACTCCTACGCTATCCAACCCTTTCCCTACTGTTGCGCTCTTTGGAGTGGGAATAGTAATTTTTACTCGTACGCTATCCATTGCTTTCCCTACTGTTGCACTCTCTGGAGTGGGAATAGTAATTTTTACCCCTACGCTATCCAACCCTTTCCCTACTGTTGCACTCTCTGGAGTGGGAATAGTAATTTTTGCTCCTATGCTATCCAACCCTTTCCCTACTATTGCACTCTCTGGAGTGGGAATAGTAATTTATACTCCTACGCTATCCAATGCTTTCCCTACTGTTACACTATCCGGAGTGGGAATAGTAATTTATACTACTACGCTATCCAACGCTTTCCCTACTGTTGCACTCTCTGGAGTGGGAATAGTAATTTTTACTCCTATGCTATACAACGCTTTCCCTATTGTTGCACTCTCTGGAGTGGGAATAGTAATTTTAACTCCTACGCTATCCACCGCTTTCCCTACTGTTGCACTCTCTGGAGTGGGAATAGTAGTTTTTACCCTTACGCTAGCCAACGTTTTATATAATTAATTGTAAAAAAATTAAATGTTTATTTAATTTTTTATATTAGTTACATTTTATTTATGTTATTGTTTTATGTTTGTAAATGTATTAGTAATTTAGAATATATTTTATTAATTTATAAATTAGTAAAATAATTATTAATACTTATTGTTCAGTACATATATATTATATATTGACTTTATATATTTAATTAATGTATTATTAATATATATGTATTATTTATTAATTTTAAACATTATTAGATACGTTTAACTATGTAGATTTAATGTATTAGTGTTATATACTTTATTTTACATTTATATATTAAAAGAAAAAAAACGATATTTTTAACATCGATATTTTTTACATCTATATTATTTTTTTGATATTTTTGTACTTACCATGTTGTAGATAGGATGTCGATATTCTTGCCCTCGATATTGTTG
The DNA here is from genome assembly GCF_964263255.1 of Lissotriton vulgaris. NCBI lineage: Eukaryota > Metazoa > Chordata > Amphibia > Caudata > Salamandridae > Lissotriton > Lissotriton vulgaris. The sequence continues at coordinate 1,134,807,974 of NC_141693.1, forward strand.
ACTCGATATTCCTGTAGGTCGATATTTAGGAGGTCGAAATTCTGTCAGTGATCCAACCAAGACACGTCTCCTGCCCTTTCCTGCAGCCCCTGTTACACTCACATAGCAAGGTAGCCACCTATAACAGGACTATGTGACCATAAAACACAACCAACCACACAAAGTGCATAGGTATGTAATCAAAAACCATAAAAGTCTAAGTGTAGAGATGGGCAGGTCCTTCACCTCCAATGGTAGACTCTCATACTTGCAGTGTCCCGCACCTCAACACTCGGAGCTCCGAATTGGCAATGAGTCGACGGTCAGTGATCCCTGCTGAATCCCTCGGCTGCCCGGGCCCCCACCTCTGCCCGACGACCCTCGGGATTCTTGCCAACAATTCTCCAGCCCTCGAGCCAGTCCCAAGCGTCCTCGGGCCTAGTGAAGAACCATAGCTTGCCCTCAGATTCAATCCGCAACTTGGTTGGGAACATCATAGCGTACTTGATGTCTTGATCTTGCAGAGCTCGCTTTACCTCGAGGAAGCTACAATGCTGTTTCTGGACGCGCTGGGTGAAGTCAGGAAAGAAAGTAACCTTACTATTGTCGATAACTATTAGCATCTCTCTCGCAGTAGTTGAACACCCTTGCCAGGAGAGGCCAGAGTGGCACCCCAGGCCTAGGTCTGCCTCCGAGGAAACGATGTGCATGTTCGATTGAGAAACAGTTGGGCAGGCCTCATGGCAGGAGCTGCTGAAGAATCAGTTCTTCCAGGAAGAGGTCAGCCGTCTGCCTCTCCAGCACACCCAGGATTCGAACATTGTTGCGTCTCATGCGGCCCTCATAGTCATCAAGCTGCAGGGGGAGGGTCTCCTGCGTCTTTTGCAGTTCAGTCACCTGATTCTTGAGGAGTTCGGAGTCTGCTTTTAGTTGATTTGTGTCGTCCTCTACGGCCCCAACGCGATCTGACATTTTCTTTATGTCAGCACGGATCAGGGCCACCTCCGTGGCCACCGTGGCGATGCCAGCCTCAAGGGAGGTACGTACCGTCATTATGGCTGTCATGATGTCCTGCAGGGTGGGCCCTATTTGCTCTTCTGGAGGCGCCGGGTGTGATTGTTCCCCTTCTTGGTACTTGTGCCATGCAAACTTTTCGAGCTTGGCTTGGACATTGCCTCGACCGCTACGTCCGGTCGCCATCTGGTGGTGCAAGTGGCCTGGCGATAGAACAGGATAGGAGGGCAGTAGACTGCCCCCACTGGCTACTCACCGCCGCCTGCAGCGGTGTCAATCCCACAACGGCCTGTTGGTTTCAGCCTGTCAAGTGCTAGCCCCCACTCAGTGGGTTCAAGACTCAGGCAAACCCACTAGTGCAGAGATGAGGGAGGGCGCCGCTGTGTCCTAAGTCTGTCCCCCCTCTAACTGACGAAGGGGCCCAAGCTCAAGTTCAATAGAACCATGTAGTCTTGCACCTCTAACTCATGCAGCAGTCAAGGAGCGGGCATCAATTGACAGGAGTCAGAGCAGACTCACCGCTGGACACGTAGGCAATCCGTCCCTCTGAAGGTGCCTTAATGGGTGCACCGGATCTGAGGTCTCGAAGCGATCCTATACGCTTGGCGGCCGGTTCCAGGCCCAGAGATGGTGTTAGTCCTGAAGATCGGGTTTCCTTCATTTCAAAATGTGGTGGCAGGAGCAGGCTCTGCTTCGGTGATGAACCGTGTCTGTTCAGGGCCCGGCTCCTGGTTAGCGGTGTATGGCCTCTACCCCACGCCACGATCATTGAGTTACGCGCCCGCCCAGACAACAGGAGAGCTCACACCCAGCAGACGAAGCCCTCGCAGCAAAGAGCCGCCCGCCTCTCCCCGCCGGAGCCTTCGATATCATCGAGACTCGGCCAAGACGTGGCGCCAGAGGTACGGAGCTACTGGGCACAAAGTCAGGCGTTGGTGGCCGGGGCACACTATGGTTAAACGGATATTACGGGAGTGGCGTGACAAGCTCGGCTACCGTGAGGCCATCTCTCTTGGCAGTTGGCCACGCCTCCGGCAGCTGCTTCTTAGTGCTACAGCAACAACTGCTAATGAGGGACTACAACATGAAGCTCTAGCAACACCCTCCCAAAATGCCTGGCTTGCTCTTTGTGCTACTCCGGTAGCCTCCTGTGACCTTCTCCCTGCTCCTTGCAGCCTCCTCCATCGCGAGCGGGACTCTTGGCACGGATTTAATTTATGTCGTGTGTTATAGAGTGCGAACGTGATCCGTTAGGGTATAAGAGCGCTTTACAGGGATAACAAATTGTATACAAGTATGAAATAGTCAAGAAAAACAAAAATAGATAAGTAGGGGTAAAAGGAACTGAAACATTTGGGGAATAACAGGGGTATACAATGTTCAGATCATAATGCAGAGAAATCCAGATATTACATTTGTGGGCGTACAAGGTCAGTACAAGATGGAGAGCAGTCAGTCAGTCCAAACTCTAGCTGCAACAAAAAATAAGCAAAGCCGCTGAGCGGTGTGTGCAATGCATGATTTATGGGATAAACTTACCCATTAGGAAGGTTTTGGCTTCATTTTTAAATATTGACAGCAAGGGAATTTTTCGGATGAAAGACGGCAGCGAGCTCCAGATTCTTGGTGTGGCCCCAGAGAAAGCACGATTGTACGTTTTTCCTTTCGGAAGCGGGTAGCTGCAGCAAAAAGTCTTTGGTAGACCTGAAGTTTCTGGCTCCTCCAGAAATCATGATTTTCTGGGCAAGGTATGCAGGAGATTTTGTGTGTAGCACTTTGTGGGTGATACATGCCAGTTTGAGTTGGATTCCAGCTTTAAGAGGAAGCCTGTTCGGCGCCTTCAGATGCAGTGAGATGTGGTTGAATTTTTATGAGCCTGTTAAGATTCAGGCGGCAGCGTTCAGACAAGCTTATAGGGGGACCATGGAGATCTTGGGCAGTCCAGTAAGGGTTGAACATCTGTATTCGATTCTGGAGATAACTAATGCCTGGACTGCCATTTTTATGTCCCAGGTATCAAAGAAAGGCTTTAGTTTACTCAGGTTACTCAGTTGAAACCTGGCAGTTTTAGCCATCATTCTGATGTGGTCTTGCATATTCAGGTTGCTGTTTAGGATTATTCTGAAAGATTTGGCAGATTCCACTATGGTCGGTGTGCAGTTCAGTGCTGTGATCGACTTGGTCCATTCCCGGATGTCAATGTTACTTTTAGGGGGGGAAGATTACAAGGAACTCCATTTTTTTTGCATTTAGATGGAGCTGGTTGCAGGCGAACCATTGAACAGTCTGCTTTAGGGTCTCATTCAAAGAGTAGATCTCCTCTAGAGAGGATATTTTGATGTAGATCTGGGTATCAAACGGCATACACGTGGAAGGGGATGTTGGCGGTATGTAGTAATTCAGATAACACTTCAAGGTAGAGATTATAGAGAGTTGGGAAAGAGTTGATCCTTGGGGGGGCTCCGATCGTTATCTGGCAAGAAGCAGATAGATTACTATTGACTAAGAATCTCTGAGAGCAGTTCCGGAGGGAGGATCTAAACCATTTGTGAACCGTTCCCCTTACTCCCATCCTGAATTTGAAGCATTCAAGTAGTTTCTCGTGGTTGACTGTCGAATGCCGATGATAAATCCTATAGAATTAGGAGACATGATTTGCCTTGGTCAAGGGATTGAAGAGCATCTTCCACAATATGGAGCATAGTAATTTCCGTGTTGTGCCCAGGTCTGAAACCAGATTGGAATTTGTCTAGCAGATTGAAGTTGGTGATATGTTGGCTCAGTTAAAGTTGCACACACTTCTCCAGAACGTTTGCAAAAAATGGGATATTGGATATTGGTCTGAAATTGTCTGGAGTAGAAGGATTCAAGGTGTTTTTGTTTAAGATGGAGACAACTTGACCACCTTTTAGAGAGTCAGGTGTGGTCCCTTGTAGTAGGGAAACATTGATTATTATAGTCCAAATGGGAATGATAAATTGGAAAGTCGTGACCAAGCAGCTGAAGGGGAGTGGGTCATTAAAGTGGTTATTCGATTAAGGAGGATAGCATTTTTAGATGGAATGGTTGTTGTTAGACCTGTCAGCCCTTTGGGTGGTCCCTCCTTATTTTTTCTCCCTTTCTGCCTCCCATTTTTGCGTCCACTGTGTTTTTGGGTGTTGACTTTAGGTCTCTGGGTGCCTTATTATTACCAATTAGTAATAAGGCACAAGTGCTGTTTTAAAATGGGGAAAGATTAGGTGCACTTCTACAAAATGGTGGCCTGTCAACTGTCACCTCAGAGCCTTGGGCCATAAGATGACATGAGGGGTTCCAGAACCTTCTGGTCCACTCTAGTCACTCAGGGCCCAGACTATATATAGCTGGAATGTTCGACGGCCATTTTGTGTGGAGAGTGACTAGGCGGGAGTTCAGGCTACTGAGTGGGGAGGTTAGTGCACTGAGGGGGGTTTGATTGCCCTTAGGGGTTGCTGCCCATTTCTGTTGACGCTACCCCCTACACGTTGACCTAGCCCTGCTAACAACAGACCTCTGGGACCACATCTCCCCTTGTGCCTCCTTAGATAGGGGGATCAGGGACTACCTCGGGTGTGCTGAGGGTGCTTAAACTGCCATCTGGGGGTGAGTGTTACTGCCCCCCCCTGTATGGGGCCAAGACTTCTGCAATTCTTTCCTTCACCCTTGCTGTCGCCTGGAGCCCTCGTGCGTCTAGCCTCTTGGCTGTCCTGATGCATCTCACCGGAGCTTACTCTTGTGTTGGGCATTGTGTGGCTTCACCGCCGCAGACTCTGGGCCGTCCCGCGCTCTCTGCACCTACGTTAACTCACCACTGCCAGCCTGGTTTGTGCCTCTGAGGGGTGGACGCTGCTCTTCAAATCGGAACTGGAGGCGCCCTCTCACCCGGTCCCGTGTGGTGCTTGACGGGTGAAAGGTGTGCGCTGTGGGTGTCATTTGTCCGCCGGTCCCCCTGCTGTGGAGATCCTGGGAACCGGCGTTAACAGAGAGTGAGCGCTGCCTCAGGACTGGTTGCCAGGTTACTGCGGCCTGAATAGAGCCCCGCCCGGCATTGACAAGAAGAGCGCCGGAAGGTGTAAGGCGGGGTTGGAGGATGCCGAGGGAGGAGTTTACCTCCGGTGTGGGCGTGTGGGGGAATTGCGCGGAGACAGCCGGAGAGGCTGTAATCAAAGCGCGACCTGTCCCCGGTATAGCCCCAGCCACCGTGGGCCTGCCTCCATTGATTCAGGTAACAGCAGTCATCGAGGAACCTTGATCCCTCAGATTTCCAGGATAGGCTGTTCGTCTGTCAGAGCCTTACGCTTCGAAGTAAGCGGGGTGTTGGGCCTAATGGGAGGGGAGACACAGCACACAGAGACCTCTGCTGCACCTTAACTGATCAGACTCCCTGGCCCCAGAAGGAAAGAGTGAATGGTGGGCCCAGGGAACGGAGACCAGCAGTGTTACACTGTAGGGATTCCCTTGTTACGAAGGATCTGCATGCCGAGGGACTGCTACTGGCTGTCTGCAGCTGTCCTAGAACTAGCGCTTGGCAAGACACCAAACTGAGGGCATGTTGGTTTGCTTAAATTAGTGTGTAGCTATGCTTGTCTAAAAGTGTGAACCACTCTACATTGCTAAATTAATTCATGAACTGCCTTCATTAAGTGAGTGTATTACGCTGATAACGTAATGTTTATATGAGTCAATGAATTGGCCTGCCTTCTTCTTCTAGGCATTCATCTGCTTGTTTATTAATCCATTCAGCTGCTTGATTCTTTACTGATGTGAATTGATACAAAACTGCCCATAGGGCCTATCTCTCTTACTTTTGTATTAAAATGAGTAATTGATTGAGATGGATTTTTACATCTACCCTGCTTACTAATGCTATGACTAAATAAGGTTTGCTTAAGTAATGAAATCTTACGTCATGACATGCGTTTACAAGTACAAGTGATCCAATGGTAACGTCTAAAATGTTGACTTATTAAATTGTGATGCAACTGAAAACCTAATTGAAAGGAAAGATTACGTTTTTTTACTTTTTCTAAAGATGGTGTGGTGTCATTTTTGGTGGAGGTGCACTGGATTGCTGTGGTGAGTGTGACGCAAGTACAACACGGTTGCCCTGAACTAAGGCCTTCCCACTTTGTGCCAGGCTACCCTAGGTGGACCGGTGACCCAGGGTCCAACAGTTGTCATATAAGTTGAAGTTGGATCAGTGTGCTTGGTTCTTGGGTGTTGTCTGTGGGGGGGAAAGAGGAGGGATGGCACTCAGCAGGATGAGGTCAGATGTTGGTGGCAGAATTAAGTTTGTTTCCTAGGGAGGTAATTTTGGGTGTAAAGAAGGAGGAGAACTCCTCACAGGTTATTAGGGATTTTGAGGTTTCATTGGACGTTTTAGCCAGTTTGTTAGATTGGTGTTTGACCAATTTAAGGAGTTTGGGAGGTCTGTTCTTAGCATTTTCCAGTTCCGATCTACAGAACTCTATTTTTGTATTTGATGATGTCCTGTTGTAAGCATTTCTGGACTGTCAGGGAAGTTTTAGTTGGGATACTGAGGGGTGCCGTCTTCAGGTTCATTCTGTTAGCCAGAGAGTTCTCCTTTCATTATTGAAGGATCCATTGAACCAGGGTTTTTAGTCTTTGACGCTGGATCTTTTTAGCTTTAGCTGGGCAAGATCATCAATTATGTCAGACATAGTCAAGTTGTAGTGTTCTGTAAGGTCATATACCTTTGAGAGATTGGGGGGGGGGGGGGGGGGGGGTAGGTCATTCTCGCAAGGTGCAGCCAGCTTCTCGAGATCTAGGCTCTATGTGTCCCTGAGCCAGAGTTTTGGGTTCACAGGTTGCACTGGCCTGGTCTTGTGGGTGCCAGGCTATAGGAAGATCATAGCGTGGTGGTCAGATCAGTCGCATGGATCTATTAAGTTAAGCCTGACCGCCGTTGCCGTAGCATTGATTCAAGCCAGTGTGGTGCCTTTTGTGTGAGTTGGTAATGTGCAGGCTTGAGTAAATGATTGGTCGGCAATAAAGTCTTTGAGGGCATTAACCTGAGTGTCATAGAGGTCATTCCAGTGTAGATTAAAGGTAAACTTCAGTGAGCCTAATCTGGAGACTTATCTGACCTGCGCTCCATCGCAGTCGGGTTGAAACTGTGTCTGTGTTTCGGTCCAGCATGACCAGATAGGTTGGTGCTTTGTGCTTTTTTTGGCACGATCTTACATGTAAGACTTTAAAAATTCATAACTTTAGTTCTACTGATTGGATGTTTCCATTTTGGTCTTGTTTTATTCATTAAACTTTACTCTATTATTCTAAACTATTGTGGGATCCTTTTGTGTGTGATTTCACTGTGTTACTGTTTGAAGTGTTGCACAAATAGTTTACACATTGCCTCTAAGTTAAGTCTGACTGCTCGGTGCCAAGCTACCAGAGGGTTGAGCACAGGTTAATTTGTGGTTGGCTTGTGCCTCACCCTAACAAGGATTGTGGTTGCTCCTTGACCAGGGCTCACACCCAGTCAATCAACAACCCAAAATCTTGCAAACAGCTACCATGGTTTCAATGTGCTTATGTAAGAATTTCAGTGCCTTATCTCTGACACTTTATTGCTAGTAGAACATAGCAGTTATTTCCATCTAGTTTGATTTCTGTTGCAAAGGACCCCTCTTGTGCAAATATGATGCTTTTTAAAATTGCCTTAAAACAGCCAAGAACGCATAGCCAGGTCTGGCTGAAAGGGAGTTGTGTTATCACTCTATTGTGCTGCTTCTCAGATAGTCCTGGGCTACAGAATCAGAGAATAATGTTAATGTTCTGTGTCAGGTGGCTGCTTTTGTCTTATGTAACAAAGTTGCAGAACTCATACACTCTCACCTCAGCATCACATGCTAACCATGTTGTTTCTCTTTGTTTACTACAAAGCTACTATTGGACTTGTACAAGATCTCCCTCAAATGAGCTGTCCCTTCGACTGTTCCCAGCAGCAGTGTTTCATTGATCTCACTCTTTGTTGCGTTGTGTCTCAGACTGCTCCATGGAGAAGCCTTTTCTTGAGTTGTTATCTTTCTTTCTGAGCCTGTCAGCCATACACTGCATTTGCAAAGCAAAACAGGAGGGCAATAGCAGCCTGCTCTCCATGTCACTGTGTGGGTAGAAGTGCAGACATGACACTTTACAACGCACGTGTTACAACGCGTGTCATTACAACGCATTTTTTAAATCGCAAAATCCATTACAACACATGTTGTTACAATGCAAAATCCATTACAACGCAATTACTATTCTAAATCCGCTGGGGCGTTACATTGGGGAATGCTGTGTAATGGATTTTGCGATATAATGACATGGGTTGTAATGGATTTTGCATTGTAAAACATTTGTTGTAAGGACACGCGTTGTAACACATGCATTGTTAACAATGTTTCCCCTTTCAGCTCCCAGTGGAGCTTTATCCCTGAACTCCTCCTTTTAAGGTGGTCCTGATCAAAGCACATTGGTGGTGAAAAGAAAGGTGGAAACAGAAGAGGCTTGGGTTCTTGTTACATTGCTTACAGCACAAAGTCAATAGGTACAAATATATATTTGAACATTGGAATTTTGAGTGCTCCATTGTACACAATGGAGTCCTGGCTTCTAGTGGCTGGTAGAAGCCCGGAAAGCAACATTCCAATGTTGTTTTCCTTTCACAGCTGCTGTTGTGAACAAATGCCTCTCGGAGCCCGAGGGGATTTAAGCCCCCTTGGGCTCCGAGAGGACTTTGTTTTTAGTTAGAACATTCTGCTCTCTAGAGGCGGAATGTCTAATAGCCTTAGAGCCCTCCTAGCAAGCTCTACCAGCCAATATAGGCCCGCTCCCCTGTTAAAGGCCATCGGAATCGGCTTGGGCCTTTAACGCAGGAGCGGGCCTTTAATGGCCGGTAGAACTCACTAGGTTTGGCTCTATGGCTATAATGCATACCATAAATATGAGGACATGGCCAGGAGATGGTGATAGATAAATCTGTCAAAATGTGTGTGTTGGAGGAAATTGTGTTTCCCAAAGGGAAGCATCCTCCCTTAGTGGTGGCGGTTGTGCAGAAAATAATTATCAGAGGATATGACCTAATTTTGACAATTATTTCAGTAGTGAGTGAATTGAACGGCTGCCAATAGGCCCCTTGTCACGAGTGGCATGTGCAGCCTGTCCTGGATTTCTGCAGCAGCAATTTGTTATTCTCTCTGTGGAAAGTGTGACCACCTAAAATGCCAGTGATGCCACTTGGCATCTATATAACTGTATAAAATTACCTTCTTTTAGTGGCTCAGGCTACGGCCCTAGAGACACTACACCTCAAATCAAGAAGAGAGGAGAGTCTGGAAACGACTACGTATCAAGTAATGCAACTACACTTTGCCCGTAGATGTGGAAGCAGGAAGTTAACAGCACAGAAAAAGCAAGAGCATCGTTGCTCTGACGTTATCTGGTCAAAGACCAGAGAGAGGCAGAGGACTGTGCTTTCGGCTTCTTTTACGAAACAACAGTCTGCCTTCTGTGTGTAAGTGTCACATTTATGAGACAATTTCTTCTTACTTTGCGAGGCATACTACTTTTAAATCCTAAAGCAGGCCCCTTCTCATGGCTCAAATGTACCCCAGCCTTTAGAAACGGCTTTACGTTAAGGTGAGGTAGGCATGCATGGATTTAGGCATGGGTCGCATTGTGGATCTCGCTTTCAAAGTCAAGGTTTGGTTTGTTCTCAAAATGCTAGACACTTCTGCCATTAGCAAGCATGGAATAATAGGGTATGTTGGTAGCGGAGCATTTTTGAATTGTTTTTGACTAGAAATGCTTAGAATAAGAAAGATATTGCTGGACCATCAGTGAAGTATTTTTTTTCCACCAGTCTTTGTCTGGATCTTGTCATCTTTACGCCCCTTATTATATGTGCGAGTTCCCTCCATTCCTCATTACTTTGCACAAAGTATCACTTTTAATCATTAATAATTCTGTCTATTTGGTGTTGCTGTAACGTTTTTGTAATCCCTAAGAAGTGTATTCACTTCTTGTCTATCTATCCAACGGTTTCCTCAGTCTCTCACTTCCAGGAAAGTCAGTTGCATTGATGTCAAAGGCAGTCACAGCTTTATTTCCTCGCCCCATGGGACCTTTTGAAGTTGGATCCTGTGCTTCAGAGTGTACAATTACCTATTTCTTGGACTAATCCAGTCCAATGTATCATACGTTTCACATATCTTCTTCACAGTACTGAGAGTCCTAGCTTAAACATTTAAGCACATTCACGACATCTGAACTGGCCACAAAATGTCTATAACAATTTCCCATTACTAACGAGGACCAACGACAATAAACAAGAAGTGAAAGGCAAGTCCTAAACTAATCCTCCCAGAAGTCCCATTCTATAAATGCTTCAACAAAGGGCACTAGTCCAGCCAGCATACTTATTGACAGCGACTACTGCAGAAATAAGTGCAGGATAATATGAACTTTTTATTTATTAATGTTTCCAACATTAGCATTCCGTTTCCTCGTCATAATATAACAGATTGCATCTGAAAGTAATGTCAAAACTTGTTGTATGTGTCGGGTTGCCATGGAAATGAGTGGAAAACTAATGAAAAACAAACGACTGAAAATGCTTAATATTGAACACATTGTTTGGTGAGGTCTGAGGCAGAAAACAAAAATTGTAATAACGGGGGCACAGTGGTAAAAAGGTTAGGACTGCATGATTCAATTTAACAGGAATGAAAAGAGCAGACAGAAAGAAAATTAACATGTAATAAGGCCATGCTACAAAGTCATATTTTCGTAATACCGGGTGTGGATCATGGAACAAAATAAAATGACAATTAAATATTCTGTTATTGGAGAGGCTGAAAGAGTTCACGGTCCTATGGCATAACAAAGCCTTTACAGCCCCTCCTTTCTACGCCATTTTCGTTTGTTTTTAGAAGAACGGACAGATTCCTGTGATACCTAAGGTCTGAAATGTGTTTACATCATGGACATCCCTCGTAGATAACTACTCTGGGGACTATTTATTTCCCAGCAAGGTATGTCTTATGCTTATTCGCTGACGGTGCTGCCATTTTTGTTACATTGGCATGTCTAATTCTGCTATTTACTTTTGCACCATACAATGATAATAGCATCTGTGCCATCACGTGTGGCGTCTTGAGCAGTGCACTGAGACAAATATGGTTTCATAGCTCACAATGACTGGGAACATTCACTTTTAATGGTTTGAATTGTTCCTTCAGTCGAAGATTTTTAAAAGATTTGTTATTGAATCTTTTTAACAAAAGGTGATTCTTTTCAGACAAAATTACCATAACTTCACTTTGACAAAGTTTATTTTAGTTGACTTTGGAGGATTAGTGAAGGTATACATGTTATTTTGATTTTGGATCTTTTATGATTTTCCTGGATCCCAACCTAAAGTATCTACTTGGCACAGTCTGTGGGGGAGGGGCGGATGAGAATGTGGCTTCAAGCTATGAACTGTGCCCAGTTTCTCTGCTTCCAGAGCATGCTGAGCATAGCTTCACTCAGGCCCTGTGATAACTCCCTTGTGCTCTTCTGGGTGCATTGGCTGGCTTCTGACCAGGCTCCCACTATAGCTTTGCACTGCACTGAGCACCACGATTCCTAACATCCACTGAATAAACTGTGTCCACTCACCTGTAGGCAAGGCCCTGCGCTTAAAACTTCTAACCGAAGACCACAGTGGGACGTCCTTTGACCAAGCTCAGTGAGCCTTCGGTGCAAGATATAAACTTGAGTCCCTTACGCTAGAGTTCACTACGCACAATTTGTTCTGTTAGGAGTTTATAGGAGTTTCTTTTAGAAATATTAATAACACCTGAAAAGCATAATATCCATTGGCTCCCCACCTCATACAGTAAGAAAAATATGAATCATGGGTTATTGGTGATATAAAATGGGCTCTTGAATGAGGGCGCACTTCATTCTAACACCTGCTAACTCTACACTTTCATTATCTCCTATTTTTCTGCCTGAATGGGAGCACTGGGCACCATGTAAGCTGCCTTTGGACTAATACAAGTGTTCTGTATATCTAGGCCAGTCTTCTTCCTACTTGGCCAAAGTGGTAAATTTGTCCCTGAGGCAAAATTAGTAGTTTCCCTCAATCCACTGCAGTCTTCTCTTCGCTAATGCAAGCATCCTTCAAAATCATCTTTCGGACTAATATCATTCAGTTGTGCAATTTGCAAGTGAATTTCAACAGTTTTGAAAACTCTTTGCATTTGTTTTAAGTTGATTTAAGTTTATACCACCTGCCTGGGCCATCATGTTTCCCCCTGGTTTGTGTGATTTGCTGTGAATTGCTGCTTTCCCTTTTTGGTATGCAATTAGTGCCCACGGAACTGCTGTAGGTTTCATGGACTATCCAGTTCTCGACCTTCCATGTTACTATTCTGTTCTACGCGGTTATTTTACTTGAGGGACACATATGAACCCGAATTCTGTGGGCGTAATTGAGAAAAACTTTTGACAAGTTGGTGTCTCATTGAGATTACTTGGTTGTGGGCTTAACTGTGGATTCGTACCAAGAGGCTTAGACACATACCGCATCTCAAAGGCTAAGCATGGCTTGCGGGCCACATCACAGCTGGTGCTGACTGTGCAGATTGGCGAAGTTGGCACCTTGACAAAGTTGTCTGTTAAGCAAATGTCTATCATAGCTTTGTTTTTGTTTTTTAGATATGTTTTTATTGGTTTGGAATTACAAACAGAGGATAATGCATTGCCATTAAAACACATTGGTATCGTCAGTACATCTAGTAGGGTCTTGAATATCGTACCATTTTAAATGCAGACTGTGTAATAGAAAAAACAATATGCTTGCAAGTATAAGTGTTTAGTTAGTCCATATATATGTAGTTCGGGTGCTTACAACAGGTCGGCATATTACCTGAATTATTATCCGGAACATAACATCAGTACCGCCATTCGTTATCAAACAAGTAGCCCTATATATAATCGGTAGTGTCCTAAAGCAAAAAACAGTATCATAGCTTTGTAAACTAAGTTTGTAGACAGTGCTTACACTCAACTAACCCTACAATTATTTCTCCACTTTCTCCATGAAAAATGAACCTTAACAGAAAGCAAACTGTAACAGAGTGGTGTGTTGTGCTGTACTTCATAAACAGCTGTCATCGCCATGACTTCCAAGCCGACCGGTGGTGCTGCTTGCACCTAATGGCAGTTCTGGCAACTAGTTTGACAACTAAAGAGTGTCCCTTCTATGAACCAGAAGATGCACGAAGATGATAACGGATCGCTAATGATAGGCTGCATTCATGAGCAAGGTCGGACTGGCCGTACCAGGCATCGGGCGTTTCCCCTGGAGGCTGAAAGGGTGGGGGCCCGGTCTTGTTACTGGGGGCAGGTTTTGCAGCAGTACAGCAGCTTTAAAAGCACCCCCTGCAGAAATGTATATCCAGCAGTTTTCAGGCAACAATAAAAGTGTGAAGATGACTCTGTTAATTCATGCACTCACTGCAGAGAGATCAGAGTTATGCCTAGTGACAGTTTTGACTCATCGAAGGTAGCACAGAGGGTTAATATACCTGCTGTTAAGAACGTGTACCATGCAGATCCCGGAACAGTATTTTAGTGCTTATCTCAGTGGGTTACTGTTTTTGTCACAGAGATCCTTTTCATACTATACAGTGCATATATTACAATTGTAATCTAGACCAGTGGTCTATGAAGTGTCATCAAAGAGCTGTATGCAAACTGCATGGTACTGGTTATGTTTTTTCCCAGTCTTTCAATATACTAATGTTGTTAAAAATGACTTGTTTTGGTGGAAATCAATTTTTATTAGTAAAGCCAACCCTAACCTCTGTGAGTTTGTGCTTCTCAAGACAGAGCACTGTTAAAAAAATACATACCTGTCAGTAGGGATCACGTGAATCTTACAACTTTGTTTTATGTAACATTTTCTCTACACTGATTTACATACACATAATCCATTATTTCTGTATGTGTGTGTGATGTAAAGTACTCCAACACCCTACGAGAGGTGCTATAAAAAATGAAATGCATGGGAGAGAGTGGCTATGTAGAGATGAGGGGCACTGTTGGATGGTGATAGTGAGGGAATCATTGAAGAGCCCCACAAAGATTGTTGTATCCTGGTGCAATGTAAGATCGTCATTTACTGTACTTTAAAAGCCAAAACCATTGAATATATAATGATAAAGGTGTTGTAGAATGCACAATTTTTGCATTTTTCCCCAAAATTTATTGGGAAGAGAACTCCCTCAGACCGTCATGGAAGTGGTCAGTCTTGCTCGCTGTGCACCATAGGGAGGCTGGTTGACAAAATGTGACCTAAATGCTTTGGGTTCCAAATCCGGCTCTGTTCATGAGACTGATGAGAAGATCAAAATTACTGAATGGAATGAATTGCTGTTTTTGATAAGGGATGTACAGCATATAAAGTCACAAATGTGTATGTTTAAATGATTTACTGTGCTGCTTGCAAGTGCCAGTTTTCCCTATTAGAAAGGGCTTCATAGAAAGTTAATTTCCTGTATCTGTTTTAAACATAATAGTCCAGGATAAAACATTTGCCTCATACCCTAATTACACACTCGAGCATACAAGGCTATGGCCTAAAAGCTCTTAAAACCAACCAGTGAAAAAGCCAGTAGATCTGGCTGCTTAGATTTGAAGAGGTTTTGTATTCTGGGCATTAAGATCTCTTTTAGTCTTTGTAAATAAGAGATCATACTATTACTCAGTCTACCCACCTGGAAATGAAGAAAGTTTGCAGGTCACTGGTCAGCCCAAAAAAAGTTTCTTCAAGGTGCACCCAGCTGATGAGTAGGAGAAGATTGGTCGGTAAGGACACATCTTTTTGCAATTCTAAAACTCTGAACTTTAGGGTGGCATAACATACTTCTTGATGCCTTTGCTTGGGGATGTGCACCCAATCAATTCCCAAATCTCAGCCTGACAAAAGAATGTGAGCAGGTCTGGATGCAGTAGCAAATGTAGCAGCCCTTAGAATTTTGAAGCCAGGGTGTCTTGCGGACCCCGCTCTATCATTATGGTTGTGGATGGGTCAGGCTACTCGGGATGTTTAGGAAGTGCCTTACCTTTCACAGAGAGTCGCCACAGCCTAACAGGCATTAATCAAATGTAGCGGTCAGAAAGGGCCTCGATAGTGGAGATTTGAGCCAAAGTATTGTAGGGAACACCTACTTCTCTCCCCTTGCCTATACTCCTATTGAAGATATTGAAGATGGGATCAACTTTCCTATAAGAAACCACACCTGAGTCTATTTCAATAAAGGGGTGGGTGGAGGAGGAGAAACCAGCAGAGTCTCCATTTTAAAAGAGGAGAGAGTGCAATCTACTGCACATAGAGGTTGAAAGATGACACATTTTGTAACATCTGCTATTACAGGCACCATCAGACCCCAGCTCTCCCTCAAATCTGAGATAAATAAGCATCAGATGATATCTGGTATTTTCGAAAATCTCTTTTGGCTGCAAGAAGCCATATTGCCCAATGTTATCCGTATTTGTGACTACTGAATGCAGTAATTCAAGGAAAATTGAAGATATTAATTATGCATTAATGGTAGCTTAATTTATTGCATCCTTTCCCAAAAGTGATCGAGTCAATACATTTCCCCATACTCTACAGAGATGTGCATATGTCTTATCAAGCTGCTAATCCAACAGCAACATTCTCTGTGTGGAAATATAAATGAAGTGTTAGAGAGTAGGTGGGACAATGAAGAGACATGTAGTCTACAATTCCAAGCTGAAATCTGATACACATCAGAAACCGCCTAGACAAATCACTTACTGTATAAAGCTTCTCTCTGACTGATGCCACCAACTTGGATGACATGTAAAAAATACAACAGTTTTCAGACCTTTGCCAAGTCAAATACAATGATAAGTTAGAGAGTATCACCAGCGTAGTCCGGTGGAGCCCATAAGTATTGTGCCGCATTTGTTTACATTATATTTGTATATCTTTGAAATGTATATAATTCTTTAACCGTCAAATTTAGTAAACCATTTATACCAATATCAACAATAAATTGAAAGGCTGTCTTATTGTATACACACAGGCAAACTTCTTAATGCTTTTTTACCAATATACCTTTAAACCATTCTAGCAGATAGGGATGGACATTACTGAGCTCTCCAGTAGGTGTTACCTTTGCAACTTTGCGTTGTGAGATTAAGGGCCTGAGAGAGAGTTTGGTGGATGGGTACTCCTTCACAAATGTGACAGATATTCAATCCAGCTTACTTCAAATGCATTATATCCTTGTAATAAGGCAGATAGGATATAATGCCACATTTGTAACAGAGTACCCATCTGTCATCCTCCAAATCAGGTGCTGAGTCATGTGCTATCCAAAGGATTCTCCTTTTGGGGACATCAAAATGAGATTCTTACTTTACAAACTTCAATCCCAAATAATAAAAAAATCAGTAAGCTGAGAATAAAGCACTTGCATCCCAAAACCAGTTCAACTAGTGCAGCAATACCATCATGACCTGGAAACCCGCCACCGTAGAACTCATCACTGCTACCATGAAGAAAACCCACTCAGGAGCCCGATCGGACCCCTGCCCACCGCACATATTCCACAGGGCCGCTGCCGCCATCGCAACCAAACTAGGACTAACCATCAATGCCTCCTTCATGCTCGGCATCTTCACAGATGACTGGAAGCGGGCGGAGGTTAAACCACTCCTCAAGAAACCCACGGCCGACCCAACTGGCCTGAAAAACTACTGGCCCATCTCTCTCCTCCCTTTCACGGCCAAAGTCGCAGAGAGACTCTGAATGCCCAGCTGACCACCTTCATCGAAGAGAACCCCATCCTAGACACCTCCCAGTCTGGATTCTGCAGCAACCACAGCACCAGGACCACCCTCCTCACCACCACGGATGACATCCACATGCTATTCGACCAGGGACACACCGCGGCCCTCATCCTGCTAGACCTCTCCACAACCTTCGAAATTGTTTCTCATCGCACGCTCGCAGCCAGACTTCACGACGCGGGGATACAAGGAGTCGCCCTCGACTGGATCCAATTCTTTCTCTCCGGCAGAACCCAGAGGATCAGACTCACTCCCTTCGTCTCCGAACCTACCGATATAAACTGAGGAGTACCCCAAGGATCATCGCTCAGCCCTATGTTCTTCAACATTTACATGGCCCCCGTCACTGCCATCGTTAGACAGCATGGGCTCAGCATTGTATCCTATGCCGACAACATCCAGCTCATCCTCTTACTCACGAAGATTCCTGAAGACACCATACTCTGCCTCCTGGAAGGAATGAAGAACATGGCAGCCTGGATGGAAGAACGTTGTTTGAAGCTCAACTCAGAGAAGACCAAGGTCCTCAACCTCGGACTCCACACCTCTGCCTGGGACGACACCCGGTGGGCCTCCGCTCTCGGGAATCCACCCACTCCTACAGACCATGCACAAAACCTCCTCCTTCTCCATGAACCGCCAGATCAACGCCCTCCCTTCCACCAGCTTCACCTTCCACCTGCGCATCCTCCGCAAGGCCTTCAAATGGATCCCCCCAACTGCAGAAAGACTGTCACCCACATGCTCATAACCAGCAGACTGGACTGCGGCAACGCCCTATATGTCGGAATCAATAGAGCTCTACTACACAAAGTCCAAACCATCCAGAATGCTGCTGCCAGGCTCGTACATGGGACACAGCATCACAAACACATGACCCAACACGTACAAGACCTCTATTGGCTCCCCGTTGAGACGAGGGTCACCTTCAAACTCCTCACCCATGTCTACAAATCCCTCAACAACATCGGACCCAAATACCTCAACAAGAGAGTAAACTTCCACGTACCCAAGAGAAACCTCCACTTAGGCGACCTCGGCCTGGCAGAAGTCACCCGCATCGCAGAAACAGAACAGGGGGGACAGCCTTCTCATAAATCACAGCCAAGACCTGGAACGAGCTCCCCGTGAACATCAATCACTCCTCGACCCTGCACACGTTCAGGAAGGACCTCAAGACCTGGCTCTTTGACTGATCCGGAGCTGCCTCACCCCCACCCCCTAGTGGCTTGGGACCCTCACAAGTGAGTAGCGCGCTTTATAATACACTGATTGATAACAATACAACAATGAAACCCTTGATGCAAAAATTCAAGCCACCAACTTCAGAGAATAAAGGACAGCCCAACGCCAAGCTCCCCAGAGACTTTAATACCAGTTGTTTGTTGGAATATTGACTACATAAATATTGTGATACAGACCTATTGCAGTAAAGATATCATAGGCTAAAATATTCACTTTTAACACTTAAGAGGAATACAAAAAACGAACAAAAATACTGTGATAAAAAATAGAGAAATAGAGTAGATAGAAAACAATTCTCTACAATAAAATGTTATTTTACCTTATTTATTGTAAATGACAAATATCTAACTTTATTCCAAAGATTAAATACAGAAATATTTTATTATTACTAAACATACAAATAAAATTTTTAAATAAAAATAATCATAGAATCAAAATTAAAAGATATTTTAATAACTACAATAAATTAGTCAAAAGTACTTTTTCTATGACTGTATATATTTATTAAAGTAAAAAATATAAATATTTAACTCAGTCTTTTAAAACGGTTTCTTCAATTAAAATTTTTAAGAATTACGTATTAAAGATGTATTCTTTTAGAAAAGTACACAATTATACATTCCTTAGCACTGCTAAATGTGTATTCTCGTTAAAAAACATTTGATTTCATTTAAACTTAATTTGCATAACATGAAATCGCTTTAAACATCTCTAATATTTTATAAATAATTGAACAAATTTAACACATAGACTACAAAGCTTAAAACAGGTTAAGCCCCCTAAAACAAACATTAGAAAAGACTCATGGGCAAATTCACTATTCTAAATACAGTCACACAAATATTTTGGAAAGTGCATAAATTAATGGAAGGTCCCTTTCCTATTAACGGTACTCAAGGTACCACTTGCATCTGTTTTACTATTTCAGCCCCATTCTTTCTAGCATTGTGGAAAGTACTTATATATGTGAAGTGGGGGAGGGTGGGTAGAGCGCTTTCAGATTTAGGATTCTAAATCTATTTCCCAAAATAGTGGAAAGAACATGCATGGGAGGAGGTTACACTTACTATTCTAAATCCATCCCAAATGCATCTAGAAAAGTGCACATATTTGGGAGGAAGACGGGTTACATTTTCTATTCTAAATTTAGCCCCACAAATGCTGGGGGAAATGCATTATTTAAGGTATCAGATTTTCTAATCTAATTTAAGTTCTACTAACATTTGAAAAGTCTGTATATTCACTTCCCTGCTCCATCTTTGCAGTCAATCATATATAATAGCAATATGCTGGATAGCAGTAGATGTGATAACGAAAACAAAGACATTGGATATCACCACTATGACTCGTCACTCTCCTGGACATGGATGTCTATGGGCCATAGATTATAGAAAAAGACAAAATTAGTTTCATTAGTATATTGTTATAATGAATCATCTATCACTATCTACATACATTATATAACTTCAGGATATCCTTATAACTCCTCTTCTCTTTCTTTTAATGGAACATTGTTCCTCCTGGAAGTGGAACATAAACAACCTCTATGCAATCAATGTTATTTCAGTTTTTAATATAATATTTTCTTACAAAATAACGTCCTTCTATTTTTGTGAGTACATAGTTGTGGGTTCTAATAAACATGAATATTTAAGGTTGTTTTTTCTTAACTGCAAAGTAACAAACATTTTTCAAAATTATATAGTTCTCACTCATACATTTATTGACTTTCCTTGACACCAAAACTACCTAATCACAATATAGGTATCATGACTATTTCAACAGACTTTAAAGGTGAAGAGATCTTTTCTGGTTCCTTGTGTAAACATCAGACCCAAAATGTGCAACAAAATACTGTTCTTTCCTCAATTAATGTAAACCTAGAATCAGTACTTTAAACTATTTAGGTATATTTCCAAATACAACTTAAATAGCTAGAATACTTCGCTTATTAAGTTTCAAAAAGCAGTTTCAAAAGGAAAATAATCAATCAACAATGGTGTTCTAACTTTGGGTAGCAAAATTTTGACTGGAGCAACACAGTAACTTGATTGCCTAGCAAAGATGTTTTGAACTACGTATAACCCTAATTCCAGACCTAGTATTCTTAGAGAAATATTTACTAATCTAACTCCAGTCCTACTAACATTTGCTAATGTGTATCTATTCAGGGTTGGGGGGGGGGCAAGTATACTATCCTACTTCTAGACCCACACACATTGGAGAAAGTAAATAGATTTTGAGGTGGGGATTGCATTTACTATTATCTCTGTGGTGCCACAAACACATTAGGAGGTCAGATTGATTTCTCTAACTCAAGTACAAAAACATTGGGGAAAGTGCATATATTGAGAGCGGTATGGAGTTCTGATTTACTGATTTTGTAATCTAACTCCAGCACTTCTAAATTGGGGAAAGTGCATATGTTTGAGGGGAGAGCGATCACAGTAAGTCAGGGAACCAATCCTTTTACCCATAATAGGAGGGTGAACATAGAGAGAGGCAGCATTAGTGAGTGGTTGCTGATCCCCAATCTGGGGAGCAGGGGGAAAGGTTTCTATATAAAGGGGGCAAGTTTCCCTTCAGAGGGTAGTTCTTTTGAATGTCATGAACCAGGCAAAGACGGAGAGACCCCCAAACAGGTCCAATCTGCTGACAGCTTAAGATAAGCAGGTTGTGGGTGGGTTGAGACTTTTCATTTATAAGATGAACACCATAAATAATACATTCATTGATAACTTTATTTCGACCGCTGCGGGTCATAAAAGTACAGTTAAAAAACAAACATTTGCGTATAAAAACATATTCAGTTGGTACTTCAGACAAGTAAAAGTTAATTTCATTTGTATGTACACCTCTGTACAACCGAGCTACCGATTAAAATAAGAATTAAATCGTGAACAAGTTATCAGAGCAAATCAAAACAGTTAAAACAGAGAACTAAAACAATATCAACAATTGATGTGGTTTCTACACTTAATCCACATACAATGTAAAAAGTGTGAGACAGAAAAAACAATGGGGGGATGTGTATCATTTTTTAGCACTCTCAAGGCCTGATTACAATGTCTAAAACCTAAATTCTTGCAGATGGGTTTTATCCAGCGACGGCGTGCCGGACCGTAGGCCGGGCAAGCAAAAAACACGTGACTTTCATTTTCAAGTTTGTAATTACTCGCTGGTCATGCCGGACAAAGGTTCCCATTCCAATGACTAGTTAATGCCTTCAAGGGTAATGTTCCCATTCTGAATTGTATGTACAATTTTCGTGCTTGGGTAGGGTATATTAAATCTAAAAATACCTCCCTCTTGTATTCCCCTTTGATATTAATGAATTCTGATGTTAATCTCCCCACTGAACTGCTGTTGTGCAACAACATCAAATTAGATGCCCTATATCTCTTTATTAAGTCCACCCTGGTAAGTGCTGGGCAAACCTCTTCTGGCGAGTCCCAGAGCTCAGGGAGCCCCAGTCCTACACACAGATCCTTAATGTGCGCTAACAGCAGGGCCTTCTTCATTTTCAATGAGGGCCAGATCTCTTTAAACTCTGTACGGTAAGGTGCTAATTCTGGAACAGACCAGAGTCTTCGCCAGTATGTTAGAGGTCTAGGGGCCGCCTCCTCCTCTACAGGGAGTAACCCTAGGTCTAATCTTAGTGGTACCAGAGGGGTACTAACTGGAAGGGCAAGGAGATTTCTCATAAAGGAATGTTCAACACTTGCCAGGCTTGTAGGCCTGTGATGCCCCCATAGTTCCGCCCCATAGAGTGCTGCTGATCTAGCCTGAACCTTGAATATCTCCACCACAGGTGACACCGGCTTCCAGACCTGAGTACTGTACATTTTTAATATTCCCCCGGCTGTCTGAGTCAGTTTAAGAGTCGATTTAGCTATTTGTGCCTTCCACCCCAGATGTTCCTCTAGGGTAATTCCAAGGTAGTCAAAGGTGTTCACTCTTTCTAGCGGGATCCCCTCAAGGACAGGATTTGGTCGGGTCTGACGCGGGGGATTAAAGATCATGTACTTGGTTTTTGACAAGTTGATCTCTAGGCCGCTAGAGGCACAGAAGGCGGCAAAGCCGTCCAAGACACATTGAATACCGGTGGCAGTACGAGACAGTAGCAGAGTGTCGTCTGCAAACATTAGTGCAGGCACTCTGCCAGTTGCCAGTCGCGGTATATCCGTGTCTTTCAGGTTAAGAAGGCGATTGACAAGCCCATTAATATAAAGGCAGAAGAGGGTGGGTGCCAACACACACCTCTGGCGCACCCCCCTCTGTACCTCAAAGCTCGCCGATAATTCACCGCCTTCCCACATCTAACTTTGGCAAAGTTTTTGCGATGCAAACTCAGCAATGCATCTAGTAAATACACTGTAAGTCTATATAAAGGGGGCAAGTTTCCCTTCAGAGGGTAGTTCTTTTGAATGTCATGAACCAGGCAAGGACGGAGAGACCCCCAAACAGGTCCAATCTGCTGACAGCTTAAGATAAGCAGGTTGTGGGTGGGTTGAGACTTTTCATTTATAAGATGAACACCATAAATAATACTATTCCTAAATCCAGAGCTCCCCAAAGCAAATCGTTGATGTGACTGCGATGTAATGGCACGCGTGGTAACAACGCTGTCGTTGTGATGACTGTGCTGTAAAGCCATGCGTAAAGAATGTGTTCGTTCAAACGTCATACATACCACCTTATAACCCCACTAGATAGAAACTGGAGACCTTTACTGCTATTCTCCTCCCAAGCAAACCTGGTATGGGAAGGGAGACCAGTGTTTCTGGGAAGATAGACTCAGTAGGAAGAGCAACAGGAGACAGTACAGAATCCTTACATCTCCTATTTCATCTCCCTGATATCTAAAACAGGCCTGGTAAGTGGTAACAATGGGGAAAGAGACTGGAAGACTGAAATGAAGGAAGTGTCTCGGAATACCTACCATCCACATGAAACACCTTATCACCACAGCAAGCAAATGAAAGAAGGGCACTTCTAGGGCGTGATATTCTTATAGAATGTGTTTCTGTTTCCTTTAGATTTCTGTTTCCGTTTTCTTTAGATGAAGTAAATACAGGTGAAGACATTTGGCATTCAAAAAGACCCTGGGCGCTGTTTAAACTCAGTAAAGAAGAATTAAATAAAGAATTTGAGAAAATCTATAGTAAAACGTTTTTGGAAGGGTTCAGAACATAGCTTCTGACCATCTAATAATGACTTAGTTTGTTTTGTGGTTTTATGGAAAAGGGCAGAACCATATAGTCAAAATAGTAAAGCAATTAAACTCAAAAGTGCTGCTATCTCTTTACACATACTCATGTATCTTTATTCATGATTTGCATTCACAATTAAATCCCTATTATGGACCACATAAATCATATCTCACGTTAAGAATCCCCACGTTGTGACAAACAAATTGCTGCATACTTGAATAGACATACCTGGATTTGAATTGCCATATGCGTCCAGGAATGTGTATTTGAATGGCTGTTTCTGTGACTACTTATTCTTATTTTTGGATCTGAAAACGTAGTCACTCTATGTCTCCATCTTCTACGGGTATGCAGCGCCTTGGAGAGTCACCCATCTAGATTCCAGCGGTGGAGTATGCAAACTCACTTAATTGAAATGGCCTGTGAAAAATTGAAACTCCATATGTCAGGACTGGAGAGGTATATATAATCAGTCAATTGTTGAAGGAAGACTGCTGATCAATATGTCACTGACACTTACAACAATCAATAGCTGAGCGGAGCTCCTATATTATCCCTCTCTATAGTATACGTTCTTGAAAAATAGTTATATCTGTTATTAGTCATACCTAGAAAGATATCTTAACCAGGCAGATGTCAAAAGATGCAGTGACGCACAGACAGCATGCAAGAAGTTTCTGATACAAGGAAGCACTGTATAATGATTAGATTATTTCATTTAAAAATACCCCAACAGTCCAACGTGAATTTTCAAAACATGTATATAAATCTTCCTTTATTATATTGTTGCTTGTACGTAATACGTACATACAGCATGAAAACAGTCTACACAGCCAACGTGTATCGTCCAAAACAGTGGAATTCTTCAGGTATGTAAAAACAACATATATAGACATTCATAAATATATGTGGGTAGGAGTCAAACAATTATACACAGGACATAAAAACACATCACGTTGATGATATACACATCATAACTTCATTATTATGATACAAGACAACACACCTACCGAAACACATTTCAAACATATTAATATACATTTTAGATTATTGACCAAACGTGAGCAGACAATTTGAGTACCAATACAAAAAGCCATGTGGAAACAAACGTCCAAATAGCATTAAGAGACATCATTCAATTAATATGGCAACACCAGGGAAATCCGAATATATCCCATGAGAAGTGACGTCATCCAATGGTATATGCATATATTGTAGGGTCCTCACAAAAAACTATAGTTGAAAACAAAAACGAGGATAGGAGGTGGCGAGAAGATAGAAAGAAGATGAAATTCAAAAAGAGAGAATGCCGGTTTTGGATATATAAAGACCTGCGGTGATATTTCATAACTAAAACATCACGCATTCAACTAATCAATGGGATAGTGACTTCGATAAATCATTTGAGTGCCACACTCCATATAGAGATTGTAACGAAATGGAAAAGCAGAACTGGGAGGATATAAATAGACAGATAAATATAAAAATATAGTACCCACCCAAAAAGAAATCCCATCAATATGTATGTTGGAGTCCTTTCAACTCACTTATCCAAAAGGCAAATCAGTCACATGTCCTGATATATCGTATTATTTGTGTCCTGAATCTAGACAACCACAAGAGATATATAACGTTATCTTATATACAATGATGATCAACTTCACCAACCAAATAATTTTGATAATAACTGGTGACTCTAGATACTTACTACATATAAGCCAGTCAACCAGGTAAGTGATGCCGTGTACGTGGTCATATGATGAAGCAGAAGTAAAAATGAGCTTTCCAAGTGATTCCAGAATAATCCAAATAAATAATATGTAGGGTCCATAAACCCCAATGTAAGCACCTATCAGATCAGAGAGAGGGATAATTAAAACTAGAGTTGGATATGGATATAATTTGAAAACCAGGCCCCATATAAAGATACGCATAACCTAGTATTAGGTGAAAGATAAGCCTGTTAGGGTGGATCATACAAAAAATCTTTTCTAGGTCCCCTGGAAGAGACAAAGGTGTCAAACTATGTTATACAACCGTCAAAACCTCCTGGTTATACGACTGATCACTGCCCTCCACACGATAAACCAAGTGTGCAGTAATTATCTTGGTAGGCGTCATTTAATAAAGAACCAACAAAACTAGTACAATGAGCAGTCCCCCTCCCTACAATATTCGAAGGAAAAACAATAAGGCATTATACCACATGACACATAACCAACTGGTATATTGTACTCACCCAAATCCGGGCTGACCGCCACTAAGCCCCATTGTACCACTGCATGTCCGATGGTTAGATCACCTAAACCGAGCTCCAAAACCAATTCATTTTAAAGGCCCCCACACAGGTGTGTAAATGTAACACACCTTGGTAGGTGTGCACACCAAGCCAATGCATAATTCACACTGCATGTGAGGTGGTGCACAAAGGTGTCCGCCATATTGCTGGTATAGGTGTATCCGTATGTGTCGGAAATACAAGTTTAAAATATAATCAAAAACCAGCATAAAGAAAAAACTGAATATGGTATCCTCAATCAGAATAAAAGAACCTGCCCAGATCTCAAGAATCCAGGTATTAGTCATATTCAGACAACATCGGTATAAGAGTATCCGTATAAGTGACGCTCAACCACGTTAAAGAAGCGGCGTCAAAATCGGTCGCCATGTTAGGTGTAGCAAACAGTAAATGCGATAATAATAAGGGTTAGAATTAGATCGGAGCATGCCCCAAAGCGCATATTGAAAAAATATATTCATAGTAGTATGTACCAAAGGGGACCGTGCAAGAGCTGTAATATATGGATTCATACCATACGGCAAACCTCTTACTTCCATACTGAAAATATAAGGAAATTACTCCCCGGCTTGTTGTATCATATATGTATAAACTGAGCGTAGTCCAAAGACGGTCGCCATATAGGGTCTACCAATCGACAACTACATACAATTAATTAGTACAAATTAATTATTAACAATAACAATTAATACCAAGGTGAGGCATAGCTCATTAGAATCCAAAAACAATTAACAACCATGGCAGAAGGTTGAAGGGCCAAGCATTTATAGCGCTCACAACCAAGTAAAAAGCTAAGTTGAAAAACTAAATTAAAAAACTGGAGGGTAACTAATCCTGGGCGAGGAGCAAGAGAAGAATAAGGGAATAAGCACCCCCACCAAAGATAGAAAAGGTCAAAATAGGAGAAAGGGAAGCAAGTATCTGCATACAGGAGGTTCAGTATGAGCATGTGGTTACATGGAGTACATCATCAAGACACATATGTCGCTTAGCATTTGTTTGACATATAATAAGACGGTGGATGTCACAAGCATGTGGTTAGTTACCGGAATTAGTGGAATTCTTCATCTGAGTTGTGATCCAATTCCACGGTCTGTAACCTGCATATCCAACCTGCTTCATTTTTCCATCAAGCAAGAGGCCCAAGGCCTGGGTGGCTAGGGAGTGCAGGCAGTGAGTGCAGGCAGCGAGTGCGGCCTGCTGTGCTGAACCTGTGCCGTGCTGCAGAGGAAAACTCCCAAGTCAGAAGATCACCACAGCTGGGCAGGATAGTAAAAACAGAGCCCTTAGAGCTAAACTGCTCTTTTTCAAGGAGGATGCAGTGGTTCCAGGTGATGTGTGAGGGGCTAAAGGAATCCTCAAATAAACTTTTGGGTAAGGAGGGCCCTAGCTGCTGATTCACTGTGCTTGTAGTGGCCCCTATTCGCAGAACATTGAAACCTCTCCTTGATGTGGGTCAGCAGGTACAACGATATCATACTTTTGAATTTCCATAGGTTCACAGCTTTTTAATCTCTTCGCTCCATTAGTAATTTCATCAGAAACTCTTGCTTATTTTGGTGATCCAAAGTGTGATTCTGCACTCTTTAACCCCTTCCCTGCTGCCGTCGGCCATTGCGAGCACTACCTCGCGGGTGCTGCGAACGTCCAACGGCAGACACGGCCCGCCTACTCCGCGGAACCACCACGAAAATAACGGCAGCGGCTAAGGTGTTAAAAACTTCTTCTTTCATTGAGTTGGGGAAACACCCCTCTGTGTTCCCTTGGCTCTGTTGCACCCTTCCACATCCCTCACCACCAAAAAGAGACCCTGGGACTCCCCGTTTCAGCTTTTATAAATAGGTCTCAAGGAAACACTGGGAACACAGCTTGTCAACCTGCTCTCCAGAAGAGAGAAGCACAGGAAGAGCGGAAACAGCCAGCTCTACTGCCTAAACCATGCAGTTTTAGGAGCTTTCTGCTCTATCTCTTCAGAAAGTGTGGGTGAATAGTACACCCACCAAAGAACCATGCATCACAAGAGGAGTGGCTGTGCAGCCCCACAGAGGGGAATGACTTTACTGGTGGATTACGGACAAGAAACAGTCGGAACACCGTGGCCTCATCCACGAGTGTTCCAACATCGCAAGCGTAATCACACTTGTCTTAACCACATACATTCCTAGATGCCACTTTGACTAAATTCGGGTTCGGACCGGAATTTCGCAATTGGGTGGTGCTCCTCTATAACCAGCCAGTAGCTACGGTGCAAGTCAACGGAAAATGTTCGGCACACTTCCCTGTTGAGAGAGGGACACAACAGGGCTGCCCTCTCTCGCCTCTCCTCTTTGCACTAATCCTTGAGTCTCTGGCTTGTACAGTTAGAGTGCATCCCACCATCCGAGGATTTCAAAAAACTCCAACAGATGGCGGAGAAGAATAAATTTCCTGATACGCCGATAATATCTTACTACATATCACCAACCCTACCATGATGATCCCGGCCCTGTTTGAAGCTATAACAGAATACGGCAGCTACTCTGGCTACAAAATCAATTGAAATAAATCCACGCTATACTGCCCGACTAACACACAAGTAGATTGGCCTTTGCCTGGCAAACTGAGAGTAGTACAAGGGGGCTTCCAATACCTGGGGATATTTGTTACCCAACACCAAGAGACATGCAGGGAGAAAAACCTCGGGACTGTCCTGTGCGATCTTAAATCGGATGTGGAAAGATGGAGGGACCTCCCCCTCACCCTGCTCGGACAGGCAGCCATCTTTAAAATCATCACCCTGCCACAACTGCTATATGCTCTTCAAATCATGTACCACTCACTTCCCAGAGACACCTTAATGGAGATAGACAGTAGAATTCGATCATTATTGGGGCAGGGGGCATCCCAGGATAACGCTCAAGACACTGCAACGAAACCCCTATAATGGAGGGATTGCACTTCCGGACATAGAGGCCTACTATAGGGCGTCACACCTGATACCTATAAACAAATGGATACCTAAAATAGGGACCTCCCCACACATCGCCTAGAGAGGGAGGAAATGTTCCCACATACATATCTACACTACTTATATGGGGGAAGGGAGGGCTCCCACTTACTACCCGTGACACAAGTTACTCTGACTGCTTGGGCAGGGTCGTCCAAAACCATAGCCTGGACGGGCCGGGTCACGAAGAGCACTCCGCTCTGAGAAGGAAGTTGGCTCAAAGAGCTACGAAAGCTAAAAGGGTTTGGGACCTCGGATCTCTTGGGGATCTCCACAATGGGAGACATCATCGAAAGAGTAGAACTAATAGACAAAGCTTAAACAGGAATACGATATGAATAACGGCCAATTCATCAAATATGCGCAACTGCATCATGCGTGGCAGGCAGAGACCATCCAATGCGAACAACTTCCGGAGTACCCACCGCTAGAAGGCAGACTCCTACAAGAACTAATAAACTAGGCAGTCTCATTCACATACAAAACTATTAACAATAATATCCCACACAGACTGAGAGGGCTACGAGAACGATGGGAGAAAGAGGTGGGGTCACTTGAGGACATGGATTGGCAGGCGGCATTAATGCACCCTAGAGAAGTAGCTATCAAGGCATGGCTCCGTCTCATTTAATACAAGATACTACATAGAACCTTCTATGACAGGGACAGGTTGCACAAAATGAGAAGGGCAAATCACCATACTGCCTCACCTGCAAAACGACCAAAAGAGACTTCTTTCATACAATTTGGGCATGCCCCGAGCTGCAGGTATATTGTACGCAGATCATTGAGTTATTGAGAATGGTCCTGGGACGACATTGCCGATTGAGCCACAGTTTGTGATAATGGGGATACCAAGCGAAGTAGACGTCACCAGTGCGCAGCTAAATTTCGACTCTCTGGGATTGGTGGTGGCCAAAAAGGACAAAGCCAGAAGATAAGGGTGGCTGAAAGCCCTACAATTCAGGAGTTGACAAGAGAAATGGACTTATACATGGCAGCTAAGCAAACTATGTACCAAAGCAGGGGATGCCCCAAAACATTTTACAGAATATGGGACTCCATGAAGGCAACACTTTGGGTTGGACTGGGGAGACGACACACAACATCCCGCAATACATACATCACAGGAGATATCCCAGGTAGGCCTGACCGGGGACCTCTCTAGAGAGAATACCTTGTTTCCAACTACTATAGTTCCCCAGACTCAAATGGCAATGCATAATGGACATGTGAGGAAATTGGTGGTGAACACAAACCAGCACGAACCGAAGGGGCGGGGGGGCTTACTTTGTTGATGACAACCAAGTTTTGTTGGATGTGATGTATTATGATAGTCGTAATGTTTATGACATGTATTTTGCTATTTGATCAAACAGAAAATAAAAATAAATTTGGTCCAAAAAAAAAAAATGCATTCACTTGGAAAATAATTTGTGAGGAGTGTACCTGAGCGGCTTGGGGGCTGAAGCTAAAGTTATAAGCCCATTGCGGCACTGACCAAAATATTGTTTTATTCTTTGCTAATGACTTTACATCCATGTACCTTAAATTGCATATGTGCAAAAAAATGTAGTACGCTGCCTAGTACTTCCCAACTACGTGCCCCCATACCCTGCCCCATTACATCCTGGTTTCTGCAATCTGGTCTCCAATGTGTGGCATACGTTCAATATGCTCTTGAGTGATAAAAACCTTCATTAACTCTAACGTGCTATTATTCTTGTCCTAGCTCCGTCCTCTATCAAGCATATAAAAGGTTGCAGTGGTAATAATGTGTGAAAAACAACAGTAGCTTTAAAGGTGCATGTGCTAGACGGATCACTGACAGAATTTCGACCTCCTAAATATCGACCTACAGGAATATCGAGTCAACAATATCGAGGGCAAGAATATCGACATCCTATCTACAACATGGTAAGTACAAAAATATCGAAAAAATAATATAGATGTAAAAAATATCGATGATAAAAATATCGTTTTTTTCTTTTAATATATAAATGTAAAATAAAGTATATAACACTAATACATTAAATCTACAAAGTTAAAAGTATCTAATAATGTGTAAAATTAATAAATAATACATATATATTAATAATACATTAATTAAATATATAAAGTCAATATATAATATATATGTACTGAACAATAAGTATTAATAATTATTTTACTAATTTATAAATTAATAAAATATATTCTAAATTACTAATACATTTACAAACATAAAACAATAACATAAATAAAATGTAACTAATGTAAAAAATTAAATAAACATTTAATTTTTTTACAATTAATTATATAAAACGTTGGATAGCGTAAGGGTAAAAACTACTATTCCCACTCCAGAGAGTGCAACAGTAGGGAAAGCGTTGGATAGCGTAGGAGTTAAAATTACTATTCCCACTCCAGAGAGTGCAACAATAGGGAAAGCGTTGGATAGCGTTGGAGTAAAAATTACTATTCCCACTCCAGAGAGTGCAACAGTAGGGAAAGCGTTGGATAGCGTAGTAGTATAAATTACTATTCCCACTCCAGAGAGTGTAACAGTAGGGAAAGTATTGGATAGCGTAGGAGTATAAATTACTATTCCCACTCCAGAGAGTGCAATAGTAGGGAAAGGGTTGGATAGCGTAAGGGTAAAAACTACTATTCCCACTCCAGAGAGTGCAACAGTAGGGAAAGCGTGGGATAGCGTAGGAGTTAAAATTACTATTCCCACTCCAGAGAGTGCAACAATAGGGAAAGCGTTGGATAGCGTACGAGTAAAAATTACTATTCCCACTCCAGAGAGCGCAACAGTAGGGAAAGGGTTGGATAGCGTAGGAGTAAAAATTACTATTCCCACTCCAGAGAGTGCAACAGTAGGGAAAGCGTTGGATAGCGTAGGAGTTAAAATTACTATTCGTACTCCAGAGAGTGCAACAGTAGGGAAAGCGTTGGATAGCGTAGGAGTAAGAATTACTATTCCCACTCCAGAGAGTGCAACAGTAGGGAAAGGGTTGGATAGCGTAGGGGTAAAAATTACTATTCCCACTCCAGAGAGTGCAACAGTAGGGAAAGCGTTGGATAGCATACGAGTAAAAATTACTATTCCCACTCCAAAGAGCGCAACAGTAGGGAAAGGGAAGGATAGCGTAGGAGTAAAAATTACTATTCCCACTCCAGAGAGTGCAACAGTAGGGAAAGCGTTGGATAGCGTAGGGGTAAAAATGACTATTCCCACTCCAGAGAGGGCAACAATAGGGAAAGCTTTGGATTGGTTAGGAGTAAAAATTACTATTCCCACTCCAGACAGTGCAACAGTAGGTAAAGCGTTGGATAGCGTAGGGGTAAAAAATACTATTCCCACTCCAGAGAGTGCAACAGTAGGGAAAGCGTTGGATAGCTTAGGGGTAAACATTACTATTCCCACTCCAGAGAGCGCAATAGTAGGGAAAGGGTTGGATAGCGTAGGAGTAAAAATTACTATTACCACTCCAGAGAGTGCAACAGTAGGGAAAGGATTGGATAGCGTAGGGGTAAAAATTACTATTCCCACTCCAGAGAGTGCAACAGTAGGGAAAGCTTTGGATTGGTTAGGAGTAAAAATTACTATTCCCACTCCAGACAGTGCAACAGTAGGTAAAGCGTTGGATAGCGTAGGGGTAAAAATTACTATTCCCACTCCAGAGAGTGCAACAGTAGGGAAAGCGTTGGATAGCGTAGGGGTAAAAATTACTATTCCCACTCCAGAGAGTGCAACAGTAGGGAAAGCGTTGGATAGCGTAGTAGTATAAATTACTATTCCCACTCCAGAGAGTGCAACAGTAGGGAAAGCGTTAGATAGCGTAGGAGTAAAAATTACTATTCCCACTCCAGAGAGTGCAACAGTAGGGAAAGCATTGGATAGCGTAGGGGTAAAAATTACTATTCCCACTCCAGAGAGTGCAACAGTAGGGAAAACGTTGGATAGCGTAGGGGTAAAAAATACTATTCCCACTCCAGAGAGTGCAACAGTAGGGAAAGTGTTGGATAGTATAAGCGTTAAAGTAACATACTTATAAATAAAAGATTTTTTTAATAATAAAAATATAAACTATTAAATAAATATAAACCATATACAATACCTATACATAATTATAAAATACATGATTAGCGACATATATTTAACCATAAATAATTTTTAAAAAATACCATTTTATAATATTTTATTACCAATTAATAATTAATTAACAATAATATTTTATACAATTAGTTTTAATACATTACTAATTAATAAAATTTTAATTACTTCCCACCATATTTCCCTATAAAACCACTACCCACAACATAACACATTTATCCATTTATGAATTAATGAAAATTATTTAGCAATTAATTAAATTTTATTAACTATTAATGAAAATTAATGACCAAATAATTAAATGTATTTTATAATTCCTACTAATTAATAATTAATTTACCATAATTAAATTACTTCCCACCCTATTTGCCTATAAACCCAAATCCCGCTACAGAACATATATATCAATTAATCAATTAATTAAATTTTTTTCCAAATAATTAAAAATAATTACCAATTAATTATAATTAATTAATTAATCCTACTAATTATTAATCAACTTACCATAATTAAATTACTTCCCACCCTATTCCCCTATAAACCCACAACCCGCTACAGAACATATATATCAATTAATAAATTAATTAAAATTATTTTCCAAATAATTAAAAATAATTACCAATTAATTATAATTTATTAATAAATCCTACTAATTAATAATCAATTTACCATAATTAAATTACTTCCCACCCTATTCCCCTATAAACCCACAACCCGCTCCAGTACTAAAACATACAATTTTCTTATAAATTAATTAATTATTATATAAAATTAATACACATATAATATTATTTATTTTAAATACTTAAGTTAAACATATAACACATACATAATAAAAAAACTATAAAATAATACAAATATCGATATTAGTGTCATCGAAATTAGTAACATCGATATATATGCTATCGATATTACTAACTTCGATATTACTTACATCGATATAAAGATTTTCGATATTACTTACCTTTGTGTCGATATTCTGTCCTACGATATTCTTGCCTTCGATATTCTGCTCCTTCGATATTTCATACTCGATATTATGGTAGGTCGATATTTCCTACTCGATATTTTGACTGTGTACCGTGCTAGACAGTAAAATATTCTGATTGTCTGTTTGTATTGAATGACCTTTTTTCTACAAAGGCTGTAGAATTTGTAATACACGGTTCTTGCTGATGTGTTACTACAACATCTAAAATTGACAGAACATAACGGATCTAGACATATAATTGTGTTTTAAACAGATTTTGTAGTCCAAAAATAGTTTGGGATGCAGGTTCTTTTTAGCCATGTATGCCGGTTTTATGATTCAACCTTAGGTTTGTAAAATCTTTATAAGGCAACAATTTGTTTCTTCTGGCAGGATCTGTGCCAGTCTGAAATGTAGTTTGACCAGTGGAAGTCATCGAAACCTATTAGACTTTCCTCTCCATCTTCTCAACTCCCCAAATCTCACTTCTGAAACCACCTTTCCTCAACCTTCAGGCGCTTCTCGCATCTACTGTCTCTGCCACTTCGCACCCCACATGTCTTTTCTCACCACCACCAGTCTCTCCTTTTCCCACCTAACCCTCCACTCAGTCTCCAACTTAGGCCCCATTCTAGCGGGTAGGCCAGGCCCACCCAAACATGAGCCTGGCCCACCCAAACATGATCCTTGGCCCTCTCAGTAGGGACATGAAGGCCAATAGAAAATGGGCACTATCATTTAAAACGTTCCTCCAAACGTTGTTTTCCTTTTTGTTCTGGGAGTTGCGTGATTGAGCCTGGGCTGTTTCTCACAGCAATTCCCAATCACCCAACTCCTTTTAGAAAGGTGCGCTGTGTTGTGCAGGTACAATAGAGGCATGGCAAAAGGGACAAATTCC
Source organism: Lissotriton vulgaris (assembly GCF_964263255.1). Taxonomy (NCBI): domain Eukaryota; kingdom Metazoa; phylum Chordata; class Amphibia; order Caudata; family Salamandridae; genus Lissotriton; species Lissotriton vulgaris. Next base: position 1,134,842,577 of record NC_141693.1, read on the forward strand.
TGCTGCGTGGATATTTACTTTTCTATTCATCACTGGAGAAAAGAAGTTTGTTTATTCTGATTTACCTTTCCTGACCCCTGCAGCTGCTTATCAGGTTAGGCTGTGACCCAAAGTTTGGCTAACCGAGAGGAAAAGAGAATGTGTTACTATTTGTTCTCATTTTTTAAATCTGAAGCACATACTTTGAGTATGCTTCATTTAAATCGTTTTTATCATTATCATGGCCATGGATGCAAGACAACAACAAAAATGTCCAGATAACTGGTGATTAATTATCCTGTTGGAAAGCAATTCTTTGTCTGATGGTAGTTTTGAAATGCAGGTAAACTGTATTTTGTGTGAATAGCTCAGAGGTTTACCTCCTTTGTCACAGAGATTCTTGTGTTACTTGCAGTTCAGAAGTTACAATCCTATCATAGGACAGTGGCCATGAACTGTCATCAAAAAGCTACATGCAGACATGAATGGTATAGTTAGAACTTCACTTTTTTGTATTGCTATATAGTTAGAACTTCCCCAGTCTTTCATTATTTTAATTTTGCTATAAAGAGTTTGGGCAGATATACATTTGTATTAGGAAAGCAAACCTCCAAACCCTCTTAAAATATACTGCCCACCAGTATAGATGACATGTGATTCTTACACCTTGTAATCCTCCTTGGCTTATGTGACATTCCCTATAGACTAATTTACATACTTGGATGATGCATTGTCTCTGTATAATGTGTGGGTGATGTAAAGCAATGTGACACACTACAATGATATGAGTAGCATTATACAACAAATGAAATGCATATGAGAGAGGCTACCGAGAGATGAAGTGCACTGTTGGAGGGTGGTAGTATCTGCGGAGAAAGAGGTAAAACACTTTCACACTAGCGCTAAAGCAGGCCCTGTCATGGCCTTTTTGTTTTTATTTAATTAGCAGTCAGGTCATTAGGTCAACTGTGGAACATATTTTAAAGTGCATGCTAATAATATTCCCTGCTATATTCAATGTTTTAAGTTTGAAGGAGATTAAACTAATGTTTTTTACGGAAATAATGAAAGTGGAGCTGGATGGTGGCTGATATGGGGCTGGAGCCCAAGGTCAGCTGTGAGGTAGGGTGCACAGGAGAGGGATGGTAGAAAAGTGGATAATGGGCCTGGAAGCACTTGTGTTGAAGCTTGGCCTTTTGGAATTTGAGGGTTTGCACTTAGGTCCAGACATTGCTCTTACTTTCAAATAACTCTCCAGATGCTCTGTATACACACAGAATTGATCCATTGTATCATAGTGACTGTTTGCAAGTAGATATGGTGTAATCTAGGGCTTGTAGGCTACCACAAGAAGTGACAAATTAGGCCTGCAATGGCCCACCCAAATGCACCCTTGGCCCACCCAAATAAAAATTCCTGGAGCCAGGTCTGCTCCATCTGTCTTTTCTCCCTTCTTTCTTCTGTTGCCTGTGGCTCGTGCCTTTCTCCCCAGCCCATCCCCCACCTGTCACTCTTCAGAGTCACTCTCCTCAACCTCCAAGCGCCTCGTCTTAGTCATCACCTGTCCCTCCCCTTCCCCTGGCACCCTCTCACCACACACCCATCCCACATCCCTATCTACTGTCTCTTCTCCTGCACGTCTCTCTTCAGTTCCACTTCGCTCTCTCCTCGGACGCTATATTTCTCCCACCCCCCCCTCCCTCCCAGTGGTTCTCCCCGCCACCTGCCTACCCCAGCCAGCCTCCAGTGTCCATCTGTCTCCAGGTCAAGAGCGTAACTTGTGCCCCTGCAACCACTGCGGGCACAAGGAGCACATTTCAGGGGTCTTGATTCTGTATGAAGCCTCATTCTGCTCGGGACCCAACACTTTTTGTTGCGCCACAGTCAGCTCCTTTTCACCCCCTCCTCAGTTCATATCTCCTTTCAGCGCTCACTCCCCTGACCCATCTTCCTCTCGCTAGTCTCCCTCCAGGACGACTCCCTTGCCCACCAGTCTCCCCTCAAACATCCAGTGCCTCCTCATGCGACTGCCTCTGCTCACAGTTTCGTCTCGTGTCTCCTCGGCCACCACTCGTCTTCTCTCAGACCCAGCCTGTCTCTCCTCAGCCTCCGCCGGTGTCCCCCGTTGCCCCAGACGCTCTCTTCTCCGCCTAACTGCGCCTTCCTGTCAGACCGCTCTCTACAGCCAGCCGCCAGCTCCACCTGTCACTCGACAGGACAATTCTCCTCAGCCTCTAAGCACCTCGCCTCAACCCGCGCCTTTCAATACTGCTATCACTTTGCCCTTCCACTCTGCCCGAACTTGTCTCCCAGGCGCCCCATAAACTCGCGGAGTCCTCCTCAGCTCCTCATTCTCCTAAACTGCGCACCCCTTCTGAGCGTGGGGTGCGCCACTAGCAAAGGCTGTTGATGGCTCGCGCCACAGCTGGCAGTAATTAATTTACCATATTTAAATTACTTCCCACCCTATTCCCCTATAAACCCAAATCCCGCTACAGAACATATATATCAATTAATCAATTAAATTTTTTTTTTCCAAATAATTAAAAATAATTACCAATTAATTATAATTAATTAATTAATCCTACTAATTATTAATCAACTTACCATAATTAAATTACTTCCCACCCTATTCCCCTATAAACCCACAACCCGCTACAGAACATATATATCAATTAATAAATTAATTAAAATTATTTTCCAATTAATTAAAAATAATTACCAATTAATTATAATTTATTAATAAATCCTACTAATTAATAATCAATTTACCATAATTAAATTACTTCCCACCCTATTCCCCTATAAACCCACAACCCGCTCCAGTACTAAAACATACAATTTTCTTATAAATTAATTTATTATTATATAAAATTAATACACATATAATATTAATTATTTTAAATACTTAAGTTAAACATATAACACATACATAATAAAAAACTATAAAATAATACAAATATCGATATTAGTGTCATCGAAATTAGTAACATCGATATATATGCTATCGATATTACTAACTTCGATATTACTTACATCGATATAAAGATTTTCGATATTACTTACCTTTGTGTCGATATTCTGTCCTACGATATTCTTGCCTTCGATATTCTGCTCCTTCGATATTTCATACTCGATATTATGGTAGGTCGATATTTCCTACTCGATATTTTGACTGTGTACCGTGCTAGACAGTAAAATATTCTGATTGTCTGTTTGTATTGAATTACCTTTTTTCTACAAAGGCTGTAGCATTTGTAATACACGGTTCTTGCTGATGTGTTACTACAACATCTAAAATTGACAGAACATAACGGATCTAGACATATAATTGTGTTTTAAACAGATTTTGTAGTCCAAAAATAGTTTGGGATGCAGGTTCTTTTTAGCCATGTATGCCGGTTTTATGATTCAACCTTAGGTTTGTAAAATCTTTATAAGGCGACAATTTGTTTCTTCTGGCAGGATCTGTGCCAGTCTGAAATGTAGTTTGGCCAGTGGAAGTCATCGAAACCTATTAGACTCTCCTCTCCATCTTCTCAACTCCCCAAATCTTACTTCTGAAACCACCTTTCCTCAACCTTCAGGCGCTTCTCGCGTCTACTGTCTCTGCCACTTCGCACCCCACATGTCTTTTCTCACCACCACCAGTCTCTCCTTTTCCCACCTAACCCTCCACTCAGTCTCCAACTCAGGCCCCATTCTAGCGGGTAGGCCAGGCCCACCCAAACATGAGCCTGGCCCACCCAAACATGATCCTTGGCCCTCTCAGTAGGGACATGAAGGCCAATAGAAAATGGGCACTATCATTTAAAACGTTCCTCCAAACGTTGTTTTGCTTTTTGTTCTGGGAGTTGTGTAATTGAGCCTGGGCTGTTTCTCACAGCAATTCCCAATCACCCAACTCCTTTTAGAAAGGTGTGCTGTGTTGTGCAGGTACAATAGAGGCATGGCAAAAGGGACAAATTCCTGCTGCGTGGATATTTACTTTTCTATTCATCACTGGAGAAAAGAAGTTTGTTTATTCTGATTTACCTTTCCTGACCCCTGCAGCTGCTTATCAGGTTAGGCTGTGACCCAAAGTTTGGCTAACCGAGAGGAAAAGAGAATGTATTACTATTTGTTCTCATTTTTTAAATCTGCAGCACATACTTTGAGTATGCTTCATTTAAATCGTTTTTATCATTATCATGGCCATGGATGCAAGACAACAACAAAAATGTCCAGATAACTGGTGATTAATTATCCTGTTGGAAAGCAATTCTTTGTCTGATGGTAGTTTTGAAATGCAGGTAAACTGTATTTTGTGTGAATAGCTCAGAGGTTTACCTCCTTTGTCACAGAGATTCTTGTGTTACTTGCAGTTCAGAAGTTACAATCCTATCATAGGACAGTGACCATGAACTGTCATCAAAGAGCTACATGCAGACATGAATGGTATAGTTAGAACTTCACTTTTTTGTATTGCTATATAGTTAGAACTTCCCCAGTCTTTCATTATTTTAATTTTGCTATAAAGAGTTTGGGCAGATATACATTTGTATTAGGAAAGCAAACCGCCAAACCCTCTTAAAATATACTGACCACCAGTATAGATGACATGTGATTCTTACACCTTGTAATCCTCATTGGCTTATGTGACATTCCCTATAGACTAATTTACCTACTTGGATGATACATTGTCTCTGTATAATGTGTGGGTGATGTAAAGCAATGTGACACACTACAATGATATGAGTAGCGTTATACAACAAATGAAATGCATATGAGAGAGGTTACCGAGAGATGAAGTGCACTGTTGGAGGGTGGTAGTATCTGCGGAGAAAGAGGTAAAACACTTTCACACTAGCGCTAAAGCAGGCCCTGTCATGGCCTTTTTGTTTTTATTTAATTAGCAGTCAGGTCATTAGGTCAACTGTGAAACATATTTTAAAGTGCATGCTAATAATATTTCCTGCTATATTCAATGTTTTAAGTTTGAAGGAGATTTTACTAATGTTTTTTATGGAAATAATGAAAGTGGAGCTGGATGGTGGCTGATATGGGGCTGGAGCCCAAGGTCAGCTGTGAGATAGGGTGCACAGGAGAGGGATGGTAGAAAAGTGGATAATGGGCCTGGAAGCACTTGTGTTGAAGCTTGGCCTTTTGGAATTTGAGGGTTTGCACTTAGGTCCAGACATTGCTCTTACTTTCAAATAACTCTCCAGATGCTCTGTATACACACAGAATTGATCCATTGTATCATAGTGACTGTTTGCAAGTAGATATGGTGTAATCTAGGGCTTGTAGGCTACCACAAGAAGTGACAAATTAGGCCTGCAATGGCCCACCCAAATGCACCCTTGGCCCACCCACATAAAAATTCCTGGAGCCAGGTCTGCTCCATCCGTCTTTTCTCCCTTCTTTCTTCTGTTGCCTGTGGCTCGTGCCTTTCTCCCCAGCCCATCCCCCACCTGTCACTCTTCAGAGTCACTCTCCTCAACCTCCAAGCGCCTCGTCTTAGTCATCACCTGTCCCTCCCCATCCCCTGGCACCCTCTCACCACACACCCATCCCACATCCCTATCTACTGTCTCTTCTCCTGCACGTCTCTCTTCAGTTCCACTTCGCTCTCTCCTCGGACGCTATATTTCTCCCCCCCCCCCCTCCTCCCAGTGGTTCTCCCCGCCACCTGCCTACCCCAGCCAGCCTCCAGTGTCCATCTGTCTCCAGGTCAAGAGCGTAACTTGTGCCCCTGCAACCACTGCGGGCACAAGGAGCACATTTCAGGGGTCTTGATTCTGTATGAAGCCTCGTTCTGCTCGGGACCCAACACTTTTTGTTGCGCCACAGTCAGCTCCTTTTCACCCCCTCCTCAGTTCATATCTCCTTTCAGCGCTCACTCCCCTGACCCATCTTCCTCTCGCTAGTCTCCCTCCAGGACGACTCCCTTGCCCACCAGTCTCCCCTCAAACATCCAGTGCCTCCTCATGCGACTGCCTCTGCTCACAGTTTCGTCTCGTGTCTCCTCGGCCACCACTCGTCTTCTCTCAGACCCAGCCTGTCTCTCCTCAGCCTCCGCCGGTGTCCCCCGTTGCCCCAGACGCTCTCTTCTCCGCCTAACTGCGCCTTCCTGTCAGACCGCTCTCTACAGCCAGCCGCCAGCTCCACCTGTCACTCGACAGGACAATTCTCCTCAGCCTCTAAGCACCTCGCCTCAACCCGCGCCTTTCAATACTGCTATCACTTTGCCCTTCCACTCTGCCCGAACTTGTCTCCCAGGCGCCCCATAAACTCGCGGAGTCCTCCTCAGCTCCTCATTCTCCTAAACTGCGCACCCCTTCTGAGCGTGGGGTGCGCCACTAGCAAAGGCTGTTGATGGCTCGCGCCACAGCTGGCAGTAATTAATTTACCATATTTAAATTACTTCCCACCCTATTCCCCTATAAACCCAAATCCCGCTACAGAACATATATATCAATTAATCAATTAAATTTTTTTTTTTCCAAATAATTAAAAATAATTACCAATTAATTATAATTAATTAATTAATCCTACTAATTATTAATCAACTTACCATAATTAAATTACTTCCCACCCTATTCCCCTATAAACCCACAACCCGCTACAGAACATATATATCAATTAATAAATTAATTAAAATTATTTTCCAATTAATTAAAAATAATTACCAATTAATTATAATTTATTAATAAATCCTACTAATTAATAATCAATTTACCATAATTAAATTACTTCCCACCCTATTCCCCTATAAACCCACAACCCGCTCCAGTACTAAAACATACAATTTTCTTATAAATTAATTTATTATTATATAAAATTAATACACATATAATATTAATTATTTTAAATACTTAAGTTAAACATATAACACATACATAATAAAAAACTATAAAATAATACAAATATCGATATTAGTGTCATCGAAATTAGTAACATCGATATATATGCTATCGATATTACTAACTTCGATATTACTTACATCGATATAAAGATTTTCGATATTACTTACCTTTGTGTCGATATTCTGTCCTACGATATTCTTGCCTTCGATATTCTGCTCCTTCGATATTTCATACTCGATATTATGGTAGGTCGATATTTCCTACTCGATATTTTGACTGTGTACCGTGCTAGACAGTAAAATATTCTGATTGTCTGTTTGTATTGAATTACCTTTTTTCTACAAAGGCTGTAGCATTTGTAATACACGGTTCTTGCTGATGTGTTACTACAACATCTAAAATTGACAGAACATAACGGATCTAGACATATAATTGTGTTTTAAACAGATTTTGTAGTCCAAAAATAGTTTGGGATGCAGGTTCTTTTTAGCCATGTATGCCGGTTTTATGATTCAACCTTAGGTTTGTAAAATCTTTATAAGGCGACAATTTGTTTCTTCTGGCAGGATCTGTGCCAGTCTGAAATGTAGTTTGGCCAGTGGAAGTCATCGAAACCTATTAGACTCTCCTCTCCATCTTCTCAACTCCCCAAATCTTACTTCTGAAACCACCTTTCCTCAACCTTCAGGCGCTTCTCGCGTCTACTGTCTCTGCCACTTCGCACCCCACATGTCTTTTCTCACCACCACCAGTCTCTCCTTTTCCCACCTAACCCTCCACTCAGTCTCCAACTCAGGCCCCATTCTAGCGGGTAGGCCAGGCCCACCCAAACATGAGCCTGGCCCACCCAAACATGATCCTTGGCCCTCTCAGTAGGGACATGAAGGCCAATAGAAAATGGGCACTATCATTTAAAACGTTCCTCCAAACGTTGTTTTGCTTTTTGTTCTGGGAGTTGTGTAATTGAGCCTGGGCTGTTTCTCACAGCAATTCCCAATCACCCAACTCCTTTTAGAAAGGTGTGCTGTGTTGTGCAGGTACAATAGAGGCATGGCAAAAGGGACAAATTCCTGCTGCGTGGATATTTACTTTTCTATTCATCACTGGAGAAAAGAAGTTTGTTTATTCTGATTTACCTTTCCTGACCCCTGCAGCTGCTTATCAGGTTAGGCTGTGACCCAAAGTTTGGCTAACCGAGAGGAAAAGAGAATGTATTACTATTTGTTCTCATTTTTTAAATCTGCAGCACATACTTTGAGTATGCTTCATTTAAATCGTTTTTATCATTATCATGGCCATGGATGCAAGACAACAACAAAAATGTCCAGATAACTGGTGATTAATTATCCTGTTGGAAAGCAATTCTTTGTCTGATGGTAGTTTTGAAATGCAGGTAAACTGTATTTTGTGTGAATAGCTCAGAGGTTTACCTCCTTTGTCACAGAGATTCTTGTGTTACTTGCAGTTCAGAAGTTACAATCCTATCATAGGACAGTGACCATGAACTGTCATCAAAGAGCTACATGCAGACATGAATGGTATAGTTAGAACTTCACTTTTTTGTATTGCTATATAGTTAGAACTTCCCCAGTCTTTCATTATTTTAATTTTGCTATAAAGAGTTTGGGCAGATATACATTTGTATTAGGAAAGCAAACCGCCAAACCCTCTTAAAATATACTGACCACCAGTATAGATGACATGTGATTCTTACACCTTGTAATCCTCATTGGCTTATGTGACATTCCCTATAGACTAATTTACCTACTTGGATGATACATTGTCTCTGTATAATGTGTGGGTGATGTAAAGCAATGTGACACACTACAATGATATGAGTAGCGTTATACAACAAATGAAATGCATATGAGAGAGGTTACCGAGAGATGAAGTGCACTGTTGGAGGGTGGTAGTATCTGCGGAGAAAGAGGTAAAACACTTTCACACTAGCGCTAAAGCAGGCCCTGTCATGGCCTTTTTGTTTTTATTTAATTAGCAGTCAGGTCATTAGGTCAACTGTGAAACATATTTTAAAGTGCATGCTAATAATATTTCCTGCTATATTCAATGTTTTAAGTTTGAAGGAGATTTTACTAATGTTTTTTATGGAAATAATGAAAGTGGAGCTGGATGGTGGCTGATATGGGGCTGGAGCCCAAGGTCAGCTGTGAGATAGGGTGCACAGGAGAGGGATGGTAGAAAAGTGGATAATGGGCCTGGAAGCACTTGTGTTGAAGCTTGGCCTTTTGGAATTTGAGGGTTTGCACTTAGGTCCAGACATTGCTCTTACTTTCAAATAACTCTCCAGATGCTCTGTATACACACAGAATTGATCCATTGTATCATAGTGACTGTTTGCAAGTAGATATGGTGTAATCTAGGGCTTGTAGGCTACCACAAGAAGTGACAAATTAGGCCTGCAATGGCCCACCCAAATGCACCCTTGGCCCACCCACATAAAAATTCCTGGAGCCAGGTCTGCTCCATCCGTCTTTTCTCCCTTCTTTCTTCTGTTGCCTGTGGCTCGTGCCTTTCTCCCCAGCCCATCCCCCACCTGTCACTCTTCAGAGTCACTCTCCTCAACCTCCAAGCGCCTCGTCTTAGTCATCACCTGTCCCTCCCCATCCCCTGGCACCCTCTCACCACACACCCATCCCACATCCCTATCTACTGTCTCTTCTCCTGCACGTCTCTCTTCAGTTCCACTTCGCTCTCTCCTCGGACGCTATATTTCTCCCCCCCCCCCCCTCCTCCCAGTGGTTCTCCCCGCCACCTGCCTACCCCAGCCAGCCTCCAGTGTCCATCTGTCTCCAGGTCAAGAGCGTAACTTGTGCCCCTGCAACCACTGCGGGCACAAGGAGCACATTTCAGGGGTCTTGATTCTGTATGAAGCCTCGTTCTGCTCGGGACCCAACACTTTTTGTTGCGCCACAGTCAGCTCCTTTTCACCCCCTCCTCAGTTCATATCTCCTTTCAGCGCTCACTCCCCTGACCCATCTTCCTCTCGCTAGTCTCCCTCCAGGACGACTCCCTTGCCCACCAGTCTCCCCTCAAACATCCAGTGCCTCCTCATGCGACTGCCTCTGCTCACAGTTTCGTCTCGTGTCTCCTCGGCCACCACTCGTCTTCTCTCAGACCCAGCCTGTCTCTCCTCAGCCTCCGCCGGTGTCCCCCGTTGCCCCAGACGCTCTCTTCTCCGCCTAACTGCGCCTTCCTGTCAGACCGCTCTCTACAGCCAGCCGCCAGCTCCACCTGTCACTCGACAGGACAATTCTCCTCAGCCTCTAAGCACCTCGCCTCAACCCGCGCCTTTCAATACTGCTATCACTTTGCCCTTCCACTCTGCCCGAACTTGTCTCCCAGGCGCCCCATAAACTCGCGGAGTCCTCCTCAGCTCCTCATTCTCCTAAACTGCGCACCCCTTCTGAGCGTGGGGTGCGCCACTAGCAAAGGCTGTTGATGGCTCGCGCCACAGCTGGCAGTTGCCTAAATACCGGAACGTCGCGGACGCCACAGCCCGGTTCCTGACTCTGTAATCAGCATTAAAAATCTCCGCTGCCCATTGTCCAATCAAAACGCTGGAGGTGGAAGGGGGCGGGGTTTAGAGCTAGATGTCCAGCCTCTCTCCACAGCTGCCCTGCCTTCTGTGTCCAGAAAACGAGCGAGGAGTAGAACAGGGGCGTGGCTCGCGGGTGGCTGTAACCGCCCCTTGTGACGTGATCCGCCTAGGCTTGTCTTGGCTGGTCTGGCGGTAGATCTGCTCAGAATCATGCTGAGATCTGGGAGGGGGAGGAGGTCGACGGGAGCCGCTCCGAGCACCTCCGCCGCCTCCTCAGGAGAACTCCCCGGAGCCCAACCGCAGGCTATGGGAGACGGCTGGCTCAATTCACCAGACTGTGGCAACCGCTCCTTGGAGCCAGAGCCTCCAGACTTTACCACACCATCCACACAGGTGGCAGTTGGTCTTTCCATCCTCTTGTCACTCATCGTTCTACTTATTGTGGCTGGGAACGTTTTGGTGGTGGCAGCTATTGCGCGCTTTCCGCGTCTCCAGACTATCACCAACCTCTTTATCGTGTCGCTGGCATGTGCTGACCTCATTATGGGTTTGCTGGTGGTCCCCCCGGGGGCTACGCTGGTGGTTCGTGGCACCTGGCCCTTTGGCTCCTTTGCCTGTGAACTTTGGACTTCGGTGGATGTGCTATGTGTCACAGCAAGTATTGAGACGCTGTGTGTCATCGCCATTGACCGCTACATTGCCATCACATCACCCTTTCGTTACCAGACTCTGCTGACCAAAGCAAGGGCTAAAGGAGTGGTGTGCACTGTGTGGGCCATCTCTGCCTTGGTCTCCTTCCTTCCCATCATGATGCACTGGTGGCGGGACAAAGATGATGCTGTTGCCACCAAATGTTATGATGATCCAGGGTGTTGCGACTTTGTGACCAACAGGGCTTATGCCATTGCTTCCTCTATCATCTCCTTCTACTTCCCCTTGGTGGTCATGATCTTCGTCTACGGTAGGGTCTTCATGGAGGCACGGAAGCAGATGAAGAAAATTGATAGGTGCGAAGGGAGGTTTCATAGCAACCATATTCTTGGCCACCATGGGAGGCACAGCAAGCGAAGAGCATCTAGGGTTTTGGCTATCAAAGAGCACAAAGCCTTGAAGACTTTAGGCATCATCATGGGCACCTTCACACTCTGCTGGCTGCCCTTCTTCCTGGTGAACATAGTGAACGTCTTCTACAGGAACTTGGTGCCTGACAAGCTCTTCCTTTTCCTCAACTGGCTGGGCTATGCTAACTCTGCCTTCAACCCGATCATCTACTGCCGGAGCCCTGATTTTCGAAAGGCCTTCAAGAGGTTGCTCTGCTGTCCCAAGAAAGCTGATAGGAGACTGCATGCCAGCGCTGTGGAGTTCACCCGGTATACAGGTGGATTTGTGAACTCTGTGACGCCTAATGTCCACAGCACATGGTCTGAATGCAATGGTACTTCAGACAACAGTGATCACAGCTCAGAAAGGAATGGTGGAAACCTTCACTCAGAGTCCCAGGTATAACAAACACACTGTACCCAATGTGGGTGTGTTGAATTGCTCAAAAACATGTTACAAAGAAAAAACACTATTCAAGACTTTTGATATGAATGTCTGTTTACTTTGTTTTACTGCGAATGGATGCTGTTTGCAAGAATAACGCCTCACCTGAACATCCCAGCTGCATCAAGGATCAGAACGAATTGTATAAAAATAGGAACGTTGAGAGGGGCGATGAAGGTGTGCAACAGCAGAGAAGACATATGCTGCAGACATTTTTTCAGGATTGTGGACCCAAAAGAAAGTGAAATAATGACTTCATAAAAGTTGCACTTAAGCGCTTCAATGACTTGTTTTCATATCCAGGGAATATGTAGAAATATCAATTGAGGAGATGTAGATATTCAGTTGCAGAACATTCTGAAACATTTTTTTCTCGTAGTATTTAGTCTTGCCAGGTGATTGTTTTTATTTTTGATAACCGACGCAGATTTCTAAACACGATTTAAATATTCTATATATTTTTTTATTAACGGAATTGTATGTGTTCTCAGTTGATGAATTCTGTCGTGTTCTTTGTTTCCAAGGCAGAAATGATCGAGTGAGAGACATCTACCTCATACTGTGTTTTTGCACAGAGTAAGCCATGAAGGTGTTTACATTAAACCGATATATATGTATCATAATTGATATGCAGATGGGCACAGAGCCTTATACACATAATTGAATATAAAAATAGGTCAGTCAGCACTTTCACAGAAGTACCCAGCATGATTTTTTTTTTCCTCTGGTATGTCCTTTCCAAAAGCACATTAGTGCAAAAATCAACTGGTGATGCAAGCGCCGTGCTGTTGCACGCCCGAAGTTTATTGCTTTGTGTCATCTTTTTTCATGCCTTGAAAACCCTCATAGAATGAGTGAGAGAACGTTTCTTAAAGTGCGCACATGGGAGTTAGAGACCTTTGGGCTCCATGCTCAAAACACTGAAGAAAGAGGATCTAATGTTATCTGCTGGGAGGCTGGTAAAGATCGTCCAAGTTTTAATTTTATTTTATCTAGATAGCGCCTTTTACTAGCATATGGCCTGTTTCTAAGTGCTTTAAAGTTTGTGAGCCCGAGGTTCTCAGGCAGAGGAGATAAATAATTTGCCCAGGATAACACAGTTTGATCAAATGGATAATCCAGGTTTAGAACTCAGGTCTTCTGGTTTCATAGCCAGAAAACCTACCTATCATACAACATCGGCCCCCTAATCCAGCACAGAAAGCTCCATTTTCTGAAACTAAAAGGAAAATTAGTTTTACAGATTAAAATAAAACACAGGACAGTGTCACTTGGGACGCTCTGTCATCGGAACCTTTGGAAACAGTGAATTTCACCACTTGCACTGAGAGTGGCATTGTTTAACGAGCCACCACCAACCAGAGAGTGGGGTATGTACATTTTTAGTAATATACTTTTATAGTGCTGACTATTGGGGCTTAGCGTGTTTCTAAGCACTAGCAATTAGGTACTTTTGTGAAAATTCTGAAATCTGTTGCTCGGTCCCTAGCAAAAATGCCATAGCATCAAAAGGTTACTGCACAATTTTTTAAGCTATTGAGCAATTGTTTGCACAGTGTTACATTGCAGACATCTCTCTGAGATGTCACCTGCGCACAAAATAGGACATGGGTGAGGAGATAACTGTTCTGAAAGTCATGAACTTTAGCATCGTGCCATGTTATGGAATCTATGCTTCAGTGACAGGTGTTTTATAAATATATTTTATCAAGGTACTGTCAGTTGAACCTATCATCTGCAGCAAATGAAAGTATTTTTCATGTAGGATATGTATTTTATTTTTCTATGTTCATGTGCCTACGTTACTCTGCTGAATATTTAACATCTGTTTGTCATTTCTATTTCCGTGTGTGTGTGTGCGTGTTTTATAGAAGCGGATCCTATTTATATTCCTGTGCAGTGCAACTAACTACTGTCTACATTGGTCTGTTCCTGTGCAATAAATGCTGTTGCCGCACAGTCGAGTGTTTTCCGTTTCTGTGCATGTTTTCAGGCGCGGTCAGAATGCTTGAATGCTATTTATTTCGAAAGCTGCAGCACAAACAGTTTCAATAATACAGGTTTAAAAATAGCTGGCGACAGTGCCTTTGCACACTTTCTCTGGTACTTTAAACTGAACAGGTGGGCGGGGCTCCTCACAAAGTGTCTCCAATTTAGTTGCGTTTTCATAAATCGTGTCAGGAACATGAGTTTGTTTGCTGATACTTAAGAGAGGCGCACAGTGTTCTTCTAACCCTACTCATAGATTTTCCTAGAAATGCTACAGCAGTTTTTTCCTCTGTGAACCCCGCGCTCTGCTTCAGGGCACAGCTGTCTAAACGATCTATTGTTACCAATTCTTTGACATGTAAACAGAGTGGGCTTTGGTTCATTCCAGAAGAGTAGCTGCCTCTCGCCTCTCGCCCCTCGTGTTTGATGTATCTTTCCACCATCTCCGAAGTGGTTCCGTTGGAATGCATGTGGGATTATTTTACATCTGAAAAGTAAATCCTACCATTAAACTATTTATCACATAAAGTCTTTATCTCTCACATGCATTCTATGCATAAAGCAATACTTTTTGCTACTTGTTCCGAGGATCCGTAAAGGAAATATATCTGGTTTTAATGTGCTTCAACAGCATTTGTGCACGCCATGCAGGCAAACAGCATTTCTGCATACCTATCTTTACTCGCATTAACAAATTACACTCAGACGTATTCGCTTTGCCAATGCTTGTTTATGGCAATACTCATGTTTGGATAGTGTGAATTAATTTGTTTCTTCAACTTTTCCAAAAACGTTATTTGACATTGATCTCTAGTCGTCATTTTTAAATAGCTTTCTAAACTTTTTTTAGGAGCCCATAGCAGAAATGTGCAGGTCAATTTCAAACCAGAGATTCTAATCCTTGTTGGGGGGCTCAGCCATTCACGCTTCTGAGGTTGATAACATAAGTAACATTAAGGTGGGAGATAATAGCCCTTGATACTACAGCTCTTGGATGCCAAGAGATGTAAAGTAAGCACTCTGTAAAAACAAGATGGCCCATGAGAGCTGCAGGTTGCAAGTTGATGAGCCTTCCGTTTTATTTGAAGTTGTCAAAATAAGTGCCAGTGAGTAGGGTAACAATAATGCCCATTATTGAAATATCTACAGACAACCATTTGTGTTGCGCACTATACAGAAAATCATTCTTATGGAATACGGCTGTGCTATTACCAGTAAACCCAGTTCTGCTGGCCTCTCTCAGGTCATGCAGAAGTATGCCTTGGGATTACCCTTTGCACACACTTTACTGCGTTATATTTGTATTCATATTTATAAAGCTCAACATTCATCCCAAGGGACATCACTAGGCTAGGAAAGTGTTATCCATATATGGAAATTACGATTGTCCGGTCAATTTAAAGGAGTGGGACCTCAGCCAAGTTGGCAGTGGGTATCTTTGGTTATGTTCTAGGGAACAGACATGTTTTCAGTTTCTTCCTAAAGGACAAATATTTGTCCGTTAGGTGAAGCCAAATGCGTTGGCTCCAAGTCTTAAGGCATCTCAGTATCAAGCGAGTGGATTAAAAAACGCCTCATGTGTGTGGTAGACCTTTGGGCTGAATGGAATCCACAAATAAGGAGAATTGTTCATTCTGCGCCCAATTAGCAGTACCTTTACCAAAAGGCAGGGGGCGCAGATTGATTGTGAGTCAGTCAGCACACCAAGGCTCTCCTGGGATCAAACTGCAAACCAAAGGGCAGGCTCCTAATCGACAGAGGTAGAATTTTTGTGTATGGGGAAAACAGTCGTTTATGCGATGGAAAGCTACATATTAGCTATGTGGCTGTATAATACGTCACTCTGAGCATGCCTTCCCACCTTTGCAGAAGCACCCGTTCGCAGGTACTGGCCCCATTTCCCTGTAAGATAGTTCGCCATTGTCAATATTTGTCGCGCAGTGCTAGCTGCAGTAGATGGTAGCCCCATTGTATGGCATGGCGAGGTGTGAAACGCCATTCAATGTGCTGATGTGAAAGTAACACACTAGGGCAGTGATTTTTCGTCAAGTGTTCACCACTTGGAAAATACCCATTTATAAAACTGTAGTAAGCCAATCAAAGCTTCGAATGTGGCAGGACAACACACCTCGGTTTCTGTGAATAGGGACCCTGGTGCATTGTTAAAAACGCAGTAAAAAGCTAATCCGGGTGTGTAAACGCTCACGCGCAATGCTTTATTTCTATTAATTACTGCATAATGACTGGTTCTCTTTGTTTGATTCCTCACGACTTTATGTGTTCGACAATGTTGTCAGCAGACTGACGATATTTTTACATCTGATAAACACTGATATCATAACAGGTCTGACGCCATAGGGCTATACTATATCATTCCCACATTGATGTCACAAGGGTTTCTTTGTTTACACCACCCCTTACATCATAATGCTTGCTTGTTTACATAACCCTCCTGGCCTTCCTTCTGGCAGGTGGCAGTGGGCTATGGAAACAACCCACATGATGGCACACAAACACACACACACACATACACACACGGCGTCTGCAACCCTTCAGGCTGCCATATTCAAAGGTCGAACACCTTTGATGGGGGAGGAGGGGGGTGGCGCTTTCAGACAGGTGCTCTGTCCAGGCTCCAGATCAACCACACACTTGATGCGTCTTTAATTAAAACCACTGATGTGTGAAAAAACATGCTCGCTTTTCATTAAATAAAAAAAGAGCTGTACTGTGAGCGCGTGCGTCTGGTGTTTTCATAGACTAAATTGCCCTGCTGCACTATATTTAGGCTGCATCGAGACTAGACCAGGAGCCCCGAAATGTCGAACAGGACTGTCCCCACCTCTTCATGCATCATGTGACAGACGGGTCTCTGTATAGTGAGGTTTTAGGTAATGGAGAAAGACAATGGCTTCCTGGCGGTATTTCTTCACCTCTGGCGCTTATGACAGAATAAACCACAGGTGGATTAAATGTATGGGGCTATAGAAGGGCACGGTAGTCTGTGGCACGTGTGTCTAGGCCAGAGTGACCACCAATCTTCCCCCCTGCTTCTCACCAGCCCCAAAAGGGGGAATCCTTTTACCTTTTCTGTGGTGTCCTGGATACAGTAGAAGTGCTGAGCTTTAAAGGTGGGGAAGTGTCCACCTTTATGGAAAGGTGGATCTAGCTTCTGAAAGGTCTTCTGAAGCCAAAAGCTGGTGTTACTCTGTGAGTATTCTCAGGCTCACTAGCTGGAAGCCTTGAACCCGCGTCCTTCGTTGAAACCAAGCTGAATCACTACTATTACCTGCTGCTACTAATCCCAACCCTACTCCTACTTACAACTGGACTCCTATCGGCCATTATATCAAAAAGTCTATTGAGTTTACTGCACAATGGGAATGTATCATAAATTTTTTTAAATAACACGAGTGGTAATATTATGTTGGTGCCAAAAACATTTCTTAGTGGAAGTCAACTATTTGCCGAAGGTGTGTGTCCATTGAAACTGTGGAATAACTCTACAGAGTAGTTGTAGCATAAATGGGCCTACTATATTGTGACAGCAAGACATCCATTGGAGAGCCTTGTTGGGGGCAAGCATGGCTGTTCCTTGCTAGACTCAATGGCTAGTGACGGGACAGTGCACCCATGCCTTCAGGACACATGGACCAGCAGTAAGGGTGGACTAGTCGTGAAAACTTGTGACCCACATCACTACACCCAGTTTCAATGATGCGAGAGAGTCAGCTGGAACTACAGTTACACTCTAGTGGGCAGGGCGCTAGACAGGGGCACAGCTGCCAATACTTCTGAACCAGCTTAATGATAACTTTTGTAAAGAGGATGTCACGCAGAGCAGTCCTTACATTTTGGAAGTTCAAATCCTTCCATGCCTAAAACCTTGATTTCAAACAACTTCCATGATAAAAAAGAGCTAAAATCAGTGGTTGCCGGGGCGAGTCAGAATCCCACTGATTTGGAATTGTCAATTCTAACAGCAAAAGAGGGAACTGGCAAGCCAATGGGATTAGCTAAAGCCCCAGTCTGGACACAGAAAATGGAGGATGGAACTCAGTGACGCAAGGAGCATAACGCCTGCCAGTTTCAGAATACTTCAGAATCTGCAAGTAATAATTTAAACAAAATCCAGTCTATAGAAGTATTGACTTTGCTAGGTAATCTGGAAAACAACAACATCACTGTTTAAGACAGGGCTTGTAGACCCATATTTACTATAGAAAATAATTTCTGCCTTGCTTAGCCCTTGTGTCAGGATGACAGAGCCGGTGGTGAGTAGGGTTGCTACTCCTTTTGATCTAAAGAAGTGGTGGCACGCCTTCATGAAGACAGCTTCAGGGCAGCCAAGAGAGGTGAGAGGGTGACCTGATGCCAGGGATTAATTTAATATAGAGGGGAAAAAAGAGAAAGAAGCCCTGAGGTAGATGGGTTTGGGGTCAGAAGACAGATTGGTAAAATCCACCTCAAGATATCAAAAGTCAAAATTGTACAAAATTATCAACTTGTAAACTCAGTGGCCATGCCTCCCAGTTTACCTTTGCATTGTTGCGGGTACTGTGGATTAAGCAATATCAGGGCAGTTGACAAATTAAGGAGGTGAGGACAAGGGGTTGATGGTCCTGCAACCTACATACCACTGGCTTCCAGTGCTTGATTACTCAGAAAACAAATAAGCACAGGGACACAAAGTTTTTCTTAGCAGACTTGCCAAATGCTGGGGTTGTAGAACTTAAACGTTTTCTAGCCTTAATTTCACTTCATGCCTCTTTCATACGATTCCCTTGACTTCGCCTCTTTATCGCCTTCTTGCAGGTTCCGTTTTCATCCCTGCGTTCTTCCTTTTCTGCATTTCCCTCTCTTGCTCTGGGTCAAAGCCTAATGATGCAAAGTGTGGCCACAAAAATTCGATTCGGTGCCCACCACCTGCAACCACTGGCACAAATTAAGCACTGCTAGCCACGCATTTTCATGAGAAACCTACCGCACCAAGCCTTGAACATATTTGGTTTGTAAATGAAGGTGTCTTCAAAAGGACGTTTATTTCTTTAACACGCAGGAGCGTTTCACCCAAGTACATCAGATATCACTTCTTTGCAAAGCATTTAATAAAAATAATAATTTTCAAACCTGCACTGAGAAACATTCCTGCCCCCACCCTAATGGCAATGCAGTTAGTAAACCAAGAGACACATCAGACATCACATGTACCTTTTATGTGACCTCAGTTGTTATTATAAACTGCCAGCAACATTATAGGCTATTATATCCAAAACAGAGAGGTTTTTTTTGTACATCACACATCCTGAACTCAGGGAGTTGAAAGAGCTCTCATATGTGAACTGAACACAGGGAGTTGAAAGTGGTCTCATATGTGAACTGAACACAGGGAGTTGAAAGAGCTCTCATATGTGAACTGAAAACAGGGAGTTGAAAGAGCTCTCATATGTGAACTGAACACAGGGAGTTGAAAGAGCTCTCATATGTGAACTGAACACAGGGAGTTGAAAGTGGTCTCATATGTGATCTGAACACAGGGAGTTGAGAGTGCTCTCATATGTGATAGTGAACACAAAGGAGGCTCAGTGAAGCAAAATATTTGTCTAGGATAACACAGTTTGGTCAAACAGGGAAGCTGGGGTTGATCCCAGATTTTCCAGTTTTACACTCTGCAATTCAAACATTAGATGGTTAATTCTTTCTGCCATCAAAGTTGAATGCTATGCCTTTAATTCTTGGAGTATGAGAATAGAACATGAGATACAGGCAGAATACACATTTTATTTTTGTCAGTATCCACAGTTTATTTTTGGCAGTTTTACATAATGTGAGCGCTTCACAACAGACACGAGTTACATTACACCTTTTTTTGGGGTGGTTCAGAGAGATTTGCCAGGATTTACAGGATGCAACATGGTCAATAGCTGTAGACACTAGGCCACATCACCTGCCACAAAGGTGTGGCTCCTTCTGGACTTACGGTTCAGAGGGGACCTCTAGATGAGCAAGTCAGTCCTCTGCCTTAAGCCTGGCTCAAGCTTTCAGTGGCCCCAACCCAGCACCTCTAGAAAAGCCCCGTGCTGCGAAGAGTGACGAGCCCCTGGTTGTATTTCTCAAAAGCCATAAACTACACATAGCCAGTTACCTGCTGGTGGCACTAGGGAACGGACTATTGCCTCCATTTATGTAGCTCATTAAAACATGAAATGAAAAAAAGAATGATGTTTGCATGCTGCTGAGCTTTAGTGCTGCATCTTTAATCAATAGGACAAAATAGCTGAAGACACATTAAGATTGAATGGTATTTTATTGATCGTTAAATTAGTCAGTGTTCGATGCAACTTTTTGCCTGAAAAGCAGTGAGTATTTTTTTTAAAAACAAGAAAACTTTGTAAGTATGGCCAAGAAACCAATTTTGTGATGTTTCACCCATCATCCGCTTCCTTCCTCTGAGAGTACAGGGCAATCAGTACTTAAGAAAGTCTACCTTTATCAGAGACCAAAAGTCGACACCCATACAAAGGTCCTTGAACATGATGAGGCCACCCGGCCAGAATAAAACACCAAGAACATGCAGTTAGCGGGAAAATCAGACTTCCATGTGCAACAGGTATAAGACAATCATGTGCAGAGGCGCAACTAGACAGGCAGCCATGAGGCCATACTAGCGTCTGACTGTGCACTATACAAATGCCAACATACCGGGACCGTATGTCATTAATCGTTTGCAGCTCAGGGCCTTTCTTCTACAGGTCTTTGTTTTTAGAGGTGACGATTGAATGGATTCAATTGAACTAAACCTATAGGAGTCCCAACAAGCATTTACAATGCAATGGTTTTGCCTTTGTTAAAGTTAGAGCTATTGGCATTGCTCTTGACATTATTTTTATTTATGTTTTTTTCTAACATAAATAAATGGCATTGTCATTTACAATGCCAATAGCTTAATCTCTCGCAAATGCCACACACAAACACCCACAGAGAGCCCCCCCACACACACACAGAGCCCCCCCCCACACACACCCACACAGAGCCCCCCCACACACACAGAGCCTCACACACACACAGCCACACAGAGCCCCCCTCACACAGAGCCCCCCCACACACCCACACAGAGCCCCCCCCACACACTGCAAGCCCTCCCCACACACTGCGAGCCCCACACACTGCGAGCCCCCCACACACACTGCGAGACCCCCCAACACACACTGCGAGACCCCCCAACACACACTGGGGATCAACATGAAAATAGGGCAATGACTGAGTTAGACCAAGAAGCAGGGGGTCAGTGTATTCTGCACTCCTCAATACGGTGAATAATAGTGGGGCTAACCAATCTATTGTCTTTGAATAAGTCAATAGGGACCCCATTTAGGTCCAGCATTTTGATACCTCCCTTCAGGGTAATTTTGGGGAATCACTACTATTTATGCTTCCTGGCATACACCCACACAGAGCCCCCCCCACACACACAGGGCCCCACACACACACAGCCACACAGAGCCCCCCTCACAGAGCCCCCTCACACACACCCACACAGAGCCCCCCACACACACCCACACAGAGCCCCCCACACACACTGCGAGCCCCCCACACACTGCGAGCCCCCCCCACACACTGCGAGCCCCCCCCCACACACTGCGAGCCCCCCCCCACACACTGCGAGACCCCCCACACACACTGGGGATCAACATGAAAATAGGGCAATGACTGAGTTAGACCAAGAAGCAGGGGGTCAGTGTATTCTGCACTCCTCAATACGTTGAATAATAGTGGGGCTCACCAATATATTGTCTTTGAATAAGTCAATAGGGACCCCATTTAGGCCCAGCACTTTAATACCTCCCTTTAGGGTAATTTTGGGGAATCACTACTATTTATGCTTCCTGGCATATCTATTAAAGTGGCGATGTTGTATTGCTTATAAAAAAGTGCTACACATTGATACCGTGGGGTCATTGGGTCCATACACCCATCGGTCTCTTCAATCGGTGAATTTACAATTTTCCCAAAAAATTGAGAGTATTTTCTTTTATTGAAGGGAACGGGTGTGTTTGCTTAAAGGGCTTTCGTGACATCAAAGCTAGGATTAGAATTGATACCAAGAGCTAGACATTACCAGCCTGTATCAGCTTTACACAAAACAGAAGTTAACTTTTTTACAATGGGCTTTATTTGAAAAGTGCCCTGCCCATAGACCGCCCTTTCCCCCCGTAGTCAGAGCAGTTGTGCCTGCTTTCCTGCGACTGTTGTCGTTCTTCAGAGCAGTCGAATGGAAGCTCCATAAATTGTACTTTTAATACGCTGTACAATAAGTCTCAAAGCGTGAATTCTGGATCAGGCCATCTAAACGTATAAAGCGTGAAAGTACACGTCTCCCACCGGAAACTGGATGCTTCCCTTGAATGGGGAGCGAGTTCCAGATGCGCAAAGAAGGTGCCATGACTCTCATCTGTCCTACAATAAAGTACACTATTACTTCACTAGCCACACCTAGCCAGCTTCATGGAAACCAAGGTTCATTCATAACACTCAGCTCACAGGAATTTCCTCCCCTTGCCTGACCCCAGGCTGCTGTCAAGTCAGCTTTGCTCAAGGTGACAAAAAGAGAAAGAAATGGAATGTGAATTATGTAGCAATCTTGCACATAGTGCGTGAAAGTGAAAGTAAAAGCTCCCATTTTTTGTAACACACAATAAAATGTAAATACCTCTAAATGCCAACTATGCATTCAGCAGTTAGTAAAGCAAAAATGAAGCACCTTTTTTGTAATTGTGAAGTGTGATGAGAGCACAGGTTTTAAAACTATCAAAACAAAATCAAAACACTTGGTGATGCCAAAATGATAACTATGCACAGTAACCAGATTTCTGCACATTATCACTTGAGTGCTATTTAGTTTACTCAATAAAGCTGAGCATCTGCACACATTTAGTGCCATTTTAATGGGAAATATGTTGGCTGTAAATGAAAGTGCGCTGCCACACAATGCTTTAGTTACATTAAAAAACACCCTACCTCATGCCTATTAAACCTAGGTGGGCCATGAAATGTTGTCCTTCTAAAAAGTGAGTCATAGCTCTAGAAAGTTTGGGAAGCAATGGACTAAAGGCATGGGGAGATTGTGAGGCCTAAAATTTGGTTTCAAGTTCTAATTCAATAATCAAGTTACCTCGTTCGTACACTTGACTCACCAAATGTAGCAATAGCAAGCAGAGAAGGCATACTCCAGGGTGCAGTAGAGGGACTCCAAGTCAGGTACAGCATAACACAGTATTGTCAAATATATGTCTCTTGTAGACACTAGGGCATCCACTTAGTACAGAATGAAACCCTCACAAGAACACCACGACTCATACAGTCCACACCACATACATGATTGCTCTCCCCACGCCCACGTTACATCTCCTACTTTACCTCTTTCCCACACCGCTTGTATTAATGCAATCCTTGGTCACACCACAGACCATACTTGTTTGGCCCCTGGGAAATGTTTCCGAGTACAAATTTCCTGGAGTGAAAAACAGCATTCCTCTGCAGGCCAGCCTCTTATACCAGGGACACTGGTCAGTGGCCTATGGGAGAATGAGGAGGTCCTCAAATCTTCACTGGCATCATAAGAAAATACATATTTCTTTACCGACCACCCACATGGGACGCTTCCAAAAAGTATGAAAAAGCTGGTTGCCTTTGGGGAACAGGAACGTTTTTTAAGAGGCTGCTGGCCTTATACGGAAAACAGATCATTTCTGCAAACAAAAGTCTACTACATGCATATGGAAAAATATTCCACAGGCTAACAACGTATGGAAAATGGGGATATTTTCAACAGGATTTAGAGGTTTTCTTTCTATGGCCGCAAGCCTTTTGAAAATGTATCAATAGGCAGATGTGTCATTTCTTAACAGCCTCGGGAACTCGCACAGGTGTTTTCACATCAGAAAAGGAAAATACCCACCCTCAAGGCTCCAACGCCTGAAACTTGAACCTGGAAACCTACAAGCCAGGCACCGTAAAAAACACCCACAACTAAAAACGCAGCGGCAAAAGAGCGAGACCATCTATTCTAAGCTTGTGAGGACATCTCAGAAAACAATTAGCAGCAATGGGCTAGTAAAAAGGTGTGTGTAGTGAAAGCCGAATGATAACCAAGGAACTTTAGATTCACAATCATACATAATAAGCTGGGGCAAATCTGGCGACCAAACATGCTCCACCGCCTGAGGTCAACGACCCCACCAATAATGCAAATGACTCACAAAGGAGGGCACCGAGTAGGCACGGGAGTTGATGGAGCACAAAGGCATGCCAGAGTCCGAGCTGTCAAAGACCTGGGAGGGAGGCGGAGACAGGAATGCGTGCAGAGAGGTAACGCTGGAAGCGTAATGGGGTGGCAGGAATGGGCAGACTGGCTAAGAAGTGGGCCAGCAGGGAGGCAGCAGCACTGAGCAGGCATGGGTAAGGCTGGAGACCGTGGAGAG
Organism: Lissotriton vulgaris; assembly: GCF_964263255.1. Lineage (NCBI taxonomy): Eukaryota > Metazoa > Chordata > Amphibia > Caudata > Salamandridae > Lissotriton > Lissotriton vulgaris. Next base: position 1,134,866,978 of record NC_141693.1, read on the forward strand.
TCGGGTAGATGTGGCGAGCCGGCAGCAGCCACAGGGGAGCAAGGCCCGAGCACAGGTTAAGGTGATAAACTACGCAGCCTCCATTTGCCATGATTTGGAGTTTTTAGACCCTGGGCTTCCTTGTACTCAGTGTGGGGGGCATTATAACACTGCGGAAAATGGCCCACCCCCTGCTATCGATTCACCCTCCCACAGACGCAGGAAGAACGCCTCCCATAACTTTTTACAAGCGTGTCCGGCTGCCAGCTGAGCTCAACCGCCCACCTCCAAAATTAGAAACACTGTACAGTACCTAAGCTCAAGGACAGGACTGGCACTGCAGGCAATTATCAGATAGGGCGAGCATCACCAGGCAGTACAGGGATTCCAGGACAGAACAAGCATAAATAACATGAATGATGGCCAGCATTATCAGGCAGGAAGGACAGGCATTCACATGAAGGAAGGGCACCATCAGACGGGCATTAGCAATAGAAGGGCCAAGTACCAGCAGGGCGGTCGGGTATAAGCAAGCAGGACTGGATCAACAAGCGGGACTGGCATCAGCAGGCACGGGGCTCCTAGCTTCCCTCGTTCGTGCGTGAGTATCGTGCACAGGCCAGGTATGCTTACACTCGCGGATGTGTATTCTTATTTATCTAACAAATTCAGGGACACAAATCTTAGAATGTAAGACATAAACTCTAGACTGCAACAGCTGCTCAGGCATGGATCAGGGAATCTTGTGAGCTCTAGCCCGGGCATTAATAAGCACGATCAGCATTGACCGAACGACAGGCAGCAAAGTCAGCAGCAGCTGGTGGAGCGGGCATCAGCGGTCCGGTGTGCACTGACGAGAAGACCAGCCAGCACTTCTCCTCCGGGGCTCCATGCGTCCCCGGGCGGGGGCGGGACTTCCGGCCGGCCGCGCCAGAATTTGCCAGCCGGCCAACCACTTCCGAAATGACGGCGACTGCAATGAGGGCGGGTGCCGTCAATGCTGGCACAGATTGGAGGGCGTTCCCGAGAACAGGCTTTCGGCTGACGTAGCCAAAAGCCAAAAATTCTCGGGAAAGCCCCCGAATCTGGGCCGGCATTGACGGACAGGCCCGTCTTCCAATGGCTAGCCTCCATTTATGGAGCTAGCCAATGGAAGACGGGGCCGTTCCTGTCTCCCCTACTATAATCATTAGGTTTTTGCCTGCGTGAAAAAGATGCGCAGAGCACATCTTTTGCCAGGCAAAACCTAAGAACTGGTAGGCCATGGGCATGCGACAAATGGAATCAATATGGTATAACCTTATAGTCTCATATTTGCATGTGTTGTATTACATGGCAAACATATTGCATCCACTGCATCCCTTGAGAAGTCTGGGTAAGAAGATGGTGAGGTAAAAATAATAACTATATACTTAAGTTGATGATGTAGTAGTGGTGGGCGATTACATGGATTCAAGTCGATATAGTGTCACATAACCTTTGCAACTGATTAAAACTAACATGTTCATTTTACTGAGAGCAGGGGCCTAAAGTAGGCCTCTGCATCTCTTGCTGCTCAGTGGTGAGGAAAAGGCCAACTCTCTAGGGGCCTAATCCTTTAAGTGGGCCTCATTCAGCCCGAGGTCAGTGAATATCTGTGAGATATGGGAGACTGTGGGGGCCACATCATGCGGCCTACAAGTCCTCAAGTGCAAAGTGCCAGTGGCTGACAAGCCAGGAGAGAATAAAGGGGCCACATATAACAAGCGACCTGTACTAGTTGTGAACGAACTTCCGCAAGGAATTGTCTTTTTAGTAATTTAGCCACCCCTACTGTAGGGGTCCAAGGAAAATATCTGTTTTTTAAACTTGCGTCGTGGGGAGAGGAGGAGGGGTTTGAAGGTGGCCCGTTTTATTTCTGCTTGTGGATGATCAAAACTGAACATGGTTTTTGAATTAAATATCTGTGCCAAGTTAAGGAAAGAACTTGGTATTCTTAAAGAATTGCTCTAAAATCTTCATTTAGTCAACAGACGTAAAGGATGGTTAAGGTAGAAATTCGTCACAAGTCTCAATAAAATGATTATTTATCGTTACATAAATACAACATTAACCCTCTTTTTAATATCGTGAGTAACTGTTACGGTAATTGTGGCACTTAAGCACTCCTCGGCCTCAAATATGCTGCCTCTGGATTTACGTGTATGAAAGGCGCCATCTACTGCCGATCTAAGGTAATGTTTCTGGAGCCGGCTGCAGATTTCCAAAGGCTGGATTGAAGGGACTTCGGGATGATTTTTTTTCTATTAGGGTTTATTTATGTATTTATATAACACAGACGTTACCTGAGGTGTCAGAGGTTTTTACAATAGAGCGAAGGATGTTACATTAGAATTTCAGAGTAACAGAGTAGTTCAGTTCAATAAACTTTATTCGGTTTTCATTTACAAAACCATAAAAGTCACACAAATACGGACTTAAAAATAATTAGTTATTGACATAATATTAACAGAGGGCACTTGCTCCATGTCCACACAAATGAGTCATCTGTAAACTAGTCTAAGTAAGTATGCTAAATATTCATAAAGTGCCTAGATATCAATGATGCTTTTAAAATACCTACTATAAAAAAGATCCAGTCATCCCTCAACATTTGAAAATACATAAGTGCTGGTCTGACTTGATTGAAATTCAATTCCTTTAAAATAGGAACTAAATAAAACCTTCTAGAGACTGCATATAGGCTACATAAAAACATGAAGTGCAGCAAATCCTGTGAAGACTTTCCGTTGCAGCCACAGGGAGCTAGCACTTGACCTCTTGAGGCCCCCCTTGGGTCTAGCCAGCAAAAGGTGAAAAAGATTCAACCAGGGATACAAGCCATATTATCAAGGAAAAGGCACTCTTAAGATCGCTTTGGTAAGAATTAAATCATCATTTAGCCAACACTTTAACCATAAGATCAGGGGGTACAGGGCTATAGTTTCACTTAGCTAGGAAACCCCCACTTCATCATGGACTGCCATGTTCGAGGTTCCTTGTGGGACGCACAATAATCTTTTTAAAAACCCAGTTTCCGCAACCTGGAGTTGTTTTGTTACCGAGTGTCCCCAGATCTCACTACCATAGGTTGCTATCACTAAACTTTTAGCTTGATAAATATGTAACATGGCTCCTGTCGGCTTCTTCTCCACTTTTGAAGCAAAATTAAAAATGTCTGCATTAAACCAGGCCAAATCCCCTTTTTTCCTCTGAATCAAGGGGTCCCACTTTAGTTGATCATCAAATAAGACCCCTAGATAAAAGAAAACACGTGTGCGTGGGATTTTTTCGTTACCTGATCTAAACTGAAAGCTCCTTTTCGTTTGCTTGCCTACTTTCATGACCTAGGACTTCGAGTTGTTAATGGTTAAGTCCCAATCTGTCATAAATCCCAGAAAAGCAGTTAAAAGGTTCTGTAGACCCAGTTCAGTTCTCGATATTAGAACGGCGTCGTCTGCATAAAGCAGAACGGGAATACCCCGCCGTCATACGTAGTGGAAATCGGCCTGGTTGCCACCAGCACACTTTCTAATTCGCTAATATAAAAATTGAATAAAAATGGTTCCAGAATACAGCCTTGTCGGACTCCTTTCTTGATCTTAATGTCCTTGGTGACCGGTAAATCCTGGGAGTACCTAACATTAGCTTTGGTCGATGAGTGCAGGTCCTCCAGAAAGTTGACAATACTGCTTCCACCCCCATTGTCCCCATGGACTGCCACAGCTTGACCCTGTTAACACAGTTAAAAGCGGATGACAAGTTCATGAAAGCAAGGTGGATGGTGCCAGAATGCGCAATAGTGTATTTACTCAATACCATCTATAAATTGAGACATTGGGCAATGGTTCAACCCCCTGGCCGGAAGCCGTATTGGGCGTCTGACAAAATCCTATTCTCGTCTGCCCAGTCTGTTAATCTTTTTAAGAGGACCCGAACCACCACTTTAACCACTGTGCCAATAAGCAAGATAGGTCTGTAGCAATAAGTGCTATTTCTATTTCCCTTTTTAAAAATTGGAACTATAGTAGACGAAGCCTAGGACTGGGGACACCCGTTCTTTGCAGCGGCATTAAATAGGGACTCTAGAATCGGGGCCCAGAACGAGGGATCTGACTTAAATAAATCAGGGGAGATCCCGTCTGATCCTGTAGCTTTATTAATAGTTAACCCTAGAATCCCTTCCAAAATCTCATTCATGCTGAAGCTGATCACAGCGTCCTTCCTATTTCTGGGTTCACTCCGGTGGAGCTCGAGCGGGCAATCAAACATAGTTTTAAAATGAAGTACCCACTCTTCCTCTGTGATATGGGCCACCATGCCACCCCCACCATCCTTATAGGTGTTCAAAATGAAATCCCGGCATACGGGGGCAGCCTAACTCTGAAATACAAGATGATGTGGGGTTACCACAGGGGTGAATATTAAAATCACCAGAAACCAGGAGGTCACAGGAACCTGGACTCAGATTTTTTTATAAATCCACCCAAGTTGCTAATATCACATTCCTCTGGCGGACAAGCCACCGAGTTATAAAAATGAAGAATTCCCCATCTAGTGTCCCCCCTAGTTGCTGAGTGCCAGAATTCCCTGATGTGGAGATGAAATCACCTGTAGTTTACAATCCACAGCCACGGAAATATAGGTAACCTAGCCACCCCTTGGCCTGCCACTCACAGAGGGAGTGGCCGGAACAAAGATTGCCTTGTAGCCTTCTAAAAAAAGATTGCAATCCACTGACCATGTTTCTTGTAGACTAATTATGGTGTATCGTTTCACAAAACGTACCCATCGAGGATCTTGCAATTTATTAGCCAATCCAGCTATATTCCAAAATAGGAAATTGTGGGGCCTCACACCTACAAGCTTCAGGGCTGGTTCCTTTAAGGTCTGGGGGAATCTAGCTGGTGAGGGACCTGGAGTTACAGGAGCCTGTAGTCAATCGCAGTTCTCCAACCCAGATAGAGCTGAGAATCTATTTTCTAGCTCTAATGATTGAAAATTATGTAGCCGTCCCTCATCTTTGCGGGCATAAGCTGGGTTGGAGCGCTGTTGCTGGGGAACTAGTATATTTGACCAACCTCCTAGTTGGCGTGCCCTATAACCATGCTCTGGCATCTCCCCATGGGGAACTGGCTTATAAAAATAACCCAATGGGAAAGCCTTGATAGCAGAACCAGTTAATGGTGTGAAACTAAAGTCCCTGGATAAAATGCGCCCGACAGTGAAGGGGTTATCAAAATTTACAATAATACAATCTCCACTGTCCATTTTACGTGAGTTCCCTACCCAAATAACCCTGCATGCCATTAGGATGCTTTTGGTTACACGATGGCCCAAAGTGGTATTTTGTGAGAACCAATGAGTGAGTTTGTTCTTTAGTTGCCCAAAATCTTTATTAACCATGGTTGTGAGTGAAGGTACATTCCCCAGTACCACTACATATGGGGTAGATTCAGGTGGAAGGTCTATTGCTGGGAGGTTCAGAGTATGATGATCCCTTCTCTCCGGCTCCCTTACCGTATGGGATCTAGATGATCCTTCCCTACTAAGGGGAAGGCAGGAAATCGCCCCCACGTCAGGGCCACTAGGCCCATTTGAGTTACACCTGTTCTTGTCATGTGTGTCACCATTAGCTATAAGTCTTACAGTGGACCCACCCTCTGTCCCCTTCTGGGTGTCTCTTTTTCCCATCTACACTGTATCAAGTATCTTGATAGGTGTGGACACTGCCGGGGTAGCTATGGGGTTACGGCCGGTAACCCCCTCTAGTTGGGCTAACCTCCCTTCTATTGCACTTAATTATTTTAAACATGGGATCTAATAGCATGGGTAACATGGTCTTTAACCTTATCCAGAAGTTGCCTTCCTCGGGAACCTCAAGTAATTGCCCTACCATAGTATGATTCGTAGAAAGTGAAATACCCTCCCTATCAGCACTTAGGGGCGGAATAGGTGATGGGGGCCTGCCATGACTTCCCTGACCCGATTTTGGTTTTGTACACCCTCGGCCCTTTTTTTTTAAGTGGAGGTTTCATTATTGCAGGTTGTTTGAGCTTGGCCATCTGCCCTCTGGTGGTCGCCTTTGATTTCACAGGAGTGGGATCATGCTCCTTTGGGGGACAAAGACCAGGGTTTGTTGTTGTAACTGGGGGTACAGATAGAGATAGAGATGGACTTGAGCTGGCTGTGGACACAGCCTGGCTGATTGTCAGCAAAGGCTCGGGAAGTGCAGGAGTTAGGGAAAGTCTGCCTATCGGGGATTGTGGATCAAGAGAAAGCCTTTGTTCTGTCAATTGTATTTCATGCATGAGGGCAGATTCTGCCCTCAGAATGAAGGCATCTAGTGTACCAACCACACTGTTCCCCGTGTTCACTTTCCGCTTGCTCGTGGTTATTGTACAGTGAACACCCTATAGATAATAACCTGGTCATTAAAAAGAAATAGCCCTGTAATTGTTAGCCAGTTACTTAGTGTAGGATACAATGGACGAAATGCAGCATGCAATTTGCAAAAGGCAGGTCAAGGCTAAAACACACTGTACTTAGATAACTAAAGCAAAACTCCGCAAAGCTGTTATAGCAATCCCCAGAAAAGTGCAGAATGCATTGTAGTTCCGTAATTTGAGGGTCTGGTTTGGTGGTTCCGAACCTGTTCAATAAAGGTTGTCGGAAATAGACGATTTTGGTACCGCAAATTACGAGTGCGGTATATATGAGTGTTTTCGTATTAATCGATCAATGAGAACACTACGTATTCATGGATTTCGTTTGAACCCTCTGGTTCCATTTTGTGTGCGGCAGCCATTTTGTGTAGTTGCCCTCACATAGGCCGATGACTACGGCCGAACAAGTCCTTGAGACACGTACACCTTAGTTGACTTCTGATGACCTGGCCGAGCTGACTCCCTTGCTCGAGTCCGACCTCGCTGAGCCAGTTCCTTGTTAAGCAGCTGGTCAGATAAAGATCAAAGAGCAGGACATGCCCGAGCTTATGGTACACTGCACCCACCTTTCTATCTTGCTTCCAATCTGTTTCTGTTCCTTCCTTTACGACATAATCACTGATTTGGGTTGAGGGTTTTACGATGGGTTTGTCCGGCCTGAGCGAACAAGAATATTGGAATGTGCTTGGTCATTTCTGGTGGGCTGGACAACGGAAAGTGGGATTGTCGTCATACGTTACTTTCAAAATGTCACATTTCTATTGGTCAGTTTTGTATGAACCCAATGTTAATTTGGAATGTTGCCTGAGGCTTGATTTTTGGCATAAAAGACCATGCTCCGCTCATCGAATTTGTGCAGTCTCTAGCGAACCACCTGTGTTGTGCTTCGTAGACCTCTGTTCCTGGTTGCAGCCAATAAACTTTGGTCTTTGACGTCATCAAGGAGTATCCTGTGTCTCTATTTGCCAAGGCAGGGGAACTCGAAGGCATTGGGCGTTTTCCCTGACGCCGCTGGGTTCTAAAACCCGGTCCTTCAGCATTAAGAAAATAGTCAGCAGCATCTAATGAAAACAGTTAATCAAAGGGATAACGCCAAAGTGCAGTGCAAAGTCCAGGCACACAGGACAAAGTCTGTAGACCAGTATAATTTATAGCAGCAAGCATGGTATAAATAGGCAGTTCGCAACTCATTCAGCGTGGCAGAGGGACAAAGTCTCTACTGCCCAGGAATAAAAGTTAAATATCACGAAACAGTACCTGTAGAGCAGGCCATGATAATAGATAAAAGGAGGGTGGCCCTGCCCTGCCTCTTCCTGGCGATGACGGTCAAGGACGGGCCCGCCCTTGGCCCGCGCTTGTCCTGCTTCGCGTGAGGGTGCGCTGGATTTGAAGGCCTCTGTCGCCTTTAGATGACGCCCACCACTTGCGCCGCTCCGAGCCTGCTGGTCCTTGTAGTCTGCAGGCTGCCGTTCCACTCACGGCTGGAGCCCGTGACAGTGCGGCGTGTGCAGGGTTAAGCTTGCCGTTCCCCTCATGGCAAAGAGAAGCGCCAGGTGAGATGTGGTGCTGGTAGCTTAAATGCCATTCCCCTCACGGTAGTGATTAATGCTTGTAGCGCGTCCCGCTGCGCGTGAGGGCGCGCTGGATTTGAAGGCCTCTGTCGCCTTCAGATGACGCCCACCACTTGCGCCGCTCTGAGCCTGCTGGTCCTTGTAGTCTGCAGGCTGCCGTTTCCCTCACGGCTGGAGCCCGTGACAGTGCTGCGTGTGCAGGGTTAAGCTTGCCTATCCCCTCATGGCAAAGAGAAGCGCCAGGTGAGATGGGGTGCTGGTAGCTTAAATGCCATTCCCCTCACGGTAGTGATTAATGCTTGTAGCGCGTCCCGCTGCGCGTGAGGGCCGCGCTGTAGTTGAAGGCCTCTGTCGCCTTCAGATGACTCCAACCACTTGCGCCGCTCCGAGCCTGCTGGTCCTTGTAATCTGCAGGCTGCCGTTCCCCTCACGGCTGGAGCCCATGACAGTGCGGGTGTGCAGGGTTAAACTTGCCATTTCCCTCACGGCAAAGAGAAGGGCCAGGTGAGGTGCGGTGCGGGTGGTACTTTAAATGCCGTTCCCCTCACGGCAGTGATTAATGCTTGTAGCGCCTCCCGCTGCCTGTGAGGGAGCGCTGGATTTGAAGGCCTCTGTTGCCTTCAATGGCGCCCACCACTTGCGCCGCTCCGAGCCTGCTGGTTCTTGTAGTCTGCAGGCTGCCATTCCCCTCACGGCTGGAGCGTGTGCAGGGTTAAGCTTGCCGTTCCCCTCACGGCGAAGAGAAGGGCCAAGTGAGGTGCGGTGCGGGTGGTACTTTAAATGCCGTTCCCCTCACGGCAGTGATTAATGCTTGTAGCGTGTCGAGCTGCGCGTGAGGGCCACGCTGGATTTTAATGCCTCTGTCGCCTTCAGATGACGCCCACCACTTGCGCTGCTCCGAGCCTGCTGGTCCTTGTAGTCTGCAGGCTGTCGTTCTCCTCACGGCTGTAGCCCGTGACAGTGCGACGTGCGCAGGGTTAAGCTTGCCGTTCCCCTCATGGCGAAGAGAAGGGCCAGATGAGATGTGGTGCTGGTAATTTAAATGCTGTTCCCCTCACGCCAGTGATTAATGCTTGTAGCGCATAACAGAGTAGTAAACAGGGTTGGTCTGGGATTAAAAATCGGCACGGGCACGCTAATAAAAAGTGGCCCACATTTGCATATTGCCTTTCTGCAAAACGCTGTTTCTGTGAAACTTTATAAAAAGGGGGTGGGGGGTAAAAAATGAACGGATTAGTTTACACTGGTCAAACACACCTGAAAACAAGTAACACCACTTTTGCTCAGGCCCCCGGCCCCCGCTCAAAATGCATATATTAATGGGCCGGCCCAGCCAGAGAAAGGGAGTGACACCTTTGCCGTTGATAATAGGGAGGTAATGGATGCCCATCTACCTCCAAAAGGCCACTCAGGCACCCACTGGACCTCTGGCGGCATGGAACAACTCAGAAACTGCCCAAATCGGCTAACCCAGGCTGCTAAAAAAAGCAGCTCACAGCTTGAATTCGCATACCGACCCCATACCGGCCCCTCTGGCATTGTCTAAGTGCCTGCGTTACCAATCTGACGCTAGTAGTAAATGGCAATACGTGTAGCTACTATGGTTACTCATGGTGAGAGTTACAAATTACATCATCATTACAAATTACATGTTTAGATAAGTTAAAGTGATTAAGGTTGCACAAATACATATTACATATTTACAGAGTTAGAGCGGAAAGCTTGTTATAGCTCTCAAGAGTGTCATGTAACAGTCATGGTCACGCCATTAAATGTGAGGCTGAATGCCTCGTGGGGAGCTTGGCAAGGAGGGTTATTGAGAAAAATGTCTTGGGAAGAGAGGAGCTTTAAAGTCCATTTTGTAGATCCGGAAAGAGATGGGGTTGCAGAGCTTTGGAGATGCCAGGTTCCATATTCAAATCAAATTACCTGAGAAAGATTGTGCCACAAATCTTTACCTTTTGAAAGTTGGAGGTTCGAGCAGCAGATTTTCAGAATTTTGTGTAGGTTTAGAGCCACCTGATTTCTTGAGTTTGTTTGCTCGGTAGCAAGGGGGGAAGTAAGAATGGCTTTATGGGTGATACAAGCAGTCTTGTATATGATCCTATCTTCAATAGGAAGCCAGCTAAGAGTTATCAGCATAGGTGTGATATGATAATTTATTTTGGCCCCGTAGATGAAACACTCAGCTGAGTGCAGGATGGATTCTAAAGGAGCTAGTTGGGTCTTGGGGAGGCCTGCAAGAAGACAATTACAGAAGTTTAGTCTGGAGAGTACCAAAGATTTGACAAGAGTTTTCAGGATTTGCTCAGCAATGTTACATTGAATTCCCCAGGGAAGGCACAGTTAGTAGAGTGCATTATTTGCCATGGGGTTCATTTGGTATTGGAGGTTAAGGGCCTTATTATGACTACAGCGGTCCATCGGACTGCTGTAGCCACAGTGGGGGTCGTAGGCACCGCCACACATTCGGTCCGTCGCTCCATTACAACTTGGACATTAGCACCGCAGCCACTGCCAGGGATCAGAGATTCCTAGTGGTGTTGCAACGGTCTTGAGGCCACAATATGCTTGGCGGGGCCACTGCGGCTTGCCAAGCATATTAAAAGTTTCCTCACCACAACACTTTTCATATCAGTGTGACCGCCATGAAAAGTGTGGTTGTGAGGAAACAAAGGGGGCCCTATAGGGCCCCTGTTGCATGTGTGCCAGAGGATGCATACTGGGGGAGGGGGGGGCACATGTTGCGCCCCCCAGTCTTCATGCACACCAGTTCCTGCAAGGCATGGACATGACAGTCCATGCTCTGCTGGAACTGCCTTTGATGCTCCTATTGTGGGGATTTTTTCAATGTTACCCCCGTGGGACCACCAAAGAACCGCCTGTCAGAGACTTTAAAAGTCGTACTCTGAAGTGTTTTTTTATGACTTTGGTGGTCTCAGTGAGGGGCTGCGGCATGGCAGCCCTGCTCCGAGACCGCCAAAGTCATAATAAGCCCCAAAGTCTTTTGTTCAGGATGACACGTAGGGATTTGGCACTGTCAACATTGGTAGGTTTACTATTAAGAATGTTCAGATTATATAAACAAATTGAATCCACTCGTATGGCGGATGGGGTTCCCTACTATGGTTGGGAGCACCCGGTGTTGGTTAAATACCCCTCACACACCAAAAGGACCCTAGGTATCATGCTTCATCATTGGGGTCTTCGCACCCCTCTACGGGGTGCAGTGTGCTGCGACCTACGACTAAGCGGGAGCACTTTCCCAATGACTGTGTGGTGTGTGTGAGGGTTTGTTTTATGTTCGTGAGTGGTGAGGTTATGGAAGAGTGATGTTTAAAAAGTGCCTGACTCGTGGGGTAGCACAAAAGAATTTTAATGGGCACCCGGGCTGGCGCTGTTAAAAGGGGTGAAAAACGGAGGTGTTGGATGCAGGGCAATGTGCATCACCTCCTGTGTGTGTGTGTCAACATGTTTCGGAGTATGGAACTCCTTCTTCAGGACGGGGTACACAAATCCCCACCTTACTCATGTTTCTCTACTTTAAAAATTGTGTTATTTACAAAAGGGAGATATGGTGCAGGTTATGCAATGTACCTACAAAGTCAGGTTTCTTTTGTCGCTATTCAGCTGACCTGCAGAAGAAGGGGATACAATTTTTTTTGTGGTAATCCACTCCTCTGCGTCCAAAGGTGCAGTGACCTGTGGGAAAAATGATCAATAGGTGCGGGCTTCGATCTCTAGACAAAATGTCATTCTATGTGTGAAATCGTGCCTGGCGTGAAAAAGGACACTGACAAAACAGACAAACACTTAACATAAAGCACACACTCTATAAACTATCACACTTTAGAAAGTTAGCTTGGTTGCTCATTAATTCGGCTTTTCAGAGTAGTCATAAAATTAAGGATTGGTAGTTAGTGCAGTAAATAGTATGGAAAAGCAAACTTTCATGGGTTCATTTCAATGCCTCATGAGCCTCAGGTAACATAGGGGTCTTCGTGCTGAATCGCTACCTAAGGAGTAATACATAGTTTCAGTGTTCTCAAGTACTTACATTGTCGTCGGCTTTGCAATCTGGGTACCATTGTTTTTTACTCACGATGCCAAAGAGAGACTTCCTCCTGACTGCCCCGTACGATGCTCCGCTGAGAGTGGTGGTCTGCCGGGCGGTTCTCGTATTATATACTAAGCCTGATTGCCAATTATCCCAGTAATTGTTAATTAGCCATTTAGATGTGCCCATATATGGTCTATCCGTTGTCCGAAGTTTTGTCGCATTTGTGCAGGCCTGTCGGGTTGTTTGCCCATGAGCACTGGTTAGACGTGGCTCGGCGCATGCGCCTCATGACTATGTGACTGTACCCCTGCGTAGACGAGACATGTGTTTATCGTTATCGGTTGTATCGCGAAAAAGAAAAAAAAGATGCGTTCATCCCCACAGTATTAGTAGTGGTGATGTGACTCCATCCACTGATTATTTAGCCAGACAGTTAAGGGTGTTATTAGTGTGTATGAACCCTGACTATTGAAAGCACCAACTGTTCAGTTGTTCTCTTGTGATAATGGTTAAGTAACTTAGGGGTGTCTACAACACTAATACGCATTCGACCCGGGCCATGCGTGTTCAGACAAACACAATTGGGTTGCTATGATTCAAGTTGCCTACGATGGTTTCATGCATTAATCTAAGCCATGTGTGTGCGCTTTACGCCTCCCAATTGCGAACGGTTCACGGTTACCTCCTGGTTTGGGTCTGGTGTATGCATTTTGCTGGCTGATGTGGACCATGCATGGTCCTATATGCAAAATATTATACAAGGCACACTGTTTGGTCAGGATATTGAAATGCTTTATAGGGCAGGTTACGTTAGTTGGCCCCATGGTATTTCATCGTTGAGGCCTCTTATGTGGGTGCCCAGCCTGAACACCCAACGTTGTTCTTTCTCAAATAGTCCTGCTTCTGATGGTAATTTCTCTATAATGGTCCACGCAATATCATTGACACAGTGTTGTGTTTCCAGGAAATGGGTGGCCATCTTGGTGGTACTTTTGTTGCACCGTATGTTGCTTTTATGTTCATTCAGGCGTACCTTTATTGCCCTTGTGGTCATGCCTATGTACTCTAGGTTACAGGGACAGGTGATCATGTAAACTACATTTTTACTATTGCAGTTGGTCAATTTTCGTTGGTCCCACTTCGTGCCATTGCTGAATGTCAGTTGTTTGCTCTTTTTTGTAAGGTGGCAACTGCCGCAGTTGCCACAAGGGTAATGGCCCTGTATTCCATGTGAGGCTAGTGGCAGTTGCTCGATTTGTTTGGGACAGGTATGTACAAGGATGTCCTTGAGATTTTTCCCTCTTTTGTGTGCGAACAGTTGTTTTTCGATCTGCAATGTCCCACATGTAAGGATCCGCCAGTGTCTATTTACGATTTTGGACACTTCGTTGGAGTGTGTACTATATGTAGTTACACATATGGGTCTTGTCTGTTCTGTGCTGGGTTGTACCTTATCATTTAGTAAGGCTTCCCTATTGTTATTCCTGGCCCTCTTCATGGCTGCATTTATGATTCTGTCTGGATACTGTCTCTTTTGCAGTTTAGTTTTCAAGTCTGATGCTTGCGACTTGTAAGCGGTCACGTCTGCAGTTTCTTCTCAAGAGGAGAAACTGGCCATATGGAAAGTTGTTCCGAAGGTGTCAGGGATGGAAGCTATCGTACCTGAGTAGGCAGTTTCATGCCGTAGGATTGAAGTGGGTTGTTGTTTTTAGAGCTCCATCCTCGTGGTAAATGTTCATGTCCAGGAAGACCAAAGATTCTCAAGCCCCTAGAAATGAATAGGTAGGTATTCCTTATTACCGAATCTCAATTACCGATTCGGTAATAAGGAATATTAAGGATTCTGTATTTTTTACCGAATCTTTACCTACATAGGAAATACTGATTTTTTAATAGCGAATCGGTAAAACTTGCTATTAAGAAATCGGTATTTCTCATTTACCTACATCTGGCTCTTAGAGGGAGACTTTCAGACTCACATAATCTGAGGTGTTCTTTATTCTGACCAATCAGGGATTAGGGAGACCATTGGGAGACTCAGTTTTTCATTGTTATTTCTTTCTTTCACTCCACTCTCCCGAATGTAAAATCGTTTACTACTGCAGCAGAACTTCTCTTATCAACATGGAAGCAGCTTGAATCAAAGCATCCTTCGTATGATGTTAAAACCGTCTGAAGAGTCGCTCTCAGGGTAGGTGGATGCTGCTTGTTCAACAACTTGGCAGCGCCTCCTCTGTTTCATTCCTCTTTCCTGAGACAAATCCACAGGTACCCAATACTTTACGATACTCATGGCACACCCATTTTTTCTCATTTTAGGATTTGTCCCACTTTGTTCTTCCCTTCCTTATTCATCCAGTTCTTAGCAACAACCCTTTGAATCAGTTGCTGTGGATCGACTACATCCTCCTCTTTATTTAATTTTGATTGATAGCGCAGGCTCCCAGTTTCCAGTTAAATGTAGAGTCCTGGATGCACACTCTAGAGCTGTGAAACTACATACAAGTTGGGGGTACCGCCCATCCTGACATTAGGTATGAGACTCTCCCACACCATCTGCTCTGCCTCATTAATTATTTTTATGTTTAAAGTCCACCGGAGGTTGAGGTGAGTCAGATGTTTATGTTTAACTTGTTTAAACTAACAGAAGGTAATTTACCTTAATGTTTCTCAAACTGTTGCCCATGGGTTTTAAAATCTTTAGAAGCATAATCAAAATGTTGGTCGTGCTTCCTCTCCAAGAAAGAATGGTGAAATATGGAGGGGGTGATGGACTTCACACTGTGCTCAAGGGCTTTCATTTACTGCTAAACAAGGACCTAATTTGCCACCTGAATGTAGATTGTAGAAAATAGTAAATACATTTGGTGATAAAGTAGTGAGGTTTGGCCTCTCCTTGGATGTGTCTGTAAAATTGGCCTTTTGTCATGACATTTTTTCCTGTATTTTGACCATTTGTCCTGAATTTTTGCCCTGAATTTTAACCCTTTGGCCTGCATTTTTTAAAAGACTGTTCAGAATTTGGCTCAATGCTAGGTGGTTATCCTAGATGATTGGCCTTGTCATCGTTTATTAGAGACTGCACCACTGGCAACAGTTAATCTTCAGTTGCCACACCATGTATGTCCCTTGTGTGAACCTAGAAGAGGGCCTGCTTTGAATTGTTGGCACACATGCATGCCCTCTGTCACTGACACCGTATCCGCACATGAAGATATTGGGGTGATAATAATTGATCAGGGCGTTGCAATTTATCAATATGGTGTCAGCATTCTTCCATTCCTTAGGTTGTCATCTGTGCACCACATTCCTAAACTGAAGAGTCTCCTGCACCATAAGGTGAACAGAATGGCGAGTTTTTTTAGTTTTTTTAAAAATTGAAATGTAATTACTTCCCCACTTTTGAGTGTCGTTTCTCACAGCTATCCCTCTTAGGAATCAAATGTTTTCTCTTACCCACTGTCAAGTCCTTTGTTTTCACAGTGGACACTCGGCGGACACCTCTACAATGTAATCAAAGCCTCCCATTGCCATCTGCGTCATCTTCAGGAAGAGAAACGATCCGTCTGCCCCCGAGGACTTCAGAGAAGAGGTACCAGTTTTGGTGTTCGTTGATCGATGATGGTAATGGGCACATTAAAGGTTTGCCCAAAGTCTCCCTGGACCGTTTCATAACTTCACGACCAGACCTTGGTGCAACGGCCCCTTGTTGGCCTTCCTAGCTATGTATCTATTTATTAATGTTGTTCTTTAGAGCTATATACACCCAAACGCGTCTCTTAGCACTGCAGGAAAGCAATTCTAGGGAGGGAAAAAAGGCATGGCTCTACAAAGATTTAGAAAAGAGTCAAGATTATTTCCTTCGGCTTTTAAATGAACGGGGGTAGTTGCGACATTAAGTTCTCTGAAAGCTCGCTCCAATTTGAGCCTAAATTTGGACACAATGAAAGATGGTTCTCTACTGAAAGAAATTTACGAATTGGCTGGAATAACTGCATTTTTGTGTCTAAAAACATGGTTGTAAGGAGCGCTACACAGGATGCATAACGAGTTAATACAAATCTTTTTCTTGCTAGCAACTAGTGAATCTGTCTCAAAAATGAGAGACAGCATCAAATGTCTTCAGACCTAAGAGTATGCAGACCACAGTATTTTAGCTATATTGGTGTCTATGCAGAGACTTTTATGGCCAGACCTTTGTAGACATAATTGTTCAAATCTAAATGGGGATGAGCAAAACCATCTAATGTATTTATTTAATGACTGAAGCTAAGAACATGTTAAATTCTACACAGGAAATAGGAAAGCAACATTTAGAAACGTCTGCTACCTGATTAACAACATATAAATCGTAATCTACCTGGACTCACAATCTTTTCACTACCTTAGAACGCACGGGTCAGATACTCATAGTGTTGGGCCAAAATGCTTCACTCCATAAACTGATCATGGTTTGAGAGATTACTTTTTCAGGTTTAGTATGGGCCCATTTCAAACGGTTACCATTCATCCACCATCAGTAGTAGTCCAAGGTCCGAGGAAACTACACGGGGAAAACTCCACACCCTCCTCCAACCTGATGTCCAGCACGAATGGGGTATTGTCTGCATATAGGATGAAGGTCAAATCCAACCATGGCGCAGACAAGCCAGAGAAGACACATACAAGTTGAAAAGGAGGAAGAGAGAGGCAAACCATGGCATTGCTCAGGAGAAAGAACCTGTCGGAACTAGCTGGACTTTTGTTAGTCAATAATGGCTGAAATCACTGCAAAACCGCCGCCCCTTTTAATATTAACTTCAGTCTGGTTACTAGTATCTGAGGCCAAAGGCCCTGATAGGTCTAACCGTATCAGGGCTTCAGCACCACCTTCATCAGCCACCATAGGCAACTCGCCCATTACTGTGTTGACAACTAACCACCTATCCATGAAGGGTCTACACCCAACCCAGTAGTAATCCAGTGGGGCACAAAGTGCCACAAATTCCAGTAACTGCATCATTACCAGGCGCCTCAGGAATTTGGCTGGATATGTCAAAAGCAATTTAGGATGAAAACATGCAGGATCCTACACACCCAGGGTAGACTTTACTAACCTTAGCTGAACCATGTTGTTTTTTTTTTAAGTCAGCTCGTACTCTCCTGCTAATGAGAGGAGTGTTGATCCTTAAAAGAGGGGGGGGCAGATTGCTTCTTTCGTCATAAGTGGAACTTTGCATGGTTACAGATCATGGTGGGAACTAAGCAGCGCTTACTTATTGTTTCTCACACTCAGAGAGCGGTAGTCTTGGGGTTCTCCCTGCACCACCCCTAACCTGAAGGCAAATCGGTTGGTCTATATTCTTAGGGTTAATATATATTACCGTATATATTTTACTGGAAAAGCCCACAGTGAGCAATTATTAAAAAAAATCTAGGGAACGAATGATCTCTTATGGATGTTGTAAAATAAAAATAAAGTCATCAAAACCTACTGGGAGTTTAAATCATGTTCATTAAAGCAGAAATAGAAACAAATAAGCACTTAATGACACACTGCTTCACCTCCCTGGGTCATTGAGCATGTAAAGCTGACCTATCCCACAATTCATACTTTTTTATGCATTGTTAAGCCATAAACAGCAATGGAAGAGATACCCCTGATAAAACTGAAACGCAGTGGGAGCTTCAGCAGGTGCTGAGCTTTCTCATGAGAAGCACTGAGAGGACCTAGAATAGATACAGTAATATATACCTTTTCTTAGGCGCTGAGCTAGTCATTACTGAATCCTTACTTGCAAGTACCAATGAGAAAAGGAGGCTAAATATGCATGAAGTGCAAGTTCAGTGCAGGTTTAAGAGTAGCATGGGAATACAAAAAGGCTGAAATTAAACGAAGTGGCTTTACCATTAAAAGGGATATGAATCAATGTAAGTTTTTAAAGGCAATACAAGGTCTCAAAGCTAAGGGATGTAAGGGGGAGTCTACTGTTCTAAGTAGTTCACACTGTGAATTTTCATTGATAAGAATTTTACTGAACTAATATGTACTAATATGTACTATTTTCTGCTCCAAATAAATGATACTATTCCCTATGTTGATTAGGAAGCAGAGCTGCGTTTCGAGCATCATAGTTCTTTCTCATAAAAAAATGTCCAACAGACATCCTTCCTGTGTAGGAGGATCTTTTCCTGTTTTAGTTCTGATGTAAACCATTTACAGTTTAAACATTTTGCTTGTAATTTGTTTCTTCAAAAGGTGTTAACTCAGCTAATGAGTAAATTGAAAGAATTAATGGCATCTAGATGAACTTCTGAGTTACCGTGATGACCTCAAAATATTTCTGCATCTAATTAGCAAAAATACGATTGGTAATTTATATAGTCTACTGTAGACATACTGGTCTAAGACAATGCGTTATTCAGATTTTTAGGAGTATCCCAAATGCATACTTAGAAATTACATTAACTGATCATCAGGCCGTGAAACTTGAATAGGCATTGCCAGACTGACTTTTTTAGGTACTCTAAAAATGACATCATCAGTGTAGCTAGCCTTGTGCCAAGGTCCCATTTTCTTGGCTCCTCCATCAGGCAAAGAGAGTCTTCAATATCAATTAATGGGTCTTAATTCATGCCAGTCCCTCCTAAACTCTTAGAGCACTCGCACAACCAGGAGTAAATCTTGACTTTTTCTGGATATTCGCCTAACAATAACTAAAACCCCAACCAAACTCCTGCAGCGCTGAGAGTCTGGCATTCACTACCAGAAATAATTTGGCTTTCACCTTCTTTCGAACCCCTCTTTAAGGAGTAAAACACTTGTCTCTTTCATTTCTGTCTAATGCATACTCTATGCCCCTCTATTCCTCACCTACCTACTAAAGTATGAACCACATATTGATACTATTGATATTTTTATCTGTTCTCCGATTATTTTGCAAAGTCCTATGCTTCTCACAAGGATAGTTCATCTATAAGGAAATACCTGAATAAATACATAAGAACAAATATGTCAGGTCCACTCACAATCCTGACATATTTGCCTCCTTCTGTTACTTCTAAGTTTGTGGCCTGTTTTCATTTCCCATTACAATTACAATTTCCCAAGCTAGCAGTGCTGCTGTTTTTAATTCCCCAGATTGTGGTGCTGGCATCCTGCAGCACTACACATTTGTTAATAAAAAATAGGGTATTGGAAGCACAGAAAAATGCAGGTTACACAGTTACATAGCACAAACGTGTGTGATTGTGTGTATGTATGTGTTCACACGCATTAGCACATTAAAGCCAGACCTGTTTACTCCGCCACTGCTTGGCGTTTTAAGATGTGGAACTAACAAGAGAACCCCTGCCACTGCTCATGAGAAGAATTAAATGGCCAACATTTTTGGAAAACAATGAATAGTGTCTCCAGGAGTTGTTGCACAGTTCTTCCAAACTAACATAGACAAGGGACTAGAGGAGCGTGTCTATGCTTCTGTACCCCGATGGACCTTGGACTAACAAAAGAGAGCATGGGTGAGGGGGCTGCTTCAGCACTCAAACTTCAAGAAACGTATTACTAATTCGGTAACCAAATTTCTTGGGTAAAATGCTTACTATCCTGTACCAATATTATATTTTGCCTCTGGTTTCAAAGTCCAGGAGAAATGTGCTTAGTGAAGTACACTCTATTGGCCAAATGAGACTCTAGTTGCACAGCTGTTTCAGGCTTTCTCCAAAATGAATATCACAGCGTAATGCTTCCGAGTTAGTTAACCACAGGCTCCAGATTCAGAGCACCGAAGTGCCCCCATTATTAACGTCTACATATAGAAGGATTTGACGTAGAAAGTGAACCGCCATGTGCTGATCGTCTCAACAAATCTGATCGTGACTTTCAAGGCATGGAAACGGACATGGAGTAAATATCCCTTGAATCCACCAGCTGGTTGCAGGGAATAGTAGTAAGGGGGGAGGGGAGGGGCGGGGGCATCCTAGACTCCCACCCAGCATGTATATCATATTTGTGCCCTGGTCCTGCACAATATTTCGGATTGAACTGGGATTCCTGCATCTCTGTTGACAGTCGGGAGATTAAAGATCTTACGTTCACTACGTTTGATTGATGGGAACGTATTTACAAGTGGGTTTGAGTAAAGGTGAGAAATGTAATTCCGTGCTGTGTGAAAGGGGCACTTGCTTTTCTCTCCTGCACAAAAACGGGCAACTCAACCCACAGATTAGATGGATCGACCTGCTTTCTGCATTGTAAACTGTAGTCTGTGCCTGGTAACAGCAGTCTGAAAGTGTAAAGACACAGCTGCTATAAGGTGTAATAAAACATCAGCAACTGAGAGTTGTACAATGCATTACCTGTCATGACCTTCGCTTGCCATATTCCCTTGCAACAGAGTCCTCACAAGGTCCCTCACATGAGGCACCAGTGGAGTGGAGGAAGGGCAAACTTGCAAAGCTCCAGCAAAAATTTGTGTATATTCCATGGGAATTTGCAGAATTATTGTAAGAATGTGAGCAGTTATTGCAAGAATTTATAGATCCCATGCACGAGCATGATTTAGTGTATGGTGGTCTTTATTCGCCCGTCAAGGTGGAAGAGGACAATACTCCTGCCACCTTGATGGACAGAAGACCTCTGATATTTACAGAACTCGACGGCTCAGAGGTGAGGTCTGAACCTTCAGAGGAACCGCAGTCACGATGATGGCTAGCTGTTTTGACGGCCAACCATCAAATATTTTGTTTTTTCAAAAGTGTGAAATTGTGTTTTAAAAACAAATAACTAATGACTCCTACACACTGAGTTTTTGTTGTTTGGGTGTAAGGGTCATTATATTCATTTTTAGGTTTGTCACCTCTGAGTTTTCCCTGCAAGATATGGACAGAAAAAAGGATATCAGACCATCAGCTCTCAATAGGGTGGTCAGTGGGATGCCATCACTCCGACAGCTAGAACTCCATCAAACCGTTGGAGTAAGCTTTCCATTGACTGAACCAACAGGGGCATTGCTGGCAAAATGCTGACTGTGTGCCCAACTCTAAATAGATTGGGACAGCTGAGAGTTTGTCAGAGAGGGTACTCCATTATGTTTGTTGTGTAGAACCCTGTAGGCCAAGCTCAAAGTCAAGCCCCAAATCTTGTGAGAGCGCCACAAAACACATCAAAATCGCAGCCATTTTGGGCTCAGCATCTGCATTTGAAGTGTGCCTCCTTTGAAGCCTGTGTATGTCTTAGAAGCTTCCTGCGCAGATGACCTCTCCTGGCTTGATGCCGCAGAGTGAGGCGTTCCAAAATCAACGGGTTCCAGAGCATTCCGGACTCCAGTGATTTCAGTGCATGCTTCAGGTTTAGGAGCCTCCTTGGTTGTCTTTGCTTTCATCCCTGCAATAGAGGTGATACCAAGACACAGGGGTTAGAAACCAAAGCCAAAGTACTCTTGCTGCAGCAATACAGGGTACAGAGCAGAACGTCGCTGGCGCTGAAGAGAGGCACCTCATGCATTGCCGTGCAAGCACTCAACAAGAGGGGAAATGATACATCAAACAGGAAATAGAATCAGGTAAAAACAATCATTCTCTGGGCAGAGTCAAAGCAGCTTGATGTATCTTTTAAAGAATTAGTAACAAAGGGTCTACCTCACAGGCTTAAAAATGGCAGTTACTGAATCATATAACATTAGCCTGAATGCTTTGTTCAAGCACCAGGTACTGTACTTCCATAATTCCTAGAACTCTTTTTGAGAACGTCTTTGTTTTAGTGACACCTCTACTTCTTTGTTTGAGTAGGGCAAGCTCGTCACCACTGACGTCATTCAGTTGAGGATTTGTCAGTAGGAGGGATGGGGGGTACCTACTTTCCCATTAATCACAGTTGCCAGCAGTCACTCATGCAAGCTATACCACCTTTTCCTATATTGCTTTATCGAGAGGGGTGGATGTGAAGTGAGGGAGTCACGGCTGAGGAGGTTAGGTACCTGAGACCACATTTCAGAGAGTGTCCGGGGTCACAGCAGACATTTGCACCTGTGTTTTTTCACCCCACGTCACTTTAATCCAACAAACGACCGACGATTCTTATCAGCCCCTTCCTGAAATACGTGTTGCTCTAGCGTACATTTTGTGCATGTAGTCACAGGGGGGCATTCCCTCATTGAAGGAAGGCATTTCGCCCTGCACCCACACTGTATTACAGGCAAAGGCGCTGGGGCAAACACTCTGTCAGGATCCTCACTAGTTGTGCACTAGATGTGAAGTGTCACACAGTCAATGTGCCCCTGAAGATGACCCTTGGAAATAGGCACAGTGGTCTCAGGGACCCCTCAGGCGTTCCTTCTCAGGATGATGCAGCCACACACAGTGCACCTAACTGTGAGAGGAAACCTGCCTCTCCTGAGAGGTCTGCCATTTCCTCTGTATTATAAGATTTTCGACACTATGCTGTTCGCTGTGCAGCCTCAAGTTAACACCTTCATTTCTAGGCATGGCGTTCGCATTTATTTGTATAATATACTTACTTATACTGGCATTCAGCCAGCCTTCCTCAGCCATATTTTTCTTTCCCCCACTGCATCATGGAGCATGGGGCAGTGAGTGAGACAAATTCAGACATTGGCTAACTTCACTGTGAGTGACAGCCCTCTGCGCTTTCACAAAGAACCCATCCACACACTATGGGCTCCATTAGGATGACGGGCGGACAATGTCCGCCCGCCACTCTATCGTAGAACGGGACCGCCCGCCATAAGGGCGGGGGTCCTGTGGGGGGAATTAGGATGTGCCCGCCACAGTGGCGGGCACATCCTGTAGTTTTTGCATTGTGGCGGGCGGTGCACTCTGCACCGCCCGCCACAATGTAAAAAATGCTGTTTTGCATTTGCATATGCAAAGCGGCAGGCACCGCGCGGTGCCTGCCGCTTTGCGTATGCAAATGTGGGGGGTACCATAGGTACCCCCCATGTGCCCGCCAGACAGTGGCGCCAACCTGGGGCCCCTGCAGGGGGCCCCCGCAGCAATCACCGCATGCCTTTCCGTGGCGGCATTGCCGCTGCGGAAAGGCCTCTGCTTTTTGCCATTGTAATATGGCTGGCGGTGTCCATTGGACACCGCCACCATATTAATCTATTACCGCCGCGGTCGCAAGCCGACCGCAGCGGTAAAGTGGCGGACGGTCTTTCCGTCCGCCGCTGTCCCCTCCGCCATCCTAATCAGGCGGAGGGGAACACGAGAGTGGTTGTCGGGCGGATTGCCTCCGCCTGGGTGGCGGTGGCCACCACCACCCTGGCGGAGGCAATCCGCCCGATATCGTAATGGGGCCCAAAGTAGTTTCCTTAACTACCAGAGACAACTATGTATTGTGTGCTTTTTGAGACCATACAGATATTTTAGCTAATTGTCAGAACCCCTTTCAGAGGGCCAAGGGGCACGCTGGAGCTACTGGGTTCAACCACGGTGGTTCAGGCCTTTTACTCCTGATGTCATAGGGCCTGACGTATTATGCAGCCTGAGCAACTGGCACTCTGCACTCAGCACATGACTGTCAATGGTAACTGTGGACGAGCAGTCAAAGGCTTCCTCAAGGGGAAGTGTACATACAGATTAGTGAACCCGGCTCATAACTCAAAGTGCATGAAGTACTGTCAATAAATCAATGTCCAGTTGAATACTTGATTTTATATGAAAATGAAGTATCTTATGTCTAACTCTACACATGCAAAGGAATAACGACATTAGTAAGGAACAAATAAATTCTTCGAGGTAGGGGCTCTTGTATTTGTCATGCAAATCCCTGTCCCACCCTCATCCTTTAAAGTGGTCAGGGTTCGTCCCAATTCACTGGTGGCTGCATCCAGGGAATGCTCACTAGTAGGCCGTACTCAAGAGTTTGCATTTGAGTCTTAGCAATTAGTCAAAGTATCTATAGTGATGCAGCGCCTTCAGCAACTAGTCCCCTGGGGACTAACAGGCCTGATTCAAGTCCTACTTGCTGCTGTAGCTTGGAAGCATTTAGCATGTCTGTGTGACCGCAGGCCTTCACTAGCTCTGATCCTGTTTGGCAAAGTTGGGCTTTGCGACAACACCCGGCAGATGCAGACTCTCTCGTAAGCGGTGCTGTCGGCTTTCGCCAGTGATCAAATATGATCCCAGTCTGCGGAGATGCAGTGAATCTCCCTCACATGGGTGAGGGGGTTGGGGGAGGATTGGTCTACCAGCTACAGATGATAGCCCAGTGAGGGTGCAAAGTCTCCCTCTGTGTCCTCCAAGGTCCTCGGGGGTCGATCATGGGCAGATTTGGATTTGTGGGGCTTGACCCATTATTTGTAGCCTCACTCTTCTTCCTGACAATGCCCCAAACTCTTTGGCAACTTAATTTGGCAGCCCCTCCTGGCATACAGGGTTGCCACGGTACTTCCAGACACAACTCAGGCTCCTATAGTGCAATTGTCTATGCCACAGCAGCCCTTCATGGCATAGAGGGTCATGGCTAAGGCATTCACCAGTCCAGGTGTGCTGGTCATACAATTACTTCAAAGGGGGCCCCCTCGGGCATACTGGGTTACTGCAACAAGGCAGTACAGGAGTAGCGCTCCCGTGTACAGAGCCTGATGCACTGCTTAGTCCATGGGAGCCCTCTCCTGGCATATGGGGGTTGCAGAATCAATCCTACACATGAGCAATGGCCCAATCAGCGCCCTGACGGATCCTCACACCTTGCACAGGGAGTCCTCTTGGTAGAGCTCCCCAATGTACCTCACGCCCTCCAACGCTCTCCTTTTCCTTACAGGGCAAACTGATTTTGGCAAGCAGGCAGGCACTGGTGCGCCATGCTCTAGGGCAGGTGGTCTTGGTTACCCTGGGTGGTGTCTCCTCACACAGTAGGAAGACTAGCAGACTTTGGTCCCAGTGCTAGTCACAGACAGATGTCTTGTTGTACTTCTCCTCACACAGCCCATCTAGCTGCTTGGTAGATCACAAATAATGGGGTCTCATCCTCCCCTCCTATAGTCCATTTCCACACATAAAAATGTGATTTAGGGTCGGAGTCTTTGAAGCAGCACAGTAAGAAAGGAACATGGATTCCCCCATAGGCAGATACAAGGCCATATTTATGATGAAATGACGCAGCGCAGCAATACACCTAGCTGTGATGCATAACGGGGAAAGGACAGGAATGCACTGTATGTAACACAATACAGCACATTCCTGCCTTTTTCCCACTATGTGCTGCCTACCACTAATGCAGACACTCTTTCACCATGGTGCAAGGGTGCCTGCATTGTAAGCAGGATTGTTTTTGTGCAAGAAGGAACATCTTCCTGTACTAAAACAATCGTGAGAGACATTGTACTCTTTCTATAAAGAGGAAAAGACAAGGAGAAATAAAGAAATGTCCTTGTTACACCTCCCCTGGGAAAGCGTAGCATTTTGGCACAGTTCCAGGACTACCAGTAATGGTAAATCTGGGAATGGGTCAAAATCCATGAGTGTTGCTTAGAAATGCACTTGTAAAATTCGTACCACAGAAGGGCCACAAAAGCACCTAAGGACCGTTTTTGCTCCCAAGGAATTTTCTGAAACACAGACTCATAAGTCTAAGAGGGATGTACAATATGAGGAATTTGAAGATTTCATGTTGAACTAAGACAGTAGCAACATATGCTTTGTTTAGCCTAACTTCTTGCCAGACAAGCCAGTGCTCACCAGTGGTCTGTGTACTGTAGAGCAGTGGTGGCTGCCGTGGAACTGGGAGGGTAGGTCGGGTGGATAAAACAAATAATAACAAAACTTACCTTATCCGCCACACCGTTGCACGGCTCTCCCGCCGCTGCACGCCTCTCCTCCGTCTGCTATGCTGGAAGCACCGGAAGCACCCAGGCTTCCGGACTCTCCCAGCCAATCACGAAGCTGCAGGAGCAGTGCTGTAATTGGTCTGAGAGTCCTGTTTGGGTGCTTAGGTAGTACCAGAGGAGGCTGGGCATGTACTACACGGGCTGTGCCACACAGCCCAATAAACATGGCAAGTGCGCATGACAGTTTGGCTGATCCTAGAGAGCTGGCCAAACCGTCATGTGCACTTAGAGGAATGCAAACCACTCCTACCACGCTCTGGCCTCACATAGCCCAGCCCGCCTGACTCCCGCACAGAAAAATGAAACGTCCTGCTATTATCATTTTATTTTTTGCCCTGTACAAATAGCAGTATTTCGACGCTCCGCCGCTGCTGTAGAGCAGAGTCTGGTAAGTACCCTGCAATAGCACACACTCTTGTGGTCAGGTTTATTTACTTGAGCGCACACCAACGCCTTTCACTGATACCCTTTGTAGTGGCAAAACAATAGGCCCCCGGGTAGTGGAGGGGGGCCAGGGATCCCCCTGTACGGCAGGGGCAGAAGGCCTCTGGCCTGAGAGTTCCTGGCTGGGTCCAAAGCTTGGTGGGCCCCCGCCATGTTCTTTGCAGGGGCCCCCTCACGTTTTGTTACGCCACTGACCCTTTGACTTAGGGATGGTTTTCTGCCTGTTATCAGAAGTGAACTAACAGACCTCTTGAAAGGTGTACCGGGGACAGTGGTTAATTTGTGGAAAAAAAAAGTGCCAGGCCCTCTTCAAGAGGCCACTGCAGCTTGCACTACTCAATGCTCCTATACGTGCCTCCAGTGACAGAATCAACACAACTACTAATCAACACACTACAAGGATGACATTTCAGACTATTCCTGACTCAAAAGCTACAATAATGGCTTGGGAAGCAGATATTAGTCATTTTTAATGTACACTGAATTAACAAACAACTGTTGCTGTATTAATCTCTAATTATATAAACAGTGCAGACAGTCACAAGTGCCAGTGTTGACAATTAAATTTAGTGCCGAGCACCAGAAACCACCGGCTCAAATTAGGCACTGACTGGGGGATACAGATGTGAGCCCACAGGAGGGGCATGCGCCTTGTCCGTTGTGGCTCGTACCTGCTATAGTTCAAGGCACACGTATCCAGTCTCTCACGCCTCCTGAAGCTGGGTAACCCACATTGAGGCAGACTTATGTCCCCCAAAATGATTTGAAGCAGAAGTGTGCCCTCACTATCTCTGCGTCTGTGCGACTGTCACTGGGCCTTGTCCCAGTTCTTAACGGATTGTGAACATTGAAGGAGTGTAATTCCGAGTTAAGTGTGTGCATAAGGCAGCAGGTGTGCAGCTTAGCAGGTGACTGGGTCTATTCAGGGGCGTAACACAGGCCCCCGCAGCCACCGCGGTGCGGATGCCCTGGATTTGCAGGGGGGCCCCTCAGCACAGTACTGAGGCCTGAGAGCTCCGGGTTAAATCCAGAGCTGTTTCACATGCTTGTACCAGGATCCGAAGGAAACTGAGAAGCAGAGGTCTACAATATGTTAATAGGGCACTGAGTAAAATGCAGTGTGTGTATGTCTGTGAATTGAATTCAATTTCCTGTTATTTTCCCATGTGTCTCCAGCTCCCAGTGTCTTGCTTCATCTCTTAGCACTTGGTGACCCTGGGTCAAGCATCAAATGCAATCATGAAACATTACCAATTTGAGCACAGTTGAGCAAGTAAAAAAGTTGTGCTCAGTGCAATAAAATGGTTCCATGATGAAATATCGATTACAAAAACACCGACCAACAAAAATATCGTCACAAAAGCATTGTCCACAAAAATATCGTCACTATATACTTAAACAAGGTTTTGCACAAATATCGATACTTTTTTATCGACTACATTAATTTCGTTTACACTTATATCAAGTACATAAATATCGACTACTACATTATCGACAGCCCTTGAAATAACATTACCATCTACACTAATATCGATAACACAAATATCGAGTAACTTAGTATCTATTTACATATACTAAAAATATCTCCTTCTTCTCTATAACCTTAAATACACAATACCTTCAACTATTTTACTGTTTTATAATTATTTAAATGATAAAAATGCATTTCTAACATATATCTATATACTATATATTTTATATATTTATATATAATATTTAAATAAACATTAGTAATATAAACGTTACCAAAAAGTAGAATACAATCTTTTTCAATTACTTTTATTAACATTTAACATATTTTAACATTTTTAACATTATTAACTATTATAATAAAACACATACAAAACATTTTCTAATATAAAGTAGAACAAAATAATTATTACTACAGGCTCATTAAAAAATAACGGTTTTCAAATTCAAACTAAGGTTCTCATCCAATGAATTTAAAATACATGTAATTGAACCAATCAAAATGAACAATTACTTAACTCACTACTATAAAAACAATTACATACTTAACTAAAATTACCATTTTTGGCCCAAACTTGGAGAAAAACGGTTACTTTGCTGAAGAGAAGAGAATACACACCTACAACAATGACTACAACACAGTCTACTACAACTCAAGTAAGTGAACTCCCATTTTATGTAGCATAAAAACCTCACGAAAAGTACCTAAACTCCATGATCTAAAGAAATACTCTCTCTTTTTTGTTAAATATAACTAAAACATCCTATCAACAACAGCCACAATAAATAAATAATTGAAAATATGAACAGCCTTATCAATTTCTACTTAGAAAAATTTTAAATAACTAGGAATATAGCAAACAGAAGTTCAAAAAGACTTGATATGTAATGAGCTACTAATATATCCAATTATAATAAATAACTATTATTAACTTTTTTTTCCAGAATATACAAACTTCATCTACCAATCTACAACTACACAAACAACATCTTCTACTAAATTAAGTAAGTATACCCACTGTGTGTATTAATAATCAGAAAGTAGAAACAATCAAGTATAAAACGATATAATTAATTACTACTATTCTCTACCACAACTACAGGACATTAAACAGTGAAACTCTGAATATAAGAACAGAAAACATCTGATTAGCTGAAAAACAACATTGTAAGTACATTTTTAAATTTCTCATTTTAGCCTAGACATTTAAATAAATGTTTATCACTTTTACTAAAAACACATATTTATGTCTTCACAGATCTACCTTAGACATGGCAGAAGGAGCTACTTTTATAACTTCTCAAAAGGGGAAAAGAATGCTGAGCTACATTGGTTATACGGTTACCTACACCCAAGAAAGAGTCAAAAAGAATAAAACCCATTGGAAATGTAGTAAATATTATTCAACTGCATGCTATGGTAGAGCAACTACTGTTGATAACAATGTTGTAAATGTACGTGAGCATAACCACCCACCCAATGTAACAGAAGTCGAAGTAAGAGAAGCACTAGAGACATTGAGAGAAGCTAGTATAGGCTCCCAAGAAACAAGCACCACTATTTTGAAAAATGTTTTAAGCAAAGTGCCAGAACATGTAACAGGACAGTTACCTTCAATCCCCAACTTGAAAAGATTAATAGCTAAAACAAAACGAGCTTCTGATCCAACTCCACCAGCACCTGAAACTTTTCAAGAGATTAAAATATATCCAGAATATACTATTACCCACAATGAAGATAAATTCTTAATGTATGATAACCAAAGTCATGATAAAAGAATTTTACTTTTTGCAACAAATAGCAATTTGCAAAAACTAAAATCGTGTGAAACATGGATGATGGACGGAACTTTTAAAGTTTGTCCCAAACCTTTCTATCAACTTTACACCATCCACGGTGAATACCAGGAAACTAATATCCCTTTAATTTATACACTGCTGCCAAATAAAACATCATAGATTTTACTGATAATTACTATCCACAAAGAATCATAATAGACTTTGAAATAGCTATGATTCAAGCTATACTTAAAATATATCCACACACTTCAATACAAGGGTGTTACTATCACTACAACCAAAGTATATGGAGACACTTACAAAAATCTACTTTAAGCATTGAATATTCAACAAACAGTAACTTTGCTTACCAGATTAAAAAGTTAATTGCACTGGCATATGTGCCAACAACGGAAGTCGCTAATTATTACAATTTATTACTTGACAGCCCTTTCTACCGCAGTAATGAGAAAAAATTAACTCCCTTCTTAGACTATTTTGAAGACACCTGGGTGGGAAGATTACATCGTTCTGGTCACCGCAGACAACCTAAATTCCAAATTCCATGGTGGAATGTGTATGCTAGTACTATAGCACAGAAAGCCAAAACTAACAACGCAGTAGAAGGATGGCATAATGCCTTCAAAGCCACAATAGGAAGAACACAACCAACACTTCATGAACTAATCCAAAGCATCAAAAAAGAGCAAAGCTACCAAGAACTAAGAATTGAGCAATCTCTATCAAAAATCGGGCCAAAACTAAGTAAACAAACATTTAGGGGCCGATTATGATTGCGGTTTTTCCGCATCCTCGGGGCCGGCGGAAGCCACCGCCGGCCCAGAGGATGCGGAAAAACCGCAGCGGACTGACCAAGGACCCACCGCCACATTAGGATGGCTGGTGGGTCCTGGTTTCCGTCCGCAGCTTTTCCGCCGCGGTCGGCTTACAACCGCGGCGGAAAAACTCTGATATGGTGACGGTGTCTCTCAGACACCGTCCGCCATATCAGGATGGGCTTTAAAAAGTGCTTTTCCGCGGCGGGTTTTCCGCTGTGGAAAAGCATACGGATCTTCACTGCGGGGGCCCGTTGCGGGCCCCCTCGGTGAAGGGGGGTTGGGGGGTGCACATGGGGGGTACCTGTGGTACCCCCCTGCATTTGCATGCAGAAAGCGGCAGGCACCGCGCGGTGCCTGCTTCTTTCTGCATGCAAATGCAATGCGTGCATTTTTAACATTGCCGCGGGTGCAGCTTGAAGCTGCACCCGCTGCAATGTTAAAAATAGAGGATGTGACCGCCAGGGTGGCGGTCACATCCTAATTGCACAGGAGGGAACTCCGCATGCCATGCGGAGGTTCCCTCCTGCTCTGGGGTCGCGGACGGACGCAAGTCCGTCCGCGATCCTAATCGACCCCTAAATATCTACGAATACCTACAACAAAAAAACAGAATGTACCCAAGTATTAATGGTCTAGAATACTTAGGGCCCCATTAGGATGGCGGGCGGATTGCCCCCGCCAGGCTGGCGGTAGCCACCGCTAGCCTGGCGGGGGAAATCCGCCCGCCATCCTCCCCTGTATTCCCCCCGCCATATTAGAATGGCGGGGGGGACCACGGCGGTGCAAAACACCGCCCACCACTTTTCCGCCCCGGGCGCCTTGCGGCCGGGGCGGAAAACGAGTTACATGCAGGCGGTGTCTGTCAGACACCGCCTGCAGTATTACTATAGGCATTTCACAATGCCTTTCTGTGGCGGCAATGCCGCCACGGAAAGGCATGCAGTGTTCACTCTGAGGGCCCCCTGTGGGCCCCCAGAGTGAAGTACAGGTGGGGGGTGCACATGGGGGGGTACCTATGGTACCCCCCTTCATTTGCATATACATGCATGCATGCATGCATGCATATACAAAGCGGCAGGCACCGCGCGGTGCCTGCCGCTTTGTATATGCAAATGCTGAAAAGCATTTCTAGCATTGTGGCGGGCGGTGCTGAGCGCTCCGCCCGCCACAATGCTAGAAATGCAGGATGTGCCTGCCACAGTGGCGGGCACATCCTAATGCCACCCCCGGGACCCCCGCCCTTATGGCGGGCGGTCCCATTCCCCGCTAGGGGGCAAAGTCCGCCCGTCATCCTAATAGGCCCCTTAGACCTAATAGCAAAATCTATCCTTTAACAAAATACAAATAAGAATGCATCAAACAATAAATAAAACAGACCATTATTTTTTAAATTAGTTAAATTATGTCATGTAAAAATAAATGTAATTTATTATTACAAGACATAATGGAACTAAATTTAAAAAAAATAACAAATTTGCTAAATCCACCCCAAAATAAAAAATAATAATTAATTACGGTTCTGCAGCTGTAGAATGTGTTGCAAGTAGATGGTTTCCACACGAATGCAACCAAAAGCAATCCACATCGTAAAAAAAATCCCCACAAAATGCTAAAAATACAACTGTATAATAAGGGTCCAACGTAGCAATCCTCTGGATAACGGAACCATAAAAAACCCGAAAATAAATCACGATAAAAAACGCTCCAAAATCCCGAAAAATAAGGAAATGTATTCAAACATTTCCCTGTATGTAAAAAAAAAAACGAGATCAAATCCATCTGGTCACCAAAACGAACACCTGTAAATAAAGTACAAACAAAACCCACCCGCAATAAATTCGAAACCCACAAAGCCTAAAAATAACATATAAAAGACAGTAAGATACATAAAGTAATACTTTAATACAATAGATTAACATAACTTCCATATTAAATATCAAACAAAGTACGCTATCACTAACGTCCTTAAATAACACGTACTTTTCAGATAAACAGTAAAATAAAACACATAGCACCATGTACACACTAAAACTAGCTCTATAATTTCTTAAAATTTACTTAAAAGTAATGAAAATTAAACTTACATTCAGCAACACGAAGCAACTCCCAACCACGAGGTTCCGTTTTCTGAAATTACCCAAACAACGATGTAGATAGACTAAAAAGTGAAGTACACAAAACAAAATGGCAGCATAATAAAAACAAAAATAGGACTTAATCCCCATTATTATAAAGAAAAAATGTGTTATAAATTGCAAATTCTTTTCCATAAATTGGAATAATTTTATAAATGTTTAGAATAAACATAGGAATAATGTAAAATATACAATATTTTTTTTATAAAATTATATAATAATAAATTATTGTATGTTATAAATATGTTTCTTATTGTAAAAAAATTAATTATATAAAAATGTGAACTATTTTATGTATATACTTTTGAAAATGGCAATTATATGTAAATTAATTAATATGTTAATTTTTAATTCAACTATTCTAACTCCAAATCCAACATAACTCAGGGAAAGTGCTGGACAGTAAACCATAATAATTTTCTATTCTAACTCCAATCCAACATAACTCAGGAAAAGTGCTGGACAGTAAACCATAATAATTTACTATTCTAACTCCTATCCAACATAACTCAGGGAAAGTGCTGGACAGTAAACCATAATAATTTACTATTCTAACTTCAAATCCAACATAACTCAGGGAAAGTGCTGGACAGTAAACCATAATAATTGAATATTCTAACTCAAATCCAACGTAACTCGGGGAAAGTGCTGGACAGTAAACCATAATAATTTACTATTCTAACTCCAATCCAACATAACTCAGGGAAAAGTGCTGGACAGTAACCCAAACTAATTTACTATTCTAACTCCAATCCTACATTACTCAAGGAAAGTACTGGACAGTAAAGCACAATAATTTATAAATCCTACTCGCCCTTCACCCTATACACTCAACTAATAAATACTAAAAAAGAATATATTATTTGTAAATTTTATATTTTTAAATATTAAAATTTGTAACTGGAAATTTTTAATTGTGTACATTTTTAAAAATTATTTTTACTCAAAATTTAGTTATGATACATTAACACACATTTTTCAATATTACTACCCACTCTTATACATCATAATGCGAATTACCCACTAATAAAACATTCACACACTAATTTTTATTTTAAAATTCGTTTTAGAGATTTTATTTCAAATTTAAATTTCGCATTTACATTTTTTTTTTAATTTAATAACAATTTCACATTATTATTATTTACTACCCAACCTTACCATCTATAAAACATACAACACACTAATAAAATATAGCACACTTAACTAAATGTAAATTTTTAAAACATTTACTTTCAAATTTCAAATTTCAAAGTTCGATTTTTTAATTTTAAATTGCGATTTTTTATTTAAATAAACACTCTAAATAAACAATCACACACTTAATCTAATGTTAAAATATAATATATTATTTTCAATTATAAAAATTCAATTTTCAAAAATCGTTTTTTTTTAATTTATAAAAAAATAAATTAACAGCATTTAAATTACTACCCACCCTTATCCCCTATATAACCAACAACCCGCTACTAAATCTGTTACATACTTAATTAAAAAAAAAGAATTTTAAATACCAAAATTATTTAAAATTTCGAATTTCAAATTAAAATATTCTTTTTCAAATTTTATTTTTTTACAATTCTAAAATATTATTTACCCAACTTTTTTAAATTACTACCCACCCTTATCCCCTATAAAACCAATTACCCGCTCCTAAAAAATGTACTAATATTTTATAATTTATATTATTTTATTTCGAATAATAATGACAATAGACATGAAATTACTAAAAAAAATCATAAATCATACATTTTGCAACATTTATATAACACATCTAATTATAATAGCGATATTATGTACAACAATATTTCTCTCAACTATATTCTATACAACGATATTTTTATTTGTCGATATTTATGTTATTCTACAAAATCGATATTTACAACAACAATATTTTACTAACTCGATATTCTTACCTCGATATTTATGCTAGGCGATATTATCTCGTCGATATTCCTGCTGTATACCTAATAAAATGATTGTAAAAGGAATACCACTACAGCGCGGACAGGGAAAAAAATAGACTACTGCAATCTACACAAGATAAACCACACCTCGAGTTTACACACACACACAAAAATAAAGTTGGAACTGCGTGTCCATAGATTATTATGTTGGTCTCACCCTCCAGGAGCACCTGCCCCACTCAGGAAAACAAAAAGTGCAGGCGAGCAGCACATCTGAAAGCCGATTCCTTTGACAACCCATCACTTGCTGGAATGGCACAAGAAAGGACACCAATATAGGTGCGGTGAAAGAATTGACTTACTACCAGACCTCCTCCATGCTGGAATACGCCTGTCCTAATCTGCTTAAAACGCTCCATTTCAATCTCAATGTAATTTTTACTGCTGATCACTGTAGGGAACAGATCTCTTCTATATTGCCTTCAACTGTAGCTGCATGTTGATGATCTTTTCTCGAGCTCATTGATACATATGGACTGAAGGGAAGTAAAGTAATCTATGCCTCCTGCTCTGAATGCTTCCTATGAGTGAATCGTGAATCTATGTGTTTTTTACATTAATGAATCTCATTAGAACTGTTTTTCTGGCAAACGATACATTAAAATAATTTAATGAATCTTGAACACGACTCGAATGTGGCATTGAAAAAATTATGAAATATAAACCAACTGGTTGAAAAATATCCAATCGAGAAAATGTTTAAATAAGCACCAGTCAATATCACCGGATTTTAAAACTAAAACTGATTTCATAGTTTAACTTTTTTACAGTTCATTTTTATTTGTAAATTTTCCATGTGGAGGGAATAATCTGCATGTCCTCTTTCACCAGCGTTCTCTGTTTATTGCACTCTGCAAGGCTCTCCCCTCTAGTCCTAAGTGAAAAACAGGAGAGGTGTGAATCAGGCACAGGTGCAGATTACGAACCCCAAACAGCATGTGTGATAAGTCTTTCAGGTCTTACCGGCTCACTGGAGTTTCTCAGTTTGTTGTATTTGTGGCTTGCTGGACCATCTCAGCACCTCGGGCAAGTCTGCACGCTCCAAAGAGTGGCAGCACAACGGGAGGCAAAACTCAGGCCTTCTCTGCCTTGAGCACTGGGCCATGTTCAGAGAGGGAGCAGTCCTGGTTTAGCTTGGTCCCAACCAGAGTGATAGCAAGTGTCTGGAGCCTTGGGTTTTGCAGATTGGCCCACATCACTAATGGGTGACTTCGAACCTACACTGCAATAGGGCCTTCAGACACTTAGGGGTTACAGCCGTCACATGGGCTGAACAGAAATTTGGCAGTACACAACTTCTGCAGTTTCAAACCCACATGTCAAATAACTTGGCAGGTTGTGTTGTCTCAGAGTTGTGGTAAACGCTTAGATCAGTCGGGAGAGTCTTTGAGGCCCTTGAATGCCTAGTTCCTCCTGGAGCACTCTCCAGCAGGCTGTCTTTCTGGATGCCCATAGCTATTGATGATGCACTGCACCTCCTCCTTTTTAGACAGTCTCCCCTCCTGCAAGGTAAGCAGGCTCCTTTCCTCTCTCAGCTGGCAGGCAGGCTTACAGGTATTTCAGAACAAGTGCACAGCTTCTCCAGCAAGAGACCCTGACGAGGTGACGTCCCCTCATCTCTTGAAGAGTAACTGTCAGGCAAACAGCAAATGAGGCCCCACATTTTTTTATAAACAACTAGCAGTAATGGGTTGTAAATCTACTGCTGACACTAGAAGCAGTTGGGATGGTTTTCCTTTCAATTGTCCTTTCCAGGCTGTTCTCCATATGCAGCCTTTGAGTAGAGTGAGGCCTCTTACAGCAGGGTACTCTCCAACGTGGATCACCAACAATCAACGCACAAAGAGATGTGAGGTTTCTGCACCTGGCCTTCATCATCAGTTCAAATCAAGGAGAAATCAGGGAAAGACTAATGGACAGGCCTTACTTAAAGGTTTCTCTCCTTAACAATATAGTCTACAGTTGCACGCCTCACCGCTACAATTCACCAAATGGAAGTATTCAGGGACTACTCCTTGCAGCTCCTTGCTAACCAAAAGGCCTAATAGAACACCAAAAGGAGCCCTGTCTTCTCCCCCCGACCTTCAATATCTAGGGCTCCACTCTCCACCTAAAGGATGGTAAGCAATACACATTCACTGTCTAGGAACAGAGTCCTCTCTTTCATTTTGTGAAGGGCCTGGCCAAGGACACCCAAAACGGATCAAACTGGCCTTCATTACTCTGGCTCACTGACACACCATGCGGGATACTAGCGCAAAGGACTGGGTGCAAAAAAGCAGAGCTTTACACGAGTAGATGAGGCCTCCACTCAGTGACTCAGATAAAAAGGTCTGGTCACATATGTAACTATCAAACCAATAACCATGCTATGCTGTCAGCACTGCTCTACATACTACACCATTGCCGTGGCGTAACACAAGCCCCCACAGCCCCTGTGGTGCAGGGGGGCACCTGAGCAGCAGGGGGCCCCTTCAGCACAGTACTCTGGCCT
Organism: Lissotriton vulgaris; assembly: GCF_964263255.1. Taxonomy (NCBI): domain Eukaryota; kingdom Metazoa; phylum Chordata; class Amphibia; order Caudata; family Salamandridae; genus Lissotriton; species Lissotriton vulgaris. Next base: position 1,134,904,009 of record NC_141693.1, read on the forward strand.
GAGAGTTCCGGTTAAATCCGGAGCAGGGGCCCCCTCCATATACCTTGCAGGGGGGCCCCCTCAACATTCGCTACGCCACTGGGTCTACTATGAGCAGCAGTGAAGGGGGCGCTCCTAGAGTCTGGACGAAGGTCATGCTGAGGGATGACTCTAATCATGTGTGGCGTCTGACCTTCTGATTATACAGGTTTAGATTGGCAGGAGTGGTGGAGTGACATGTGGTGGAGTGATAGCTGCTGGAGTGACAGGTGCTGGAGTGACAGCTGTTGCCACATTACATTCATTCGGAACTCGGAATGTGTCGGCAGGAGATCGTAAATGGGCTTGACTCTTACCAGTGTATGGAAGAAGATGGTTATATGTTGTTACCACGAATTCCGTTGCAACGCATGCCTTTTCCACGCATGCATTACCACGGAATTCGTTTTCCCCTCATCTTCTTTGCCACGTCGTTCTTACGTCATAAAGAGGAAGCGGAAGTTTATTCCGCTTCCTCTCATGACACTGTTTTTTTTCGGCACGGCGGGATCGTTTTTTTATGGGGGGGAGACCCCCCCCCCCCAACCCCCCTTTTTAATCCTTCGGTTTTTTTTTTGTTCGTGGTAAATACGATCGTTGAAGGCATACGCGTTGGAAAGACGTTTACGTGGTAAGTGCCTCGTTGTAAACGTTACGCGTAGTACTGCCGTCGTTGTTAATGATGTTTCCCGAAGAAGATGTATTATGGCTGTTGTCAGTCGAACGTCGGTGGCTCTGGACAGGGCCGGGTTTAGCGCTGGAGGCGCCTGGTGCAACAATTATTTTTGGCACCCTCCACCCCCATGATCCCCTACACGTATTCTCCCACTACCACCGGGCAAAAGTGCCCCTCATTGCTCCAATCAGAAGTTATTGCTAAACACAGCACACTCCCTGAGGTCAGCGCCCCTCCACATGTTAGCGTCCAGTGCTGCTGCACCAGTCGCACTGCCCTATAGCCGGCTCTGGCGCTGGATTTAGGGGTGCCGATGGTGCTGCAGCACCCATGTACGTTGAAGCTTTTTCAGAGAGACAATGAGCAATGAAGAAGTCCTTTGTTTTACTATCTAGAATGAATGACTGTGCGTTAAAGGGCAGCATGTCAAAGGTCAGGCGCTGCTCTGACAAACTGTCGCTATTTGTGTTAACAAGAAGCTCTGTTGACTTGTCCACATTCTAACAGCATAGGGAAGGCGCAATCCAGCCAGTGGTACCAGACCCAGGTTGCAGGTGTGTATAAGGCAAAGGCCTTAGGTATCTAAATAAAAACGTGTTATTGCTTTACAAATTAAGTATAATAGTATGAATTACTATGGCAGGCAAGGGAAGTACGAATGCGGCACATTACCTCTTAATGTTGCCGTGAAATGTGAAAAAATATTTTTGTTGGGTTAAAATAAACCAAGACACTTTCATTTTGCTTTGTGATGCCTACATGGTATGGCCAACTCCGGTGTATTTCCTCATCTTTAAAATATGTTGTTTTCAATTTCAGTTGTCGAAATTCCTCAACTCAGAATTGCTTGATTTAGTATTTAAGACGGCATGTTCAATGTTATTGCCATATTAAAATGTACCTTTCAAACAACGCACATTTCCTTACATATTTCGATTTATTTCCCTCAGTTTATTTTAATTATGATTTTAGCAGGAAAACTGCTTATGGCTATGACAATAACGCATCATTGACAAGTTATTGGTAATAGCTCACGTTATAATGCTTCAGTGCATTCCGTAGCAGTTTCACAGGTGTTGCCTCACTTTTACTCGCAAAAATATGCTAATTCATGAAGAAAAGCACAGAACCGTTATTTCCGGTGACAGATTTTTGCTCGTGTGTTAAATATGCAAATCGCAACAAGCCATCTAATTATAGTCCCAATGCGCCAGCTAATTATACCCTGATCGCAGTTCTTGATACCCCTTGAAAATCTTTGCTAGAGCCCCTCTTGCATATTCAGAGAGCTGGGCTACAGGCATTGTTATTATTCCGAGGGAACAAGGTGAGGTCTGGGAAATCTGTTCTATAATCGATCATTGCATAGGTCTTCGATGATTGACCAGGAGATCCATTGCAAAGATTGGTAAGCTATGCTGTTGATTTGTTGACTTCCAGGCTACTTTACACCTTGCGAAGCGGATCCTGCTATACAGCAAACTTCAGTCTTATAATATTCCCTCGACCTGTTATCCACGATCCACCGGTTGCATTCACATAATTGGGCTCAGGTGGATCCAAGTAGAGATGGCAACGTCAGGTAGGATTTCTGCGGACAATTGACTGAGACAGGGTTTGACTTTCACTCCCCACTCCCAAATCAGTCTCTTTCTCTCAGCTCCTCAAAGATTTATGGCAGAGACAACATCTCCCCTAAAATATACAACATCCCATATTTAATGTATGCAGATGGATTCATAATCTTGGATTTTACTGAAATTGTGTTTCTTATCCTATCTAAACACAAGGGGCTCAATCAGGAAAGTTGCCCTGGAACCCACCGAGGGAAAATGAATAACAGATTGGACCTGGTTAGTGTCCACTTTATCTAGCGATACTAGGAACTGTTCCTAACACCATTAAACAAGCCTTGGAGAGTAAACAACATCTCAATATATTATCCTGGAAGGTTGCTTGGCTGTCCAGGCTACTGAAGTCCTCCCTTGCAATCATGCTCATAACAAACGTCAAGCTACTCTTTGTTCAAGAAACTTGGACAACAAGTCCTACAGTAATACCAAGCTTTAACTAACTACACCAAGCCACAAAAAAAAACAACAACACGTATTTAGGAGGCCATCTGAAGGCCTCTCAATATATCTCAACATCACTTTAGATCTGACAGTGAAAAGAATCACAGTCCAGGAGAAAATGATGCAAGTGATCACCTTGGAAGGCCTAAAAATAAATGACTGCCGGACAAGAATTCTACTGATCAAACTCTACTTCAATAGTTTTGGCTCCGAGCGCACAGATAGAATGACCTAACTATGTGAACCACTAGACACTAGACACTGTGCTTTGTGACTATGTAAACTACGACACCAGAATCTGCAGCGATTTCAATTGCTACCAGTTGGGTGCAATGCTGTCTGACTATCCACCAGTAAGCTCTCCGACTAACTTGCTCCGAACCTTGCTTAATAAATATAGCCTGAAGTCTATACACATTTATGAACTCACTCCCAACTTTAAAAATTCCTTAAAACATTGAAGCAAATAAGTACACTCAATTATGCGTTTATCTCAGATAAAGTCATCGAGCACCTGGGGAACTTTGAAATTCCATCATCACAACATAGTGAACACCTTCCACACCACATTGTGCTGAAACAACGCTCTACAAAGCGGAAGTGCCAGAAGACAGTGGGTACCTCAAATGGTGATGAAAACCCACAATTAATCCTACAAATACAATGGGGATTAGCCTCTTTGCAAAATTCAAAGTCTGGAAATCTAAAAGCTGACTCTTTTTCATGAATCAAAATGGAAGACCATTATTAAAGGCGTCCATCTTACCCTAAGCCCCACTTCAGGCCCTTGGAGGCCTACCACTATACTTTTCCAAAAAGGGCCCTATAACAGAAAGTGAGCAGAGGATCAACAGGCTTCGGAAACTAATTTAAAAAAACTCAAAATTTGCCATTCAAAACTGATCTGCAGTCAAAGTTGTGGGCCCAACTAAAACACCACAAGCAAGTGGCTTGGTCCTCAAAGCGTAAACACATGGACAAAGAATGGCTAAACATATATTCATTGCTGAGGAAACGTAGTTGGGGTGACTTATGGAGATAAGTTAAAAAAATTACCAAGAAAGCCCAAGAACTAACACAATTGACGAATTTTAGTGGGAACAGCACATACATTTGTTGTATGTAGTTAAAAAAACAAGTGTCTTCTCACTGAGCAATTCATGAGCTGCAGCCGAAGCCCTGAACCAACAGCCAATCTTCACGGGGAATGCCATTTCAAAAACCTTGCATAAAATCAGAGCAATCTGTGTTCCGGGACCAAACGGCATCCTAGCTCAAGTCTTCAAGGATGACATTGACTTATGGTCTACGATGCTACTCTCATTTTACCACATATGCTTAGTCACCTGGCAGGTACTGGAAAGTTGGAGGGGCTAAATCCTACATCCAATATTCAAGAAGGAAGATAGACTGGATCCAGTCAACTACCGACTCATCGCCCTTCTCAATAGCAAAGCCTAGGCATAAGCCTCTGTCCTCCTAAAATAACTGGAGTGCTGGACAGAAGCAAATGAGATAGTTCTGTCAAACTTGCTTTAGGGTGAACTCTTCAACTACGGATAACATAGTTGTTGGATCCTACCTAATGCATCAAGCCACCAGTCATAAGTCGTCGTCCCTCTACAGATGTTTTGCCAACTATTCCGCCGTGTTCGAGTCTTGCTCACTTTGCCACTGGATTCAAGCTAAACTTGCTGATGACGGCTGATCAGCCCGAAACCGGTAATAATGTCACTATACACTTCGATTCCGGTGAAGGTGAACCTATCTCAGACAGTCATAACAAGGAAAATCCCAAAAGACAATGGACTAAAGCAAGGCTGTGTCCTCGCTCCCCTGTTATTCAATTTGTACACCATGGATATGTCCTTGGCCCAAAACCACAATAATCTGATCCCACCAGCACTCCAATACATCTTCCACTTAAACAGGGCAGCTCCTCCGTAATGGCAGAGTGGTGTCGCCCCACTGCCAGCAGATGATAATAAAAACAATAACAATACATTATTATCGTCGTTTTATTTATCTCTCTCGAAGTTAGTTACATCTGAGGGGCTGGGCTGAGGCAGGGAGGAACACAGTGCACTTATACGTGTGCATGTTTGTTTGACCCGCCATCGCGGGCCGGCAAAACACACATACGCACTTATGTTTCTCCAACCTGGATGAAATGTACAGCCGAGTCGGAGAAACGCAAAAGGATCCGTCTGAGCTGCGAATGATGCCGCTAAGACCAATCCTTACGCTGCTCTCGTGCTAGAGAGCAGCCTCTGGATTGGGTGGGAAGCCTGCGTCTTTAGGCCTATCCACTTCTCGGCTTCCGGGACATGAGGAGCTGGAGGACAACGGAGGCCGGTAGCAGGAGCAGAGCGGAGCGGCAGGTAAGTGGTTTTTATTTAAAAAAATATATTTCCCAACCTCTCCTCTCCCCTCCTGCCCAGCCACCCTACCAAATTTGATTAGCCGCAGCCACCACTGGACCTTAAGAAGAGCTCTTTGACCAATTATCTAATGAAATCACTCACTTCCCTCGAAATAGACCAGTCCAAACTGAACAACCTTCTGCTCTCGCATATAGCACTTTTTGTTTTCGTTTTATATTTGCTTCAAACTACACCCGAAGATATCGGGTATCAGAGCGCTTTACATAGCACCAGTTTTATTACACATTCATTTTTGTCAGGCACAAGGAGATTAAGTGATTTGCCCAGAATCACATGATGTTGAGCGTTGTTGCTGAGACTCGAACACGGGTCCCCAGCTTCGACATCGATCACCCTAGCCGTAAGGCTACATCCTCTCCTTAACCTTACACTTAAAACTTTCCTTATACTTAAAACCATCTTGGAAAGAAAGCCAAAATCCCTGTCAATGTTAACTGCACACTGGTCCTAGAAGCGGTGGCTACATCATATGTCAACAAACGCAACCATGTCTTCAGTGCTTGGTCAGGAAGGCTTGCCTTAAGCAAATCATGGCTGCAAGGTTGATGGGCCGCCTGATAAAATAAATGAATCCATAATGGCACTCCATTTCCATGACAGTTAACTGCAGGCTCTACAGCTATAAAACAGAGTTGTTTAATCATTTATTGTGTTGTTGCCCAGCACTGCTGCATGCTCGGCACAACTTGTTAAAACCACTATTTCTAGCCCACAGAATACGAACCTGCAATGAGGCCAAGAACTTTGTCTTCACCATGACTGAGCCATGCGACCTGGCCAAATTTGGCAAATAGATCAGCCTAAAACAAAACTTCTTAAATAACTCATCTGGCTAGTTGCAGCCAGGAAAGATAAACCCCATGTCAGCTAGACACCGATGGCAAGCAATGACCTCTCTCTGAACTTGTGCATGTCTGTGTGTGTGATGGTGTGTGCATGCTGGATTTGTTATTCTCTGGCAGCCACTGTCCTGGAAATTGACTCTAACTGCCAGATGCCTGACCTTAAGATGGCCACCAGTGTACAGTACAGTCCACTGCCTGACCCCAAGATGGCTTCCATAGTGGTCCCCTCCACGTTGTTTTACTTCCATGGGACAACAATTGGACATTGACCAGACCTTGAACCTATCCCCTAACCTGCTTACACATCAGGAATTGAACCTGTGGAACTTACCCCAGACTGTAGAGACCAAGCAATTTGGTTGATTCCCGGTGGAGCTACCATATAGCTAAAGAGGAGATGGGTTGTGGACTCACCCCCCTGCCATCACCTTTCCAGCAGGACCTTGGTCAGATTTTCCCCTCGTCTCTACGTTCTATCTTCTTCCTACCCCTTTACCCTATCCCCTTATCCATCCTTGCACCATTCACCTTGTCCCCTATGTTATTTAAATGTTTTTCTAGATACTTATGTAATTTTTAACTGATGTAAATTGCAACATTATTGTTCCTCGTGTAAAGTGCTCTGTTTCCTTCGGGTCTAGCCAGCGCTATATAATAGCTCATTAATTAAATTTTTTTCCCATTTAGAACTCTTTCTCTCTTTGTCTACTTCCCTAACTCCTATCCCCTCTCCCCTGAATCTCTCACCTTGCCTGCTAGTCTGCCTAGCCCCCTGTCCTTTGTGCCCTTTGACTAAGCACTCCTTCTCCCCTTGTTGGGGAAAGATCCAATATTTATACTCTGGAGTCTCAGCAAATCTGCTGAGAGAGTCCACTGCACCAAGAGAGCTACTCACAGCTGAGGTATGGTATGGCACCGCTTTGCAAAGCACTCCCTCTCCCCCTTTTGGGGAAGGATCCAGTATGTAGGCATTGGAGTCTCAGAGACCCCTCTGAGAGAGTCCACTGTGTAATGGGAACCTCCCACAACAGAGATAGAGAAGTGATACCAATTCCCCTGGGATCACAGCTTACTGGACTTTGGATGTTGCTTTGACTCGTCTACCGGTTTGTGTCCCCGTCACCCTTCCCCTCCTCTTTCCATGCTGTGTCTCTCATCCTTTTCTTCTCTTTCCCGCTCATTACCCCTCCCCTGAATCTCTCCCCTTGCCTGCTTTTCCCCTTACGTATTTGTGCTTATTGTTTTATCTCGACCTTACAAGTAACTATGTTGCCATACTCTAATAACTGTGTAACCTTTGTAATGGTGTAACCTGTAACTATGAACTCATGCTCATGTAAAGCGCACTGATTCCTTCAGGTCTATCCAGCGCTATATAAAACCTTTAAAATAAATCAATAAATTAAAATTAAAATAATACCTGTGTATCCCACATTAAGACCACTATTGATGTTATTTACCTATTTTTTTAATGTCTCTTATTATTGAATCTTTTAACCTCAGGATACTACTAGACATTTATATTTTATGTGCACTCCAGTCACCACTAGGCAATTTACTATTCTCAGAGAGGATACATGTCTGCTGCTTCCATCTCAAGCTCTCTCTAGAACACTTGCACTTTCTTATTATCCCAATCACTGTGAAGCATTGAACAGGTTTGTTCCCAGCCACAGATTTTATCTGGAGCTTTAAAACCAACCCTCAAAATATCTCATTCAAAGGTTTTTATGCATTTATCCCTTTCTAAGCATCCTTGTGATAATAGTTCCACCCAGTACATTGACCTTGCAGGCGTTGCTAGGACTGGCTGGAAGATGTCGGCTGATCTCCCATATATACAGAGTGTTACGGGTCGATCTCCCCCAAAAACCCCTTCCAACACAAGCACGCTGGGATGGGATGATGAAGGGGCCACTCACAGACCAAGACTGGATAAAAATATATGAGGGGGCAAAAACAGTAAGGTCGAACATGAGATTTAAACTCATACAGTATAATATTATACACCAGACCTATTTGACACTGCGGACCTTAAACAAAATATATCCAGAGCGCACAAATCAATGCCCTAGATGTCGACATGTAGAAGCGCATTTCCTCCACATGATATGGGAATGCACAACATTGACAAAATACTAGGGGGATGTAGTAAACTGTATACAAAAGACCACAAAAGGCTGGAAAATTCCACAAGCAATACGAGCAGTGCTGCTGGGTTTGCTTCCCACACCCAAATCGAAAAAACTCAGTAGAAATTGTATCATGTTGGGTCTAGTGTTAGCAAAGAGGAGAATAGCTATAAGATGGCTCAGTTTGGACAACACTACAATGAAGGGATGGTTAAAAGATCTCAGTGAATGGGCAACTGCAGAATTAGTTAGAATGAAAAATATAATGAAAGATGAAAAAGTTGAGGAGGACACGCAAGCCTGGTCTCTTATGATAGTAGACGCAAAGGACCCCTTGGCCCCGAAGCTCCAGTGGGGAAGGGAGAGAGGGGATCAAAGAGGAAGGAGCAGATGAATGAAATGTTATAAGAGACTGCAAAATTTTCATGGATGTGACCGGTGTGGAGAGCAATATATTCCATATAATGTTGAAGGTCAGACTAGACAATGGTGGGGGGTCAGGGGGTTGTTTACTGTTAATGTTAAATTGTCATAGACACCATAAAATGCATTTGTGGAATGTTGGGAATTCTAGGAGAAATAATGTTAAAATACAGATATAGAATTTTACAGAAGATTGGAGAGAGAAGGTATGAACCTACTGTGATACTCGTACCTATTTTTGTAATAACAAGCAAAATGCCAATAAAATGTATCAATAGAAGAGGTAGTGAGGCACACTTGTATAGAATGCAAGATAAATCTTATGTCAATGTGGTTGAACTTCTTGGCCAGAGGATGATACCTCGTGTACACCCAAGAAGTTCAACAATATTGACATAAGATTTATCTTGCATTCTATATAAGTGTGCCTCACTACCTCTCCTATTGATTCATCTTTGCACTGACCGACAGTGAGAGCACCCACCCGATTCACCATGTCTTATGAATAAATCACAAACATCACGGAGGACCGTGCAGAAACCTTCGATTTCTCAGCAGAAGAAACCAATCACATCTACTCTCAAATTCAAGACACGGATCCTTCTTATACAAGACCAGCGTCAACCCAAAGCATGATTAAGCAGCTTTTGTATATTACAAAAAGAGAACTAAAGCAACGTCTTCACGCCAGCACCATCCTACGATATCACAGAGCACAAAGAACACCACGTGGACTTAGAATTTCTTTAAAATCTACTCTCTGTAAAAACAACCCCAAATTCACTGATAAATGGTACGCCATCCTAAATAAATGTTCACTGGACTTAATTCTATTCATCGTAGACGAATTGGCTAAAGTTTTAGAGGAACTAGACAAAGAAATACAACAACTCAAAAGAGATCTCAGTTAAAAAATGACAACAGATGAAATTGATACGATGTTGAACGATATTAATAAACAATTGGATACATATGCAAAAGAAATCAAGGAAAGAAAGCTCAGAAAGTACAAACGTGACACAATTGATTATAACCTTCCTCCAGCGACCTTCCTCCAATTGATCAACAGATGGTGACAGTTCTACATCTAATGAATCTATTGAAAGATCAAAAAAGCAAAAAATGATCAAAGCAAAGACACCAATAAACAAAGAGATGCCGAAGCTACACCATCAATCAGTGTATCTACAGGACAGTCTTTTTTAGAGACAGGTTCACACCCAAACGTAGAACCAGGAGGCGAAAGCGCAAAATCAAAAGAAGTACAGATCGCCAAGTTAACCCGGAGTCATCGCTAATTATTAACATCTCCAACACGGCATTATCTCAACATCAAATCAATACACTCCAAAAGGGAACCTCATTTATACCCATTACCATTCCAATGAATTGGAAACGGAAATAGCAATATTTACATTTATGAGGAACCTTTGCCTTAAGCATTTATTCAATAACATTTGCCCTTATCAACCATCAACCACCACAAGCTTGAAGAAATCCAGCACATATATGGCTCGGACAAGCCATAAAATTATTGACTCTTACGAAACCATAGTTTCTAAAGAAATCAAAAACATACACAAAAAGCCCAACCCAAGAATTTCCAATTTAACCATCAAAGAAAAACAGTAACCATCAAAAACTTAGTTAACAACAAGGATATAACTTTCTGTAAAGCAGACAAAGGGGGAGCCCTTGTCGTTATGGACACCTCATTTTACCATCAGAAAGTCAATAAACACGTACAAGACGAATTGACATACATGAAACGACCACAAGATCCTACACAAAGTTTCCAAGAAATTCTCAATACATCATTGAAAAAGCCAAAGATTTAGGAATCATTACAGAGAAAGACAAAACATATCTACTGTCAGAACATACCAGCAGTCCAACCTTATACATGCTACCAAAAGTGCACAAACATCTGTCTAATCCAACTTTCAGGCCAATAGTATCTACCATCAATACTATCCACAAACCCACCGGCAAATACATCAACAAATACCTACAACCCTTGGTTCAGAATATGACGACCTACTTACGGGGCACCATGGATTTCCTTAACAAAATAAACATCATTGAATTAAAAGATAAAAATTCAACTACACTATGTACTATTGCTGTATGTGCTCTTTATACTTCCATTCCACATTCTGAAGGAGTTGACGCTGTTGAATTCTTCTTAATCTAGCGCCCGATCGATGAAAACTTAAAAGTATTCCTTCTGGAATTATTACAATTCACCTTACAACACAGCTATTTTGGATGGAACACCGAGTATTGCTAACAACTGTCCGGCACATCCATGGGCAACTGCACAGCTCCTTGCTACGCTAATCTGTACATGCACAAATTTGAGATAGATCACATTTATCAAACCCGAATTGCTGCCAAAATATTGTAAAATTCTGGAGATAAATTGATGATATATTTGTGATATGGAAGGGAGAAACATCAGTCCTTTTACAATTTCTAGAATTCCTGAATTCAGTCAATGATCAAATCAAATTCACGTATAACTTTCATCAAATTCAAATATAATTTCTTGATGTATTGGTCACTAAAGAAGGCAAACAACTTACAACTGATGTTTACAGAAAAAGCACTGATAGGAACAACACCCTACACTTTAACAGCTGCCATCAAACATCTCTAAAAAAACATATTCCGTATTGGCAAATCCTAAGAATCAAAAGGATTTCATTCAACAATGACATTTTTGAACAAAACAAAAACTTAATGATCAACAAGTTTAAAGAGAGAAACTATCCAACTCATGTCATAGAAAGTGCTGTTACAAGAGCTGATAAAATGGATTATTGATCAGCAATAACATTAGGGACACCAGCAACAGACCCATTTTCGTATCTAAATATTCAACAAAAAGTCTACAAATTAAAAGAATAATGTTGAAGTACTGGCCAATGATACAGAACGAGAGTGATTTCAATGGTATCTTTAATGCACAACCTTTATTTGCCTATCAACACACAAGAAATTTTAAAGGACTTTTATCAAAACCCTCGAACGCTGACAAACATACCCAAAAGGAACACTCCCTTGCCTAGATTGCAGCCGCTGCAAAAACATAATAAAGGGCACAAGTATTCTGCACCCTTCAAAAGGCACACCTATCAAATTACAAACTACAGCTACTTGCGATTCCCAAAACTTGATTTACCTATCGAAATTTCCTTGCAGATTACCATATGTTGGAAAAACCGGAAGAAAAATCAAGGTGAGACTGACGGAACATAAGAGTAATATCAGAACCAAATCAGATAAGTCACCCATAGCGGTACATTTCAATAAAGAAAGACACAACATCAGTCAACTGCGATTTATGGTCCTAGAAGTTGTTAACATGCTGGAAGGAGTGGACAACAGAAAGAGACTATTACAAAAAGAACTGACATGGATAAAAAAGTTGGACTCTTGTCATCCAAAAGGTCTTAATGACCGCATAGAATATAGTTGTTTTTTGTGAACCATATATCTGGGCATTCAGTACTCTTTGTGCTCTTTTACAAGTTGCTTATTGTGTTTTAGTTGGTTCCAGCTGCACACCCTTATGATGGCAATGTTTATCTTGCTCTCTATATACTGACACCATTTATATCGCACACGCTCATTATGAGTATGTTTATTTCGCTGATCCACACACACTTTATGGATATCCTCATACTGGTCTACATGCTTTCGTTTTATTCTTTTCCTGTCCCTCTCACATTGGTATTTCCTCCGATCTTAAACAGTAAGTCTTCACACATTATTTCTCGTATTTTTCATCCAGTTCAACCTTTCCCGTTTTTGACAGGCAGCGCCGTTTTCATTATGGCGCCAACCTTACACTTCTCATTAGTCCATTTTCTTTGTTGACCTGTGAACAACGCTATACTTCTTTGCGTTTGTATACATTCCCTCTAATTCCGCTAGTCCGCTTTCTGTGCTCATTATCTAGTGATGCTATTTAATTTAAGCGTTCTTGATGAATATTCACACCTTCCCCGTTTCCACACCAAAACGGCATACCACGACTACCAAGGTAAGCGCATCCGCGCAGCCTCTAACTTTTGTTCCTTTCTAGACACTGCTCAATATCTAAGGCTCCTTTTTATTTGCAGACTCCGATTATTGTTCACTTACATTTATCGGGTTCCTGCTTGACCAGTGTTCAGGTAGGAACCATCATTTCACCTTTGTTCTTGTTGCAGCACTGTACCCTTTGAGCTGACGTTCTATACAGCACCAACCATTTGTTTTATGCGGCAGATTTGGCATGTTTTCTTTTTAAAAAAAAAACCTTTATTGTGCATCAATAGCATACATATACGGGCCAACAACCACCCTGGCCGGCTTCGAAAGCAATTTATAGCACATCCGTCAGTATTAAAGCAACTCAGCAGTCTCCCCAGTACGAAATACGACAGTTTTTCCAAAATAGTACGTCAGTGTGACGTGACCATTGAGTTACAGGATTAGATAAGGTTATTTTTAATATTATAAAATAAAAAGGATCAGATGCAGTACAATCAACCGGGGACATAGAGTGGGCAATGCACGCAACAGTGTATCAACAGAACGGGTAATCATATTCGAGGTATCGGTGTTGAAGTATACTTATCAGGATGAAAGAGCACATATTCACATTCCGCACTAGTCATCGCCCACCCCATGAACGTGAGGCTACCATAGTAATAATCACAAAAAAAAACCACAAAAAGCAAAAACGGCAAAAGGTGCAATGTCTAACCGTCATACTGACCCAAAAAAGGAAAGAGAAGAGAAAGAAGACAAAGAAAAGGAAAAGGGAAGAAATAAATAAGAGGTCCATAGAAACTGAAAAAGGACAAAACAAAAAAAAACCTCCCCGAACCCCCCACCCTGCACCCCTGCAGAGGCCACGGCCAACCCCCCCTCCCTAGCAGCGTGCCTGTCGCCCATGAAGAGTACCCAAAATTTAGTCACAGAAAAGAGAAAGAGAATTTTTTTTTTATATGAAACTGGAGGAGGGCCATCCGTACGGGCTCCCGGCCACCCCCACCCGCAAAATATATTCCTCCCCAAGAAACACAATCCAAAACAGTAATCGATCAAGTCAATCAGTAATGGGGAGAATTATCAACATAATGCACAAATAAGCGTATCAGAAGAACGCGCGCCCCTCACCCCCGCCAGCCACCTAAATGTCAACATTTAAGAATACATCTTATCCTTGGCCAGTCCTTACAAGTCCCCGGAGGCATGTCTGCCAATTGATTCCCTCATCAGCCGATATAAGGAAACAAAGTGTCCAAGCAAGGCCGGAGAGCAGCATGAGCATACAAGATGGACGTCGCTGGCCACCAACAGAGTCATCAGCACATACGGCCATCTTCCCCAATGCAGTCCCAGGACGCGTACTCCACACCAGGGATGCGAGGACAAGAACGGAAGAAGCAGGCACAGGAGCCAGCCGTTGCTGTGGCAAAGCATAGGACGTCGGTAGCGGTACTGAGTACGAAGCCGCCATCATCTGCTGCGAAAGGGAACCACCAGAATAGTCCAAACCCCCGGATAGCTGTCCACAATTCACAGCATAGTCTAATAACAACTGTGCCCCTCCGCATACAAGGGCGGCCACGGCACCCCCATCGGAGACAGATTGAGGCAGTCCCTCGTGCACCAGGGGGTCGTCCACCGTAAGTGCCCCAGCATGAGCGTGACACCATCCAGCTTCCTCCCCAGCTCACGGGAACCGTGTTCCCAGGCAGATCGAAAGTCACCAATAGCAGCAAGGATGTCACCGCAGGACAGCGTAGCCCTTTTTTCCCATACCGCAGCGCCACTTGACTGTACACACTCCCCCTCTTGCTGTACCTCGGCAGCCAGGATGGCAGTCTCCCTCTCAACCCGGCGGCACTCCGGCGTTTCCATCGCAAATGGGGACTGAAAATCGGTCATAGGCGAGTCCAGCTCGATGCGACCACTATCCGATTTGCGGAGACAGTGAAGGCAGATCCCCAAGGAGCGGTCTCCTGCAGCAGTCATCTTCGCTCCGATTCAGCGCCAGCCGAAAATTCGGGAGCGGCCCGCGAAAACCGGGCCGAATCCTAAACAGTGTCATAGCAGCTACTATCCGCGCTCCGCATATATATAAAGTTACCACCAGGCCACCGCCTCGGGAGTGCTTCACAGCCACGTTGCTTGGCAATTAGGACGTCTGTGGCGAAAATCCGACAGATGGGCACTGCGCTCCATTAGAAAGACGCCGCCCCAGAATAGATGGCCGCTGTTGTTGTCTCATCGTCCGGCCATGTTGTGCAGCCGACGTCCCGGTTCCAGAGTCTTCAGGGCCGCTGACTGCCGTCGCGAAGTTCTCAGGCTATGGGGCCGGCAGGGATCTCGGGATCGCGCTATCAGTTTCAGCGCTCATTCCCCAACACCAAGTTGAGGCGCAGTAGCAGGATGATGAACAGGATAGTCGTGCGGGGCTCGAAGGTTCACGGAGCCGGGAGCCTACGCGTCCGTCCCGATCGCCATCTTGGCTCCTCCCCCTTGGCATGTTTTCTTGCCCTAGCGTTCACCTTTCACTTTTTCACTTGGTTAAATCTTGGAGTGCACGACCTTACCGTCATCTGCAGGCTTCTATATTATAACGTACACATGTTGTTTGTCCTTTTCCATTTTGGGATTCATTCTTTACCTCTTACTTTTCACTTGTCATCAGTGGCATGAGGCACACCCATTTACTCTTTTATTCCTTTAATACCGCCATTTACATGCATTGTAATTTTTTTACTAGTATTTACCAGAAGGTCGCCCCACTTGAATTTTGATTGTGAATCATTTGTTTTCAGGACCACAAGTCCCCTGATGAAGGGTCTCCGACCCGAAATGCATTGGGATGGTCTAACAATGTTGCATTATTACGAATATAAACGATTGCTGTATTATCATATTTTAGAAGTATCATTCATGAGGATCTACAGATGAAAATGAAATAAAAAAAATTCTGAATGGATACTCTATGAATTTATTTTGGAATTTTCTGTTCAATTGGAAATAAGGTTATTTCAACCTACATGGTATGCAACCGAGGGACACTAAGGGCCTCATTAGGATAGCTGGCGGATCGCCCCCGCTCGCCCGGCGGGGCCGATCCGCCCGCCATCCATGCAGAAATTACCCCCCCCACGCCATATTAGAATGGCTGGGGGGTCCGCGGCGGGCGGGAAGACCGTCCGCCTCTATTCCGCCCAGTTGACATGTCTATATGGTGGCGGTGTCTAATAGACACCGCCAGCCATATTAGAATGTGTCTCAGCAGAGATCTTTCTGTGGCGGCATTGATGCCACGGAAAAGCATGCGGAGTCTGCTTTGGGGGCCCGTTACAGGCCCCCAGGGACTCCATGGGGTAAGGGTTGCACATGAGGGTACCTAAGGTACCCCCCTACAGTTCCATGCACAACATGGCAGGCACTGCGCGATGCACAACATGGAAGTGCACAACATGCCTCCCTGGCATTGTGGCGAGCGGTGCTCTGTGCACCGCCCACCACACTGTTAGGGATGCAGGAGGCGCCTGCCACTGTGGCGAGCGCATCCTAATGGCACATACCGGACCCCCGCCCTTATGGCGGGCGGTCCCTTGTTATGACAGGATGGCGGATCCTAATGTGCACCTAAGTATTTACACTTAGTGCTTCTTTTCAATAAAATGTATCCCCAATAAAAAAATATTTGTGATAATAGTTTAAATCCATGATTTTTGTTTTCTTTTTTATCCATATTAATGTTTTTGCTTCTGTTTGGTTTATTTACAACAACTGCATATATATTGTAATGATTTGAATTAATTATACAATAAACGGAGATTGACTAGTGACAAGTGCAGCTGCTGCTCATATTTACATTTTTTTTTAACTCTTTATATTATATTCTTCTAATATTTTTAGTGATGTTTTTCTATATTTGTATCAAACATAGCCTTGGAAATATTAAATAACGTTGTACTTTTAATTAAATGGGCAAGACATTTTCAAAAACTTTTAAATATACAAGGGATTATGAAATCAGTGTTTTACACAGCAAAGGTTTGCCTCAAATTTGAACTGGTCATAAATACATTACTTACTTTGGGGTTTTTTCACACTTACATTTTGTTTATGTGCATTCCCTTGCCACCATATTTATGTTGGACAGAACTTCTGCACACGCTTAGTGTCATAATGAATTTTGTGACTTTTTGTATATTGGTTACAACGTGTTTTTAGTGGTTTAAAAGTTTTTGGAACTGTGAAGGAGTAATAACGTGCTGTCGAAATTTGTAAGGGCTTCGGTGAGCTCCCTTCAGAAACACCAATAATAATGATTGACAAATATTAGCATTACAACATATATATGTAAGAAAAAAATTCGGAAACCAAGACACTGCAGCAAGTGATACCCATTTATTTTGCCACACTGTCATCCGTCAGGAATGGATAGATCATTCAAACAGAGCTACAGGGAGAGAAATGGGAAATGAGATGGAGATGAGAGAGAGACAACACTATTTTACTAGCTCCCATATTCCTTGGTCTCCCATTTAGGGAACAATAAATGAATGCACTGGTTGTACCAAACTCTGTTATAGGGTGCACTAATACCCAACAAACAAAGCATATTCAGTCCACGACAGCTTTACACATTTCACATATTAATATGGACCAAACACCGGTTGAAGAAGCGATTAACGGAGGAAGAGATACAATTCGGTGTCAATTTGTGTTGAGTCACCACAGCTGTCTTGAAGACACAACATCTTAAGCCGTATGTTGTGAAAAGTGATTAAGATCTTGCTTTTCCCCAACGAAAGCGAGTTTGTGGTCCAGTATATCTCTGGTATTTTAGTTGCACCCACTGTAGCATATAAATACTGCAAAACATCAAGACTAGCAATGAGACAAAAGCCCATTTCAATGGAGGATGTGCTGTCTATACAGGACAATACTGTATCAAAGTATATTTTAGCCACATGTTTTTGAAAATGTGTTACAAAATGTGTTGCAACTGCAGTTGACTGCAACTCCAACCACATTCTTCCAATGATACAATGTACCTTGTTTGTGGCTTGGAGGAGATTAATAACCAGCATGCCCAATCTGAAATTTGTTCTAGCACCACTGAGTAGTGCTGTCTTGCACTACCAGTAGAAAAGAAGCTGCTGTGTGGCAAGCAATAGCGTGGCTAGAGCTTTTGCTGTCCCTAAGTTTGCCTTCAAGTGGCTGCCGGTGCAGTTAGGCGGCTCCTCTAGGAGGGCGTTTGGGCGCCGCCCCCATGCTTTCTTGCCGTGGGAGAAGGCAGAAACAAATGGTAGTTATTACCGTAATAACTACCATTTGTTTCTGCCTTCTCGCACAGCAAGAAAGCAGAAGTTCCTGGTTGGGGGTGGGCGGTGTTTCTCGAGGGCAGGGAGGAGTGGCTTGCCCACTGTTGTACATACTGACTGTTTGGGCAGCCTGAGGCCGTCCAAACAGTCAGTATGTACAACAGTGGGCAAGCCACTCCACCCTGCCCTCGAGAAACACCGCCCAATCTCCCTGTTCTCTCTGTATGCTGCAGCATACAGAGAGAAAATGACGCTGGTGGGGCAGCGGCTGGACCAATCACAGCGCTGCGCTGTGTTGGAGGGGTGGGAGGCTGCCTGCCGCCTTCCTGATGAGTGGACCTGCCCTGCAGAAATTGTAAAAAACAGGACGGCGGGAGTCGGGGAGTCTCCGGGACGCTGGTAAGTTTAAACTTTACTTATTGTATATGTATTTTTTCCACTTAAACCCTTCCCGCCTTCCCCCTCATCCCCTTCGGTGCGCGACAACCCCATTTCCCCCACCCCCATCCGCCCGTAATGCCGGCCGCGACTGCAAATGAATCCTTTTAAGATGGCCTAACTTGGAGAATTTAGATTGAAACCTCAAAAATGAGCTATGTGACACACGGTTCCACCTCTCCCCCCAAAAACGGCTTATGGTGCTTCAGACTGAGCAAACTGTCTCCACGTGTTTAATGTACCCATGTGCGCACTGGGCAGTGATAATGAAAAGTTGGCCACTCTACATCTGGGAAGTGTGTGGTGTACACAAATGCCTATTTATGACGGGGACTCATGAGCATCATGCTCGACTGATGTGGTGTTACTTTGGTGGTGTTGTTGATTGCATCTGTAACTAAACACTAGGCATCATGACGCAGGCATTGATAACGTCCCGTATTGATTACGGAAACGTGCTGCTCATGGGGACATCAGAGAAAAACATAAAAAAGCTACAGGTTCTACAAAATTCGGCAGCTCGCCTGGTGCTAAGACTTCCTCGCCGAGCTCCTTCACGCCCCTCTCTAGCAGCCCTCCACTGGCTACCGATCAGTAAGAGGATTGTCTTTAAAGCTATGCTCTGGTGCCATAAAATAATTCATCACAGAGCACCGGCATATATGTCTGATTTGGCGTCTGTGTATGAACCTAACAGATCTCTTAGATCCAAAGGAATGGGTCTGCTCAGAACTACCTGCCCCAAAAAAGCTAGAATGGGTGGCAGATCATTCCGCACCTTAGCTGCCAAGCAATGGAACCTCCTGCCTCTAGATACCAGGCTGGAGAGTAATGAAATCATGTTCAGGAAGAAGTTGAAAACCTGCCTCTTTACTATGTGATTGGTTCCTTTTCTCTGTTGTTGCATTCCTTCTCCACAGCGCGGGGACACGCCGGGAGGTGTTACCAAGCGCTTTACAAACTCCCTTAAACTAAACTAAACTAAACTAAACATTGTTAATTTCCTGCCATGTCCCTTTTCGTTGCTATCGTACGACACACCCACAGATCACTCACAGCCGCCAATTTGACTAACGCTGCTCTCCATTCAGAGAGTTTTCAGAATTGCTGAGTGGGTTGTGTGCCTAGGGTGTAGAGGAGCGTGAGTAACCTGGGCCACAGGTGAGAAACACTGTAGGACCGCCGACGCTGATGAAATCGTGACTTTGGGGTGCAGTAGTAACGCACTCTCCACACTTCTTACTGTGACCTCCGTTCATATACCCAATTACCCACTGCCCTTTCATATGGCTGTCTCTGTCTCACCCCCCGCTTTCAATTCCCTCTCACTTTCCCATCCTTCCTTCTTGTGCTCTCATTCTTTCGCTCTCCCCACTCACTTTATTATGCTACTCCTCTTTCCCCATCCATATTCTCTTTTCAGTCCCTCTCGCTTTTCTCCCTTCCATGTAGCACTTTCTCTCGCTCACACACGCACGCACTATTTCACGATCGGATTCTGCCCTATGGCCATCTTCTCACTACTTCTCTTTTGTTTCAATTTTTTTCTATCTCTCTTTCTCCCACACAGAGGTGGTGGGTGTTACTCACATGCAGAAGTAGTACACTCTGGGCCGCAGATGTGCAAGCAAGTGTCAGATACAACCCGGCAGCACAGTTCATGTGAAAAATAGCGTAGCGTGTAATTAAATACACAGATACAGCGTTGATTACTTCAGGCCTACCGAGTGCCATCACTATGGATTCCCCACAGAAAGAAGCATTGATTACCATCCTGGATCTGCTCGCTTTTTCATGTGAACATGTGGATACTGACTGCAAACCAGGGGACGATGGAATTCCCTCGCTAGGTTACATATAATGTGAAGTAGTGTGGCTCACTGGTTAGAGGCGGCAGACCCGAGAGCAGAGGACAGCCCGGGACCAGGGTTCGATTCCCGGCGCGGCAGGTTTCTGGACCAGGGTCAGCGGACTCGATAATTCTCTCGCCTCGGTTCCCACTCTGATCAGCGAACACACTCGGCAACTCTGGGCATTAGCTTGCCTCATCTTCACTAACGGCCCCACCAGACCGCCGGGGATGCCTGGTCTCACCCTGGAGATACCCATTAAGGGACCATCTCTCAGGGAAGCCAGGAAGGGTTTCGCAGCGGTCGAAGCGCCCTGGGACCCTACGGGTAAGTAGTGCGCTATATAAATGCCAATACATTACATTACATACATAATATGTGAGCGCCGTTTAGTGGCTGTAAGCACTTCCGGGAGACCCCCCTCTTTCACTTTTTACACCCCATCCCGAGACTTCGCTTTTGTGAAAGGCCCCGTCCCGAGTGTGACTATGGTGTCATAAAAATCAATGTGGAAGAGCTGCTCTAACAAGAACACATCCTGCCAGGGCGGTGCAGGTGGGAAGGCGCAGGAATAAATTGTTCCATAAAATCCGCAAGGCCTGATTACAAGCAACACAACACAGAGTCTTCCCCTGGGGTGGAGGAATGTAATATGCACGGGAAAATTGTTTTACAACACCAGAACCACTACAGCGGGCATTTATTACACGAAATGTTATATGTAATATCATATCAAATGCCTGTTTCTACCATCTGCATGTGAGTTCAGTTCATTCCCATGTTTCCAGATGCTGTGTTGTGTCTATGTAATGGTGAGAGTGTCTGTGAGTTAGATCTGTCAGTAGTGAATAAGCAGCTACTTATGTTATATGACATCTCTTTATTAATGTAATAACTGCACTTTCACAATTGCTTTATTAACCTTCCTACTTTCTCAAATTTGCTTGAAAATGCACCATTTGTCCACTCTTTTTCCAAAATGTTCTCCCCTCCCGCCCCGAACTCCTTTTAGGTTGTTTGGGCTCGCTCGCTACGGTGCAGTATGACAATCATTTTACGCCCACCACTTTCAAAAGTCACCAGCCGCCTCTTAGAGCGGGTGCGGGAGAGTCAACAGACGGCGATGAGGGAAAATAACATTTAAAAAAGAAAACTTACCTTGTTCTTGTCACCACTGCCAAACAAGTGCCGCCCAGTGGTGAGTGCTATTTTTTTATTTTCCTCACAGGTGCAATAAACTCAGATCAAAGACAGCTCTGGAAACTATTTAGTGCAAGAACAGCTTCATGCAATAAAGGTTCCCTCCCACCCACATGTAGGGCTCGGAGCATTGCTTGGCTGGACGCAGATTGTAAGCAATAAGTGCACTCAATGTTTGAGAGTCTGTACTGTGTGGGCAATGCATGACTTGCCAGATAACGTATGTCAGAGGCCAGGAAGGTCCCACACTGAACAGTGAGGAGCAAGTCAAATTAGAGTTCTAGAGAATCACAGTAGATGTCCCAGAGAAAATAGTTCACTGTGTGTAGTCTGTACCCACTGTAATAATGTGTGCAGTCTAGTTGTTCGTGGGTGGAGTTAGGGGGACACAGGAAGAGGAGGAGCGGCGACAGGAAAGAGTTAGTTAGAGTAGGGACGGGGAACAGTGCAGAGCTAAAATAAAGAGCTCGGGAATAACACAGATTGTGTAGTGTCATTATTTGTAGCAAGACGCTACAGCTGGCGACGAGGGTGGGATGGTGCATCCTGTCACCACCTGAACCCTGAAGACGAGTGACCCGTCCAGAGCAGCACGCCGTAGAAGTCGACATCGCGACATGTGTGCTGCGCAGGAGACCGCCGCCGAGAGTGAACGGCCAGCGGTGAATGCCCGTTGCTCCGTGATCAGCCGGTCGCGTGGAGCCCAGTCGGGAAAGCACTGTCGAGCGCTGGAATCACCCCGTCGGAACAAGCGCGGTCGAGCACTGGGACCGGGTGCCCACCCCGGATGCGTGAGGTCGCACAGGGTGGCTGAAGAAATGAAGATCGGGAGCCCACTCCGATCTTACCTGCCGCTCTGAGGTCCAGGGAGCGTGTGGAGGTGCTGTTTGCTGCGGGGACCGGCTACCGGTGAGTGCAGGTTGAAGCGTGAGCCTGCAGAAGTGAATGTGCCCAAAATCTCGTGGGAAACGAGATTTCCATAGCGCCGGCCATTTTGAAGTCAGGGGGTGAGTCCCAATCCCTACTAAAAGCATAGGGCGGCCATTTTGAATTCAGGCAACAGACAATTGAGCAGCAAGCACAAGCAAATACAACAGCAAAGGAAGATAAGCTCAAGCAAATGCAAGAGGAGAAACAGAAAATAAGCACAAGCGAAGGCAACAGCAAAGGGAAACAAGCACAAGCAAATGCAAATGAGATATAGAAGACAAGCACAAGCAAAGGCAACAGAAAAAGGAAACAAGCACATGCAAACACTCCAGAGGTGAAATAAGAAAACAAGCACAAGTAAATACAAGAGTGACACAAACAAGCACAAGCAAATGCAAGTGATGAAATAAGACAAGGATAACAACAAGATAAAGAAGCACGAGCAAAGGCAGAGAGACCAAGACATAAATCAAAGATGTCGACGTCACCGCGCCGGAACGCTGTGTGCCCAGTGGCGACCATGCCAACCACAACTGGTGTCTCATATCGGCGCTCCCCAGAACCACTGGCCCTGATAGCTGGAGGGGCCATGGACCCCTGATGGCAGGAGTGGTTCGAGGACTTTGAGGACTATATGAAAGGATCAAAAGTCACGGATGAAGAGGAAAAGTTGATTGCATTACGCAATCTGGTTGGGAAAGAAGTCAGCAAGTTAATCAAGGAATTGCCAACTGCCGAAACAGGATCATATGTCAAGGTGCGAGATGCTTTAAATAAAAGGTTTTTACATAAGAGAAATGTGGATTATGAAAGATACATGTTTCACCAAGCCCGTCAAGAGAAGGAGGAATTGATGAATACGTTTATAATGAGACTACGACGACTGTCTCGGTATTGTGAGTTTGACACGTTTTCCACGAAGGATGCCATAAGATTGCGAATAATTGAAGGTTGCCAATCAGAAACTCTCAGAAGGCGGCTATTACGGAAGAGTCATAACCTTGACGAGATTAAAGAGATGCCCCGGGTACATGACCAAGCAGAGGAACATGCTAGAAGAATGGAGACGGGACATGGTGAGAGGCGGGAACAAGCATATCGCGTACAAGCTAAGAACACTCGCAGACACTCTCGAGATCGACGGCGGACATCCAGGCCGTCTTCCCACCAACACTACACATGGCGCAGATGCCATGAGTCTGGCCGTAGAGACAAGAAACGAGATCGCCCACGAAAGTGTTATCGATGCGGATATGACTTTCCGCACACAGATGTTTGTCCGGCACTTGGTCAGCAGTGTCGAAAATGCGGAAGAGAAAATCACTTTGAGGCTATGTGTGGAGAATATCGTAAAGAAAGGATGAAAGAGCCAACAAGATCGTCTCGACTTGACACAAGGCAGCATCATGCAAAGGCGGTACAAGATTGGCCGGAGTCATCCTCTGTTTCCTCACACTCCAGCAGAGAGTCTTGCAGGTCCCAATGGGTGAGAAGGTCTCCATCCAGAGAATCCAGGTCAGTGTCTCTGGAATCGGTGTACACTGATGAGTATGCCCGCATTGGTAGCCGATCCAGACCAATTAAAAAAATACCCCAGATTGGACATAAGTGTGGGAACCCATGCAACCAAGTTTGTACTGAACTATATCCCTGTAACTGAATACATCAAAATGATGCCGCCACCCACATTGAGCCCGGCCCATGTCAGAGTGTTCACGTGGATGTCGAAGAAACCTCTCCCATGCCTGGGAAAATTTGCAACTACACTCAAGCACAAAACCACCTCTGTGCCGGCCTATGTACATGTAATTGAAGGCCCGGAAGCTGACTGTCTCCTCAGTCTGCCCACTGCGGAGCATCTTCGGCTGGTCGAAATTTTGTACAGGGTAAGCGATGATCCGGACATTATACACAAGTTCCCTAAACTGTTCACCGGACTTGGAAAGATGAACAAGTGCCAGATCCAGTTGCACATTAATGAACAAACACGTCCTGTCGCACAACATCACAGGCGAGTGCCCTTCCACCTTCAACAAGCTGTGGAGGATGAAATTCAGGAGTTATTGCGAACGGACATTATTGAGCGGACAGAAGGGCCAACACCGTGGGTTTCACCAGTGGTCATCGTGCCAAAGAAGGGAACACCTGAAAAGGTGCGCCTGTGTGTAGATATGAGGCTTCCCAACACTGCCATCGAAAGGGAGCGTCACCCAGGACCTCATTTAAGTGACATGATTTCATCCCTAAATGGCGCAAGAGTTTTTTCCAAACTAGATTTGAATAAAGGATACCATCAGTTGGAACCACATGAAAATTCGCGCTATATACAACATTTGCCACTCATCAACGCTGTTCCGCTACAAATGACTCCGTTTTGGAATTTCATCTGCTGCGGAGATCTTTCAAGAAGCCATCCGCCAGACCATACATCACATACCAAATGCACTAAATTATAGTGATGACATTCTAGTATACGGTTCGAATGTCCAGGAACACAACAAGGCACTAGACAGAGTGTGCCATGCTCTCCTGGAGGCCAACCTCACCCTCAACAAAGACAAGTGTGAGTTCCATCAGTCCACTCTTAAATTCTTTGGACATGTGTTTTCTGGAGCCGGGATGAAGCCTAATCCTGAGAAGGTGATAGCCCTGAACGATACCAAAAGTCCACAAGACGTGAGTGACATTCGAGCATTCCTAGGCATGGCAAGCTATTGTGCCAGATACATAAATGATTACGCCACCATCAGTCACCCGTTACGTGCCCTCACCAAACAAATGCAGCCATTCATCTGGACTCCCCAATGTGAGCAGGCGTTCCAGGAAATCAAATGAGCTGTTGAGTCAGCAGACAACTTGGCATATTTCAGCCCCAAGAGAAACACCGAGATCACTGTTGATGCTAGCCCGGTGGGACTGGGTGCGATACTGGCTCAATTTGACAACGAAACAGACCAGAGGCACATAGTGGCCTATGCCAGCCGAAGTTTATCGGACACTGAAAAGGCCTATTCCCAACCTGAAAAAGAAAGCCTTGTGGTTGTGTGGGCCTGCGAGCATTTTCACATTTTTATATATGGCAAGCACTTCACGCTAGTGACCGACCACCAATTGCTAGTCACCATTTTCAGAAACCCCAGAGCCAAAATGCCACCTCGAATTGAGCGCTGGGGTTTGCGTCTACAAGAGTACACTTATAGAATAGTGCACAAACCAGGAAAATCAGCGAATCTGGCTGATTACATGTCGAGACACCCTCAAGCGTCACAGGCTTCACGTCCATCTGTGGCAGAGGAGTACATACACTTCATAGTGGACCAAGCCAGACCACTGGCGGTTCCTTTGGAGGCAATATGTGAAGCCACAGCTCAAGATGACATCCTTCAAAGGGTGATGCGCCAATTGCGGACCAATCGATGGTGCCATAACAATGAGGAGGAAGGGTGCGACCCACACATCCGTCAAGAGATGCAGGCCTTCAGGCATGTGAGTGAGGAACTATCTGCCACCTCAGAGGGGCTTCTACTGAGGGATCAACGAATCGTCATCCCTATGCAGCTCCGCCAGGGCGTCATCAATCTAGCCCATGAGGGCCACCGTGGAGTGATCGCTACAAAAAGAGCGCTCAGAGAGCGAGTATGGTTCCCGCTACTTGGCCAGATGGTGGAGCTCACTCTAAAAGATTGCCCCCAGTGCCAACGGGTCAATCAAGGAGACCATCCAGCTCCTCTACAGATGTCAAAGCTACCTAGTAATGTATGGCAAGAGCTCGCCATGGATTTTTATGGACCCCTTCAGTCGGGCAAATATGTCCTAGTGATAATGGATGAGTACTCTAGATTTCCGATAGCACAGTTTGTATCATCTACCAGTGCCACTAGCACCATTGCTGTGTTAGATGAAGTGCTTGCTGCCTGGGGCGTTCCTAAAGAACTCAAGACGGATAACGGCCCCCCTTTTAATGGACATGAGTTTGGAGAATTTGCGAAGCACCTCAATTTCAAGCATCGCAAGATCACTCCCCTATGGCCTCAGGCCAATAGAATGGTAGAAAGATTCATGGCAACATTAAAGAAAACATTCCAGCAGGCCACCATTGACAAGAAGGACTTTCAAGTGGCTCTCAATGAAGTTCTGAGAGCATACCGAACGACACCCCATGCCACCACGGGGAAATGTCCTGCCACACTCATGTTAGGACGACCGATCAGAACACAGATACCTACGTGGGAAGGAGCCCTGCGACCTGTGTCGCCCACAAGTGCACATAAGGAGCTAGTGGTGGCCGACCGTGAGCGCTAGAACAAAATGAAGTCCCACGCTGACACTTGGAGGAGAGCCAGATCTCCATCCCTTCATGAAGGGGACTGTGTATTGGTCAAGCAGGAACAACAGAAAAAGACAGATTGCAAGTTTAGAGCTGAACCTCTAATGATCACTCAACAGAAGGGTACAATGATAACCGCTGAGTCAGAGAACAAGAGAATTACCAGGAATGTCTCGCACTTTCAAGGGTGCACTCCGGCTGTTAAGGATGCCCTCAGCAAAACGACTGAGCGACTGGGCGCAGAGAGATCTGGCAGTGCAGTTGCAGTACAAAGACTTGAGACTCCGGCAGAAGCTGAATCTGAAGAAGGAGATGTGGTCCCGCGACCCAGACGAGATATTCGACGACCTGTGCGGCTGATCGAAGAACTATACCCAAGTTAGACTTTTGTTTCATCACTTATTGTTAACAAAGGGGGAGATGTAATATTGTGTGCAGTCTAGTTGTACGTGGGCGGAGTTAGGGGGACACAGGAAGAGGAGGAGCGGTGACAGGAAAGAGTTAGTTAGAGTAGGGACGGGGAACAGTGCAGAGCTAAAATAAAGAGCTTGTGAATAGCACAGATTGAGTAGCGTCATTATTTGTAGCAAGATGCTACACCCACAACCCCCAGGGTCTCTATATGTGAACTCTTTAGGAAGGAGATAATAAGAATTGGAAATGCAATAGGTCTCGCATTTGTTGAAGTTGGAGCTGTTGGCATCGTAAATGTCAATGTTTTTTACTTATGCAATAGATATGCCCTCCCTACTTTAATAAAATAAAGAACTCCGAGGTGTACTTTTCTGTATCATTTTGTACAGCATGAAGTGCCCGTTTGTTATTTTGAAAAGCTTTTGGGAACCGCTATAAGTAGTGCTGAACAAAGAATAGGTTTTGGCAACCTGAGAGTTATTGGCGTAGTGCATGTTAATGTTTTTGGTCCTTTCCAAATACGTTAAATGTATATTACACAGCGCACGCCACAAGCGTTAGCACAAATTGGTCTAAATTCAAAGAATATAGCATGATAAGGGAGGAAGCCTGTTCTACAAAGGATTTGATGGGATTGTGACATTTAATCGGACACATCATATGAATGAATAGTTCTGAATCACAGCACAATGAGGACAAACAAGAACATAGGTAGCCCTGAATAAAATACAGAAATACAGCATCCGTTGAAACCAAACCCTTTGGCTTTGAAGTTATCTAAAAAATTCAATTGAAATAAAGATTATGGATGGAACACAGGAATGCAGATTGTTGCATGATTGATTCAGGACAGATACATAAATATCATCAAAGCAATAGATATGAGTTGGTTTAATATATACAGCACTGATAAACTAGCCCTGCAGCAACCTTTCATGTTCACAAATACTTTAAGTTCACAATCTGCCAGTAGGCTTGACCTAATAAAAATATCGGCAACTGTACAGTGCGCTCATCACATCATGTACTCTGGGCTCTGAGACATATCAAGCTGTATCTACAGAACGGTTCCTGCAGGCTGGTTCAGTGGGTGCACGCAAACTGAGAGAAGAACTTTGCAGGTCACGAGTTCGAACCCAGAGAAGCCTTTCTTCTTTCTAAAATCAGTAAATCGAGTGTGCTAAAATTGTATTTACAGTGGGTTAGACTGTTGTGCATAAACTCTAGAGTGTATAACATGCCTACAGTTGTAAATGTCAGCCAGGCAATAAATATGAGATGTTACTGAATCCTGTGTATTTTTCTAGTGCTCCACTGCCCATTGGGCCTCGGTACAAGGTGTGTAAAGAAATATTGTGAAAATGTTCAATGTGTACACTGCACAAACTATAAAATGCTGAAGGAAAGAAAGCCCCTGACCTGCGCAGCACTGTACCAAGAAGGGGAGTGTAAAATTAGTTATTAATTAAGGAAAACAGGAAAACTTGGTAAAATGAAGTCAGGTGGGTTTATTATAACCTCATCCCACGAACAGCCATCAGTAACTGACACACAAGGAATGTACACGCAGGTACATTCTCAGAACAAAGAATGTGGGGAAAGAACATAGCAACTTAAAGGGGAAGAATACAGAATATCACACATCTCCCTCTTATACAAAAAAGAGAAAGAAAACACTGAAAGAAAGCATAGAGCAAACACTTGATAAATTTTAAACTAAACATAGTCTTTCAGGTAGGAGGGAGCCTTACAAATCCTAGGACTTCTCCTGGAAGGAAATGTTGACCTTTGGGAGGAAAAGTTAGTACCCAAACGAGAAGCATTGTACAAACTATCATCATATGTCGGAGCATGAGAAGATAACAGATCTCCATTGACAACTACTATACGACTCTTGTTCCAGATTCTACCATCATCAGTTTTAACAGCATTTTTAAAAATCTTGACAACTGTCCTAACATCAGTGTACTTGGACCAAGGTCTACATCCAACAGGGGTCTTCACTCTCACAAAGTCACCTAGTTTGACCTTACATGGAAATGCACGTTTCCTGAGATCAAAGTTCTCCTTGCGAGCATCTTGTTTAAGTAATTCCCTAGTTCTCCACTCACCAACATCATTATCAACAAAACCTTTGTTGAGGCACATCCATCCAGGACACATTAAAGTGTTGGGAACCCTCCCTTTGAAGAGTTCAAATGGAGACCTACCAGTGGTGGAATGGGGAGCAAAACGATAGACATTAATCCTGTCCTGCAGGGTGGACTTCCAATCTAGGCCAGAAGACCGTGCAAGCTGTATAGATTCTTTCAGAGTCCTATTAACCCTCTCTACTGCACCATTTGTCTCGGGGTGGTAAAGAGAACACCTTTTATGTTTTATACCACACTTTTTTAGATAACCAACGAACAAGGAGGAACAAAACTGGGGACCATTATCAGTTAGGAGAGAATTAGGAAAACTTTCCTTACTAAATATTGGCTCTAAGAATTTTATAACAGAGTTTGAAGTAATATCTCTGACAGCCGAGACTTCAATCCATCTAGAATATAGATCAATCAGGACAATGAGATAAGGGGTATCAGAAACACCCGAGAGAGGACCAAGAATGTCAATGGCAATCTCGTCCCATGGATGACCAGGTAACATCCTCTTCACCATGGGCATTTGTCTTGTTTTCAAAATGTTATCACTAGAACAACATTCAGGGCATTCACGGACCATTCTTTCGATTTCTAGGTCCATGCCAGGCCACCAAAACTGCATGCGAAGGAATTCTTTTGTCTTGACTATACCCAAATGACCACTATGAGCATGTGCCAATAATCTACTTCTTAAAGAAAGTGGGGGAACGAGTTTGGTTCCACGAGTTAGTAGACCATTACTCTCTGAAAGTTCATCAGCAACCAAAAGCCATGGTTTGTCCAAACGAGAGTTATTTCTCAAAGAAAGAGTTACTTTCGAAATATCTTCATCTTTCTCTAACTCAGATCTCCATTCAGACTCAGAAATCGCACCATCAGTCACCTCACAAACATTTACATACTCTTCAGAATCACAAACGTCATCTTGTTCAAAGTTCTCATTATTGACCAACCTAGATAAACAATCTGCCGATTTGTTAGAAGCTCCAGGAATATACTCAACTTCAAATTCAAATTCCTGCAGGGAAACAATCCATCTTCTTATCCTTGATGAGATTGCATCCAGGCCTTTTTTAGAAAACACTTCTTTTAAAGGTTTATGATCGGACAAAACACAGATTCTGGTTCCCCAAATCAAATTTTTTAACTTTCTTAATGCCCAAAAGATTGCCAAAGATTCCTTTTCTATGACGGAGTAATTCAACTCCGAACCTCTGAGACATCTAGAAGAACAACATATTAAGGAGTCTTTTCCATCCTTCTTCTGAACTAAGACTGCACCAAGTCCCTTATCGCTAGCATCAGTAAACAAGATAGTTGGCAGGCCAGGGACAAAAGCATGAAGTGAGGGTGCCTTATTCAAATCTTTCTTTAAGTTTGAAAACTCAGACTTACAGTCAGATGACCAGTTGAAAACAGAATTTTTTACCGTTAACTTTCTTAAATTATGTGTCTTTTCTGCAAAATTAAAAATGAATTTTCCATAAAATTCCACCATGCCTAAAAAGGAGAGAAGTTCTTCTTTGCAAGAGGGCTCCTTTACTTTATCAATGGTCTCAACTAATTCTTTTTTTGGAAAAACACCATTGCAGGTGATGCGATGTCCCAAATAATTAACCTCCTGCACACCGAATTTGCACTTTGCCCTTTTTAGTGTCATACCTGCACTTTCTAACCTTTTTAGGACCATAGAAACTCTACTATCATGTTCATGTGCATCACCACCATAAATTAATAAATCGTCTTGATAGCACTTTACACCAATCAGCCCTTTTAAGATTCTTGACATGATCCTCTGGAAAACAGAGGCCGCTGATACTAAGCCAAACGGCATTCTCTTGAACTTAAAAGTACCCATTGGTGTAATAAAGGCAGTTAAGTCCTGGCACGATTCATCCAATTCTACCTGGTGGTAGGCAGAAGCAAGATCAAGGGTGGTAAAATATCTTGCTCCTTCTAAAGTGCCGATCATTTCATCTATATTAGGAAGTGGGAACCTGTCTACTACCACCTCCTTGTTTAGTGACCTTAAATCAATGCACAGACGAATTTCACCTGTGGGTTTTTTTGCTATAACAACTGGAGCAAGCCATTCCGTTGCTTCTACTGGTACAATTATGTCACTCTTGATGAGTTTATCCAACTCTTCTTGTACTTTGGCTTGTTCCGAAAGAGGAATTCTCCTAACCTTTGCTACACTTGGGAGAGCATTCTCTTTCAATTTAATCAAATGCTTGTACCCACGTAAACACCCTAATTCATCTTTGAATACATTAGGAAATTTTCTAGCAAGAGTTAAAGATAAATTTTCATCACTTGATGTACAGGGTGAGTCAGATATTTCTTGTATTCGGACTTGAGGAGAAGCATTGGGATCGAGTGTGACACCCAACTGTCGTTGATGCAGCCAACCCAACAATGCATCCCCTTTCTTTGAGATATACACTTTTCCCACAATTATGCGAGATCCCAGTTCAATTTCTGCCAAAAAATATCCTAACATAGAAATGGGTTTTTCACTATAGCCTAAAGGAATAATGTCACACTTAAATACTTTTACATTCTTTGCAAATAAATCATTAAACATTTTCTCATCTATAATAGTTATCTTTGAGCATGAATCAAATTTTAGGTTAATCATGTTATTTTCTACCTTAACCATAAACGAAGGATGATCAGATTCCTCATCATTTACTTCAAAACAAATTGATCTTACTTGCGGTTGTGGCCACCTTCTCCTAGGATCACCGTTTTGAGGTTTAGACCTGCAAAATCTAGCATAGTGACCTCTCTTATTACATAAATTACAAGTAGACTTTAGAGCGGGACACATAGGAGAATTAGCTAAATGGTTACTTTGTCCACATCTAAAACAAGAAAATTTTACGTTTGAAGAATTCATATTTCTGAAAGTTCTCTCTTCTGGATTAGTTCCATCAGTTTTTTTAACTTGACAAATTGTCTCATCTATTTTTTCTTCTACTTTCGATTCTGCAACGGTAGGTTTATCCTTTTCTTTTTTAAGTTCACCAACACATTTTGTCATGTGTTCCACTTGTTTGGCAATCACAAGTACTTCCTCAAGAGGTGGTTCATCTTTTAGCCAAAGTTCCTTTCTTATGTCATCATGAGCGCATCTTAGAACAAACTGATCGCGAATTCTCTCGTCAAGCGATTGACCAAAGTTACATGAGGAAGCAAGTTTCCTCAACGATGACACATAGTCTTCCACGGACTCATCTCTCTTTTGCTCTCTCAGACCAAAGTGGTACCTTTCCATAATTGTGCTGAGTCTTGGTAAGTAATGTCTATCTAGTTGTAGAATAGCTATTTCGTACTCATTCAGATTCCTTTGTTCTGCAGCTGAAAGATCAGGTAGATGTTCCAGAACATCCTGACCTTCCCCTCCCAGACAATGTAATAAAAGTGAATGTTTTCTTTCAGCACTAAGATTTGTTCCGCATACTCTCGCATAGTTCGCAAAAAATTTTTTCCACTTTTTCCATTTCACGTTTGGCTCGCCAGGACTGATTAGAAAAAACGCTGGTTGAGTAACATTTTGCATATCTGTTTATTCAAAAAAAATAATTAAATTTTTTTTTTTAACTTCCAGATAAGTGATGAATATTTGCTTTACTTTTACTTCTTTAGAATATTTTTTCCCTATTGTCCCTTTTTTTTTTAATAATGAATGTACATTTGCCTAATATTTACTAGTGTAATTGTGAGGTCACAAAGTACAACTTCAATCTGAATAGTCTCCAAGGATAGAACACACCAATAAAGAATAAGTTCTTTTTTTTTTTTAGAATTTCCTTTGACTTAGTATTCCTTTAATTGTTAAAGGAATGAGCTGCCAAGTTGCGTTCTAATGCGCTTGTTGTATTGTCAAAAGGAATGGCATCACGCTGTTCCCAATTAGAATGACTTTGCGCTTCGATTTGGAATGTAGCTGACGAAAGCGCACTCTGAACAGAAGGGCTTTGTGTTGCAACGCAGCGTTAGAGTGTTGAAACGCTGCGTAGCTCACGTTAAAGCGTTGAAACGCAGCGCAGCCCAAATCAGATGATGCGTCTGACGTAGGCGCTGACGTAGGCGCGTTATGATTGCATGCGAGCCGGGAAAACGTTAAGCTCGCGCTTAAGTAAAAATCATTTCTTCAAAGCGCTAATCTTTATTTATTACGGTCCCAGGATTATTTATTTTAAAAATTGTCCTCCCGCTCTCCTCACCATATTATGAATGACGAGTCTGCCGCTGGGAAGCTGACGCTTCTCTTCCTTTGATGTAGATCAGCCGCTGGAGGAGAAAACGAGGTAAGTTTTCTTTCTGAGTTGTTGTGGTTGAGGTGTCCAATCGTCGCCAGTGTAATAAAGGGCCTTCTCGATCACATTTTAGATTGTAAATATCAGAGGAAGAGACCAGCCTGCAACGTCTTTAAAGTACAAACACTAGTGATAAATAGTTCCGTGAAGAAGATGTTTACGTGCTGTAAATTACACAGACACAAAGCGTGAAGTGAAAGTTACATATGATCCGAGCTATAAACACTATTAGAACATTGGAATGTTGGGAGCTCCATAGCAGACAATGGAGTGCTCCCTGCTTCTACGGGCCGGTAAAGGCACGCAGAGCAACATTCCAATGTTCTACAAAGGCTTCTCAAAGTTCGAGGGGATTTATATCCCCTCGAGCTTCGAGAACCCTTTGTTTAATTTGTTAGAACATTCTGCCCTCTAGTGGCAGAATGTTCTAATAGCCTTATAGCCCTTCGTAGCAGGGCTATACCAGCTATTAAAGTCCCGCTGTTTCGTTAAAGGCCCTCGCCTTCGGCTCGGGCCTTTAACGATTCAGTGGGCCTTTAATAGCCGGTATAGCCCGCTACGGCGGGCTATAAGGCTATAATAAAGTGCTCCAATACCTTACGCTCTGTGATTACAGGAGAATATGTTTGCTGCACACCAGTCCACCAGTCCATTAAAAAAGTTCACATGTGTCGCAGCTCAGGGGAAAAGCGGTGGGGTGCGGCTTATTTCCTGCTCTCTCCGTGATTTGAGAGTGCAGTGTGGCATTGCATAATGTCATTGATATCTCTGGCGTGTTAAAAAACACTCCAGGTAGGCAGAAAGAAAGAACCCCTGTCCGTGCAGGGCCCTGGCTTTACCTCCATCTGCAGGGGACCTCAGTGCTGAGGAGACAGCACACGTGAAGTGGGTGGGAATGGGAAAGGGGTGGGGAGATGAGAAGCTCGGACAGGAGAGCGAATTAAATCACAGTGAACTATGGGGGTGTGAATGGGAGACAGGAGAAAAAACAGCTGACAGCTGAGCTCGTTGGAAAAGGCAAACACCGGAGGCTTAAAACAGGAGCCGAGACAAATGAAAAACCAAGCTTTTGCAATGCAATAGGTCTCGCATTTGTGAGAGTTTAAGCTATTGGCATTGTAAAAGACAATGCCTTTTTTAAACTGTCTGATAATTAACACATAAACAGAAGCTATTGTCATTTACATGCAAATAGCTCAGACTCTTGTAAATACAATTCCTCGGCCGCCATTGTCCCTATGCTGCTTGGTTAGTG
This sequence comes from Lissotriton vulgaris, assembly GCF_964263255.1. Taxonomy (NCBI): domain Eukaryota; kingdom Metazoa; phylum Chordata; class Amphibia; order Caudata; family Salamandridae; genus Lissotriton; species Lissotriton vulgaris. Next base: position 1,134,938,861 of record NC_141693.1, read on the forward strand.
AAAGTGTGCATGGCACACTGAAAGTTGCAGGAAAGTATGTCATGGCTGCAGTAGTAACAAGCATTTGCAATGCAATAGGTCTCGCAGCATTAAAGTTTGAGTTAATGGCATTGTAAATGACAATGCTTTGCATTAATTTTTTTTTAATTTGCAATTGGTATATAAACATTGTATGTGAATGGCAGCGGGAGGCAGAGACAACTGCACACGAGAGAGGTTGAGAGGGTCAACACGAAGGAGGGGGCAGATTGGTGCACACAGAGGGACGGAGACTGGGGGGTGTAGAGGAGGACACAGGAGGGCATAGGGAGCACAGAAGTCACACGGCGGAGGGAGAGAAGAACACACACAAGCAAGGTTGAGTGGTGCAACACGAGGGATGGGGCAGATTGGGGCAGACAGAGGGACTTAGACGGGGGTGTATAGGTGCACACAGGAGGATACAGGAGAGTCCAGTAGGAGTGCATAGGGAGGCACCGAGGTCACACAGCTGGAGGCCCAGAAGAATGTACACAAGAGAGGCTGAGAGGTGTCACACAGGCACGGGGAGCAGATTGGCACACACAGAGGGAAGGAGAGAGAGAGATTGAGCACATGGGGACAACCCAAGACAGGGGACGGCCCGCCGCGGTAGGGGAACCTGGGTGCCCCCAATCCAACCAACGAGGAACAGAGAGGCAAGGCGGCAGTGGAACTCCCCTGCTCCCAGGGGGAGTGACTGCTCCCACTGGAACATATTTTGGGGGTAGTGACGCAACACTGCGGAGGGCTAGGGGCCCACCTTGACTGGGCGGGGAAGAAACCGGCCCGCCAGATTCCTATAGCAGCACTGCTCCACCAGCCAAATAAGTGAGGTTGCCCCTGGTAAATACTCTTCAAGTCGGCGTTCCTTTAAGACCACTGGGAATCACTGCGGGCACAGAGTGTGCCATATCTGCAGTTAGCACTTGTTTCCCCAGGGCGCCCCAGTGCGCAGTAGGCCATGTGGCAGGAGGGGAGTGGGCACCATCAATGCTGTGAGGTGGCCTGCAGCTACACAGTCAGACGGTGGCCAGAAGCTGGTCTTGTGTGCCCCAGATCCACTCAGCAGAGCCCGGAGAAGCAAAGAAGCCTCAGAACCCCTGAGGTAACACAGTGATTGTGCCTGCTGGGATGTTTCGGGGGTGTAGCAGCACAGCACCTGGGGTCATACCCTAATTCAATAGAGCAGAGCCAGAACACTCACTTGGGGCAGCTGCGGGACTCTTGCGACAGCGCTGCACCATCAGCCAAGTAAAGACATCTGCCCCTAATACGTAGCTACCTTTTTAGCCAGCACTCCCCTTGTAGGAAACAGTGAATTGCTGAGGACACTGAGCGGACTGTAGCAGCATATCTGACTTTGTGTTCAACGTGATGCCCCATCGTGCTGGGAGCCGCACAGCAGGAGCAGAAAGAGTGTAAACACTGTAGCGGGCGGCCAGCGCTCTTTACAACCAATCTCTTAAGTGCTCTGACACTGATATCCCCAGCATAACGAGCCGAGACATGTGGAGAGGCCCACTGCTAACCCGCCTCCCTCCTACGAGCACTCACCACACGCCCCCAGCGATTCAGACGTGAGCGAAACCGAAACCTTCCGTGGGGCGGGACTTCCGGCTTTGGAAGCCCGTGCACGCGCCCACGGAGAGAAGCAGTGCTGGTGACGCGGGGCTCCCATGCCCAAGGGAGAGCCCCGCGGTGGGGGCTGAAGTCCGGGGTGGCGGTAAGTGGGCCGGGGGGGCGCTCGGTGCACTTGTGTGTGTGTGTGTGCGTGTGGGTGTGCGCGTGTGTGTGTATGCGACGGCGGGGGTGGGTTCTCTGTATGTGTGGGTGCATGCGTGCATGGGCGCTCGTGTGTGTGTGTGTGTGTCTCTGTGTATGTGCATGCGTGTGAACACCTTACGATATGGAGCATTTTCGATCATGCCATGAAATACGCTGCTTTTTAATAAAGAACAGACCCTTTAGGCAAACACGCAGCATTTCCTTAAACAACGTCGCTCATGTCCTGATATACGCTGCTTTCGGAACACCTTACGATATGGAGCATTTTCGATCATGCCATTTAGCTGCTTTCGGAACACCTTATGATATAGAGCATTTTCGATCATGCCATGAAACACGCTGCTTTTTATTAAAGAACAGACCCTTTAGGCAAACACGCAGCATTTCCTTAAACAACGTCGCTCATGTCCTGAAACACGCTGCTTTCGGAACACCTTACGATATGGAGCATTTTCGATCATGCCATTTAGCTGCTTTCGGAACACCTTACGATATAGAGCATTTTCGATCATGCCATGAAACACGCTGCTTTTTATTAAAGAACAGACCCTTAAGGCAAACACGCAGCATTTTCTTAAACAAAGTCGCTCATGTCCTGAAACACGCTGCTTTTGGAACACCTTACGATATGGAGCATTTTCGATCATGCCATTTAGCTGCATTCGGAACACCTTACGATATAGAGCATTTTCGATCATGCCATGAAACACGCTGCGTTTTATTAAAGAACAGACCCTTTAGGCAAACACGTAGCATTTCCTTAAACAACGTCGCTCATGTCCTGAAACACGCTGCTTTCGTAACACCTTACGATATAGAGCATTTTCGATCATGCCATGAAACACGCTACTTAAAAGAAACTGAATTCGGAACACCTTACGATATGGAGCATTTTCGATCATGCCATGAAACACGCTGCTTAAAAGAAACTGAAAGTTACACGTTTAACCTCACTCTAAACGTGCATTGCCGCGCTCTAAACGCGCATTGCAAGAAACTTGCAACAAAGTCAATTGAGCGCTCGTACTTGTGCACATGCCAGTTTCAAATCGCCTCCAAGGAGATGCGCGCGGCCAGGATTGTCTCCTGGAAAGCAGACACGCCGACAAAAGGTCTCTGGTGAGAACGCGCTTCCGCGCGCTTAGCCGAGACCTAAAAACGCATTAACCTCTTGGCTGCTAATGACAAGGGTAACTCGTCATGGACTTTCCATTGATTTCAATGGAAATTATATGAGATTAATAATAATGCCTTAGCAGTAAAGGGGTTAAAGAAAATACTGCTTACAGACTAAATAAGCCATATTGTGTAACAACTGAAGTATAAGGGCCAGTCCTCATGGGAGGTTACAAATGAAGACAAGGCGGTATTAAGGAAGGTTAACATGCCTATTAACGAATCAGAAGCCAACATTTACAAAGGAAAATTACAAAAGCCAATGAAATGGCGAGTGGGCGGGGCTTCAAGTACACATTCGAATACAGCATGCTTTTCAGGGCAGGGCAAGCGCTGCCCAGGCTCGACCTAAAAATGAGCTAGATTTGAAATCAGCTTTGTTTGAGCTAGTCAGGATTGAAGATCCTTTCATTGGAGGGTGAAGGAGCTTGTACCAGTGTGTTGTGGTGCTATTTCAGTGTGCAATGGAGTGTCAGAGGGAAAAACATATTTCAGTGCTATACATCGCTCCATATTCAAGCACCATTTTAGATTGTGCCAGTCAGCCCACTGCTCTATAGTTTGCCCATATTTCATCTAGAGTCTACCATGCTAGTGTCAAAAAGCAGGCTACTGAGCTATGGCAGTGAGTGGTCACCCATATCATTGTCCTGGCTAACAATGTTAATCAAATATCCAGTACTATTAATAGTCAATCCCTCATCCTCTGCCAAAAGGTATTCATCTGGAGCAGAGTGACCAGGTGCGAATGGAATCTCCACTACCACCAGTGGCGCTCAGACAAAGATCTGAGTGTGTGAGGTGAAGGTCCTCAGATGGGTCCTGGAATAATACACTTGGTGGAGCAGCCCGAGCTGGATCAGTCGAAACCCCGCCGTCATATACACCGGCCTTGGTCTCTACCTTTCCTCCTCCCATCTGAGTCATCCAGTGTTCCCAGCTCATCCTCCCATTTGGCTTTCACTGGACACAGAAACCAAGAGGAATTATTTATCAACGTGTTACAAATTTGTGAGATCACCTATTTCAAGACTCCTACATCCAGCCATACCTCAATCACCTTCCAAGGATGAATATTCTTGCACTTGTGTTTTGTGTTTACCTAGATCATGTTTCAGTTGTATGTATTTAAAGGGCTGTGTCGTGCCTATGCCGTACTCTTCCTTAAGTTCTTCATATGTTTTCAAACCGGAGTTTCCCTCCTATGGCACACACTTTAACAATTCCTATGATATCCCATTCTTAAAATGCCAGCAAGGATCTGGATGTCCTTCTTAGCATAGCTGTCACACATAGAGGGATTTCCCTATTGATGCTACATCATTCTACTGACCTCTCACCACCTTCCAGGCTAGCCTCACCATCCTTGTAAGTTTCGATAGCTTTCTGGGGATATTAATTCTGGGTAGCCCATAGTCTCCATGACCTCTTTATCAGTTTGGAATGGCGGGTCGTCTTGACGGGAGTATGCCCAATCTTTAGGTACTACAGGGTGGAAGTCCCAAAACTGTATTTGTAAGTCAGGGACTGCACAGTCATATTCTCCTCAATAATGATATAGGCAACCTTATGCTGACCCACGGTATGGTTCGTAAAATCCTGTCAATTTGTGAGGAAAAGTTTCTGGCACCCATAAGAGAATATTTTGGAGCATATAGCGCAATATTGGTAGGGATATAATTTTAAATAGGGCCTCTCTTCACAGCAGAAGCACAGAAATTCGCCGCCAGCGTGGCACTTACACTGTAAATCTATCTAACACACCATAAAGATTGTATCTGTAGCATTCAGTTGCATCCCTTGTGGTGTACAGATCCAAATAATAAAGGCCCCTAGACAACCTTCTGGAGTGGGCATATGTGGCCAGGTATTGGGTTCCAGTGTCTCAGTGGGCCCAATTAATCCGAAAACTAGAGAAAATGCTATATATTCAGACTATCTCCTGCACTCCGTCAGTAGTTACCAAGGTTAGCAAAGAATACATTCTTCTGTTAACATTTATATGTGTAATATATGAAACATCAATGCTGAGTCGATTGAACAAAACAGAAAAATTATGTATCTAAACAAATCCTATTCTATGTTATTACTGCTGTATAATTACCTCTTGAAGTTAACTAATTTAGTAGAATAATATTTGGTAAAAACAAACACTTGTGTGACCTACACATTGCCAAGTCTTTTGTTTCACAAATGCAAGACAATCAAGCGGAAAGTAATCAATGTAATGATGCATAAATGGAACATCCACTGGAACAAAACGTATTTTCCTAAATAATATAACACATCCTATCGTGTAGACTCCATGCTCCTTATTTTTTCTTTGACTTGGAGTATTGCTACTAGTTTAACTGTCAACAGGGGTGGCAGGAAACACAGGACCCGATTCGCCATGGGCCTCTGCACTGGTGCCGGAGGCCCCGGATTGGTGGAGGAAGCCCCTCACTGGTGGTGGAGGCCCCGCACTGGTGGCTGAGGCCCTATACTAGTCGCAGAGGCCCTTCACTCATGGCTGTGGTCCGCACTCGCGGGTGGACCTCTGTACTGCAGTTACTCATTGGGGAGGACCACAAATAAATGCAGGCCCCTACTACGAGTGCGGGCATTTGTGTGTGTAACATGCAACTTTGAAAAATGCACTTTAGTGCATTTTTCAAAGTTTTCGCTATTTACCACCTGGCATTTTTTTTTTGTAAATAGCTGACCCTTATAGCGAAATCGCTATTTTAAAAGGCATCTTGCATTGCGTTTAAGGAATCGCAATTTATGATTCCTTAAATTCAATCGCAATTTGCGATTTTTGCATTTGGGACGATGCATTCCAAATGCAAACATACTAGTCGCAAAGGGGCAGATTCTGCAAATCTGTCTGTTTGCAACCGGTTTTTTCTTTGATGCATGTTTGGAAGCTCAGAACTATTTCATTTTAATGTTTTTGCAAGAGCTCTGGGTAATGAAAGGTCTGTTTTTCAAGAAGTCCTCATCAAATAATACAACCATATTGTAGAAGGAAAGGGCCGTTATGGCAGTCCTGATGATGGCGGGTGGTCGAGATCTACTGGCTCTTGTGCATTATATCATATGCCATTGATATTCATCCAGTGATGATTGTGCAGGTGGCAGCCCATAATATGCTCCATGATCCGGGCCTCATAAAATAAAATATACCCAAAGTTCTACTACTTCGCTTGATAGATGTTGCAGGTATCAGTGGGACCTCACTGCCATGGTTCACTTAATTTCCCAATACATGCACTCAGAAGATCAAACTGAGCCCTTTCGCGTCATCGACCACCATTGTCTCATGAGGAATGCCCCAAAAATTAGCTTTTTTTCTGACCCACTTCAACAAGGAGATGGTCCTGTTGATGCAGATCCCCATCAACTACGTCACTTGCTACCACAAGTAAGTCGACAACACCCAGCTTCACCTCAATCAATAGGCAAATGCTTGGATCATGGACTATGATAGTTTTTGGTACAAATTATTTTGATTCTGGGTGAGAATATCAATTTTGTGGCACAATAGCCTCCTCTTCCAATTGTGACACTATAGCCTCCTCTTTGAATGAATTCATGGTTTTTCTTAAAATATAAATAGAAATGTGTAATGTTTTCCTGCCATATCATGTCAGTGCTAATATTTAAAGCCGAGGTTTAACTTAAATAGGCATGCATTCATGTTTCTACCTTCCCAGTTATTACATGATTACATGAATTGTGCACTCATTACGGAGTTCTTAACTTCATTGATGCCAATCATTTTGCAAGGTTAGATTCATGTGCCATCACTTCCTAGGAACACAGGGTCAAAGGCCATATGTTGACCCTTCCTGTGATATTCTTGAGAAAAAGGATGTATGATGTCCGTTTTGTTATCCCTGGCATATTGCTGAGTTGACATCCATGTGAGTTAGCCTCTGCATGACACCAGCCCAGACTGAGGGAGCTCCTCTCTATGATATCAGCTCATACTGAGGAGTTTCCCCTACCTGACTTGATAGTCTGAGTAAGTCTCGCTGATACCCAAGACTGAGTGAACCCATCCCACTCACCAACTGTAACATGCCTCACATTTGAAAGCTAATAATTAATCAATCAATCAGGGGTTTGGAAAGAGCAGCTACTCACCTGTGAGGGTCTCAAGCCGCTGGGGGTGGGGGGCTGCAGATCGGTCTGGGCGCTGGGTTCATTCGAAGAGCCAGGTCTTGAGGTCCTTCCTGAATTGGGCAGTGATGGTGATTTCCTGAGGAGGAGGGGCATGGTGTTCCAGGTCTTGGCAGCAAGGTAGGAGAAGGATCTTCCTCCAGTGCTGGTCCTGTGGATCCGTGGGGCGGTGGCCAGTGACAGTTGTGCAGAGTTGTGGGGTCTGTTGGGTGCGTGGAATGAGAGGCAGTGGTTCAGGTATGTTCGTCCTGCGTTGTGGAGGGCCTTGTGTGCATGGGTGAGGAGCTTGAAGGTTAATTTTTTGCCGCCTGGGAGCCAGTGGAGTTCTAGCAGGTGTTTTGTGATGTGACTGCAGCGTGGGATATTTAGGCTCTATCTGGCTGCAGCGTTTTCAACGTTCTGGAGCTTCTGGACTAGTTTTTGGGGGTCGCCGGCATACAGTGCATTGCAATAGCCTAGTCTGCTGCTGATGAGGGCATGGATGACCGTCTTCCTGGATTCAGTGGGGATTCATCTGAAGGTCTTTCGGAGCAGGTGGAGCATTTTGAAACAGGACGAGGAGACAGCATTGATCTGGCGATTCATAGTGAGCGTTGAGTCCAATATGATACAGAGGTTGAGTGCGGGGACCATGGGTGTCGGGTGTTCTCAATGCTGCGGGCCACCAGGAGTCGTTCCAAGCAGAGGGGCTGGAACCCAGGATGAGGACTTCTGTCTTGTCTGAGTTGAGCTTGAGACAGCTGTCTCTCATCCAGGTTGCAGCGACTTCATCCCTTCTTGGAAGTTTTTCTTGGTAACTGTGGGTTTGTTGATGAGGGAGAGGATAAGTTGGGTGTCGTCAGCGTAGGAGATGATGTTGAGTCTGTGGCTCTGACAATGGCTGTCAGTGGGGCCATGTAGACGCTGAAGAGGGTAGGGCTCAGAGAAGAGCCCTGGCTCACTCCACAGCTGATCTCTGAAGGTTCTGAGAGGTATGGTGGTAGTCTGACCCGCTGTGTTCATCCGGTGAGGAAAGAGCTGATCCAGTCCAGGGCTTTGTCGTTGATGCAGGTGTTGTGGAGTCTTGATATTGGAGGCGGTGTTGAAGGTCGCTGAGTCGTCCCGGAGGAGGAGAGGCATGATTTCGCCCTGGTCGAGGAGGAAGGGGATGTAGTCAGTGGTGGCGAGGAGGACAGTCTTGGTACTGTGGTTACTTCAGGACCCGGACTGGGAGATGTCCAGAACTTGGTCGGCTTTGATTAACTCAGCAAGCTAGACGATGATGGCTTTTTCGATGACCTTGTCTGGGAAGGGAAGCAGTGAGATGGGCCTGAAATTCTTGAGGTCTGTGGGGTCTGGGAAAGGCATCTTCAGCAGGGGGTTGATCTCTGCATGTTCCAAGTCATCTCGGAAGGTGGCAGTTTTGATGGAGCAGTTGATAGTACTGCATAGCTCGGTGTGATGGTGGTGGCGGCTCTGTGTAAGATGTGGTGCAGACAGAGATATGATGGGGCTCTGGAGTGAACGCTCTTCATGGTCCATAGGGGTTGTAAGTGGCGAGCTGGGTACAGTTGAGGTGGATCTGCTGGGGGGTGGTGGAATTGGTTGCGACGGCAGCCGGGCGGTCAGATGGTCTTGGGTGTCAAAGCTGTCATTGATCTGGTTCATCTTGTGATGTAAGAAGGAACCGAGTTTCTTGCAAAGGTCTTGGGAGGGTGGGATGTCTGTTGTCTCGCTTTGGGCTTGGTGAACTCTTTAATAATATTGAAGAGTTCTTTTCTGTTGTGTGCACTGGCAGTGATTTTGTCTTGGAGAGCTGATTTCTTTGTGGTTTTGATGAGGTGGTTTTGTGCGATGGTAACTGCGTGGGATTCTGGGGTTTGTTGTTCCTCCAGCTCTTCTTAAGCTGTCTACAGGTGTTTCTGGACTCTTAGAGGGCAGGGGTGAACCAGCTTGCTTTCTTGACATGTTGTTTGCCAGGGGTTTCTTGAGGGGACCAGGGTGTCAGACCATTTGGTGATCCAGTGATGGAGGGCACATGCTGTGGTGTTGGTACCTGTGGTAGTTGGTAGCTGGGTTCTGCTGAGAAAGGTGGTGAGATGTTCTTCAGTGACTTTGTTCCAGCTTCTGCGCGGAAAGTGATGGGCGTGGCCGTGTTCAGTGGGGTTGGTGAAGGAGAAATGAATGTAGTGGTGGTCGGTCTAGAGGAGTTTGGTGGTGTGGTGAAGACAGGGTCGAGCGTGTGTCCTGCTGTAATCAAGGTAACTAGCTGCTTGAGTCATATGTTTGCTAGGTTCTCTAGGAGGGATGAGGTGTTCTGGTGATTCGGGTTGTCCAAGTGGAAGTTGAGGTCACTGAGTAAGGTGTAGTTGGTGGATGGGAGGGTCTGGTTTGCGATGAAGTCGATGATGGCGTTGGCGAAGGGAGGCCAGGTGGTCTGTAGATGAGGGTGTCGTAGAGGGTAGTGTTCGGGTTTGTCTGGATCAGGAAGTGGAGGTGCACCATGAAGGTCATTTGGTCACCCGCTTGGGTGGTCAGGCAAGGGTGTTTTTGTGGAAGATGGCACGGCCTCCCTCTGGTCGGTTGGTGCGCTCCTTGCAGATGATCTTTTAGCCATTGAGGAGAACGGTGGTGATGTGCAGTGCTGAGCAGGGGTTGGTCCAGGTTTCCGTAAGGAAGGCAATGTCAGGCAAGTCAGAGTCAAGGAGGTACCAAATCTCTACGGCGTGTCTGCGTAGGGATCAAACATTGAGGAGGATGCAGTTGAGGAGGTTGGGTGTGGTGGGGGTCGGCCAGGCAGGTGGAGCAGCAGGAGTGCTGAGGTGGGTGAAGGTGTAGCCGACGCGGAGGCATGTGAAGGGGCCATGGGTGTAATTCAGTGACGAGAGCTGGCAGGCGATGTTGTGTTCGAGGTTGAGTGAGTGGTGGGTGCTGGAATCATGGTGGTGGTGGGTCTGAGGACCAGTGTCCGTGGTGCTGAGCGAAGTCCAGGCGCGAAATGGCGCCGACGGATTTGCCTTTGGCGCAGCCTCGCAGTGGCCGCCATTAAGTAGTGTGAGGGGGAGTGCTGGACAGCTGAGAGGCAGAAAGCAGGAGACAGTGCACTGGAAGGGGCAGGCTGCAGGGTCAGGAGCGGCGCGAAAAGGGTGAAATGAAAGTGGGAATGTGAAGAAGAGTAAAGAGATAAAAGGTAGAAGGAGAAGTGAAAGGGAAAGAAGTCCGAAAAGGAAGGAGAGAGGGCAGAACAGCAGCAGAGCAGAGATGCTCTACCACTGGACTACCAGGGATGAGGTGCATGCGAGAGCCTGTGGGTGGAGGAGGGCCTCGAACTCACTACCCAGCACGGGTCACTAGGTCTGTAGGGCAGCAACCACTTGGTGGAGCTGCGCGGGAGGGGAGCAAGTTATTGACAAGGTCAGTGGGATTACTCCTATCTCCACACAGCGGCCACTATTAAGTAGTGTGGGAGGGCTGGACAACTGGGAGGTGGGAAGTGTAGAGCAGAAAATGCTGTCCTGTAAGGGGGCGGGCCGCTGGGGTCTGCAGCTCTACAAAAAAGAGTGAAGTAAAACTGGGAAAATTGAAGAAGAACAAAGAGAGAAAAGTGACAAAAAGAAAAGAACAGAAGAAAAAAGTTTGAAGGAGAAGGGAAAGAAGTCCAAAAAAGAGGGAGAGATAGCAGAATAGCAGCAGAACAGAGGTGGTCTACCACTGGACCACCAGGGATAAGGTGCAGGCAGGAACCTGCAAGTGGAGTAGGGCCTCAAACTCGCTACCCAGCACGGGTCACTGGGTCTGTAGGGGAGCAACTACTTGGTGGAACTGCATGGGAGGGGAGCAGGTCACCGACCAAGTCAGTGGGATTGCTAGTTATCAGCTTTTGTTGAAAATGTGAGAAATATAGCATTTTGACCCATTTTTTAACAAAACATGCGCTGGAGGAGATCTGTCCCAGGCCTCCTTTGCAGTGGTCATGGATGCTCTGTGCAGTATGGTATAACAACATTAGGCCTGCTCTTGGTTCTCCTTCTGCCCTGCTCTTCGGGTATGCATATTCTACAGTATGCTTTCAAATAAAAGGGTGTTAGCCTGGGATAGGTCCTTTTCAGGGACTGAAGGGCATAGCCCTATCACCTGTGAGCCCAAGGAGCCACTGCTACATTAAATTATTACACTTTTAATAATTGAATTTAGTAGTGCTCATGCAAACATGATATTAGTCTTTACATGAGCTCTGCAGTGCATAGGTCAATCCTCTCGGCCTTTACACCAGGCTCCTGGTGTCAGGTGGAGGAGGGGCAGAGGCGGTTAGCCACAATCCAGCAACAGATTGTTGTTTAAAAACAAAACACTCTGTAGGTCAGAGGCGCAACTAGAGCCACATTTTGGGGGGGCTAAGAACAAATTTCGGGGGGGGGCTGAAACTTTAAGCAGTAGTTAGAGTGGTGCTACAGGGGCTCTTAGAAGGGGTGAAACATCAACAAAGCCTCTTTAACATGCACACGGTCTTTTAAAGACAGGTGAAGTGCTCGGGTGCGGCTGCGTTTGTGCCCGGGAGCTGTCTGAGCCCGGTCTGCCACACACGACGGGGGGGGGGGGGGGGTGGGAGGGGGGTGAAGCCCTTTGATTCCAATGGGTGTTGCGCGCCTGCTGTAGGTGGATGCCTGGATTGCACATTTTCGAGGGGCTTAGTTCGACTACAATTCCCACAAGCAAGCACAATCCATTTTATTTAGCAGACATACTGCGCTTGCCTTAGGCATCACATGTATATCTGCTAAAATGTGGCTGTCAGAGCGCACATCAGTGCACCTCTGAAGCAATTAAGGAGCCACACGGAGCAGCAGGGGCACGATATCCCGCACTGTCCCAACATCTGATAGGATTGTGCTTCCAATCCTATCACAAACCTGGAAGAAGGCTTAAAGTGGGTCTTCCTCTGAAACCTGCTGCTCTGTCTGGCTCCTCCCTACATAAAAAATAATCCGTGTTGTTTCATTGTGAATGTGTGAGTTAACGTGTGTTTGTGAGTGAGAGAGAGAAAGAGAGAATGATATTGAGTGAGAGTGTGTCAGTTTAATGTGCTTAAGAGTGTCAATGAGAATGAAATAGTGAGAATCCATGAGTGCATTAGAGTAAGTATGAATAAGGGAAAGTAAGGGAGTGAGCAAAGCAGTATGAGAGAATAAGTGAGTGAGTGGGGTGTGATTGTGAGAGCGAGTGGCAGTAAGTCAGAGGTGTCTCTGTCAATGGTATAAAAGGTGGAGTTGCACCAGGGCACATATGCCCTGGTGTAACTGCACCTGCTGCACTATTACAGCAGAACACCTGTACCCCAGGAGTTCAAATCAGAGCCCCTGAATACCAGTAGATGTGAGTGAGGATCAGTTATTGTGAAAATGTGAGTGTGTGCAAGTAAATGTGTTTGTGGATGTGAAACATGGAGTGTGAGTATGTGTGCATTTGTGTGTGTGTGCCAAATACAATTTTTTATAACAATGAGGTGAACCCCTGCCAAGTATTACGCCGCTCCACTTTCAGTGATTCACCAGCCGCCACTGTCGATGGCAAAGGCAGCAACACAGACTTACATATCACACTTTTAGAAGGGTGCAAATCAGAAGCCGTTGCCCTTCATTTAACGCACCCATCTCGGCTCACTTAAACGCAGAATTTTATGGGATGCGAAAGAAAGTGACATTTCACAGGGTCGCTGACACTTCCTAGCTGACTTTTCATGTCTTTAATACTGCTGCCAACTGCCCCCAAGTCCCAGCGGAGTGATCTGTCTTCCTCCGATTGACTAGGCCGACAGAAGGTAACCAATGCCGTCCCAGGGCTGGCATCAATCACTTCCTCCCGCTCCTGTCTTCCTTCCTTTTGCGAGTCAGCGCTGCCAAATAAAAATGCATAAATATGAGAAATCAAACGCACAACGACGTCACCAGGCTCAATGACCTCTGGCGCGGAGGAAGCAATGGGATTGATGATGCGAAGAGGAAACCAGGCCTGGCAGTAGGAGAAAGAAAGAGACCGGTCCTTGGAAGAGAGGCTAACATGGCCGCTAGCTGTGTCCTTAAATAACACTTCACGCCCACTTCAGCGCTCGTTGTAATGCATAGTCTCTGAGCCTCCTGTATAAATATTTGGCGGTAACAAAGCGCCCACCGATAATTGGAAACTTTGTAGGAAACGGGTTTTCCTTGTCTCACTGCTCTCTGAGGGATATATTGTCCTCCATTGCCCTCCGTACATTCAGTACGCTTGTGCTGTACACAGCTTGTGCCTCAGGAGTGATAACCTTTGAACTCACGGTTTCTGCCCTCTCGGTCGGGATGTGTTTATCGTACTTCGGTAGCCGCAGTGTTAAGAAGTCCTAGGTTCCACGGACCCTGGCAGTCTCCCATGTTTTCAAGAAGAGGAAGCGCAGTATCTGAGCTCCACCCGAGAGTTATTTTGGCTTCATCACGTGGTTTCGGATGTGATTTAAGGTCTTCCTCTTACCTAGAGCCAAGGATGGACTCGGGCCCGGAGATGTGCAGCCGCAGTTGCTATGACACCCACAAGCATCCGGTTTGCGCAATCACCTCTTGTGCATTTCACTTGTAGCAGTGTTAGATTGATATCAAAAATCAGCCCGGGCACACCAAAAACAAGCATTGGCATGGCCAATAGGTCTCGCATTTGGGACCTTATAAGTATTTAGTTATGCAGCACAATATCCTTGGTGCAACAACATTAACTCTTGCGTGGCTAAACACTTATAAGGTCCCAAAGGCGAGAACTATTGGCTATGCCAATGCTTGTTATTTTTTTATCTTGGAGGAAACCAGGCTAGTGCCAGGAGGGTCAAGGGTGAGTGGCCTGGAGGTGAGGAGTAAATGCTAGGAGTGACAAGGGTGACTCTCAGGCCATGGGGGTGAAGGGTGAGTGCCGGAGAGGTGAGGAGTGAGTGCCAGGGAGATGAGACGTAAGAGTCAGGAGGATCAAGGGTGAGTGCCAGGGCGGGGAAGGTTGAGTGCATAGTGCATGAGTGCCAGGGGTGAGGGGTAGCTGCCAGGCCAGGGGGGTGAAGGGCTAGTGCCACGGAGATGAAGGTTGAGTGCCATGGAGATGAGACGTAAGAGTCAGGAGGGTCAAAGGTGAGTGCCAGGGAGGGGAAGGGTTAGTGCAAGGGGTGAGGGGTAGCTGCCAGGTCAAGGGGATGAAGGGTGAGTTCCAGGGAGATGAAGGTTGAATGCCATGGAGGTGAGATGTAAGAGTCAGGAGGGTCAAAGGTGAGTGCCAGGGAGGGGAAGGGTTAGTGCAAGGGGTGAAGGGTAGCTGCTAGGCATGGGGGATGAAGGGCTAGTGCCATGGAGGTGAAAGGTGAGGGCCAAGGGGGCGAGTAGTGAATGCCAGGAGGGACATGGGTGAGTGTCAGGGAGGCAAAGGATATGTGCCAGGGAGGGGAAGTATGAGTAAAGGGAGGGTCAAGGGTGAGTGTCAGGGAGGTGACAGTTGAGTGTCACGGAGAGTCAATGCTGAGTGCCAGAGAGGGAGAAGGGTGTGTGCCTGGTGTGAGGAGTGACTGCCAGGCCTGAGGGGTGAAGGGTGAGTGCCAGGGAGGTGAGGGGTGAGTGACAGACTGCAAACAGTAGTGAGCTGGGGTCTAGAAGCAGGTGCGGAGATCATCACCCGGTGTGTGCCAGGCAGGGACGTACCAGTGCCAGGCCAGACTTGGGTGGATGCAAGAACCTCTGAAAGGCAGGTCCCAAGTCACTCGTACCCTTAGTACAGGATTGGGGTGTGCAGGAGAGAGTAACATCTTCATACAAGAAACTATTCAAAATCCTGAAAATCTTGCAACATTATGTGGAAAAGAATTAGCAAATGAATGGGCTTACGTAGCGGACTTGCAGCTTGTTACAGCAACTTATTGAGACAAAGTTTGCATTGCAAATAAGCCAAAGCTAACACAATTTCAATTAGTAATGGTAAGATTTGCAATGAACTAGCAACAAGTTGAAAAAACACCCCAGAATTGAACGTAGGATACAGAATAATAACAAGCATTTACAATGCAACGGTTTCGCCTTTGGAAAAGTTAGAGCTATTGGCAATGTAAATGATGATGCCATTTATTTATCTGTTTTCAAAACCAACACATAAATACAAATTTTGTCATTTACAATGCCAATAGCTCAAACTTTTCCAAAGGCGAAACCGTTGCATTGTAAATGCTTGTTTTGCATGAAATGCATTCTCACATCAAAAATGGACACGAGGAAGCATTTTGCAAAAATATATAATGCTAAATTACAGATTTGCATTTTGCATAGTTATGCATCACTTTGCTTACATGTCCCCCCAAATTTAGCGTAATTACGTCTAAGCAAAGTGCGTAAATTTCGTACATCACAGCTGAGAATTCGTCTGGCACCCGAAGAAGTGCCCTGTAGCCTCTGTACATGTAGCTCTCTGTGGCTCGCACATTTCTGTCCTGAACTATCTATTTCGGATTGGAGCTTGTGTCCTCGGTAACAGCTGCATTTACCCCCAAAGGGATCTTACTGGCACTCAAATAGACCTGCCGCATACATCTGCCTTGGCCAGGTGCATTGACCTGCTCAGCTATCATACTGGTGCTGGAGCATGTGACCTATATGTTGCACACTGGGGTCTGTAACAGGCGCACTAACCTTCAGAGCTATCTTTATGCGCTTGAGCCTGTGACCTGCAGATCACTAACAGAAATGTACAGTAGGTGCATTGACCTCCTCAGCTATCTTACTGGTATTGGAGCATGTGACCTGCAGATCGCCTACAGGAATGTACAGTAAGTGCACCAACCCCCTGAGCTATCTCAGTGCCTTTGGTTCTTATGAGCTGCACCATGCACACAGGCCTCCCTCTGTGGCCAGTGCCCAAACGCTGGAAGTGACCCGAGCCTCCCTGCAGCGCTGGAGAGGCCCGGTCCGGCCTGGGGGCAGACAGGGGCCATCTCTCGCGGCTCACGGTTTGTTGATTAACCGGTATTGAATTCACGGAGTGCCTTTGGACCCCTCTCCCTCCAGCAAACAAAAGCTGGCGGGAGGGGAGGGCTGTTCGGCCCTTATGTCTGGAGGGGAGGGGTGCAGGGGCTCTGGGCTCATGTTTCCCCTGCTCAGTCTCTGCTCGCATGGGGGGCGGTTCAGACTTCTGTCCCCTTTGGTGGCCCTGCTGACCAGGCGGGGTCTCCATCTGTCCCCTCCTTGCCTCGGTCCTTACCCACGTGGCAGGCTCCTGGTCCTGGAATTGATCCCAGGGTCCCACTGTGCGACAGGCTGGTGGGGGTGGGGCGAGCAGAGTGGGGTGGACAGGCGCGACACCGTCCTCCACAGGGTTACACACCAGGTGACCCCGCGTCACCAGGACACACCCTTCCCAAAGGGCCCTTTCCTGTCACAATCTTTCTCCTCCGGTGTGGTAACTTAGAACCCAAAGGGTCCATTAACAGTAAAGCAGGACTTCAACTCGCAGATTAAACTGACTTGTTTAAGGAAACTTCGGGAATAGGGCACACATGCACCTTATAATTGCGAAGAGCCAGGCGACCATCTACTTCGGCGCTGTTGCTTCTCTTTGGGTATTAATCTAGAGCCTCAAGGGGCACCCAGGCGCTGACTTTACCCAGCATAACTACAAAACAAGCATTAGAAATGCAATCAGGCTCGGATTTATTTGAGTTTGAGCTAATGGCATTGTAAATGCCAATGTATTGTTGCTATGTGTTATGGAGTGTGTTCATGTGGTGGGATCTCCTTGTGCCAGTGATCTCCTTGTGAGTGTGAGAATATTGCACTGTTACTGCCTGTGATGTCCTTCTTGTGAGTGTGAGAAGCTTGCACCTCTGCTGCCTGTGGTCTCCTTTTTAGCGTAAGAAGCTTGCACTGCTGCTGCCTGTGATGTTGTTCTTGTCAGTGGGAGAAGATGGCACCTCAGCTGGCTGTGGTCTCCTTGTGAGTGTAAGAAGCTTGCACAGCTGCTGCCTGTGATGTCCTACTCACTACTCTACTCTACTCACTACTCTACTCACTACTCTGCACTCACTACTCACTACTCTACTCACTACTCTACTCACTACTCTACTCACTACTCTGCACTCACTACTCACTACTCTACTCACTACTCTACTCACTACTCTGCACTCACTACTCTGCACTCACTACTCTGCACTCACTACTCACTACTTTACTCACTACTCTACTCACTACTCACTACTCTGCACTCATTACTCTACTCACTACTCTACTCACTACTCTACTCACTACTCATTACTCTACTCACTACTCACTACTCTACTCACTACTCACTACTCTACTCACTACTCACTACTCTGCACTCACTACTCTGCACTCACTACTCTACTCACTACTCACTACTCTCCACTCACTACTCTACTCACTACTCACTACTCTACTTTCTACTCACTACTCTACTCACTACTCTACTCACTACTCACTACTCTACTCACTACTCACTACACTGCACTCACTACTCTACTCACTACTCTACTCACTACTCACTACTCACTACTCACTACTCACTTCTCTACTCACTACTCTGCACTCACTACTTTACTCACTACTCTACTCACCTCACTACTCTACTCACTACTCTACTCACTACTCACTACTCTACTCACTACTCACTACTCTACTCACTACTCTACTCACTACTCAATACTCGCCACTCACTACTCACTACTCTACTCCTCACTACTCACTACTCACTACTCACTACTCACTACTCACTACTCACTTCTCTACTCACTTCTCTACTCACTACTCTGCACTCACTACTTTACTCACTACTCTACTGACCTCACTACTCTACTCACTACTCTACTCACTACTCACTACTCTGCACTCACTACTCTGCACTCACTACTCACCTCACTACTCTACTCACTACTCTACTCACTACTCACTACTCTGCACTCACTACTCTGCACTCACTACTCTACTCACTACTCACTACTCTACTAACTACTCTGCACTCACTACTCACTACTCTACTCACTACTCTACTCACTACTCACTACTCTACTCACTACTCTGCACTCACTACTCTACTCACTACTCTACTCACTACTCTACTCACTACTCATTACTCACTACTCTACTCACTACTCTGCACTCACTACTCTACTCACTACTCACTACACTACTCACTACACTACTCACTACACTACTCACTACTCTACTCACTACTCACTACTCTACTCACTACTCTGCACTCACTACTCACTACTCTACTCACTACTCTACTCACTACTCACTACTCTACTCACTACTCTGCACTCACTACTCTACTCACTACTCTACTCACTACTCACTACTCACTACTCTACTCACTACTCTGCACTCACTACTCTACTCACTACTCACTACACTACTCACTACACTACTCACTACTCTACTCACTACTCACTACTCTACTCACTAGTCTGCACTCACTACTCACTACTCTACTCACTACTCTACTCACTACTCACTACTCTACTCAGAAGCTTGCACTGCTGCTGCCTGTGATGTTGTTCTTGTGAGTGGGAGAAGATTGCACCTCAGCTGGCTGTGGTCTCCTTGTGAGTGTAAGAAGCTTGCACAGCTGCTGCCTGTGATGTCCTACGCACTACTCTACTCTACTCACTACTCTACTCACTACTCTGCACTCACTACTCGCTACTCTACTCACTACTCTACTCACTACTCTGCACTCACTACTCTGCACTCACTACTCACTACTCTACTCACTACTCTACTCACTACTCACTACTCTGCACTCACTACTCTACTCACTACTCTACTCACTACTCTACTCACTACTCACTACTCTTCTCACTACTCACTACTCTACTCACTACTCACTACTCTGCACTCACTACTCTGCACTCACTACTCTACTCACTACTCACTACTCTCCACTCACTACTCTACTCACTACTCACTACTCTACTTTCTACTCACTACTCTACTCACTACTCTACTCACTACTCACTACTCTACTCACTACTCACTACTCTGTACTCACTACTCTACTCACTACTCTACTCACTACTCACTACTCACTTCTCTACTCACTACTCTGCACTCACTACTTTACTCACTACTCTACTCACCTCACTACTCTACTCACTACTCTACTCACTACTCACTACTCTACTCACTACTCACTACTCTACTCACGACTCTACTCACTACTCTACTCACTACTCGCCACTCACTACTCACTACTCTACTCCTCACTACTCACTACTCACTACTCACTACTGACTACTCACTACTCACTTCTCTACTCCTTTCTCTACTCACTACTCTGCACTCACTACTTTACTCACTACTCTACTGACCTCACTACTCTACTCACTACTCTACTCACTACTCACTACTCTGCACTCACTACTCACTACTCACCTCACTACTCTACTCACTACTCTACTCACTACTCACTACTCTGCACTCACTACTCTGCACTCACTACTCTACTCACTACTCACTACTCTACTCACTACTCTGCACTCACTACTCACTACTCTACTCACTACTCTACTCACTACTCACTACTCTACTCACTACTCTGCACTCACTACTCTACTCACTACTCTACTCACTACTCACTACTCACTACTCTACTCACTACTCTGCACTCACTACTCTACTCACTACTCACTACACTACTCACTACACTACTCACTACACTACTCACTACTCTACTCACTACTCTACTCACTACTCTGCACTCACTACTCACTACTCTACTCACTACTCACTACTCTACTCACTACTCTGCACTCACTACTCTACTCACTACTCACTACTCTACTCACTACTCACTACTCTACTCACTACTCACTACTCACTACTCTACTCTACTCACTACTCTACTCACTACTCTGCACTCACTACTCTACTCACTACTCACTACTCTACTCACTACTCACTACTCTGCACTGACTACTCACTACTCTACTCTACTCACTACTCTACTCACTACTCTACTCACTACTCTGCACTCACTACTCTACTCACTACTCTACTCACTACTCTACTCACTACTCTACTCACTACTCTGGTGGTGTTAGTACTGGTAGTACTGACGGTGGTAGTACTGGTAGTAGTGGTGGTGGTTGTGGTACTGCTAGTACTGGTAGTGGTAGTACTTGTAGTGGTAGTACTGGTGGTGGTGGTACTGGTAGTATTGATGGTGGTAGTACTGGTATTACTGGTGGTAGTGGTAGTGGTAGTACTGGTGGTGGTGGTAGTGGTAGTACTGGTGGCTGTAGTAGTGGTAGTACTGGTGGCTGTAGTAGTGGTAGTACTGGTGGTGGTAGAAATGGTAGTACTGATGGTGGTAGTACTGCAAGTACTGGTCGTGATGGTGGTACTGGTAGTGGTAGTACTGGTGGTGGTGTTACTGGTAGTACTGGTGGTGGTGGTGGTACTGGTATTGGTAGTAGTGGTAGTACTGGAGGTGGTGGTACTGGTAGTGGTAGTACTGTTGGTGGTAGTACTGCTGGTGGTAGTACTGGTAGTGGTGGTACTGGTGGTGGTGGTACTGGTAGTGGTAGTACTGGTGGTGGTACCGGTAGTGGTAGTGCTAGTGGTGGTGGTACTGCTGCCCGTAGTACTGGTAGTGGTAGTACTGGTGGTGGTGGTACTGGTGGTGGTAGTACTGGTGGTGGTAGTGGTAGTACTGGTGGGTGTAGTAGTGGTAGTACTGGTGGCTGTAGTAGTGGTAGTACTGGTAGTACTGATGGTGGTAGTACTGGTGATGGTGGTGGTACTGGTAGTGGTAGTACTGGTGGTGGTGGTACTGATAGTGGTAGTACTGGTGGTGGTGGTACTGGTAGTACTGGTGGTGGTACTGGTAGTGGGAGTAGTGGTAGTACTGGAGGTGGTAGTACTGGTAATGGTAGTAATGTTGGTGGTAGTACTGGTGGTGGTAGTACTGGTAGTGGTGGTACTGGTGGTGGTGGTACTGGTGTTGGTGGTACTGGTAGCGGGAGTACTGGTGGTGGTGGTACTGGTAGCAGTAGCATTGGTGGTGGTGTTACTGCTGCCTGTAATACTGTTAGTGGTAGTACTGGTGGTGGTAGTGGTACTGGTGGTGGTAGTCCAGTGGTGGTAGTGGTACTGGTTGTGGTAGTACTGCTACTGGTAGTACTGATGGTGGTGGTAGTACTGTTGGTGGTGGTACTGGTAGTACTGGTGGCTGTAGTACTGGTAGTACTGGTGGCTGTTGCATTTCTAATGCTTGTTTATACTGGGACCGGAAACATATGACTCTATCCTTCCTTTTTTCATTTTTGGAAGAGTTGACATTGAGAAAATTGCTTATAAAACGTAGCTTGAATAGTTTGAAGGGATCCTTGTGAAGTTGTAATTCTCTAGGTTTCTGTGAAACACAGGATATTTTTGCATTTCTCCTCTTTTAATGCCAGGAAGCCATGTTTCTGATAAAGGTTTAGAGGAGACAATGCATAGTGTCCATTAATATATTGCTTAAGAGAGGAAGCCATATGCATATTGCCGTTTCTCTAATAAATCATGAGGGCAGTCCTCAATGCACATCCCCATAACATTTCACTATCTTGTCCTTCCAAAAGGGCAACCCACCGATAACGGTCTGCAGTCCAAAACAAGCAACATCCTGAAGTGGCCAAGGAATTGTTGAACAGTTGTGCTATACAAAGATGCATTGCAGAAGCCCCCCTTAGCACTATGTGTAAGTATGCATGTTAAATGCATTGCAGGCTTGCGGTCCATCGAGGGTCCTGAAGGACATTTTATGATAACTGACTATGTAAATTCTGTTTAGATAACTTTTCTGGATTTTCTGCCAAACTGGCATGTTTTTTTTTCTCTCCCGTAAGTGTGGGACACCCATCTAGTTTAATATTGCTTTTGTACTCTAAGGTACTTGCTATCTACTATACGGCACAGTTGATTATTGACAGCAAAGTATTTGAGAGAGCAATACGAGGCGAAGGATGGAATCGGTAGGTGTTTGTCTGTGAAAGAAGACTTGATGATTGCCTTTAAGAGTGTTGGGTGCTCAGCTGTCAAGTGAACTTCTGTGATTTGAGTGTAGGTTAGTGCTGGGGTATATGAATCATTGAGTTGATGAGCCACCATGGAAGTAATTTACTTGCTATTTTCGTAGTTTTGTTAGACCTGGCTTGGCAGCGCAGCTGTCTGTGTGGATCCATTTCACAAGGGAACGAAGCACCGTTTCAGCGAGAGAGACAGAAAGAGACGGGGCAGCTGACAACGGCAGATGAGGAAAAGCGGACTTCAAAACTAAATTAATCATACCTGAATACACTGGCACCTAAAGAACCTCTGCAACAGAAGCAGGCTGCACGATCGGGCACCGACCAGTTCTTTGCTTGCTCCTGAGACGCTGCACGAATGACGGGCAGCCCCCCTGGCCCCCACTCATTGGCAGGCCACAATCAGCGATGGATGCCGTGCCAGACAGAGACGGTACAGACCAGGCTGCCTTCAGCTCGAGGGGTGGGCGGGGTAATCATGTGCCTGCGGCCTGCGCAGAGGCAGGCCCATTAATCATCGGACCTCCAGGCTCCAGTTCGTGACTGCTGTGCGCGAAGCGCTCAGAGAGGTGTGTGATTGTGGGCTCCCGCCCAAGCCACTTTTTTGCGCACAAAACGACCACAAAAGTAGCCCAAAAAGTAGCCCCCCGCCTGGCATGGGGTTTTCCCGCACAACTGGGAAAAAAGTCGCCCAATTGTGCGGGAAATAGCCCAATCTGGCAACCTTGGCTCGTATGCCCAAGCATGCAATGTGAACGCGCTCGCACCATCTGCATTACATTACACGGCCACTGTGACAGCTCCTAATTAAGATGAATCACTCTCCAAGCTCGTTCGCGCACAGAATATGCCATGAAACTAACATCAATGACGGACGAAAAGTCAATATTGCCTATCACGTCAAGGCTACTACATAGACAGCACAGCGAAGACGAATCACTAGGCAGATGCCATAAAACACGAAGGAATGTAAGGAATTTGTCTGGCCAGAGCCCTAGATATCCTTTTTTTTTCTTTAACATTAGGATCTCGGAAGCTCCGCCTCCACTTCGTGGACGGCGAGGCCCCAGCCCTAAAAACGATTAAAAAAATATATATATATATAATGCTCCAGTCCATATCACACGTCTGCTGATTCTAAGCACTGATTTAACAACCATTAGGACTGTGACAATCAGCCTCGCTAATGTTTAACCTCATGACCTGCTGCCACCCCCCCGCCCCCGCCTCTGCCCCCGCCCCCGCCCCCTTCCCCGTCCCCGTCCCAGCAGCAAACACTCAGCGGACTGGGCTGTCTCCAGCCCGAGGGGGGGGGACTGGTGTAAAAACATCGCCTGATGACCTTTTCACCCAACGCACAACTTACTCCGCTTTGATCTACGTAATTTGCAGATTTTCTTTCAGCTGCTCCTGCTCAGTGACTTCAAAAGTAAAACAAGGAATGAGGGATGCGGCATGAGTTAGTAGGAGTGACGGGCGTTTCTCCGAGCCATTTGTGAATGACCTCGGAGAAACATGGTGGTGTTGAGCGCTCCTCTCTTGCCTTCCGAGATCGTAAGGCAAGAGAGGAGCGCTCCACACCACCATGTTTCTCCGAGGTCATTCACAAATGGCTCGGAGAAACGGCCATAATTTTTTGTATTGAGGGGCGTGTTTAGGTCAGACTGGGACCTCGGCGAGAGGGAGGGTGTAACGCCCACCACTAGAAAAGGGGCGGGGCTTAAAAAAAGAGAGAAAAACGCCCCCGAATCGCGTCAAGGCGGGCCCTGAACTCAGTGACGCTCCTCTCCTCCAATGGCTGGCCAGCATTTACGAGGCCAGCCAATGGAGAAGAGGGGCGTGTTCAGGCCCCCATACTACTAACAAAAGATTTCGGCTCCGCCCACCCACTGCTTACGCAGTGGGACGGTAGCCGAAACCTAAAAATGGGGGGCAATATTGGTCTCCTTTTCACAGCTGACAGACAAAAAAAGAGGGTGTTGTGGAGGACTCAGATTCTAGTGGAATCAGAATTTTTAAAAGAGTCAATTTTTCATAAAGCTTTTTTTTTTAAACAACTCTTTTGAACACACTAGCCTATAGTGCCATGCGAGTGCCACTGCCCTTCTCCTAAAACACAACCTCTGTGAAACAAACCAATTAGAATAACTGTTTGCTGTTTAAAACTAAGTGGGGCACGCATGCAGTTTAGTATTCTGGTTATTGCTTGAAGGAAGGATAAGAAACCTGGTTACCTTTGTCTGCACCACTGATATCTTTGCGGATCAGAGAACATGCATGGAGTGGCATGGTTGACAGGAGACGTGCAAGCTGCTTAAATATTGTAGAGATTGGATGGTCAAGCACTAGGAAACAAGAGTGAATGCTGAATAAAACTAGAAACGCGACCGTGAAAGTGAAACTGATCGCGATCGCATGAAAATGAAACTGATCACGATCGCGCTACCTGGCTGAGAGGAGGCTGATAGGCAGTGAGTGGCCGGGGGTGGGGTGTATGTGTGTGGTTGTGGTTGTTGTGTGTGTGGTTGTGTGTGTGGTGGTTGTGCGTGTGGTTGTGTGTGTGTGATTGTGTGTGTGTGTCTGTGGTTGTGTGTGTGTGGTTGTGTGTGGGGTTGTGTGTGTGGTTGGTTGTGTGTGTGGTTGGTTGTGTGTGTGGTTGCGTGTGTTTGTGTGTGTGTGTGGTTGTGTGTGTTTGTGTGTGTGTGGGGCTAAAAAAATGTGTTGTTGATAATAGCCCATACCATCTTTGGGCACTATAAACGCCAGGTCTGGTCTGCGCTCCCTCTCTTGTGTTTGGGGTTTTAAGATCCGTAATATCATAACAAGTCTGGGAGGGAGTGCCGGCTCTGAAGGGGTCGAGGAGAGACAGCCTGACCCCTCTTAACATAACCCAGAGAGGCTGACATTTTAAAACAAACACATGTCGGAGATTAGGGCCAGCAGTGGGCCGCAGAGGCGGTCCATGCCCAGTCGGGGCAAGGGGAGGGAGCACACACTTCAGGAGCTAGTTTGAGGGAAGGGCCTGCTTTGCTGTGATCTGTATGTTGGAGAAGACAAGGGTATTACCTAGAGCAGTGAGTGCAAAAGCTAAAAAACTGGAATCGGAAAAGGGACAGAAAGAAATACAATACAGAAAAAAAGGGAAGAGTATGAGAAGTAAATTAAAGTAAGTAAACATATAAGACAAGAGAATGAAAACGGATAATCCCATAGCAAGGCAAAAGAAGAAAGAAATTGTGGCAAATTAAAAAGAAACATATAGAAAGAACCATAATGGATGCTGTAAAAAGGGAAATCAATAAATGTTAGGTCATTCGGACAAGAGAAAAAAGAATGCAAGTTAAAAATAAAATAGATAAAAACAAGAGAGCTTGATAGAAAGCGATCAGAAGGGGGATATGTAAAAGATATATCATCCCTCTTTAAAGGCAAAACCCAGCAAGAACAATATCCCAGACAGAGGCTCAGATAGAGATTGAGCGGGCGGTGGGAGGAAAGTAAGGGCTGGGAGAGCAGGCAGAGATAGGCGAAGACTGCGCTACATGAAGTAAGGTCAGCCAAGGGCGGGGGAGGGCAGAAGAGGTAACGAGCGATGACATGAAAGGGTGCCCGGAGAGAGGCGCCTAATTACCCATGACAACAAAGGAAAGGCAGATGGACTCGCGTGCACGCGCACGTGAACTCAAGCTTGTAGCCAGCCAGCAAACACCTGGGTAGCACTTTCGAGATCCCCTTTCCTAAAAGTCGAGCAACAGCGCATGCGATGTTCTTGGCTCAACCTAAAAAGTGGCCCACATCTGCATATTGCCTTTCCACAAAACACTGCTTCAGGGAAGTTTTATGAAAAGAAAGAGGGTGGGGGTGCATGTTTTATTTACTTCACTTAGATGAAAAAAAAATGCACAGATCAGTTCACACTGCTGAGCCACACATGAAGGCAAGTGAGACCACCCCCTGACCCCACTCAATCAGCATACATTAATGGACTGGCACATGGAGACAAAGGGAGTTGTACCATGCCCATCTGCCTCTAGAAAGTTCACTCGGGCACCAACTGGGCCGCTGGCGGCATTCTAACGGCACCTTTCCGGAGTGCCTTTCCAGGGTGCCCGCAACCGGAGTGCCCGCATTATCAATACAACCAATCCAGCTTGTAGCAGTTTTATATATATAGAACTTGACCCGAAGGTATCAGAGCACTTTACTTGAGCACCAGTTGCATTACTGACGGGCACATTTATGTTTTTTGAGAGATCAAGTGATTTGCCCCAAATTACAGGATGTTTGATCCTCTCTCCAGAATCGAACCTCCCTCTGGTAGTCAAGTGTAACAATTGCGAGGCCAGTGTGAGTGTTTGCAAGGTCCGTGGGCTGTTACCCCTCGTTTTAAAAACGTTATCATCAGTATCAAGGCAAGAGCAAGACACAGACAGGGGGCCGTGTGCACATTTCATTAGGGTCCTGGCTATAACAGTTTTTACAGCATGGGTACTCACAAACATTATCTCGAGGGCCAAATTTACAGTGTGGTTTGTGGCCGAGGGCCACATCAGTGGGGGCGGGGTCAGTGTGGGGCAAGGTCAATAGGGGAGGAGCTAGAGTAAAATGAAAAAATATGGTGACCATGAGGTCAAACACAAGCCCTTGAAGTGGACGCATATGTCCACTGAGCCACCAGACCCATCATACACAAACATACATACATACATATATATATATACACACACACACACACATACATATAAATATATATATATATATATATATATATATATATATATATATATATATATATATATATATATATATATATATATATATATATTACCTACTGGCGATAGCCAGTAGGTATATATAGTTAGGATTTTTTTCCTATGGGATTTTTGAAAATTCTATGTCGAATAACTTTGGCTTATGAGGACAGAATTGGCTGAAATTTTCAGGAAAATGGAACATTTT
This sequence comes from Lissotriton vulgaris, assembly GCF_964263255.1. Classification (NCBI taxonomy): domain Eukaryota; kingdom Metazoa; phylum Chordata; class Amphibia; order Caudata; family Salamandridae; genus Lissotriton; species Lissotriton vulgaris. The sequence continues at coordinate 1,134,966,024 of NC_141693.1, forward strand.
GTTTCTGAGCAGCCCCTGAAAATTTGGGGGGTTTTCGTCAAGGGGGGGCCGAGAAAAAAGGGGGGTCCCAAAACGTGTTTTTCCCATGCAATTTTCCATAGGGCGGTTGGCCTCACTTTTAGCCTGAACGGCTGAATGGATTTACACCAAACTTGGCAAAATTGTAGGGACTGGTAGCCCGATGTGCCTTTGCTATGTCTCAAGATATAGGCTCCAGTGGTTTTTACGAAAATTAACTTTGAAAAATATAAATTGGGCTACATTGGGCTATATATATGTTGGAGCCCAAATGTAGCCCAATGTAGCCCAATGTAGCCCAATGTAGCCCAAAGATGGCCACCAGAGACAAAAAACCAAATGTAGCCCAAATATCAGCCAGATGTAGCCCAACTATAGCCCAATGACAGATTGTCCCAGAGTGTTCTAAAGAACAACTAGAGTGCTAACAGTCCTACTTATTACAAAGGTATGGCACACCTGAAGCCATCTTGATTGGAATAAAGTGGTAACTCTTAAAACATTTAATTTAAAAAGGAACAAAATGAGGGGGTTCATTTTGCCATAGAAAGTATGATTAGCGAATATATGACGAAATCCCGCATACCATCAGTCCGCAAAAAAAATCCCGCATGTACTATTAGGCCGCAAATTAAAATAACGAAAACTTTTAGAACGAATATGCCTTTAGCATACACTAAACAACTAAACTACCCTAAACCCTAAAACACTACCCCCAGCATGACCCTACACTACATAAACAGTACAACACTACCCTAAACCCTAAAACACTACCCCCAGCATGACCCTACACTACACAAACACTACAACACTACCCTAAACCCTAAAACACTACCCCCAGCATGACCCTACACTACACAAACACTACAACACTACCCTAAACCCTAAAACACTACCCCCAGCATGACCCTACACTACACAAACACTACAACACTACCCTAAACCCTAAAACACTACCCCCAGCATGACCCTACACTACGCAAACACTACAACACTACCCAAAACCCTAATACACTACACCCCAGCATGACCCTACACTACGCAAACACTACAACACTACCCTAAACCCGAAAACACTACCCCCAGCATGACCCTACACTACACAAACACTACAACACAACCCTAAACCCTAAAACACTACCCCCAGCATGACCCTACACTACGCAAACACTACAACACAACCCTAAACCCTAAAACACTACCCCCAGCATGACCCTACACTACGCAAACACTACAACACTAACCTAAATCCTAAAACACTACCCCCAGCATGACCCTACACTACGCAAACACTACAACACTACCCAAAACCCTACAACACTACACCCCAGCATGACCCTACACTACGCAAACACTACAACACTACCCTAAACCCTAAAACACTACCCCCAGCATGACCCTACACTACGCAAACACTACAACACTACCCAAAACCCTAAAACACTACACCCCAGCATGACCCTACACTACGCAAACACTACAACACTACCCTAAACCCTAAAACACTACCCCCAGCATGACCCTACACTACGCAAACACTACAACACTACCCTAAACCCTAAAACACTACCCCCAGCATGACCCTACACTACGCAAACACTACAACACTACCCTAAACCCTAAAACACTACCCCCAGCATGACCCTACACTACGCAAACACTACAACACTACCCTAAACCCTAAAACACTACCCCCAGCATGACCCTACACTACGCAAACACTACAACACTACCCAAAACCCTAAAACACTACCCTCAGCATGACCCTACACTACGCAAACACTACAACACTACCCAAAACCCTAAAACACTACCCCCCAGCATGACCCTACACTACGCAAACACTACAACACTACCCAAAACCCTAAAACACTACCCCCAGCATGACCCTACACTACGCAAACACTACCCAAAACCCTAAAACACTACACCCCAGCATGACCCTACACTACGCAAACACTACAACACTACCCTAAACCCTAAAACACTACCCCCAGCATGACCCTACACTACGCAAACACTACAACACTACCCTAAACCCTAAAACACTACCCCCAGCATGACCCTACACTACGCAAACACTACAACACTACCCTAAATCCTAAAACACTACCCCCAGCATGACCCTACACTACGCAAACACTACAACACTACCCTAAACCCTAAAACACTACCCCCAGCATGACCCCACACTACACAAACACTACAACACTACCCTAAACCCTAAAACACTACCCTCAGCATGACCCTACACTACGCAAACACTACAACACTACCCAAAACCCTAAAACACTACCCCCAGCATGACCCTACACTACGCAAACACTACAACACTACCCAAAACCCTAAAACACTACCCCCCAGCATGACCCTACACTACGCAAACACTACAACACTACCCAAAACCCTAAAACACTACCCCCAGCATGACCCTACACTACGCAAACACTACAACACTACCCAAAACCCTAAAACACTACACCCCAGCATGACCCTACACTACACAAACACTACAACACTACCCAAAACCCTAAAACACTACCCCCAGCATGACCCTACACTACGCAAACACTACAACACTACCCAAAACCCTAAAACACTACACCCAGCATGACCCTACACTACGCAAACACTACAACACTACCCTAAACCCTAAAATACTACACCCCAGCATGACCCTACACTACGCAAACACTACAACACTACCCAAAACCCTAAAACACTACCCCCAGCATGACCCTACACTACGCAAACAGTACAACACTATCCTAAACCCTAAAACACTACGCCCAGCATGACCCTACACTACGCAAACACTACAACACTACCCTAAACCCTAAAACACTAGCCCCAGCATGACCCTACACTACGCAAACACTACAACACAACCCTAAACCCTAAAACACTACCCCCAGCATGACCCTACACTAAACAACCACCACAACTCTACACTACACTAACACAACACTACACTACACAACACTACACTACACTACACAATCACTAACCCACGAAAAAATTAACACAAACCCACTTACCTCTCTCGTCATCGTGGTTTTCACAACGCAAATGCATTTACCATACATGCCTTTAAAACGTAATTCTTTGTAAAGGCATGCGCGATAAATGCACATGCGTTTTGAAAAAATGCGGGATAATGGTATGCGAGCTCAATGACCTTGCAGGATAATGGTATGCGGACTGAAAGTCTGCGGGATAAAAAATGCGGGAAAATGGCTGCAAACCATGATTAGCAGCAGACTTCCCTGGTGAGCACTAGCTTTACTACAGTGATCTAATGAGCAACTAGAGTGCTAACATTCAGAATTTATGGCAAATGTGTGACACATCTGAATGCCTTCTTGATAGAACCAAAGTAAACAAGCATTGAAAATGCAATAGATCTCGCCCTCGTTTAAGTTAAAGCCATTCTGTTTGTAATGAGGTGGCTTTTTAGCTTTGCTTTTATTAGTGTTTTTAAAACTTTCATGTAAATAACATGCATATGTATGCATATATGTATATGTATGCATGCATTTATATTTATATAGATATGCAGATTACATATGTTTATATATGTATATTACCTACTGGCGATAGCCAGTGGGTATATATAGTTAGGATTTTTTCTCTATGGGATTTCTGAAAATTCTATGTCTAATAACTTTGGCGTTTGTGGACGGAATTGGCTGAAATTTTCAGGAAAATGGCACATTTTTTTTCTGAGCAGCCCCTGAAAATTTGGTGGGGTTTCGTCAAGGGGGGACCGAGAACAAAGGGGGGTCCCAAAACGCGTTTTTCCCATTCATTTTTCCATAGGGCGGTTGGACTCACTTTTAGCTCGAACGGCTGAATAGATTTACATGAAACTTGGCAAAATTGTAGATATGGTTTGCCCGACGTGCCTTTGCTATGTCTCAATATATGTGCTCCAGTGGATTTTGAGAAATTAACGTTTAAAAAAATATATATATCTGTGACAGCGCTCCGGTTAGCGCCCCGGTTCGCGTACCTGACGCGTAACGGAACTTCGCGAAGCGAATCTGATTGGCTCTCCGGTGTCTGTCAACATTCTAAACAAACCGGAGCGGCCGCCATCTTGTCTCTCGGTACGATCGAGAGACAAGATGTGGTGAAAAACGAAGGGGGAAATGAAGGAAAGGGGGCAAGGTAGACCACTCCTGACCCCCTAGGATTGATGAGGGGGATATTAAAGTGCCCCGCGGGGCAAAAAATTTTGCGATTTTACGCCGTAGAGGCGCGTCCCGGTACGCGAACCGGGCAGCTCACCGGGCAGCTAACCGGGCAGCTAACCGGGCAGCTAACCGGCAGCGTAGCTGTCAACATTGTAAACAGTCCGGAGCGGCCGCCATCTTGTCTCTCGGTAGGTTCGAGAGACAAGATGTGGTGAAAAAAGAAGGGGGAAATGAAGGAAAGGGGGCAAGGTAAACCCCTCCTGACCCCCTAGGATTTATGAGGGGGATATTAAAGTCCCCGCGATTTTTCGCGGTAGAGGCGCTTCCCGGTACGCGAACCGGGCAGCTAACCGGCAGCGTAACGGGAGTCCGCCATCTTGTGTTTTTGGAGCGTCCGGTTCGCGTACCGGGTAGCGTCCCGGTAAGCGTAACAAGGGGAAAACCAAGAGAAACAGTAAAAAAAAAATTAAGGGAATAGATTTCCAGCAAACTTGGCAAAATTGTAGGGACTGTTTGTTTGATGTGCCTTTGCAAGGCCTCAAGATATGTGTACGTGTGGATTTTGTCTAATTAAGGTTAAAAAAAATATATATATCTGTAAGCGTGCTCCGGCACGCTTACGTTACGGGTTTTGTTTGCGCTGCAGAACCGATACGTCACGGTTATGCGACGCGTCATGAGGCGTCTCACGTGGCTACGTGATACGTCACGTAATAAAGAATATATTTTACAGCTATAGATATTAGCTTTTAAAAAACCAATGAAATTCACTGAAAAAACCATAGGTTATAGACCATATATAGTTAGGAATTTGCATTTACAAAACCTTGAAAATTCACTGAAAAAACCATAGGTTAGAGACCATATATAGTTAGCTGGACATTTTATTGACAAAAAACCAATGAAATTCCATATATAGTTAGTTGCACTAACTATATATCGCGCACCCGCAATCCACTGCTGATGATGTCACATATTACATCATTCATGACATGGTCAGTGACATCACTGATGACATCACTGATGACATCTCAAATGACATCACTGATGACATCACTGATGACATCTCAAATGACATCAGTGATGACATCATGACACACCAATACCAGTTACTACATACGCACTCACTGATTCCTACGTCTACACACACATTCACTCATTCACCCATACAATCACTCATACATACAGTCACTCATTATTACACTATCATATGCACTCATACACCTATGCAGACACTCACACACTGCCACTCATCCATGGAGTTACTCACACACCTAGTCAGTCCTGTAAAGAATCAATCACACTTCCATTTCCTCATCTATACAGTTAAACACAGAACACCATACTTCAGTGACATCGCTGATGACATCACTGATGACATCTCAAATGACATCACTGATGACATCTCAAATGACATCACTGATGACATCATGACACACCAATACCAGTTACTACATACGCACTCACTGATTCCTACGTCTACACACACATTCACTCATTCACCCATACAATCACTCATACATACAGTCACTCATTATTACAACACTATCATATGCACTCATACACCTAGTCAGTCCTGTGAAGAATCAATCACACTTCGATTTCCTCATCTATACAGTTAAACACAGAACACCATACTTTTCACACATATACTAACACATACTTACTCTCTTATACAATCACTGATACAAGTACACATTGATATGCACAGAGTCACACACCTCCCAGCCAGCCACACACACACTCAGTCTTCCATACATCCACTCATTCTTCAATATGTAAAACATATTTAAACTTTACAAAAACACACAGACACTAGATGATGTCATCAGTGATGTCATTTGAGATGTCATCAGTGATGTCATCAGTGATGTCATTTGAGATGTCATCAGTGATGTCATCAGTGATGTCACTGACCATGTCATGAATGATGTAATATGTGACATCATCAGCAGTGGATTGCGGGTGCGCGATATATAGTTAGTGCAACTAACTATATATGGAATTTCATTGGTTTTTTGTCAATAAAATGTCCAGCTAACTATATATGGTCTCTAACCTATGGTTTTTTCAGTGAATTTTCAAGGTTTTGTAAATGCAAATTCCTAACTATATATGGTCTATAACCTATGGTTTTTTCAGTGAATATATATATATATATATATATATATATATATATATATATATATTTCGCTCGACTCTCCTCAGAATCCACAAGAAAGAGGCAGCACTCGCGGACCAAGATCAAACCAGGGTTTAATTAGAGGGAAAAGAAAAGCACAGACGCGTTTCGGCGTGAGCCTTCGTCAGTGTGTCATTCATCCACATCTTACAATCCATATTATATACAAACAAATCGTGAGCATTGTCATGGACATAGGACTACACCCCTTAAGCCACTGTGGGCGCCATCTTGGAATGGTGTTCTATCCAAGGGTCTTTTCTGATTTAAACATGAAGTAATCATGGTTAAGATAAAGCCGTGGATCGGCTTGTGTCCTATGACATATATATACAATGCTAACATAATCAAAACAGTGCAAAAAACACAGGAAGTGACGCAAATCCTCAAGCACATGAAAGAAAAGAATTAGTACCTATCCTATAAAGGCAAGTGAACCAAATTGTTATGTCATGATTCGTCATAAATCCTAGATAGTGCTGTTTACAGGATATATAACAGAAAAGTACTCTTTAAATTTAAGGAACTCGCAAAGGAAAAGTATATTTACACTATTTACAGAAGTAAAGTTAGATTGAACCGCATCTTGGTGTGTGTTAAAGTAAGAGTTGTAACTAGGTTGCCAAGATGGATACTCTCAGGTCACATTTTTGTGTGATTATCCCTGTACTGCAGTATCATCCGCGGTGAAGGAGACAAGCCTATGGTTCAATATTATACCCTCCATCCTATTATCTACACATACATATACAGATTAAATCTCATACTTATCACGTACAGTGTATATATATGCTAGTTGGGATTGTATGTCTATGTATATATTTACACACCTATGGTGGTCCATACTCGATTTCATCGGGGGACAAAAGTACGTATGTGTCATTATTTACATTTTTGTTCAAAAATCAGGTTAACAAGGTATACAGAAATTCATAAATCAAGTTCATAGGTCTCGAAATTGGAAAACTACCAACAGAGCAAATTTAGAGAAGTACTCCTGATCTTACATGGTTCACGTTCTTATTGTCCCATGGGGCATACCTGTTCTAGTTGGATTTTCATTACAGTATATGTAGTTTCCTATGGGGAAGGACAATTTACTTCTCCTACGGTGTTACTTGTCCAAGTGATATGCTAGTTCCTCCCCGCTGTTGAGCCCACCAGGTTGTTTCGTAGATAAATCTACAATATATCTGGACTCTAGTCTGTGGAGTCTCCTCAGCCTATCGCCTCCTCTTACATTCGGTGGAACAATGTCCAATCCGAAGAATCGGAGTTGCTTGCGATCTTTGCTATGCTCCTCTGCAAAATGCCGGGCGACGGGATATGAGATGTCTACTTTCTCGATCGCCCGTTGGTGCTCCAGGATCCTCAGCTTGAGCTCCTTGATCGTGCTGCCTATGTAGCGTAAGCCACACGGACAGACCAAACAATAAACCGCAAACTGGGAGCTGCATGTAATGAAGTGCTTGATAGGCACTTTCTTCCCGGTATCAGGTATGTCAAATGATACCACCCGTTTGCTGCCACTGCAAGCCTTGCAATGGCCGCAAGGAAAGAAGCCTGCCATCCGCTTCAGTGAGTTAGCTTTTGGTGTTGGTTTGTTAAGGTGGCTAGAGACAAGCATATCACTAAGTGACCTAGCTCTGCTGAATGTGATTAAAGGGGAGGCAGGTAGGTCATCTGCAAGAACACTGTCGGTTTTTAAAATATTCCAATTCTTTGTGAGCATTGCTTTCAGATCCCCTGCTCCTTTTGAATAAGGAGTGATGAGTCTGAATTTGCCCTCACTCTTATTAGAGTTTCTGTTCCTACCAACTACAGGAGTCTCAATGGCCAAGAGTTGCGATCTCTGCATCTTCCTTACTTTTTTTAGGGTATTAGTGAGTAAGGTGGTGCCGTAACCCCTCATGGAAAATCTCTCAATGCATTCTGAGGCGGCCGCCTCAAAATCGGAATCCTTTGAGCAGTTCCTACGGATCCTTAATAGCTCTCCGTAGGGAATGCTGTTCTTGAGTGGGGTGGGATGACTACTGCTGGCAAAGAGTGTAGAATTGCCAGAAGAGTGTAGAATTGCCAGCAGTGTCCTTTCTGTGCAGGGTGGTATGCATCTGATTGTCTTCAATGTACACTCTCAGGTCTAGGTACTCCGCTCTCACCGGACTAACCGAGCCCGAGAAGTGCAGATTGAGATCGTTGTTATTTAGAATCCTGATAAATTCCTCTGCTGAGTCCATTCCTCCATCCCAAACAATAAACAGATCGTCAATATAACGATACCAGCATTTGACCTGCCCTATCTCAGTCCCTGCCGTACAGCTCCTGGGTACCTGCTCCTCCCACCAGCCAACGAAAAGGTTCGCATAGCTGGGAGCAAAGCAGGTACCCATCGCCGTCCCAGATGTTTGGATATACATCTGATCCTCAAAGAGGAAAATGTTATTGGTTAGGCAGAACTCAGTGAATTCCAAAATCATTTCATTATGACATGCATATTTCATAGGACGTTTACCTAGAGCATGCTTTATGGCTTCCAGACCCTGCCTGTGATCTATACGGGTGTAAAGGCTGGTTATATCCAGCACCATGAGCAGGTATCCAGAGTTCCATGTCAGTTCCTGGATCTTGATCAAGAAGTCTTTTGTGTCCCTTATATAGGATTCAAGTTTTATCACTAAGGGAAACAAGATGTTATCCACGAAGCGTGACATGCTCTCGGTCAAACTCCCAATTGATGATATTATTGGTCGTCCCGGAGGGTTTTCCATGTCTTTGTGAAGTTTGGGGAGATGATAAAAAGTTGGTAGCATGGGGGTGTGGTTCCTGAGAAAGAGGTTTTCGTCCTTGCCGAGCATATTCTGGTTGTACCATTTCTGTACTAAGGCATCGTATCTCATTATGCTTGTTTGGTACACAGCATTCGTGCATTCCCTGTAATAGTTGTTATCTGCAAGTTGTCTCAGGGCTTCAGCTCGGTATAGTTCTCGACTCATAAGAACCACGTTGCCCCCCTTGTCAGAGGGCTTGATGACTATAGATTCTTCATTCATCAGCCCCTTCAAAGCTTGGCATTGGTCCTCGGTGATATTGTTGGATGAGATTGACAGTTTAGATTTTCTGTACGCGGTCAGGTCTCTTTTCATTGCCTCCGTGAAGACGTCTATTGCGTCCCAAGATGTTTGAGGCACAAAGGTCGACGCAGGCTTGAATGTGCTCTCCTCTCTTTCTTGTTCGACCCCCTGGAGAACTGCCCGTTGGGCAATGGACAGGTTTGTCTGTTGTTGTTCTAAATCCTGCTCCAATCGTAAGTCCTCTAATGCCTCGATAGCTGGCAGATCTTTGGCGCTAAGTATGTCCATTTCGTTAGTTTTAGGGCCCTTCTTGGTGCTTCTCAAGTGTGGGCGCATTGTGAAATGTTATTGTAGCTTCAGCTTCCTAGTGAATCGAAATAAATCGATCCTGGTTTGTGTATATTCGAGGTCATTTGAAGGACAGAACGTGAGACCCAGACTCAAGACTTCCAATTCGGCTTCCGTCAATCGTTTATTTGTCAAATTCACTACAGTTAAGCTAGTTTGATCGGTATTTGTTTGTGGATTCATAGTTCTTATTTTTTGGCTGTTTGGCGGCTCGTCCATCGAGAGGTTCTTGCATTTCCTCTGCCTGTTTTTCCTGCCGCCTGCCCTCCTCGTCCTCCTCCTCTGGCCGATGTTACTGTCACACTGGCATCTGCATCCGCATTTGCGTCCACGTCGGGCGGTTTGTTTTTTCCGCCCCTTAGCCATGTGCTCTTGATGACCTCGTACTCCTCCTGAAAAGGACTCTTCTCAGGTAGGGCTCCTTGTGCACTTTGCCGCACACCTTCTGAATCCAGCTCATTCTGCCTCCGTTGTTCGTCTCCTGACTCATTCTCAGTCAGGTCCGATTCTGATGTGGCGGGTTCGGTTTCCGGCCTGTTTCCTGACGACGCTGTCATTGTTCTCTTCTGGAGAGCTTTTCGGGGGGCATCGAACTTTTTTGCCTACGTTAAAACGCGCCCAGTCGCGTAGTCGTTTGCATCGCGCTCATATTTTTCTTGTTTGCGCATTCTAATTTTTTGCTCGTACTTTGCCAGCCTAGCTTTCATCTGGTCTCTATGTTGAGATATTGTTGCTTTGATCCCCGTATCCGTTTCTGTATCAAGCTCCTCATTGATGGCATCAATTTCTTCCAATACTTTCCCTCTATCGCTCCAGGCATATTTAACTAGGATTTTCAATGTGCCTTGGCAATAGGAAGCTGTATGGTCGAACCAGTCGGTCAGTAATTGGGGGTCAGGATGTTCGTATGAGGGTACTGTGTGGACTCTCAGTCCCCTTGGCACTCTCTTCTCCTCAATATAATTTGTAAGGCTCGTCGCCTCCCACCACTTGCGCACTTCGCGCTCATGTAATTTCTCCAGCTTAGTGAAAATGTCCTTTAATTTGCGCTCCTGTGTGGATTCGACGGGAACTGTTGTTCTATCCGCCGCTTGTACTAGAGCCCCCTTACGTTTGAACATGTCCTTTGCTGCATTCATGCGCTCTGAATCGGAAAACATTCTTCCGTGTTTTTCAACTGTAGATGGGTCTGATAACAAAGGGTGTTGCTCAAAATGTTGCTAAGCAACCCCGGTGCTTGTTCCCTCGCGCCTGGCCGCCCTCGGTACCGCTGACGTTCTACTGTTTAATGCTGCTACACGCTAGGCATCATGCGTGATAAATGGAAAGAAAGCAGATTGCTCACCGGCAGGTTCGTCGATCTCAGGAGCCCTGGAGCAATCCAGCGCTGCCCTGCCACGGCGTCCTTGCCGGTCCTATCGTAATCCTTGCGTTGTTGTCCAGCAGCTGCAGCGGTGCACAGCGTTACTCCTCCTCGGAACACGCTCACTTCCCACGGAAAGCTGTGCACTCAGGAACGGGTGCTGCTAGCGGCTCGTGGGGAACCGCTTCACATTTCGCTCGACTCTCCTCAGAATCCACAAGAAAGAGGCAGCACTCGCGGACCAAGATCAAACCAGGGTTTAATTAGAGGGAAAAGAAAAGCACAGACGCGTTTCGGCGTGAGCCTTCGTCAGTGTGTCATTCATCCACATCTTACAATCCATATTATATACAAACAAATCGTGAGCGTTGTCATGGACATAGGACTACACCCCTTAAGCCACTGTGTAAATATATATATATCTATACTACTATTATAAAGGAAGAACTTTGAACCTTTGAGGCGGGTAAACTCGGGAACCACAGCGCCAATCCATACACCCTATACATTGTTGTAATCGTCAGGGTGTGCAGATGGACATAGGCTATATAAACGTAATAAATATACGTAATTTAAAAAAATTACCAAAAAAAAAAAAAAAGTCCCTTGGAAGAAGCGCCAGCCGCGACGTGGGTGCCCGACGTGAGGAGCGGCGTCCAGGAGCGCGAGGAGGACCGGCGGACATGGCGCGGGGAGGAGCGGTAAGGAGCGGCAGACAGGCGGTGAGGAGTGGCGGACAGGCGGAGAGGAGCGGTGAGCGGCGGATGAGGTAGATTATTTATTTATTTATTTAGTAGCTATGAGCGACGGAAAAATGAAGCAAAAATGAAAATCGGGAGCAAAAGGAAGCAAGCGGAGCATTACAAAAGTGAGCCAAACGGTGCATTACAGGAGGAAAAAGTTACGTGTGCAGGTTACAAAAGCGTAGAAAGTAAACATAGAGGTATAGGAGGAAAAAGTGACGTGTGCAGGTAGCATGAGGAAGCAAACGGAGCATTAAAAAAGTGAGCCAAACGGTGCATTACAGGAGGAAAAAGTTACATATGCAGGTTACAAAAGCGTACAAAGTAAACATAGATGTATAATACTGCAATATATGGAGGAAGGGGACCCACGGACAACGTCGGGGCGGGCTGGGGCCTTGAAGCCTAATTGTTCCCGGACAACGTCGGGATGGGCTGCTAGTATATATATGTTTCCCCTGTGTGGCCTCTCTTCTTCCGTTGGAGGAGTTCTGTTGGATATATGTATATATATATATATATATATATATATATATGCCAAGAACTTCGTTGCTTGTACCAAAGACTGGAAACAAAATAACGAACCGGACCCATCCAGGTTTGTTTAGCGCATATTTTTATTCATTGTGCACCCTCTTGTCCGCCATTACATATATATATATATGTATACACACATACATTTTATAATAGCGTGTGTAGCAGGCGCTCAACGCCCATTGGGTGAAAAGGGCTTCAGCCCCTCTCCACCCCACTCCGTCGTGTGTCTTAGCCTGGGCTGCTGCAGCTCGAGCTGCTGTCGGCTCCACTTGGCAGTGTATGGAGTCTTTTCTCCGGCACACCAGAGTTGTTCACAGGTCTTTAAAGACCATTTGCATTTTTGTACTGTCTGTGACATCAAAATAAGCAGCAAGCAGGCTGGTCAGAAGATGGTCAGCGGAGGGCAAGGAGGGGCACAGGCTGGCCAGATCCATGGGAGTCCCCCTCCTGCAGTTCCCAAAGGCTGCATATGGGGTTGAAAACAGCAGGCTGTGGGTGGCCACATCATCGGCAAAGGCAGCAGGAAGCTTTCAGTAGGCCCCATAAAAGTCAGCTGGGAATGTGAAAAAGCTGACTTTAACAAGCCTTAGTAATGCAAGAGGTATCGCATTTGTGCAAGACCTATTGCATTGCAAATGGTAGGCATCACGCAATGGGAGGGAGGGTGGGCAAGGGCAGAAGGCACGGACAAAGGGCAGGAGAGCGGGCAGAGGGGAAAAGGCACGAACAACAGGAGGGCGAGAAGGCATGGACAACGGGAGGGCGGGTGGAGGGGAGGAGAAGGTACTGACAATAGGAGGGCGGGCAATGGAGAAGCACGGACAATGGGAGGGAAGGAGGAGTAAAGAAGGCACCAAAGCATGTCATGCCTGCGGTAGGAGAACCTCATTACAGAAAATAGTGCTCACAGTCTAAATAACATGTACCATGTAACAACCGAAGTAAACGGGCCAGTCATAATGGGAGGTGACATATGGAGAGGTGGTGGTACTGAGGAGGGACTAACAAGCCTATCGACGAATCAGAAGCCAGCATTTAGGACCAACAGTGACACAAGCCAATGGCAAATGTGGGCGGAGCTTCGATTCACCTACTCCTCTACAATGAGTCTCGTAGAGCAGCACATGTTCGCTGGCTCTAGGCTCGATCTAAAAAGAGGGCAGTTGGAGCATGCGCAGGAAAGTTGTCATCGCGCATTCTCCAGCGGCCTTCGTTTGTGTTTACTGAGAGTATCGGGGAGCCCGGCACCTACAAATGTGATTCGGTGAAAAAGTTCCACGGGCCGCCTAGGAAGGTCTGCCGGGCCGCTGGCGGCCCGTGGGCCGTACTATGAGTACCACGTGCTTACAGAGACCAAATGGAAATACATATCTGAACAGCAGGGGCTATCTCAGTTCATGTTGGAAAGCAGAGAGATGGAAATCCCCCACAAAGAGCCAGGCAAGAACAATAAGTGCAAGACGTCACTCAAGCTCACTGTGATCCTATCTTCAGATTTGCAGATTCAGGATTTGAAGAGGCAGGACTGAAATACACTCCAAATAACTCAGAGAAGAGGTATGGGTGCGTGATGCAATGAATAATGGCATTTATAAGGGGCTCGCCTGCCCACGTACAGAAATCGGACTGAGGTGTCACATGGTATGATAACTTGGTCCTTTACGCAATGCGCTGTTGATGGGTTTCAGGGCGCGGCGGCTCTGGCAGCATGAATGAATCACTGACCAGCAATCAAAGCTGCAACCTTTACAGAGCAGCCGCAACCCCCCGAGGCCTCACTCGGCTTGAGAAATGAAGATCATAACACGAACTGTATTGCTAGCTACGTCAATAGCAAAATGCCACGCGCCGGAGTGAGTATAAATGTCACCTGCTGGATACAACATAGGCGGCTAATTCTGCCGAGAAAGCAATATCTGGTTTAGATGTTTCTTTTTTATACTGAGATAGATCGCAAACTGATAAGAGAGTCCCGTGGAAAGTAAATAAAGCAATAGAAAGAGGGCGCCATTTTCTAGCTAGTGTGCAAAGCAGGACTGCACAATTGTGAAATACAAATTGACAATTACACTTTTACACGATGCATCGGAAACTTAGTTCTACAAGTATGCCCCTCGTGTTTGAGTAACTCAAAACTAGAAATAACAGCAGTTTGAACCTATACAGTGCTAACAATAAGCTGAGGTTTATATGTAAAAAACAGACTCAAAGATGCTGCCTTCGGAAGGAGAAAATGTTGAGCAATATAACCACAGTTTAAATCTATATGTCACAGGCAGTTTTATGCAGCATGTGTATTGACCTAGTAAGGTATCTTACCAGATAATAAATTTTTATATGTAGTGGTCACGGATTTGTCATTTCGTAGCAGTGCACATAAAGGATATTTCTATTACCCAACTAATTATTAATCAATATTTTAACCTAGGAAGGATAAAAGACAGAGTCGGTTCTTCTAGAATCCACACCTGGGATCTGCTGGCTGCATGCCAATCTCAGCAGTGATTGTGTAAACTCGCTTAGCTATCGTACAACAGTAGTATCAACAACTAGAGGTGGGCTAGCCAACAAAGTAGCATGGAGAGCTGAGCCAGTACTGAGCCAATCGTCTGGTTTGCCTGTAAGAGCATGAGCCGCGGCATGAAAAAGATTGGCATGTAATTCAAACAACAAACGTCATGAAATATATGATAAAGTCTCCTAAAAAAAGTGTAGTTCTTTAATATGCGAAAGAATTTTAATTAATCAGATTTTACCACATGGGATGCTGTAACCCCTTTGTAAATGTCAGTATCTCACTTCTTTATAATACAGGGGATACTACAATCCCTGTGTAAACGTCAAGCACGTCAAGCTCTGATTTATTTATAATCAGCAAAGTGTGACGCAACTAGTTCCCTATAATAAAGAAAAGACATCAGAACTCGACTATTATAAGTTATTATAGTCGAGTTTTTTTAGCTTACAATTACAAGCAGAGAGAATGGGCATGTTTCGCACTCCTTCGATAGAGAAAAGCTACAATCTTTCTGCATATTCATTCACATTTTGAGCTACTGCAGCTTTCTTTTATTGTCTGAAACTGACCTCTATTGAACTGTTTTTAATATCTGTTTGCAACAAATGACTAACATGTTTTTGATGTGTTTAATTTTGCACTAGAGGTTTTATTTTTATTCTTCATGTTTGAAAACATGCTTGCTCTTCTATATAAAAGAGCAACGCACCAAGGTTTTAAGTGGTTTGTGGGAAATGTGAAGGTTTGACCATGTATTGTATGAGATAAAGTACCCCCTGGCATGCATAATAAGGATATTGCAAGTCAACCCGGAGTTCTGTAAACTTATAAAGGAACTCAGCCTTTAGCCTGGTTACTCTATATGGTCATGGAACTCCTTGGTGTCTCTATCTAAGGAGTGCAAAACATATTATACATGGAGAAACATTAGCGGCCATTAAATCAAACATGATAGATAGTTATAGTTTCACATGGTTCAATTCAGTCACTAAATTATTATTTTATCTCTCCTGTTTTAAATCAAAGATTAGTAAATTGTCTTAAATTCTTGTGGTATTAGTTTAAAGTGTGGACGGCAGGCAGAGGCCACATGAAAGCTCATCTTATTTTGGGCTCAAGACTCCAAGAGGACTGGAGCAGGACCAACAATAATTGAATATGTCTGAAGAGAGATAGAGGGAGAAAAATGATGGCCTGGATTGCAGCTCCAAGCAATCATCAGAGGCTGACATTAATTTAAGCATTCCTTCAAACATGTTGTTTTTGCGGTAGATGTCCTTAGTGCAATTTTTATGCCCAGACGGGGGTCCTATACTCACTGTGCATTGCTGCATTGCAATGATAAGACCTAAATAGGTCAAACCCAGCCTGGAATTGCTTGGCATCGCAGCTCCGGCTAGACTACTTGCTGGAGCAGGATAAAGTGATTTGCATATGGCAGGTCTATGTCAGGAGACGCACAGTGGGTGAAAATTATAGCCTGGAATGCAGCCCTGAGGGAACTTCATTGGCGGAGATTAATTTAAGTATTTGTTCCATCATCTTGCTTTTAATTCAGTGGTGTCACTGTCTGTGATGTTATCAGGATTAAGGACCATGTGATATCACTCTCTGTAATGCCTGAGATGTCATAGGTCATGCGATTCCAAACCATGGAATATCATAGGAAGCGTTCAAAGGGTTTATAGTATCACCCCTACGGCCCCTTGGATTTGGTTGAACGAATATTCATGCATATTTCTCATGACTTTTTGTTTTATAATTTGAAAAGCATTTAAGAAAACTATATTCATCTCTTTAGCTCCAATAAGGTACATATAGAAGCTTTTGCCCACAGTGTGGCTAAATATCTATGTAAAGCTGAATAACTGTGCACCACAAATGGATGAGTGGGTGGAAGAATTTGGGTAAGTAGAAGTGCTAACCTGCCGCATTCAATCTGCTTATGCTAATGGCAAAATGGAACAGTGACTAGAGTTGGTGAAAAGAAAAGGGACATGGAGGCTGAAAATCTGGGACTGTCGAAGTGGGAACTAATCTGCCACACTTCTGGTACCAGATTCTCAAGTGTGTAGTACAGAAACAAGCATTTTATTGCCCAGTGCTTAATTTGTAAAATATGAAGTCCAGGTGTTCAAATGTTTGTCAGAGGCCACACCCACTTCCCCCAGCTCCACCCACTTCCTCTATTGACTCCACCCACATCCTCAACTGGCACTGCTAAAAGCCTGATGTAATACCCCCATCCAATTCTTAGAGGTGTCCAAGCTGGAGTTTGAAACAATATCTTTAATACCCCCCACCCTGCTCACTGTCCAATTTGTGTATTATGTGTGTAATCCATGGTTCTCGCAGGTGTGTAAACAAAACAGTTTTTTTCTGAGTTCGCACTGGTGACCCTTGAACCAACAGCACATTGACTCAGTAGCTCAGCCTTCAAGGCACCTACACTGAGAGTCAGAACACAGTTCGAACAGAGCTCCAAATGCACCTACACCTGGGTTTCATGCAGAAAACGGGTCACAACAGCACAACATTGGAGAAGATTGTACCTCGACAATCAGATCTAACATACCATAAAATGTGCATTTGTAGTGCATTGACTCTATTGGCAGTCATTGGATGTTTATTGATACCCAATTCAATGATACTGATTTCTTTTGATCTTTATTCAGATGTCATATAGTGAGAATTGAACTTGTTAAAGGGCATTAGAGCGATTTACGCAGGTACCCGATTACATTCCACGAGGTCTGTTTTTTAGGCAGGGAAGATTAAGTGATTTGTCCAGAATCATAAAATGAGCCAACGCGGGACTAAAACCTGGTTCCCCAGTTCCATTCTAGGCAGCTTAGGCCCTTTGGCCCCATCTTCTCAGAAAGATGAAAGTCTGAGAGGACACAGAGAGAACATGAGTTTCAACCCAGTCCCCTGCAGTGGATGCGCAAGTCCGGGAGGGCACTAGGCCCAGCTATAACTCAACTGACTCTGAGAGAGCTGACTTTATCTTCAATATTCTTAGAGCCCTGAAGTACCCAGAAAGGAGACATGCAGCGCTCTGTAAACTCCAGCACAGATAAATAATAAATACTTCGCCCCCCAGACTACCCCATTCTAACTGTTCAGCTGCTGATCGCAGGTGTCCGGGCCCCTTACAGCACGGATCACCTTTGACTTGAATTAACCCAGTTTAACCAGTTGCCCTTCTTCCCCAAACAAGCATTTCCGCAGCAGTCTCTCGGCTGGGCCATTATAAGGCTGGTGTGCTCTTATCTCGAAACATGTTTAGCCCATCTTATAAAGACGGTTTTAAACATTTTGGCATCTTGTTTTATCTCTGTTTTACTTTCTCCTTCTATCAGTTTGTTGACGGACCAGCCCACCTCAGATCTGAAAAGGTCGGACCGGACTAGCTGCTCTAGATACAGGGAGAGCTCCTGGCCCAGCACCTGCAGTAGAAGTTCATCACGCCTAACAAAACCACAAAATACATACATGATTAAACATAACATTGCAAGGCACGATCTGACATGAGGATGATGCACCTCAGAGATTGTCAGTAAGTTTGCAAGTCAAGATAACTTGTGCCGATTTTGCTTGCCCCAGGATGCGTTCTGACAATATAATACAAAAAATGACAGGGCATGATGTTTATATTTTAAGATGACAACATAATTGTGTTCACACTATTACTAGAAAGTGGAAGCTGAAGACAGGTTTGAAACCTCAGAGTAGCAAACAGCAAACGACGTCCTCAAATAAAGTGAGGTAAAGCCACAGTTCCAGTAATCCTATGTAGGCACAATGGCATGCACCCATTCCATGCCTACTTTCGTCAGTCTCATTCCTTTTTAATAGGCCCATCACCATCATTCTGCACCTCAGAGTGGAACTCGGAGGAGTCGTCACATAACATTCATACCAAGTTTACACTGCAACCACGCTAAAGAAAAAGCAGCGTTGATTACTTACTGGGTGAAGGTTACAGTCTTTTGACTAGAGTCCTTCTGCTGCACACTGGCTCCAGGACACGCTGCTTCAAGTAGTGGCGCCATCGTGCTGAACTGCTGTTGCGTGCATCATGACTAAAGATTACGCATCCTGTCACAGCGCAGACGCACAGTCCGGACCAAACCAGCCCAATCAACTGCCCGCCCACTAGCAACACTGACTGAAGGGCAGGCATTGATTTATCTGCTAAGCAAGCACTCTTCACCGGGAAGAATGACAGAATGTAAGTCAATAAATTATGTTTTTGGTACACGTTGTGCAGTCGTTGTTTATATAATTTGGCAAGCAGTGGCACTCAGGTCTAGACCCGGCCCTGAGAAATAAGTGCCGGTGCTAAGCACTAAGCACTGGCACAAATTAAGCACTGATATTGCCAGAGTCTGACACCTGGGCATCGAGAGACAGGCTGTGACCCTCTGGATGCAGGCAGCCTGTGAGTGTAACCATAGGACAAGTACAAGAATGAGTTTGAGGTGAGGTCTGTGACTATGAGCACCATGGGTAGGACACACTAGGGCACCACTGCACAAGACTATGACCCTAGTTGGAGTCTCAGAATCACAGGAACAGTCATGCAACAATGTGATTGTTTGATGTGAGGGAGTGCTTAGAGAAAACTAGGTAAGTGCTTTGTTCTCTTCACCAGATGTCCATGTGGGAGTGTCTGACATTCTTGTGTAGGTTCCTTTTCAGTATATCTTTAATTGTACATATCTTGTGCGATTTGTTTGCCCACAGGATGCCCTTTTTGCCAAATCAGTTGAGTACAGGAATGGGTTAACAGGTTAAAGAGTCTCGACATTCGTTTTTCGGTCTCGCCTAGCGATGCAGCACATACGCTGCTCGCCTTGGCGAGACCTATTGCCATCGGTTTCTGTGCCAAGGGGGGACAGGAGATGTGTACGCGTACGGACAGGAGATGTGCACTCCGTACGTGTGCATATCTCCTGACCTCGCGTAAGGCTGGCGTTTCAACACAGCGCATGCATGGCATGCTTTCACTTTCTCTCCCTCCATCCCCCTGTCCTCCTAGTTAGTTTCAGTGTTAGAGGAGTGGGGAAGGGAGGAGAGGAGGGAAAGTGAAAGTGCGACATGCGCGAGCTGTGTTAAAACGCCAGCCCAACGCCGCTCTCGCTGGTTTTACATGCCTCTAGGTTATAGCTGGCAGGTTTCAGATTGGTATGTGTGACCGAGTGGACGCGCAGCTAAGTGCACAACACAGGCATAGGCCGCGGCCCAGATGAGTTTCCTTATTCAGCCAACACACTTGAAAGTCACGGACTAACAGCCACGGCAGAGAGCACCAGTCCGGGCATTCATTCGGGGGAAGAGGCTGAGTGCGGCAGCTAAGTGAGCCACGGCGCTGTGTGATTTAAAGTGCTTGCAGCAAGCCACGCTAAAAACATAAATTAAATGTTACCTGCACTTTGACGGAAACAAACTTCCTTACATTGGGAGATGAGCAGCGGTCGGGAAATGCAGTTTAAGACCGGGCCGTCTGCCTCCTTAGAGTGAGGCTTCCAGGCCACAACGAACTACTGCACTTCCTCGGCCCGGCTACATTCAGGCTTAGCTACAGCACTGTAGCATGTGCCTGAGCTCCAGCAGCTGTCGCCGGGATTCATTCACGGTACAGCGCGGTTGTGAGAGCAGTGCCCATTGCCCAGCCAGGGTTCCAGAGTTCCAAACATTTAGCCTCCTGCTCTTGCCACCGCAGGAGGCGGCAGCGGGAGGTAATGTCCTGCACGGCGGGAATAGAAATTGGGCACGGCTTCTATTGACACAAATCACTGTCAGAGAATAATTAAAACATTGTAGCTAGCCCCCGAAGCCTGCCAGGAGATGCGTGCTCGTCACAGTGCAACTCCAGCCACTAGTTTTACAGGCAGCATAGCAGTGCTAGGGCTTCACAGCCAGGCAGAAGTTATGCCTATAATGCATGAGCGTGCAGCCTGCAGAGTACATGGCTGCGTAACCAGTCCAAATGTTTCCCAACAGTGCACCCTAGTGGCAAAATAAATTATGGTAACTTGAACAACCACATACAAAAACAAGCATTTACAATGCAATATGTCTCGCATTTATGTGAGTTGGAGCTATTGCCATTGTAAATAACAATGCCTTTTATTTAGGTTTTGGTTTTAAAAACATAATATAAAAGACATTGTCATTTAAAATGCCAATAGCTCAAACGTCCGTAAATGCGAGACCTATTGCATTGCAAATGCTTGTTTTCTAGAGAGGGTAATATAGCCTGGGCACATATATCGCCCCTGAGAGGACATTGAAGACTACACATATGTATTGCCTTAGGATAGCAGAGGAGTGTGGGCATATCTGTTGACCTAAAGAAGGGCAAAGTGGCTTGAGCATATGCATTGACTATATCGAGAATAATGTGGTCAGGACGTGTGTAGTATCATAAAGGAGGGTAAGGTGGACTGTAGGTGTAAAGCCCAAGTTCACCATCCCGTTGTTTAACATTCAGGGTCCACATGTGATCTATGTTAAATTGTATTGTATTGTATATATTATTTGTAAAGTGCAACTATCACTCTGTGGGAGTATCTTGGCGCTATGCAGATAGGAAGGCCTCTAGCTGGGCCACAAGCAAATTGCCAATTGAAGTCCAACTAAAGTAAAACAATGTGAAGGTGTCCAGAGAGATCATAGTGTGCGTTCTTGTTGCAATCCCTTTCCTCTCCATTAAAAATGTCAAACAAGTCACCATTGTATTAACTGGTCTAGAGGTGCTTGGAATGTTCTACTAGCCGAGGACTGCACTTCTTGCCCTCTGACCTGTTGGGCCTGGGTTAGCGTTCACAAATTATGTGCTACAGTGAGGTGTCTTCTACGGTGTTGATGGTACTCATGGGCAGGGTGGAGGTGCAAGGGCAGGAGGTGCAACATCTTTGAGTGTTATAGAAGATAATCCAGAGCAGGGCTGCAAAGGTACTGAATCTCTGGAGGCACATGAGTGTTGCAAACTCTGGGAGTTGGCTCTGTGCAAGTGCCATGAGCTGCTGTGGCAGAGTGAGAACAATTCAGAATATAAAGACTTACACCCTGAAGTAGAATGGAAGGTGTTCCTGTTGTGTTTTAGAAAACGAGGCTGCTGACAGACATACATTACAGTTTGGGGGTAAATCTCCAGCTGCAGGATGTCCATTCAAAGGCTGCATTCAAAGGATGGGGTAATGGCACAACAGTTTATACCCTAAAGGACATGTTGACAAGCAAACAGTCTCTTCTAATAAACTTGGAATATTACTGGTAAGAAGATTGGTTTACTAGACAGTTCTATGTCCATTGGGCCTCCCAATCTGTCCTAAAATGTAGGGCTCACTGAAACCGTAGGACTTTCTGACTAACAAAAAAATGAAGAAAAGAGTTTTGCAGTCTCCACAGCTGCTCGTCCACGGGTGATCTAATTCAAGGCACATTTGGTCAGCGGTAATGGAAGTTCCTCTGAACTTTTTCACTGGAGCATTGGTGTACGTGTCTCTTTTGTGTTTCTGGGGTCATGGAGCAGAGGTATAGGCATACACAGGTCCTGAAAGTTGAGACTGGGCTATGTTAATAGTGACATTAACAGACACTGTCGGGAGCTCTTTTGCCTATCATGAAGGTTCTCAGCCTAGAACATTTTCTGGTAATCTTTTTTGCTTCTTTCGTGACTGCTGCCGATTAGGAACAAGTGCTCTCCTAAAGTTAGAATTTTGTTTCCGAATGGACATACTGGCCACCTGGCAAGAACTTTTTCTATACATGTTCTTTGTACAGCAACCAAGAGTGCAATCATAGGAAGTGGTAATTGTGAGAAAATGCTAATTTTTCGCATAGTCTCACCAGTTTTTTGCTGAATTTATTGATGGGGTTTAGACTGCCCAATGGGGCACTTCCGTCCAGCGCTAAGTGGACACTAACCCAATTATAGGGGGAGCTAGTTCCAAAACTAGTTTGGTGTAGCTGACTAGGAGGGGAAGGATCATTTATCTAAACACACCTCTGACTGACCTGCCGGCTCTCATTAGGGGCAGAAGGATTCTGCCCTGTTGGATTTGCCCCAGAATAGTGAAAAGTTTGATAGTTTTCAGTATGGCAAACAGGGTGTGAGGATTGCCTCTGGGAACTTTTTTCTCATTGGCTAGGGAGTCTACAGGAATCACCCACATCCACTCGCCTCTGAAACCTACAAAGCTGGAAACTCACTCACAGCTCACAAGAATACTTTGTGGACCTGCTGAAGAATAGAAGGACTCCACCTGCTATTTGAGACCTGTGTGGAGACCTGAAGGACTGGGCTTGTTCCCACTTGAAACACAGGACAAAGAATTGGACTGTAAGGGTCAGTTGGCTGACCTCCTGTGTGGCTACAGGGATATCAAAGCTGCAAGAGGCTTTTTTCTGGAGTGACAAGTGACCAGTTGTAATTGGAAGAGGACCAGACCCTCCTTGTGGCTTCTGCTGGAGTGAGTACTGGCCCTTTAGTACTGTTCTTTATGACCTATGAACCTTAGTGGTATTCTGAAATCGCTTAAAAATATTAACTTAGAAAACATTCTGGACTTTCAGACCTCCAGAGTACAGGGGCCAATCACTCAATTCAAACCCCCTAAGCGTAACCTTGATGAGCAACAACATCAGGTTGGTGGAACTTGTTGTCACCTGAAAATCCAGTTCAGCAGACCCTAAAGGCAAGCCTAGCTGACTTTGATGGTACCTTCTTTAATACAGCCTGCTGCCTAACTCCACAGGAGGAATCGAGCTCCAAAAACAGATAATTCCGAAGGTAGAAATCTTGACTGGACAAAGGTTCCAAAAGTATCCGGCTGATGAGAAGACTTCTATAGGTCTGAAATTTTACTTTTCCTGCTCTAAGGGTATATCACAAAAACCAGTGAGACCTCGCTCCATACCTATCTGACTTCAAGGTGACTTCGCCAAATAATCTGCTGCCTTGTCCCGCTGGAGGATCCTGACATTTCAGAGACTAAGAGCCAGATGTAGGTAGCCCTTTACCGATCGGAATTGGCTGAAAATACCGATTTTCGGCCGTTTCCGATCGGTAAAGGGCTATGGAGATGTAGGGGCATATATTCGGTAATTTTACCAAATCGTTATTATTACCGAATCGGTAAATTTACCGATTCGGTAATATTTACCGATTAAGTAAAATTACCGAAAATGCAATGTGGGTAGCCAATATTCCATTGGCACATGGCTTTCAGAATCGGTATTTTACCATGGAATACAAATCCATGGTAAAATACCGATTCCTGTGTACATGCACATCTGTGCATGTACCTGTGTGCCACATTGCACACATGCCCGTTTTGGGGGTGCTAGAGGGTGTCAAAGTGACACCCCCTGCACCCTTGACAAATTCGGTATTTACCGATTCGGTAAATACCGAATCGGTATTTGAATTGAATCCTATGGGCTTCAAGGCCCATAGGATTCAATAGCAAATACCGATTCGGTATTTACCGAATCGGTAAATACCGAATTCTTAAGGAATCGGTAACTAATCCAAATGTTGGTACCTACATCACATTTACTGATTTTAAAATACCGAATCGGTAAAATTCGGTATTTCAAAATCGGTAAATGTGATTTACCTACATCTGGCCCTAAGTCATAATGTGAAACTCTGACCTGGATAAACTTGCTTGGTTTATGTGACCCATGCTTCATCATAGTTGCTCCCGAATCATAAATAGGTCTCAGTCACACAACAGCAGTACTTTCTATTGCCACTTTACTTTTCTTTGGCACCTTTTCTCTCAAATCTTTACCAATTAACATCTCCAGTTTCCCTTATTGTTTTTTTGTCATTTTGGTGTCATTTCGTTGTAAAAATATTTCTGTGTTTTCATAAATTGAAGTAGGATTTTATAGTGTTTTGTTTGTGACGTTTTAACTGTGTTGGTACTTCGAATCTCTTCACACATTTTCTCTATGGTAAGCCTGTCAGCTCTGTGCCATAGCTACCAGGGGTTGAGTTCAGATGTAAATTACTGAAACCTTTGACTGGACCTAACAGGTAGTGGATTTATTACTTTTCGTGGACTAAGATCCACCCCAGTTAATAAATAATGTTCTTAAACTAGTATAGGCTTGCCATTCGATGGTGGGTAGAAATAACGGGTATTTGCCTGCTGACATTCCTACATTAATGCTATATGTCGCCAGTATCCTACTGACGTTGACCAGTCAAAAGATAGCCCTATGAGCTCTTTGGGAAACAAGTTCAGCATTTTCTTCATTCTCAGACTGCAAATTGTTTTGGACCAAGAGTGAGGGGCTACCAATGATACCACATAGTACTTTCACCTGGCTTCATGGACATCCCTTTAATTGAGTGCAAGGCAATATAAAACCCCTCAGGATACTGGTGAACAGGAGTATTAAAGCAATAGTCTAAGATAATATAGTGGTTCTAATGGAGCAAATGAAAAGATATTTTGCAAAATGGAATAAACTACAGCTTGCTATGTGGAGCAAAATACAGATGGTAAACATGGTTATAGCCCCATGCTTCCATTATGTTTTTGGCATGCTGCCAGTTCCTGTTACACGTACCCAACTCAGACAAATCGGTTCAAAAACCGAATACTATATTTAGCAAAATTGAAAGCAATAGTTTGTGAGGACTATATCACATGCAGCAATGGCACCAGGAGGCCTGCACCACCTCAAGATGGAATAATATCACAGAGCAAAACTGATACGTAAGTCGAGCTGCTGAAGTTGTGGCCATGAAAGTGGAGACATGGTGCATATTTTATGGACTTTCTCGGTTTGACAGGTCATCTAGAACACAATAGGGTAAACTAAAAGACTCAAGTGACCAGGTTATAACTTCATCATTGGAACAAGATATCGCTGGCCTAAGTAACGAAAAGATGTGGTCGGACTCCATCCTTGAAAAGGCAATGATCTGTATTCTGAGGCACTGTAAATCCAAGGAACCTCCAACACTTAGCAAATTTTCAGAAACCATGCTGGCAATGGAATTGTATGAACGTGTGATTTAGAAACTTCTTAGCTAGCAACATACTTTTCTTGTTATTGCTCTCTCTCTCTCTCTCTCTCGCTCTCTCATTTCAGGAACAGAATATTTGTATGAAACACAATTCCAGTCTGTAGACTTAGGGGCACATTTGTAATGCCCTTGCAGCACTTTTCTTGGCCTTGTAAATATGGGCCTCTTTTACACATTACTCTGTGTGAAAGGGGCATCCATGTGTGATGTTGTGGGTGTTCCCATGCAACACCCATGGATTCTGAGGCAATCCTAGATTTTCAAGGATTTGCAAACCTGGAAATGCGTACAATTCTGTCCCCTCTCCAGGGGAGGCATTAAAGTGGTGCAACGAGGAGAAATACCTTTATTTCTCCTCGTTTTTTCCTCTTTCTATGTGTGCTGCACTCTGCTACACACATAGAAGGAGGAAAACACAATCAATGATTATGTTCGTGCAGGAAGGTGTCCCTTCCTGCACAAAAACAATCATCCTAGCAACAAAGGCACCCTTGCACCATGATGCAAGGGTGCCTGCATTGGTGATAGGCAGCCAATTGTGCACCAGCGCAGGGAAAGCCCAGGGATGCATCATATTGCTTTAAGTACAATGCATCCTTGTTCCTTCCTAATGATGCAGCTCAGCGCAGCAAGACGACTTGCAGTGCGACGCTGCATCATTTTCTAGTAAATATGCCCCTTAGTTCCTCTAATTATTTCTCAGATGAGATGTTGCATGGTTATCTGACGTACTTAGGTGAACTCTTGTTAACATTGGTCTTTATCTTGTAAGTTTTGGGGATTTTGCTTTTGATATAATGTTGCCTGACTTACTCTTTCTTTCATTAAAACCAATAAAACGATTTCAATATGGAAAGAAGAAGAAACCTCTGCTCACACATTCATGAAACTGCCTCCAAGCCACAAATTCTACCTCTGACTTTCAAAAACAGAACTGCTAGGTGTTATCTTGTTGA
This sequence comes from Lissotriton vulgaris, assembly GCF_964263255.1. Lineage (NCBI taxonomy): Eukaryota > Metazoa > Chordata > Amphibia > Caudata > Salamandridae > Lissotriton > Lissotriton vulgaris. The sequence continues at coordinate 1,134,993,015 of NC_141693.1, forward strand.
TGTCACAAGGTGCAAGGATAAGGAGACTTCCAGTTATGTCCCCGGAGTTACACTTCGCAACTGCAGGACACACATGTTGAAAGCAGGAAAAAGCCGCCACAGTAGATTTCCATGGTGGGCATCCACCTGCACTGAGGGGAGTGTGACTGCAGTGAATGCAAAGCGTGACATGCTACAGCTGGGACACAGGAGATGTAAAGTTACAAAGGGGCTTCTCTTCCTTTCACGCAGTGGTGCAGGAGCTGCTAGGAGCTCTTTATACTGCACGAAAAGACCAGCAGGAATGGCAGGTGTGCTGCTGGGTACGATGGGTGCTAGAAGGCGCTAACGATGCTCCTGGGCCCTTATTTATGAGGCCTTGCGTCAGTTTTGCGCCACCGGTGCGTCACTTTTTGTGACGCACCAGCAGCGTACAAAATGTGCCTTGTTGCGCCATATTTAAAAAGTGGCGCATCTAGGTAGATGCGTCACTTTTGAAACCCTTGCGCCACATTATACCTGCGTCAGGTATAATGTATGCAGAGGGGGGCGTTCCCCCGCAAAAAGCCTCGTAATAGTGACGCAGTTAAATCTATGAGATTTCACTGCGTCACTTTTAGGATGCTGTTGCGTCAAAATCTTGCGCCTGCCTCACAGCAGGCGTAAGACTGATGCAAGCCCTTTCACATGGGGCTTTCCCCATGTGAAAGGACGCATTGCTGGAGTTGCGTCACTTTTGTGACACACTCCAGCAATGCGTCACTTTTGCGCTTACAGATGCGTCAGAAATACTGACGTATCTGTAAGTCCTTGCGACATGATGCGTCATACATTAAATATGACGCATCATTGGTGTCGCAAGGAGTGCGCAGTGAAAAGTGACGCATCACTGTTTTCACGCAGCGATGCGTCACTTTTCATAAATGAGGCCCCTGGAGTGGTATGGGGACTGCACTGCATCGTGAATGCTAAATGAGCACCTAGTAGTGGTAGTGATGGGGGAGGGTGCTAGTTCAGCCAACATTAGTGTGTAGTAATATTGCATAATGGAAACATCCACACAATGCCTAAGGCTGACCCAAAACGCGAAGGACATCTCAACTAACCAAGGATTGAAGAGAGTTGACCCAAACTAGCCATAATTTGTCCATGTGCATGACTGTACAGTCACATGGATTGGCTTTGCCATTTTGTGTTTTAAAAGCTGTAACTTTCTCAAGTAATGGCTGTATAATTGCAAGAATCTGTAATCTTGAAAAATCTAATTTCAGCTTACTTAGAAAGCACTTCTACTTTGTTTACTGTGCAAACATGCAGGCAACCTTCTCATGACGCTTCCCTGGAAGACGTCTATAAACTCAAAAGCTTTCTTATGCAGGGCTTGGTTCTTGACAAATGGAGCACCATTAATTGTGTGCAAGTATAACTGGGAATATACCTCAGCTTATATATCAGTGCTCTTAAAACAACAGAACTCACTTTTAGGGTTAAAGTACTATTGGACTTCAAGCCAGCATGTTTTAGCAATGCAGTTGCTAGATCGGCAGATACTAAAGAAGTGTTTACATCTTTCGCATTGTAACAGTGTTGGAAATGGCCCTTTTTGCAGGGTTATCCCCAAACTTTTTGCTTCTTCCTTCTATTTTTTCCTGACTTATTTGTGTTGCTTTTAGGACTCTGGGCACTATACCACTGCTAATCAGTTCTACGGTGCATATGCTCTCTGTGTAAATTGTGTTATGGATTGGTGTTTCCATGATTGGATATTTGATTTACTTATTAGTCCCTAGTAAAGTGCACTTAGTGTGCCAGGGCCTGTAAATCAAAAGCTACTAGTGGTCCTGCAGCACTGATTGTGCCACCCTCGTGAGTAGCCTTAAAAAGGTAACTCAGACCTGCCATTGCAGAGTCTGCGCGTAGTTGGTAACTGCCATGTCGACTTGGCCAGGGAACACACTTGCCAGTCCATAACCTTCCCTCTTCTTACATGTCAGGCACCCCTAAGGAAGGCCCAAGTTACCCCTATGGGCAGGGTGCAATCTACGTGAAAGGTAGGACATGCCCTGGTGTGTGTGGCATGCTCTGAAAGTGAATTACAGCCCATTTCGTTTTTCACTATTGCAAGGCTACCTATTCCCATAGGACAGAATGGGAAGATTGTTTATAACATCTTATAAACATAAATGGCCCAGGGAACTAGGTGGGAAAATAACATTTTGGATGCCTGAACTCAGAATCTAACGATGCATCCTTTAGTAAACGTGACACCGTCAACGCCCTCATCAACACCGTCAACGCCCTCAAAATCAACCAGGAAAAGACCAAGATATTGATATTTGGCGGATTCAAGAATAAGAAAAGTTTAAAGTATAACATTGGGCCCGCCAGGATTAATACAACCCTAAAATATAATTACCTGGGAGTCTGGTTCAACGAGACGTCTAGACCAGTAGACCATCTAGCCGCCTTGAAAAAGAGAGCAGGAGCAATTACATACTCCCTGACACGATTGAACCTGTCCCTGAGCAGCCCCTCCGCAGAATCCATTCTGAAGGTGACCAAAGCTACTCTACTTCCTGCCCTAACCTACGGGCATCAGGCCTTCCCCGGCGCATGCTCTGTTAGTCTTGATCACGCTCAAATTTCCACCTTTAAAAAAATCTTCCATCTCCCAAGTTTTATCCAGCGGGCAAGACTTCCTTTGGAGCTGGGCTTACAAAGACAATCAATCTATTGTGTGGCAGACACCCTGAAATATTTTATAAGGACACTAAAAGCTGGAGACAACACCTTAAAATCCCTGCTAAAAGAAACACTTTCTAGTCAATGTAACCTTTGGAACACTCAGATTGTAAAGGCCATAACAGTGCTAGAAATTGACAACTTATCTCTCTTTTCAGACACCATTCCATACTCAGTCTGGAAAAAACTTATCAACAAGCAGGTCAAACTAATCTCCCATCGTATGGACCTTCAGGCTGTAAAAATATCTACCATCTTGCTTCCCTTGAACTCCTCGTACCTTCCTGGAAAACCGCAACTTTATCTCCAGGAAAATCTAAATGCAGCGGCACGGAAGAACATAATGTTCATGCGAATTCTAGGACTGCATCCGATGGACTTTAACAGATGGGCCCCAACAAGTGAGGGGGGGCTTGCAGACTGTGCAACTACCATTCCGAATTATGGCTGCATCTTCTGTGCTGCTGCCCCGCCCCGGTTGCCCCTAGAAGGTTTCTCTTAAAACCTTTGTATTTAAAATGGGGCATCAGGACATGCTGGGAGGCATCAGCCCTAAGTTTCACGTCCACAGACACTCAAGTACTTGCAAGGTCTGGAAAATTTGTGAGACTTTTGGACAATCTTTTTTTACCTTCTCTGATTTCTGTGTCCCCTCCCCCTCCCCCTCAAAAACTTATTACAGACTTTTTCCGCCCCCCGGTTTAGTATCCTCTGTCATAATTTATCTTGTACTTTAGGACTAGCACAACAATACGTTTACTTTGGCAACTACAAGACTGCTTCCTTTATAAGTGTAATGGTCATTAAGCCTGGAGAGTTGCTTTTTAATTTGTTCTTTTTAATACGATAAATGTGCTAATGTTGACTTTTATAGCAATGGTTCTAACCACATCCGCGCTAGTTGAATTCTCCTTCTATGCTGAGATTTTAAAAAACCCATGCTCCATGACGAGCTGGGCTCGTCATCAGTGTGCGAGAAGGCTACACCATGACGAGCCCAGCTCGTCATGAGCCTGGAAGGGGTTAAGTAACTGTGCTAAAATAATAAAAACTTCAAACTTCAAACTAGTAAATGTGATTTTTACATTCTGTGTTTAAAAATATCACTTTTAGGAAGTAGGTATTTTCCTGCTCAGTCATCCTGTGTGCCTCTGCTGGTCATCCCAGTGCAGGTTGAAGTCACCCAGAAATATTTGCATATTTTGTTGGCTGTCATTGGAAGCTAAAATATCCATGAATGTGATGTTATTGACTGGAGGGAGGTAGAATGTGTGTAATGAACATATTTGTTTGTTGTTACTAGAGATGTTTAAGCAAAGGTGTTCACAGGAGGATGGTGTGGGTGCAATGGAGTTGATCACTGTTAGATTGCTCTGATGTATGCAAGCGATCCCTCCACGCATCCTATCATTTCTGTCAAGTCTAGTAATATCATAGTTAGGGGGTACTAGTATGCAGCGGGTGGGTGTAGATGATTCCTTTAGTTTCTGTCAGGATTAGAATGTCTGGTTCGTTGGTGAGTAGAAGGTCAGGTATATCAGCCACATGTCTGGATGCGGACCTGCCGTTTAGGAGTATATATTTTAGCTGCGTCTTGTCGGATAATATGGTGGGTTCGGATGTGAGAGGGATTTGTGTGAGGTTGTTTCCAACTATGCCTCTGGGGTTGTGTCTTGTAGCTCTTTGTGAGTAGATAGGGATAGACTGGATTAAGGCATCTATATGTAAGTTATCTGGGTGCACAGAGTTATGTGAGAGGTACGATAGCTCATAAGATCAGAGTAAGGCACCCAATTCTTTAGATAATAAGGAATCTTTCATCCTGATGGGATGGATAAGGCATTAGGGTATGGCACTGTACTCCATCTTGGGGGCTTGTGATTTTGGGCGTTTATGTGTATATATTGGGTCCGATTAAGTTTTGTGATGTGTGGGTACGTTCTGGAATCATGCTTAGGGCGCAGGAGCTTGGGTTGCTGTAGAATCAGATCATGTAGGGATTGGATATCAGCTTTGACTTGTTGTAGAGATAATAATATCTCGTCAAGTTTGGGGTCTGTTGTTGTGAAATACACCTGCAGGTATCCATTTTTCTTTTCACTTGGAAAAGTAGCCAGCCTATGTATTCTGAAAAATATTGATTTTGCTTATGTTGCAAGTGCGCATCCTGTATCTGACCAATTTAGAAATTGTGCACAGGCGTTACACTCACTAGCCTTCGAAATCACAAAGAAGATATCTGTAGGAGTTCCTGAGCCAGCTACTAATGTTGAATGTGGTAAATTAAGTTTATGTGTCTGATAAGGCCGAGTTCCTTCCTACCAATTCACTGTGGCACTCTTGGCACCTGCTGTGAAATGTAGAGGGGAGAAATAACTCATTAAAACAACCTAACAAATCTTAAGAACCATGGTTCTGAAGAATCACAGACTCCGAATTCCAAGTTACTGGGTTTATTATAAAGCCAAGAACAACTGAATATCAGCCAAGGCTTGTGTAGGGAGTTTCGGTGGGGCGGAGAGGTGGAGCGGGGGAGGGGCAGGGTGCGGTGTGCTAAAAACTGGAGTATGGATAGTTGAAGGTAAGTAAACAATTTAATTAATAAAACAAATTTTGTAGCGCACCCTGCATCGCATTTTGCGATATAAGACGCGCTACGAAATTCGTTTTATTTATTAAATTGTTTACTTACCTTCAATTATCCATACTCCAGTTTTTAGCACACCACACCCTGCCCCGCCCCCGCCTCTCCATCCCACCGAAACTCCCTCCACGGGCTATGGCTGCTGAATATACAACCACTTCGGGGTCCAGTAGAGGGTGATGCAGGTACACTGAGGGTGCCGAGCATCGAGGGCGGTGTGACAATTACGTTCCCACCCCCCTCCTGTGACCCATGGTGTTCTTCCTTAACACCAACAAAGTGCAGAAACCGTAAAGTTGAAGCTTCCTAAACCAGGAGTGATTAGGGAGACATTCCTTTCTTCCTAATATTTTTTGCACTTTTTCACTGTTTTCCTTATTTTCACTTTCACGTCCCTAGGTAAGGGTGGGCCTTAGCGCGTCCATACCGCCAGGGTTTAAAACACACTTTTAGTCCTGAAGAATTGCCTGGTAAAATGACACCGTTTCGTGGCAAGAAACATGTCGACTGATATCTAGGAATCTACCACTCAACTAAATGTGGACTGCTTCCACACACATAGATTTTAATATAATGTCTTTAGTGATCATAGAATAAAGTTCCTTTTTGATACACTACAGACAATTTTAATACTCACCACCCATTAGTTTAGTTTGCACAAACACGTCCTAAATCTCACTAACCTGCTCCGCAGTAGATCTGGCGTTGTAGCACACCAAAGAGACACTCGGTCTCTTTGGTGGAGCCCAATGATGAAGCATGTCACCACCAGGTAGTGAGTGAGGGCTTTCTTTAACGTCCTAAGTGAGGCCATTCCCCCTTTTTTTGCTCCCTAATGTGGTTTAGTGTAACCATAAGACACTCTTTGCTTGTTTATGGAATATACAAACACCTCATGACGAGGTAGTAGAAGTACATGGTAACTAATGCAAATCCAAACCTAGGTCTAGTTTTATACAATGAATCATAAACAGAATGATGATTTCCAGAAAGAGAACGCAAGCAATAATTGCCCGCACATCAAGATCAGACTTCATCTGTGGCTGATGAATAAAAAACATCGATCTGTCCCTACACTACCACTGCCGGACATCCCTACTTAGCATTCCCCAGGCAAGATCAGTAAAGGTGTCAGCTCGTGAAGACTTCCTAAGAAGAACATTCACGTTGTATGGGTCAAGTAGCCTAAGCTTCGGGGCTCGTTCTAAGATGCTCCTTTTCTCTCCTTCGATCTCCTCACCTCCTCTCCTGACTCCACCCTGAGGCACTGTCCCTAATACAAAACACAAAAATGTAGAACACGCCAACAGATCACCTCATTCCGCTGAACACTTCTCATAGGTGATTTGCCATTCGGGGTCGACTTCCAGCTCTTGGCTCAATGACCTCGATTCCCAGGCCTCCTTCAGTGTGAAAGAACACCGTCTTCCATTTATCAGTGTTCCTTACACATAGTATCATCTCCTCCCCGAGCCTAATTCCTAAAACAAAAGGCGTTATTCTAACTAACAAAGACGACTTTCTCCACGTGCAACAGTAACGTGGGAACAGAACAAATTCGATATTTATTGGTTAAATATCAGTCGGTGTACAACCAAACGTTTTGTTCTGATGTAGTCACTGTGTTCCGTGCCACCTGGGCCACACTCACTGAACCTGAGTGTTTTAAAATCAATGAAACTGCATCTCCACTGTTGTGGAGTATGTCCCCAGGGCACTGGTTTAATGTCCTCTCAATGAGGTTACTCCATCTTTAGTGACCCAACATAAATCAATAAAACTCCAACTATGAGTTCTGAATAACGTTGATTTACTCTTAGTGGTTTTTCATTCTTGCTCTAAACTCTTTTGCTGTTCCAACATTGCATATTCCAGTGGACATTTATGAAATGATATTATTATGCTTTCACACGTTATTACTGAATACGGTCTAATAACCTCTCCACACTCGTTCCTCTTCTCTTTTCTCCTGGAGTGCAGAGGCAACATCCTACATTTTTTGAAAAATAAAATACTGCATTATGAATTATAAGGTAAACTGCTCACTGGTCAAAGGCTGCAGTCTCAATGGGACGGCAATAATGCTAGTGCCAGGAACTTTGAAAACATCTGGGAAAGTGAGGCGGCCAAGTAACTTGTGAGAGAAAAAGAGAAAAGTCAGAAAACTAACAGTGGATACAGTCAGCAGGACTGTCAGAGGAAAAGCTCAACTTCAGGAGAAAATTTATTAGGTCAGCCTTCACCTTAACTAGTAGGAAACGTGGAATTCCAAAAGGAATGAAAGGAAAAGGGGATAGAGGTACCAGTAATGAAACATTCCCCATGTCTGCAGTCACAAATATGGGCAATAAACAGCATAGTTCTGGTGCTCCAAGATATTTTAAATGTAAGTGTAGGGTCTTTGCTGAAGCTGGGGCCAAGGTGGCACATCAATTCCTTGGCACTTTCATGGTGCTTCACAAGGTCCCATGCAATGGTACTATAGCTGCTGAGGCAGAGGCATAAGTAGGACACTCTTTGGGCTGGGAGGTACTGCTGGTGGTGCATCCGTACACTTCTTCCACTGCTTACCGCAGAGTCGCATGCAGTGCCATTAGTACTGCAGCAGTGACTGGGCTCACACGGGAGGCCAAGGAATTGAACCCACAGATTAGTGCACCAGCTCTTTGCTTGCGAGTGGAGATTTATGCGACAGTGTGTCAACATGAATCAATGATTGGATATGATTCAAGGAGTTTCAATTGAGACATTAAATAATGACGAACAGTGCTAGGAACGCTACTGAATGGAACTATATTATCAGCTAAGACATACAAATAGGACTTCGCAAATCAAAATGCAGCATCAACCATGCTTTAAGGTTGTGTACTAAGTGAAAAGGGGAACACTTTGTTCTCATGAGGAAATATTAAAATTGCGCAAGTGAAGGAAATAAAGAATGCTGCAGCCTATTGGACAAAAATTCAAAACAAAATTATGAATGAGTTAATACATTTATGGAAGAATTTATAAAATCATGTAATAATTCAAAGTCCAAATTTACCTTCTGCAAGTCTACGGCGTTTTGACCTTCATGACTGGAAGTCATCATCAGGACATAGACAACACAATGTTGGGTGATAGCTGCCTGGGAGGTCTTGTATGTATGTAGGGGGATTCTGTCAGAGATTGAGAATCCACACGCCAGGGCAACAATCACTGGCTGTCTTCCACAAGGGAACATCTGTCGGCAGTAGAACAAACCCCACTGAGATCCACACATGAGTAGGTCTCACGCCATGGAGGACCTCGTGCTGAGTTACCCCTCCATTGCCAATGAGAGAGTTTTGTGGATGTCACGATTGGGGTCATATCTACATACCCTTCTAGGTGCTCTCCAGAAGGTAGACTACTATGTTTATATTTTCACTTTCACACAAGACTACGATATGAGTACACACTGTAGGGGACACAATATATCTTTCTACACACTTTTGACCATCCCTTTGAGAGGAGGTGAGGATCCCCCGGTCCTGAAGAAATGCTGTTGATCCTATTGGACAATTGAGGGCATGAAACATGTTGATCCTACACACATCACTTTGAGCTGCAGCAGGTATAATTGTCCTCGCCAACCATGACTTTGACCGTCAGTTGTTTTTATTGGTAGCTGAGGAATTCAGTGAATAATATTAGTTTTGTATTCCCGTAGCTATTTTTAAATCATGCATTTGTTTCACACCTCTACTCACTACACATACGCGCCCACACCACTCTTTAGCTTCACGTTGTCAAGCAGAGAAGACCTCAGGCAAAGAGCCTCCTGTGGGGCCCATTTGGCATTGCACCCCCAGCCCAAGAGGAGCTGCCCTATGATGAAGCATGACACCCTTTGGGGTGTGTGAGGGCCCTTGCCCCTTATTGGAGCTATTCCACTCTTGGGGGGTCATTACGAAGTCCGCCGCCATCGTGGTGGTGCTGGGGACTGCCTGCCTGTATGGCGGTGGTCCCGCACGTAGAATCACGAAGCGACCGCCACAGTGGCGGTCACATCATGCATCTTCACCATTGCGGCGGGTGTTGCTGGCTGCAGCACCCACCGCAATGTGTAAAATGCATGTAGTGCGTCTCCCTGCTCCACATGGGAGGCACCACTTGATGCATGCCACTTAGTGCAGGGAAATGTAGGGGGGTACCCCCCAGTGCACAACTACCTTCCCCCAGCCCAAGGGGGGCCACCAACAGGCCCCCAAAACCAATCCCTGCCAGCCTTTCAATGGTGGTTTCGGCCCCATGGAAAGGCTGGCTACAGCCAGCATTGTAATTTGGCGGACCGTGCCTGCTAGACACCGCCACCATTTTAGGCATGCTGACTGCTCAGCCAGCAATTGGTATGATTGCCTGTGGCGGATCCGCGGCGGGCGGTCTTCCGCCGGTCGGAAAGCGATTCCACCCGCCATCTGAATTTGACGGGGGAATAGCTGTTCGATGGCGGAGGGGCCATCCACCACATGGCTGGCCGTGGCGGGCCTTCCTCCATCGTAACCACCCCCTTAGTTTCTATTCTATACCAGGAACACCTTATTTCCACCCAGCCTTCCATCCTCACCTTGTGGCTTCCAAGCCCCCCTCTTAGGAACTGTGGGGCATATTATCAAGGACAGGCGATACATTATCGCCGCTTTTATCGGCAGGAAACTGCCGATAAAGCAGCGATAATTGCCTTGATAAAATGCTCTATAAATTCCAATCGAAGCCCATGTTAGATGTGAGCACATTCATAGAGCATATTATCAAGGCCATTATCGCCGCTTTATCGGCAGTTTCCTGCCGATAAAAGCGTCGATAATGTATCGCCTGTCCTTGATAATATGCCCCTGCATACTTTTGTTAGTATTTTTTTAAGTAATGCAATGAATATCTCTTTAACACATTTTATGAAATACATTCACGGGAGAGGGGTGGTTTGGTACAAAATGTTGTTACATTTCTCCTAGCGACTGCACATTTTATCCTCATAGCACGCATTGTCAATATTTTTCAGACCTGTATGATTTATTGATTTTTTGGGCCCACTGAGTCATTTAAATTAATTAAAGCATGAATGTAAGCATTGTTTAATTAACATTTTTATGAAATATATTCAGGAGAGATGCGTGGTTTATTACAACATTTTGCTGCCTTTCTCCAACGGCTGCAAGTTGTATCCTTTCAGCACACATTGTGAATGTTTTTTAGAATACAAATGACAATAAATCTTTGTTTCCCAATCAGTTTTTAATTTCATCACTTTGTTTCAGCTCATCTGGTTTTTTACATTAAACCACATGTCTGTTATGCGGATTTAAAACAAATGCTTCTTCAAACACATATTGCCTGTTTTCAAACTTTCAGACAGTAATTTACTGCTGGCGCCACTTTAACATACATTAATCAATAGTACTTCACACTGTTTACTGCCCATTCACTGTCGTGACGTTGTTCACTTGGAAAAAACATGGTAACATCTCTGCACAGGAAACAGGAAAACACATTGTAACACTTACACAAATGCTTCCTTTTCTCTTTAAGGAGGACAGCAAAGGGATATTCTATTGAAATTTTGGTTTTATAGTGCTTAAAATACTACTTCGCTCTATAATTCGGAAAAATGTAACAACACTTACATATGATTGCATAGTGTTCACTGGTGCATTTCAGTAAATGTATATCTTTTTGGTCCTTTATTAGGTCTCGCCTACGCAGTGCACATGTGTTTCGTAGGAGACCTTTAGCCGTCGTTCTGCTCTTTTTCAAAGCACATACTCGTGCTTGTGACGGCATCCACCTTACGGGAGCTAGCAGGAGCTCACCGCAAGCACGAGTATGTGCTTCGAAAAAAAAGAGCAGACTGCGAATGCACACCTCTTTCTCCCCCCTCTCTCTCGCGCACTCCTTGTTTTTTTTTTACTTTCAGCGGATTTTCACATGCGCATTCCTTGTTTTCTTTTGTTGTCAATGGAAAGTTTTACAAAGCTACTGATGTTCGCTTTTCACGAAGTTTCCAGGCCTGTCCACCGCTGAGTAAATTTTATTCCATCTTGCAAGATCATTTTATCTGCACAAAGAGAGCATTATCAATGATTTCAAACACAGCCACACTGTTCTCTGCAAGTCTAACTTTTATTTTGCTTTTCAGTTTGCTAAGGAATATGTTTGCAGATTTTTTACTCTGTGCTTTTGTTTTACACCACTTTTTTATGGGCATAGGCAATGCACAAAAAAGAACACAAATGTCCTCATACTGAGTTTCAAAAATTGGGCACAAGCGAAATTTGACCCGATTCTTTTATTCCAAGATTTGCAATATTTACACTCCAACCTCACGATTTTACAAGGGATGTGCAAAGTTGCGTAGCTTCACAATTCACAGCCTTTTTTGTCTCTCTGGAAAACGGGGAGTGGACTAGGTTAATTTGGATATCACCTACCCGGCCCACTTTGGTAAGCCCAGTGACCATCAGAGAGAGAATTGGGCAGCCTGCGCACAGAGATGCCCTTGGCCATTCAAAACTGGCAATATTCCATGGGGGTTCACTGCACACTGCCCTCCCTTCCCCAGTCAGCTTGGTCTCTGTTGCTGCGTACCCTACCTATGTCAGATCTTGGCATTTATTGAGCACTGAATTCAGTACTGATATTGCGTATTTGCACGTAATAAGTTTATGTATATTCTTTATGAATGGGTTTTGTATTAGATTTATTAATTACACAGATTGGGGTCAGCTGAATGTTACACCTATGGATCCTCGTGTGTTAATTGTGAATGGTTGAAACAATTTACCTTGAGATGGTAATGTTTTTTTTCTTCTTTTAAATGCTTTTTGTGAAGCTTTTTAATACTGTTGTATTGAAGATATGGATGAATTACTGTATTCTTTATATGGACCTCAATTGAGTTCCATAACATAATACATTTAATTGAATTGCGTGCCCTACCTGCCCATACACCCCAAGTAAAGCTGTGGGTGCCCTCCAAGCCACACAGTGTACATCGTGGGAGGGTTTAGCCCTGCAGCCTTCAACCGGTTTTTGCTTACATTTGTTTTATTATAATTTTTGATTTATTTTTTTCCACAGTACGTCATACATCTGCAACACAGTGCAATTTATACATTAAAGCTTTTCTGGGTACATTTATAGCATGATGCATCTCAACAGTTGGTATCAGAGTCGTATCCAGTGCATTAACAGCAGTTGCGATGTCCTGATGGTCAAAGCTTAAATATTTATCAGCATAACATTGGTGTAACAAGGGGAAAAAACGAAAACAGTACATTTACCCTTCCTCTCAGGTCTAAATTATTGTACTAGTGCAAGGCAGTCTTCATCTGTTTGTTTCTTGTTCCAGGGCCTTCCTAGAGAAGGAAATGACAATGTTTTCACCCATCCAGACACAGCACGCAGTGACCTCACACCCTCACCTTCTTGCCTAGCTAGACATGCCAAACTCGAATAGGGAACTAGAAATGACCCGAGGAAAAATGCTAAAGGCCGTGCGTGTTTTTTTACTGGACTGATTTTAATGTCAATTATTGTCACACAGGTCAGGATGAGGGAGGATTCATTGAAAAATATTACGTTCAAAAGAATTTTTGTTGTGAGCAACATAACTTGTTGCAAAGGTAACAGTTTTCAAGAGCAATGTGCAAAGTGAAAAAAATTGCAATCTAGGGGTGTTGCATCCACCTTTGCTAAGCTTGCAAAAAAAGTCAGGTCACCTTTCGCTATGTCAGGCATGTCATTATTGCTCATACATTATAAATTTACAAACAGCTTGCAGTAGTGCAGAGGGATTAGGTGTGAGTGAGCGTGGGATCAAATTCACAGAGAAGTCACTTTATTCTGTTATCATTTTATTGCGTTATGCTCTATTGAAACATCAAGGAGATGGGAATCGAAAGCACGAGGTGTCACATCTGAAGTTATTCGCCCATTTTAGCTCACTTTTGCTTTCACTTAATCAGGTTATTTTGCTGTGAAACCAAATGCATTGTGAAATGAGAATGAGGGTGCTCCAAGGGCAGCAGGTGCAGTGGCACCGGGTCCAAAAGCTCTCGGGACCCCACTAAATGCAGAATATTGCAAACTTTTACTACTAAACAGGCAGTCACAAGTGCAGTTATCTAGCAGGCACTAGGGCCATGATTCCAATGGTGCTGCAGGTGCAGTGGCAGAGAGGGACAAAAATTGTCAGAAGTCCTCTAAACAACAAATACTGCTATATTTTATGATATATTTAGCAGCGCCAAGAGACCTATGGTGTAAGTGCGCTTTACACATTTCCTAACATAACATAACTACTAAATAAGTAGTTACAAGTGCAGTTACCTTGCAGGCACTAGGGTCATGATTTCAATGGTGTAGCAGGTACACTGCCTCTGGGGTTCAAAGCTCTAAGGACCCCTCTAAAACAGAAAATATTGCAATATTTTACTACCTTACAGGCAGTAGTCACAAGTGCAGTTACCTTAAGGTCATGATTTGAATGGAACTGCAGGTGCAATAGCACCATAGCCTAAACTTGTCATATCGCCTCCAAACATCAAAATGTTGCTGCATTTTACTACTAAACAGGCAGTCACAAATGCAGTTATCTTGCAGGCACTAGGGGCATAATTTAAAAAGGTGCAGCAGGTGCAATGGCACTGAGCCCAAAGTTTGACAGAACTCCTCTAAGTGTATATTATTGCTATTACATAAATTAATTCTATTATTTCCCTCTCTCATTTCATTTTTAGGTCTCACCTGAGACAGCGCATAGCTGTCTCTTCGAGACATTTAATAAGTGGCTTTTAAAAGTGCCACCAGAGGCTTTTGCTGGCCTACAGCTTGCGTTCACGAGCTTGTACACATGCACAGCTACCATCTGTATTGTTTATTGCTGTAATCAGCCTCCTCTGCCTGCACAACCCCCCTCCCTTTTCCCTCTCCCTCCTGGTCAGCTTCATTTGTGTCATCTAGCTGTGAATCATGCTCCTCAGCTCGCACTCCCCCTCCTATTTCCCCCTCCTCTTGAGTTTCATTTGTGTCTTCTATCACTGTGAATGCTCCTGCTGCCACCAGGCACACACACCATCAGTCGTTAGTGCACACTTTCAACAGGCACACACACCACCAGCTGTCAGTGCACGCCTCCAACAGGCACACACACCACCAGCCGCCAGTGCACGCTTCCACCAGGCAAACACACCACCAGCCATCAGTGCACGCTTCCACCAGGCACACCCACCACCAGCCGTCAGTGCACGCTTCCACCAGGCGCACACACCACCAGCCGTCAGTGCACGCTTCCACCAGGCACACACAGCAACAGCCGTCAGTGCACGCTTCCACCAGGCACACACACCACCAGCAGTCAGTGCACGCTTCCACCAGGCACACACACCACCAGCCGTCAGTGCATGCTTCCACTAGTCACACACACCACCATCCACCAGTGCACGCTTTCACCAGGCACACACACTACCAGCCATCACACACTACCAGACGTTGGTAAACGCTTCCACCAGGCACACACCACCAGCCGTCAGTGCACGCTTTCACCAGGCGCACACACCACCAGCCGTCGGTACACACTTTCACTGGGCACATGCACCACCAGCCATCAGTGCATGCTTTCACCAGGCACACACACCACCAACTGTCAGTGCATCCTTCCACCAGACACACACACCACCAGCCGTCACTGCACGCTTCACCAGGCACACACACCACCAGCCGTCAGTGCACGCTTTCACCAGGCAAACACACTAGCAGCCATCAGTGCACACTTTCACCAGGCACACACACTACCAGCCGTCACACACTACTACCCGTCGGTGCATGCTTCCACCAGGCACACACCACCAGCCGTCAGTGTGCGCTTTCACCAGGCACACACACCAACAGCTGTTGGTGCACGCTTTCACTGGGCACATACACCACCAGCCATCAGTGCACGCTTTCACCAGGCACACACACCACCAGCTGTAAGTGCACGCTTCCACCAAGCACACACACCACCAGCCGTCAGTGCACACTTCCACCAGGCACGCACAACACCAGCCGTCAGTGCATGTTTTCACCGGGCACACACACCACCACACCACCAGCCGTCAGTGCATGCTTTCACCAGGCACACACACCACCAGCCGTCAGTGCAGCTGGCAGGCTCTTCTCAGAGTTTCTTGGTAAATAAGTGTATGATGGCTGGGAGGGAGTGGGTCGAGTTTCCTTAAACCATGCTGAGCATGCAGGTGCAGTGCATGAACTCCTGTGTGAGTGAGTCATGCTGCCTGGGGCTCACTCACTCCACACTTGTAAATTGCACCTGCCCCAGGCTTTTTCTCATTTGCAAAGTTTGGCGCATGCGCACAGCTAGGCAGCCTCCACACCCAGAGGCTGCCTCCTACAACCAGAATGGAAACAACATTCAGAGCAATGAAAACAAGTTCATTTGATGCAAAGAACTGTTAATAAAACTGACCAGCTATTGTAGATCTGGCAACTTAAACAAAACAACAACAAAAAAACTAGCATTGGCATAGCCAATAGGTCTCGCTTTTTTGACCCTATAAGTATTTAGTTATGCAGCACAATATCCTTGGTGCAACAACATCAACTGTTGCATGGCTAAACACTTAAAAGGTCCCAAATGCGAGACCTAGTGGCTATGCAAATGCTTGTTTCAAATGTTGCTATTACATGCCGGCGCTATACCGCTAGTAACAGAACAATATATTGCCTTTTTTTACAGGAACAAGTCACTCTGCTTTAACTGACTTTCTGTAACTTTTATTGCACAACTACTCAGCAAGCTATAACTTTCAGCAAAAAACAGCTTAATATTAAGCACATAGGGGATATCTAATGCATTTACCATTGCTTGTTTCCTATTGCACTGCAAAAACTGCATACATGTGATGCAGAAACTCTCAAAGTTAGTGCATAAGCGGAAGACAGCAAATCTTGGAAACAGTGAGCAGTGATTGCCACTCTGAGGAAAGGATACACAGTAATATGATGTGGAAGAATGAATATCTGCTCATACAATATCTGCATACAAACATGCTCTATTACATCCTCTGTATCAGCTGTCACCCTGTATTGGCAGACAGTTGAGAGTATCAAGGCAGTCCCTACTTCTTCCACATCCGCATAATGACAAACAAGCAGGAGAAATATGAAAGACATTAGAATGGTGTGCCCTGGCTTGCACCGCATAAAGTAAGCTACAAATACACTGAGAGCGTATTCCCTGTATAATCCTTCGCAGTGTCCTTACCTACTCTAACAATCAGATTTCCTAGACGTCGCATTGGCCTACTTCAACTGAAGAGCTTACATGAAAGTGCTGAGTTATGTGGCAAGTATGCTCAGCTGCATTTATTTTGTTGCTTTATTGCAGTTATATGACTGGAAATAAAAACAAGCATTGGCATAGCCAATAGGTCTCGCCTTTGGGACCTTATAATTGTTTAGTTATGCAACAGTTGTTGTTGTTGCACCAAGGATATTGTGCTGGATAACTAAACACTTATAAAGTCCCAAAGCGAGACCTATTGGCTTTGCCAATGCTTCTGTTTTCTTGCGCTGGTGACTAAGGGCGGGCGGTGAACTCCGCTCTGCCAGAGAAGTTTGCGGAGATTTAGTAACTCCACACTCCACTGCGAATTTTGCCAAAACTTCACCTATACAGCAGAGCAGAGTTCACCGGTGCAGTGGGAGACTTACCTTCCTCTCAGATCGGTGTCCTCTGTCCTTCTCCTGCTGCTGGGCCTGGCTCCACTACTTCCGCTGCTCCAAGAGAATTACAGGAAGAACTGCAGTGTGCATGGCGTACTGCGTGAAGGCATGCCTGACCTATAGGCCCGGCCCACCCCCTACTGGTTACCTTACTAAATGTATACATTTACTATATGCTGTGCAATGTAAAAACTGATCTGATTAAATGTTCAAACAATGCTAACAGCGCTCATTTACCTTTCGTTTGATGTTTTCTCCCAAGACAGCAGCTGGTCTCTATCCCCAGAGGAGAAATCACTGATTCACGTGCAGCGGTGAAGAGACAGCTGTCTAAAAGACCTGCAACAGTTTTGTGTCTGCGCACAGGAGCGCTGTCTCCTTTGGCTATTTTCACCCTACGGATGCAGAATTTTTCCATTGCAGAATTACTGGCTGTGTGGTTTAAACAGCAGGACCAAGAGGACTCTGATTCTGTGCACCCCACCTGCTCCAAGGATTGAGGAGCAGTCTCCTGACGCTCCATGTCACTTGTGGATCATTAAGGAAACAGTAGAAACTGTAGTGTAGTTCCTATATTCCTAATAGGCTCTGCACATTGGAATAATATATACTGTAGTTTAGAAGTAGGACTGAGGTCTACTAGGTCTCTACCGAATATATTAAACTTAATAGTGAGTGCCAGCTAGCTCAGAGGTCACTAGAAACTTTCTCGAATTCACAAGAAGGGATTAGTTTCTGACAACCGCATAAACATGACAACTTTGTTTCCCAAGAATAAGAAATCAAATCTGTAGAGTCGCGGAACCAATAGATAACTACTTTACTCAGTCAATCGTGCATGCTTCGTTTCACCAGAGATGCAGAGAAATAGAGAGACAGGCGTTTTCAATAAAAGTATTTATTGAACTGTCTTCTTTCTCAAGCATTGGAAAGGAACTGCTACAATCATAATACTGGTTATAAAGTATAAGGCATATAATACAGACAGTATTATAAAGTAGTACTGTAAAAGCATGATATGGTTTCTAAGGTAAACAGTCAAAATATTGAATTTTTAATTTCGACTTACACTTATATCGAGTTGCTAATATCGATGGGACAGAATATCGATGTCCAGAATATCGATGACCAGAATATCGATCCTAAGGTAAGTAATATCGAAATTACTTATATCGATAGCATATATATCGATGTAAGTAATTTCGATTTACTAATATGTGTTAGAAATTTTAGTTCAGTATTTAAATTAATTGTTATAATATGTGTTTAATATGTTTTTATAAATAAAAAAGATATAAAAGTAAATAATATGTTTTACTACCAGATCAGGTTGTGGGTTTTTAAGGGAATAGGGTGGGAAGTAATTTATTTGTAATTAAATAATTATTTTTTAATGATTAATTTATTTTGCAATTAAATATTAATTGGCAATGAATTATTTTAATTAATTAATTGATTAATTAATTGATAATTTATGTATATTTTTAAGTAAATTATATGTTTTACTGCTGGAGCGGGTTGTGGGTTTATAGGGGAATAGGGTGGGAAGTAATTTATTTGTAATTAAATAATTATTTTTTAATGATTAATTTATTTTGCAACTAAATATTAATTGGCAATGAATTATTTTAATTGATTAATTGATTAATTAATTGATAATTTATGTATATTTTTAACTAAATTATATGTTTTACTACTGGAGCGGGTTGTGGGTTTATAGGGGAATAGGGTGGGAAGTAATTTAATTGTAATATTAATTAATTTTGGGTAAAGGAGTATTTTTAGGGTTCAGGGTCCGTTTTCAGTTCTTGGGTAAAGGGGTATTTTTTGGGTTCAGGGTCAGTTTTCAGTTTTTGGGTAAAGGGGTATTTTTAGGATTCAGGGTCAGTTTTCAGTTTTTGGGTAAAGGGGTATTTTTAGGGTTCAGGGTCAGTTTTCAGTTTTTGGGTAAAGGGGTATTTTTAGGGTTCAGGGTCAGTTTTCAGTTTTTGGGTAAAGGGGTATTTTTTGGGTTCAGGGTCAGTTTTCAGTTTTTGGGTAAAGGGGTATTTTTAGGGTTCAGGGTCAGTTTTTAGTTTTTGGGTAAAGGGGTATTTTTAGGGTTCAGGGTCAGTTTTCAGTTTTGGGTAAAGGGGTATTTTTAGGGTTCAGGGTCAGTTTTCAGTTTTTGGGTAAAGGGGTATTTTTAGGGTTCAGGGTCAGTTTTCAGTTTTTGGGTAAAGGGGTATTTTTTGGGTTCAGGGTCAGTTTTCAGTTCTTGGGTAAAGGGGTATTTTTTGGGTTCAGGGTCAGTTTTTAGTTTTTGGGTAAAGGGGGATTTTTAGGGTTCAGGGTCAGTTTTAGGTTTTTGGGTAAAGGGGTATTTTTAGGGTACAGGGTCAGTTTTCCCTACTGTTGCACCCACTGGAGTGGGAATAGTAATTATTGTTAAGTAAATATATATTAATTATATATGATTTTTAAATATTATTTTTTTAATTAAACATGTATTATTATTTTTTTACCATTATTACATATATTTAAATATGTTTAAGTAATTAATAAGTATTATTTACAGTATTTTTTATGTTATTTTAAATCCCAAAAAAATCGATATATTTGACAACGATATTTTTAACATCGATATTATTTTTTCGATATTTTGGTACTTACCATGTTGTACATAGGGCGTCGATATTTTTGCTATCGATATAATTACGCCGATATTTGTGTAGGTCGAAATTCTGTCTGTCGAAATTCTGTCATAGATCCGGTTTCTAAGCCATAAAAGTTCATAAAATGTATAAAATACATACAGTAATAAATAATGACTAAAAGTACTCAACTGGTGCTTCTAAAATACGCCTACCCCGGTGTACCTAACCTGAGTCCAGTACTAGGGAGGAAGTAAGTGAGGAGTAGCCAAAGTTTAGTAGTTCTCTGCCAGGAATCTATTCCAAGAATTCTCTAAGAGGTCTAATCAGCTCCTTACCTTGGTTTTAGAATGAAGGAGGTCTTGTATCTCTGTCTCTGGACTCGATTTCCCAGATACCAGCAAGGAAGGGTAAGCCGGAAACACTGGAGCTGGATTTCTCGCTAAGAGAAAAGTGGGCGTCTCTCTCAGTGCGTCAGCTGGAGGGCCGGCTTCCTTCGGCACTTGCTGCTGCAGGGCGTCGGGCAAGTAGATAGTCGATCTGCTCCAAACCACTGTGTGTTTGACTGGGCAAACCTGGGCATATTTATACTTTGAAGGTGCCAAGTTTGACGCATGTTTGGACTTAATATCGTCACTCAAAGGCTAAATTCTTGGATTACGCCAGGAGTTCTTGGAGAACTTAATATTCAAGCATGGGAAAGTTCCTAGCTGCTGAAGGCGGGTTTTTCCAAGAAATCGTTGTAAATTCTCAGAACCTAGTGGAAGTAGCCATGCCGTATTTGGGCTGTATGGCTTAGACCAAATAGGGTAGTGATTTCTATGCCTATATAAGGATATGATAAAGTATACCTATATAAGGGCATGAATCAGGAAAATTACACTAGGGGCCTAGATTCGATTACAACAAAACTCCCTGCTGGCGAAGCCGTCTGCGACAGCCCGAGTGCATGAAGAACCTGAGACTGTATACTCCCATCAGCGCCCTCCTACTACACTGTTCTACCACACATGCAGGGTTGTATCCAACTCTGCTTAGGTCGAGAACTGTCTTGTCCTATCCTCTGTCTCTGGCAGTTCCCATGTCTCGGACTTCAGAAGTTCTCTCTCTGTTCTGCGGTCTCTAGGAGCAGCCTCTGTGCAGCGGTGCCTTCAGATGGACTCTATTAATGCATGAAAAGGGAAGCTCTATCTATCTACCTTCCTCTAGAAGAGTCTCCATGCCTTCTTTCTTGATGCGGTCTCGCTGTAGCACTGCTGTGTCAAGGAGCAAAAACATTATCCATCTTGTTTCCAGGAGCAGACTCTTTCTACTCAATTTCGAGAAGCCAGTTATATTTGTCCCCTCTCAATAAGCAATCTCTCCCTTTCCCGTCTTTAGAAGGACTGTCTTTACTGCTGTTTCTATAAGCACCCCCCATCCCATATATAGCCATATGCTCTAAATGGACGCAATCTCTGACGACCTACGCAGTCGCTCACATTTTTTCCTCCGAAGCAGTTTCTCTCTCTGTATCTCTCTCTCTTTCTCTCCAGGCTTGTGCACCGAAGCAGGGTCTATCTAGCAGGTCTCTAGTAGATGTCTCTCTCTACTTCTCAACTTCTTTTCTTGAAGCAGGCACTCGCGGCTCGCAATTCTCGCAGGTGGGGAAGCCGGGGTGGAGGAGTTGGACGGGGTTATCGTGCTTGGGTTACCGCAGGGGGGTGGGGGTAGGTATGGGCGGAAAATCCGTTCCGCTCGCGGATTTTGCGGATTTTCGGGAAATTCGCAATCCGCGAGATTCGCGAATCTCCCGCAAAATCCGCAAATCCGCGAGCAGCGGATTTTGCTCGCACTGCTCGCACTGTTCGCGTGAGTTCGCGCCCCGCGAATAAGTGCAAAATTGCAGAAATACGATCTTAGCAAAACTGAAAGTAACTACTTACCAGGTTCAAAAGTTCAGGCTCATCATTAGTAGCCATTTCCTGTAGTGCTTCCTGAGGGGCCCCTCCAGAGTTCAGTTGCCAGTTGAAACTATTATGTGACCCTGCTCTGAACCTCAGAATAGTTACACATATGCCACAAAGGTCCTGAATTACAGCTAAGGGAGACAAGCAGGAGCCAGGCTGGAAGTTAAAATCCATTAATCAGCCCCTAATTCATTATTGTCAGTTGGGGCAGGGCAGGTGTTGTAACTAATTTTGCAACAATGAAAGCACTTAGCAAGTGCAAAAGATCACTAATCAGGGCGCACTAAGGAAGCAGGTGCCAGCTAAAAAAATATTCTGTGACACATTAATCAGCCCCAAATTAATTCAGGTCACTTGAGGCAGGGAAGGTGTGCTTTGCTTTGCCGAAAATAATGTACACTGGACAACCAGAGGGTGTGGTGATGAAACAGAGGGTGGCATGGGTGGGCCAGAGGGTGGCATGAGTAGTCAGAGAGTGGCAGTGGTGACAGAGAGTGGCAGTGATGAAGAAGAGTGTCCCAAACAGGCTGGACACGTAGAAACAACAAGTTCGCAAAACTTGCGACCCGACAGGTAAGTTCGCAAATTGCAAAATTGTAAAATCCCTCGCGAACTGGCAGAAACACGGGCGAACACAAAAAAAAAAATCCGCAAATTCGCGGGAATTCGCGGATTTTGCGGATTGCGAGTTCGCAAATGCGCAAAATTCACGAACGCGAGATCCGCAAAATTCGCCCATGCTTAGGTGGGGGTTTAATTATTATTAATTTTTTTAACTTACCTGACGGGCCCCGCGCCACCTCTGCTCCTGGGCTGGATCACGCATTTTCCTGCTCCGGAACAGGAACAGGCATGCTCCCTTCCCTCCTGTAAGCCAATCACAATGCTGCAATGGCAGTGTTGTGACTGGTGCGGAGTACCGGACAGCGCCCAGCCGGGCACCTGTAGGGAAGCCATTTTCTCTATGTAGGCTGCATGTAGCCTACATAGAGGAAAAGTACAGTGCGCATGACTGCTTTGGTCGGCCCCAGGGCCGACCAAACAGTCAGGGTACTCAGAGTGGCGAAAGCCACTCCTCCCCAACCCGCCCACCTGCCCGCACCCGCCCCTGACCAGGCATTTCCTTCCATCCGCCCCCAACCAGGCATACCCCTGCCTTCTGCTTTCTCGCAGTGCAAGAGGCAGAACATAAAAAGGTAATTAAAATGCCATTTTATTTTCTGCTTCTCGCACTGCGAGTAAGCAGTGGGCTGGGCTCCTCCGCCCTAATGGAGGAGCCGCCCCTGGAAGCAGGTTCTATTATCTTGTCTCCAGAAACAGTATCTATCTACGACTGTGTTCAAGAAGACTGTTTTTACCCCTATATCTAAAAGCAGCACTTTTCTATTCTCTCTTTCTCTTACAAACCTACAGGGCCGGACTGGGAACGAAAACTGGCCCTGGCAAAGTGTTCGGCCGCCAAACCCCCTACCCCCCTTGGTGGGGGCGTTGGGGGTGCGACCGTGCTCTTTTCCGGGGCCGGTTTTCGGCCGATTTTGTTACAGGGCCGAAAACGGTCCTGTAACAAAAACAACCCTTGTGGTCCCAAAACCGGCCCCCACGGGCCCAAAGCCGGCCCCCACCCTTGCGGCACACTGGGGGATTGCCCGGTGCCCGCAACGGCCCTGCACACCTGATTTTAGTGCCGTCCAGAAGCAACCTTTCTTTAACAGCTACCATTGAAAAACAAGCATTTGCAATGCAATAGGTCTCGCAGCATTAAAGTTTGAGTTATTGGCATTGTAAATGACAATGCTTTGCATTCATTTTTTTTTATTTGCAATTGGTATATAAATATTGTTGGTGAATGGCAGCGGGAGGCAGAAACAACTGCACACGAGAGAGGCTGAGAGGGTGAACACGAAGGAGGGGGCAGATTGTTGCACCCAGAGGGACGGAGACAGGTGGTGTAGAGGAGGACACAGGAAGGCATAGGGAGGCACAGAAGTCACACGGCAGAGAGAGATAGGAATGCACACAAGCAAGGCTGAGTGGTGCAACACGAGGGATGGGGCAGATTGGGGCAGACAGAGGGACTTAGACGGGGGTGTATAGGTGCACACAGGAGGATACAGGAGAGTCCAGGAGGAGTGCATAGGGAGGCACCGAGGTCACACAGCTGGAGGCACAAAAGAATGCACACAAGAGAGGCTGAGAGGTGTCACACAGGCACGGGGAGCAGATTGGCACACACAGAGGGAAGGAGAGAGAGATATTGAGCACATGGGGACAACCCAAGGCAGGGGACGGCCCGCTGCGGGAGGGGAACCTGGGTGCCCCCAATCCAAACAACGAGGACCAGAGAGGCAAGGCAGCAGTGGAACTCCCCTGCTCCCAGGGGGAGTGACTGCTCCCGCTGGAACATATTTTGGGGGTAGTGAGTGACGCAGCACTGCGGAGGGCTAGGGGCCCACCTTGACTGGGCGGGGAAGAAACCGGCCCGCCAGATTCCTATGGCAGCACTGCTCCACCAGTCAAATAAGTGATGTTGCCCCTGGTGAATACTCTTCCAGTTGGCGTTCCTTTAAGACCACTGGGAATCTCTGCGGGCACGTAGTGTGCCATATCGGCAGTTAGCACTTGTTTCCCATGGGCGCCCCAGTGCGCAGTAGGACATGCGGCAGGAGCGGAGTGGGCACCATCAATGCTGTGGGGTGGCCTGCAGCTACAACAGTCAGACGGTGGCCAGTAGCTGGTCTAGTGTGCCGCAGATCCACTCAGCAGAGCCGGAGATGCAAAGAAGCCTCAGAACCCCTGAGGTAACACAGTGATTGTGCCCGCTGGGATGTCTCGGGGGTGTAGCAGCACGGCATTGTGGAGGCCTGGGATCATGCCCTAATTCAATAGAGCAGAGCCAGAACACTCACTTGGGGCAGCTGCGGGACTCTTGAGACAGCGCTGCACCATCAGCCAAGTAAGGACATCTGCCCCTAATACGTAGCTACCTTTTTAGCCAGCACTCCCCTTGTAGGAAACAGTGAATTGCTGAGGACACTGAGCGGACTGTCGCAGCATATCTGATGCTCCCGCTAAAGCGCATTTCTGGGTCAGGTCCTAAGCTAATGTCTTCTTTTATTATTTGAATTTTTGTCTACTATTTTGTTATTATTTTCTTTTGGGGGAGGGGATGAGGTCCTGCCAGCTCCTGGCGCACTGCTAACGTCCAATCACTTCTGATCTCTTGCACCTTCTCTTATGTCCCCCAGATAGCAGGCACTAGCCAAACTCGAAAGTTAAATGTATAGGTGCAAAGCAAAATCTGACCACTAAGTCAGAATAAAGTTTTTGTTAGGTGCTGAGTTGTTCAAGAATGTAAACTGTTATTCGCGAAAAACCAAGAAACTTTGTATTAAGCGCCGACCAAGCGCATTTCGAGTTAGTAACCAATTAACAGAGTACTTTGAAGCTAATACCGTAGTTTAGGAGTTACTCGTCTACCTACACAATGTTAGTCTGCTCCCGCCACTGTGTATTTAAATCCCAGAGCAGCATGTTATTTGTATTAGTGAATTGTCTATTCTGATAATTGGACAAAAGATTTGTATTGCCAAATAGTATCTATTGTTGGTTGGATATACGCTTGGCTTTTGGAAGCACATTCCCCAAAAAATAAATCATAAATAAAATCAACGACAAAAGAACCGTCCACTAAGTATTACAATTAGACCGCATTCCCCCACCCTCTCCCCGCTTCAATATTCAGTTTCAAAGTAAATGCTAGAGTTTATCAGTTACTTTTTAGCCTCTGAAAAAGGTTGCCACTGCCATCATGGGTTCGAATCCCAGTAGAAGACTTATTTTTTATTATCATCACTTTTGTGGCTCTGTGAATAGTTCATATTTTTTGTAACATGCTTGCAGAAACTGATTGCGGACTGTATATAGTAGCACCCAGGCCCTTACTACCGGATGTTGCTGCTGCCCTCTGCTGCAGGTCTCTTCCCACCAAGTCCTCGGACTTTCTCGCGTCATGCTTAGGGTCTCACCTATCGCTCTCTCTCTCTACTACCATTAGAGATGTATTACTGTGGCCACGTCTCTCCCTCATCACCTTCTTGCTTTCCTTCCTACCACCCCTCCAATCCAGCTCCAAGGCTCCCGTCTCATACTAAGAGGACTGTCTGTTGCTGCATCCATGTTCCAACTCTTCTCCCACTGCTTCCGTTACCCTTCTGTCTCTTTTCCAGGTCTTTTACTCTCTTGCACCTTTGTGCATCCCTTTTCTCCCTCTCCTTTTCACTCCTCCAGATGTTTTGCACTCTCCCTTTTGTAGCCCCCCCCACCCACCCCGAGAGTGGGCGCCAACCTTCTCTCCAAATTTTAAAGCAAACTCATTCATTGTGTCCCTACATTTGGGGCTGCTTATTCCGAGAATGAAACATGTTATTCCATAAAAGCCATGAGTTCACATAGGATTACAGTAAACTGTTCATTGTGTACCTACAGACCATAGCTTTCATTAATAAACCTATTTCAGGAATGCTTTTAAAAAGATAATGCTATACCTTAGCGGTTACTCCTTTGATTCTGAAATGTCAGCTAGCTGCTTTACAGGAAAAAAGCTTTTTCTAGTTTCAATTAGTGTTCTCACTTACCAAGACGAGTGCTTTCTAAAAAAGTCATTTTTTTGGAATACGCAATACCAGAAGCGGAGCAAACTCTCACGAGCCCCTCTGCTGCCTCTCGTCTCTGACAGTGCGGGACTTCCGGCTTCGGAAGCCCGCGCACGCGAATGCTATAGCTTAGCAGTTACTACTTTGATTCAAAAAATGTCAGCTAGCTGCATTACGGGAAAAAACTTTTTCTAGTTTCAATTAGTGTTCTCACTTACCAAGACGAATGCTTTCTGAAAAAGTCATTTTTTTGACATACTCAATACCAGAAGCGGAGCAGACGCTCACTTCGGAAGCCCGCGCACGCGCCCACAGAGAGAAGCCGCGCCTACGGAGAGAAGCACTGCTGGTGACGCGGGGCTCCCATGCCCTAGAGAGAGCCCCGCGGTGGCGGCTGAAGTCTGGAGTGGCGGTAAGTGGGCGGGGGGCACTTGGTGCAATTGTGCGCATGTGTGTGTGGCGTGTGTGTATGCGACGGCAGGGGTGGGTTCTCTGTATTTGTGGGTGCGTGCGTGCATGGGCGCTCGTGTGTGTGTGTCTCTATGTGTGCGCATATGGTGTGGTGTTGGAGCTTCCCAGGAGACAGCAGCTGAGCGCGTGGCCCGCTGAAATCGCCTACTTGGAGAGGCAATGCGCGCGGCCAGGTGCTGTCTCCTGGGAAGCAGGCCCAGCGACAATAGATCTCTGGCGAGACAGCGCTTACGCGCTGTTCAGCGCCAAGAGACCTAAACAGATGGTCTCTTTCTTTATAAACGGTCTCTGATCCCTCATGTCCATGTGTGGTATCATTCCTCTCTAGAAATGCGCATTTACTCTAGAGCTGTTTATATTAACCCCCTGTCTCCTCAAAACGTCTCATTTTGCAGAGAAGTCCTCCTCTACTCCTCTGTAGAGCTGGCTCTCTTTGGCTGTCTTACACAGGTGTGGTGACCTGTATTGTGCAATACTTCCTGGAACTCCATGATGTCACCTGTGGGTTCTTTCTGTACTGTACATTCTTCCCCAGTGTTCCCTGTTTGGCAGTTGCAGCTGCCCTGTCTCTCCTTCATGCTGGACGGCTCTCTTCTCTTCAATAAATCTCCTTACAGCAGTTCCTGCCTCCGCCTCATCTTTACATTGGCGACTGAGGATGGTCAGCTGTTCTTCAGCTGTTGGATCTACTCACTAATCAACTCCTACCAAAACGGTTTGGACTCCTGAATATTTCCCTGAAGTACGACCTACTTCCCTGTGAGTACCTTCTTTTTCAAACATTTATACCACGTTTCATATTAGAGAGCTGTCGCAGCCAACAGACTCTTTTTCTACCATTTATCTCGTTTTGCGCATCAATCAAACGAGTTCTCACCTCCAGCGCTTTGTCAACCGTTACTCTGCTTCGCGCTATATTTTTTTTTTCTCTCTACCAGCGCTACGTCTCACCTGCACTCCCTGTCTCTTCACCGTCAGAGGTCAAGTCCTGCCGAGTGCTGTCTGCGTTTTCACTGTTCCCATCGGCGCCACATATTTCTCCACTCCTTGCTCCGCCACCTCCGAGCTCCGCCACAGAGTGATGACGTAGTGGAATCCCTCCACTCAGCGTCATCACGTTTCTCGTCTGCTTATCAACCAGCAAGACGCCCAGCGCCAGCACGCGTCTCCCCAGCAACCAACCAGACGCCCAGCGCCAGCACATGGTTTCCCAGCAACCAGCAAGACGCGTGCCTGTCACCACGTCATAAAGCCTTCGCGTCCTTTCCTGTCTACCCTTTCTTGACTTTGCCAGCTGTCGACTTTAACCTTATAGCTGACATTACCGATGCGCACTCTGAACTCACAACTCCGAATCCCTCTGATGCGCACAGTTTCAAACATTTCATCGGATTTACTCGCTTTCAGTCCACGCGCGTTATCGCGCTCAGCTTTTGATAATTTTCTACGCTGATGCGCACAGCTTCAATCTCTTCACACGCTGACCTACATGGTCCTATCACACCGGCCAACAATTCTACAAGGAGGCAAATTTCGCGCTGACGCGCACAGCTTTAGCTCCACCTAATTTTCTTCACCAACTCGCCAGAGTATCCAGTATCTTCACGCTGACGTGCACAGCTGTTGCACGCATTTCTCTCTACACGTTGATGTGCACAGCGGCTGCACGCATTCTTTTCTACACGCTGATGTGCACAGCCACTGCACGCAGTTTCTCTACACGTTGACGTGCACAACTGTTGTACATATTTTTTTTTTATAACACGCTTATCTGCACGCATTTTACTTCCAACAAAAAGACCAAGCAACAAAAAGACCAAGCCATATTTACAACATTTTTTTTTTATTTAAAGGAAAATTGAAGATCTCACAATGCAAAATGTATCTCCTCCTGCTCCTTTTCTTCAGACTCCTGGAGACCCTCCCCTTGAATGGAAACTTTGGTTGAGATCCTTTATGGCCTACCTAGGAGCGATTGATGGTCTTAGATACCGTGCAGAAAGAAAAAAAAGTCTAATGTATTATCATCTTGGTGTAGAAGGACAAAACGTTTTTGATCATTTACCGGTTTATGTTCCACCTACTGGCGAGACTCCTGACGAATTTGAAATAGCCATAGCCAAATTAGACAAGTATTTTGTTAAAACCAAGAACATGGTTGTACACCGTTATAAATTTTTTACTAGAGCTCAAAAACCCGAAGAAAGCATTGATACTTTTGTCACTGCCTTAAAAATACTTGCATCTAAATGTGAATTTGACAATTTCACCTCTCAACTTATCAGAGACCAGCTTGTTGCTCGGTGCTCTTGCAAACAAATCCAAGGGAAACTTCTATCTTGCAAAGATCCTTCTCTTGACAAGGCTATTGATATAGCCAAAAGTATTGAAACATCCTTAGAAGATTCCAAACAATTAGAGGTTTCTCTTTCTAATACCTCCATCTCTGGTGCTGTGTCCACTAAAGTAGCCTTTCCCACCAAATCTCCCATTTCCATTCCTCGTGACTCTCGTGGCTATTTCAAAAGAATGGGTAACACCAGTTTTAGAAGACCTTTCATACCTAATAGACAATTCAGCCAAAGTACTTTCTGTTATAGATGTGGCTCTTCTTACCATGCTTCCAATTTTAAAAATTGTCCTGCTGCTAATCAACAATGCACTCAATGTGGAAAAAATGGTCACTTTTCAAGGGTATGCATGAGAGGTAGAAGGGGCAATGTACGCAGTGTCATGTGTGAAAATGATTCTTTTCAAACTTCAAATCCCCTTGAGCTTTCTACTGAACTTTCTGAATGTGATGTGACCAATCAAGAATATGTCGTTGTAGTGAAAGACAATGACACTACTAGCCGTACTTTTCTTGTCCCTGATCCTGAAGTTGATGCCACTATTGACAATCACCATATCCTACTACTGGTAGACACCGGGGCTCGCATCACTATTGTTTCCTTTGAGAAATATTCTCACCTTTGGCAAAATAAATGCCTACTTCCTCCTGATGTCCTTTCTGTGGCCTTTGAAGGAAGCAGAATCAACCTTCTGGGTTATTTCTTGGCCGAAATCTCCATTTTTAACAAATCCATAAAGGGGAAGGTCTATGTTGCCAAACGTGGTATCAATGTTCTAGGACTCATACATCAGGCAGAATTTGGTGTCACCATTAAACCTGGTTTACCCAACCCTGTATTCATTGAAGGGTGCAATCTCTCTTCCCTTGCATCTTCTACCCCAGTTTGCAACATCTTTAACAGTGAATTTTGGGAGCACAAGTACAAAAATTTTTTGAAGATCGTTTAGGCAAAATTACCAATTTTCAACACTTCATCAAGGTCAAAGACGGTGTCTCCCCAATCAAACACAAGCTGAGGAACGTTCCCCTCAGTATCAGAGAATATTTGTCCAAACACCTTAAGTCATTATGCGAGCAAGAAATCATTGAAAAAGTAGAATCCACATTATGGCTTTCTCCCATTGTTCTTGCCAGAAAAAGGTCTGGCGATCTCAGGATGTGTGTGGCTTTACGCAGTCTCAATGAAGCTATCTGGGTCGATGGCTTTCCCCTCCCTCGCATTGAGGATTTGATAGCTAAAGTAGGCTCTTCCACCTGGTTTTCTAAACTTGACCTAAAGGCAGCTTACCACCAGATTGAGTTACATCCACTCTCTCGACACCTCACCGCTTTTGTAACTCCTGATGGAGTTTTTCAATTTCGTCGCCTTCCCTTTGGTTTGGCGTCTGCCGCCGCTGTTTTTCAGCGTATCATGTCTGAAATGTTCGAAGAACTCTCTAATGTTGTCGTCTTCCAGGATGACATCCTTATCTTCACCCAAACTGAACACGAACATAATTTAGTCATCGACCAAGTTTTCAACATCTTGGAAAAAAGTAAATGTGTGTTCAAAACTAGAGAAGTAGAATACCTCAGTCATACCATTTCTGAATGCGGTATTAAGCCCAGGCCAGGTCTAGTTAAGAGCATCATTGAAGCCCCTGCTCCCTCTAACAAAGAACAGCTTCTGTCCTTCCTCGGTCTCTGTGAGTTCTACTCCAAATTCATGAGAGACTACGCCAAGACCACTGAGTGTTTCAGACTTTTACTCAAAAAAGGTGCCACCTTCAGCTGGTCTGATGAGTGTGAGAAAGATTTCCAGCTCATCAAAGAACACATTACCAAAGCTCCTGCTCTTCAACCCTTCAATGGCAACAGAGAAACTTTTGTAACCGTTGATGCCTGTGAATATGGCCTAGGAGCTGTCCTCTCACAACTAGCCTTTGGTAAAGAATTTACTGTGGGGTTTGCCTCCAGGACTCTTCGCCCTGTCGAGCGCAAATATTCTGTTATTGAAAAGGAACTGCTGGCCTGCGCTTGGAGCGTTGAAAAGTTTAAATCTTACTTATGGGGCAGACCATTTGTTCTTCAAACTGACCACCGACCTCTTGTCGACATTCTTTCCGGCAGAAATGTCAAGCGCACAACCGCACGGTTGGCTAGACTCTCCACTAAACTTCTAGAATACAACTTCAAAGTTGTTTACATTCCTGGGGGCAGAAACAAACGTGCTGACTGTCTTTCCAGGTTACCCATACAAGAACCTAACGAAAATGAGTGGGAAACAGAAATTGAAGAGTGTTTTGTGGCCAACATTTCACAAATCTCCATCTCCTTTGCTGAAAATGATTGGGTTAATGCTGTTGAGAATGATACTGTACTTAGAGATGTTGTCTCTTTCATACAGAAAGGTTGGCCCAAGGAAAAATCTCTTTCCCCTGAGCTCCAAATTTATTGGAAAATCAATTCCGAACTTTCCTTGGAAAGTGGCAAAATTGTTAGGGGCAATTAATTTATTCCTCCCTCTGTTTACCGGGAAAAAATTATTGCCGATGCTCATTCTGGTCATCTGGGTGCCACCATCACCAAAAGAAATGTCAGGTCAAATTTCTGGTGGCCAAGAATGGATAATCAAATTG
The DNA here is from genome assembly GCF_964263255.1 of Lissotriton vulgaris. Classification (NCBI taxonomy): domain Eukaryota; kingdom Metazoa; phylum Chordata; class Amphibia; order Caudata; family Salamandridae; genus Lissotriton; species Lissotriton vulgaris. The sequence continues at coordinate 1,135,024,801 of NC_141693.1, forward strand.
TGGATGCTGTCAAACTTTGCACACGCTGTAACACTAGCGATAAAGTTCTTGTTTTGGAAGGTGTTTGTGATTCTGTTGTTCTCCCACCCAACAGAGCTTGGCAAAAAATCGGCCTGGACTTTCTGGGTCCATTCCATGTTCTTCCCAACACCTCCAAGTATTTCTTGGTCCTTGTTGATCATCTTTCTAGGTGGGTTGAGGTTGAACCTATCAATGTTCCCAATTCAAAGAGTGTTATTGATTGCTTGTCCAAAATTTTTCTGAGGGAGGGTTGTCCAGAAGAAATCCTCACCGACAATGGGGTTCAGTTTATCTCCAAGGAAATGAGTGTTTTTCTGAACAATTGTTGCATCAAACACACTAGGACTCCCTTGTATCACCCTCAGAGCAATGGCAAAACCGAGAGGTTCAATAGAGTTATTGTTGAATGTGTGCAGGCCGCCTTCAATTCCAGTAGCTGTATTTTCCAAGCTGTAAAAGATCTTGTATGGTCTTATAGAATTTCCCCACATGTTGCTACAGGCTTCTCCCCTTTTGAGTTGATGAGAGGAAGGAAAGCTTCTTCCCAAGCTTTTCCCTTTTGGATGGTCAAGAGTCTCCACAAAGGTTGTGATTTGGAAGTGGCATGGGACTGTGCCAACAAGAAATCTTCCAGTTCTCTCCCTTGTGACGTGGGACAAGTAAGGAAGTCTTTTCATGGTATTCATGCTGGTGACTGGGTCAAGATTAAGAATCCTGTTACCGTTAAAAAAGGTCTTTCCAAGTTTCTCAACTCCCAACAAGTTGTGGAAGTTCGCAAAAATGCTGTCAAATTGTCAAATGGAAATTGGTGGAGCACTTCTCGTGTTGCCAGAGATCCCTCTCGTGCTACTCGTGCAACTGTTCCTACCCCCAATGTCCAAGTCGACAATGGTTTAAGGAAAAGCTCTAGGTTGATTGTAAGACCCAACAGATTTCATGACTATGTATGATTTACTATTCATTGTTGTTCTATCTTGTTTTTTTTAGAAAGGGGGGAGGTGTGTGGTGACCTGTATTGTGCAATACTTCCTGGAACTCCATGATGTCACCTGTGGGTTCTTTCTGTACTGTACATTCTTCCCCAGTGTTCCCTGTTTGGCAGTTGCAGCTGCCCTGTCTCTCCTTCATGCTGGACGGCTCTCTTCTCTTCAATAAATCTCCTTACAGCAGTTCCTGCCTCCGCCTCATCTTTACAACAGGGTCTTTATCCCAGCCAGTTGACCTCGCTGCCATGCTCTCTGACCACCCCCAATGCACTTAAGGTCGCACTTCCCATTTGTTTTTTGATGCACTTTGACCTCTGGTTTGGGGAAGGAAAGGGTAATACAATCTTCTCGCAATTATCTAATGAAACCAACAATAACGAATCTCAGCTGACATGCATTTTAATACATCTCCTCCTGTACCATCCCTCTTTCTTCTTCTCCCACCCACCACTCAATCCCTTTCCACTCCACATAATTCCACTCCATGCCACACAATGCTATTACCAATAATTCAATAGCACTCCATACCACATAATTACAATCCACATAATTCAGCTCTATGTAATTCAACACAACTCCACACAATTAGGTGCCACGCAATTCTATAACGTACACATCCACAACGCATAATTGTACTTCACACAACACATTTCAACATCAAACAACTTATTATTAATCACATGCGCAAAATCTACCAATGCTTGTCTGTATATGTATGTTGTGTTGTGTAGCGGTAAGTGGTCTGCCTAAACAGCTAAACCTGTTGATAGCCAGACCTTGAAAACAAATGCCTCATCCCAAATTAGTTTTGGACGGCTGGCCCATCTGGTCTAATACCTATCCGCCTGCTATTCTCTCTCTCACATGGCTCACCTTTCCAACAGCCTTCATCACCTATACTCAAATTTTCCATGTGCCATGGCATTGCGTGACTTCAACATGGAGAACCTGCGTGGACCGAACAGATGTAACAGAGGACCTTTGTACAAGTTTCACAATCCTCTCTCAAACGTGCCCCGATTTTCATTGGCGAATATAAACAGAGCCCCATAATAACAATTATAAATCATGAACACTTGAACGACTAATTAAAGTGTACAGAAACAGCACACAAAGTCACCAACGTCAGAAAAAGTGCAGCTATTGCATTGTGAAGAGAAATAACATGGTGACGCAATACTGCGCCTAATCTCAAAACCCTCTGATCTTTGGGAAAGCGGAGGTCAAATGCCCAGGGGACTATCGGTGCTGTTGTTTTCCAGACAGTTTTTTCCACAACGCTCAACACACAAGAACTTCTGTGTCAATGTATACGGTAGTCTACAAGCCTCACAGCATGAACAGATGTTCTCACTTTTAGTTATTATGCGCTTGCAATGAAAATCGTCCTTTAAAAGTCTCTGCAGAATTAGTAAAATAGCCGAAAAAGCTGAGAATTTTGCATTTTGCCAGCATGGCCCTCACTGAAATTAGTCTGAATGAAATTTCTGATAAAAGCACCTTAGATGGATTAGGTTAAACCGAGAGAGGAAGAAATGGACTCAAAGTCAGCAAAGTAGTCGCCAAATCACCTACTTAGCAGCTAAGAAAACAAGCATTGGAAATATAATAGGTCTCGCAATAGAAAAGTTTGAGCTTTTGGTGTGGAAAATGTTATTTTTTTTGTGCAAAATATAAAAGTATTATTTAAGTTTTTAGAAATGGCAATAGTTATAAATTTATCACATGTTACATGTATAGCATTAGTAAAGACAATATATAGTTTTCCCCTGTCTTACATCTATTGACCTGACAAATAAAAATGTTTTAACATGAACAGAAGTGAAAACCTTTAACATATTTTTCTGACATTTGTAATAAAGTTTGAAACATTGCTAGAAAATAATTGAACTAGTTGTTGTTGAATTGTTGCACAGATTGATGGTGTTGTGGCGCTGAGTAATGTTGTTTTGGCTACAAGTGATACTGTGGCGTTCAGTGTTGCGCATAGTGATGTGTGGTGCCCCTGAGTGACTCAGTGGTGGTGCTGAGTGATGCTATGTTGATGCAATAGATAGAGTGAGTGCGATAGATAGATAGAGGGAGGATGTTAGATAGAGGGAGGGCGATAGAGGGTGGACGGTAGAGGGAGAGCGATAGAGGGAGGGCGATAGAGGGAGGGTAATAGAGGGAGGGAGGGTGATAGAGTGATGTAGGGCATTAGAGTGATGTTGGGCGATAGAGTGTTTGAGGGGGAAAGAGTGAGGGAGGGCGATAGAGTGAGGGAGGGCGTTAGAGTGATGGAAGGGCGATAGAGTAAGTGAGGATGGTAGAGTGATGTAGGGCGGCAGAGTGATGAAGTTCGATTGAGTGAGGGAGGGCGATAGAGTGAGGGAGGGCGATAGAGTGAGTGAGTGAGATAGAGTGATTGAGGGCGGTAGAGTGAGTGAGGGTTGTAGAGTGAGTGAGGGCGTTATAGTGAGTGAGTGCGGTAGAGTCAGTGAGGACGTTAGAGTGAGTGCGGTAGAATGAGGGGGATAGAGTGAGGGTGGTAGAGTGAGGGTGGTTGAGTGTGGGTGGTTGAGTGAGGGCAGTAGAGTGTTAGGGTGAGTTTGGTAGAGTGGTTGATTGAGGGCGGTAGAGTGAGGGTGTTATAGTGGTAGTGTGAGGGCGGTAGAGTGGTAGAGTGAGGGGGATAGAGTGATGGTTAAAGAGTGGTAGAGTGAGGGTGCTAGAATGGTAGAGTGAGGGCGGCATAGTGTTAGAGTGAGCGCGGTAGAGTGTTATAGTGAGGATGGTAGAGTGAAGGCCGTGAAGAGAGAGTGCGTTAGAGTAGTAGAGTGAGGGCAGTAGAGTGAGTGCATGAGGGTGATAGTGAGGTATAGTGTGTGTGGTAGAGTGAGAGCATGAGGGCGATAGAGTGTGAAAGTGAGGTCGGTAGAGTGAGGGCGGTAGAGTGAGGGTGGTAGATTGATGGCGTGAGGGAGGTAGAGTGGTATAGTGATGGTGTTAGAGTGAGAGTGGTAGAGTGGTAGAGTTAGGGCGTTAGAGTGAGGGTGATAGAGTGAAAGAGGAAGGGCGTTAGAGTCGTAGATTGATGTTTGTAGAGTGAGGGCGTGAGGGCAGTAGAGTGAGTGAGGTAGAGTGAGGGCGTGAGAGCGGTATAGTGAGTGAGGTAGAGTGGTAGATTGTTGTCGGTAGAGTGAGGGTGTTAGAGTAGTAGAGTGAGGGCAGTTGAGTGACAGCAAGATTAAATTTTTTTTTTCCGTGGGTTTTTTGTTTTGTTTTTATTTAAATTTTTTTTGTGTGTGTTTCTGAGTGATGTTGCTGTGGTGTTGAGTGGTGGTGTGTTGATGCACTTGTTGTTCACATTGTAAATGTTGTGATGTTTATTCTTAATGTTCTGCTGATTGTTTCAGTTGTTTTGCGGATTGATGCAATTTATGTTTTGTGTGGTGCTTAGTGATGTTGTGTTGGTGCGGAGTGTTGCTGGTGTTGCGCTAAGTAATGCTGGTGTGTTGCTGAGTGATGCTGGGCTGGTGCTGGGCTGGTGCTGAGTGTTGCTGTGGTGTTGTACAGTGATGTTGTTGTTTTGTTTAATGATGCATGTGTTTTTTTGAGTGTTGCTGTGGTGTAACTGAGTGTTGCTGTTTTGATGCTGAGTAATGCTGTATTTGTTGTGAGTGGTGCTGTGCTGTTGCTGACTGTTGATGTGGTGGTGCTGAGTGTTGGTTTGGTGTTGCAGAGTTGAGTTGGTGTGTTGCTGTGATGGTGTGTATTAATGCTGTTGTGTAGATGTTTGTTATTAGTGTATTATATGTTGTGGCGTTATGCTTTGTGTGTGATGTTTTATTGTATTTGTCAGATGTGATGTTGTGTGAGTGTTACTGTGTTGCATGTTTTTTTTGTAACATGTGTGTGTATTTATATATTTGTTAAGTATGTGTTATGTATGTTAATGTATTGTGTTGTAACGTTGTTTATAATTATTTTTTTTTTGAAATGGCGGACGCTATGTGTTTCCTTTACGTGATTTAGGTTTTGTGTTTAGCGTTCTAGTGTTTTAGTGAAGTTTGAAAGTGTTTGAGGTATGACGGAATCTGTAGCCAATCGCAGCGCTACGTTTTGTGACGTAGCGTTGCGTTTGACGTGCGTCAATTGGGAAATTCCCAGATGTTCAGCAACTTTCGGGTGGGAAAGACGTGTTGTTGTTCCGGTCTTCTTCCTGCGTCGTTTGACAGGTACGTTTATAATGTAAGACTATATAATGTATTATGTGAATGTATTATTGATTTTGTAGAGATTATTTTTCATTTGTATGACTGTTTAAAAGTAATGTTCGACATTTGTGTATCGCGCCTTTTTTTGGCTTTAGCGGATGTACTTAGTATATAGTTAAATATGTATTGAAGTTTCTAAATTGTGAATGTGCAATGTTTTAATGTACTTTTATGTAATGTATAGCAATGTATTGATTTAAAGTTATTGTTAATGTGTAAATATCATACATTTATTTATTTTGCTTAATTATTTTGTGTTTCTAAATAGTATTTACCTTTATTTATGAGCTGTTATGTATTAATCATTTAATGTATTAAAGTATTGCCATGCTTATAATGAATCGGTAATATATTTTGCAGGTGTTGGGTTATTATTTCAGTTATCGTATGTACCGTATTGGTCTTGTATTTTTAATAACATGATTGTTTTACTTCCGTTCGTCTTTTCTTGTTTTTTTCTGTAACTTGATCATTTTCTTTGGCGTATGTACAGGATTGGCCCTTTAAATAGAATTCCATGAGTTGTTTATTAGTTAGTAAGTTATTATTGAGTGGGTTTTATTTTTGGCGTCTTATTTGGTCCTTCATTGCATGAATTCATTGATTTTTTTTATTAGTTAATAAGTGTTGCCGTAATTGTATTTTTTGAGTGTTTGTAATTTGGCCCTTATTTTATTTTTTTGGTATTGTTGGTGGTACTACATAATGGAGATATTTTATTTGTTTGTTAATTTTTTATTTGTATTCTCCTCTACTGTTTGAAATGTAATTGTTTCTGGAGATATCTTTTTTTTCTTGCTGAGAGATGGTGTAGTGTTGCTGAGTGTTGCTGTGTGTGTTGTGAGTTATAATGTGGTGGTGTGTAGTTATAATGTGGTGTTGCATAATTATTTTGCTGTGGTAATTTGTGTTGCTGAGTGATGTTGTGGTGGTGTGTGGTGGTGCTTAGTGATGCTGGAGTTTCTTGAGTGATGCTGGTGTGTTGATAAGTGTTGGTGTGGTAGTGCTGTAGTAGTACTGAGTGTTGTTGTATTGGTGCAGAGTGTTGTTTGTGGTGTTGCAGAGTGATGTTGTGTTGTTGTTGAGTGATACTGTAATGGTGCAGAGTGATGGTGTGTTGGTGCTTAGTGATAATGTGGTGTTGTTTAGTGATAATGTTGTGCTGATGAGTGTTGCTGTGTTGGTGCTGAGTGTTGCTGTTGTGGTGCAGAGTGGTGCTATGGTGATGCTGAGTGATGCTGTGCTGTTGTACCCTGGTACGGTGGTGGTGTACTTAGCCCCACCACAGCATCAGTGCAACACCAGCATCACTCAGCGCAACACTAGCATTACTCAGCAACATATCTAGCATCTCTCACCCGCACCAGAGCAACACTCATCAACACACTAGCATCACTCACTAACACCATAGGATCAGCTAGCATCACCACAGCATCATGCAGCACCACAACGGGAACACTTAGCACCACAACACTATCACTGAACATCACTACAGCATCATTCAGCCCCAGAACAGCACCACTCAGCAGCACAACAGTACAACTTAGCATTGTTTTGTTGCGCTTACTTTTGTAGTGGTGCTGATTGATGCTGTTGTGCTGTTTGTTACTGTGATAGTTGAATTTTTTGTTGTGTTGGTGCATAGTGTGAATGTGTTTGTGCTGACTGATAATGTGGTGGTGCAGAGTAATGTTGTTGTGGTGTTTGGTGGTGCTTAGTGATGCTGGAGTTGTGTTGAGTGATGCTGGTGTGTCGATAAGTGTTGGTGTGGTAGTGCTGTAGTGGTACTGAGTGGTGTTGTATTGGTGCAGAGTGTTGTTTGTGGTGTTGCAGAGTGATGTTGTGTTGTTGTTGAGTGATACTGGAATGGTGCAGAGTGATGGTGTGTTGGTGCTTAGTGATAATGTGGTGTTGTTTAGTGATAATGTTGTGCTGATGAGTGTTGCTGTGTTGGTGCTGAGTGCTGCTGTTGTGGTGCTGAGTGGTGCTATGGTGATGCTGAGTAGTGCTGTGGTGTTGTACCCTGGTACTGTGGTGGTGTACTTAGCCCCACCACAGCACCAGTGCAACAACAGCATCACTCAGCGCAACACTAGCATTACTCAGTAACATATCCAGCATTACTCACCGCCACCAGAGCAACACTCATCAACACACTAGCATCACTCATTAACACCATAGGATCAGCTAGCATCACCACAGCATCATGCAGCCCCACGACAGGAACACTTAGCACCACAACACCATCACTGAACATCACTACAGCATTATTTAGCCCCAGAGCAGCACCACTCAGCAGCACAACAGCACAACTTAGCATTGTTTTGTTGTGCATACTTTTGTAGTTGTGCTCATTACTCTTTACTCAATAAAGCAGTTTTATGTATGGATGTATGGATACAGTGGGATGGATGTTTGGATGGATGGATTATTGTAGGTAGATGGATAGATGGCTGTGAATGTATGGATGGATGAATGGATGGATGCAGTGGGGGTGGGTGGCTGTGGGATGCATGATAGCGTGCTGGAGGGATTTATGGATATAGTAGGATGGATGTTTGGATGGATGGATTATTGTAGGTACCTTGGGTGAGTGAGGGGACTCAATAAAGCATTTATTTCTTTGTAAATTTGATGTACAGCTGTATGGATACAGTGGGATGGATATTTTGATGGATGGATTATTGTAGGTAGATGGATGGATGGTTGTAGTGAGAGGATCGATGGATGGATGGGTTGAGAGGATGGATGTAGCGCATAGTAATGTTGTGGTGGCTATAAGTGATGCTGTGGTGATGCAATGGATAGTGAGGGTGATAGATAGATAGAGTGAGTGAGTGTGAAAGATAAATAGAGGTAGGGCAATAGAGAGACAGGGTATAGATGGATGGATGGAGTGGGGGGATGGACGGATAAAGTGGGGGGATTAATGGATGGATGTATATATTGAAGGATTGAGAGGGGGGATGGATGGAGTGAGGGGATGGGTGTATGGGTGGAGTGGGGTGACGGATGGATTAAGTGGGTTGCTGGATAGATGGTTGGAGTGTGTGGATGGATGTATGGAGTAGGGGGATGAATGGTTTGATGGATGGTTAGATGAATGAATGGATGCAGTGGAATGGATGGATGTAGTAGGATAGATGGATGTAGTGTGTTTGTTGTATAAATGGATGGATGGATGGATGGATGGATGGATGGTTGCAGTGGGTGTGGGTGGCTGTGGGATGCATGATAGCGTGCTGGATAGCAAGGGGGGTGATCAGCGCGAGGCGCACAAGTCCGCTGAAAAGAGCATGTACTAAGTGGAGAGCCAATGGGAGAGAGGCTGTGGAATGAGTGTGGTGGCTGTGGGATGCATGATAGCGTGCTGGAGAGCAAGGGGGGGTGATCAGCGCGAGGCGCGCGAGTTAGCTGCAAAGAGCGTGGTCTAAGTGGAGAGCCAATGGGAGAGAGGCTGTGGAATGAGTGTGGTGGCTGTGGGATGCATGATAGCGTGCTGGAGAGCAAGGGGGGGATCAGTGCAAGGTGCGCGAGTCAGCTGAAAAGAGCGTGGACTAAGTGGAGAGCCAATGGGAAAGAGGCTGTGGAATGAGTGTGGTGGCTGTGGGATGCATGATAGCGTGCTAGAGAGCAAGGTGGGGGTGATCAGCGCGAGGCGCGCGAGTCAGCTGAAAAGAGCGTGGACTAAGTGGAGAGCCAGTGGGAGAGAGGTTGTGGAATGAGTGTGGTGGCTGTAGGATACATGATAGCGTGCTGGAGAGCAAGGGGGGTGATCAGCGCGAGGCGCGCGAGTCAGCTGAAAAGAGCGTGGCCGAAGTGGAGAGCCAATGGGAGACAGTATGTGGAATGAGTGTGGTGGCTGTAGGATGCATCATAGCGTGCTGGAGAGCAAGGGGGGGGTGATCAGCGTGAGGCGTGCGAGTCAGCTGAAAAGAGCGTGGACTAAGTGGAGAGCCAATGGGAAAGAGGCTGTGGAATGAGTGTGGTGGCTGTAGGATGCATGATAGCGTGCTGAAGAGCAAGGGGGGTGATCAGCGCGAGGCGCATGAGTCAGCTGAAAAGAGCGTGGACTAAGTGGAGAGCCAATGGGAGAGAGGGTGTGAAAAGAGTGTGGTGGCTGTAGGATGCATGATAGCGTGCTGGAGAGAAAGGGGGGGTGATCAGCGCGAGGCGCGCGAGTCAGTTGAAAAGAGCGTGGACTAAGTGGAGAGCCAATGGGAGAGAGGATGTGGAATGAATGTGGTGGCTGTGGGATGCATGATAGCGTGCTGGAGAGCAAGGGGGGTGATCAGCGCGAGGCGCGCGAGTCAGCTGAAACGCGAGGTGCGCGAGTCAGCTGAAACGCGAGGCGGGCGAGTCAGCTGAAACGCGAGGCGGGCGAGTCAGCTGAAACGCGAGGCGCATGAGTCAGCTGAAAAGAGCATGGACTAAGAGGATAGACAATTGGAGAGAGGATGTGGAATGAGTGTGGTGGCTGTGGGATGCATGATAGCGTGCTGGAAAGCAAGGGGGGGTGATCAGCGCGAGGCACTCGAGTCAGCTGAAAAGAGCGTGGACTAAGTGGAGAGCCAATGGGAGAGAGGCTGTGAAGTGAAGAGCCAATGGGAAAGAGGCTGTGGAATGAGTGTGGTGGCTGTAGGATGCATGATAGCGTGCTGGAGAGCAATGGGGGAGTTGATATGCGTGAGGCGGGCGAGTCAGCTGAAAAGAGCATGGGCTAAGTGGAGAGACAATGGGAGAGAGGCTGTGGAATGAGTGTGGTCACTGTGGGATGCATGATAGCATGCTGGAGAGCAAGGGGGGGTGATCAGCGTGAGGTGCAAGATGGAGAGGGAGAGGGTGGGAGGACTTAAAGTGACGAGCCAATAAAAGAACTTTACAAAAGTGCAAGGGTGTGTGATCAAAGTGAAGTGCGAGCTGGAGAGGTAGAGGGTGGGAGGACTTAAAGTGATGAGCCAATGAAAGAACTTTACGAAAGTGCAAGGGGGTGTGATCAAAGTGAAGCGCGAGCTGGACAGGGAGAGGGTGGGAGGACTTAAAGTGACGAGCCAATGAAAGAACTTTTCAAAAGTGAAAGGGGGTGTGATCAAAGTGAAGCGCGAGCTAAAGAGGGAGAGGGTGGGAGGACTTAAAGTGACGAGCCAATGAAAGAACTTTACAAAAGTGCAAGGGGGTGTGATCAAAGTGGAGCGTGAGCTGGACAGGGAGAGTGTGGGAGGACTTAAATTGACGAGCCAATGAAAGAACTTAAAAAAAGGGCATGTGGCGAGAATGCGCGTACTTGTGTTCACGTGCACTGCATCAAATCGCCAGTTTGGTTAAACTCTTGATAAGCCCCTATATCTCTCGCCAGCTTGAATGCGCAAGCGCATGGGCAGGCGAGACCTAAAAAGGTAGTTATTCCATTTGCTAAAAGATAGCAGGCAACCTCCGGATTAACTTCTGCAACGCGACTACCACTAGAGAACCACTGATCTGCACAGCCCCGTTAACATCTTTAAAAGCAGAGTCTTTTAGGAACACGGACAAATAGCCCTGAAACCCTGAGCCTCAGGAATGAATGCGCTTCGGACCATCACGGCAAAGCAGCGAGAGTGCCAGGCCCAGTAACAACAATGCCATTGCCAATCACACACATCACACCCAGTGACAATTTCGAGAAATACTTCCCATCTGCAGCACTCTCTCTTAATAAAAGACTCACTCATGATGTTCAGTCAGACAGGAACACTGCACACCCAGCAGATAACTCGTGAAGGTATTGATTCCTGAACTGCAGCCAGGTACTGCTCCCAAAATTCATATCCAAGGTCACATTTGTAACAAACAAAATACAACCCTCAGTACTCCTAATTCGGTATTTGTATTCATCCACCTGGGACAAGCGAGATTATAGTGGGAATGAGTGGCAGTCTGTAAAATCAAGACAGAACACACCCTGAAACATGCCTGCAAGCCTGCCCCTATCACACCCGTAAGTGACCTCAGATTCCACCTTCTCGTTTCTACTACAGGTTAGTAGAAATCCAGTTATGACACATGTTCTGTACGGATGATGGATGGGGCCCACTGGACTACACCACAGTGATTCATTAGACTTGTGAGAGAGTATACAGCGAAAGAAGCTTAAACATTGCCAAATTGAACACACTAGGCCAAACTGGATAATGTTCTGAAGGATTTTATAAGGTAACAAATTGAATTAAATGCCCGTGGAAAGATTGCTTGCAAATTGATAAGGCAACCCCCCCAATTAAGTGTGTACTTTCTTACCAATAATAAATGAATGCCACATGTACTTAAATTGGAGAAAAAAGGACTTCACATTCTATAGTCTGTGTGGGGGCCTAAAGACTGAACCTTGTCCTAATGAAGGAACCCCAAAAATATATCAGCCATATTGCTTCATGTAACAGTAGCTTGACAGTGTCAATAATTTCCACGCTGGAAGTCATGGAAGATTTCAACCTTCACCATCCTTTATCCCTGAGAAAGTGAATCTCATTGCTACACCTGTGCCTGGAGATGGAACTGACACTTGTTAGTGCTGGAGTGAACTGAGCCTTTTGCTTTTTATTCAGTCCACTCACCTGGCAAGACATGAACTCATATCAAAAATCGTCGGGGGTGGGTCTTTGTAGAAATATTGTAAAATATAATGTAGCTTTGAACTGCCAAACTCACAATTGAACCAAATTACAATCAAAATCAAAATCAATAGTAAGCACAAAAAATGTCCAACTTTTGGTACAAGTAAACACATATTTCTAATTCTCTCTGTTTTTTTTTTACTTCACCAGTTACAGACTAAAAGCAACAAATGTAGTTTTATGAAACACAAGAACAGGATATTTGCATAAACTTTATGAAATTCGGTTCACGCACATATCAAATGCGGACATAGCACAGCTTGAAATGAGCTGAGCTGAGGTACAAATTTTGAGCAGAAACATGCAGTCCTTCTACTCTATGTATTTGGCTATCAGTTACTACTCCAGAAGAGGAGGTACATGAATGTGTTGTTCTTAAGAAGTGATATTTGAACTTGCAGGGAAGTAATAAGTTATAGCACACCTGGCCCTACTAGCAGTAGTTAGCAGTGCCTCAGAACTAGGACAATAAACTAGAAAGAAGCCGCACGTGGCCGGAGAGGCTTAATTGTAAGCAGGGCTGGCTTTAGGGTGGTGCAAAGGTGCAGCCACACCTGGCACTTACCTGTGCTTAAAATAACCCATGGCTTTAAAACACTTGCTGCAGAGTTCCTTCTGTGTCCAGCAGTTTTAGACCGCATGAATGAGCCTCAAGTGGTAAATTGATGGTGCACATTTAGTTTAAGTGAATGATTTCGCAAATACTTTACTCCAAGAATTTGTTGGAATCTTTGTTACTGCGCATAGCATGAACAGAGGAGCTGCGCACGTACCCCCCCCACCCGATTATCAGCAAGCAAGAATTAATAATCACATGACTAACTGTACTAACTGTGCCTGGCAGACAACTTCAGGAGCTAAGACCCGTATCAAAGGCAAAGACCTCTATAGCTGGTAACTTTACAGTCATAATTTCAGTCAAAGGAACATCAAACCCCGTTTAAGTGGGTGGTGGCTCGTAAATCCTACTGCGAGGCAGAGGCTTAAGCTGGAAGTTGGCAAATACCATCTGGGAGGAGATTCCAACCCACGTGTAAGCAGAAATCTACATGTGCAGAGATTTCCGCACATAGGTTTCCCTTTGCGAATCGTCCCTCATAATTTAATTTCAATAGTATCATTCTTCTGAAGCAGAGAAGGTGCATATTGTAGCAGCCACAGAAGACTCTACTGCCTTCCCTGTGTCCCAGTCCAAGCCTGACCTTAAAACTCACAGAAAATATCATACCCAGCTGGCCAAATATGTCTCCTAGCTCTGTCTCGTTCGTTGCTTGCAGATAAACATCTGTTTCCACAATTAAAAGGTGGAAACGTGTCTAAGTGGTGACATTAATGGAAAAGAGGTGCCACACCTGGCCAGAGCAAAGGCCAAACTAGAGGGCCTAGAGATTCTGTCAGCCTTTTCATGGCAGGTAACCTGCCATGAAACCGCTGGCGGACAGGGACATCCTAATCCCTACGGTGGTGCCTGGTAAGCATCACCAGCATTGTAGGGACGACGAGCCCCTCCGCCGCACCGGTGGGCTCAAGAAGCCTATCAGATGCATGTCCGTCAGTCTTTACAACCGCCACTCATCCGCCTGCCATTGTTATATGGTGGGTGGTAAACTTGCTTACCATGGGGGGGAGACCGCCACCGACAGCCTGTCGGTGGCAGTCTCCCCGCCATTGTAATCAGCCCCTGAGTCTTGTTTCCAAGCAGTGTGTTGTATTTAATGTGGGGGAGGGGACAGCAAAATCTACCAGCACCTCCATTTTCTTAACATCTCATGGGGAACCTAAAATAAGATGGGGAAAAAGGAAAAATGTATTTTCACAATATCCCAGAGTATGTGGAATAAAGTTAAACAGAGAGGAAAACTTATCTTCTGTTGCATTGTTTAGTGCCTGAAGGCCAAGAGGTATTTGACCACTTACCAGAACTAACGGATGAGGAGTTAAACAGCTTTAATGAATATGAGGAGTGCATATAAAAGTTAGATCTTCACTATTTGTCAAAAGCATCAATGATTTTAGAAAGATTTAGTTTTGGTAAGAGACTTCAAAGAAAAGGAAAGTCAGTAGAAGATTATAACGGACATAAGGAAATAGCATCTTCGTGCAAAATTTGGTAAAAGTATGAAAGAAAGGTTGAATGATTAATTTGTGTTGGACTGAGACAATGAGAAAGCAGGAGAATTGTTATGGATGAGGGATGGGGTAACTAATCATGATGGGATGGCTATACACACTTTCCGCATAATGATTACGATGGAGCCCTGAATATAATGATTACTAAGTATGACTTAGAGTTGCTACAGTGTGCCCGTGATAATAACAGAGATCAGATACCGGCTTTCATAGGCAGGAATGCTACATCCATTAGTGATCATGTGTTGACTTCAACAAATAATAGCAACTAGTGTTTAACATTGAGGGTAGCCCAGCCAGAGTTGAGAGATCATAATTGTATTATATTGACAGTTCTCTTCTGGAACAGGGAGGTTGTAGTCCCAGTGAGTACTATTGTCAATATTGCCCCTATAAGATCCAACGGGGTAAGTATTTAATGGGATGAAGTTGACCCCACTAAAACTTTACATGACATTTTTTCAAAGTGTGTATATTTAACAAGGACCCCCTGAGTATATGGATCTTGTAGTTCCTAGGTCAGGGAAAGTAATATATTTGAAAAACAACAACCTGGGCAACTAATATTTAAAACACAATAACAGTAGAAATGAACAATTGGCTACAACTGGCTACAAAACATGGTATTCGATCGGTGGTATAATCTGATAACGAAGAGCTCCAGGAAGAAGGCGCTGGCCGCCGAAACGCGCGTAGAGACTCATTGTGCCATCAATCTACTAGAGATAATTTTTAACTTGTGTTTACATTTAACTTTTGTATAATGGTTTTTACAAAAATGTGTTCTGTGAAATTTTAACCTGACCATTGTGTTATGTCACTGATTTGTTAAACTTTTTTAATTGCTTAATAAAATACCATGTTTTGTAGCCAGTTGTAGCCAATTGTTCATTTCTACTGTTATTGTGTTTTAAATATTAGTTGCCCAGGTAGTTGTTTTTCAAATATATTTTTTCAAAGTGTGGCAAAGAGATTTCTTACTGTCTTAATGATGAAGTAAGCCCTATGGAAGTGTTAACTATTTTTATTAAAATAAATTATGTTATTAGTGGAATATTGACTCCGAGACATGGACAATGTAGAGGTTGGTTCAATCATACACGTACCTTGCTTTCCAATTAATTGAAACAGGCCCTGCATTGCCAACCCAGAGATAATGGTCTGGTTAGGACCCTTGGGTTTAATTATTACAAAGCCCTCTGTGTCAGGAAAAAGGAGCTACAAGAGGCAGCGTGGGACAAATTGTCTGCAGCTGCGGACACTGCAGATACTGCAGATAATAAATAGTTCTGGGAAGTAGTGAACTCTCCTCTTTAGGTCTCGGCTAGTAACGCGCTGAAAGCGCATTCTCGCCGAGAACTGTAGTCGGCGTCTCAGCAGTCTGAGAACGCAGAAGTGAGACTAGACCTGGCCGCGTGCAGCGTTTCCCCATAGGACAACGTTGTGCGCGGCCAGGTCTTCTCTCCACAGATTGCCAATGCAGACCGGATCGCGCCGCGCGCCTCTTGGAATGCAGGGTGAGTCTGCAGAGTGGCGCGCGGCGCTTCAGCAACAAGCTCGGGCTATGGCTCCCGAGTGCTTGGTAAGCAGAAAGAACATGTACCAAAGAAACCGCTCACACGTAAATCATGAGAATTAGCCTTGTTTTATTTAGGAGATGCCTTTCAGGTGAGACGGGCTTCCACGCAGATGTTGCATCTGAAGCCTGTTGGCTGTCAGTGAAATGAAGCAATGGGCTGTGTTTTATGGCATTCTGTGCTTTTGTGTAGCACTCCCAACATTTGAACGTCTGCGGAGGTGAAAAGGATACTGGTAAGATCATGTGATAAAGTAGCCTGTGCTAAGTAGAGCGCTACAGAATCGCAGGACGGCTGGCAAATGCTGTAACATAAATAACATATCCCTTAGACATGGAGGTGGGAGAACGAGGGCTTATCAGTGAAGGCATGAAGGGTGTTCATTATTGCTCTAGATACACCTGTGTGTGTGCTTATATGTGTAAAGCCTCTATTAGTGATTAATTAGTGAACATCGTATTGGAAATATTACATATTCAAGGCCTCGGTTTTCAAAAACCACTTTTCATCATCAAAACACGGCAGCAGCGTAGCCTCGCTTGCAGACCCCCCCAATTACTCAGTCTTGCAGTAGGTAACTTGCTGCACTGGGTGTTTTGCCATTTCTCTGTGGTGCCTCGGCCCCTTGTACTATTCAGTGCCTTGAAGGCTGCATGGGGAGCCCTACCACCTCTATGGGATGACAGCACACCCGGCTCGCACTATTCCTGTCTGGCACAGGGCGACACGTTCTGCTAAAATCATTGCTTCTTCCGCGGGTTAATTACTTATCCCATGTGCATCTCGTGCGTGGGGCGAGGTCACTTTCTGCAGTAGGGGTGTTGTCTGTTTTCTGGGGTGGCCCCACATACAGAGCGCACTTCTATTGTACACGTACCCTGGTGCGCACGCGCGCACACACTGCTCCCCTCGCTTCATTCGTCCTTAAGTGTCTGGCACGAGGTCACTTTCAGCTGCAGTGGGACTGTTGTCTCTTTTCTGGGGTGGCCCGAGTACAGAGCGCACTTCTATTTCACACACACTCTGGCGCACGCGCCCACCCTGCCCCCTTGCTTCTTTCATCGTTAAGTGTATGGCACGAGGCCACGTGTTGCTTCAGGAGTGTTCTCTCTTCTTTGGGGTGACTGGAGTGTTCCATGTTATTTTAGTGGAATGTTTGGGAGTAAGTTTGGTTATAGAGTTTGATTTTTAAACCCCATGTTAGGTTTTTTTTAAATGTAAGCGCCTCCGAAATCATTAGTGCTGGATAAGATTGTAATTCCCCAACCTGTGTGTTTATCACTGCAGGATCAGCCACCCACTTAGCTTTAATATAAATAATTCTGTTTACACACACTAACAGTACCACAAACGGCGCTCTGCATTCTGTGAAGCTCATACTGACTGGCCAGATGTGTGGGAAATGTTTCAAATTTATTTGGAGACATAAGTAAATTCAGCTGAAGTAGTAGTGGAAACTAATATTATCGTTCTTAGGCCAAAGTCAGAAATTAGAAAAGTACCTCAAACTGCACTTAGTGTATTTATTTTCAGCATTCCTTAACCAAGTTTGTTGAAATGTGGAGACTTTCTGTCACGCTCACACACATCTCTCTAAGCTATAGTTTGAGTCTTGATGTCAAGGTCTCTGTCTCCCAAACACTTCCCGACCACAGAAAACTTTCATCAGGCCTCCTTTTCAATTTTGTACACATGCTGCTGCATTTAATAATAGGGAATTGAGTCACTCCTCCTAACACATACTGTGTGTGCCCAGTGGTATAGCTGTTATTAGTGCAAGCTGAGCAGTGATACTGTAACTCGGGTGACTGAAGACCCCCATTATGCAGTATAACCAAAGGGGATGTGACCCATTTTTTAGGTCGAGGACCGAAACATCTCACTGTCCATGAAGCAGGAAACTTCATAAATCTTTGTGTCATGTAAAAAAAATCCACTTGTTTGAATTTGGTGCCATATATTTAGGTGCCAAATTATGTCTTTGTTCTCATTATATCAGAGCTCTGATAATAACCTCTACGAATGTGCCACTGGATTCAAGCTAGCCTGGCTGAAGAAGGGTGACACCCTGAAACTCTAATATGATCTTTACCACCCTTGGAAAGGTTGAAAACTTTAGTTCTGACAAGGGCATAGGTAAAAAAAAGTGTGTAAAAGGTGTGTGTGGGTGGCTCTGAGTGTGGGTGGCTCTGTGTGTGAGTGGCTCTGTGTGTGGGTGGCTCTGTGTGTGGGTGGCTCTGTGTGTGTGTGGGTGGCTCGGTGTGTGTGTGTGTGTGGGTGGCTCTGTGTGTGTGGGTGGCTCTGTGTGTGTGTGTGTTTGTGGGTGGCTCTGTGTGTGTTTGTGGCTCTGTGGGTGGCTCTGTGTGGGTGTAAATGCAATCGGTCATGCATTTGCGAGCGATTAAGCTATTGGCATTGTAAATGACAATGCCATTTATTTAACGATTACGCTATTGCCAATGTAAATGACAATGCCATTTATTTATGATTTGAAAAAAATAAAAATGTCATGAGCAATGACAATAGCCCTACCTTTAATAATGCCGAGACCAATGCATTGCAAATGCTTGTTTAAAGAGTGATTCTTACCCAGAGTTGTTATTCCATGTTACTTGTGAAGCTGGGGTAGCTCATCTTTCAAATATTTTTAACCCATTTGATGAGGAAGTAGGGCGTATACAGAGGAAAACACAAAGTAGCCTTGTTGATATAATATATGAAAAATTGCATGTTTAGTCTGATAGTTCCAGTCGCAGTGGTATCGTTGTGACCCATATCTTGACAACTAAGGTCATCTAGACTTCGCCCCATTGGTAATTAATGTTCCCCTTCTCCTGATTTTCTTTTAGATTCATTGATTTATTCACCGCTTCATTAAACTTAAGGTACGTTGTGGTTGACTATTTTTAACAGTATTCCATTGTCTCTTGGCCTTCCCTGTTTTACCCACCGACACGTTTTTATAGCCCTACTCCTGTGTCTTATTGTTTCACACAGCAACAAGAATGCAGGCCGTGCAGGTCTTTAAACTTACCAAGGCAAAGTGAGTGTGCACTAATCTCTGTCCGAGTTTAGACTCGCAGTTTATTGACTACTTTGGAGTCTATTTCAATCCACGCTTTTAAATGCTTGATCATCTACGATCCCACTGAGTATTCACTGAGATCGGTTCTGGAATAGCTATACACTATGAAGTAAGTGGCATTGTTTCCTCCGGACAGCGAGAATGTTTCCCCCTCCCCTTTAACACTAATGCTGGCACATGCTCCCTTTTGTTTTCAGTGAAATGTGAGCCCTCCATTCTCAACTTTTCTAATGCAAGAGTCTACCGGCCTACCATTTTGACAGATTCCAGCCTGATTTATCCAGCTGGATCTAATCGGTAAACATTCATATTTATCACTAATTAATAATTAGATTAGCACTCTCCATCACCAGACTAACATGAATCGATCTAATTGTCTCTAGATGTCTCTCTTTTGTCCTGATGAAGACCCCAGGCTAAGGAACAATTAACCTACATCTTACAAAGGGTTCGAAACATCGACGGTCCTTTATAATCTTTCAAGCACAGACAACAGCAATCAACTATCTGTGTCAGAAAATGCTATGCTTTCTTTGTATTGATTTGCCGCCTTTGGATGGCTGGATATGTTTCATAGGTCTATGATTTACATATTGCACATTGTCTTTCCTCCTCTACAGCCCTCACAAGTGCACATTTCCTCCTGAGCACTCTCTCTCTCCTTTTTCTGGTGCACCGATTTTAGAAATGTACAGACAATCGTGCGGTCCTCTATAATCATGCGATGATTAAAGAATAAATTGCATGTACTTGATCTGTTATGGTGATGTTCTGATTTCTTTTTGTGTTAAAATGAATTTCCACTGTGACCCTCCTTTTGTTGTACAAGATCGTAATCACGCCCTAAATTTTGACTTGGAAAGGTTGAAAGGTAAAGGACTCACTCAAAAAATCAGCAAATGTAGATTTTATAGAGATACATTAGATTTCTTAGGCCACAGGTTGACCAAAGAAGTAATAAAACCCAAAGAAAAACGATTGAATGGATGCATGACATTACAACGCATGCTTTTACCACGCATGCCTTTACAACGCGGTTTTTACAACGAAAACCTTTACAATGCATAGCGCTTTGGGGTGCTGGATAGTGAATAGTTTAATTTACTATTCCAACTCCAGTCCCCGTGGACACTAGGGAAGGTGTTGGATAGTAAATTAAACTTATTCCCTATCCTAGAGCGGCCCCAGCGCAATGCGTTGTAATGGTTTGCGTTGTCAAAGTTGCGTGGTGAAGGCACTGCGTGGTAAAAGTTGCGTTGTAAAGGATGTTTCCTCGATTGAATACCAGTGAGAAAATTCCCTCCTCCCGAGAACAGAAATTAATTGATACTGCTTATTGGCTAGATTGAATTATATACACAATGTATTATTAAATGTGTTGATAAAACACATAAGGTTACGTTTGTTTCTTCTTGCTGCTAAGGCAGAGGTAGGGGGGTTGGTGAGGTAATGAGTGTGGACAGGAGTTTGAGAATAAAAAAGAGGGCTTAGGAGTGCACATTATACAGATAGTTATGATATTGGTGCAGAAAACGTGTTCACAATGCAAGTATGACGGGTTTT
This sequence comes from Lissotriton vulgaris, assembly GCF_964263255.1. Taxonomy (NCBI): domain Eukaryota; kingdom Metazoa; phylum Chordata; class Amphibia; order Caudata; family Salamandridae; genus Lissotriton; species Lissotriton vulgaris. The sequence continues at coordinate 1,135,045,075 of NC_141693.1, forward strand.
GGCAGCTGTCTTTTTACAGAGAGAATGTAATGCAGAAAGAGTGATAGTGTTTATTTCTAAGAGGAGGGAAAAGATACTGCATAGTGGAAAGAGAAGCATTGGCTGTTTACTGCCCATATAGAAGTTGAAGTACTTTTTGTGGGGAAAAGATTTTGTTGTAAGAACTTACCACAAACTGTTAAAGGAAGTTTATGAGAAGAATGGACAGAGCATTTGGAAGAATATGCAAGTGGTGCATTGCATTACAGGAGTATGATTTCAGAACAGAGTACATACCAGTAAAATCCAATATAGTTTTTTTCTTTTTTAATATTTTTTATTCAATGTAATGAAACAAGGAATCACAAAACTATAACTAAAGGTACAATAGGTAAATTAAGCAATCATGAACAGTGATGTGTATTAAGGTAGTGGGTCATTCGGTGTAACAAATAACACTTTAAAATGCATCAGATGGAAGTATGTACCTGAGCCAATGTATCCGTAATTCAAACATAAAAGCAAATCGCCGAGAGTTCCACAGCCACATTAAACCACAGCAAGTAGCTGTCTGTTCATTCAACCTAGACCCCGTGCCCACAATGTATCAGACCATCAAACTCCAGTCTGTACAAGGGTCAAACTGTTGGGTTAGCCCTACTGCTCACTAGGTAGAGGAAGGAGAGGAGGCCCCAGACTGTGGTTTTAGCTCCAAATATGGCCAGCCGGACCCAGCTTGGGGCATGTCACTATTATAGCATCCCACTCCTGCAAGATAGAGTTCTGGCGTACCTCTCTATTCTTCTCCCTCTGTATCGCCTCCCTCTCACAGTTTGTTCATGTCATCAACTCCAATCCCCACTCATACACGTCAGAACCTGGGGGTGATTTCCAACTTATGGTCAATCGCCTGCGAGCCAGGATGAGTGTCAAGTCTGGGAATTTGTCTGTCACCTTATGAGCCGAGCTATGGGCATGAAGGCCCAGAAAACACAATTGGGGGTTTAGTACAAAGGTTCTCTGAGTGGCGCAATAAATGACCCGCCGGGTGGTGAAACAATATGATGACAACAAAGGGCAAGACTACACCATATGAAAAAAGGCAACATCCTCCGATAACCAACGGGGACACACCGATGATGCACCGGGGAACATAGTATGAATGCGTCGAGGAGGGAGGTACTCCCTAGGGAGGTAATAGAACTGAATGAGTTTGAAACGGGCATTCCTGATTACTTTTGGTGTGTATTCCAGCACCCTCTTCCATGCCTGGTCAGTCATTGGGGTTCCCAACTCCTCCTCCCAGTGTTGTCTCAGACGTGTGAGATGTAGTTGCGCTCCCTTCAACAGTGCTCTATAAAGTAAAGTGACCACCTTCCTCCTGCCCTCTATTAGAAAGATATATCGTAGGCACTTGTGTTCTGGTGGTTCTTCTGCACTGTGGCCCCAGCATTCATGCACCCTGTGCAACATTGATCCATAAAGTAAAACATTTCCTACTAGCAGGTTGTATGTCTCCTGCAATTTAGAGAAGGGACAGAATCCCACCCGCCACAAATAAATCTCCCAAGATAGTGAGCCACAGTTCTACCCAGTGGTGTAGTCCTGACAACCCACTGGCCATATCAAATGTTGAGTAATCAGCAGCAGCAACTTGGAGGAATAGGGCAGTTTAGTGCGCATACATTACCATGCCATGGCCGAAACAAGGCGTGCCGTTCGAATTAGTATATTGGCATTATAGACTAGGGAAATTGGTCTAGTTTTCAACAAGATACTGGTCAAAAGCTCTTTGGAAGGTAGTCCGCTCTCACGATATCCAACTGAAGAATCGGCTAAAGGCTATAATCAATTTGTAGATGGATTTTGGGTCCTCCTTCAAAGAACCACTATTGTTATAATCTCATCATTTGCCTTGAGGGCCTCTTTTTCCCATCTCCTGGCATCATCTTGGGCTTTTTTTAGAACTGTTTCACCAAATTTATTTGATTTTAGAATTGCTACCCATCTATGTGATGCAGACGCTGAGGGGAAAGCTATGGAATTAGAGGTCGCAATGCCGTGTTTTTTAACCATATTTTCAGGATATGAGTCATAAGATAATCAAAGGATTCATTTGGGAGAGCCATTTTAGAATAGATTTCTTCTTCCTCATGCTATTTAAACCATTTACGTTTACTGTAAGTATTTTAGGGTCCCTCATGGTATTTTATGTATTTTATGAGGTGACCATGGTTGTACACAGTTGTCTTTCTACTAAAAAACAAATTACAACAAACAAATACTCCTGATCTCAAAGCCAAAAAATAAATGTTCGTCCTTTCATAGTCTACCCATACCCCCACTGTCATTACTGTGCACAGATGCTGCCCATCTAACTCATCATTAGTGAGTGCCCACTCTACTTTCACCAAAGATCTCTCCCTCCCCAATTGTGGTGTGTTGATGTGCATCATTAGGATCCATGGACTGCTTCCCCCTCCACTCTCAGTGCTTCTTATCCATGAACCCATTAGACTGGAGGTGTCCCCAAAGTGGGCTTTTCTCACACTTTTCCAATCGGTGCCTCCTATATACTAAACAGATTTACATATTATTTTTATTTATTTATTTTTAAAGTTTTCTATAGCGCGAACCAGACCCAATGTAGGGTAACAGAGCGCTTTACAGAGTGATTAAGGGAAGAAAGGCACAATTGGTAACAGCAACACAGACGAAACAACGCAAAAAAAACCACAAAAAAAATGATATCCAAAACAAAATAAATTTCGGTGGATAAAGGAAGGGTAGGGAACTTTTCCGCGATAGTGACCCAATTCGAGTTTGTGCAAGTAATATCTTCGATATATCAGAGGAGGAGGAGGAGGAGGATAAATGAATTAGAAGTTGAAGCTAACCTGGTGCTTCTGCAGATGTTACGGGAGGAATTTGCTAATCAGGAATGATTTTGCTTCCTTTTTGAAAAGGGGCGTCGAGGCGATTTTTCTGATGGATGGCGGAAGAGAGTTCCAAATTCTTGGCGCCGCTCCCGAAAATGCTCTGATGGAAGTTTTAGTCTTGTTGAACCTTGCAGGTTTCAGGGGAAGATTGTCTGTGCTCCTAGAATGTCTGTTTCCTCCAGATAGTGTAAGCTTTTGGGCTAGGAACTGCGGGGTATTGTGGTGTAGCGCCTTGTGAGTAATGCAAGCAATCTTTAATTGAATACGAGCTTCATAGGGTAGCCAGTTGAGTGCCTTCAGGTGTGGTGATATGTGGTAAAATTTCCTTGATCCTGTAATGAGTCTTGCTGCGGCCTTGAGCAGGCTTTTAGGGGAGCGGTACAAATTATGGAAGACCTGAGAGGGTGGAGCAACAGTACTCTAGCCTTGAGATGACTAAGACCTGCACTGCCATTTTTAGGTCAGGGATCTCAATAAATGACTTCATTTTTCTGAGATAATTGAGGTGAAAGTGGGCATTTTTAGCCATCAAGTTAATGTGAGCTTGCATGTTAAGGTTCTTATCCAATGTGATCCCAAGTGATATTGTGGAGTCCACCAACGTTGTCGTGCAATTCAGAGCAGTGATTATTTTGGTCCATTCCTTTATTTCTTATGATTTATTGGGGGGGGGGGGAGATTAAAAGAAATTCAGTTTTTTGTTAATTTAGCTTGAGGAAGTTGGTTGTTAGCCATTGTATGTTTTTTTTTAGAGCTAGATTCATTAACTTTATCTCTTTTATGGAGGTGATTTTAATGTAAAGTTGGGTGTCGTCCGCGTACATGTAGTAGGAGATGCTCGCCTGCTGTAGTAGATCAGTGAGAGGTTCGACATATAAGCTGAAAAGAGTGGGTGACAAGGTAGAACCTTGTGGTACTCCTAGTAGGTTAGGAGAAGATAGAGAAAGGATTTTGTAGGTCATGAATGATTGTGTTCTATTTTCCAGAAAGGATTTGAACCATAGAAGGACTGTGCCAGAGAAGCCCATCCTGTCTTCTAGTCTTCTTAGAAGTTTGTCATGGTTGACCGTATCAAAGGCAGATGAGAGGTCGAGCAAGACTAGCAAGCATGTTTCATTGCGGTCAAGAGCTAAGAGAGCATCATCTACTATAGGTAGGAAGGCTCTTTCAGTGCTATGGCCAGGTCTGAAGCCCAATTGGTGGAGGTTCAATAAATTGAAGTTTGTGATGTGTAAATTCAGTTGTTGCTGAACACATTTTTCCAAGACCTTTGCTAGCATGGGAATGTTGGTTATTGGTCTGAAGTGGTTGCGGTCAGAATTGCTCACTGTTGTTTTTTTAGGATAGGAGTAAATTGACCAGATTTTAGGCAGTCTGGGATGAGACCTTGTGATAGGGAAGCATTAATGATCTTGGTCCAGAGAGGGGATATGATATGATACATGTGGAGTAGGCACTTTGGTGGACAGGGTTATTGAAGTGGTTGTTGAGTTCAGTAGTTGCTAGAATTTTGGTGATATCATTGATATCATAACATTTGAAATTGGACCAGTGAGAGTTATTTTTGGGTGGAGATCGCTTATGTAGTACCATGTTATGTTGAATATCTAGAACGTCTTACTTAACAACACAAAGAAGGACAGCTTATTCAATAATTGTACATTTTGACACCAGTTTATCCATTGGGGATTAACTTCCCTACACTCCTCTCTGTTCTAAACCCCCTTGCCCACTATTATTTGTAAGTCAGTAAGGAGAACTCGTGCAGAGTCAATGTCTAAGAAGATTGTAAACATCTCCTTCAAGAAGATCACTCTCAATGTAGCTGGTTGAAGCAGCATTGCTTGAGCATCTGTGGATCTAAAAGATGGTGCACCTGTGGATCTAAAAGCTTAAGCTGCTCCCTAGGTGTGGATCTAAAAGCTTGTCCAGAGAAAGGAGGGGTTCTTGTGCTTGCTTTTATTATGGTTAATATTCTATTTCTCCACTGTCTCTATCCCTGAAAGTTCATCCATGACCAGGGTTAAATCTTGTTGTTGGGGGTTCTGTGTCACGGAACTGATATCGGGCATAGAGTTAACTGGGGCTTAACAATTGTCTTTTTCCTTGTTGATGAGTTTAAGTTAGCCTCTGGCACTCAATCCGGTGCAGAAATGCCACCATGGTCATTCTCCTCATTGCTTATTTTATGTTTCCGGTTACTACCTCCTTCTGTAGGAATACTCCTGCTCTTCCTATTTTCTTCTAACCCTCCCTGATTGTGAGGAAATTCATCAGATTGGGAATTCTGTGAACAAATCTTAAATTATGTTTTGTTTGGTATTTCCCAGGCACCTTTTGTTTAGTAGCAAAGGTCATTTTAGCTATTTTTTTAGAATTCATATAGGCAAGTCCTTTCCTGGCTCCTCACAGGCTGAGTTCAGATTAACACTTTTGGTTCTTGTTCAACTAACATCAGCAAGCAAAATGATATCTCTAAACATAGGCCCCAGACTGGTGTGGAGCAAAATCTTCGTGCCTCTCTCCTTGCCTCTCATCTGCACTACTCACTGTATTGGCCGCAAAGGTGTGCGAATTTCGCAAAAACACCTTTGGTAATACTGCGACCCTGTCCTACCTGAGACTTTTTTAGAATGGCTTCCCAGTTGATCGAACTGCATATACTGAGGAGCCCAGGCAGTGTGGAGGGGGCTTTAGCCACTGCCAGGAGTGAGGCTCTTCACATAGATGGCTTGCTCCAGCAGCAAGAAGGGAAGACTCACTATTGTTGGATCCCGGATGCCGGGGGTGTTTTAATGCTGCTACTTGTTGAACTGGTCTGAATCCTTGATTTCCCCCAGTGCTTTCCTGGGTTTCAGCCTCCAATTTCCATTGGCACCTGTGCAGCTTTAGCAGCATGGCTCCATGTTGTGAAGGTGCATAGCTTGTCCACCAGATTCTGTCAGGAGGTCACAATCACATTCCTTATCCTCCACCGAAACGTTTCAGGCAGTCCGACACGCTTTTGGGGGACTTTCAATTGACTTATTCAAAATAAATAAGAACTACCAGAAGAAACCACACAACAGCACTGTCACAATAAAAAACTGCATGGCCCAGCAGTTCATAGAATGGGATCACATAGGCATATCTCACCTGGAGGATGTATGGGCAGGTACATATATGGAATCATACGAGGAGCTCAAAAATAAATACTCACTACATAATTCACAATTATTTTGTTCCAGTGACTCTGGAGCCTCTTGGTTCTCCTGTGCTCGTGGACAGACGCCGACCCTCCACTAGAATGTAACCCCCTGCAGGTCAAATTGACTCTAGATCCTCTGGGGGAGGGGTTTCATGTCTATATCAGTCTATTATACCCAAGACCCAGTAGATGCATTCCACACAATAGGGAGGTGGATGTGGGACCAGTGGGAGAAGATAAGTGGAGGGAAGCCAAGATGGCCCCATGAGCCATGGTGGTGTCAGCAAACCACCCCCTGATACATATCAAACATCTGCACAGGATATATCCCTCTCCTGACAGAGTATGGAAAATGTATCTTAGACCAAAACTCTTAAACCCCCCATTATGCAGCAGAGACGAGCTCCTCCCTACCCAGTGATACAACATTTTTGGTCCAAGTAGAAGGGATATTATCGACTTCGATAGGCAGACAACTGGTGCTCATCCCCAAAATGGCCCTGCTGGGGCTGTTGGAAGAGGAAGGTGGCCCACAAGGTGGCGTAACTGCTAGTAAGAATAGGATGTATCCTCTCCAAGCAGGACTTAGCCCGCAGATGGGGCTTTGCGGCCTTACTGTCCCAGCTTGAGTGGAAAACTGGAATGAATAGCTGTCCTAGGTGTGATGCACCTATGCATTACCGATGTGGACACCACATGTTTGTCATCCAGGCTATCATAGTATGTTTTCATATAATATATGCTCTACCAAGGTTGGGTTGACCGGGCATTAAACTCGCCAAGATAGACCCATCTTTCTTTATTTACTATACTTCTTTGTCTTCCATGATGTCATCTCTTGAAGTTCACCAAAACTCTTATTCATCTCTGTTTCTGATAATGTTGTGCTGCACTGCGTGGCAAATGTTGCTTTAATGTAATACTCCTTATTGTTCACAAGAAAATCAATACAATGTTTGGGAAAAATAAAGGAAGAGCTGTCATTAATAGCTTCTTGGGAGAGTTGCCAACAACATTCATAGATTCATCACATGCTTTACTGGAGGATTTCAAAGTTTGTCCTGGATAGATTTATCTTCATCTCAAAATAAAATTAGAAACCATTCTCCCAAAATCATTGCTAATTGTTTCTCTGAGCACTCAGTCATTCAAGTCAATATAAGCCTGGGAATAAGCCTTAAATCTTTGAAGAGCTTCAAACTGAATAGGGCTTTGATTACAAACACACATTATATAGAGTAATTTAGAGACAGAACAATGTGTTTCTTCACAGAGAATAGAGGAACGGTATTTGGGGGAATATATGGGGTATATACGGCTAAGATGAGCAGGGGAGCTATAGCTTTTTCTTCACTCCCGAAGACGTCTCAAAAGCATGAACTACAGCTGCTGCAGAACACTCTTGCACAAAGAGAGTATAGCTTACATTTAGTAAAAATTATCAAAGATATTTTTAAATTTGGGATACAGTTAACGAAAAGCTTAGATTTTATTTCATTCGAAAAGAAACTAGTGAGTTCTCCTACTATAGTTCAACAGATCTGCTGCAGCAAATTCTATCTCCTACTGAAACAGTCCTATTGATAAGGTTCAACAGTTTATGTTTTAAAATAATACATGCAAAAATGACAATATTTGTGGTAGGTAACCGTACTTAAGTATTAAAGGCCTGCATGTAACTAAAGTGCCAAACTAAGTTAGCCTAACTGCTATTGCCATATTAACTAGAATATATTGCATTAGCACAAAAAGGCCTGTTTTCCCATTGAATAGTTGTTTGTGCAAGAAGTTTTTCTTCTCTTTGCTACAGATGTTATAACTTCCAAAATCTACATTTTGATTAGAGAATAGCCCTTGTTTTCTATTAGACAACTGATAGTGAGGTTCTCATCGGGAGGAGACGATAATGACAGGATGAATGGTTCATGGAAAGACGTTTTCGACCACAAGAAAAAAACTGTGTAACCTTCCTAGGACTAATGGCTGAAAGTCTATTTAGCTCTGATGAGAGCATGGGGAATGGACCTGATCTCAGGAGTCTGCTCATATTCTATTGATGAATGAAGAACACAATAGAAAATAATGCTGCAACATAGAAATGTGTGTGTTTATAATAGTGTGTTTTCCTAGCCTATTCAGGGCAGATCACACAAATTTGTTCTCCGACTCTCTGACCAGAGGCTCACCTTTTGAGTTGTTGATACCTTTCTTCAGGTGAGCCTACTTTCTTTTTCTTTGAATTGTTTGCTGTTACTTTGAGCTGAGAATTCTCATCAGAACTTTTATAGGTTTCTGAACTGACACCTTGCTTCTCTTAATCTAAATTCTGTTTAGAATAGGGAGTTTTCTTTATGGAACACGCTTGTAGTATTATTATGATTTTGACTGTGATTTTGATGAACATTCCATTGTATTTTATAATCAAATATAGGTTGATGGATTATATTAGCTTTTAACTCTGAAATCAAAAGACTAATGTCTAATAACTAAATAGATTACATCTTAAAATAAAACCATTTAACTTGCACTAACACTCTTTATTGACTCAATAATACATATTTAACAATGTAATGTTTATGTAGATGATGGTTCCTCATTTCTCTTTACTGACCATCAAAAGTCCAAATGACCAGTGGCAGAGCTATTTAAGGGGTAAACAGACATAATATTGAATCCAAAATATCATTTGGACAAAATATCGAGTAAAAAATATAGACTAGCCAAAATATCGACCAGACATAATATAGACTACAAAAATATCGAGTAATATCGATATTAATAGCCAAAATATCGAATCAAAAATATAGACTAGACATAATATCGACTAGATAGAATATAGACAAAAAAAAATCGAAAATAAGGTAGTTTTTAATATTTTTTAATAATTGTGTAATATAAATCTGTAGCGGGTTGTGGGTTTATAGGGGAATAGGGTGGGAAGTAATTTAATTATAATTAATTAATTATGTAAATTAATAATAAGTGTTAACTAATTATTAATTGGTAAATAATTAAAATATAATTGGTAAAAAAATAATTGATTAATAATAAATTTTTTGTAAATTATTTTCTGTAGCGGGTTGTGGGTTTATAGGGGAAAAGGGTGGGAAGTAATTTTAATATAATTAATTAATTATGTAAATTAATAATAATTGTTAATTAATTATCCATTGGTAATTAATTAAAATATCATTGTTAATTAATTATAAATATTTAAATGATAAATAATTAATATTTAGTAAATTATTTTCTGTAGCTGGTTGTGGGTTTATAGGGGGATAGGGTGGGAAGTAATTTAATAATAATTAATTAATTATGTAAATTAAATAACATTGATAATTGTTAATTAATTAATAGTCATTTTAACCCCTACGCTATCCAGCGCTTTCCCTACTGTTGCACCCACTGGAGTGGGAATAGTAATTTTAACCCCTACGCTATCCAACGCTTTCCCTACTGTTGCACCCACTGGAGTGGGAATAGTAATTGTTACCCCTACGCTATCCAACGCTTTCCCTACTGTTGCACCCACTGGAGTGGGAATAGTCATTTTAACCCTTACGCTATCCAATGTTTTCCCTACTGTTACACTCTTTGGAGTGGGAATAGTAATTTTTTCCTCTACGCTATCCAGCGCTTTCCCTACTGTTGCACCCACTGAGTGGGAATAGTAATTTTTACCCCTACGCTATCCAACGCTTTCCCTACTGTTGCACCCACTGGAGTGGGAATAGTAATTTTAACCCCTACGCTATCCAACGCTTTCCCTACTGTTGCACCCACTGGAGTGGGAATAGTAATGTTTACCCCTACGCTATCCAACGCTTTCTCTACTGTTGACCCACTGGAGTGGGAATAGTAATTTTAATCCCTCTGCTATCCAATGTTTTCCCTACTGTTGCACTCTTTGGAGTGGGAATAGTAATTTTTACCTCTACGCTATCCAGCGCTTTCCCTACTGTTACACTCACTGGAGTGGGAATAGTAATTTGTACCCCTAAGCTATCCAACGCTTTCCCTACTGTTGCACCCACTGGAGTGGGAATAGTAATTTTTACCCCTACGCTATCCAACGCTTTCCCTACTGTTGCACCCACTGGAGTGGGAACATTAATTTTTACCCCTACGCTATCCAACGCTTTCCCTACTGTTGCACCCACTGGAGTGGGAATAGTAATTTTAACCCCTACACTATCCATCGCTTTCCCTACTGTTGCACCCACAGGAGTGGGAATAGTTATTTTTACCTCTACGCTATCCAGCGCTTTCCCTACTGTTGCACCCACTGGAGTGGGAATAGTAATTTTTACCCCTACGCTATCCAACGTTTTCCCTACTGTTGCACCCACTGGAGTGGGAATAGTAATTTTTACCCCTACGCTATCCAGCGTTTTTCTACTGTTGAATTCACTATAGTTGTTACAATAAATTTTAACCATTTTGCTATGCTACGGTACAAATATTATATATGTTTAGGTAATAATATGTATTTATATATATATATATATATATATATATATATATATTTAATAGTTTTGTGATATATTTTTGTAATTTACATTAATAATTTATTAATATTACATTTATTTAATCATTTTAACTAAGTTTATATTAAATATATTTATTATTATATTTGTTTTAACTTAATTTTAAGACATATAAAAAAACGATATTTTGACAGTCTATATTATTTACACTCGATGTTTGACAGTCGATATTTTTGTACTTACCTGTATGAAGATAGAAACTCGATATTTTGTCCCTCGATATTTTGTCATCGATATTTTTGTAACTCGATATTAATGGGCTCGATATTATTTCAGTGATCCATTTAAGGATTACACCCAAAGATTGAGATACAGGAAACCCAGCTCCATCAGGTCTATGAAGAAGGAACATACTTGGGTTAAATCTTAGCCTAGCACTCCAAAACACATATGATTGCTAGTACAATAACCAAATTATAGACCACAACAACTGCTTAACTTCTGACCCAATTGTTATAGAGAACTGCTTAACTACTGACCTGATTTGTATAAAAGACACAATCTCAGAATATTTTGAGAATATTTATCAAGAGCATGTTTATCACTTGGATATAGAAAAAACGAATATTTGAACTGGCTTAAAATCTCCTTGTGAAATATAGGACAGGACTCAACATCCATTTAGCAAGAGGAGACTGCCCTGATAAATATGAATCCTTGAAAAAAGGGAAAGCCTTTGGCGAGGACAGCTACATGTACGAGTGGTATACATTTTTAATAGAGGAATTTAATGCTCCACATACAAGTCTTTTTAATGACACAATAACAGGGGGATTACTTCCACAATTCTTTCCCAAGGGAATCCTAATACATTTCTCATAAAAGGAAATGGTACAGAACATCTTAATTCATATTGACCAATTACTCTGTTAAACACGGATTACAAAATATTAACTAGAGCTATTAAAAACCGTATAGCCTTACTCATTCCCCAATTGATTCACAAGGATCAATGCAGTTTTAAACTGAGTTGTCAACTCTACACCAATGCTCACTTTCTAATAGTAGACTTATTTGCTTCCTTGAAAATGAAAGCTGTTATTCCATTTTAGATGCTCACAAAGCATTTGATTAAGTCTGCTGGAAATTTCTGTTTATAGTTCTGGATGGGGTACCCAGGCCAGCTGAATAGCCTGGGAACCCCATGCACTTTCAGCCCTGTCTGAAAGTGCATCAGATTTGAATATTGTTAACTAAAGAGCAAAGAAAGACTTTGACTGCATGTGAAGCACTTGCCAGGGTTGTCCTCTTTCTTCCCCCTTACTCTTCACTCTCTATATTGAACACATAGCATTTGCAATAGGATGAGGCCACACAGTTCAACCAGCAGTTTGAGGGCCGCAAAATTAAAATGATATATGGGTGATATGGTTCTCTATTTAGATGCTAAGAAACCTTCAATAGATTCATTTTTTCATGTTATCAAGGAGTTCTTTAAACTTGGAGGGTACCCAGTAAACAAAAGCAAAACTTTATTTCACATCGCTCTCTAAATTCTTGCAGTTTTTCTGGAAACAAACAACCAAAAATGCCAAAGAAATACTTAGGCATCTGGGTCTCGGACAATCTGGAAGAACTGTACAATCTAAATTCAAAACACTTAATACACAAGTATTAAAAATTGATAAGGAGATGGAATAATCTGCCTTTTCTCAATCATAGGAGAGTCATGCTTATTAAAATAAGTATTCTTCCTCTTTTGGTATTCCATTTTCCACTCTAACATGTGTTCTTCATGAAAACGTCTTGAGAGAAATAGAAGGTATGGTTAGTAGGAGTTTCCGTTGGCAGGCGCAAACTCCACAAATTAGTAACAAATTACTTAAGCTTCCTAGAGAAGAATAGTGACTAGCATTACCAGACTTAAAAATTATTAAAGACCACATATATTACACAACCATTCTCCTACATCTAATAAGTAAGCTAATATGGTCACACAGACAACCTACAAATCAGAAGGTCCACAATACTGAACTGGTACATTTTCAACTGACAATCGTCTACAAGAAAAAGCAAGAGCATTTAATTCACTTTCATTCTTTATCTAGTATCCATGCAGAATTAACTCTAGTGAGCATTCATAATTAGAATTACCACAAAGCAGCGTAATCACTAGAAAGAAATAGGATTGGGGAAAGTGGGGTATTGGGTCATTAAGGGACAACTCACTTCATAGGAAACTATTATTGAAAAATGAACAAATAACAAGGTGTGGTATCAGTTTTCCCATTTACAAATCCAAAGCTCAAAATCTAATATCCCTTTTCTTAAAATGGAGAATAAAGGAAGGTTAGCCAAGCACTTTAAAAGGAACTGTCAATCCAGGGCCTCCTTTATTCACCCTTTAAGGAACATCCCTTGTGTTATGTTAGAACACATGCTTAAAAAAATGGAAACAAGAAAAATACATAGAAATTAATTGCACACCTTGAAGATAAGTTTCAGACTATAATGCAACTGTTCATTGATGCACCATCTTTAAAAGGATGCAACTTAATGCCCAATGGCTACTATACTATACTCTGACTTTCTCCATAGCCACAATCTGAATATCTCAGAAGAATGCCCAGGGTTTATTGCACTGGGATACTGGGCCCACATGATACAGTCTTGACACAGTCTTAAAGAATTTAAGAGCAAGCTTTCTGAATTTGTTAATGAATTGCCTTGAAATTTAGATATACCCAGAGCATACTGTATTTCTGCTGGGCAGCACTGGCCACTTGGGGACCTAAATCCTTAGGATGTTAGTGGTTTAGTAGCTTACGTCAGTGATTAATACTTATTACCAATCAGAAACTCCACCATCCATTAATGCCTGACTCAATAAAATGCAAATTGTAAATAATAGGGAAAGGATTTCCGCTAATCAAATGAGTGTGGTACGAAATGTCATAAGATCTGGAAGCATTGCAAGAATTATATTGAAATTAACTGGTTCTTTTTGAAGTTAGTTAAAAGATGGTAATGAAGCTAAATTTGTATTTTGGTTACTAGGATATATATTGGCAGATATTTTTTTTTCTTTTTTGTACTATGTAAACTTTAGGCTCAATTCTTCTGTAAACATTTTACTATTATTAAAATCCACCTGCAATCAGAATAAAGAATATACAGCCATATTCATCGATGTCAAATTCTGCGATTTCAAAATTGCGAGAAAAAGCGAATCGCAATTTAGAAATCGCAGAATGGCATTCATGAATATTTGCGAGGAAAAAAAGCGAATCGCAATCGGCCGCAATCGCCTATTGCGAGTACCCAAAAATCGGAAGAGAGTCGCAGAATCGGCTGATACCCGTGTTGAAATTGCGATTTTGCAATTACCGAAATCGCAAATTACGATCTCGCTAATTGCGAGATCGCAAAAATGGGAAGTCGCATTCTGAGCACAGTGATGACATCACAACCAGGAAGTAGGTTCCACCCACATTCAGCAGTGAGAGCCTGAAGTGGAAGCAGCATTGCCAGAGCTCCCCTCCAGAGCGCCAACAGGTGAAAACCAGGAGACACCCCAGTGCCCAGCATGTCACAGGAAGCGGCAGGTGGAACTTCCACAGGAAGAAAAAGGAAAATTAAATTTTCCGAGCAAGAGCTCGAATATTTGATAGATGGAATCTGCAAGGACCACAATCGCCTCTTCTGTAAAGACTCCAGAAGGGTGCCTGAGGCCGATAAAAGGCGGATTTGGGAGCGCATCCGCACTAAAGTGAACTCTGTGGGGGTGACCCATCGCTCTGTGGATGAGCTTAAAAAACGTTGGTACGACCTCAGAGGGAGAGCAAAGGAGAAGATCGCAGAGAGGCTGAGGGAGCGTGTTGCGACAGGTGGAGGGGAGCCCACTGTCCCACCAAACACACCACTTGAGGACCGAGTAGAGGACACCATCAATCCGCAGGCATGCATGGGTGTGATCCAGCTGGACTCCTCCCGACTCACCCAAGATACACAAGGTAAGTGCCATGCGACTGCGACCCAGTGTCCCCTAACAATGTCCATGACTCCAGATCATCCCATTTCAAACCCCAGTCATGCAGCCAAAGCACAGCACAAAAGCACTATTGCATTGTGGGACATGTAGTCTGACCACAATTACCATCTAGCCCCATAAAGCCAGACCTGTTCAGTGAGAGTCAATCCTGCAGCGAGTCAGGGAATGGTAGCCTGCATGCATGTAGAAAGCTTAAATGTGGAAGAAACATGTCACTAATCAACGTCCACTTTACATCACAGGTGGCGCAGAAGTCCCCAGTACGGACAGCGATGCCCTGCAAATTGAGGATAACACAGAGGACACTGAGGGAGACTTGCATCTATCCCCACAGCCAGGACCATCAGGGCAAGCTGCCGCACCAGCGGTCATTCGACCACCTGCCCCATGTGGACAGTGCCACCTCTGCGCCAATAGGCGCAGCAGTACCACAGCGCGTGACTCAACCAACAGTGGGGCTGACAACACCAGCAGCAGCACGCCGACAAACCCGCCGCCCTGCGGCTGTGAGGAGCCAGTCAAGCGGACTGGTGAGGGAGCAGCGCAATAACACGTCCTGCGCTGGCAGGGGACCAAACGTGCGGCCAGGTGGGCTCTCTATTGAGCGCCGTATGCTCCACGTGCATCAGACACAAGCCCGTCATCTCGCTGCTATACACCTCCAACTAAACAAGACCGCCAGGAATGTTAGTCTGATGTCAGACCGCATGGAGAGGATGACAGCTGCTATGGAGGCCAACACCCAGGCCATGTACAGCCAGCGGGACCTCAACCGGCGCAGACACCGGCAGCTGCTGACCCGCCTGCCAGTATACACGCGGTCCAATTACATTATTGGCAACGCGACCTCCCAGCTCTCGCCACGCTCCTTGGCCTCGCAGGTCCAAATGGTCCAGTGCTGTCAGGACGTTGCGAGAGCTCTGGAGCAGGTGACAACAGCAGTACAGGGCATGCAGACAACTGGCCATGGCCAGGCGGGGGGGGTGACGACACTAGTGAGGCTAATTCCAGCCAGAGTAGACAGTCCGTGCCACTGGTGCCTCACGGCCGAATCAGGAGGAGGATGTGGAAAGGAGGTTGTGAGCATCTGCCCGGAGGCGGCATTGAACATTTGAACATTACCATGAGGGGCCATGCTGCTGCTACAAGCATGCCTTCCTCAAGAACATGGGACATATGACGCAATATGTCAATCATGTAACAGTTTGGGGAATCCCCACTTTATTGTGCTGTAACAATAACAAATATTCTGTCTAACTTAATCTGACTCATGTCATTATTACTATTGTCATGCATGAGTAAAGTAATGGGTGTGGGGAGTGGGTGCACTAGAAATAGTTCATGCTGATTTGGTTACGGCACCTGTGTCCTTCTGCAGGATTCTCCCCGCGTGCGTGACGCACATGTGCAGGTGGTCGGTTGTCCCCTTCCGACTCACTGCCAGAGATATCTACAGGTATCCTGCGCTTGGTAGCAATGTTGTGGAGGATTGTACACACGGCCACGATGCAGCATCAGACCTCTGGCTCGTATTTGATGGCCCCACCAGTCTTGTGCAGTATGCGGAATCTGCTCTTCAAAAGGCCAAATGTCCTCTCAATGCAATTTCTTGTGCGTATGTGTGCAGCATTGTAACGCCGTTGCTGTGGTGTTGCAGGGTTGAGGTATGGGGTGAGGAGGTACTCACGGAGAGCGTAGCCGCTGTCACCTGAATGAAAGGAGCAGAGGGTGAGTGCCTGTTCTGCGCAGCTACATTATCACAGTGTACTATTGTGGGGCATGTGTACTTACCTAGTAGGTGTCCTTCCCCAAAGTCTCCCCTAGCCAGTCGTGTGTGAATGTCGCTGTGCCAGAATATGAAGGAGTCATGTGTGCTCCCCGGGTACTGTGCCACTACGTCCGTGATGATTGTCTTAGCATTGCACACCATCTGGATATTGAGAGAGCGGTAGGACTTGCGGTTGCAATACATGTATTCCGTTTGTGCTGGTGGGCAGTTGTGGATGTGGGTACAGTCAATGCATCCTATTACATGCAGAAATTATGCTACGTTGTAAAATTGTAGCTTGGTGCCATTCAAGTCCTGTTGGCTGGTGGGGAAAGAGATGTAGTGGTGTAGCCGGGTCAGCATAGCCTCCAGGAAACTCCTTAGGCAGCGGGACATGGTGGGCTGGGAAACCCCCCTGCAACAGCGACTATCCCCTGGAAGCTATCGGAGGCCAGAAGGTGCAGGCTGCAGAATACCTGTGTCGTGTTCTAATCTAGGACCCCGATCAATACTGTGACCTTATGCCCCTATACGGCTATAATCCATTTATACCCCTATAATGACATAAACGATCAAGAGCGATATTTCAGAAACTCGTCTCTGGCCTAACACGATCAGAGTCACATTTCAGAATCTCTTCCTCTGCAGCTCATTAGAGCAAATGACACAGCATAAGCCACTATCTAAGATTCCTAGATTACACTCCGAGTTCTTCAACAAGATAAAACTCAGCAACCTGGGAAAGTTCCGCTTGCTATGTTTTGATTAGTAATAGAACTCTAATGAGCACTGAGAGATGATCACTTCCTAGAGACATCTTTATTGACGTCTTATGTCCAAAAACTTACGTTAAACAAGGCACCTTTCAGGTATAAATATTACCAACGTTGCCTTAAGCAAACGCTGCCTCAACGACATCGATGATAGCGATGATGTGGTGAACTTAGGAGCAGAACAGCTGTCCCCTGCAGAGCCCAGCAGATGCAAGCTGTCCACGGACGCTGCCCCTCCTCCTCCTTGATGTGCTGAGAGAGACGCTGTCTTTTCTCCTGCCGAGAAAATCCAGCTCCGGCGTTTCCAGCCTACTCTTGCGAGTGACTGGGATATCGAGTCCTGGAAGGAGATACAAGGCCTCCAACATTCTATTCCAGAGGTATGGTGTTGACTAAACCCTTAGAGAGAATTCTTGAAGCAAACCTTGACAAAACCAACTTAACTAAAACTGCTACTTACTTACTCCCTCCCAAGTATTAGGCTTAGGTCAGGTACACTGGGGTAGGCGTAGTTAAAAGCACCAGTTGAGTACGTTAGCTAAATGTATATATGAATGTATATATTTTATTCATTTTAACCATTGTATGGCTAAGAAACCATATCAATGCTTTTACAGTATTATTTCGCAATCCTCATTTTACTGTAAGCACTTTTTATAATAACAAGTCTTGCAATTGTGGCAATTCATTTCTCTTGCATGAGAAGAAAGACTGTTCAATGAATAATACCTTTTATTGAAAACGCCCGTCTTTCTATTCTCTGCATCTTGTTGAAAGTAATCTGCACAACTGACTGAGTAAAATAACTGTCTATTGTTTCACACGACTCTAGAGATTGACTCTTATTCTAAGGAGCAAAGTTGTCATGTTTATGCGGTTGTTGGAAAACTGAATCCCTTCTTGTCTGTATCAGGGAAGCTGATCACTTCCTATTCAGTCAAGAAAGTTTCCAGTGACCTCTGAGCTAGTTGGTAACAAACCCAATTAAGTTTAGCATAGTCAGTAGAGACCTGGAAGACCGCACTTCTACGTCAAAACTGCTGTTTATGTTATTCCAATGCGCAGGGCCTATTGGGAAAATAGGAACTACACTACATGGCGCCCAACGTTTGGTAAGGCGATAAAACTAGCGCAAGACGTTAGAGTAACTCAGTCGTGCATTTTTCACACAGACCCCTTTCTACCGTAAATACTCCAATAGACGTCTGGAGTGGGTGAAAGGTTAAAATCCGCCCGAACTTAGTAGGAAGAGATTCCTATGTAAAGCTCTGTTTTATTCAACGTTGAAGGATACAGTGTTCCAAAATATTGTGCACCTAATCTTTGTCTCCTTGGATGCCTGCTCTGCAAAAAACCTGCATTTCATAAAATGTCAGACTTAGAAAACGGAACCGCTGCACCCGCAGTAAATGCGACTGAGCAGGGTCCCGACGGTGTTAATGAACCGGGTGCGATAATCATCCCGGTCAACATAAGAAAATCTATAACGTCAAAACTTATAGAAAATGGACTGACCACACAAGCTGGCACAGTCGTCTTCGTGATAGAGGCACACGAATATCGGCAGACAGAGGTATTCTATTCTTGGATCAAATTTCCAGCGGCAAACACCGCAACACACGAGTTCCACTATTACAAAATAGGGGATCCACCGGAAGAGTACGCTCCTTTCGAGGAGATTGAAATCCGATTAAAATTCCAAGAGCATCTGGTCTGGTTTTAAAGGCGCCCTAAAACATAATGATCATATTACCAGGCTCGGTCCACTAGGTAGACCAGGAGCAACGTGGCCGGTTCTAGCCAGCTACACACCACATCCAGACATTGATAAATTGTCAAGTGAAGAACTCTTAGTTAAAATAAGAGAATTAACAAAGGCATATAGAGAGTTAGTTCAATTGACAATGGAGGAGAAAACGATCCGCCAGAAGTTGAAGGAAACAGATATAGCAGATCAACCAATTGAGCTTGCCAGAATTATAGAAAAATGTTATGAAGAACTAGGTAGAGACAGCTTGGGTGGAAAACCAGTAAAGCCCCAACTGCTCGAAAATCCTGAAAAATTATTTATTAAAAATAATTCAAACACTCCTAAAAAGAGCTGGGATGGAAATAAACAATCCACTCCCAAGGAAAAAGTTTTCCAGTCCAGAGGAAGGTCTCCTCGACGGAGGGAAAGAACTCCGACTCGAGAACACCAGTCTTCCCAGAGGGAGCCCTCTGAGAAAAGATATAACCTTAGAAATAGGGATAATTTGAAGAAACCTGATAGATATCAAAGTATTGATACACGTCCCTCTCGATCTTTTTCGCAGAAATCGGAAAGAAGAGGACGGTCAGACCCAGGAGAGCACACCAAGTCCAAAGACAAGGAACCTGCTCAAAGTAAAAAGTTACAATTTCCAAGAAAGAAGGTAGCCAGTATTAGAGTAATCGAACATGCCGAGAATACTGAGGACACAGTTGAAAAACGGGGAGTGGGCACAGACAATGCTAGACAGTGCAGCAGAAATCACCATAGCTCGCAAGATCCTGATGAGTCATCTGGAGACAGTGGACACGAATGAATACATTCAAGTAGAAACTGCAGACACCAGAGTTAGCGAGCCCCAGAAGATATACGAAATAACACTGCGTATAGAGGGTGATAAGACTAGGGGTCTATTTTGAGATAAACTCTCAAAAGGCTATGATATCCTGTTAGCTGAAAAAGATTGGCCCCCAGAGTTTGTCAGGGAGTGCCCTCGTGGTGAAGAAATGATTATGCCTGCCTTCTCGAATCACATTCTGATTCACACTAAATATATATATATGCAAGGAAATGGGCAGTAGCCCAGGCACCAGCATTATATAAAAATCATGTAGGATGGGATGATGACTCTCCTCCTCACAAAATCCAGTTAAAAAGTCAACCGACTGCACAAAGGCAGTATCCAATTAAGCAAGAAGCTAAAAAACAAGTCAGGGAGATTTTAGATCAACTTGAATACCAGGGGGTGATTGAAACATGCACCTCTCAAATGAACAATCCTTTGTTTCCAGTCTCCAAACCAGACAATTCATATCGTCTAGTTTTGGACTACAGACACCTTAATGCATGTTGCAAAACATTTGCAGTACAAAATTCGCATAGTGCTGCACTAATGAATAACATAGTTAGGAAAAAATATAAAACGACATTAGACATATCAAATGGTTTCTTTTGTCAAAATATTGCACCAGAAAGCAGATACTTGACCACTTTCTCAGTAATGGGGTCTCAGAAAAATTTCTGTAGGCTCCCACAGGGATTCAAGAACAGCCCAGGACTATTTTCAGCCAGAGTAACAGAGTTACTACAAATGTATGATGATGAGGCATTATCTTATGTAGATGATATCTATCTCACAGATGACGACTTGGAGACTCACTTGAAAAGAGTGAACACCATTATACTTGGGTTCGCAGCAGAGGGTTACAAATTCAACTTTAAAAAGTCCAGAATTGCCCATCTGACAGTATTATTCTTAGGATACGAATTATCAAGTGAAGGAAAAAGCCTAGCGGACAACTTCTTAGAGAAGTGCGCTGTACTCCAAGCACCAAAAACGCTGAAGAACTTACAATCGATTCTAGGTTTCCTGAATTTCGGAAGAACATACATTCTAAATTATGCGGTGAGGGTTAAACCTCTCTACGAACTAATTAAACCTGATTTTAAACCAATCACTTGGACTCAAAAACACACAGAAATTTTGAGATCACTGCAAACAGACATGATAGCAAAAACAAAATTAGAAACACGTGATAACACACGCAATCTTGTAATCCGAGTCATCCCAGGAAGATGCGTATTCACGTACCTGACCTCTAATGAGGGAGAAAAGGTACCAATAGCTTACAAATCACACTTGTACACACAAGCAGAAAAAACATTCAGTCCTACAGAAAATACTGTGAAAGCAGTACTAACGGCATTAGCCAATGAAAGGGAACTAGCACACGGCAAAAGGATTAATATCCTCACAGCGGAATCCGCCTTCGAGGCGCTATTCAGCCCAGTAAACCTGCCAACAGTGTCACTGGATCCGAAATGGATACAGTTTGTACATTCTCTTGGAGCGGAAGATGTAAAATACTATTTCGCCCCACAATTCGAAAAACTGAATGATTTGACTCATGAAGAAGAATATCCTCTGCCAATCGAACTTCTGCCTCTCCCACAGTACGCCTGTATAATCTATACAGACAGATTCGTACAGCATTTCAACGTAGAGAACAAATCCTACGATGCAGCCTGCGCGATAGTTAAAGGTCACTGGCTGTGCGGTAAATTCAGACCGAAAATAACAAAAACTGAATCAGTGAGAAACTGTTCGGCTCAGAGAGCTGAAATCAGATCTTTAAAGATGGCGCTTGAAAATGCAGAACGTGAATTCCCGACACTAATCGTGTGCGATTCGCATTTTTGCGTCAACACTTACAATAATAAGTTGCAGAGCTGGATTCAAAATGATTTCAAAGATGACACAGGTGCCACAATCAAGCATAAAATGCTTTGGAAACAGGTAGTTCTTTTACAAAAAGGACTACAAAAGACTCACGTGATACACACTCTGAGTCATCAACGTGATGGCGTTCACGTTGCAGGGAATTCATTGGCTAACACAGCCACAGCGGAAGCAACTAAACCGGCTTCCGTAGCCACAAAAAAGCGTTCAGAAAAATACATAGACGGGGAAACCATGCTGGCAGTAAAAACGTCCTTAAAAGGCTACTGTGCAGCACTACCCGTGAACTATCCACTCAATTATGCATACGTAATTGATGCAAACTCCGTTCCTTTTGCTCGAATCCCTGGAGTGGGGGATAGGGTAATTCCAAACACGAACCGGAGAGGTTTCCTTACACAGGAAGCACATATGGGGTTGGGTCTTAGACACCAAACAATCAGGGACTCTCTGAAAGAATTACAATCAGAGTACTGGTGGCCGGGAATGAGCGTAGATATTCATGATTTTGCAAAAAATTGTGAAGACTGCCACAGAGATCGCAGTGGATTCCTGTACGAGATTCATATGGATGTGGCCTCAGCGCTCGGCTGATGCCAGAACGGTTATAAAAGATCTGCGAGTCTTTATCGGCACATACGCAATTGCCATGTTCCATTCTGACCAGGGTCCTGCTTTCAGCTCTCGAGCTTATAAGGAGGCCATGGCCAGCATGGGCGTTGGCTTGAGATACTCTTGTCCTTCACACCCGAAGAAAAAAACCGGGACATAAAGCAATCTATAACAGCGAAGGTATTAGGTTCGGGTGATGGGTGGGTCAAACATTTAATAAGTGTCCAGCTTAGTCTAAACAACATGCCAAGAAATTCTCTAAAAGGTTTCAGCCCATATGAACTATTGTTCGGAAATAGAATGTACATTCAGGACTTAGATAGTCAGGTATCAGTGGTAAAAGATAAGAATAAAGACTTTGACATCAAAGATCGTTTGGCTGTTTTACAGGACTTGAATGAAACAAGATAATCCTTAAGCAACATAAAGTTAAAGCAACAGCCAGCTACCACTGACGAGGCACCACCATCCCCAGCAAGGCCTGTCTGGATTCCAAAGATTAGGGATCTAGTCAGAGAAAAAATAGCGGTGAAGAAGGAATTTGGGCCTTCTTACAGAAAAGCAGTACCTGTCTTAGCAATCAACGGAACAAGATCAGTAGTACTACCGCCCCTTGCTGGTAAAAAGGAGAACAGAGTTGTATCAATCGACCTGGTAAAACCACAAGCATGTGGCCTATAATTAACAGTAGGCCCAGTGGACTCCTGAGAAACAACAGAATACCCAAACTTGCAACAAATCAAGAGGTTCAAACTGAAAGACTAATCACATGTGATAAACCTGCAGTGCACAGAGAGGGACTACGCAATAATGCCATGGAACTCGTGCCTCTTGAAACACAGATTGAAACAGTTCATCATGAAACACCAGTCTACAATGACGTGGCATCAGAATGTGCTACCGAAAGACAAATTGAAAGAACAATTCCAACAATTGACAGAACTGCCTCTGGCTACTTCATCAACTTCGACAACTTTTCTGAGGATCAAAGCAATGCCGAAGTGATGCCAGAAACAAAAACCTTTAAAGAAAAAGCAACAGAACTCTTTCATCAAATCAAAGAAGTATATCTGGATGCACCATTGATTGAGCATTGGATTATTTCAGGGGTATTTATACTCCTACTATGCCTAATTTTAGTTTTAATTTTAGGAAAATTATTTCAATTCAATGGGCACAGCAAGTCAGAACATCAACCTAGTCCTAAAACCACACAGATCATCCCACGTGAAGAAAAGAGAACTGTCAACAGTAAATGTCACAGCCATTCTAATACCCGGCGGGGTAGTATGGGACAAAACTGACTATGAAATATATGGCCCGGTTGAAATCCTGAAATATCCTCACCAGTTCAAGGTTTCCTTAAGTGACTTTGTAAAACCAAGTACATTTTATGATGATTGGGATTTTGAAAGTATTAATAATATGATGTCTGATTTAGTGTTGTCAGCAAGATTTACAGAACATGATTATTTACAAGGTTTGTCTAGTTATGAACAGATGTACTGTTTCTCACATTACGGTACCATTACTTGCATAAAACTGCACAACCTAGAAATGTTTTTAAATATAACCAATGGGAACATTGTGCTACTCCACCTAAAAGCAGTTCTAAAACATTCTATGAGAAATTCCAGTACTTCTCAGGGTTTAACACCAGTGATGAAGAAACGTTTTATTATAAACTGTTAGATAAAACAGGGTTGAAAACAATGCTGACAAATACTAAATTGATATATTCAGAAGCATTTTATGAAACAATGATGACATTTGGTTTTGATTATTGGAGAAATAATATTGGAACAAAAACAATCTAGGGTACAAAATATTGGCAGGTACAAGGCCTAGAAGCATTATTTCGAGCCTGCATGATCCCAGAGCAAATAATGTTCTTAAATGACACAATTCACCAAACAACCTGTCTTGGCCTAGCTAAGATTAAAGACCTTAATAAACTGTCTATTCCAAAACCAGTACCTGATAATGCAACAACAGATATTGAAATAGACGTATCTAAAATTTTACATCTAAACAGAACACATCCTGATTGGAAAAAGTGGTTAATCTGGCCTACTGACACAAACAACTGTCAAGATAGATTCCTGAACAAAACACAGGAGTTAACAATGACCAGACCAGACCCTAGATACTCCCAGAGACAACATCCAGGGATAGTAACAACATACAGTGTAGGGAAAATGTGCCTTGAATGGCTAGAATCATCCACACTGGCAGAAATTAAGCAACACTTATCTTTACTTAAAGATGGTGCAGATTTGCGCGATTTCATTCTGGGACCTCGCAAACAGCGTCAAAAACGTTTCATAGCGACCAATATATATGCGGCTTACAATGAGGCTTGGAAAGTCACACAAATTGAAACAGCTGAAAAAATACGAGAAATTGATTGTATTAATTTGAAAAAATCACTTTCTGTTGTGGACAATGGGTTAATGACTCTGTCCTCCAGAATATATTCACTGGACCGTATTGTATCATCTGCCATAGATATAATAGACAAAGACTTGCTAATGTTACAGCATGGCCAGTCACAATTGCGTTCTATTGTACAGCTAGGCTGGACGCTGCAAAATCTTCGTTCAGGCTATGTGCCATGGCGTCTAATCAACACAACGTCATTGTTTTCCATCTTTAACCTTACTGATAAACAAATCAGCTTGGCACAGAAAGGAGCAGACTATACAATCCTGAGCATCGAAAAACTTGAGAGATTACCATTGACAATGTCAGAAAGTCCTGTCATTGAATGGATAATACACGGGATTATCACAATTCCGATAACAACTTTCCGATTTAAAAATTGCCTTGAATACATACCGACTGGCCAGTATGAACGTTTGGGTAAAGGGTACATTAAGTCAGCATGGAAATTACCATACACACACACATGCTATAGTGACAGCAACAAAAATGTATTTCTTAGTGGTGAAAACTGCAAACATTCACTAAGCGGTATACTTTTGTGCCAAGGTATTAATTTACACGGAGCCTGTGAAGGAAATTAAAACAACCTTCCATGCCACCAACATGTCACACCTGCAACGCAGATAGAGCCTTTCTTTAAGCAGCTTTCAAATGGGAGTTACATTCTAATAACGGATCACAGCTGTTGTGGCCTTTTGCCAGGGAAAGCATATCTCGTAAGCGTAACTTCCATGGTCAAATGCTGTATGCAAGCATTGTTTCCAAACGGCCCTGGAGACACGGAGACTCCCATATGGCCTCGTTTGAAAGTCTCTTCTATACGAATTGATACTTTAAGCAGAATGAAGTCTGTGCTTTTGCAGACAACAGTGCCCATCACGTCATCAAAAGAGACGTATGATCTCCTAGTTGCAAGGACAACATCAGAGATTCATGACCTTTTATCAACAAATTGCCCCGTGCATTTCACAGAAATGCTTAGCCAAATTCTTAACATGTCGAGTGCCGTAGGCATCCTAGGCGTATTTAAGACCATTTTTACGGGACTGTTAACACCATTCAAAGCAATTCTGGGAATCATTCCTAATTTTGTCCATTCAGTCTTTGGCGGCATACCCCTGATTTTGGGACTTGTAGCAGGCATTTTATTTTTGACCCTCCTGCTCCGATATGGCAAGCCAAAACTCAGACATGACTCCGGCAGCAATGGAAGAAACGATCCTAGCAATACGCTACCGGGACCGAATAACTAGAGTCCTTGGATTGGCCAGGCTGAGAGATCTGAACATGACCTGGTTTCTTTCATTCAGACCTATATGGCAGACCTGCATCTTACCTGTGCTTCGATGTATGCTATGCGGAGATGAGTGCGTGTTGGACATCTGTCTTGCACTTCCATCAGCAGTACCAATGGATATCGATACTTTGCTAAGTAGTGTAATGGCTCACGCATTGTGTTGTCCCCAACGGCAATCCTGATGACGCCATTCGTTGAGACTCCTGTGCTACGACTAGGTGGTAACAGTGGAGCGAGAAATAAAAGCAACATCACCCAGGTACGACCTTCTGTGAGCATTGCTGATCCAGACTTTGATGATAGCAATCATTCTCACACCTGCCAAGTTACAGCACTATCGAACTTGGTCGAACTGTCACCTGATTTTGTAGACCAATTTTTTGAGAGCCTGTCTGATATGATGTTCTCCCCCGAACAGAAACAATAATTTTGAAAAACATTCCGACACACAGCGTTCCCATGAACTCTGAATTCGGCCTTCAGTTTTGATCAACAAAAACTGCTGAAAAACGTTGGAACTCTATTCCCCGTTCACCAAGAATTTCTTTTTTTAATTGAACATTTTTTCAAAATATTTACCTTTTTTCTGGCACGAAAATTCTTTGCTTAAAGTAGACCTATTCATAAAGAACAGAACTTCTATTTTTAGGTAAATCTAGAGACATAATAACTTTACATCAGCCTCTAGCACATGTTAGAGCAATTGCATTTATATGTGATGAAATTATCTTGCCCTTCTTTTCTGTATAAAGAGATATTTCATGTGTAATTTTTTCGCAAAATCGTTCACTGATTACATATGCTATAATTTTGAATGATTTCTATGCTTAAAGACGTACAGTACCAAAATTACCATGTATTTCAAATACGCCATTTCAAATGCAAATATGTATTTTGGGGTGGGTAATGTTACACATGCATCTTATTGCTTTAGTTTTTAGTAATTTGATGGACATAAATTCGTAGAGTGGGTGTCGTGTTCTAATCTAGGACCCCGATCAATACGGTGACCTTATGCCCCTATACGGCTATAATCTATTTATACCCCTATAATGGCATAAACGATCAAAAGCGATATTTCAGAAACTCGTCTCTGGCCTAACACGATCAGAGCCACATTTCAGAATCTCTTCCTCTGCAGCTCATTAGAGCAAATGACACAGCAGAAGCCACTATCTAAGATTCCTAGATTACACTCCGAGTTCTTCAACAAGATAAAACTCAGCAACCTGGGAAAGCCCCGCTTGCTATGTTTTGATTAGTAATAGAACTCTAATGAGCACTGAGAGACGATCACTTCCTAGTGACATATTTATTGACGTCTTATGTCCAAAAACTTACGTCAAACAAGGCACCTTTCAGGTATAAATATTACCAACGTTGCCTTAAGCAAACGCTGCCTCAACGACATCGATGATAGCGATGATGTGGTGAACATAGGAGCAGGACAGCTGTCCCCTGCAGAGCCCAGCAGATGCAAGCTGCCCACAGACGCTGCCCCTCCTCCTCCTTGACGTGCTGAGAGAGACGCTGTCTTTTCTCCTGCCGAGAAAATCCAGCTCCGGCGTTTCCAGCCTACTCTTGCGAGTGACTGGGATATCGAGTCCTGGAAGGAGATACAAGACCTCCAACATTCTATTCCAGAGGTATGGTGTTGACTAAACCCTTAGAGAGAATTCTTGAAGCAAACCTTGGCAAAACCAACTTAACTAAAACTGCTACTTACTTACTCCCTCCCAAGTATTAGGCTTAGGCCAGGTACAC
The DNA here is from genome assembly GCF_964263255.1 of Lissotriton vulgaris. Classification (NCBI taxonomy): domain Eukaryota; kingdom Metazoa; phylum Chordata; class Amphibia; order Caudata; family Salamandridae; genus Lissotriton; species Lissotriton vulgaris. The sequence continues at coordinate 1,135,072,867 of NC_141693.1, forward strand.
TGGGGTAGGCGTAGTTAGAAGCACCAGTTGAGTACGTTAGCTAAATGTATATATGAATGTATATATTTTATTCATTTTAACCATTGTATGGCTAAGAAACCATATCAATGCTTTTACAGTATTATTTCGCAATCCTCATTTTACTGTACGCACTTTTTATATTAACAAGTCTTTCAACTGTGGCAATTCATTTCTCTTGCATGAGAAGAAAGACTGTTCAATAAATAATACCTTTTATTGAAACCGCCCGTCTCTCTATTCTCTGCATCTTGGTGAAAGCAATCTGCACAACTGACTGAGTAAAATAACTGTCTATTGTTTCACACGACTCTAGAGATTGACTCTTATTCTAAGGAGCAAAGTTGTCATGTTTATGCGGTTGTTGGAAAACTGAATCCCTTCTTGTCTGTACCAGGGAAGCTGATCACTTCCTATTCAGTCAAGAAAGTTTCCAGTGACCTCTGAGCTAGTTGGTAACAAACCCAATTAAGTTTAGCATAGTCAGTAGAGACCTGGAAGACCGCACTTCTACGTCAAAACTGCTGTTTATGTTATTCCAATGCGCAGGGCCTATTGGGAAAATAGGAACTACACTACACCTGGACATGGGTGGGCACGGCGTTGGTCCTCCTTGCTGGGTGCTGCATCAGGGGGTCTAGGTCCCGGATCAGCTTGATGATCATTGCCCCATTCCGGCGGTACTTAGCGTAAATGTGCTCCCTGGTTTGGCCCAGAAGGGTGACCCGCTGGCGGAATATCCGCTCCTGGATCCTACGTCTGTTCCGTGCTGCTCGCTGTAGCCTTCGCCGCCTGACCACCATGTAGAGTCCTGGCATTGTGAGAGTCCTCATGCTCCAGCTGCATATCCTTTAGTGTGTTTGGTCAGGCCTGCACCTGTTGGTAGTTTCTAAACGTTTTTTTGAGAGAAAAAAATGTCCTTACTGGTTACCACCTGGTTTGTGTTCTCCTTAAATTGCATGTCGCAAATAGCGATTTTCGCATTCTGCGATTTTTCATGAATAGCGATTGCTATTGTTTTGCAATTTCGCAGATTGATTAATTCGCAGATTCCTTGGTTTCTCGCAATTTCAGAATCGCAAATGGGCTTCTTCCAGGTTTCTGCGAATTTATTTGCGAAATCGCAATTTTTCTTTAGCGAATTCGCATTTTTTGATTTTACACTGTCATGAATTCCTTTTAATCAAATTGTGATCACAATTGCTTATTCACAGCTATTGCGATCGCAATTTGGCTTCATGAATCTAGCTGTATAGATACAAATAATCATATTGTCTGTGTCCAGAAGTATCTAAAGTAAATGAAATCTGTATAAGTAAAGTTGTCAAATTTCCTATTGTGATCTTTAGTAGGGAATGTTTTAACAAATCAACAATTACAGACAATGTGTTTAAGTTTATCTCACAAGAAATGTGTGAACATTTGAGAGAGAGAGGAATTCAACACAAGAAAGGCTCACTATACCATCCTTAATTAAATGGAATGGTAGACAAAATAAAGAATATGTTGAAAGAGACATCCTGAGACAATCCAGCTAGGACAGTAGTTTGAATTTGAGGGAACCTTTGAGAGAAAGAAAACCAAATACCATGATGTGTCAGGCATGGATGTATGAAGAGAAAGTGATAGAAAATGCCAGTATACATGGCCAATGGAGAGAGAAAGGGGGAAAAGAAAATTGATAAAAGAAAGTAATATGTAGATGAAAGAAAAGCAGTAGAATTTGGATATCCAAATAAAAAAGTTAACTATTTGTGAAAATTAAGCAGTAATAAGTGGGAACATCTCAAGAACGACCATACCACAATGAAGATCAGATTGCAAAACAAATGCAAAAATAATTTTGTAGAAAAAGACAACAAACAAAATGATAAAACCATGACATTTGATATTTATAGGTGATATTATGCAAAATTAATTTACAAAGTATGTTGAGATAGATTTGGAATTATTTTCAAATAATTTGAATTATGCATTTAATAGTGTACCATAGTTTATACCATTAGTAGGTATGTATGGTGGTTCAGAATTACTTTTCCATTTACTTTCATTTGAGCTTTTTTGCTTTAAGTTTGAAGTCTTTGTATATCTTAAAGTGATCTTTGTGATGAAGGGGAGGTGTTTCTGATTTCCTAAAGGAATTTAGGATATATGGAATGTAGAATGTTGAAGGTGGTTTAAGAAAATGCAACCAGCAGTGGCAGTTAGAGATGTGAAGCAGATGTAGGTGGCTGGTGGATGAGGCGCTTAAGAGAATAAACTAAAGATACCACCTCTTAAGGTGTAGTGCGGGGTCCCTGCCTTATTGATACAAAGATATATGCTTGTAAAGATTAGGGTAAAAGTATGCAAATTTAGCAAATTGGGTAATAAGAAGTCGCTTTATAAAAAGAAATAGCATTAGACCTCCAACCCCTAATACTGCAGGCGCTACTTAAGTGTAATGCCTAATTGGCAGATACCCTGGCAGGGGTGTGTCATGTTGTGACATCAAATAATGACAGACTCGTGATATGTGCTTTATATTCTCTCTGCTTTATTCTCACGTCTGTTCTAGTCCTTGTCCCTACTCTATTTGCCCCTTTCCTGTTACTGCCCCTCCTCTTCCTCCAACCCCGAAACTCCTCCCATCCCAACTACTAGAGCGTGTACAACATCACAGGGTGTGGAATATTATAATAGATCTTCTTGTCCAATGGATGGGATGCTTAAGAAATGTACTTGTCCTGTAACAGAAATCCCTTTTGGTGCCATGCTGTGTGGTGACATATTTCAGCAATCATAGCTCGAATCAAAGTTTCTCTGATCATGCTAGGGCTCATATTATATCATGGTTTTGATTCAGTAGGGGCCCGTGGTGGAAGTGCTGAGTGCTGCCGGGTGCTGACATGGGGCGGGGGAGGGGTCAGGGTGGGGGTAGTAAACTGCGGAATACGGTCGCACAGAGGTACGTACACAAACAAATAAATAAAACGAATTTCGTTGGGGGCGCTGCATCGCATACATCTGTATGTTTGCTCTTGTGAAAATGGAATTCACAAATGTTTCTTAGGATCACCGTTTCCATGCTTCCTTCTGTAAACTCTTGTAAATTTCTGAGTCTTACATATACACCATTGTGAGGTCATTCACCTGCGAGTGCACTTATGTGAATTTCTTTTTGGGCACCTAATAATTTTCCTATTGCTCATAATTAAATAACAATAATTCTCTATTAATAATCTTTTTTTAAATATTGACATGCAGCCAACATGTTTTACCAAATGATGCAATTGCAGTAAATGATGCCTCCGCGAAATGGTATTTAGAGTTGCACAATAGTTCAACAAAACTTTTTTTTCCAACCTGCTATTTCTCTGTGCACTTTTTATGTAGAAAACACACCAATCTTTCTTTAGTGCTTCTGCATGTATTTACATATAATCACAAAACATGTAGGGGGCATTATTAATCGCCTAAAATTGATACATTTTGTGAACATGATTTCACATTTTTAACTAGAGACGCTTTTCCAGAGGACAAAATGAACATGAAAGCTTGCTGTCTTTGAACCCAAACAATATGTCCTGGACAATCAGGATTCCATAACCTTGGCTAGGAGGGTGTATGACTCTCAATGACGCATTCTCCATGGCCTTCGTACCACAGCAGGCTAGGCTGTCATGGGGCGCAGGGTGATGAATGCCCTGGAAACAGGTGTGCCTCCTCTTGGTATGGCTGCAATCCAGAGAAGGAGTGCGTCAAGCTGGGCAGCGGAATTTCTGTGGATGTGAGTCACACGTGCTGTCTTCATCTGGAAACATACCTTTTAGCTCACACTGGACCATGGGCAGAGTCAGGACAGTTGTTCCAACAGAGTAGCAGTTACGTCAGCCTGAACGTCACATCTTGTTCATCTCTATGGTTTTGTGGGACCTTCGCATGTCGTCTGTAGACTCACCCTCGTGGCCAGTGACTACTAGCTGGTTCGACGTCAGAACCTAGAAGAAGTGCTTATTATTGCTTTGGCTTTGATGTTTAGGGCCTCTGAAAGCAGAATGAGTGTGTACAGGGCAGCCTGTGGATTAATCACTCTGGTTTAGCAATCCCTTAAACCATTAGGTGTCTACAGGAGGGCCCTGATCTGGATCAGCACCTATTTAGTATTCTATTGAGCATCAGTCACCCATATGATTGACCGCAACCAACATCTTATTGGCAAGAGAGTTTATCCTGCTGGGGAAGTTGATTTGAAGCGCAAGGTTAGGCATATTGGTTATGTATTTACCTTCAAGCAGCATGAAGGTAAAAATGATGCCCGCATGCTCTGGGTGTTTCTAAAAGCAACTATGCTTTTGGGGTCTTTTTCAGCCTATGGAAGAGTGGATCAACCCAAAATTCCACCATATGAGCAGAAACAAAACGCTGTGGAAATTCCCATATTTATCTTCTCACCTGGCAAATTTTCCTACCTCTATTCATGAAAACCTCTGTGCCCAATTAGAGAATTTCGCATCTGTGTTTCCTGGAGAACTTATCTATTACTTATTCAGGAAACCCTCACCCAAAGTAATGCCAAAGTTGCTAGCCCCCTCTGTGAACGTGGATGTCAAGATCCCATTGTCAGACCTTAAATTCACTGTAATAAGGACCCATGCGTAAGTCTATGGGTGTTATTTAATAACATTCTGTGTGGTAATCGCATGGTGAAAAACCATGCAAAGCATTGTGTTGATTTATTTGCATTTAAAAAATGCTGCAGCTGCACGGCAAAATTGCACTGATCCATGCAAGGCTCACTAAATGTAGGCCTATTAGTCACCGTAATCATTCTTTAATTCGGAAAAAAGTTATTTCCTATCACTTACTTTTCAGCCTACATCAACTTCGTTGTCAACAAAAGATAAGTTAGGTCATTTCACATTCACAAAGCAAATAAAATCATCTGTCATGTGTATTTGTATAGTGCACAACTCACCCAGGGGGTATCCTGGTGATGAAAAAGGAGCTGTATGGGTCAAGCGAGGTTCAGGAGTAGGCACAGAACCAAGTCTTCAGTTTCTTGCAGAATTCAAGAACTAAGGTGGTGAATCTGATTTGCAGGGAAAGGTCGTTCCAGGCGTTAGGAGCGTGTTGAGAGAAGGCCCAACTGCTGTATCTGGTTCTGTGTATATTGGAGTGTGTGAGAGCATTAGTCTTGCTAAGCGAAGACATCTGGTTGGTTTGTGAAGTTTATGCAAATGTTCAGGTGCGTGGGGACAAATTTGCATAAGGATTTGTATGTTTGTGTGAGGAGTTTGACAAATGTTAGTTTGTGGATTTAAGGTGTAGAGTGATGTAAGTGTAGGTGGGGTGGGAGGTCGCTTGTAAGTCTGGCCACTGAGTTTTGTATGGTCTAGAGCCTTTTGGCCAGTTGAGTATTTATTCTGGCATAAAGTGTGTTGCCGTAATCCAGTTTGCTAGTGATGAGGACTGGTGATGGTTCTGCGAGTGTAGTTGGGGACAGATTTGAAGATAATTTTAAGCATCTTGAGTAGGTGGAAGCAGGAGATGGAGAATGCGTTTACTTGGCCGCTCATATTTAGTGATTGGCGATTACTATTCTGATGTTCACTGTGTGTGTTACCTTGAGGGGTGTGGGTCTGAGTTCAGAAAGCACCAGATGAAATGCTAGAGAAAGGTACATTTGCTGAAGATTATTACTTCTTTCTTGTTTCTATTGAGCTTGAGGCTGTTGGTTCAATGGTTGGGAAAGCCATCATACTTGGACATGGAGTGTGTTCCAATGCCGAGGGGTGTCTAAGAGATTTCTCTGATGTTCAACGATAGTGCAGTTGCAGATTTGGGTTAGCAGAGCATTGAAAGAAGAATCTTAAAGAATTTGTCTTCCTAGCTCGCATAGTTTGAGGGGACCTTAATAGAAATCGGACTGCCTGAGCATGTGTTCCTGCAGGAGATGTAAGTTGTGATCATGTTGCGGATCTATAGGATTGTACCCTTGAGAAAGGTAACAAGGTGGCTTTGAACCATATCTTGTCCCACATATGTAGTTAATTTATGAGTATGAATTTTTCCTAGGCCTAGGAACAAGACGTCAAGTAAGAAAATTCTCTTTATGAGGATGTACCATTTAGGGAAACCTAGTGGAATGGGTTAGGCAGTGGACATAGATTGGGTAACAAATCACAGGTTATCAGACTGCCTGGATTGGAAAAGAATCCTGATTTATGTAGTACCTAGGTAGTAATAAAATATCCCAAATATACCATATAATAAAACGTCCTCCTCACCACCAGAAAAATAATTAAGGAATTCATTTAAGTCCTATATGTGCTGGATTGAGTTCAGGTAAAGTATGATTATATGTAGTTCATACATGTATTTGACAGAAAACATGGAAAGGCTGTTATGTGCAGAATTCCTTTTTCTACCAATGTCTAAAATATATGTATGTGAAAGATAAAGCACTGTTGTTACATTTTCTCAAGCTCCTCTGCCAAAGCATGGGGAAAGATAGTAAGTATTTCAGAATGAAACCCTCGGGCTGAGTATTTCCATTCGAAATAATCAGTCAAAGTTGGGCAAGGGCACAACCGAAGTTAGGAGTCCAGGGTCCAACCTGCTGATAGAGGAAAAATACAGCTCCCTGTCCAGTAGAGGTGTTGTTATTGTTATTTGCCATTTATACAGCGCATTATCACCTACAGGTCTCTTAGCGCATTCAGAGAAGACACAGCTCTTGCATGTGGGGAAGTGTAAAAAGAAAGAGGTTAAATTATATCCCAGACCTCTGAAAAAAGTACTGTTTTCAACTTTTTCCTAAATGGGAGAAGAGCGTGTTCCTTGCGTACATTTTCCGGCAAGTTATTCCAGATGTGGGGAATAGAAGTGGAGAACGCTCTTCCTCCCTTCGAGGATAGGTTAAATCGGGGACATGCCAGAAGGCTGGCATCCAAGGATCGAGCACCCTGTTGGGAGTGTATCTGGCTATGCGATCTTTAATATAACTAGGGGCTTGGCCATAGATGGCCTTGTGTGTGATACAAAGGCCCTTGAACTTCGTTCTCTGTCTTACCGGGAGCCAATGCAGCTGTCTAAGGAGGGAAGTCACATGGGCTCTCCTTGGCACTCGAAAGATTAATCTAGCGGCATCGTTCATAATAACCTATAGCCTAGTTAATAGGTTGCCCGGGAGGCCGATGTATAAGGAGTTACCGTAATCAAGGCGAGACAGTATCAAGGCTGACACTGCCACTCTTAATGTATTGAAGGTGAGCAGAGGGGCAAGTTTACGCAGCTGTCTCAGCATGCCTGTACATGTTCCCACTACTGCTGAGACCTGCTGGATCATGTAGAGTTTGGTATCAATGTTAATGCCAAGGCTTTTTACAGCTGCTGCCGGCTCTGGGTAAGTTCCAAGTTCTTGTGGCCAGAAGAGTTCCTTCCAGGATTGGAATCTGAGGTGACGGCCAATACCTCAGTTTTATCAGGATTGATTTTGAGGGAATTGGCCGTCAACCAATTAACGGTGAATTTTAAAATGTTTTGAAACCTTGTATGAGCAGTCGGGGCATTATATATTTGGATAATGATTTGAGTGTCATTAGCATAATTGTATATTTCACACTCCATATGGTTCAGTGCCGCTATCAAAGGCTGGAGGTAGACATTGAAGAGGAGCGGTGAAAGCACCGAACCCTGCGGGACCCCACACGAAAGTAATCCTGGATCGGATGTGTGGTCCGACAGCTGTATCCTCTGGGAGCAATCTTTGAGAAAAGAAGTTAGCCATGCAAGAGCCGTGCCCTGGATGCCCAGTTCCGAGATCCGTGACATTAATTGGTCTTGATTCACCGTATCAAATGCCGTGGATAGGTCTTAAAGGACCAGGGCACAGGGCTTTTTCTTATCAGCCCTTAGTCTGAGTTCGTCTAAGACAGACAACATTACCAGTTCCATGCTATGATGTGCCCTGAACCCAGCCTGATTAAATTGTAACAGGTGGTTGTCTTCTATATGTTTAGATAGGGATATTAGCACGTGCTGTTCCAGCACTTTTGCCAAGAAAGGAAGCTGGGAGATCGGCCTAAACATTTTTAGGTTTTTTGTGTTGACCCCAGATTTTTTCAGAAGTGGAATAACACGTGCTTCCTTAAAATTAGAGGGAACCAGACCTATTGAGAGGGATTGGCTGAGGAGTGCAAGGGCCTCGTCTCTAATCCCTGGTAAGGCTGCCTTGAAGATCCTGGACGTGCAGAGTCCGTGGGTGACCCTGACTTCACTCGCCCTATTAGATGTAGCAGGGACTCATGCGTAAGTGGGGGGAAGCTAATGAATGGTTTGTGAAAGATAGGGGGTAGTGGTGTTGGGGCCAAAGTGCATGGGAACTTAGGGATATAATGGATTTCCGTTAGTAAATCCTTCACTTTTGTTGCAAAAAAAGACTGAAAACTATTACAGTCTTCTGAGCAGAAGGAATGCTTCTGTTCCCTAACTTGTCTCAGCTCTTTCTAGATGTGTGCCAGGGAAGTAGATGCTTTGGGCAGGGATATGTTTGTGACCCACAAGAATGTTGGATGGTGCAGCTAGTACAATCTCCTACAGAGAAGCTGCACCTTTGTTAGAGTAATTAGCAGGTGTGAATGGGCACAAGTGGCTCAATTGCTGCTGTATGGCTGCCACACGCAGAAAATGAGAGGTGCTTCTGGGTGTGTGGAGCAGGTCTACATGGGGTGTACCGAGTGAGCAGAACTTAGACTCGGAAGCTGAAGTCACAAAATAGTACCAGCTTATTTACTCTATGTCTGAGACTCAGCAGTGCATTAGTATTCTGACCACACTCACCTGCAGTGCCATGATGATTCTCCTACATATTAGCAAACAGCATTCACTCATTTTCACACGCTACCCAATGGGCCCTATGCAAATAAAATGTTTTCAGCATAACCGTGTAACCCTTAAAAGTGTCGGTCACATAAGGTACTGCTGCAGAACCTGATGAAAAATTACTCCAAATGGATACGAATAGTGAAATACTCATAGAAAGTACAATTTATTTGGGGTCTACTCTTGTTGATTATTAGGTGGGTGGTTGCCAGCACCAAGATCCTCCTCCAAGGATTGCATGTGTCAGGAATCAGCAGGGGACGGGGTGATTGAGATCTCCAGTGGGAGGCTCACAGAGATATTCTCAATTAAGTCTACGGTGGACCGGCCATTTGATGCTGGGGTACTGGTACATACAGAGTCACTAGTGCGTATCTGCTGTCTTATCACTTTCCTCCAGTTTGGCTTTGGTACATCATGGCCCTCCATCTTGAAGCCAGCAAGTGATCACAGTATTCTAACATCTTAGGAAGTTTCTTATGCCAAAGGCTGTTACTAAAGTCCTATATGCTCTCTCCTTGCATATAGAAGCAGCCCCGGAGCGTATTGCGTATTAATATCCCTGTAATACCTGATGTGAGACAGGAGCGAGTGGTGCTGCAGACGTCCTTTTCAAATTAATTGTTATTCTCTTTCTCTCTATCTCTCTCTTTCGCTCTCTCTACCTCTCTATCTCCATCCCATTTCCCTTTCCCTCCAATATTTAGTTCTGCCTGCAACTTTCTATTTGTTTCGGGCAGTCTTACATTCAGTGGAGTAAAACGGATTGTCACCCAAACCTGCCTGAAATCGCTAAATAACCCAACAGCATCTTAGAAGAATATTACAGATATGGTCTCATTGTAAGGTCAACCAGTACCTTTCGAATGGACGACCCTCGACAAATTGCAACATATCTCACCCCCCAGTGTATGACCATGGTGGTGGAACAGACTGGCTTGCCAGTTAACCTACCAGCTTCATCCTGCCTTGGACCTTGAGACTAAGCAACTAAAGGTCGTCATGTCCTGTGGGTTCTCTAAGGTTCTCAGGCTTCAAAAGAGAGTGAACCCAGAGCCAGAGGACGGGGCCAAGGACTGAGGGCAGACACAGATTATTTTTCACGGGTGACGTTTCCCAAGGATTGTTGAATACATTAGTGCTTTAGGTCGGAAGGGATGTCAGGTTAGATGGAACTTCGGGGAGGAATAGACATGAGGGATAGGGATAAAAGGAATCCTCTTGGTCATAGAGTTGTAGGGAAGGTTCTACTGAGGATGAGACCCCCCACCCACCCTCTTGTGTGAAAGAGATTATGAGAGTGAAACTACCTTATGTATGGATAATGGATTCTAGAACTTCATACAATAAACAGTAAATGTGAGGTCCATTATTCAAAACCGAAAGAGGCGCAAATATTCTATCCCATTAATTGTCATCGACAAGTAGTTTTGCTGTGTGCAATTGAACTTGCCGAACATGAGAATCTTCTGTGTCAGACTATGCCTTTTCAGGACAAATATCGAAAATACACAATCACTTGTAATAAACTAATGTGAAACATGTGCATAATATTGTCTGATTAAAATTAGGCTAAATATGTCTTTCTAATGTTTTACATAGGTAAGAAGCACATGCAAAACAGAGTAAAATCATATTGATTGTAAAACTGTGCTCACCTTAAACCATTTATAATAATGAATATATATGATTCAAAATACTAGCTTGATGCTGGTTGGTTGCTGGAACGTTTTGTCTACAAGGCAGTGTCAGGGTAAAAACCCAGCTGTTCAAGATGTTGGGATGAAATGATAATTTCAAAGTGCAGCGCATGCCATCTGTGCAGAGTAGGAAGGCAGACACCATATAACTAATCAAGTTTATACTATAATTAACCCACGTTCATAATGAGAACACAGTACATTTGCGCAGGGCGAATAAAAGAAGGGGCCAAAATCAATGATTTCAACAGAGACAGGAGAAACAGCAAACACGTGAAGCAAAGTGGTAGAGAATAGGAGGAAAAGCTCAAGGCAGACAAAGATTTACTGAGCCACCCTTCCATCTCTGGAAAATTATTCGTGGCTCACTGGGGATCACAAACTATTCATAGGAAAAAGCTTTGTGAATAGGGAACATGATTTTTTTTCTTCAAAAAACGGATTCCTGCAGTGTGTAAAGGTAAGGGGTATTCCTGCTATTTAATGATCAGTTAGAGAGAGATAGAATTTATGTTCTTGTCTCTGAAATCCCACTTGAAGAAAACTTTTTTTCTTTACATCGAAGAAGGTGAACAAATTAAAAAATGACAGTGGCTCCGCACTACATTTCGATTTCAGAGAGACCTGTGGCTCTGTGTTAGAACAGGTCTGGCTAAGGATGAGTGGCAAAGGGCCCAGCCCAATGGGCCTCCAGTGACCCATGGGTGAGTACTCTTATCCTGGAGCAGCAGAAAGCCACCTCTCATGTCACCTCTTCGTTAGCAGCCGTGAGGGTGAGCCTAAACCACGAGGGTTATCTCCAAATAAGCCACACATCCTTAACTAACAAAGCCATAGAGAGAACCAGGACACCGACAACTCCTCCTATGCGCTGACTGTGCTCTAGCAGCACTGACATACCACTGCACAAAAGAGCCCCCAGTGCCGACAACTCTTATACACTGATTGCGCCCGCATTGACAGCCCCCTTTGGTGACAGCTCTTCTTGTGCTGACAGACATTCGTCACGTACCACCCCTTTTCAATGACGGACACCTTGCCTCAGGCAATATGCGCTCGTGCAGACAGCCTATCATGTTATTTTATATTATTTTATGTGGATTTGTGTAACGCACTGTCACTCAGGAGGTTATCCCAATGATGAGTAGGCGTGAGTCCAGTCTCGCCAAGGGCAGAACAAACAGCCAAGCCTTCAGCTTCTTGCGGAACTCATGGACTGAGGAGGAGCCTCTGATAAATAACCGCAGGTTGTTCCACTCTTTGGGAGCGATGTTGAAGAAGGACCGACCACCCATTTTGCATTTGCGTGGAATGTATACAAGTTGGAGTCCAGCTGAGCGAAGGTGTCTGGATGGTTTGCGAAAGAAGACATGGTTATTGAGGTATGCTGGGCCAGTGTTGTGTAGTTATTCTAAAGTGGGAGTGAAGAGTTTGAACAGTGCTCGTTTGTGTATGGGGAGCCAGTGGAGATCCTTGATGTGTGGTGTGATGTTTGAGAGGTGTACGAGGTTGAGTGTCATTCTGACTGCTGAATTCTAAATGGTTTGCTGCAGTCTGGTGAGTTGTTTATTGATTCTGGTGTAGACGGGAGCCCCGTAGTCCAGCATGCTTGTGAGGAGAGTGTGTGTGATGGTTTTTCAGGTGGTGGTTGGTAGCCAATTGAAGATTTTCTACAGTATCTTCAGGGTGTGGTGCAAGAAAGCTGTGCCTACGCTGACTTGGGTGGTCAAGCCGACTTTGATGTTGATGATGATCCTAAGGTTCTTAACATAAGTGGAGGGAGTGGGTATAGGTCTTTGTTTAGCCAGCCACTGGGTGGAGTCCCACTGTGAGGTGTTTTTCCAGAAGATCACAGCTTCAACATTGTTTAGTATGAGAAAGTTGATCTGCATCCTGTCAGTGGCTTCTGTCATGCAGGCAGTTAACGTGTTCAGGGTGTTGGGAGTATTGTCCGAGAGGCGGGAATAAGTTGTGTTGTTAGCCCAGGAAAGGATGTTGATGTTGTGGGCATGCTTGAGGCTTGCAAGTGGGATCATATATGTGTTGAAGAGGGCTGGGCTATGGTATGATCCTTGTGGTACTCCACAACTGAGGTTGTAAGAGTTCAAGGAGTAGAAGGCCAGGCTGACTGAGTCCTGCTCATCAGGAAAGAGCAGATCCAGAAGAAAGTAGGTCCTTGGATTCCAATGTTGTGCAGGCATCAGATGAGGATGGGATCTGAAACCACGTCAAAGGATGCAGAAAGGCCCAAGAGGATGAGGGCCTCTGTGTATCCTGTCTACAATCATACGGATGTCATCTGTTGTGCTGATATGAAGGTTATCTTGCTGCAGAAGAATTGAGAGATTTTTGTGCAGAGTTCCAGTGAGGAGGTGATTGTGTTAGAAACGGCTTCTGGTGAGCTAAATCTTTCACAATTTTGAAGATCTCCTCGCTTTTGTTGGTTCTGACATTGATGCGTTTTGCTAGAGTGGTGCTTTTATTGGACTGGATCTGTTGGTGGTAGAGTCTCAGGGCAGTTGTGAAGGTGTTTCTGTCTGTGTTGTCTTGGCTCAATCTCCACCTGCACTCCAGTTGTTTGCAGTGGTGCTTCATCATCATGTGTTCCTCCATGTACCAACTGTCTTGGGGTCTGGATCTTGTGGATTGAGGGGGCCAGGTGGTGATGATCCAGTAGTTGAATTTGTTAATGGTTCCAGGAAGGTTGCTGCTGTGTTCAGCTGGTGTACACTGAGTGCTGTAGTTCAGACTTTCTCCAGGAAGTGGTCAAGTTTCAGTGGGATAGTCTGGTGGTGGTAAGTCTTTGGTAGTGCAGGAGGGGGATGTTGAACTTGATGAGTGTGTGGTCCGTCCTGGTGCACAGTGCGGGTTTGTCAACTGTCAAAGGAGGTGAACATTGTATCCAGGAGGTGTTTGATAGCGCGTGTAGGTCTTTTCTCTTGTTAAGTGAGGCTCAGGTTTCCAAGGTCGTTGATTAGTGCTTTTGAGTTCTGTTTGGTGTTGCCTACCAAGTGGGACTTTATTTCCCCACAGAGGATGAATGCACTTGCATTGAGGATGAGGGGTGTGATGAGGTCCACAATGTTGTTAGTGAAGCAGGTCCGTGGTCATGGTCTGTAGATGAGGGTGCTGCTTAGTATGAAGTTGGCTTTAATATGAAGTTTGAATGATAGGTGTTCCATGTCATTGGGGGATGTGTCCACAGATATGTGGCACCTGATGGTGCCCTTGTAGATGATGGTGATTCCATTTACGGGCATGTGTTGTCAATCTTGCTTGCTGATCTTGTAGTCCGGAGGGATGACTTTGGTGATGTTGTGCTTCAAGAATCAGCCTGGTCTCCAGTAGGAAAAGTCAGTCCAGTGTGTAGCCAAGCAGCAGGTCCCAGATTTCTGAGTGATTGGATGTTAAGGAGAATGCATGACAGTGTGGATTGTTGTGCAGTTGCTGACTGGTCAGTGTGAGCATGAGAGAGATGGGTGTTGGGTGCTACCGGTGTGGGAAAGGTGAGCGGTAGGTGTGAGAGAGTGCTTGCAAATTTGCAGGAGACTCAGGAGAACGCTTCCTCTGTATTGTGTGGGGCGGTGTGGCTTGAAAGGCAAAGGGTTGTGATGGGGAGTTATGGGTGGGCTAATGTTCCTGGCGATGTGTGCAGGCCGCAGACAGGTGGAGAAAGGCTTACCTTTGGCGTGCCTTTGGCGCATTCGCCCAGCTGCCACCAATAAGTAAGTCCTAAAATGGGGGAGGGGAGCACAGGACAATGAGTGAGGCTGGATGGGGTGCAGGAAGTGGGAGCATGGGAAGAATGCTGGAAGACATGAATGCGCAGAGAGGCAAAGCAGAAGAAAGGCAGGGAAAAGAGAAGAGCAACAGAATGGAATCAAGAACTGCAAATATGAGCAGAGAAAGCGAAAAGTGGCAGATAGAAAGCACTGAAAGTAGATCGAGCTGAACAAGAGTGAAAGAGGAATACAGAAAATGAGCGAGAGTGGCACAGTCGTGCCGAGGCGAGACTGATTAGTAGGACCTACAGTCGGTATGAAGGAATAAATAATACACTACGTTTGGTGAAGGTATTTTTAATTTACCTTCCCTGTGTTTTATAGTTCCCAATGACTCTATCATACATGCATTATCGACTCATAACCAATAACACCTTATCAATGAAGTGTAACACTTCACATATAATCACATTCTGTACAAGGACATATATTCTACAAAAAACACAAAGTAACCCTAAATAATAATGCAATTTCAGGTTGTGGCTTCCATTCACATCTGGACAGACCACTAGGAGGTAGTGATAAACACAAACTTCTAAGTCAGGACCACTACTTCTGTAATTTACAGTGTGACACTCTATAATTTGAAAGTGCACTATATCTACATTGACTCCTCCACAAATATGTCGTCGACGTGACCATGTTTCAGCCTATCTTCCTCTTAGGCCTCCTCAGGACAGGGTTAACACATTAATTAATTATCCATATACGGACAGCTGATTCCATAAACCTCTATGTCCAAGGGTATAGTCCTATGCGCAGCAATGAAGAATCCGCAACTTGCTGTCTCCTTTGTGAGGATTAATCCAAGGAAAAAGCCTCCTCTTCTGAGGCGTTCCTTACCTCAAATTTACTTCTGCTGATGCCCGTTATTACTCCTGGTACACATGTTGCTTAACAGCTAACTGCAAAACCTCCGACTGGCTCTGCGTCCAAAGGGGAGGCGAGACTGATTAGCAAGAAAGTGGCAATACTCCGAGGACTTTCACAATCAGCTGCTTCCTGGGCTAATAGCTTTTCTCTGCTCTAAAATTCCTCCCACCCCCTAGATTAAAAGCTCCTTATATTCCTTTCCGGAATAGAAAGATTGGTGATTGGTGAGCAGGTTTATGGATAGATGAGTATGAGTGAGTAGGTGGGTGGACAGGAAGAAAAGGAGATCAATACAAAGGCGTGGATAGATCGTAAGTACATCCATCCATGCACTCACAAACACTTTTTGCCCATTAATCCATCTACTCATTCACTCATGCACTCACCTTTTCTTCCATGCAGTCATCCATCAATGCATTACCCCACTCCTCCATTCATGCATGCACTCTTACTGATATTTTCATGCATTCACTCATTCGTCCAACCAGTAACTCATTTTCACATTTACCCACTCTCTCACCCAACCATCCACACAGACTCACGGATCAATGCAGAAGCACTTTCACTCATACCAAAAGGCCACATTTAGATTTGTTAGTTCTCGTTTTAATGGTTGTGTGGTGCACTCACTCCATGCACCCATACCATGGTTGGGACCACCCTACGTGGAATCACAGGGACACTATACCTTTTCTGGTTCCTTCCCCAAACATACCTAGATTACTCATCCCTGACCGCGCCCTACGTCTCTACCAAGCAGAAGGTGTCTAATCTGTCACTAGAGTGTTAAACCAGGTGATGAATTAAGCATTATGAGATCTCTAAACAAAGATACTGTACTGCTATTATTATTTATTTGCTCTCCAAAGACCTCAAACACACCAAGAATAAAGGCACACCCACTGCCTAAACACACGATTTTGATGCCCCTCATCCATTCATTACTGATCAGTTGTAAACTTGCTTAATGCACCGTTCCATCCAAATTTGTCAGTTGTGGTTCATGGTTCTTACCCTATGTTTTCTCCACACAACATTTATTGCAACATATTGTACGTCTATATCCTTTCTATAATAATCAGAAATTTGGTTTGTTTTTGCTTTAAATTTTCAATAAAAATAGACTAAAATAAAAAAATAGAATAGAGACACACCGATACAAGATTAAGAAAAGATCTTATGCAGGTAGCACACAGGCGTCTTAGTTTTACAGAGTTAATGTATTTATTAAATCTTGAAATGCAACCCTGCATTAAGTGGATAACGTAAAATGATGTGTCCCCCCTCCCCAGGAGAATGTAAAGATCGCACCTACTCCAGATATTCATTGACCTTGGGTGGAATGGGGTCCCCTGTATGGCTGGGTGGCCCCTACGCCGCTGGGGGTTGCAGGGATCTGCATCACACTCCGCATCTATGGGGCATCCCCTTTATTTAATCCAGAAAATCATTACGTTTGTGTTGAGAATCACCGCAAAATACTGTTACGTGCTGGTAAAAGGTTTTTTTAACCCAAAAATAAAACGTAGCAATAATATTTTATTCAGGTCAGAAAGGTATTCCGCCAGCTTGGAAGATTCATACCCATTTTTCACGCTGTCCTTCATAGTTGGCAAGCACCTACGCACTTGGAATCAAAAGCTCCTTGCTATTTCCTGAGACGTGGGATTGTCCGGGCACAAGCCATGAATACCTTGTTTCCGTGTGGGGTAACACAAGCCTCCGCAGCCCCCACGGTGCAAGTGGTCCTCCAAGCTCTCCCCCCCCCCCCCCCCCCACCCCCTTCCCCCTCTTCCTCCCTTCAGCACAATAATCTGTCTGGAGAGTTCCTGATTGAGCCCGGAGGGGGCCCGACAACGTACCTTGCAAGGGGGCCCCCTCAAGTCTCGTTACGTGAGCGCTGCTACGCACATGTGTCACTATCTAGCACAGTGCAAGACAAATGGTTTTAGACAAGAGATATCGCCTCCTTTTGAGGAACAGAAAAGCATCCTTCGGTCGTTACAGGCCGCCTCCTTGGTTCTGAAAATATGCTCGGCCGCTGGCCCCCTCACAAAGGCCTGAGCCAACCCAAGGTGGCCACAACCCATCAGCATTTGAAGATGCGTCATGCTCCTCCCTGTTTACAGTTTTCTTCCCGGCTGTGATTAGTCAGGGGACATTAGACAGTTCAACTCTGCTACTCAGAGCAGTGTTCTGCATTGTTATCAGCACTCAAAATAACTCACCTTCCTGGTACGTCATCAAGTTACCCTCCCGGGAGCTGCGAGCGCCAGTGCAAGAGAGATATGGCCTAGGTCATACAGAGATATTGCTGCTGTACCTTGGCAGTTGTGTAATATTGTTGCAAACATGCTTCACTACCATGGGAATAGAAGTAACTACAATCTGTAAGGTTGTGAGGTGTGACTAAGTGGTTTAAGAATGCGTGCAATGCTGTTTACCCATGCCTGTTTGCAGAAGTGAGCTTCAAAAGCATGGGACGTTCTGTGACTTGCACAATAGCTGCAGTTAGGTTTGAGTGTGGTCTTTGCACTATTCACATTACCTCATGGCAGTATGATCAGATCTTCAGTGTGGTGTCAAAGGTACCTCATATCCCTACTCTACACTGCAGGAATTATGCATCTGCTTGCCCCTTGCTCTGTCTTCCAATCACACAAGAGCCTCACCTTCAAGGCCCTGTACCAGCAGCCTTCCACCGCCATTCTTGAAGACCTTATTTACAGTAGAGTACGCGTACCCATTCTTTGTATTGTGCTGCATAGAGCCTCAGCTTCTTTATGCCAAGCATTCATCACTGACGCCGGGAACTACTGCTGTGTTATGGGGACTCACTGTTAGGGTGACCAAGTGGCACGAGTGCAAATTCAGGACAGTGAGTGTAAAAATTCAGGACAAAGGGTCAAAATTCAGGACAAAATTGAGGACTAAAGGTACATTTTACAGACCCATCAGAGGAGGTCGCGCAATATTACTTAAGTAAACAGACAACCAACACAAGCAAAAGTCACAATTCATTTATATTAGGTTGAGAGAACCCTGCACTGCATCTGTTGTGTGCCGGAGTGAAATTTAAATACCTGCGTTTGCATATTGGAGGCACCTGGGTAACATTAGCCAAAATGAAACCTCCACCCCCCAGAGCTTGTCCCCTGGTGAGGTGACAGGAGCCCATAAACAAAAACAGTTTGCCATGCCCTGGGCTCCACAGGAGCACTGGCCGCTGGTAACATTTGAAAGTGGTGGGCGTAAAGGTTTGTGTTGAGTGCCCAGTGGTGAGCACAGCGAGCAAGCCTGAAACTCATTAGGAGGGGTGGTGGGGCGGGAGGGGCTGGGGAGTTCTTCCCTGAGAAAATTCTGAAAAAAGAGTGGACAAATGGTGCCTTTCCAAGAATATTTGAGAAAGCAACAAGGTTAATAAAGTAATCGTGAAAGTGTAGTTATTACATCAATAAAGAGATTTCATATGATAATGACGTGGGGAACTGCTTATTCAGTATAACCACATCGCTCTTAATCTGTCTGACATGGCTGCCCATCTCTCTCTGCCCTGGCTCCTCTCGAGCCCCAGCCTTTATCTTCCGACCTGCCAGGCCCTACTGTTTTTGTGCTCTCCCTTATCGCCACCTAGTTTCCAGACAGTCAACCCCTTGAGCTGTCTGTGTTCCCTCGGTTCTAGGCCAGCACATTGTTTGTGTGCTAGACATTTCCTGTGCTATCGTTTGACTCCTTTACACTCTCTGTCTCTGCACCATCATCCTCCTGTGGTATCCTTCGACTCCGGCGCTTTAGTCCTGCAATCCCTCCTCCATATGCTCTCTCCTTCACTGCACCCCAGCCTTCTGCATTCTCAAATCGCAGATCCAGAACCTTACGGTTAAGTGAATTCTCCAGATCAGTGTAAAATACTCTGTTCACAACAAATGCACACTAACTCGTGTACATGGTAAGAACTATCCAGAGAACTATCAACCCGACAAACCTACAAAACTATTCCTACAGTGACATAATTGATCTACATTATCCTTAAAATTCTCTGTTCACAACTCCCTTACTCCACACACGCATTCAATGTTGTGGTTCGCAGGCTTTGCAATCGCAAAAATGCCTCATACGTGAGGCTTTTACACACCTTTTGCTAGTGGGATACGCTAGATCCATTGTGGGATAGACTACCTTAAATCATTCCTTATGTTAGTCTGTCTTCTTTATGTAGCCACACTAAGGAAGGCAACAGATAGGCAGGCAACAACAACATCAAAATATAATGAAAAGTAAAATGAGTAAAAGCAACATAACTAAGGAAACGGGGCAGTGAGTACTCTAGCTTCCCATTACGCATGCCAACTTAAGCATTCTACAGTGTTACTTCTATTCGGTAAGATAGCTGAGCACATGCTGCAGTGATTTACATAATAACCGGCAAGTAATACTTCAGACACTTTACTGGAGCCTTTCAGCGTTTCACCCTTTCATGGATCATAAAATGACTATCAGTGGGGTAATATAAGCTATATTGCAGAAAGTTCATGACACAATTCCAAATGTGGTGCAAGCTACATAACACCAGGGCACAATTCGGGGGTACACGGCTTCCACCCACTATTTTCACAGGGTGGACTCCGTCCCTCCTGGCAAGAAGTTGGGCCTTACAGAAATATGCAGAACTTGTCCCGGGGTAATTTTCAGACACCGGGACATGTTCAGCAGCGCCTGTACGTTGTCTGCTTTCATTCTGAGCAACAACATGCAGGGAGTGAGGGAGCTTTTTTCCACCTCCAGCTGGGCCGAAGTTAAGGGGCCATCAGGCCTCCTTTTGTCTGAATATCCTGACTGGAGGCGGCCTGGAACCTCACACTTAAAGGTAAATGCCACGGAGGGGAAAGAAAGGCACACAGCTAGTTATCTCTTCTCAAGTACATAAGAGAGGCAGCGTTTGCCTTTGTTCAGTCCCTGTATATAACAGCTGTATGCACTGTAAGAATGTCAGGTGTGTTGGTCTGTCCCAGTATTTGCACAAACAATTTCAACAGCACTATTTTATTTCTTTTATAGCGCTACGCAACACAATGCAGGTTGTCAGAGCTCTTTACTTAACATACACATTATACATTGACAATAAATCATGTACATGTGTAAATCAATGTACAAGCTGAGTTACATGAGACCGGGTTACAAGATGTAGGAGTCACATGTCCTTCATAGCTCACTGTGCTATATTACAAGGATAGCAATTTATGAACTGCAGGTAACAAGATCTCTGTTTTAAAAGTAGCAACCCAATTTACTATCTCCATAAAATAAAAATCTGTCTCCTGCAAAGCACATCACGTATCATACAGATGACACATTAACCCGCTATGGTACTTTGATTCAAATCTGGGATTTCACAAAACAAATTTCTCTCCAACAAATGCATTCACCTCCAGAGTGCTATTACTTTTCCCTGAGATTTACTGGGCACCTTTTCAGCCCATGCCTTAACCCATAACATATTTTAAAATGCAGACTTTGCAACCAATTAAGCAGAACAGATCTACTGTCATGCTTCTCACTGTTTCCAATTTCTTTGTGATAGTGTTTAAAATAATAAACATATTAGCTGAGTCTCAGATTTTTCTTTGGGTCGCGACACTTTTTTGGCACAACCCGAACACCAAATCTCATTTGTTAAATTTAATAATGTGCTGAAATGTACTCATTATATGCCTGATAAACATGTATGAGGTCTTAATATCTGATGTCACATCCAGTGAGGTCACTTCCTGTTATGTTGTCACGTGCAATGTCACGCATCGTGACATCATGTGTTTTAATGGCACACGTCATGATTTCACTTGGATACTGCCTAACCTGGTTAGTCCCCCCACTTCTGTTTTTTAGGACTTGTGCCCTGTATAACACCTTATCAGAAATCCAGTTAACCAAAGCAAATTTTGTTGAACCTGCTCGTTTAATGCTACCATTTTCAAATGTCACCAGCTGCCCCTGACATTGTCTTGGCTATTAGAGATGTCCCAGACTAAGATGATGGTACCATGCATTGTATGGAAAGCACTGCATTGTCTGACGCCTAATTACCTTTCTAAATATTTTATTCCAACAATACCTCAGAGATGGTTACATCTGCAGCAGATTCAAAACTTGCTATCCATAAGTGGCACTTTTATAAGAGGGTAGTGAGATGGCAAGCACTTGCGGGTAGCTGGGGTCATGTTATTGATCCAGTTGTTGGTATCACTTTGTTCTGTCTCAGGTTTTTTTGGTTTTCAGCATGAGCTTTAAAGATGATTACCTGAGCCACTAATATTTTTTCTACTTTTTTAGAGTTTATTTATTCTTTTTCGCAATGTGTTACTCCATGGAGTCTTATAAAGCGCACTTACTTCAGAGACTGACCTCATGAATTCTTGACATGCAATATTAAACAGGTGCAGTGTATTACAAGAATTAAGTAAGGTGAAATGCTTGCTCAAAGAGCTGGGTTTTGAACCTTCCTTTCAACACAGTCAGAACTCCAAGATCCCTAATAAGCAGCAGAAAGGCATTCCATTCCAGGCCACAGAAAGTAAAAATGTATGTCCACTCTGACTAGTTGGTGTGAATCTTGACACACAGAGCAACAAGTGTTTCATGGTCTGCAGTGCTTTCTGAGGTTTATACATTTTAAATGTGGAAAAAAGGAAACAATTGAGCCCAGATGGGAATGTGTACCATGCATAAGGATTTAATTGTGTGTGTTCCTTTAATGATAGCTGTTGCTTACTGGAATACATTATGTAAGTCACTGCCTTTTGGAGTTGTTGCAACTTATCAAGCAAATAGGTGCATACATTAGTTAAGAATTAAGGAGAGTTTATAAGGACTGTCCTCCCTCCTAGTTTCGAATCTGTGCAAAAGTCAATGTGTGTGGCCTCAGGAGTCCTGTTTCTGCAGCCCAAAACTGTTCCCTAAGCAGTAGTGCCCAACAACACAGCGGATTTGAAAGCAGGACGTTTAATAACAAACAGGAAATTCCCGTATCAGCCTGAAAGAGCATATGTACGCTTTTGTGGCAAAATCCAAGGGAACACTTTCAGTTTTTATTCATACCTCTGCTCTGCCGTCGTCCACTGAGCAGTCGTTCCAATACACTCCTCAAGGACTAACTATACTGGGCGCGTAGGAGGCACAGCATAAACAGGAGTATATAAAGCTTTACTTGCCCCTGAATAACAGAAGCCAATAATGGACCCCCTTAAAATGAAAGTGGTATCGCAGTGGCAGTTGGTAACACTCGCTGAGCAATGCTGCTGCAAACAAGATAGATCCGTGGGAAGAGCAGTGGGTGCAAGAGGAGGCCCAGCAAATGCTGTCACTGGCCCATTATCATTCTGTATCTGATAATAAGGCCGACATACAGAATGATAATGGGCCTGATAGCAGCCTGTGACAGGTCGAGGAGGGGCTGCTGCAGGTCACTGATCACAGCAGGGGCACGAGCTGGCCCCTGCTCTGACTGTTATAGGACTCTCAGACTGCTTGCAGGGGGCAGCTGAAATTACGGACAAAAGGCGTTCGTGAAAGAATTCTTCACGGACAACTGACAAGAGGCCCAAATTACGAGCAGTCCGTGAAATTTGTCACCCTACTCACTGTCCTAGCTGCCACTGCCCCTAGGAGGGGGGGGGGGGCCCATGTTCAATCCTGCGCCACGCGCTCTTAAGCGCCCGTCATCTCTTTCAGTGCCGGACACCAGGAACTACTGTCGTGTTGTGGGGACTCACTCTCCCAGCTGCCGGTGCCCCAAGGAGAAGGGGCCAATGCTCAACCCTGCACAGCGCGTTCTTAAGCACCCGTCATCTACCGTTGCATGGGATGCGAGAAGGTCATGCTTGGGCCGTGCCATTGCCAATGGCGGGCCCGTCCTGCACCTGTCAGTGGCAGGAGGAGGTGGGGCAACCCCCCCCCCCCCCCGGATGTGGAACCAAGCATCTGGTGTTGTTCCGGTCTCAGCTTCGCTGTGCCTTACACCAAAGGTACATTTACTTTCCTGCCCTGATACCATCTCTCAGATTCTTTGTCTTTGGATATAACTGCTGATACATGCCCTCTGCCAGACAGGATATCTATTCAGTGTGGCCAACTATACACTGTATGCCACCTGAGTCTAGTTCGTGTCAGTCACTAATACTAAGTTTTAAATGGAAGTCAAGGGCACAATGGGTGCAGGTAGATGCAATAGTCCTGGCATTGAAGGCATTAAAGGAAAATTGTGAAAACAGGGTGATTTTGACTAAAACTAATACTGTTATAAAAACACTTCACTACTTTTGAATATTCATCAGAACAACCGTCAGAGAGACTTTGGCTCTGGCCACAATTTTACCTTGATTACAGCATTTGATTAGGCAGGCCTTCTGTGGTGCTCCCGAAAAAAAGTGCAGTGCTTGTTGCACTCCAATTGACTCCTGAGTAGTGTTTGCACACCTTACATGGCTACCCCTTTAAAACACAATACCGTTGCAGTGTGCTAGAAGAAGACCCCTCCACAATGATGTAATAGTGCTGCCTAAGAATATTGCTCTTTGAGCCAGCAGCAGTAGAACCGGTAGATGTGTTGGTGAATCAAAATTTGCCTAGCTTTTGTAACAGTAAGTTTCAATTCTATTAAGGACACGGAGGCGAGGATTATGCTTTTCTTTCTTCGCATTTATTATAATATTGAAAACACAGCAGCCTTAGAAAAGCTCATAATGTAGAAAAAATGCTTAAATTACAACAGTGAAGCATTTTAATCACATAACCCAAGAAAAAATGTCTCTGGGACAACAACTCCCATCTTGCTAACATAACAGTCTGAACGGAGTCCTTCTTCTATGTCAACAGTCCATAGATAGGGAGTCCCTTCTCCATGTTCTTCCTCTTTCTTCGCGCGAATTACGCATTCAGTTCATTGGACTGGCTTGGAACCGTCATTTCCTAACAGAAAAAATAGAACAGCGTAAGGGTTGTAACGGAAAGTACAGAAGCTTACAACCAAATTAAACAATCACAGAACCAATATTCAACCATGAGGAAAAAACCCTTAAAACCTGGTTACTTACTGCCATACGGGCGGGGTGTTGCTCGACGATATTCTGGGTGGGATAATCCTCGCCTCCGTGTCCTTAATAGAATTGAAACTTACCGTTACAAAAGCTAGGCAAATTTCGATTCTATGGCAGGACCGGAGGCTCAGATTATGCTAGTTTAAAGCTTACTCACCACCAAATTTGCAATATCCACCACCGGCTTAAAGTAAAACCTCTTAAAGGTGGAATCGGAGGACCAGTCCGCGGCCCGCATCAAATCCTCTAAACGAGCTCCCACAGAGAAAGCCTTAGAGGCCATGGCCCCCCTGGCAGAGTGAGCTCCGAAACATTTGGTATCAATACCTGCCTCTTGCATGACCCAACGCACCCACCTGGCTATGGTGGGGGAAGAGACCGCATGGTGTGGTTTTCGCAAGGCAATTAACAATTGTCTCTTACCCGGAGGGCGAATGTCCCAAGTCATATCTTCATAAGCTTTCAGACACTGAACAACACATAGCTTCGGAACATCCACGAAAGCCGGATACGAGATGGTTCTAGAAGCCGACTTTGTGCGGCGACCAATCGTGAAGGTGACACCATCCGGCAAAAACACGCGTGCCGAGACATCCAGAGCACGCACATCCGACACTCTCCGGCAGGACACCAAGCATAGAAGCATAGCCAGTTTCGCCGAGAGTTCTTTGACCGATAGGTACCTGTTAGGTTGCCAAGACAGGAAAAGGTTCAAAACCACATTGACGTCCCAAAGGACAGAGTACCGGGGCTCCGGCGGCAATGCCAACCGGACGCCCCGCAAAAGTCGGCACACAAAGGGATGTACTCCGATCGGAGAACCGTCAACTGGATGGTGTGCCGCCGAAATAGCCGAACGCACAGCGTTAATCGTGCGGTAGGCAAACCCATCCACGGCCAATTCCCCCAAATAATTCAACACGGGAATGACTCCCGCGACCAAGGGATCCAAATTTCGTCGAAGACACCAACGAACCCACTTAGACCAAGCGGATTTGTAGCGCTTCGACGTACTGACAGCCCAGGCCTTGGATAACAGACCTTCAGCTGATCTCGAAAGGCCCGGGAGCGACCAACGTCTCCTGAAAGCCTCCATGCCATGAGGCGGAGAGAGCCCTGAACGATGAGAGGATGCGGATCCCGATCCGGATTGAGGAGCAGGTGAGGAAACCGGGGGAGTAGGATTGGAGAATCCCAGGAAAGTTCCAGAAGAACTGGAAACCAGACTTGGTACCTCCAGAGCGGCGTCACCAACACCAGCTCCACTTCATGCCGGCGAACCTGAGCCGCCGTCCGCATCACCATCGAAAAAGGTGGAAACGCAAAGGGCTTCTCCTTGCTTCAGTCCTGGAGAAACGCGTCCATGGCCTCTGCCAGCGGATCCGGCCTCCAACTGAAGAACCTCGGAAGTTGATGGTCCAAGCGGGACGCAAACAGATCCACTGAGAAAGGACCCCACAGCCCGTTGAGCCAGCGAAAGACCTGGACATCCAACATCCACAGACTGGAGTCCCGGAGATACCTGGAGTGCCAGTCCGCAACCTGGTTGGCCTGACCCGGCAGATACTCCGCCGTCACCGATACGTGATGGTCTAGACAGTAATCCCAGAACTGTTTTGCCAAATTCGCCAGTGCACGGGACCTCGAGCCCCCTAGGTGGTTCACATACCGCACTGCCGACACATTGTCCATTTTCAGTAGGACACACGACTTCACCGAGTCCCTGGTCCAGCAGCGTACTGCGAAGGAACCCGCCAGAAGTTCCAGGCAGTTGATATGCAACTTCTGTTCTTCCAAGGACCAAGTGCCGCCTGTGGAAAAATCTCCACAGCGCGCTCCCCAACCGACTCTGCTGGCATCGGATTCGATGACGAGGTCCGGGGAAGACCCGAAAATCGCCCGACCATTCCAGGCCTCCATGTGGGTTAGCCACCACAACATCTCGTCCTTGACCTCCTCCGAGAGGGGAACCATTTGGTCCTATGACATGCCCCTGCGCAGGTGATAAGCCTTGAGGCGCTGGAGGGCCCTGTAGTGAAGAGGGCGCGGGAAGATGGCCTGAATCGAAGACGATAGCAGACCCACCACCCTGGCAACTTGTCGTAACGACGTGTGAGACTTTGTAATTGTCTGTCGCAAGACGTGCTTGATCTTGGACAACTTCCGTGACGGGAGACTCAGGGAGGCGTTGACGGAGTCTATGACAAATCCCAAAAATTCTACTCTCTGAGAGGGTACAAGAACCGACTTGTCTCCATTGATGACAAACCCGAGCTCCTGAAGGAGGTCTACAGTCCGGCTCAGTTGAGAAAGCAAGCTGTGTGGACATTGCGCCATCAGCAAAATGTCGTCTAGATAGACTATCAGGCGAATCCCCTGCGCTCGCAAGAATTCCACCACGGGGTGTAACACTTTCGTGAAACACCACGGAGCTGAGGATAGACCGAACGGAAGAGCCGTGAATTCGAACACCTGTTCCCGCCAGAGAAACTGGAGGAAGCGACGGTGAGGAGGATCGATTGGAACCACAAGATAAGCATCCTTGAGATCCAACCGTACCAACCAGTCCCGCGGAAGGAGGATATCTCGAAGGAGAAGAATCCCCTCCATTTTGAAATGATGATAGACCAACCATCCATTGAATTCCTTGAGGTTGATCACCGGACGACGGCCCCCGCCGGGTTTGTCCACTAAGAAAAGATTGCTGATGAAGCCTGACGGATGCCGAGTTGATTGGCGAACGGCCCTTTTCCGGAGGAGTTCCGCGACCTCTTCGTCTATCAACTGGGCATCGGACATCGAAAAAGTTATAGGGCGCGGGGCGTACACCTGGAAAGGTTGATCGTAGAATTCGATATGAAACCCGCGGATAGTTTGCAGCACCCAAGCATCCGCTGTAAGATCCACCCACGCCCTCCGAAAGGCTGCCAGCCGGCCGCCAATCTGAACCCGTTCTGCGGGGATAACACTCACCGTTTGCGCTGGAAGCGTTGGAGTTCTTCCTGAAGCCTCGACCTCCGAAACGCTGCCCTCTTGTAGGGTAGAAGGAGTTGAAATTGGCTGAGGTGTTGTACTGCCCTCGCCCGGAGCCTTGCCCTCGGTTGCCGGCATTCTGCCCGCCACGGCCGGTCGCGTGGCCCCTACCGCGACCGGCCCCTTGGGAGAAACGCTGTTGGAACACACGTTTGATACTGGTCTGAGCCCTATCAAGGGAGGTGAAGGTAGATACGAACTTCCCTAACTCTTTAATGAACGGTTCTCCGAAGAGACCGCCTTGGGCAACTGCCCCTGCCTCCGAAGAGGCCAAGTCTCCCAATTTAGGGTCTAGTTTAATCAGGAAAGACCTCCGACGTTCGGTGGAAAGGGCGCAGTTGGCATTGCCTAAGAATATAATCACCCCCTGCGCCCAATTTGACAAGACGTCGGGATCAATGGCGGATCCAGTAACTTTTGCCTCCTCCGCCATGTCTAGGATCTTAGTAATGGGTCCCACCGCGCCGAGCAGCTTATCTTGACACGACCACCAGGATCGGTCAATGCCCTTACGCGGGTCCTTCATAAACTTTGCTAAAAACGTCGCCATCTTGGTATCTAAATCCGGCGTCATGGCAACTTTCCCCTCCAAGGTGGGCCTAGGGCATTCCCCACGGAGGCATCCCCTGGCCTCCTGCTCCAGAGGCTTATGCAACCGACTAGCCACGAACTTTGCCACCATGTCACCCGGGGCCCAGGCTGCGGACCGCGGATGCATAATCTCATCCGGGTCCAGCATACTTGAGCTGTCCCGCGATAACTCAGTGGCCGAGCTCGAAGGTCGCCAGGAACGCACCGATTCCTCGTCCCCGTCCAAATCCGGGGAATCCCCCGGAGACGAAGGGGCAGTTCCAGTAGCCAGCACCGAGGCGGGGGCCGCAGGCTGGTCAGGTGGGGACTCGGTCGCCTTAGCCAAAAATGCATCACGCAGGCGTTCAAAGGCACCCTTGTCCACCCCCTGGGCACCCTCTGACAAACCCTCCTTGCAGGGTTTCTTAGGAGCAGGGGGGCCCTCATCTGATGGACCTGGGAGGGCATAAGGGATTCCTGACTGCGCCTGAGCTAACTTGGCGCATTCCTCCACTATGCGCGCAGAGAGACGCTCCTCCATAGGAGCTACCACCTCTGTCACGCAGCGGTAGATGGAGCTGTCTACCGCTTGGTAGAACTCCCCATCCTGTAGATAGGATTGTGAATCACCCCCATAATACTCGTCCTCCATGCTGCACAAAGCTAGCACAAGGGGTTCACACACTACCCAACAGCTTGGGTGTCACAGAGATTAGGGCAGACCGGAGGACTGCAACAGCTTTGGATGCCAGGGACTGGCAAAAAATTGGGCGCACTCACACCCTCAGCGCGCAGACCCACCCCAGGGGGACCAGGTCAGCTGCCTCACAGCGCGCTACCACACCAGACACAACACGAGTGCAGGCTTGCCAAATAGGCGTCAACGCGGTAGAACACCGCAATACAGACCCCCACCGGGGCGTTCAAATGTGGGGCAAAAGAGTACAGACCCGAGATACGGGCGTTATATGAGGCAGACTTGAGGGCTCGACTCCGCAGCGGTTGGTCTCCTCAGCGCGGCTCCTCTGTGAGGAGAAACTCGCGCTGGAGACCAACGAGACGCGGCCGCGCCCTCTAGCGGATGACTGCGCACCGCAACAACAACAAAAGGAAAAGCCACGAAGGAAGCGAGACGGCGCTTCCGCGACTTGATTGGGGCTCTGCAAGGAGAAAACACATCAGAGACCCATAGCCCCAACAAACGGAATAGTGCATAAATACATCAGTAACCCCCTAAAACAGCACCAAACTGAGAGAGGGAGGAAAACACTTAACTGGCTGCGGAAGCAGCGAAGAAAGAGGAAGAACATGGAGAAGGGACTCCCTATCTATGGACTGTTGACATAGAAGAAGGACTCTGTTCAGACTGTTATGTTAGCAAGATGGGAGTTGTAGTCCCAGAGACATTTTTTCTTGGGTTATGTGATTAAAATGCTTCACTGTTGTAATTTAAGCATTTTTTCCACATTATGAGCTTTTCTAAGGCTGCTGTGTTTTCAATATTATAATAAATGCGAAGAAAGAAAAGCATAATCTGAGCCTCCGGTCCTGCCATAGAATAGAGCTTCCCAATAAGGGATTTCCCTCATCCAAAATGGTTGCTGTGTGATTTTGGTATACATCAGTTGTACAAACGAACTATAAACTTTGGACATCTTGGATTTTGGGCATTGTAGTAAATGCGTATCTGAAGATCAAAATTGTCATTTAAATTATACGCAGTGGCAATGTAATAGAAGTATGTTGGGCCAGCCATCTCGGGCCAGCCAAACAGTCATGTACACTTTGCATGTCCTCCAACCAGATCGCATTACAGCCTGGGTGGAGAACATGTTCAGGCTTCCACTCCCCTTCTGAGCGCCGAACCATGGCGCTCAGACCAATCACAATGATGCATTGTACTGTTGTGATTGGCTTAAGGGAGCCTGTGTGCTACCTGTTAGTACAGAAACCAGGAACAGGAAGGAGGAGAGGTGGCGGCTGGCCGGCCAGTCAGTCAGTTAGCCGGCAGGTAAGTAAGTGATCTTTTTAACCCCAACACCCGGCCCCCTACTCCATTACTACTTCCCGGGAGCCACCGCCAGGCGCCACTGTCTATAATTACCTTTACATAAGCACTAGTGCTGGCTGTTCATGTGCGACTGCACTTTTTATCTTTACCTCACACCAACTCAATCTCACTTCATCCTGTCTGCTGCTATTATTCTGTTGATACTCTATAACTCAGAGATGAAATCATTCTTTGTCCCAATAATTCCCCATGCATTTAGAAAACCTAAGCAGCCAAAATCTGTTAGGTGCTTAATCTAGTGCTTCTTTTGTTTCCTCGCAAAATCCCACACATCCAAGTTCAATTAAATCACATATCTGCAATGCATCAATGGTGGCTGGTTGGGAACGGGGATGGCGGGGCTGGTGGGGCTGGGGTTGAAAAATATTTTGAAAAACCCACTTACCTTTTCGCAATCTCTCTTAGGGAAGAGGTGTGGTGCAGTGGTCAGGGCAGCTGACTCTGGAACACAGGGGCTCATAATTTGATCACCTACGGCAGGTTAGCCCAGCACCTTGAGATTCTGGGCAATAGCTCGCTCAATCTTCCTGATGGCCCCCAGCGCCGGGACACCTCTCCTGAGGTAGCTGTGCACTTTACAAATGCTGGTATTTATTATTTCATTTCTTTCATCTCTGCTTCTCTTCCTAACTCCAGTCCGGAAGAAGCTGTAGGAAGAACCTGAGCACATAGTCTCCCCTGAGCCAATCACAGTGCTGACATTATTATTATTAGTTAACACTTCTTAAGCACATAGACTGAGCTTACAGGTTGATGTTCTGGAATAACCAGGATTTCAGGTGCTTTTGAAAGGTAAGAGGTTAGGTCTCTGAACGAAACTGCAGGGGAAGGGTATTCCAGAGCCTGGCTATGCAATAAGAAAAGGAGCTGTCCCCCACTTTGTATCTTTTGGATTTTGGGGATTATGGCAAGGCTCGGGCTCGCGGAGGGAAGACGTTTCCTTGGTTGATACAAGGTAATTGAGGGACTTATAAATATGAGGACCTTTGCCCATTAAGGTTTTTGGGCTATACAAAGGGATTTGAATGTGATCCTCTCCAGAATGGGTAGCCAGTGTAGAGTCTTCAGGCACGGCTTCACTGATGGTGTTCTGGGAGTCCCAAGCAGCAACTTAGCAGTGCAATTCTGGGCCACTTGGAGTTTCCTTATGGTAGATTTGGGAGCACTCAGATACAAGGAATTACCATAGTCCAAGCAAGAAAGGACTAGAGCCTGGACCATAATTCTCCTGGCCCCCCTAGAGAGGAGAGGAAGAAATGTCCTCAGCATTCTGAGGATGCCGTGACAAATACCGGCAACTTCCACAGCGTGATGATCACATTTTAATGACTTATCAAGCCATACCCCCAAGCTTTTCATCTTAGTCTTTGGTGGGGAGCAAGTCCCAGACATGTTGGCCATTGTAGGTTGAAGTCCGCATTGGGCAGATTGCCCAAATACATTATTTCAGATTTCTCTCCATTAAGCCTAAGGCAGGAGTGTTGCATCCAGGTTGTGTCGTGAGGAGCTATCTCCTGGATCCAATCATACCTCAGCAGCAGAACATTCCAAATATCTGCTTGGGAATCTACCTCCAAGTGCGTACTCCTGAGGTATGGAGTACCTCCCTGAGTCGGATCTTATTTAACGTATACATGAGCCCACTGGTGGATATCGTTCTGCCATTCGGGATAAAAATTGTCACTTATGTGGATGATACCCAGCTTGTAGTTTCCTTAAATCATCCGCACAATGCTCCTTCTGACTTAGAATCCTGTTTGGAGAAGGTGGCAACCTGTTTTGTTATGCTAAGCTATTTTTTGTTGTGTTTTATTATGCTATGATTTTTTTTGCTATGCTATGTTCTGTTATGCTATGTTTTGTTTTGCTATGCTTTGTTATGCTATCTTGTTTTTTTATGCTTTGCTATGTTGTGTTTTGTTATGCTTTGCTGTGTTTTGTTGTGTTTTGTTATGCAATGCTATGTTTTGCTATGCAATGTTTTGTTGTGTTTTGTTATGCTATGTTATGTTATGTTTTGTTATACTATGCTATGTTTTGTTTTGCTATGCTTTGTTATGTTATGCTTTGTTTTGTTATGCTATGTTTTGTTATGCTATGCTTTGTTTTGTTATGCTAAATTTTGTTATACTATGCTATGTTTTGTTATGCTATGTTTTGTTTTGCTATCCTATGTTTTGTTTTGCTATCCTATTCTTTGTTTTGTTATGCTATGCTGTTTTGCTATCCTATGCTTTTTTTGTTATGCTATGCTGTGTTTTGTTATGCTATGCTATGTTGTGCTATGCTATGCTGGTGAGGGTGAGTGAGGGTGAGTGAGGGTGAGTGAGGGTGAGGGAAGGGTGAGGGGTGTGAGGTTGTGAGGGGGTGTGAGCTTGTGAGCTTGTGAGGGGGTGTGAGGTTGTGAGGGGGTGTGAGGTTGTGAGGGGGTGGTAGGGTGAGGGATCTGAGGGTGAGGGAGGGTGAGGGGGTGAGGGTGTAAGGGTGAGGGGGTGTGAGGGTGAGCGGGTGTGAGGGTGAGGGGGTGTGAGAGGGTGAGGGGTGTGTGAGGGTGAGGGGTTGTGAGGGTGTGGGGTTGTGAGGGTGTTGGGTTGTGAGGGTGTGGGGTTGCGAGGGTGTGGGGTTGTGAGGGTGTGGGGTTGTGAGGGTGAGGGTGTGAGGGTGTGGGGTTGTGAGGGTGAGGGTGTGGGGTTGTGAGGGTTAGGGTGTGAGGGGGTGTGAGGGTGACGGTGTGTGAGGGTGAGGGTGAGGGGATGTGGGGGGTGTGAGTGGGTGAGGGGGTGTGAGGGTGAGGAGGTGTGTGAGTGTGAGGGAGTGTGAGGGTGAGGGAGTGTGAGGGTGAGTCAGCGAGACCTAAAAACAACAAGTATTCAGAAAAACAACAAATTATCTACATGTGGACAGACACACCTTTGCAGGAAGCAGTGAAGGCAGGTCTAGTTACAAAGAATGCATGTGCATACAGTGCTCTGCCAAATGGGATTCAAGCCATATGATGCAGGAAAAATGCACACTACTTCCACACTGCATCTCCTCTCATATCTGAGCTGCGCACCTTTACACACACACTTATTTTAGATGATCCCTAGCTCAGCAAGACAAAGAGCTTTGTGCGACACCAGCCCAAACAGCTTCCCACCCCCAGTTTCATCTCTGGGTTTGATGTGGGGTGATGTATCATGGCCACAGAGTAAGACCAAAAATAAACCTGGTGCAGGAAGCAATAAACTGTGGGGTGAAGTGTGCACTGATACAACACGTTTGTGTGAATATGGCGTATCCACTTAGGTGAACCTATGTCCAAATGAAAAATGGGAACTCCAATGCGCTCTCACAAATAAAATGCACTGAGACGTGCAAGCATAAGGAGCACATACCCAGATTCTGGCCCCTCAAAAATACATAAGTGCACTTGATGCACACCCAAAACACGCTAATAGAGTCAACAAAAACTGACATATACACAAAGCACACGGACGGGGTCTGACGGGCAGATATGTCACAGTGCGTCCGCAGTGGCAGCTACTGATACACATGTGGAGCAAACGCACACACTCAGAGTGCTTTGAAGAATGTGCTTTATGTATATAGATTTTTTTTAAACTCCCTCATAGCACTGTACAAATCCTTTAAGTTACCCAAATCACCAAAACACCACAACACGTCACACAACATCTAGAAGGCAGGGCATCTCTACCAACCTGTGTGTTGCACGGGGATAGCAGCCAGTCTGCAGACATCGAATGCGGAAATATCAAGGGACAGCCGGTGGCCGGGATGAGGAGCTATGATGACGCCAGGGGAAGCCTCGAGCAGCCGAGTATAGTGGAGATAAGCTAACCCATATGGGACTGGCTGAGGAGCGCAGTATCTTCCCCATGTCCCACTCCTAAAGCTCTGCGGTGAGGGAGCAGTTGCTTGCTTCCTTCAGCAGCAAAAAAACAAGCCTCTTTAAACAAAACCATATCAAGGCACTTCCTGGTTAGGAGAGGTGGGTTCACAGAGACTAGAAAGGTTTGAACTTTAAAGTGCTGTAAAGAATCCATGTTGTTATTGTCCAACTTGATAACATGCGTTTTGTCGACCTTGAAAGGATGAGAGACCAAGCCTGTCCCGCCTGAGCTCCAGGCGTTGCTTGCCTGTGGGTGGCACTCAGAATCTTGCAGGAAATGTATTGACGGATTGAGCTGTCTCGAAGGCACGAGCCAGTGCTGCTGACACACACGACGCATTGTAATCACTCCAATTACTTTTCCATTAGAGAACTGGGTGCCTTTGTCTTTTTGATGACTTATTAAAATTCAAATCATATAAGTATATGTTGTATAACCAACCCACTCGCGTGGGACTGTGCAAGAGGGAGGTAACATGTGAAAGAGGTTGGCAGGGTTGGTGGAGGGTTCCGCCAGGCTCCGCTCTGGTCCTGCTCAACAGATGCCACAGATGTCTCCTGCAGTCACATAAAGTGTTAGCTGGCTTCACGTTTAATAGAGCATATCACACCCCACGCGCTTTCACGGCTCGTAAACGCTCCAGAACGTCCGAGCGCTGCGAAGCCACAAAAGTGGAAGTTTAGCACTACACACATGCTAGAAGTGATATAATTAAATTACAGACCAACAAAATAACCCCATCACCTGCTAAACATGTCCCTCCGCTTGTAATCCCTCCGGGATGTCTGAGCGCTGCGATGCCACACTAGTGAAATGTAAGCGCTACACACATGCTGGGAACTATACCATTAATTTACCGACCTATATGCCGGAGTTAAGGTATGAGCAATGCCCCCATCTCCTTCCTGACACAATGACACTAAACTACGTATGATAGCTTTCTCTCACCAGATCCACTGAAGTAAATGTCCTCTGGTTCAAACTGTTGCACGCTCTTCTAGTGGTAATTAACAATAAATCAATGAACAGGCATTCCTATGTTCATAGCGTGGGCACAGTGACAACAGATCTGTGGAAGAAGCATGCGGTTGGAGGTTGCACGATGCCCACAGATCAGACGAGTCGTGCCACTGGGCTGGTAAGGCAGACCACGCGTACACGGACACGCTGCCACCCTGATCAATAAACGAGGGGCGTCATTGACATTCAGAGGTGATTTAGTAACGTATCGGAGCAAGGCTTCCCTGCGACCAACGAGGGACCGAGCGACCAACGAGGGAGCGGCGGTGCCAGCAGCCTGCCCGGCCGCAGCGGGCTGTAGGGGCAGGCTGTAAGGATGCCTCCACAGCAATATACCGGGGCTGGTACGGGAGGGCGGGAGCAAAGCACCGCCTTCAGCGCGGAACCGCCGTGTTTACACCGCCAAGCCACCCCAAGCAAGTACAGAGAAAACGAGCCACGACAGCGTCGTGACCGAAAGCATGTTTAGCTGCAGAGCAATGCTGCAGAGCAATGCGCCCACGACTTTCTTTTATGTATGTTATCTTCCAGAATGAGGTGGTGCTGTCTTGAGGCAGAATCCCGTTTTAGTGGATGTTACAACCCCAACCTGGAAAAGCAGTGTGATCTTGGGCTTAATTGAGTTCTCAGGTCTACCTCTGTTTGTTTGTTTATTGTCCCTAATTATTGACCTGTACTTTTATAGAGCAGCGACTGGCATGGTCATTATAGGGGCAGAAAGGCACAAAAAACGGGTCTAACAGGGGCAGAAAAAACGCGGCCACGAAATGAAAGTAAATAAACGTGGCCGCGAAATGAAAGCCTTTGATGAAGCAGGGGGCGGAGCGGATCCCTTTGAAGTGAAGCTGCTGGCGGCACCACGCTGGGGAAGCAACAGATGGCTGGCTTTGATGTGGAGATGCGAGGCAGGCAGGCAGGCGGATAGAAGCGCGTTCACGAGACCACATGCACTTCTGGAAATCCGCTTTTTTGAGAGCTTAGTTTAGCCCCTATAGTCTCGTCCTATTCATTCCTTGCGGAATGGAATAGGACGAGACCTAAAAATTGATGCAAGGACTCTTTCACAACTTCTTTCTTGTTGACTTGTATCTTAACTAGTACACCCAAAGAACTATGCCTCTGTAATAAAGTTATTAATCCCCCATGAGCCAAATAAATAATCTTACCAAGCATCAAACAAGAAAACGTTATTGTTGTTATCAGCAGCTGGTACGTACACAGCCAATATGCTCCATTCAGCTCAACTGGTCTCAATAACTTTGCTATTCCCCTCATAAATTCCCATTTGCCTCGCTCAAGATGTGACCAGGTTATGTATACAGAAGTTATCAAAAGTCTGCTAAAAAGCGTCAGCCTGGCACTCTTTTTACCGCTCGTATCAATTTGGCCAATAAGGTACATGCCACAAGAACTGTAATGCACTCTTTGAATTATTCTATTGAAAATATATATCCATTGGCTTCCAGCACCTTTTCATTTTAGCTGGCATTCGGTTTAGCTTTGTTACCATCTTCGCAGAACAATTTGAGAGCATTTACAACAGGGTACATTTTAAACACTCACGCCATATCATTAGCGTTATTCATGCCTCTGCTATCTGGAATGCTTTATACTCTGTCGACCTCAGAATTGCAGCAAATCCTTTACTCGATCAACTTAACACTGAGGATTGGCGCATGTCACAGCTCTTCTGACGATCCTGCATGCAGAATTGCTTTAGGAGGTTTAACCCTTGTTCTTACAACAAACCACACAATTCCACATCATGTCCGTGACTTCTCCCCCCTCATGTCCTTGCGCTCAACCCTCCCCTTGTCTGTGCCTTCTCCCCCACCCTCCTGTTGTCCATGATGCCTTCCATTTCCCATGCAATAGGTCTCGTGTAAATGCGAGACCTATTGCATTCCAAATGCTTGTTTGAGGTTGGATTTCGGCTAGAGCTGCCGACTTGGTAGCTGGTGAACCAGCTTCCAGTCTCGGCATCTGCTCTGCATCATGTGATTTTGGGCAAATCACTTAGGGGCAGATATATGATAGCTGTCGCATCCCCAGGGATGCACCAGTTATTTTGCGCCGCTGCTCCGCCACCCATGGTGCGCCGCATTTACAATGCGGCGCACCATGGGGCAAAAACGGCACAGATGCGTGACGCATCTGTGCCCTAAAGGTGGCGCATTGCTGGAGTTGCGTCGCAAGCGCGACGCAGCTCCAGCAAGGCTCGGGGTGCCCCATCTTTACAATGCTGCATCAAGACCTACGCCTGCTTCAAGCAGGCGCAGGGTTTTGACGCAGCATTGGCCTGAAAGTGACTGA
This sequence comes from Lissotriton vulgaris, assembly GCF_964263255.1. Taxonomy (NCBI): domain Eukaryota; kingdom Metazoa; phylum Chordata; class Amphibia; order Caudata; family Salamandridae; genus Lissotriton; species Lissotriton vulgaris. The sequence continues at coordinate 1,135,110,097 of NC_141693.1, forward strand.
GTGCAATCTTATAGATTTCACTCAGCCACTTTTGCGAGGCGCATCTGCCTCGGAACGCCCACCCTGCGCCGGAACGCCCACAAGTGGCGCAGGGCTTTACAACGTGACGCATCTGCCTAGATGCGTCACGTTGTAAATGGGTCGTAGGGATGCGCCACGTTTACGTCGCAGTTGCGTGACGCAAACGTGGCGCATTCCCAACATAAATCTGCCCCAGTATCTCCCCGTGCCTCCCAAAAATGAATGTGTCCTTGTGTAACATAGCCGGTGCTCATGTAAAGCGCTCCAATAATACCTTTCAGAGCGAGTTTGCGCTATATAAATCTGCAAAAAAAGCGTGCCCTGTGCGTGTGCCCTGATCGTGCTTGTTTATGTGCGCTGCTAGAGACAAATGTTTAGTCGAGTACAAATCAAGGGAGTGTGTTGTCACTCTCTATCTCTCTTCAAGCTACACATGCCGAGCCCGATGGGCCTTCAAAGGGGTGCCTGGCTGGGCGGCCTCTTGGGAGGGGGCAGTGGAGCTCGACTCTGAGGGCTGTGCTGAGGAAGGGGGCTCTGCCAGTCCGAGGCACTGAGGCACACAGGCGCGGCAGCGGCTGGCAACAGATAGTCTCTATCTCAAACCCGCACTGACAGGGCCCCGGATAAGACGAGCGGGAGCCCCAGCAGGGCTTATCTGACCACCAGCTGCCCTCAAGCGCGAGCGCTGAGCAGGAGCCTTCAGCGTCCGCGGCGCTCTGGGCCTCTTGATGCAGCCACCTTCTGCTGTTGTGTGTTGTGACATCCCTGGGCAGCGAGAGCGCTAAAAAGCGCATCATTAACTCTATGTTGAAGTGATGATACCTCGTGCAGAGTTGTCATGCTGAAGGCAACCGTGCAAAGCAAGTGCGTGAACAGTAATGTATACTTAGGCCCAGATTTATGAAGCAATTACACTTGTACTCCTGTAGCATATACACTCCGCGCACCTACTGCACAAACATTGGTTGCACACAGACAGCCATGCACAACATCCATGCCCCACGTGGATGGAATGAAGAACTCTGAAGACGTTGATTGACAGAGGGCAGGGCAAATAGGCTCTCGCTAACAGGTAGAGGGCTTGTCCTGCCACCATAATCTATGCCATTGCCCCCCACCACTGTCAGTCATCAACGGCCCGGTGAACCCACAATAGTCACACTCAGTAAAGCACGGCGCACAGCCTGTGCCTCTCTCGTCCCCAGTGCTGAACCCTGGGTCGCATGTCTCGTTTCGTGTTACAGGGAGCTCTCAGCACGCATGATGTTGCTGAGGAAAACATCAAACACCAAATGAAACTTCCGGAGAGGAACGCAAGACAAGGGCGCGTGCTCTTCGGAGTCAAGCAGGGAACTTTTTCTGCCCAAGTAATGGGAGGTCAGGGTCACAATAAGACAGAAGAAAAAACACGTAACACCCAATACACTGTAACTGGAATGTTGCAAACACACAAGAGGTACAGCAAGCCAAGTACAGTCACAGAGAGATTCCCTTTAGTGTTTTCAGTGCTTTCCTTATAGGAACACTGAGGGGCAGATTTCCAAGCCTCTTGCGCCACTTTTGCGTCATTTTGAACATGGGAAAAGTGACGCAAATGTGGCATAAGGGGCTTGTAAATAAGATCTTTAGTTCCTTCTCTTTTACACTCCGTGGAGTAGTGCTAGCAATAGAATACCAGCTTGCATTGCTTTGCTTTAGGAAGAACTTTCTTATCCTCTGACTCAATATCCTGTCTAAATTATTATTTTTGTACTGATAGCAGGACTCTTTCTACTTTTTCACTTTGTTTAAGTATATCTCCTGTTAGAAATGGGGGTCACTTGTTGGCAGAGGTAGGTACCTTTGTCCAAATAAGGGCCCTTGCTTCCAGTCAGGGTAAAGGGGTTACACTCCTAAAATAACCCCTGCTCACCCCTTGGTAGATTGGCACAAGCAGACAGGCTTATCTCAGAAGCAGTGTGTAAAGCAATTGTGAAATGATATGAAATGAAAAAGACATTTATAAAGCGCATGGCTACCCAAAGGCCTCCCAGCGATAGGAAGACACAGTAATACAGTGAAAAAACTACAAATGGACACCACACCAGTTTAGAAAAATAAATAATCTTTATCTATTCTTAGACAAGACCAATACAACAAAAATCCACAATACAGTTCTTAAATTATCATTAAAAATAGGTTATTCACTTAAATAAAGCTTCTAGCAACAAATAACTCGACTTGGAGTTATAACGACTTTGTGGCCAGTGGAAATCCCAATGTACGGCGCCGACCGCGAGGTGCGCAGTGTCGGGCCCGGAGTCAAGCAGACCCCCAAAGAACAGTACCTTGGAATTGTTGAAAATTAAGATACTTCACGGCGTAGGGGAGGTGCAGCTTCGTATGCGCTGAACGGCGTCAGTTCCTTACGACCCCAGGGGAGGTGCAGCCTCTGTTCCTTACTGCAGAACAGGGGAGGGGAGACAATGGTTTCTTACTGTATTGGGGAGGTGACGTCACGATGGCGCTGAAACCACTGTTCCTTACGATGGCGCAATGTCGATGGATTCACGGTCACCCACGTCGAGGATCGGCTCCACGATGATGAGGTCGGCTTCGGAGTCGATGAAGCACAGCAGCAGGCATCAGGACTACGTCGCAAGTCGGAGCAGCACTCACGGTTTCAGGCAGGTTACGGCGTCGCTCGCCAGCATCGATGTGGCACTGCAGCTGGTGTTGAGCCTACGTCGCGATTCGGAGCAGCGCTCACAGCTTTGGTGGAGCTTATGGGGTAGCTTGCCCGCAGGCGTTGGTGTTGCAATTTCTTTCAGTAGCAGCTAAATCAGCAGTTCTAGAAGCAGGCAGACAGAAGGGGTGACGTCTTTGTGTTCCTGAGACTTCAGAACAGGAGGCAAGCTCAGTTTCAAGCCCTTGGAGATCTTTTCTTCAAGCAGGTGACAAAGCAAAACAGCAAAGTCCTTTTTAACCTTTCCTTGGCAGCAAGCAGCCACTGCAGGGGAACCCCAGACAGCCAACAGCACAGGGCAGTATTCCTCCTCAGTTTATCCGGCTCTTCTCCTTGGCAAAGGTTTCCTCTTGAGTTCCCAGAAGAGATCTAAAGTTCTGGGGTCTGGGCCCCAATATTTATACTACTAAATCCTTTGTTCTCTGAAGGCAGAGAGTGTCTACACCTAGTCAAAACCAATTCTGTCCTCCTTGGTGCAGCTTCCTGGCAGCAGGTGGAGACAGCATTGTTGAAAGCAGACCTGGTCCCAGGAGCTCAAAGGAAATCTCCTCCCCCTACTCTCTATTATATGAAGGCTCAGGCAAGTGAAAGGAAATCTCCTCCCATACTCTCTATTCAATGCAGGTCCTATTCAGCCCAGCCCTGACCCATAAGACTGCTGGAGCCAAGGCCTTCTCCAGCCCACTGTCACTCACAAACCAGACATGGAATCCACAAACCTAGCAGAGGCATACTGGATGGTTAGGCAAGAAAAGACCTACTTTTTAAAAGTGGTACTTTCAAACACAGAATGTAAAATTCAGCCACACTAAAATATGTATTTTAACATTCTGAGTTCAGGCATACTAAACTCATGTTGTTACCTTGTTCCCTGGGTTGGTCAGGTTTACAAGGTGTTATAATCAAACTGCCCATTCTGGCCTATGTGAAAAGGTAAGAGGTAGCCTTGCAACAGTGAAACACAAAATTGACTGTAATTCAATATCAGGACATGCCACACACACCAGGGCATGTCCTACCTTTTAGACGCAATGCACCCTGACCATAGGGGCGACTAACATGTAGAAAAGGGAAGGTTTAGGGACTGGCAAGTGTGTGTACTGGCCAAGTCGACATGGCAGTCCCAGACTGCACACAGGCTCTGCAATGGCAGGTCTGAGACACATTTTACAAGCTGCTTCTGTGGGTGGCACAATCAGTGCTGCAAGCCCAGCAGCAGCATTTGATTTACAGGCCCTGGGCACACATGGTGCGCTGTACTAGGGTCTGACAAGTAAATCAAATAACCAATCATGGAATCACTAATCCATTACATCACTTTACAATAGGGAGCACTTGCACTTTGGCACTAAACAGCAGAGGCAAACTGCCCAAAGCATCTAGAACAACAAACACAAATGAGGCAACAGCAAAAAGCGGAAGGGAGACTCACCCCAATGGTGCCAAGTCTAACACGTGTCCACTCCAGCTGAAATATGGGGAGAACTACCCATCCTCTTGGGAGTTCACTTTACTAAGGCAGAAAAATCTGGACAGACCATCAGCATTGGCGTGTTCTGTACCAGGGCGGTGTTCCACCTTGAAGTCCATCCCATGTAGGGAAATGGACCACCTCAACAACTTTGGCTTCTCACCCCTCATCTGCATCAACTATCTGAGGGGCCTGTGGTCTGTATGAACCCTGAAGTGAGTCCCAAACAAGTATTTATTTATTTGTAAGTTTTATAGAATGCAAACAAGACCCTTGCCGATATCAGAACGCTTTACAGACATTGAGGTTACTTACACAACAAGAAGGATACTTATACATCAAATAAAGCATGTAGAACAGGTATACCTAACTGCTTGTCATCGCATTAAGTCTTGTTGAGGCAGTGCAATGCTGATTATAATATCAAGATTGTCATGTGGACCCTTGTCATAGAGAGAGTACTGGTGAGGGTACTAATGATCTTCCGAGTTTCCTTAGACCAAGCTCAAGTGAATTTTGCCATGAGGATCGATTTTACTTCCTTTTTGAATGATGCAGTGGAGGAATTAAGTCTGGTTTCTGAAGGTAGCGCATTCCATATCCTAGGCGCCATCCCTTAAAAGGATTGTTTATATGTTTTTTCTTGTTGAATCTTTGTGGTTTCAGTAGTAGGTTTTCTGCACTTCTAGTGGATCTTATGCCTCCTGAGATTGACAGTTTCTGTGTGAGCTATCTGGGTGAATTGTGGTGTATGGCCTTACGTGTGTCATGCACACAATTTTCAGGTGAATTCTGGCTTCAAATGGTAGCCAAATCAAGGATTTTATATCTGGAGAGATGTGGGACCTTCTTTTCGAACCCGCAATGAGTCTCGCTGCCGCATTAAAGGAGGCTCTTAGGGGTGCTGTTGTTGTTTTAGGAAGTCGGCAGAGAGAGGCAAATCCATAATCCACCCAAGGGATAACAATCGCTTGAACTGCCATCTTGAAGTCATTAGCGGGCAAGAAGGGTTTCAGCTTTCTGAGTGTATTTATCTGGAAGTTTGCTCCCTTTGTTGCGTTGCTAATGTGTTTCTGCATATTGAGGTTGCAGTCGAGGGTTATACCTAATGATCCACCAGGGTTGGTTGAACGTTGAATGCAGTAAGATGTTGGAGCCAGTCTTGCATGATGAGCACTTTGGAGGGTGAGGCTATTAAGAGAAAATCAGTTTTTAGAGCGTTCAATTTTAGATGGTTCTCTGCCAACCATGTCTGTGTGCTCCTGAGTATTGAGTTGAGCAATTGAATGTCTTCGGGGAGTGTATCTTAAGGTATAGTTGGGTATCATCAGCGTACATGTGATATTGCACATTAGACGAAAGATCTGTGAGTGGTTCCATGTATAAATTAAACAAAGCCGGGGATCGAGAGGGCCCTTGCTGTACTCCCAACGTTACTGGAACTGGTTTGGACAGGGTGTTGTTGACCTTGAATTTTTGAGTCCGGTTTTGAAGAAAAGACGTAAACCAGTTAAGCACACTGACCCTGATAGCCCCATTCTGTGGTTCAGCAGATCTATCAAGTTCTCATGTTTGACCGTATCAAAGGCTGAGGAGAGGTCTAGGAGGATGAGTAGGCATGTACCCTTCTGATCAAGTATTTGAAGCGCATCATCTATTATGTGTGTCATAGGTGATTCTGTGCAGTGGCCTGCTCGGAATCCTGATTGGTGTATGTTAAGGAGGTCGAAGTGATCAATGTGATTTGTCAATTGGTGGTGTGCACATTTTTCCAACAGTTTGGCCAAAGTAGGAATGTTACAAATAGGGCGATAGTTGGTTAAGTCCTTAGGGTCAGCTGTGGGTTTCTTTAGGATGGGTGACACCTGTCCTACTTTAAGTGTGTCCGGGAAGCAACCTTGTTGAAGTGAGCTATTAATGATTTTAATCCAGAGTGGCAGAAGCAATGAAGACCAGTCTTTCAAAGCGTTTGCGAGGAGGGGGTTGGTGAGGTGATTGGCAGGCTTTAAGGTACTGAGGATTTTGCTAATAGCGTCTTCAGTGTTAGTGTCAAAGGAGGACCAAGGTGTGTCGTTTTTTATGTCAAACTTTGTATGGGTTTGGTGTGAACTGTGAAGAACTTGGGAGAAGCGGGGATGTTTTGATGTGGTAGCCGGAATGTGAGTTCAAGTCATTGAGGAGATCTTTCTTAATATTGTCCGTCTTTATATTAAAGAAGGTGGAGAATTCTTCGCATGTGGGATGAGGACGGGCTATGTCTTGTGGTCGATCAGGTTCATGCTTTGATTGAGTTTTGAATAATTCAAACAGTTTTTTTCGGCCGGTTTCTTGCTTGGTCTAGTTGGTGTCTGAAGAAGTCAGCTTTCGTGCGGTTAATCTTTCTATAATGAGCATTTCTCTTTTTTCTTAGGGATTTGAGGTGATTGGCAGATGGTACTGATCTCCAGTTGTGTTCCGCGGATCTAAGAGAACGTCTATCTTCGTTAAGCAGACCATTACACCATGGTTTGGAGTCTTTTGTGGAGACTCTCTTTAGTTGAAGGGGAGCAACCTCATTAATTATCGAGTTCATAGCTTTGAGGTAGTGGTTGGTGAGATCATGCACGTTGGATGATCCATCAGGGGGGAGAAGTAGATTGTAACTAGAGGAAGGTAATGTGCTTGGATTGAGTTTTTTTGGGTCTCTTTTCCATACCTTTGGTTTTGTGGATTGAACCGAATTAAGTTTCAATGATTCATTGATAAAGAAAGTGATTATATGGTGGTCTGACCAAACACTGGGTAGGATTGACTCAAGCTGAATGGTGTCATTTTTGGAGATTATTAAATCCAAGATCGAGCCTTTCTTGTGTGTAGGGCTGTGCAAACTTGGGTGAGGTCTATCCCGCCGAGGAAGTTTTTGAGGCTATTGACTAACCTTGGGCGGGCAACTTCGCTACGCCCACGAAGTGGGCGTAGTGTTGCCTACTTCGCCCTTTGCAAAGTAGGCGAAGCAGGCAACACTACGCCCACTCCTTGGATGTAGCGAAGTTGCCCGCCACCCGCCTCCCTCCCGCCCTCCCGAACATACCTAATTTTTAAGAAATGGGCACATAAAAATAAATAAAGACACTTACCTTGTCCGTGGCGTCCCGGGGCTCCCTCTGCTCGTTCACGACGCCGTTCATTTCTCGCGAGAAATGCGCATGCGCGGCCGCCCGCGCATGCGCATTGGTTAGCAGACGGCGGAGTGAACGGCGTGAACGAGCAGAGGGAGCCCCGGGACGCCGCAGACAAGGTAAGTGTCTTTTAATTATTTTTATGTGCCCATTTCTGAAAAATTAGGTATGTTCGGGAGGGGGGCATGCGGTGCGTAGTCAAGTCAAGTCAAGTCAGAAGATTTATATAGCGCGCTACATACCCATAGGGTCTCAAGGCGCTTGAGGAGGGGTGGGGAATTATTTGTCGAATATCCAAGTTTTAAGTTGCTTTCTGAATGATAGGTGGTTCTGAGTAAGGCGAAGGTGAGTAGGAAGAGAGTTCCAAGTTTTAGCTGCAAGGTAGGAGATGGATCTGCCTCCCATGGTGGTTTTGTTGATGCGAGGTACAGTGGCAAGAGCTTGGTTGGAGGATCGTAGCTGACGGGAGGGGGTGTAAAAGGACAGTCGTGTATTGAGGCATTCAGGTCCAAGTTCGTAAAGTGCTTTGTATGCGTGGGTAAGGAGGCGGAAAGTAATCCTCTTATTTACGGGGAGCCAGTGGAGGTTTTTCAGGTGATCAGAGATGTGTTCTTTACGCGGGATGTCTAGTATGAGCCTGGCAGAAGCGTTCTGGATGCGTTGGAGTTTTTTCTGGAGTTTTGCGGTGGTACCGGCGTAGAGGGTGTTTCCGTAGTCCAGGCGGCTAGTGACCAGTGCGTGGGTGACCGTTTTACGAGTTTCGTGGGGATCCAGCGAAATGTTTTTTTGAGCATGCGAAGAATGTTGAAACAAGGGGTGCAGTGGGGCTACGCGAAGTGCGCAGGTGGGCGTAGTTTCTCCCCCACTTTGCGTAGCTTTGCGTAGCTTCGCGTAGCCCCACTACGCTCACTATGCCCAGGGTTACTATTGACCACTAGGTCGTTGTAGTCGTTCCAGTGGAGATTGAAGTCGCCAAGAAATATTTGGGTGTTTTGTCGTCCAGTTGTGACCATGTCCATGAGGTGTTCGGTGGAGATGAGGTTGTCACCAGGTGGGTGATTGATAGTGTGTAAAGAGCATAATGGATTGCCGTTGCTGTTGATGTCAAGGCAAATGTATTCGCACGAGGGGAATACAGGGGATATGGCTCTGTTTACGACGATGTCGATACGGTGTATATGTGCGATTCCTCTGCCAGTCTTACCATTCCTGTCCAATCTGATGATGTCATAATTTGGGGGGACTAGAATGTCAAGTAGTGGCGAGGAGGATTCTGTTAGCCAGGTTTCGGTTAACAATATCAGGTCCAGATCCTGTGCGATAAAGAGGTCAGCTATGACGGCTGCGTGTCTAGAAGCCGATCTCCATTCAGGAGTGTGCATTTGAGACAGGGTGAGATGAGGGAAGTGGTGGGATCCTGAGTGAGTGTGACTCTTTTGAGAATATTGTCAATGAGTCCTCTGTTGTTGTGTGTAGAGGACCTGTGAGGGTTGGGAGAAATAATGGGGATGGGGAAGTATGTGGGAGAGGTGGGGGTCGTAGGAGAAGATTCGTAAGAGCATAGGAGAGAACATAGATTGTTCTCCAATAATGGGTTGAGGTTTCGCATTGGGTGGGTGGCAGAATACGGAAGGGAGTAGATTTACAGCATGGTAGAGTGTGAATGGGGATGCAAGGTAGGTAGGTAGGGTGCGTGCTTGATGTTGGAGTTCTTGCAGATCAGGTGCGCCATGGTTGGCCCGAAATAATATTTTTATAGGCGTGAAGTTTCTCTTTGATTTGGTTGAGTGATGACATAATCTCATCCAGTCTAGTGTCTAGAGCATTTGAGACAGGGGTTGGTCTCTGTGCTAGTGGTGTGGGTGAGTGAGCAATGGCCTGGATAGATGTGTGATTTGATGCAGGGAGGAGTAGAATCGAAGGCGGTGTTGCGGTCGGATGGTCGGGTGTACTAATATGTGCCAACAAGTGGTCTGTGGGAGGTTGGCTGACATGGGGGGAGTCCATATTAGGGGTGATGCATTCAGGCAGGGATAAAGTAGGTGGAGAGATGAGTGAGGAGGGGTGATAGTGAGGGGGGAGCAGTTAATGTAAACGGAGAGGGTTCCGCTACTATTGTAGATGCATGAATCGTTTCAGTAAAGGAGTGGGGGGGAGGAGTGGTAGGCATGTCCTTCTGATGTACGGCTGGGGTAGGGGGACCGATGGATACGGAGGGGGGGATTTAGAGGGAGGGGGAGCTATGATTGTACCTGGCAGGGGTACCGTTTCTTTATGGTGTGTGTATGCTGTCTCCGTCGTGTTGAATGGAGTGTAAGGCGTGTCCTTATGGTGCCAGGCTGGGGTAGGGGGATCGATGGTTATGGAGGGGGAGAAGTTAGAGGGGGGGCTTTGGTCGAACCCAGCGGGGCTTCCGTTTCTGTACTGTGTGTGTATATTGTCTCCGTTGTGTTGGATAGAGGTGGCATGTGAGGGTTAGGTGAGGTGAGGGGGGTGTATTGGTGGGCGGGGAAGTCAGGGTGGAAGCAACATCTGAATAAGATATTAGAGGTGTCCAGGGAAGAGAGGGGAAGAGGGTGACAGAGGGGGTTGGAGATGTGACCTCTTGTAAATTGGGGGAGGACGAGGGTTGGGTAGTAGTAAAGGGATTAGATACTTGTGCTTTAATGATGGGGAAGATCTTATCTAGAAGATTTAAACTATGATCAGTGGATTGGATGAGTATTGTTCCGTTATTGTAGATGGTGATGGTTGCTGTCACTTGGAAGAACTGGGAAGGTGATATAGAGATCTCTAGACCATGTGCAGGTTTCCTAGTGGAAGATATCGAGAATAAGGCAAGGAAAGCCTTCCCCCATTTGGCTCTACATTTGGTGTGGAAAATGATATCAGTGGTTGTGATCCCGTTGTGTAATGTGATATAGGGATCGGCAAAGGGAGTTTCAGGATGTGCTTTAATAAAATTGTGCTTGAAGCGTTTAGCAGATTTTTTTGAGAGTTTGGGGGGATAAATGATGTTGTAAGTATGTGTGCCTATGAGTTCCATGTTATGTGTGGAAAAGTAGGTGAGGTGAAGGTGGTGCACGAGTGTGAGGAAAGGATGCAAGAGAGTATATGGGTATATGGGGCTAAGAAGGGATCCGTAGAGTCTGGTGCAAGAGTAAGGGAGTGAGGGTAGGTGTGGGCAGGTGAGATTGGCGAGACTGCTGTGACTGATTTATTATGGGCTGAGGTAAGTATGTGGGTATGGGTGTATGTTAGTCAAAGCGGAAAGCGAGGGGTCCTATGTTGAGAGTATGGGAAGGAGGGTGGGAATCGGGGGGTGAAGATAGCCACTGCGGTAGTGATTATAAGATGTCGTGATGGATGATTCCTGAGTGCGGGAGCAGGGTAGGCAGTGGGGAAAATAGAGAGCAGTTGTAGTGGGAGTCAGGGGTGTGAGGGGGGAGAGGGGAAGTGGGTGGTTGACTGGTACGCGTGCTGGGTATGCAGTGGGGTGAAGAGAGACAATTGTATCGGGAGTTAGGCGTGAGAGGAGGGAGAGGTGGTCGAGTGGGGCTACGGATAATAGGATGATGGATGTTCCATGGGTGCAGGCTGTTGGGTGGGCTGTGGGGTAGTCTGAAGTGACGGTTGTATCGAAATCTGGCTTGAGGTGAAGGAGAGGAGCTGTCGGTAGCCAGCTGAGGCTTAGGCAAATCAGGGCTATAGCACTGTGTTGATGCGGTCCAAGATGGCCGACTCCTTAGTCAGGGTCTTCATAAACACTTATGTGGTCCTCTGTTAATTTCCATTGAGTGGGGGGAAACCAGTGTAGTCCTATTTTACTGACCAACAACTGAAAGGGAAAAGTGGGCAAGTCAGAGGAGTCCTTTTTCGCTGTCACTCAACTTAAGGAGCTGTGTGAGTTAGAGAGAAATTCGACCCGGAGAGAAGAGGTGTTGTAAAAACTGAAAATGATGGAGGAGGACCCTTGCCCTTGTATATATACAATCCAATCATTCATTTTGGAATTGGTAAAAGCCCCTGCAGCCATTTTGAAATGGTAAAGACTCAAAGCCACTGATATGCTAGTGAGTCTGTGGCATGGGGTTGATGGAGCAAGGTGAAGAACAAAATTTTGTTCAAACTTGTGAAGTTAACCTCTCAATAACAAAGTAACCATATTAAAAGCTTGTGGTGAAATTATTAATCAACTTAGTTTAAGAATGCATTTATCATTACACGCGGGTAAACTAATGTGCTTTATGTTGCAAACGCAAAAGAAAATAATAAACTAACCTTGTCTATTGCCTTTATCAATATTAAATGCGGCTGTAAAGCTAATGGCATGTGCTTATTTTATGTGCTTATGTTATGTCTTTGGTGATAAAAGCCCATGGAATTCCTGCTGTATGAAAAGGAGAAGTAATTATGATGCTGCCTATGTGTGCTTCTGCTAGGTAACATAATTAACAGGATTAATTAGTTAAGGGAGAGGGTAACAGAATGGGTCTCAATTCTTTAACCCCTTCACTGCGGCGGCGGCTATTCCGCCGCAGTGCTAAGGGGGTGGGGGCCGCGCGGCGGTCCCGTGCTCGTGACGGAACTGCTCCGTCACGGCACGCGGGTGAGCTGTGCTTGTGACGGAACGGTTCCGTCACGGCCCCGCCCACGCTAGAGAACGTTAGCGCAGGCGTGGAATTTGCACCGCGCAGGTGCGGCGAGAGGGCCGTGACGGAACCGTTCTGTCACCAGCACAGCCCACCCGAGGCTCGTGACGGAACGGTTCCGTCACGAGCATGGGAGGGGTTAATTAATTGATGTCTTATGTTTGTTTAATAATAGTTTCCAAAAGTGAGGCCTAAAAGATGGTTCAGAAAATATGGCTGACAGAGCTGCAGACGCAAAAGCTTGTCCAGAGTGAACTTTTCACACATGCGCAGCTGAGAAGATTTTTGCTGCATTGTCATCGTGAATTAAAAAACAATTCTTTGGTCGCGTTGAATGTGCTCATGGAAAGATGACCCAGGACAGGAACTTGATATGCTTGCCAAGGTTAGGAAGTGAAATCTACAAAACTCGAGGAAAAGTTACTTACTTGAGGAAGCTGAATTAAAAGTTAGTAGAGCTTATGTAAAGCCTGGACTTGGTCAAGAGTTGGATATGACCTAATAACTTTATCGTGGACTGACACAGGACAGCCAATGAAAAGCACGGATTTCCATGAAAGAAAGTAACATTTAGAAAGTTTAGCTAGAAAGAAAGGTATAAAGTTTGACACAATGAGCAAGGAAAAAACTCTTACTTTCCGATTCCTGAGTGTCGTGACATGCTGATGGACCTTTTGCGCATGTAAGGACAGCAGACTTTAATGATTTTTCCCTTTCAGGTGAAGAAAGAAATAGTCAGGGAAATAGATTTAGGGAATGGGAAACTGTTATTTTGCTAATAATTCATGTTTCTGAGCTTGCCTCGATATGTCAGTCTTAATTTCATTCTTTATTAAATGCTGCTTTCTTATTTGAAAATAAAATAAAGATTCTAAATCATAAATGCTTTTCCCTTATGAAAATAAAGATAACAAAAATTAGATTTGAAAAGACAAGCTGGTCTTATTTATTCATGGTCTAGTTTCCATCAGTTGATCCAATCGCCTTAAGTGATTTGATTGTTGGGTGATAACATGTTTAATATAATGTTTAAAGTTGTATATAATAATGTAAATATTTGTGAATAGATTTATTAATCAAATCACCTGATTCAGTTGCTCAAAATTGTCTCATTGGTGTTATCGGCCTGAATATGTGTTTGATGTTTAACCCCTTCAGTGCTGCGAACGTCCAACGGTCAACGCGTGCACTACCTCCCCAGTGCTGCGCACGATCATTGGACGTCCATTCAGCACTAGTTCCAATGGACAGCGCAGCACTGGGGAGGGATATTTGCGCCGCATAAGAGGGGTTAATGGTGAGTATTGAGGTGTTAGGTAGCGTTTATGAGACAGTTTTTCAATCAGAGCGCTGGATCAGGGTCAAAAAGCTAAAGTAGGGATGAAGTCAAATGAGCAAAGAGACAATTACCTCGCTCGCGCTGTCTTGTCTGTGATCTTAGCTGCAGTGGACTGATTTGCTCGATTTGTTACCCACTTCATGTTATTTTGGTGCCTGAAGGTTCACTTCCACTATTATTATGGCCGCTGTTCGAGTATTCCCTTATCCGTTATACGATTGGAAGATCTGTGAGTGTAGCAACACCGAACGCGTTAACAGCGTTGTTTTGTTATGATCGCGTTGCTCCTGCCGGGGGCAGGGTTGCACTGCGCCATCTCTTTAAAGGCCACCTCGGGATGGATGATCCAGTCTGGGACCAGAAACTAGTAAATGTCTGGAGCGTCGACGCTCCATAAGCGCTATGCCCCCGCTGCTGTGGGGGGTGATCTGGCTATCTTGGGGTCCACCGGGGGCGTCCGGGGTGTACGTCGTCTCTGCTGGAGGCAGGAAAGGAGAGGAGAAAGCAGCCGCTCCAGGTCCAATTCCTGCTGCCACTGGGTAGGATCGGGTGGGTCCAACACCTCGCCGTGGGAGCTTCGGGGGTCGCTGCTACTCTGCTCCCGGGGTCCAGTAATTCCATGCCGTGGGCTTCGGCAGAACGTTATTGCCCCTACGCAGAGATCCCTCTGTGGCCCACTCAGGCCAGAGTATACATGTCTAGAGGCATCGCTCTAAGGACCGCTGAGTAGGGGATCGGGAGCTCGTGTCGACCGGGGTTCTCGGGGGCTGCCTGTTGCTGCCAGAGGAGTTCCTGATGACCTGATGCCTGCAGGCTCATTCAGGGCGGCAACATCATGGGTAGCGGGTGGCTATAACGTCGTCCAGTTCTGCGATAAGGTAGGCATTGAATTATGATGATGCCTTAAGCGAAGCGAAGAGTAGTTAATTAAAAAAGAAGCTGGTATTCATCATGTGACTCTCAGGTGCTCCGTTGCAATCGATAGCGGCCACTAACAGGGATATTCCCAAGTAGGGGATCCCAAGCGTTTGGAGCTCCCTCGGGCAGCTCCTACCAGTCAGCCATGTGGTCTCAACTTCTTCAGTGCCCAGACCACAGCAAAGGCCTTACTCTCAATTGCACTCCACCTCTGTTCCCATGGTAGTAACCTCCTACTAATGAAGGCTACAGGTTGGTCTAGGCCCTCCTCATTCATCTGTGAAAGCACAGCCCCCACACTATGCTCTGAAGAATCTGTCTGCACGATGAATTCCCTTGAGTAGTTGTGTGCCTGAAGCACGGGTGCCGTGCACATGGCAGATTTCAGGGCATCAAAAGCTTTCTGGCAAGCATCAGTTCAGTGCACTTTCTTGGGCTACTTCCTGGAAGTCAGCTCTGTCAAGGGTGCAACAATGTTGCCATTCCCCTTGACAAACCTCCTGTAATATCCGGTGAGTCCTAAAAAAGCTCTCACCTCTGTCTGGGTCTTGGGGGGTTTCCCAAGCCAGAATGGTATCCATCTTGGGCTGTAGGGGCGTCACCCGGCTGCTCCCAAGCTGGTGTCCCAAGTACACTACGGAACCCTGCCCGATCTGGCACTTACTCACCTTGATCGTAAGGCCAGCCCTCTGCAACACCATCAACACTTCCCAGAGGTGGAGCAGATGTTCTTCCCAACTGGCGCTGAACACTGCAATGTCATCCACGTAGGCAGCACTGAAATCTTTCAGTCCAGCCAACACCTGGTTGACCAACCCCTGAAAGGTGGCAGGGGCATTCTTCATCCCAAAGGGCATAACCCGGAATTGGTAGTGCCCATCTGGTTTGGAGAATGCTGACCTCTCCTTGGCCCCATCAGATAAGGCGATCTGCCAGTACCCAGATGTTAAATTAAATGTACTGAGATACAGTGCAGCCCCCAACCGATCGATGAGCTCATCAGCTCTGGGGACAGGGTGCGTGTCAGTCCTGGTGACTAAATTGAGTCCTCAGTAGTTCACACAGAACCGGAGTTCTGGTGTGGCACCAGGTGTGGCAGCCTTTGTGACCAAGACCACTGGGCTGGTCCAAGGACTGTTTGAGGACTCAATCACCACTTGTGCAAACATCTTGAAGACCTCCCCCTTGATACAAACTCTCACCCTGTCAGTCACTCTGTAGGTTTTGTGTTTTACAGGAGGACTATCCCCAGTATCCACATCGTGGACGCACTACTTAGTGACACCAGGGGTCAGGGAGAACAAATCAGAAAACTACCTCAAGCTGGTGGCAGTCATTCTGCTGTTCAGGTGTCAGGGCAGTAGAGAGGTTTACACTGTCCACTGACCCATCTTGCTACTGGGCACACAGGAGTCAGGAAGAGGCTCAGTCTCAGGCCAGAGTATACATGTCTAGAGGCATCGCTCTAAGGACCGCTGAATAGGGGATCGGGAGCTCGTGTCGACCGGGGGTCTCGGGGGCTGCCTGTTGCCGCCAGAGGAGTTCCTGGTGACCTGATGCCTGCAGGCTCGTTCAGGGAGGCAACATCATGGGTAGCGGGCGGCTATAACGTCGTCCAGTTATCGTTCTGCGATAAGGTAGGCGCTGAATTATGATGATGCCTTAAGCGAAGAGCAGGGGCGTAGCTAGAGCTTGAGGCGCCCGGGGCTATCCCTTAGATTGCCGCCCCTTGGGGGGGGGTACTGGGGAAAAAGGCCGGTGAGCACTTGAAAGATGTCCGAGAGACACTTAGTATTGCTGCTAATAGTTACCTCGATCATGCAAGTTACATGCACATACATGAGGGATTTTAATTTTTGCCCCTGAGAAAGTGTGACTTCTAGATGTTAAAATGTCACTCATAATTACAATGAAATTCTGAAAGTGCCACACACAGCAATCTGAAACCTAGGCAGCTATCTTGGATGGGTCACAGACTCAGCCACCCACCCCTCTGAATCTGCTGCTGCTCTCCTCTAACCTCACTCGCTACAAGCTGGGAACAATACTAGCGCATTCTTTGCAAGGTACTTCAGAAAAGCATGCAAATAGTTCAATAATAAAGCCAGACTCTTCTCATCCAGAGGTGTGTAGGCAAGCATTGCACCAATACAGACAAACAGTCTTAAAAGGTGAGGCGCTCCATAGACGCGTGGCATCTGTGCATCTGGATGATCAGCCAGAATTTCTGCATACTGTGGCCTCTCAAACTTGTACAGCAGCTGTGTGCCGAGCATCATGTTAAAGTATTCCTTAATTCAAGCAACCACTTTGTTCACTTTGTTCACCTTGTTATCTGTGTTGCCTCGCAATGTCTTGTAATTTGCATAATCCTCCAAAATGGCATCAACACTTTTTTTAGCAGGGAGATAGAAGAGCTGATTTTGCCTAGTTATCAAGACCCAGTCATCAACCAGCCACGGTTTGAGCTCCTCTGGAGTCTTTACTTTCACTTCAACTCTGTCCATAAATGTTTCCTCATTTTCCACGCTGGGGTCTACACAAGCTCTCTTCTTACGTGGTGGTTGAGGTGCTTCACTCGTACTACTGCCTTCTCCAGCCCCTGGAGTTTTCTGTTTATTTTTCTTCGTTTTTACTTCCACATGTTTCTGCTGCGGACCCCCGGCCTTCTTTGGTGCTGCACCTCTCATTTTCCTCTCTGCATACTGCTCCTGATTAGCCTTCTGAAGTCCCTTCTGCTTCTGCAGGTTGGTTTCCACGTAGTTGAGTACTCTGCTCTCTGGCACCCACTCATCCCAGTTCTTATTCCAACCGCTGTAATGTATAATGTATTTCACTTGACTTGTTTCGCCTTTATGGAAACCTTCACACGCTTGGCTTCATAAAGGAGAGGTCCGTGGAATTACAAAACGCGCTCCCTTCTCAACTCAAGCAGTGATAAATCTGGAGTCTCCTTACTAAAAAGCCTTGCACTGATGCAACTGTCCTTCAAAAGCAGGCAGTGTGCTTTTTTATTTACCTTCGGTAAATTTGGGCCTGGGCTCCTGCTTCTGCACCATTTATACTACCTGATGAGTGACATTTCAATGACTATGAGTGACACTCGCCAGCAAGTTTACCTAGACTGAATAAATGATACAAATAACCAAGTGTTAACTGTATCCAATCCTGGTGTGGAGCGTATTTACAACCTGTCTGTACATTAGCTTGTACTGTGCAAAACATGAAAATAGCCTAGCGTTTAGAGTTTGAGTCTCTGCCTCGAGCAATGCTACAAAGTGTGCTGATGTCCTATTCATCAGTGGCTATCCTTCAATATGTGAATGACCTCTCATGACTATCTGAATGTATCCACGTCACATGATTATTAAATTATTGTCAACTTATTATAAATGTATTGTCTTACCATCATCCAGGTATGCATGTCAGTTGCCTGCTGATGAAACCCTGGACATCTTCAGAGGCAGTAGATTGGGCTCCCATAACTAACTAGTTCTGGCCTTGCGCTTTTGGGTTTTCCATTGCAGGTAGGGACTTTGGTGTGCAAGGCTGGCTGTAGGCAGGCAGGCAGGCTCAGGCTGCAAGCCAACGTTGGACAGGGCAATTCGGTTTGCCTGTCCGAGAGATGAGGCGTGGACTCCGATGGGGCAGGGTTAGAGATGGGAATGGCGTACTTTACCCCATCATTCACAGAGCAGCCATGGATGGACTTGGGATGGGACACGCCTACCTTGGTCAAACCACAAAAGGTTTGTGAAATCGCTCCTCGTGTGCTCTGGGGAGCCTGAAAAATCCCTAATGGATTTCAAAATTTCAAGAATCTCCGCTAGAGCTGGAAGCTCACTCAGAGCAGGGCTGGCAAAAATGTCCAAGCCAGCCCTGCTCCTTCCCTTCTTTTGCTCTCTATCTCTATCCATCCATTCTCTGTCTCTCCCCTCTCTCTTCTGCTTCTGATCGCTTATGTCTCTCTCTAGCCACACCATTCTCCCTCCCTCGCACTTTGATCTGTTCTCCCTCTCAGCTCTCTCTCCCTCTTTCGCTCTGTCTCCTAAAAGCCCCTGCTGCGTGAGCTGCCGTTAACCTAGAGGAGCTGGAGACCAGCACGAGCTGCCGGTCCAGGACCGTCAGAGCCTGGCCTGCCATAGACGTTCCCTTAATGTGTGTGGCCTGTTTGTATTCGTCCTTTAAGGGTCAGATTTAGTAACAAACAGCATTTCCTAGGCAGTCCTGCTAAGCTAAGGTAAGTCAGAGCGAAAGTTGAAAAAAATTCGATCAACTTTTATACAGTTTAAAAAGTTATTTTGACATTCAAGAAAAATTAAAAAGTTTAATCTTGAAATGGTATTTAACAGAGCAGTATATAACTGTGCACATCTATTTAAAAACACACACATCCTCGTAGATTTTACCCCATTATTCACCTCTCCATGCGTGGTGGTGTGTTTCATTTCCATTTCTCTGGTCATACAAAACGTGGCTCGAGCTTCTGTGAAAAATATTATCCTCAGAGCCATCATGACGTTTTGGTGGAAAAATCATACATTTCAAGTGCGATTTATGTTTTGTATAGAATAGATGGCTTTCTTCCACCATGCCTTGAAAAAATTCACACACACCTTCTGATCTCCAGGGACTAATGGCACAACAAACAATTCTTAATAAACGAGCCCTGCACCGCGCTTTGATCTTGGAGGAGGTCGGAATGCAAACCAAACCCGGGAGCACAGATAATTTGGAACTGTTTATTGCCAGCAAGATACGCCCCTCTCTAACTCCGGACCAGGGCTGGGCACACACTTACTTGAAAAGAATTTGCAACTGCGGCCTGCTCGAGAGCAGCTTCTTTTCACGCGATGCCTTCCACCTATCACGCCTCTCCCTGTTGGGTCCGGCCTCCCACATCAGGCTCATTCTGAGTTACAGAGCTCCTTCCCATGGACTCACGAAAGTGAAAGCATACCGCGCTACTGTGGGGCCGGCGAATCAATACAGTTTAGATTGTAAAGTTGGCAACTCGGAGCCCAGCCCCCAAAGAAGTCTCCCGTGCAGCGCCGCCTCAAAAATAGTGCCGCCTGGGGCGGACCGCCCCCCCCTAGCTACGCCACTGGCGAAGAGTAGTTAATTAAAAAAGAAGCTGGTATTCTCAGGTGCTCCGCTACGATCGATGGCGGCGACTCCTCCCTCTCCATGACCAGACAAGTCAACGCGGTCTCCTCGTCGTGCTTCAACATCCTGCGCATGCTACGTAAGATCTTCCGGTGGATCCCCACCGAGACCAGGAAGACGGTCACCCAGGCCCTCGTCTCCAGCCGTCTGGACTACGGCAACACCCTCTACGCCGGAACTACCGCCAAACTCCAGAAGAGACTCCAGCGGATCCAGAACGCCTCAGCACGACTCATCCTGGACATCCCCCGTCGCAGCCACATCTCCGGACACCTGAGGGATCTGCATTGGCTCCCGGTCAACAAGAGAATCACCTTCCGTCTCCTCACCCACGCACACAAAGCCCTACACAGCCAAGGCCCAGGATACCTCAACAGCCGCCTCAACTTCTACGCTCCCAAACGCCAGCTTCGATCGACCAGCCACGCCCTCGCTGCTGTCCCCCGCATCCGTAGAGCCACCACAGGGGACGGTCCTTCTCCTACCTCGCCGCCAAGACATGGAACTCCCTCCCCACCCACCTCCGCCTGACCCAGGACCACCTCGCCTTCAGGAAGCAACTCAAGACCTGGTTGTTCGAGCAGTAGCAGATCCCCCCCCCCCCCCCCCCCCCCAGCGCCTTGAGACCCTCTGGGTAACTAGTGCGCTATATAAATGCAATGATTGATTGATTGATTGATCTCCTCTTCCTATGAGACCGCAAGTCCACCAGGTAGGTGATATTTCTCTTGCGCTCCACCACCTCAAATGGTCCGGTCCACTTATCCTGGAGCGCACAAGGCTCCACTGGGGCCATGACCCAAACCTTTTGTCCAGGCTGCAACTCGACCAGAGTGGCATTCTGATCATACCACCGTTTCATCTCCTCCTGGCTGGCTTCCAGATTCGCTTGAGCGAGTTGTCTGAAATACCTAGTCTGGTTTCCCCAGGCCAGCATGTAGCTATATACATCATTGTTGTTACTAATTGCTACACATTTTGTGAGTTCATAAGCACAGCATTTGGTGAGCGAATTATGGATTGTTGAATATCAGGTATTTTTGCATTTCATTTGTAACCACAGCTGTACTATAACAGTGTGTTTTTTAAGTGAGTCAGTTCCAGACAACCATTTGATCTCCTAAAACCCGTCACTCAAAAAAAGAGCACATTTTAACAATTAAGGCCTGATTTTGCTGTTGGGCGGAATTCTTTCTGCCCGACACTGACTCAGTCCTGGAACCGGCAGACACCCAGTCAGCAGTCCCTACCACCTCATTAGGATGTGACTGAACACTGTTTGGTCGCATTCCTACATTTTTCTATGGAAGCATGCATTACAGCCGTAGTGAAATGGGAGATGTGGTCATCCCTGCACCCTGTGGCAGGCACCTTAAGGTGCCTGCCACAAGGTGTAGGGATCAACAGGGGGGATGGTGACCCTTGGCCTCCAACCGGAGGCCGTGCACTAAAGAGGGGCCCTGCTGGAGGCCCCCAAAACAC
The DNA here is from genome assembly GCF_964263255.1 of Lissotriton vulgaris. NCBI lineage: Eukaryota > Metazoa > Chordata > Amphibia > Caudata > Salamandridae > Lissotriton > Lissotriton vulgaris. Next base: position 1,135,131,029 of record NC_141693.1, read on the forward strand.
GCTTTGGCCGACGTGGAAACTATGTCGGAAACCATGCATTGTAATCTCAAGGGCGGAAAGGCCCGCCCTTGAGATTATTAGTAGGATTATGACTGGAGGACAAGCTCTCCAAGCCTGTTGGAAGCCAGCTGGAAGGACAGGCCAGTTTCCTTTCCAACTGCCTCCATCATAATGAGGCAGTCGCAATGAAAACCAAGCTGCCCATTACGATGCGGCCCTGAAGACTCCAAAATGAAATAACAGTTTTACCTTAGCAATTTTACCTTAGCATAGTAACAAATCTATAGACGGTGCTACATCAGCTTCTTTTGATGGTTTCCACTAAACTATGACATGAGGATGGTATAGTTGAAAGAGAAAGTGCACGAAAGCCATTTCATCTGTGACACTGACTAAAGGTGTTTAACTATTGAGAAGGTGGCTCAGTTTTGGAAGAGTTTGTAATTTGTTAGCTCTATTGACTTTAACATAAATGATGTTGAGATACACATACAACCAGGGACGTAGCATCAGAGGTGGTGTTTGAGGTGTTATTCCCCCAAATAAATGCTTTTTGGCTTGGTAGTTGGGTCTGGGGGGCCTGAGTCGGGGCTGCTATGTCTGTGATGTGTTTTCTAGTTGTCCTGATTTCATGCAGAGGTTTTGACTTTTAGATTTATTTGGTCAGAAACTTAAATTTAATATATGTAGTGACTGGTTTACCAAAAAAGTCAAAAATCTGCATCTATAGAAGTACTCCTTGAATGGGTGCAAATGTGCTATGTTTTGGAATTCACAAATATTGGCAGCATTAGGCTTGGAAAGCTACACCAGTCTCTGGTTTCCAGGCATACTGCTTGCAATCAAACACCCAAAAGGTGATGGGACGAATACTTGCAAATATTCTAACCACTGGCAATTGCTCGGTGGCATTCTGAACCATTGATTTGAGCCCACTATGCATAAGGGGCCTGATTCAGGGTTTCACAGATGGAGTAAATGATTAAAGGCAGACAAAGTGGCAGAGGACATTACGTCTGCTACCTTCCTTCTACTCCGCCTACCAAATTTAGAGATGTCTACTGGCCCAGCAGAATTCTCTATAGGGTGGCAGGAACTACACAGGAAACGTTTGGCGGATGGCTCGTCAAACATAACAGACAGCCTTCAATCGTTTCCAAACTTTTGTATGTTTTGTAAACAAACTCCCTAAAGTGGGAGGTTGGATTATATAAAAAAGAGGATCCCCACACCAAGGGAGTTTTCTTACAAGATGTGGAGGTGACCTTCTTCTTATAGTATGGTTGTAATTAATAGCCACCCCACATTTAGGTGGAAATCCGAACTCATTTTACAGTTTTCTGACTGTATAAAATAGATACATTATTTTTAAAATGTAATGGTTGTGTATTGACGCAATTACACCTTTCCAGTGACAGACAAAAAGAAAACGCACATTAATGTGTGGTTTATAAAACAAATAAATACATTATTTACAATTAAGGATGTTTACTTTATTGGTAAGCCTGTACCTCAGCTATTCGTGAAAAATATACCCATTGTTATTAAAGTGAAGGGTATAGAATATCTGCATTGTCAATGTGAATTAAGCTACCCACTTTTATGTTTTTTTTAACTTGTGACTAGGGGAGGATGGGCAACGTGTGCTTCACATATAAGAAGGCAAGTAAAGAGATGGGTGGGGAAGAGCTAGTAAAGTCGGGAAAAAAGGGTGGGGAAAAAGCAGAGAAAAGGAGGCAAAAGGGTTCAATAAAATCTAATTTAGAGGGAAGGGCAGAGAGGTAGATAGAGGCATAGAAAAGGCTATCAGCCGGTCAAGTTAACTTGTCTATCTGTAACCGATAAAGTTTATCATTTCTGCTAGAAACTATTGCGCATTGGGATGTTTTTATATGGAGGGGCGGGGAACACTTGCTCAGCCCACTGTCGAGCAGGTATTGCGTGTTTTTTACTAGGTTTGCTCTTGATAGATTTAACAGTCAATTAGGAGACTAAAAAGATCAGTATAATCTTGAAAGACTTTCGTACATGGACATCAAAGCAGCCTACAAAGTTGTTTGGAGACAGTGTATAGTAGTATGTATCTATCAGGTATCTTTAAAGGACCATTTGTGGGGGTTACCAGCTGAAAATTAGGAGCTTCTGGACTTCTTACACCTGACAGAGAACATCTTGAGGTTTCTGAATAAATACCAAATGCTAATTGGGTGCATTGTCAGGATCCTTTCAGATGTGCCCAGAGGAGTTACTGCTGAACCAGTTCCATTTGGATGCAATCCGAGCTATTACTCCGTCATAAATCATGAACCAGGGAAATTACTAATAACAAGCACTGAAAAGGGATTCCCAGGGTAACATGGCCTACTTTGCGAATTGCATTACAAAACACATGCGTATATCTTATAATTTAGTATGTAATAAAAGGCCTCATTGGCTTCTGTAATGCCTTATGATGAAATCAGAAATGTGCTAGCGTCTTTGGCCAACTGTTCATGCCCTTAATATAGGTATGGAATTATGAAATGGGAATGCGCTTTTTTCCAAGGTTGCGGCGAAACAAGATAAACATCTACAGTTGTGTGGATGCACTGGGATTAAGAAGTAGCGACCTCAGTTGTAATGAGACATATGTTGGAAGAGGAAATAAAAAAGTGGCATGGAAATGCTTAAGGCAATGTTTCTTATCCACTGGGAATTCCTATTGATAGAACTCAGAATCAGTGTTTCTCTGTGTGATTTACAGAATCGTGCAAACTACATAAAACAGTTTTTACACCACCCCAAATAATTTGTATACTTTAGGGGCAATGGCAGCGGAGGCGTGCTGCTGAGCTCTGCGGCTGCAAGATGTTATACTGCTGGGCCCTAGGGCCCCATGAATATTAAAGTAAGACTCAGACACTGGTAATTAGTTGGTAGAGCTGGCCCAGGGCACGTGCGCCCGGCCCTTTTAATTCTTAGGGTCACATGTCCTATGACGCCTGTGGTGGATGGGTGTGGGGTGTAAGCCACCCCTCGGGAGTGGTTGGTATGATAACAACTAGAACAGGGACCAGCAGGTCACTACATCCCTCCCAAACGTTATTAAAACTGGAACAACAAAGTCCAACATGTGGAAGAGAATAAAACAATATTAGAAACTTCCACTGAGTCCGTTCAGCTGCCTGCAGAAACAAGTCGATGGGACAACTGCAGCTAGGATCACCAGTTCTGCTGGGCACAGTTCAGTGTTGCCCTGCAGGTCCTGTCCTCCTTGGGCTCAAGACATGGAAGTTGACACCAAAGTCTCTAACTTTACAGTTCTCTCTGACGGTTCAGGTGGAGTGATAGTGAATCTGGTAGATGTCACATTTTCACTAACCAGTCCTGGTTATTGACGTTGCATCTTCACAAAGGTAGCATTGCTTCTAGCTACAGAATGGTGGAGTACTTGCAAACATCCCCCTCTAACCAAGATGCCTTTCTCCTGGGTGTTCACCTCTTATGGGATGTCCCGGAAGCCCTCTTTACCGGGAATCCACTGGACTGGGTTCACTCCAACACCACACTCTAGGTTTGTGAAGGAAGCGCAACGAGTCCCACCTTCAAGTCCCTCGCTCCAACTGGAAGGCAATTGTTTCCTGATAGGATTAACCCTGCCACCAAGCACAAGATCTTCGTCTTCCTGGGACCGACGCAGGAGCAGCTGTAGACTCATCTCTTGTGGCGGGACCCACTCTCACGGGCGTCCCTGAGGCCTTTTTCCCTGGGTCACCACAGTCTGGTATGAAATGGTCGGATCCTCTTCTTCAGGACGACTGAGTAGTCTCACCATCCAGTCTCCCGTGCGACCCCAAAGGGGGATGTCACCAGTAGTCCAGCTTGCTCACCTCTGCAGTCACCAGGTTTGCTTGGCGTTACGAAGACTCCTGGTTGGTTAGCTTCTCATGGTGCCACGGATGTTACCAAGGTATTGTGCTCCATTCCAGATGTTCTTGCACTCAGTCATCTTCTTTATCTTCTGGTGTGCCAGATGTCTCATCGCACACTCCATTTTTTAAATTTCTCGTCTCTTCTTTGAACGTCTGCCGTAGCCTCTTGCCACATGATTTCCTCTTTCTGGTTCTTTCACTTCGCAACGCGGTCTAGTCCCTTCAGGTCTTGCACTTCTTCTCTGACCAGGCCTCTCCATGTGACCTGCACTTCACACGGGTCTTCCTGGCCCTGTTCTACCCCAAGGACAATGTATTCTCTTTGTTCGATAAACAGACCTGTTGTTGCAACCTTCTTCCTTTCACTACTTCTAGTAGGCTTTCATCCTCACTGGCTTCTTGCTCTCGGGCTCCAGAGCATACCGTCAGTGTCTGGGGTACAATCTTTGGCGCACTTCTATCCTTGCACCCTTCTTTCTTAATCAGAGGGTACTCCTATGTCAGTCAACTTGGTTACTCACTTCTTTCCAGGGCTCGAGTCGGGGTACCACGTGGGTGGACGGCGTCCCCCCACTTATTTTACCGGGAGCTCCATAACTATAAACTGCAACTGAGTGCAAGCCACCTTTCGTGACGTCACTTCCTGTCGTGACGTCAGCGTCCCCCCACTTCTTTTTTTAGGACTTGTGCCCTGCTTCTTTCCCTTCCAATGGTGTCCTTCCGCCACTGTGCACGCATGCAATGCACTTTCGTCCGTTCTCCAGGGACTTGCTGCTTAGGGCTGTTGTCCTGTACCACACCTTCCCTCCTGGTGGCATAACTTCCTGTGTCCTTGCTGCTGCAGTGACCACCCATGGCCACTAGGCATCACTGCAAATCTCCTTTACAGGCCTTGGTAACCTTTTGCTTCAGGTTCCTCCAGTGTTCACTTGCTTAACTGGGGCAACTGTCTGCTAATGCCCTTCCCCCTCGAGGTTCACGGTGGCAGTCTTTGTAGTGCTGCAATTTCCTTACCGTTCCTGTAGCTATTCCCCCTCCTCTATAAGCCCCAGCAGCATTCCTTGTGCTGCGGGCCACTTCTTCTGCTCAGCTTCTTCTCCCTTTATCTTTTGTTTTTTTTTCTTCTGGAGTCACCCCAGGGCCATCAGGGTTGCACTCTATCGTAGTGTTTCCTTGTCTCCATCCTCTAGCAACCATTCTGTCCATTGCTGGGGTTTGATAATTGGCTTTATTTTCCTCACATGCATTACTACCAACTGGCCACAAGGTGGCACTGTCAATGCTTTGAATTCTCTGCCTCCAGGCCACAGCCTCTGCCTGGCTGCCATCGGCATATTTTAAGCCCCTCACAACCGCTCTCTTAAACTTCGCGGGCCGCGCAGGGGCCTCGCCCAATGCTGGCACAGCAGGAAGTGTTCACTCAGCGGCAGCATATCCTCAGGATTCGTCATGCTGCCAGCAGGGCTCCCGCTAGCGTGGTAAGTGTATGCTCTCTTTTATCTCTCCATTGTGAGCGGGCCCTCATGCTACGTCGTGCTCTGCAGCGGCCCCACAGCTCACTTCCGTCGCGACGGCCGGGCAGTGGAACAGTTCGTGAAACCCGCCGGATACCTGTAAAATTACTAAAGAACTGTAGCTTGAATAAAACATAATATGTACGTTAGGCTGCAACAAGGGCAATACTGTTGTAACATTGAGGAGTTGTGCAACATGTCTGATTTATTACCATGTTAATCATTTTTCGGCTGACGCCAAAGCTATTCTTGGGTTATAGGATTTTGCGTGACTAAAGTAGCATGTACCTATTGTGCATCCTTCTGTATCCAGCAGCAACAAGCATGCCTTTATTGGCGAAACTTGCTTTGGCACAGAATGCAGAGTTCACTTCTCTCGTCAAAGGGCAACTGTTCTCGCAGGCAGTAATTTAGCAGAATAGTGGATTTCCTTAAAGGTGCCAGCAGCACAGCATCCTGTAAACAAAAAAAAACAGAACGCTCTATTCCATGCCCTGCAAACAATCACGGGGGACAGAATATGGCTGGCAGGAGCTCTTTGAACTTGAGAACTCTGAACACCATGCTACATACCTTTCTAAATTTAGACCCATGTTTCAGAAGGTTGGGGCAATTTGGCCGGTATAAGGTTTGTCTGCGTGAGACGTCAATTGTCAGAGCGCGAGTTTTGTTCGATGCTCGACGTCCAAATGGCCGAGCGGCATCACGTGGTACTCGACTTTCAGGGGGTCCACGTGTCCTGCAGTCATCAGTGGTGCAGCGGCTCTACAAGTTAAGAACCTGGCAGAGTTGCATCCCTCACAGGCCGTGACCTGTGCAGAATATGTTAGTAGTCCTAATCCAGTCACAACGGACGGTCTCTAGTTCCTTGGGCCCCAGTTGGAAGTTTCAAGGTACTGGGGCAAACTTGCGACACTGTAGATTTGCATACAAATTTAATGTTACTTTGCAAATACCTACCAAGTAGCATGCAGTTACGAGCTAAACGCCATGGAATGGTGAATTACCATTTGGGCACAGTTGTTCCAGCCATAAACCCACAAGGAATTTTCAATTCCCTGGAGTTTATCTTGTATATTTAAATATATACTGTGGACTCTGTGTTGGGTGGGGAAGAGAGGGGGGGGGGGGGGGGATGGGTGGAGAAGTGAAGCGGGAACATTTTCTAACAGCACGAAGCATGTTATGCTTCCGCCACTTAGAAAACAAGCATTTGCAATACAATCGGTCTCGCTTTAGGGACTTTATGTGTTTAGCCATGCCGCATATCATCCTGAGTCATGTGCAGCTAGGGATGGAAGAGCTATACAATTACTACACACTTGGCCATGTAGTGCGGCACAGGAATACATGCTTGCCTCAGCCGCGCGAAAGGGTGTTGAAAAGGTGAACATAACCAACAGTTATAAGGGGTCTACTGGGGCCAAGGCACGTGTTAGAACTAAAGTCTGTGGTTAAGTATGGTACCTGAGGCCTACAGACAGATTCACTAGTAGCCTTGGCTGTAAGAGATCATGGTCACTGGGGGCCAGCTACTTATATATTCACCTAAGCAAAGAACAATATGCGGGCCACTGGAATGATGTGATTTTGTGGTGGTGGTATTTTCTGCAGAATCAAGGATTTAGTGTATTTGCTACATAATCCATCAGCTGTTGAGTAATTTGCAAATTTTAACAAAAAAGTTTTTGCTAGCTGAAACAGATTAAAGTTACTGACAGGTTAAAATGCCAATAAAATACCACATGGAACTAATAAACCCATTGCAGGATTGTGCGTATAAACTGCACAAAATAGGCTTCAATGGGTTCGAGATAGCTCAGTGGGTCAACAAGCCAAATGAGGACTTACGTGTGAAATCTGAGAATCCTGTTACAAATAGGTATGTTTGTATCCCGTAGGTAAGATTATATTCTAGGTAAGAACAATCAAGAGAATAATAAACTTGCTGCATATAATATATAGAACGGTAGTGGTGGCTAGAACAGTCGCACATCAGACCCTTTCAGTATTCTAAGGTAATTAAATGGATATCAGAAGGAAAAATAAATTACGGTGCCATTCAAGGTGATGCAAGCATCCCACTACCACGGATGCCTAACCCACAGGTATAAAATACCTGTGATCAAATGTCTTTAAAGTCTAACGTACCTCACCACTCTAATATTTAAACACAAGCAATTAGCAAAAAAAAAAATCATAAAATGTCTGACATGAAAAAATCAATGTTCTAAGTCTTACACAGGCGTAAATCACATAGGTGGAGAAACAGTTAAGGTTATATTTCAAAAGAAGAGAACATCCAAGAAATCCAGTATATATCGCATTTGATTTAATATGTGCAGAAAAGTATCACACATCGTACAGGATTGCCCCGAACCACTTTTCCCAAAGAGTGACAGAAACATTTCTTTTGCATCAAAGATAGATGCCATAACTCATTTGGGTGGGGCATATAACCATCAGACAGTACCATTATCACAAGCCTTGAGAAAGTTACAAAAAAGTAACGAAACACGTGTCGGCTGTCATCGGCTGTTCTCCAACTATCAAAACCAGGAAGGCCCTAGGACTAGGAACCCCTCTTGCCCGTCACTTTCTGTCTATAGTGCTCAATGTGCTCAATATAATGATGTATCATGTACTCATTGTAAATACTTTTTGTTTTGCCACCTCGTTCTCAATGATACATGGTATCTAAATACTTTTCTGAACATATTAAATAAAATGCGATATATACTGGATTTCTTGGATGTTCTCTTCTTTTGAAATATAACCTTAACTGTTTCTCCACCTATGTGATTTACGCCTGTGTAAGACTTAGAACATTGACTTTTTCATGTCTGATATATATGAATTTTTTTTGCTGATTGCTTGTGTTTAAATATTAGAGTGAGGAGGTACGTTAGACTTTTAAGACAATAAAGTCTCTGCATATGTTTGAATTAAAGAAATTTGCCACACAAGTTCTAATATAAGTGAGGTACGTCAGTGGGTTAAAACACTTTACTGCAGAGAATCGTGTATACAAATATGTTAGAGTTTCCAACACTAGAGCGATAGCTTGGACCCAGTAGGCAAAGCAAGGCCAGCGTGAGCTCTAACATCAACATACCAAAAATTTTAAAAGTACACTTTTAAAGATTTCATGTTTAAACAAGTGAAGTTTCAAAATGTAAATAAAAAAACTTTTAAAACTTGGCTTTTGCATCCCTAAAGGGTACCAATGTCAGCTACATCATGTACAACTCGATGACCCACCTACACCCAGGGAGCTCTGTGTCTATTAATGTAATCTGTCACTAGCTTTACCTCTCGCTGTATCAAAGCAATTCAGTGTTGAGCTGGTTTTGGATGCCAGTTTTCTTCATTTGGAGATATTTAGGTGGGCAGGCAGGAGTAGTGACTACTTAGCAGGACGCAGGCTTCTGCGAAGGAGGCTAGGACTGTCCCTGAGAGACTGCCAGGTTCCCTGGACTTTTTTGGCACATGCTGGCTTCGCCAACAAGCAACACCCTATTGTCTGAAATTCCTTAGTCAACCATGCTGCACTCCCTCTGAGTTGAAGCGATCCAAAACACTGGAGTGCTAAACCACCAAAATGGCGCTTCCCGGTAGGATCGCAAGCTAAAATAAGGAAGTGGGAGCGGGGAGTGCCCATGTTCTGGTGTTAACATGGGCTTCTATTGGAAATCTCCACAGCATATTATCAAGCCCATTATCGCCGTTTTAGCTGCAGTTTCCTGCTGCTAAAGCAGCAATAATTTTAACACCGTTCCTTGATAATATGCCCCATAGAATGTTGTAAAAGTAAAATTGGGAGAGCTGTGCACAATTAAACTAAGGAGCACTTACACTGGAGTAAAGCATCCTCACAATAGCCCTCTATGCTGTAAACCTGTTGAATGATTCACCCAGCTTGAATACTGTTGAATTGTGATCTGCGTCCTGGTGAGTTCTAAGGATGGTAAAAGTGAGTTGACTGCTTAACATTTTTTAGGGATCCTTTCACCATCATGGCGGCCAGGCAAGATAACAAGTTAAAACGAAGATTCTTTGCTACCAAATTCGACAAAACTTGTTGTATTAACTTTCATGGGGATAGGTGAAGTTTTCTAACACAATATTTCAATGTTTGGCTATTTCCTATAGAGGTGCCTTCCTCTCAGGATGTTCTCGATTGGCAAGCACTCCCAACCCCCGTCCCCGCGACAAGATGGTGCAGACAACTAAATACGGTTTTGTAATTAAGTTTAGTTTAATTAAGTTTAATTAAGTTAAGTAATTAACTATGCAGCACATTCTCCTGGGGTGCAACACCATCTAATGTTATTGAAAGCACACTCAGGGAGCCAAGCCGTTGCCCAAGTCTGTCTGCACACTAGGAAACAAGGTTGTGTGTTACGATGTGCAAAATTGATGAAGATGCATTACGTAAATAAAGCAGTACATGCAAGGCAACCACCTGTGACAGAACATTGTTAACCACCTACCAATATCTTGGCACACCATACTGATGAGGTGCTAAGTCCATGAATGAAACACTGCATTAAAATACTGCCCTTACCCTCAGTAACAGGACCAGCGACCGGAAGGAATCCCACTTATCCGAATATGAGAAGCTTGCTGGATCCAGAACGTGCATTATATACGCAAGTATCGCCATAGATCTTGGAGACGGAAGGACCTGTAATTGGTGAATGTGGTATACAAGGGAAAGTAAAAAAATCCCTTAGTAATGGTGCCCGGATCAGAGGTGTCTGCACAAGGAGGCCGCAGGTTACATGATGTTTGCGCAGCAACTGTTGATCCCCTTCTGGGTGAGTGTGTGTGGATGTATGACGGTACAACGCGTACCGTTAAACGCGTCCCTTTACGACGCAGTTTTAACAACGCAAATCGTTACAACGACTTGCGTTGGGGGGGCGCTGATAGTGAATAGTTTAATTTACTATTCCAACACCAGTCCCCGTGGATAGTAGGGAAGGTGTTGGATAGTAAATTAAACTATCCCCTATCCTAGAGCGCCCTCCAGCAAAAGTCGTTGTAACGACTTTCGTTGTTAAAGCTGCGTCGTAACAGTACCGCGTTGTACCAGTTACGTTGTAAAGGATGTTTCCTGTGTGGGTGTACAGAGTTTTTCTGGTTTTGCCCTCAGTACATGTGCACTCCAAGGCAGGGCGAGTGGGGGTTAAAGTGAGGCGAGGCATGCCAAGCAGCCATTACGAGCGTCTAACTTCTAATTCTAAAAACAAGCAATAGATAATGCCAACTAGAAGCATATACCATAAAAACATTTTTTATTGTAACAAATTTCCAGGCTATAAGTGTTTATTTAACTTTGCAGTGCTTTCTACTAGGGTCGGTACATATAAAAGAAGTTAATGTTTGGTGTACACTAACATTTCACGCCCCTGGTTAGGTGTGATGTCCTCGCCTACGGTAGAGTTTCCAAAGTGAAGCTTGAAAGCTACGGGTATTTTTTGTCTGTTGGATTCCGTACCTTGCGCCATTGTGCTGCAGACAGGGCTGAGATCTCCTTATGTCTGAGTGCCAGGAATCAACCCTCCGTGCAGCAGCTGAGCCTGCTCTCCCAGTATTGGGGAGGTTCATGGATCCTTCCTCCTCCCCCTTGTCCATGCGACTGCGAGCCTGAAAGTGGCAAAGGCACGTGGGAGAACAAGGGCGTCTGTAGATTTTTTTAATTAAAAGGGCGCCGGCTTCGGGCGTCCGTGCAGCGGGTGAGAGGGGGTGAAGAGCATATTTAAAAGTAGTAGCCATTAAAGTGAAAGCGCTGGAGAACTTCATTAAAACAAAGAGCGTCGTGTTTGCATTAAGAGAAACTCAATAAAGAAAATAGTGCTTACAAGACTAATAAATACGTACAGTGTAACAACAGAAGTAAAGGGGCCAGTAGCCATGGGAGGTTTCTACCGGCGATCCTGCGGCATTTCCGTTGTGGGCGGGGTAGGTGACACACGCCTTGCCAGAAGCTTGCAGGTACAGACCTCACAACACTGGCCCCACCAGGTCAGCCGGTCAGACTTCCTACCAGGGACCACGGTCCCAGGGAGGGCCTCAATGAAGGGTTGATTCTACGACACCCCACAGGTCGTATACTTCCTTAATTTTTTGAGGAATTCATGAGCAATCTTATGAGCAATTGGGCCTGAAGAATTGCCTTAGAGGCAAGAAACATGTCGACCAGACCCGGACTGAGGGTTGACTAAGGCCTGATTATCCTTATCGTCACGCCTTAATACCCCTCAACCTTTCACGGTTTTTAATAAGGCAGTGAGCGATACTATTAAAGGTTCCCCAGTTGGACTCTACTGACCTTTTTTAACCTCACTCACGCTCACTCATTGCACTCCCTAGGTCCCTCACACACATGCACTCATTGGCTAAAGGAATAAAAGATCTCCGCTAAAGTGCAGCACTTTTGTGCTGCCCGACGGGCATTGCATCGCCAGCCTGCCGAAGGAGCAGGATAGCCAATGATGACACTGGACAATCATCGGGTGGGGTGACAGTAGTCATCCAGCCTTTGACTTGTGTGAGGCATCCTTGATTCCGATAAGGGACTTCCACTTTCCCTGCTCTATCACACATTCAAGAGAGAGGTTTTAATGGGTTAATTTAGCCAATATCCTTTTTGGGGAACTCTGTACATTCTTTGTTGTTATAGGTTACAAAATAAGACAAGGCCGTACTAAGAAGGGACTAACAAACCAATTACTGAAAGAAGAAGCTTGCATTTACGAAGGACAAAGACAGAAGCCCATGGAAAATATGGGCAGAGAGGGGGCGGGACTTCTCTTCCATACTCCACTACAGCAGCTCGCCAGAGCTCGACCTAAAAATGGAAATGAGACTTAGCTGCTGCTGCTGCAGTCAAAGGCTCATGCGATTTTTCTGGCAGGTTTTACCAGCCTAAAAAATCTATTCAGGTTCTTCCACACCTGAAAAAACCAGTGCGGAAACACCTAACAACTAATAATGAGGCGGAACAAAATGAATCCAGGAAAGTATGCAGTTATCTTGTTGTACCTTACTAGTAGGGGCCTTGGTGTCTTGCCCAAGATGTTAATTGTTAGTAAGCGAGCTTGGAGAGCTAAGCCCTCTTGATGAGATCTGGATAATACTGCAAATGACATCATTGAATCCCAGCATGACCATGCAACCCGATGTCTCTGTGGAGTCAGTTAAATGAGTACTGCTGAATTCAAGCATCTATGGTGTTACAGAATGTGATTAATAGATGCATGCTTGCAGCAGTGAAGAATGTACAAATATTGCATTACAAGATGGTGACTTTCTAAAAGTAGCAATCCTATCAGATCTATGTTAGTTAGAGCTAGCATTAGTTCAGCATGTGTGGCACCTCAGAATTCACACCAACCTCAGGTCGGCCTTCATGCAATTCTGTATTAGTGTTGGTCAAGCTGGCAAATTAGTAGGAAGAGCTTTGTCAGCGCGAACCAAGGGTTTGACTTGGCTTTGGTAGCCATAAAATGAGCTGAGCAATCCACATATTTGGCATGTAATTCATGCAACAAACATCATGTAAAATTATGATAAATCCTCTTTAAAATTCAAAACTGTATTTCTTTAACATGTGGAAAAGTTTCACATTAGTAAATTAGCTTGTATCACTGTATTCAGCGATGTTTATTAGAAATGATAGGGGCAGATTTACAAGCCCCTTGCAATACATTTACGCCACCGTTGCATCACTTCTGTGACGCAGCTGCGGCATAAACCATGCGCCACGTTGCAACTTATTTACAATGTGACGCATCTAGGGAGATGCGTCACGTTGCAAAGTCCTGCGGCACATTAAACCTGTGTCAGGTTTAATGAATGCAGGGTGGGCGTTCAGTCTGAAAAAGCCTTGTAAAAGTGACACCGTTAAAGCTACAAGATTTCACGGAGTAACTTTTCAGAGGCCACTGCAATGAAACCTTACAACTGCTTGAAGCAGGCGTAAGGAGTTGTGCAGCACGTTAGGTATGGGTGGGCCCTGAACATTGCTGGAGTTGCGTCGGTCTTGCGACACGACTCCAGCAATGCGCTGTCCTTACTCCATCAGATGCAACACGCATCTGTCTATCCCTGTGCCACAGTGCACCGCATTGTAAATGCGACACATCCGTGGTGGTGCAAGGGTAGAATTGCGTGCCGCATCAGTACTGGCGCATCCCTGCTAATATGCAGAGATGCACCCGCCCTTGTAAATCTGCCCCGTCAATTTCTAAACATGAACTTAGAAAGTTGACGCCCCTCAAACCCCCAAGGCTGAGGATGCTTTTACGGAACTTGGAGATAAGTCCATGTTTGTGCACCTTATGTGTGAGCTAGGGAGTTATTGTACATGGAGCAATATTATAGTCTATTAAAACCATATGCAAAATATGTTTTTGTACAGCGCAGCTCCTCAACACGGAGAATTGCCTTATGTATTAACTTTTACTGCCTGCCCAAGCTGCAGCATGTTATAGAACATAACTACGTCGTAAAAGACCAAAACTCTAATTCAGACTGTTCCTCTAGTCTACATGAACCCCAGCCATGCTCTTTCCTTCCTGTTTTATAATCTGTGATGTACAAAGTATTCCAGTCAATCTCTGAATCAGATCCACTTTTCTTAAAAGTCTTCCTATTTTAAAGCACATTCTACTTTTGCTCCCCACACCTCATTGTCTGTAAATTTCAAGAAAGTAACATCATATATTCTGTAGCTTTAAAACGGTGAAATCAACTTTACTTTCTTTTTCAAATTTGTATACATTTTTGCAAAATACATAATCAAAAAGCATTCTATAAAATTGCGCTCCTTCCTGTAAAATTTTAAAGATATTTTATTTTAATATTTATTGATCCATTTTTCTCTAAAAAAGAAAGGGAGAGAAAGGGGGGATAATGCTAGCCTCAATGTCTTTAATGAAAACAGATCCCATGATAACTTCCAAACAAGAAGGTTCAACACACCTGACAAAACTATGTTCTTCCCTGCCTGGCCCTACCAACAAATCCTGGTTTACAGGAATAAAAAAAGGTTAATCTTTTGCCAATTTCTACACTCTGGGGACCCAAGTTTATAATGTGTAACAGCTCTCTCTTTTCAACTTCATAAAAACTCTCTGGATCATTGCAAACAATGAGAGTGCATAATGTTTCATAAATCTCCAACTAGGATGAAAAGCATTCACCAGACACGCTTTTGGATCTGGTCTTCAACTGTAGTATTTCTCCACTTGATATGTAAGCCTGTTCACAAACAAATCTACTTCTACGAGCTCCTATTCCCAAGCAATTCCACTAAAATAACACTGATTTAGTATCCAATTGCTAAAGTTTATGAGATCTGTATGACGGAACATCTTCGCTCTGTGCTCGACTCCAGTCAGACTGCGGCACTGGTACTCCTTGACCTTAGTGCCGCGTTTGACACGGTCTCGCACAGAATCCTACTCCAACGTCTACGAGAGGCGGGTGTTGAGGGCACTGCACTCGATTGGTTCCGTTCCTTCCTAGCTGATCGGACGTTCAAGGTTGCCACTCCACCGTTCGAGTCCAAATTCTATCCCCTGGAGCTGGGTGTGCCTCAAGGTTCGTCGTTGAGCCCCACATTATTCAATCTTTATGTGAGGCCGCTGGCTGCTGTCGTCAAGCATTGGGGTTTGACCATGGTCTCCTATGCTGACGACACGCAGCTGGCGGTCACCTTGAGTGGGGACTCCGACCTTGATGCCCCCAGATTTTGGGATGGACTCTTGGCAGTAGCCAGCTGGATGAATACCAACTGTCTCCAGCTTAATGCTAAAAAAAGGAGGTCATGATAGTGGGCAAACAAACGGATCTTTGGGGTGATACGTGGTGGCCCCCTCAGCTGGGTGTACCCCTACTCCAGTCACAGAGGTAAAGAATTTGGGGGTCTGGCTAGATCCTGCCCTCAGTTTCTGTGGCCACACGAAAAAAGTAGCGGCCACCTGTTTTGGCATCTTACGAGGGCTGAGACCTATCCTGAGGTTCTTTTATGCCTCAACTAGGCAGCTGGTCATACAAGCATCCATACTATCACGGCTCCATTATGCCAGTTCACTATTGTTGGGGGCCAACCAGGCTGAAATCGCCTGGATGCAACGTATCCAGAATGCTGCAGCCAGAGCCCTGGTGGGGTTACCGAGGTTCTGCTCTGCAGAGAGTACCATCCGCTCTCTACACTGGCTGCCTATAGCACAGAGGATCCACTTTAGGACCCTGTGCCTGTCCTTCAAGATCCTCAAGATGGCCTCTCCCCAGATTTTTGATAATCTTCTGAAGCCTTACGTGCTCTCGCGCTCTTTGAGATCCCTGGGCCAAAACTTGGTCGTGGTCCCACGGTTTAGACTGTACAGGGCGGGAGGTCGTTCCTTCCGGGTTTTGGCTGCAAAACTGTGGAATTCTCTTCCGTCCCACATCCGCGAAATAGATGAGCTGCTGAAATTCAGGAGAGCCATCAAAACGCATCTGTTCCCTCATAGCTCTTAGGATCATGATCTGTGTGTTTCCACTCTCATACTGCTATGTTGTGTCTGGGTACCCTTCCGGAAGCGCCGGGACGCCCCTTGGCTGGGGCAGCTGTGTGCTATAGAAGTGTTATTAACATAACATAACATCTCTCAAACTCCAATCTACAACCTGATTTTCTACTCCTAGTAAATATTCTGCCATCAAAGAAATCTAATGTAGCAAACATAAATGCCACAAATCCCTTGCCAAGTCTGCCAACTACTTTGATATGATCTCAACTGAATGACTGGTGTACGGTACAGCAGATACACTGTCCATGCACATCAGAACCACGTAGCCTGTCGATGAGTACCTGAAAATCCTCAAGGCATGCAATCCTGCCCTCACCTCTAGACCATTTATATGCAGAAGTATGTTCAAATGCAGACTGCCTCCTGACTACCTAATGAAAATCTCAAACCAGGCTGCTTGCATTTGTCTCCAGAACAAATTCAGGAATCGAGTCAAAGTAGGCCAACCGTTCATGCTTCTAAGCTTTTCAACCACCAAATGTACTCCTTCCTTGTGTACAATAACAAGAAAGGTTGTCTGCATACCACAAGCCTTTTCTCGGGCCTGCAGTCTTCAATATCTGCAGTGCCCTATGTGCAAAGGACCCTTAAAAATTGCCTGAATAGATATAGACAGACAAACAATCACGTCAGCTAATTTTCTCTGATTCACCTCAGAGAACTTTTCTCTTTATCAGCTTCCTCTTGCTTTCTGGTAATATCAATTTTGCTAATGTGGTATTCATCTGAAATCCTAGAAAACCCACTGAACGGTTCAGAATTAAAAAAAGATTTCTCTACATTGACAATTAATTTTTTTTTTATTTTGTTGTATTTTTTTTATTTTAAAGAGTTTTATATAGCGATGGCTAGACCCGGAGGTATCAGAGCGCTTTACATGAGAATCAACAATGTAATAGAAAAAGTTCAACAATTACACAATAAATCCCCCAAAAATAAGCAATACAATTAGGAGAGGAGCGAAAGGATAGAGAAAAGTAGTGGAGGGGCAGGGGAGATGAGAAAGGGGGATAAGGGAAAAAACAATACGGAGATACGAAAAGAAGTCTGTCTAAAGACCGACTGGGTAGGTGATGACCAAGGAGGGAATCCACGGCCCATCTCACCTATAGCTAAACAAGGTAGCTCCATCGGGCATCAGACAAAAAAGTTCAGTCTCAATACATTGAGAGAGGGGAGAAGGAGAGACATAAATAAAGGGAGGATGCGGGAGGAGACGACAGGAGGGACGAAAGGAAGTGCAACAATGTGGTTATAAGTATAACAGAAAAAGATCAACAATTACACATTACATAAAACAATCAGCAATACATTAGGAGAGGAGAGAAAGGAGAGAGAAAAGAAGTGGGTGGTAGGTGAGGTGAGAACGTGAGGATAAGGGAAGAGACAACAAGGAGAGACGAGAGGAAGTCTGTCTAAAGACCGACTGGGTAGGTGATGGCCAAGAAGGGAATCCACGGTCAATCTCCCCTATAGCTAAACCAGGTAGCTCCATCGGGCATCAGACAAAGTAGTTTGGTCTCAAGTATTGATGGAAGAGGTTCGCAGAAAAACAGGATGGGAGGGAGATACCGCAGAAAGACCAAGGAAAGTCTGCCCAAAAACCAGCTGGGTAGGTGACGGTCGAGGGGGAAGTCCCAAAACCCATCTCCTCTATAGCTATCAGGTAGCTCCACGGGCTTTGGCCAAATAGCTAGGTCTCAATGGGAAACATTTAAATAACATGGAGGGCAAAAAAAAATGGAGCGTAGAGGGGAGGGAACAGGGAAGGTGAGAAAGGGAGGATAGGGGAAGAGACAACAAGGAGAGACAAAATGAAATCTGTCTAAAGGCCGACTGGGTAGGTGACGACCAAGGAGGGAATCCAAGGCCCATCTCCCCTATAGCTAAACCAGGTAGCTCCATCGGGTATCAGACAAAATAGTTTAGTCTCAATACATTGAGAGAGGAGAGAAGTAGAGATATAAAAAGAGGGAGAAATCGGGAAGAGAAGACAGGAGAGACGAAAGGAAGTCTGGCTAAAGACCGACTGGGTAGGTGACGTCCAAGGAGGGAATCCCCGACCTGTCACCCCAATAGCTAAACCAGGTATTTCTAACACATTTCTTATCAACCTCAAATGAACCAATAACTCTGAATTATACTGTGACATTAAATAATGTTGTGTGTTAATCAAAAGTGGGAATGGACACTGGTATCTACAATAACCATTGGTTATGTTTGAAAACCCTCATAGACGCTGTGATTTAGATGTTGCGGTGTATCTTTTTGTCCGCTCCTCGTCAAGCGTCACGGCATAGTGATCGGGTTATCAAATGACGTGCTATATGCCTGCCTCACCCGAGGCAACCTCTGGTAAGTGTAGAAGTGTCCAGAAATTATAGGGACAGCCACAGAGGGAAGATATGTAGAGCAGCCAAGAGAATTATTAAAAAGCAGTGTCGCACCAAACCAACATTTATTATAAAGAGGTGGGCTCTGTAATTTAAAACTGGAAGAGTAGTATATTAGGTAATTGAGTTACTGGATTACCATATGTCTCTATTGGTAGGTCGACATGTTTCAGCTCACCTGGGCCCAAAAAGGGTCTATGGAGCTTTCATCAGTACAGTACATAAAATAAGGTTGAATACTCACACAACTTGTGTAAAGTTCAATTACTGTATGAAATTCTCATACTGAGATTCCTGCATTGTGGGAACAAAATCAACATTACATTTCTCAATGTGATAGTTATAGTAGCATATAGCGCGCATACAAACAGTCTTTGTCATAGCCAAGAAAATAAATGATCTTATAACTAGCGAACATTCATTTCTATGTAACGTGCACAGTACTGTGGGCACTCGAAGGGAAGTGAGACTAAAAAGAGGAGAGTAATTATATAAGGTCGGTTCACTGTCAGTTAGCAAAGCGCAGAAATGTGTATATACATAACATGCA
The DNA here is from genome assembly GCF_964263255.1 of Lissotriton vulgaris. Taxonomy (NCBI): domain Eukaryota; kingdom Metazoa; phylum Chordata; class Amphibia; order Caudata; family Salamandridae; genus Lissotriton; species Lissotriton vulgaris. The sequence goes on from NC_141693.1 coordinate 1,135,149,983, forward strand.
ATGTGGTCACTATGGCAAAACATATGTAATGACATGTGTGTCTCTCGTAATGCATTATTGGAAGATGTCGGTATCATTAGGCACCCTTCAATAATGCTGCGAGTATCGCAAAAGCGTATGACAGAATCTAACAAATATCGTGCTCAGCTCTCTCAACGCCTAATTACAGGGAACGTGGGTATCATTACGCATATTGTAATATTCAGCACTTTTGAACATGGCCGCGAGACTCGCAAACGCGGGAGGCAGATTTATACAAATATCGTGCGGAAGCTCGTATATGTTAACGGGCTGTTACGATATTAAAGGTGCTAGTTCTGGGCAAAAACGAGGGTCTTACTAGTAAATAGTATTACAAATACACTAGGCAACAAAGAGTTATCATGCATCAAGAGTCATAAGTGCATCGTAAATACCTTCATTATGGGTCAATCTCGCCACATCAGGTTGCAAGAGAGTCGCATTTAGAGTGGTCCCTGCTGGGATATTAACCAATGCAAATTAGTGCGTTTTACTTTAAGCTTCACCATCTTTAAGGTATGTTTACGAGCTAGGTGAACCCCTCATCTATTTCTATTAGAATTTAAAGAAGAGGAGGAAGGGCCATACCCCTAACCAGGGGCAGAGTCAGCACTAGAAGCTAATGCTTCCCTACGCGTGGGTAAGAATGGCGTTTGTTCGTTTTCGAAACAGCCACTGCCTGAAACGTGAGTATTAGTCCAAAGGGGCGTGAATAGTTAGCGTTTTATCTGCTTTAATATCCCAGCAGGGACCACTCTAAATGCGACTCTCTTGCAACCTGATGTGGCGAGATTGACCCATAATGAAGGTATTTACGATGCACTTATGACTCTTGATGCATGATAACTCTTTGTTGCCTAGTGTATTTGTAATACTGTTTACTAGTAAGACCCTCGTTTTTGCCCAGAACTAGCACCTTTAATATCGTAACAGCCCGTTAACATATACGAGCTTCCGCACGATATTTGTATAAATCTGCCTCCCGCGTTTGCGAGTCTCGCGGCCATGTTCAAAAGTGCTGAACATTACAATATGCGTAATGATATCCACGTTCCCTGTAATTAGGCGTTGAGAGAGCTGAGCACGATATTTGTTAGATTCTGTCATCCGCTTTTGCGATACTCACAGCATTGTTGAAGGGTGCCTAATGATACCGACATCTTCCAATAATGCATTACGAGAGACACACTTGTCATTACATATGTTTTGCCATAGTGACCACATTGCATGTTATGTATATACACATTTCTGCGCTTTGCTAACTGACAGTGAACCGACCTTATATAATTACTCTCCTCTTTTTAGTCTCACTTCCCTTCGAGTGCCCACAGTACTGTGCACGTTACATAGAAATGAATGTTCGCTAGTTATAAGATCATTTATTTTCTTGGCTATGACAAAGACTGTTTGTATGCGCGCTATATGCTACTATAACTATCACATTGAGAAATGTAATGTTGATTTTGTTCCCACAATGCAGGAATCTCAGTATGAGAATTTCATACATTAATTGAACTTTACACAAGTTGTGTGAGTATTCAACCTTATTTTATGTACTGTCCTGACGAAAGCTCCATAGACCCTTTTTGGGCCCAGGTGAGCTGAAACATGTCGACCTACCAATAGAGACATATGGTAATCCAGTAACTCGATTACCTAATATACTACTCTTCCAGTTTTAAATTACAGTGCCCACCTCTTTATAATAAATGTTGGTTTGGTGCGGCACTGCTTTTTAATAATTCTCTTGGCTGCTCTACATATTTTCACTCTGTGGCTGTCCCTATAATTTCTGGACACTTCTACACTTACCAGAGGTTGCCTCGGGTGAGGCAGGCATATAGCACGTCATTTGATAACCCGATGACTATGCCGTGACGCTTGACGAGGGGCGGACAAAAAGATACACCGCAACATCTAAATCATAGCGTCTATGAGTGTTTTCAAACATAACCAATGGTTATTGTAGATACCAGTGTCCATTCCCACTTTTGATCAACACAGAATCTACCCAGGGGAACTGAATGGACCTCAATTCCTCTTCCCTCCTTTGTGATGAATGAATTAAATAATGTTGTTCAGATAAATAAACAATCAAACTTCTTGCTCCCTCAGAAAACTCATCATTGGTCCCAAAACATTGGTGAAACACTAAGGGGTTGAAACAATCTGAAGCGTAGAAAGCTATGACTCTTTCTGTGCACTGGTATTGTGAAATAAACTTCTTTCAAGCCTCTCTTCACCAACCAATCCGTTTCCTACAATATGTACCACCATCTTGAAATGTATAAAAACCAAAAAAACATTTTACAGTGTTCATTTTTTTTCTTTTACTCACATAGCGATAAAAACAAACATACATTTAATCAGCTAAGTTCTTGAACAAGATAGCTCTATATCCTTACCTTTAGCACATTCCACTTAAAAACATATGGTAAGCATTATCAGTATAAATTAATTTGGTCAATTTTAACGTCATCTCCATCTGAATAATTTCTGGCAGTCTGCCGTAGCGTTTGCGGACTTTTATGCAGCTTCTCTGTATCTAACAGTCCTAAACTTTCAAAGAGTTGCTGTCTCCCCCTTAATCACCAGTATCAATAGTTTGGTCAGTTTGCACACTTCCTTAGGAACTGCCTCCACATATCCAAGAAGATCCACATCTGTGTATTTTCTATCTTTCATTCCCACTATCTGCGTAACTGTACCCAACCCCTCTACCTAGAATTTCTGAATACGGGGGTGTAGAGCCTTGTAATTGAGGAATGCTGGTTCCCCCTGTACACCTTAAGCCTGTGATATAAATTTTGGAAGGATGAGTTGAAGACAGGCTTAGAATCTTGAGTTCTGACCTACACACAGCGGAATAAAGACATGTAAAATTAGTCTCTGTTGGGGCGTAGTTATTGGCAAGTGCATAGGCTAGCAGAACTCTACAACTGCTGACGAGATAAGGGATCCAAACCCCATAAACTGATAGTGCTCTTCCAGAGAGTTTGCCATGGTCCAACAAACTACTCTTGCGTGCCACGTGTGCCACAGTCGAAGGGTCGTATTGACCCTGGCACAGGTGGTGACACAGCAAGTCTGTATATAATGCTTGAAGACAAAGAAAGTGAAGTTGAAAGTCAACATGTCGGTGGCCAGGAACTGAATGAAAATGCCGCCAATTAAAAGGTACTGCACCACGGCGGAACGTAATGGCCGTGGATAAAAGTAGCTCCGTGATTTTCCCCCTCCCTTCAACATCCGCCGCAAATATTGGTGAGCCCGACAGGTGATTGCGGTACTGGTGTACGTCATAGATCCGACCTGACTGTACCAGATACTGGAGCTGCAACGAGAAACTTGAAACGAAGGTGCTGTGTATTGTGGCCTGCACGGGGAGAGACTCCGGGGCCTTGCGTGATTGAGTGGGCGGGGTGCTGCCCTACAGCCTACGCTCATAATACCTTCGACTGCGCAGTCGGAAGATCGACTTGCCAGCATTGTGGGGGGGAAGCTGTCGGAGGCTCCCTCCGGAGCTCCTGATCTACATCCACTGCTGGAGCCCTGTTGCTACTGCAATTGTGACCTCTGCCCGGCCCCCTGTGGGGACATAGTCCGGATTTGGCTGCGAGGAGGAGACTGCGGTCAGACGACGTGCGGGCCAATTGAGGCCCGCGGCAGTAAGTCCCCAGCTTGGGGGGCCCTGTGAGTGACATTCTGGTGCGGATTGAACCCCAGGTGGGGGAGGGAATGCAGGGTTGAGGTGCAGTCTGCAATGGGGACCCCCAGGAGTTGATAACAGCGTAACGGGGAGGCGGCCCACCCACAGTGGGCTTGATCTGCTGGTTGCATGGGCTTAGCGCCTGAAAGCAAAGACCTTTGGTAGCACCCGCCCTCTACTTTGCCGCCGCCAATGAAGTACACCACTAAGAGGCCCAACGCCCGGCATAGCCTGACTCCATATCAAGGCAGAAGGGAAACCGGTGAGAAGGTGAGCGCGTGATTACACAGCAGGGGAGAAGCTGATACCCGTGGACTACAGCCCATGTTGAGAGGCTTTTGCAAATTGGCGGAAAAGCTTTGCCATTCGCCCATGGTTCCACAGTGTGATGCTGTTCCCGGAGTGAGAAACCAGAATTAGGGAGTATTGACTGGTGACTGCAGGTGACTGCCATCTATCGGAACTAGAGTTCAACTTTTTGAATAAACAGCATCCACGACTGGCTACAATATATACAATACCAAAGATTCATAAATCCATGACGGACCCCCCCGGTCGTCCCATAGTCTCGGGGTGCGGGTCCATCCTTGAACCCCTGGGAAAGTATATCCATTTCTTTTTAAAACCATTGGAAGAGGCCACTCCTGCATATCTGCGCGACACTATGCACACCATCAATATTATTGAAAATGTACCCTTTGATTCTTACCAACAACGATTGGCCACTTGCGACGTGGTATCACTTTATACGTGTATACCTCAACATGAAGCTCTAATGGTTATCACACGTTGCCTGCACCAACGACCTGCACCGGTCCAGGTACCGACTGAATTCATTGTGGCTTTACTCCGCATAGCCATGACTAAAAACTTTTTCATATTCAAAGACAAATTCTATATCCAAACATCAGGAGTAGCGATGGGGGCCCCCTTTGCTCCGGATGTAGCCAACCTGTATATGGCAGCTTTTGAACAAGACACGGTGCTCAACCAAGTGAATCCATTCAGAGACCGTCTCGGCCTCTGGATGCGATATATAGACGATATTTTATTGATTTGGAACAGTGATTTGGAAGAACTTATGTCGTTTTTCAGTTGGCTAAATGAGCAGTCTGAATATCTCAAGTTTACCATCCAATCTGATAATCATCGAATAAACTTTCTGGACCTCACCGTTTATGAACATTCTGGACATTTACTAACTATGCTGTACCGCAAACCCGCAGAAAGGAATTCGTTGCTACACTATGGTAGTCATCACCCCAGAGCTCTACAAGATAACTTGCCTTTTGGGCAGTTCTTATGTATACGTAGGAACTGTTCAAATAAGGACCATTACTTCACGGAGTCGGAAAAACTAAAAAGTAGACTTTTGAGTAGGGGATATCCCAAACAATTGATCAAGCGGGCAATGAAAAGAGCTTGGTTCTATCCCCGTGATGAATTACTCACCCCAAAGATTGAAAATGAGCAACAAGACAACAGAATTGTGTGCGTTACTACTTTTAATACAAAAAGTAACAAAATCAAACGCATAATTAACCACCACTGGGAACTAATTTCGGACGATGTCAAGCAAACTGACCCACCGTTACACGCTTTCAAAAAAGTAAGGAGTGTCAAAGATCTTGTGGTCCGTTCCTTTTTAAAGACACCAGAAGAGCCTACCGTCACCACCCTCTGGAACCTACCTCCAGTAATTGGTCACTTCAGGTGAGGCAATTGCAAAGCATGTGATAGTACTATCCAAACCAAGGAATTTATATACCGTCACCACAAAATTCCTCTCAAGTCACATACCAACTGTAATTCTTCGAACATTATATATGCCATCCTATGCCCGTGTCTTAGGATATACATTGGCCAGACACAGCAAAAAGCCAAAATGAGGATACTGCATCACATGAGCAGAATTAGATGCCAAGTACAGGGCGCACCACTGGTGGATCATTTCTCCTTGGAGGGACACCAACCTGAAAGTCTCAAATGGGTAGTGATTGAGAAAGTCATGTTGGGACCCCGTGGTGGCAGCATTGCAAGTATCTTGAATACCCGTGAGATGAAATGGATTTTTACATTTGACTCCATTGAGGACGGGCTCAATGAACAAGATATCTCTTTCTCTCAATTAGCCACCCTTTCCTGAGTACAGTTAAAATCTAACTTTAAGTGGCACGCGACTATATACCTGGAAGTCATCTGACCTTGCCTGTCACCATTAAGCGGTTTATTAGGTTCTATATGACGTTCACAAAGGCACTAACTTATGTTAACAACCACTAACCAAGTATAGCACCCAATTGATGTCAACAATACATGGCCCTTACCCCCCTAGAGAGGGACGCCACTTGGTGTTAAATGTATCAATCTTTGGTTAATCATAAGCAGAGTCCAATAATATATAACTGTTGGTAATGGTAAATGGCCTTTACCCTCTTGAGAGAGGTACGCCGTAATTGTTGTTTTTTAAGCAACGCTACTGCTGCTGAAATGTATGGTGTTGAACGTATCAATCTTTGGTTAATCATAAGCAAAGTATATTTTATAAATAACTGTTGGCAATGATAAATGGCCTTTACCCTCTTGAGAGAGGTACGCCGTAATTGTTTTGTAAGCAACACTATTGCTGCTGAAATTTATGGCTAAGTTCTCTAACCTCTTGTATGTACTATCTCTGATCAATTCATCTCTCTTAAAAATCACACTAGTCGCAATTACATGTGGCTTTTACCCTGTTGTGAGAGGTACGCCATTTTTTGTTTTATGTAATAATGTCTAGAATGTTCAATTGATGGCAGCTATGTGGTTTTACCCTCTTGTGAGAGGTACACCGCAATCGCCGTTTAAGCAACGTCTATCTTGCTTACGTTTCAACAATGCATGTGATCAATTGACTGTTCTTATGCCAAGAGTTTTTTTCCCCCCTTTTTTAATTAATCTGTCTTTCTCAGATCATGCTAATTCTATGTTGCGCATTGTTGGCCAGTTGCAATATATATATAGCTAATCCCATTCGTAAAAAGTCTGATTTGCCAGATATGTCTCAGTCCGCAAGTTTATTGCGAGGCTCTCTCCAACCCGACAAGTCTTTCCATTATGTCTATACGGGTGCTCGGCACCACGTGACCGCGTTTCCGTGGTGATAATTCCAAACCCGGAACTCATCTCGCCATTGCGAATTGGAGCGGCGACCGGGACGCGATTCTATCCGTACCTGGTAAGAAGTAGTTCAATCGTTTAGGCACCAGCTATTGCAGCAATGCGTTACGGCGGCCCCCGTTTCCAATACTCCACTTTGCTCATTTCTTGTAGATGCCTCGAGCAACTTTCTGAAATAATTTAAAGATTTACTTGATTCCTGGATAACGCGTATTCTATACTACTACTCGGTGAGTGATCTCTCCTTTGCGCATCATTATGTTTTTGATGCTGTAAAGATGTTTACAAATTTCATAAACGACTATATGTCTTTATTATTTCATTTTCTGCTAGATATCACAATACCGTGGATATAGTGGACCACGACTTACCTAACGATCCAATATAGATTCAGTCTATTGATGAAGATGCATTACGTAAATAAAGCAGTACATGCAAGGCAACCACCTGTGACAGAACATTGTTAACCACCTACCAATATCTTGGCACACCATACTGATGAGGTGCTAAGTCCATGAATGAAACACTGCATTAAAATACTGCCCTTACCCTCAGTAACAGGACCAGCGACCGGAAGGAATCCCACTTATCCGAATATGAGAAGCTTGCTGGATCCAGAACGTGCATTATATACGCAAGTATCGCCATAGATCTTGGAGACGGAAGGACCTGTAATTGGTGAATGTGGTATACAAGGGAAAGTAAAAAATCCCTTAGTAATGGTGCCCGGATCCGAGGTGTCTGTTGAAGGAGGCCGCAGGTTACATGATGTTTGCGCAGCAACTGTTGATCCCCTTCTGGGTGAGTGTGTGTGGATGTATGACGGTACAACGCGTACCGTTAAACGCGTCCCTTTACGACGCAGTTTTAACAACGCAAATCGTTACAACGACTTGCGTTGGGGGGGCGCTGATAGTGAATAGTTTAATTTACTATTCCAACACCAGTCCCCGTGGATAGTAGGGAAGGTGTTGGATAGTAAATTAAACTATCCCCTATCCTAGAGCGCCCTCCAGCAAAAGTCGTTGTAACGACTTTCGTTGTTAAAGCTGCGTCGTAACAGTACCGCGTTGTACCAGTTACGTTGTAAAGGATGTTTCCTGTGTGGGTGTACAGAGTTTTTCTGGTTTTGCCCTCAGTACATGTGCACTCCAAGGCAGGGCGAGTGGGGGTTAAAGTGAGGCGAGGCATGCCAAGCAGCCATTACGAGCGTCTAACTTCTAATTCTAAAAACAAGCAATAGATAATGCCAACTAGAAGCATATACCATAAAAACATTTTTTATTGTAACAAATTTCCAGGCTATAAGTGTTTATTTAACTTTGCAGTGCTTTCTACTAGGGTCGGTACATATAAAAGAAGTTAATGTTTGGTGTACACTAACATTTCACGCCCCTGGTTAGGTGTGATGTCCTCGCCTACGGTAGAGTTTCCAAAGTGAAGCTTGAAAGCTACGGGTATTTTTTGTCTGTTGGATTCCGTACCTTGCGCCATTGTGCTGCAGACAGGGCTGAGATCTCCTTATGTCTGAGTGCCAGGAATCAACCCTCCGTGCAGCAGCTGAGCCTGCTCTCCCAGTATTGGGGAGGTTCATGGATCCTTCCTCCTCCCCCTTGTCCATGCGACTGCGAGCCTGAAAGTGGCAAAGGCACGTGGGAGAGCAAGGGCGTCTGTAGATTTTTTTAATTAAAAGGGCGCCGGCTTCGGGCGTCCGTGCAGCGGGTGAGAGGGGGTGAAGAGCATATTTAAAAGTAGTAGCCATTAAAGTGAAAGCGCTGGAGAACTTCATTAAAACAAAGAGCGTCGTGTTTGCATTAAGAGAAACTCAATAAAGAAAATAGTGCTTACAAGACTAATAAATACGTACAGTGTAACAACAGAAGTAAAGGGGCCAGTAGCCATGGGAGGTTTCTACCGGCGATCCTGCGGCATTTCCGTTGTGGGCGGGGTAGGTGACACACGCCTTGCCAGAAGCTTGCAGGTACAGACCTCACAACACTGGCCCCACCAGGTCAGCCGGTCAGACTTCCTACCAGGGACCACGGTCCCAGGGAGGGCCTCAATGAAGGGTTGATTCTACGACACCCCACAGGTCGTATACTTCCTTAATTTTTTGAGGAATTCATGAGCAATCTTATGAGCAATTGGGCCTGAAGAATTGCCTTAGAGGCAAGAAACATGTCGACCAGACCCGGACTGAGGGTTGACTAAGGCCTGATTATCCTTATCGTCACGCCTTAATACCCCTCAACCTTTCACGGTTTTTAATAAGGCAGTGAGCGATACTATTAAAGGTTCCCCAGTTGGACTCTACTGACCTTTTTTAACCTCACTCACGCTCACTCATTGCACTCCCTAGGTCCCTCACACACATGCACTCATTGGCTAAAGGAATAAAAGATCTCCGCTAAAGTGCAGCACTTTTGTGCTGCCCGACGGGCATTGCATCGCCAGCCTGCCGAAGGAGCAGGATAGCCAATGATGACACTGGACAATCATCGGGTGGGGTGACAGTAGTCATCCAGCCTTTGACTTGTGTGAGGCATCCTTGATTCCGATAAGGGACTTCCACTTTCCCTGCTCTATCACACATTCAAGAGAGAGGTTTTAATGGGTTAATTTAGCCAATATCCTTTTTGGGGAACTCTGTACATTCTTTGTTGTTATAGGTTACAAAATAAGACAAGGCCGTACCAAGAAGGGACTAACAAACCAATTACTGAAAGAAGAAGCTTGCATTTACGAAGGACAAAGACAGAAGCCCATGGAAAATATGGGCAGAGAGGGGGCGGGACTTCTTTTCCATACTCCACTACAGCAGCTCGCCAGAGCTCGACCTAAAAATGGAAATGAGACTTAGCTGCTGCTGCTGCAGTCAAAGGCTCATGCGATTTTTCTGGCAGGTTTTACCAGCCTAAAAAATCTATTCAGGTTCTTCCACACCTGAAAAAACCAGTGCGGAAACACCTAACAACTAATAATGAGGCGGAACAAAATGAATCCAGGAAAGTATGCAGTTATCTTGTTGTACCTTACTAGTAGGGGCCTTGGTGTCTTGCCCAAGATGTTAACTGTTAGTAAGCGAGCTTGGAGAGCTAAGCCCTCTTGATGAGATCTGGATAATACTGCAAATGACATCATTGAATCCCAGCATGACCATGCAACCCGATGTCTCTGTGGAGTCAGTTAAATGAGTACTGCTGAATTCAAGCATCTATGGTGTTACAGAATGTGATTAATAGATGCATGCTTGCAGCAGTGAAGAATGTACAAATATTGCATTACAAGATGGTGACTTTCTAAAAGTAGCAATCCTATCAGATCTATGTTAGTTAGAGCTAGCATTAGTTCAGCATGTGTGGCACCTCAGAATTCACACCAACCTCAGGTCGGCCTTCATGCAATTCTGTATTAGTGTTGGTCAAGCTGGCAAATTAGTAGGAAGAGCTTTGTCAGCGCGAACCAAGGGTTTGACTTGGCTTTGGTAGCCATAAAATGAGCTGAGCAATCCACATATTTGGCATGTAATTCATGCAACAAACATCATGTAAAATTATGATAAATCCTCTTTAAAATTCAAAACTGTATTTCTTTAACATGTGGAAAAGTTTCACATTAGTAAATTAGCTTGTATCACTGTATTCAGCGATGTTTATTAGAAATGATAGGGGCAGATTTACAAGCCCCTTGCAATACATTTACGCCACCGTTGCATCACTTCTGTGACGCAGCTGCGGCATAAACCATGCGCCACGTTGCAACTTATTTACAATGTGACGCATCTAGGGAGATGCGTCACGTTGCAAAGTCCTGCGGCACATTAAACCTGTGTCAGGTTTAATGAATGCAGGGTGGGCGTTCAGTCTGAAAAAGCCTTGTAAAAGTGACACCGTTAAAGCTACAAGATTTCACGGAGTAACTTTTCAGAGGCCACTGCAATGAAACCTTACAACTGCTTGAAGCAGGCGTAAGGAGTTGTGAAGCACGTTAGGTATGGGTGGGCCCTGAACATTGCTGGAGTTGCGTCGGTCTTGCGACACGACTCCAGCAATGCGCTGTCCTTACTCCATCAGATGCAACACGCATCTGTCTATCCCTGTGCCACAGTGCACCGCATTGTAAATGCGACACATCCGTGGTGGTGCAAGGGTAGAATTGCGTGCCGCATCAGTACTGGCGCATCCCTGCTAATATGCAGAGATGCACCCGCCCTTGTAAATCTGCCCCGTCAATTTCTAAACATGAACTTAGAAAGTTGACGCCCCTCAAACCCCCAAGGCTGAGGATGCTTTTACGGAACTTGGAGATAAGTCCATGTTTGTGCACCTTATGTGTGAGCTAGGGAGTTATTGTACATGGAGCAATATTATAGTCTATTAAAACCATATGCAAAATATGTTTTTGTACAGCGCAGCTCCTCAACACGGAGAATTGCCTTATGTATTAACTTTTACTGCCTGCCCAAGCTGCAGCATGTTATAGAACATAACTACGTCGTAAAAGACCAAAACTCTAATTCAGACTGTTCCTCTAGTCTACATGAACCCCAGCCATGCTCTTTCCTTCCTGTTTTATAATCTGTGATGTACAAAGTATTCCAGTCAATCTCTGAATCAGATCCACTTTTCTTAAAAGTCTTCCTATTTTAAAGCACATTCTACTTTTGCTCCCCACACCTCATTGTCTGTAAATTTCAAGAAAGTAACATCATATATTCTGTAGCTTTAAAACGGTGAAATCAACTTTACTTTCTTTTTCAAATTTGTATACATTTTTGCAAAATACATAATCAAAAAGCATTCTATAAAATTGCGCTCCTTCCTGTAAAATTTTAAAGATATTTTATTTTAATATTTATTGATCCATTTTTCTCTAAAAAAGAAAGGGAGAGAAAGGGGGGATAATGCTAGCCTCAATGTCTTTAATGAAAACAGATCCCATGATAACTTCCAAACAAGAAGGTTCAACACACCTGACAAAACTATGTTCTTCCCTGCCTGGCCCTACCAACAAATCCTGGTTTACAGGAATAAAAAAAGGTTAATCTTTTGCCAATTTCTACACTCTGGGGACCCAAGTTTATAATGTGTAACAGCTCTCTCTTTTCAACTTCATAAAAACTCTCTGGATCATTGCAAACAATGAGAGTGCATAATGTTTCATAAATCTCCAACTAGGATGAAAAGCATTCACCAGACACGCTTTTGGATCTGGTCTTCAACTGTAGTATTTCTCCACTTGATATGTAAGCCTGTTCACAAACAAATCTACTTCTACGAGCTCCTATTCCCAAGCAATTCCACTAAAATAACACTGATTTAGTATCCAATTGCTAAAGTTTATGAGATCTGTATGACGGAACATCTTCGCTCTGTGCTCGACTCCAGTCAGACTGCGGCACTGGTACTCCTTGACCTTAGTGCCGCGTTTGACACGGTCTCGCACAGAATCCTACTCCAACGTCTACGAGAGGCGGGTGTTGAGGGCACTGCACTCGATTGGTTCCGTTCCTTCCTAGCTGATCGGACGTTCAAGGTTGCCACTCCACCGTTCGAGTCCAAATTCTATCCCCTGGAGCTGGGTGTGCCTCAAGGTTCGTCGTTGAGCCCCACATTATTCAATCTTTATGTGAGGCCGCTGGCTGCTGTCGTCAAGCATTGGGGTTTGACCATGGTCTCCTATGCTGACGACACGCAGCTGGCGGTCACCTTGAGTGGTGACTCCGACCTTGATGCCCCCAGATTTTGGGATGGACTCTTGGCAGTAGCCAGCTGGATGAATACCAACTGTCTCCAGCTTAATGCTAAAAAAAGGAGGTCATGATAGTGGGCAAACAAACGGATCTTTGGGGTGATACGTGGTGGCCCCCTCAGCTGGGTGTACCCCTACTCCAGTCACAGAGGTAAAGAATTTGGGGGTCTGGCTAGATCCTGCCCTCAGTTTCTGTGGCCACACGAAAAAAGTAGCGGCCACCTGTTTTGGCATCTTACGAGGGCTGAGACCTATCCTGAGGTTCTTTTATGCCTCAACTAGGCAGCTGGTCATACAAGCATCCATACTATCACGGCTCCATTATGCCAGTTCACTATTGTTGGGGGCCAACCAGGCTGAAATCGCCTGGATGCAACGTATCCAGAATGCTGCAGCCAGAGCCCTGGTGGGGTTACCGAGGTTCTGCTCTGCAGAGAGTACCATCCGCTCTCTACACTGGCTGCCTATAGCACAGAGGATCCACTTTAGGACCCTGTGCCTGTCCTTCAAGATCCTCAAGATGGCCTCTCCCCAGATTTTTGATAATCTTCTGAAGCCTTACGTGCTCTCGCGCTCTTTGAGATCCCTGGGCCAAAACTTGGTCGTGGTCCCACGGTTTAGACTGTACAGGGCGGGAGGTCGTTCCTTCCGGGTTTTGGCTGCAAAACTGTGGAATTCTCTTCCGTCCCACATCCGCGAAATAGATGAGCTGCTGAAATTCAGGAGAGCCATCAAAACGCATCTGTTCCCTCATAGCTCTTAGGATCATGATCTGTGTGTTTCCACTCTCATACTGCTATGTTGTGTCTGGGTACCCTTCCGGAAGCGCCGGGACGCCCCTTGGCTGGGGCAGCTGTGTGCTATAGAAGTGTTATTAACATAACATAACATCTCTCAAACTCCAATCTACAACCTGATTTTCTACTCCTAGTAAATATTCTGCCATCAAAGAAATCTAATGTAGCAAACATAAATGCCACAAATCCCTTGCCAGGTCTGCCAACTACTTTGATATGATCTCAACTGAATGACTGGTGTACGGTACAGCAGATACACTGTCCATGCACATCAGAACCACATAGCCTGTCGATGAGTACCTGAAAATCCTCAAGGCATGCAATCCTGCCCTCACCTCTAGACCATTTATATGCAGAAGTATGTTCAAATGCAGACTGCCTCCTGACTACCTAATGAAAATCTCAAACCAGGCTGCTTGCATTTGTCTCCAGAACAAATTCAGGAATTGAGTCAAAGTAGGCCAACCGTTCATGCTTCTAAGCTTTTCAACCACCAAATGTACTCCTTCCTTGTGTACAATAACAAGAAAGGTTGTCTGCATACCACAAGCCTTTTCTCGGGCCTGCAGTCTTCAATATCTGCAGTGCCCTATGTGCAAAGGACCCTTAAAAATTGCCTGAATAGATATAGACAGACAAACAATCACGTCAGCTAATTTTCTCTGATTCACCTCAGAGAACTTTTCTCTTTATCAGCTTCCTCTTGCTTTCTGGTAATATCAATTTTGCTAATGTGGTATTCATCTGAAATCCTAGAAAACCCACTGAACGGTTCAGAATTAAAAAAAGATTTCTCTACATTGACAATTAATTTTTTTTTTATTTTGTTGTATTTTTTTTATTTTAAAGAGTTTTATATAGCGATGGCTAGACCCGGAGGTATCAGAGCGCTTTACATGAGAATCAACAATGTAATAGAAAAAGTTCAACAATTACACAATAAATCCCCCAAAAATAAGCAATACAATTAGGAGAGGAGCGAAAGGATAGAGAAAAGTAGTGGAGGGGCAGGGGAGATGAGAAAGGGGGATAAGGGAAAAAACAATACGGAGATACGAAAAGAAGTCTGTCTAAAGACCGACTGGGTAGGTGATGACCAAGGAGGGAATCCACGGCCCATCTCACCTATAGCTAAACAAGGTAGCTCCATCGGGCATCAGACAAAAAAGTTCAGTCTCAATACATTGAGAGAGGGGAGAAGGAGAGACATAAATAAAGGGAGGATGCGGGAGGAGACGACAGGAGGGACGAAAGGAAGTGCAACAATGTGGTTATAAGTATAACAGAAAAAGATCAACAATTACACATTACATAAAACAATCAGCAATACATTAGGAGAGGAGAGAAAGGAGAGAGAAAAGAAGTGGGTGGTAGGTGAGGTGAGAACGTGAGGATAAGGGAAGAGACAACAAGGAGAGACGAGAGGAAGTCTGTCTAAAGACCGACTGGGTAGGTGATGACCAAGAAGGGAATCCACGGTCAATCTCCCCTATAGCTAAACCAGGTAGCTCCATCGGGCATCAGACAAAGTAGTTTGGTCTCAAGTATTGATGGAAGAGGTTCGCAGAAAAACAGGATGGGAGGGAGATACCGCAGAAAGACCAAGGAAAGTCTGCCCAAAAACCAGCTGGGTAGGTGACGGTCGAGGGGGAAGTCCCAAAACCCATCTCCTCTATAGCTATCAGGTAGCTCCACGGGCTTTGGCCAAATAGCTAGGTCTCAATGGGAAACATTTAAATAACATGGAGGGCAAAAAAAAATGGAGCGTAGAGGGGAGGGAACAGGGAAGGTGAGAAAGGGAGGATAGGGGAAGAGACAACAAGGAGAGACAAAATGAAATCTGTCTAAAGGCCGACTGGGTAGGTGACGACCAAGGAGGGAATCCAAGGCCCATCTCCCCTATAGCTAAACCAGGTAGCTCCATCGGGTATCAGACAAAATAGTTTAGTCTCAATACATTGAGAGAGGAGAGAAGTAGAGATATAAAAAGAGGGAGAAATCGGGAAGAGAAGACAGGAGAGACGAAAGGAAGTCTGGCTAAAGACCGACTGGGTAGGTGACGTCCAAGGAGGGAATCCCCGACCTGTCACCCCAATAGCTAAACCAGGTATTTCTAACACATTTCTTATCAACCTCAAATGAACCAATAACTCTGAATTATACTGTGACATTAAATAATGTTGTGTGTTAATCAAAAGTGGGAATGGACACTGGTATCTACAATAACCATTGGTTATGTTTGAAAACCCTCATAGACGCTGTGATTTAGATGTTGCGGTGTATCTTTTTGTCCGCTCCTCGTCAAGTGTCACGGCATAGTGATCGGGTTATCAAATGACGTGCTATATGCCTGCCTCACCCGAGGCAGCCTCTGGTAAGTGTAGAAGTGTCCAGAAATTATAGGGACAACCACAGAGGGAAGATATGTAGAGCAGCCAAGAGAATTATTAAAAAGCAGTGTCGCACCAAACCAACATTTATTATAAAGAGGTGGGCTCTGTAATTTAAAACTGGAAGAGTAGTATATTAGGTAATTGAGTTACTGGATTACCATATGTCTCTATTGGTAGGTCGACATGTTTCAGCTCACCTGGGCCCAAAAAGGGTCTATGGAGCTTTCATCAGTACAGTACATAAAATAAGGTTGAATACTCACACAACTTGTGTAAAGTTCAATTACTGTATGAAATTCTCATACTGAGATTCCTGCATTGTGGGAACAAAATCAACATTACATTTCTCAATGTGATAGTTATAGTAGCATATAGCGCGCATACAAACAGTCTTTGTCATAGCCAAGAAAATAAATGATCTTATAACTAGCGAACATTCATTTCTATGTAACGTGCACAGTACTGTGGGCACTCGAAGGGAAGTGAGACTAAAAAGAGGAGAGTAATTATATAAGGTCGGTTCACTGTCAGTTAGCAAAGCGCAGAAATGTGTATATACATAACATGCAATGTGGTCACTATGGCAAAACATATGTAATGACATGTGTGTCTCTCGTAATGCATTATTGGAAGATGTCGGTATCATTAGGCACCCTTCAATAATGCTGCGAGTATCGCAAAAGCGTATGACAGAATCTAACAAATATCGTGCTCAGCTCTCTCAACGCCTAATTACAGGGAACGTGGGTATCATTACGCATATTGTAATATTCAGCACTTTTGAACATGGCCGCGAGACTCGCAAACGCGGGAGGCAGATTTATACAAATATCGTGCGGAAGCTCGTATATGTTAACGGGCTGTTACGATATTAAAGGTGCTAGTTCTGGGCAAAAACGAGGGTCTTACTAGTAAATAGTATTACAAATACACTAGGCAACAAAGAGTTATCATGCATCAAGAGTCATAAGTGCATCGTAAATACCTTCATTATGGGTCAATCTCGCCACATCAGGTTGCAAGAGAGTCGCATTTAGAGTGGTCCCTGCTGGGATATTAACCAATGCAAATTAGTGCGTTTTACTTTAAGCTTCACCATCTTTAAGGTATGTTTACGAGCTAGGTGAACCCCTCATCTATTTCTATTAGAATTTAAAGAAGAGGAGGAAGGGCCATACCCCTAACCAGGGGCAGAGTCAGCACTAGAAGCTAATGCTTCCCTACGCGTGGGTAAGAATGGCGTTTGTTCGTTTTCGAAACAGCCACTGCCTGAAACGTGAGTATTAGTCCAAAGGGGCGTGAATAGTTAGCGTTTTATCTGCTTTAATATCCCAGCAGGGACCACTCTAAATGCGACTCTCTTGCAACCTGATGTGGCGAGATTGACCCATAATGAAGGTATTTACGATGCACTTATGACTCTTGATGCATGATAACTCTTTGTTGCCTAGTGTATTTGTAATACTGTTTACTAGTAAGACCCTCGTTTTTGCCCAGAACTAGCACCTTTAATATCGTAACAGCCCGTTAACATATACGAGCTTCCGCACGATATTTGTATAAATCTGCCTCCCGCGTTTGCGAGTCTCGCGGCCATGTTCAAAAGTGCTGAACATTACAATATGCGTAATGATATCCACGTTCCCTGTAATTAGGCGTTGAGAGAGCTGAGCACGATATTTGTTAGATTCTGTCATCCGCTTTTGCGATACTCACAGCATTGTTGAAGGGTGCCTAATGATACCGACATCTTCCAATAATGCATTACGAGAGACACACTTGTCATTACATATGTTTTGCCATAGTGACCACATTGCATGTTATGTATATACACATTTCTGCGCTTTGCTAACTGACAGTGAACCGACCTTATATAATTACTCTCCTCTTTTTAGTCTCACTTCTCTTCGAGTGCCCACAGTACTGTGCACGTTACATAGAAATGAATGTTCGCTAGTTATAAGATCATTTATTTTCTTGGCTATGACAAAGACTGTTTGTATGCGCGCTATATGCTACTATAACTATCACATTGAGAAATGTAATGTTGATTTTGTTCCCACAATGCAGGAATCTCAGTATGAGAATTTCATACATTAATTGAACTTTACACAAGTTGTGTGAGTATTCAACCTTATTTTATGTACTGTCCTGACGAAAGCTCCATAGACCCTTTTTGGGCCCAGGTGAGCTGAAACATGTCGACCTACCAATAGAGACATATGGTAATCCAGTAACTCGATTACCTAATATACTACTCTTCCAGTTTTAAATTACAGTGCCCACCTCTTTATAATAAATGTTGGTTTGGTGCGGCACTGCTTTTTAATAATTCTCTTGGCTGCTCTACATATTTTCACTCTGTGGCTGTCCCTATAATTTCTGGACACTTCTACACTTACCAGAGGTTGCCTCGGGTGAGGCAGGCATATAGCACGTCATTTGATAACCCGATGACTATGCCGTGACGCTTGACGAGGGGCGGACAAAAAGATACACCGCAACATCTAAATCATAGCGTCTATGAGGGTTTTCAAACATAACCAATGGTTATTGTAGATACCAGTGTCCATTCCCACTTTTGATCAACACAGAATCTACCCAGGGGAACTGAATGGACCTCAATTCCTCTTCCCTCCTTTGTGATGAATGAATTAAATAATGTTGTTCAGATAAATAAACAATCAAACTTCTTGCTCCCTCAGAAAACTCATCATTGGTCCCAAAACATTGGTGAAACACTAAGGGGTTGAAACAATCTGAAGCGTAGAAAGCTATGACTCTTTCTGTGCACTGGTATTGTGAAATAAACTTCTTTCAAGCCTCTCTTCACCAACCAATCCGTTTCCTACAATATGTACCACCATCTTGAAATGTATAAAAACCAAAAAAACATTTTACAGTGTTCATTTTTTTTCTTTTACTCACATAGCGATAAAAACAAACATACATTTAATCAGCTAAGTTCTTGAACAAGATAGCTCTATATCCTTACCTTTAGCACATTCCACTTAAAAACATATGGTAAGCATTATCAGTATAAATTAATTTGGTCAATTTTAACGTCATCTCCATCTGAATAATTTCTGGCAGTCTGCCGTAGCGTTTGCGGACTTTTATGCAGCTTCTCTGTATCTAACAGTCCTAAACTTTCAAAGAGTTGCTGTCTCCCCCTTAATCACCAGTATCAAAAGTTTGGTCAGTTTGCACACTTCCTTAGGAACTGCCTCCACATATCCAAGAAGATCCACATCTGTGTATTTTCTATCTTTCATTCCCACTATCTGCGTAACTGTACCCAACCCCTCTACCTAGAATTTCTGAATACGGGGGTGTAGAGCCTTGTAATTGAGGAATGCTGGTTCCCCCTGTACACCTTAAGCCTGTGATATAAATTTTGGAAGGATGAGTTGAAGACAGGCTTAGAATCTTGAGTTCTGACCTACACACAGCGGAATAAAGACATGTAAAATTAGTCTCTGTTGGGGCGTAGTTATTGGCAAGTGCATAGGCTAGCAGAACTCTACAACTGCTGACGAGATAAGGGATCCAAACCCCATAAACTGATAGTGCTCTTCCAGAGAGTTTGCCATGGTCCAACAAACTACTCTTGCGTGCCACGTGTGCCACAGTCGAAGGGTCGTATTGACCCTGGCACAGGTGGTGACACAGCAAGTCTGTATATAATGCTTGAAGACAAAGAAAGTGACGTTGAAAGTCAACATGTCGGTGGCCAGGAACTGAATGAAAATGCTGCCAATTAAAAGGTACTGCACCACGGCGGAACGTAATGGCCGTGGATAAAAGTAGCTCCGTGATTTTCCCCCTCCCTTCAACATCCGCCGCAAATATTGGTGAGCCCGACAGGTGATTGCGGTACTGGTGTACGTCATAGATCCGACCTGACTGTACCAGATACTGGAGCTGCAACGAGAAACTTGAAACGGAGGTGCTGTGTATTGTGGCCTGCACGGGGAGAGACTCCGGGGCCTTGCGTGATTGAGTGGGCGGGGTGCTGCCCTACAGCCTACGCTCATAATACCTTCGACTGCGCAGTCGGAAGATCGACTTGCCAGCATTGTGGGGGGGAAGCTGTCGGAGGCTCCCTCCGGAGCTCCTGATCTACATCCACTGCTGGAGCCCTGTTGCTACTGCAATTGTGACCTCTGCCCGGCCCCCTGTGGGGACATAGTCCGGATTTGGCTGCGAGGAGGAGACTGCGGTCAGACGACGTGCGGGCCAATTGAGGCCCGCGGCAGTAAGTCCCCAGCTTGGGGGGCCCTGTGAGTGACATTCTGGTGCGGATTGAACCCCAGGTGGGGGAGGGAATGCAGGGTTGAGGTGCAGTCTGCAATGGGGACCCCCAGGAGTTGATAACAGCGTAACGGGGAGGCGGCCCACCCACAGTGGGCTTGATCTGCTGGTTGCATGGGCTTAGCGCCTGAAAGCAAAGACCTTTGGTAGCACCCGCCCTCTACTTTGCCGCCGCCAATGAAGTACACCACTAAGAGGCCCAACGCCCGGCATAGCCTGACTCCATATCAAGGCAGAAGGGAAACCGGTGAGAAGGTGAGCGCGTGATTACACAGCAGGGGAGAAGCTGATACCCGTGGACTACAGCCCATGTTGAGAGGCTTTTGCAAATTGGCGGAAAAGCTTTGCCATTCGCCCATGGTTCCACAGTGTGATGCTGTTCCCGGAGTGAGAAACCAGAATTAGGGAGTATTGACTGGTGACTGCAGGTGACTGCCATCTATCGGAACTAGAGTTCAACTTTTTGAATAAACAGCATCCACGACTGGCTACAATATATACAATACCAAAGATTCATAAATCCATGACGGACCCCCCCGGTCGTCCCATAGTCTCGGGGTGCGGGTCCATCCTTGAACCCCTGGGAAAGTATATCCATTTCTTTTTAAAACCATTGGAAGAGGCCACTCCTGCATATCTGCGCGACACTATGCACACCATCAATATTATTGAAAATGTACCCTTTGATTCTTACCAACAACGATTGGCCACTTGCGACGTGGTATCACTTTATACGTGTATACCTCAACATGAAGCTCTAATGGTTATCACACGTTGCCTGCACCAACGACCTGCACCGGTCCAGGTACCGACTGAATTCATTGTGGCTTTACTCCGCATAGCCATGACTAAAAACTTTTTCATATTCAAAGACAAATTCTATATCCAAACATCAGGAGTAGCGATGGGGGCCCCCTTTGCTCCGGATGTAGCCAACCTGTATATGGCAGCTTTTGAACAAGACACGGTGCTCAACCAAGTGAATCCATTCAGAGACCGTCTCGGCCTCTGGATGCGATATATAGACGATATTTTATTGATTTGGAACAGTGATTTGGAAGAACTTATGTCGTTTTTCAGTTGGCTAAATGAGCAGTCTGAATATCTCAAGTTTACCATCCAATCTGATAATCATCGAATAAACTTTCTGGACCTCACCGTTTATGAACATTCTGGACATTTACTAACTATGCTGTACCGCAAACCCGCAGAAAGGAATTCGTTGCTACACTATGGTAGTCATCACCCCAGAGCTCTACAAGATAACTTGCCTTTTGGGCAGTTCTTATGTATACGTAGGAACTGTTCAAATAAGGACCATTACTTCACGGAGTCGGAAAAACTAAAAAGTAGACTTTTGAGTAGGGGATATCCCAAACAATTGATCAAGCGGGCAATGAAAAGAGCTTGGTTCTATCCCCGTGATGAATTACTCACCCCAAAGATTGAAAATGAGCAACAAGACAACAGAATTGTGTGCGTTACTACTTTTAATACAAAAAGTAACAAAATCAAACGCATAATTAACCACCACTGGGAACTAATTTCGGACGATGTCAAGCAAACTGACCCACCGTTACACGCTTTCAAAAAAGTAAGGAGTGTCAAAGATCTTGTGGTCCGTTCCTTTTTAAAGACACCAGAAGAGCCTACCGTCACCACCCTCTGGAACCTACCTCCAGTAATTGGTCACTTCAGGTGAGGCAATTGCAAAGCATGTGATAGTACTATCCAAACCAAGGAATTTATATACCGTCACCACAAAATTCCTCTCAAGTCACATACCAACTGTAATTCTTCGAACATTATATATGCCATCCTATGCCCGTGTCTTAGGATATACATTGGCCAGACACAGCAAAAAGCCAAAATGAGGATACTGCATCACATGAGCAGAATTAGATGCCAAGTACAGGGCGCACCACTGGTGGATCATTTCTCCTTGGAGGGACACCAACCTGAAAGTCTCAAATGGGTAGTGATTGAGAAAGTCATGTTGGGACCCCGTGGTGGCAGCATTGCAAGTATCTTGAATACCCGTGAGATGAAATGGATTTTTACATTTGACTCCATTGAGGACGGGCTCAATGAACAAGATATCTCTTTCTCTCAATTAGCCACCCTTTCCTGAGTACAGTTAAAATCTAACTTTAAGTGGCACGCGACTATATACCTGGAAGTCATCTGACCTTGCCTGTCACCATTAAGCGGTTTATTAGGTTCTATATGACGTTCACAAAGGCACTAACTTATGTTAACAACCACTAACCAAGTATAGCACCCAATTGATGTCAACAATACATGGCCCTTACCCCCCTAGAGAGGGACGCCACTTGGTGTTAAATGTATCAATCTTTGGTTAATCATAAGCAGAGTCCAATAATATATAACTGTTGGTAATAGTAAATGGCCTTTACCCTCTTGAGAGAGGTACGCCGTAATTGTTGTTTTTTAGGCAACGCTACTGCTGCTGAAATGTATGGTGTTGAACGTATCAATCTTTGGTTAATCATAAGCAAAGTATATTTTATAAATAACTGTTGGCAATGATAAATGGCCTTTACCCTCTTGAGAGAGGTACGCCGTAATTGTTTTGTAAGCAACACTATTGCTGCTGAAATTTATGGCTAAGTTCTCTAACCTCTTGTATGTACTATCTCTGATCAATTCATCTCTCTTAAAAATCACACTAGTCGCAATTACATGTGGCTTTTACCCTGTTGTGAGAGGTACGCCATTTTTTGTTTTATGTAATAATGTCTAGAATGTTCAATTGATGGCAGCTATGTGGTTTTACCCTCTTGTGAGAGGTACACCGCAATCGCCGTTTAAGCAACGTCTATCTTGCTTACGTTTCAACAATGCATGTGATCAATTGACTGTTCTTATGCCAAGAGTTTTTTTCCCCCCTTTTTTAATTAATCTGTCTTTCTCAGATCATGCTAATTCTATGTTGCGCATTGTTGGCCAGTTGCAATATATATATAGCTAATCCCATTCGTAAAAAGTCTGATTTGCCAGATATGTCTCAGTCCGCAAGTTTATTGCGAGGCTCTCTCCAACCCGACAAGTCTTTCCATTATGTCTATACGGGTGCTCGGCACCACGTGACCGCGTTTCCGTGGTGATAATTCCAAACCCGGAACTCATCTCGCCATTGCGAATTGGAGCGGCGACCGGGACGCGATTCTATCCGTACCTGGTAAGAAGTAGTTCAATCGTTTAGGCACCAGCTATTGCAGCAATGCGTTACGGCGGCCCCCGTTTCCAATACTCCACTTTGCTCATTTCTTGTAGATGCCTCGAGCAACTTTCTGAAATAATTTAAAGATTTACTTGATTCCTGGATAACGCGTATTCTATACTACTACTCGGTGAGTGATCTCTCCTTTGCGCATCATTATGTTTTTGATGCTGTAAAGATGTTTACAAATTTCATAAACGACTATATGTCTTTATTATTTCATTTTCTGCTAGATATCACAATACCGTGGATATAGTGGACCACGACTTACCTAACGATCCAATATAGATTCAGTCTACGGTGAGTCTTTCACCTGCCTTTAACACTAGTAGTGAGACGCCCCTTCTCTACATTACTCACCCTCATGTTGTCTATCATCATTCTCCCTTGATAGACTCGACCGTTATTTCGGTATTCCAGACATTCGACATTGTCCACGTCGGGTCAATACCACGGCTGTGGTAAGTTTACTGAGTTTGAGTTAACAACCCATTTCTACATTAACGATGCTCCGGTACGTTCATTACGTGACTCGGTGACTGCACCCTGGTCCTGAAATATCGGGTTCCAGGTGTATTACCATGTCCCAATTAGCAGTCCTTCATAGTGATGTGTGGCTTTGTCTACCAGTGTCGTGTTGGCTTACCCTCCGCGGCTCTTGAGTTTATGTATTTGTTCCCTAATGCTTCATCTAGTGGTGTGACTATCTAGCGCAGCCCTAGCCATTGTACTATGACTAATGAATATGATCCCAGAATTTGGTTCGGGTTTTTGAATTTATACACCCACTAATCATAACGTGGTTTGATGTGCATTTCTGTTTAATATATCTAGGGATACTCCTTCCCGTCCCTTAATTAATATATTTATATATTGATTAGGTTATGTGTCCCACCTTCCCGTCCTGATGAAGACCCCGCAGCAAGAATAGTACTCCTACCTGCACATATGAGGGTCGAAACGTCGACAACTATCCACCTTTAACGTCAACTCCACGCCCTATTGTCTTCATTTATTGAACTTTGTGGAGTATGCTCATTTGCAGTGTGTGTTTGAACCTGATGGTCATGATCTATGTACAAAATATGTAACATGGACAAATGAGATTTATGTGTTGATTATACTGTTTTGTAAGAATCTTTTTTCTTCTTTCACTATATCCTCACACCATCTCCCACTTTCTTCACCCCCCTCTTCCCCTAGTTGGGGCACTGTGAAACCACTAACTTATTGTTCGGATAACCTGTATATTTTTTATACACTTTCCCATTGTGATTAAAACAATGTGGACAAAATAATTGTTTATTTGGTTCATTTTCAAATTGTGTATTATTGTGTTTATGTAACTGGGACCCCTTCCTTTCATCACGTAGACAGCCCAGGTCCCAGTGACTCTAGCTGGGTACAACCCCCATGTTAATACCCTGCCATTGGGGGAGAGCGGCCGCGGTCGGCTGGCTGGCAAACACCTCACAGTGCCTCACCTACATAGGGCCCTCATGAGTGCGAAAGCAGTGCTGTAAAGTGATGTGAATACAGCGTCAAATCATTGACGATCCTTGTTGTTTTTATCAAGCTAGTTTCCCCCCTGACCGTGAGCCCGTCCTGGTCAGACTGTCTGGGATCCCGAACAGTGTGGGGGGGCGTACCCCGTATTCTGGAGTATTCTCCCCGTGGTCAACACAGATACAGGGAGACATTGTTATGATGTCATTGTCATGGGTCAGCAAACCTGTGCAGCAGAATAGACTGGATCGCTACACTCTCCCCGAAACTTCACTGCTTGAGCCTTCACCCACTGGCAAGCGCGGCGGAGTGCAGCCGAAGACTGACCCGGAGCCTACACTCAAAGATGTCTTGGAAGCTATCGCCGGAATTAAGTCTTCCCTGAAACACAAGATGGAAGTCCTTACAGTGGAAGTCAAACATCTCCGAGCCGACCAAAATAAAAATAGCGAGAGAGTCAAGCAGGTGGAGCTTATAACTGCGATCATGGTGGAAGATACATCCCAGCTGCAAAGGTAAGTCAAGGAACTCCAAACCTTTCGTACATTCGCGGTAACCCCGTTGGACGACTATGAAGGGCGTCTACGGCGTAACAGCATACGTATCCTGGGGGTCCCGGAAAAATCAGAAGGGCATGCCACTGACCTTTTCGTGGAAGACCTCATCCTGAAGCATCTGCAACCTAAGGGACTTAGTAAATTCTTCGAGATCGAGAGAGCCCACAGGGTTCCGGGAGGCTGTCCGAAAGCAGGTGCCCCTCCGCGTCCAATTCTTGCCAGAGTCCTGAACTTTCAAGACCGAGATGTGATACTCGAGCCTGCCAGGGCTGGCCCCTCGCTTTGATTAGAAAACGCGGAAATTACTTTCTTTCCGGACTTTACCCAGATGGTCCAGAGACAAAGACGCTCATTCCTGGGTATAAAAAGAACACTACGAGACAAAGGATACAAATATATGCCATGTTATTCCCAGCTAGGCTCCGGGTGGAGGCGGACAGCCGTGCCTGGTTCTTCGAGTGCCCAGAAGCTGCGGCG
Organism: Lissotriton vulgaris; assembly: GCF_964263255.1. NCBI lineage: Eukaryota > Metazoa > Chordata > Amphibia > Caudata > Salamandridae > Lissotriton > Lissotriton vulgaris. Next base: position 1,135,175,911 of record NC_141693.1, read on the forward strand.
GACTGGTTGGAGAGCTGCGGAACTGAGGTGAACTTGGGACGATGACGCTTTTTGACATTGATGCTGGTGGGTGGGTTAATAAGTTGTTGGTGGATTCGGGGTCTCTGCATTGGGACACCAATAGTCCGGGACAGACGAGGTAGCTCTTTCTTCATACACCTACTGGACTGACAAGCACCTGGGAGCTCTCATCTTAAGGGGGGGAGGAGACACCACGCAGCTTTTCTTCATTTAGTTAATGTGTGTGGGCGACAGGCACTCTGCTAGTTGTGTCATGGGCAGTTTGAAGCCCGGAGTGCAGGGGCGCAGGGAGGGGGGTGGTTGGGAAGGTGTGTTTCAGTTTCATTATTTTCAATTGTTTGTGGTGTTTGTTCTGTCGCCAGCATTACATGGGAGCGCAATACAGGGGCGGCATTGTTACACTCGTACTGATGGGTACACAGTGGGATACGGGGATTAAAATCCTCAGTTGGAATGTCAATGGGCTAGGAGATAAACTTAAGTGTAGCATGGTCCTTCAATAGATGAAGAGACAAGCCCCAGACGTCGTACTCCTACAGGAGATGCACTTGTTAGGGAATGTGTGTAAGGCTATGCATAGGGGGGATATAAGCTAGTGGTACATGCAGGCTTCACAACTGGGTCACGGGGAAAGTGCATATTACTGAAAAATTCCTTTCCCTTTGTCCTGCAATCGACATGGTCCGATAATAGGGGCAGATATACAGGTATTTCCGGTCTCTGGGAGTGTAGAACCATAGTCTCAGTATATGTTCCCCCGGGCATTCAGAGCGACACATTTAAAGATAGATATAGATGCAATACTATAGATCTTTCCGGAAGGCCTCCTCCTGTTAGGGGGAGACTTCAACGCAGTTGTATCTGGTACATTAGATCATCACCCCAGCAAGATATCAGGCCTGCGCACAGAGTGTTTCCCAACTTCCTAGAGGCAATGGGTCTGGTGGATGGTTGGAGAGCGCATAACCCAGATAGGGCTCAATATACCTACTTGTCGAGTGCCCAACACAGCTTCTCCCATATTGATTATATACTAGTCCCTGCCACATTGGCGCTGGACATTCAAGAGATAAGACACTTAAGTAGGGGTATTTCGGACCACTTGCCGATCTGTACGAGGGTGGTTCTGAGGCAGAGGAGCTCGGGGAAAATTGCACCTATTAACCCTTGGTACCTCTGTGACCCTGATACCCGTAAGAAGATGATCCAATATACAGACCTATACTTTCGCGTAAATTAGGGTACAGTAGAATCCTCCCAAACGTTGTGGGAAGCTTATAAGCCAGTAATCCGCGGCCAAGCCCTGACATTGATCACAGGTAAGAAAGAAGAAGAGCTGAAAGACTTGATAAAGGCAGAGGATGAGTTACTTGAACTGGAGAGTGAGCTCGAAGCATCAGTAAACTCTGAAAAGCTGCAAGTATTGCAGCTCAAACAAGATGAACATAAAGCCATAGCAATGAATAGAGCTAAAGTTCAGGGAAGGGAAACGCAAAACAGAATCTATAAACACGGGGACAAAGCAGGAAAGCTGATTGCGTGGTTAGAGAAAAAGGAGTGGATCAGCCGCCATGTGCCTGGACTTCGGGTGGAAGGCGTCGGCCTGGTCACTGAACCTCAGGAGATCGCGGACCGGTTTACTGAATACTACCAAAGGATATATAGTATGGAAGGGAGGTACTCACCCGAGGAGAATTGCTCTTTTATTCATGATATATTGCTCCCCACACTGACAGTCAAAAATAGGGACTACCTCGAGTCTGACTTCACTACTGATGAAGTTGCCCAAGCTATACTTGCGATCCTTTCGGGGAAAGCATCAGGCCCTAACAGCCTGCCAATCGAACTCTATGAACTCAGGCCAGACAAGCTGGCCCATATCTCTGTTCAATGTTCAGGAAAAGCAGGGGCAAGGGAACTCTCCCCTCACACCAAAGGATTGCAAACATAGTGGTAATCCACAAGGATGGGAAACCCAGAGATAGTTGTGCCTCTTATAGGCCGATATCCCTCCTAAACGCAGAACCCAAAATCCTCGCCAAGATGTTAGCAATCAGATTGGTGAAAGTGATAGATAGTTTGGTACATCCCGACCAATCGGGTTTCATGCCGCACCATAACACAGCCTGGAACCTTCACCGGTTTCTGGCATTACAGCCCAAAAGAGATAGTGAAGGAGCTTTACACATATGCGTTGACATGTGTCAGGACAACAAGACAATTGAGAGAGGGAAACATCCCGGTCCGCACATTGCTGATATGATAGCTCAACTGAATGCTGCACAGCTCTTCTCACGAGCTTGAAGACACATCCAGGTACATTACAACCTTTTCTAAACATATTGGTCTGTTTCGCTATAAGCGATTGAGTTTTGGTTATCCTCTGCTGCAGAACCATTCCAAGACATCATTTGATTTAGTATACAGCCTGTAGTAAATGCATTTAATTATATTGATGACATATACATTATCAGAGCCATACAGAAAGAATATGACATGGCTCTCATGCACGTATGTTGTTTGCTGACCAATGCATGCTTAACTCTGAATGCTGACAAATGTGAATTCCACAAGAAAAGCTTGGAATTCCTTGGTCATGTCTTTTCTGATGTGGGTATGAAACCTGATCCAGCAAAAGGGCAAGCATTGGCTACTGCGAATCCCCCACAAGACAGTTCTATGTTACGAACCTTTCTTCGACTGGCCAGTTACTGTTTGACATGCATACACAACTTTGCTAAGGTCAGTGCACCATTACAAGAACTAATAAAAAAGACTGTGTCTTCTCATTGGTCACATGAGTGTGAGAAGAGCTTCCAACACATCAAGCAAGACACTGAATGTGCCACTGAAATTGCCTACATTGGTCCCAAACTACACACACAAAGATTGTAGTGACACTATCCCTGTTGTGTTGGGCACAATCATAGCACAGCACACCAGACAGCCAAATACCCAGAGACATATAGTGGCACACACCAGTAAAAGCCTGTCACAAATAGAACGTGCTGATTCGCAACCTGAGAAAGAAAGTTTGATAGTGGTCAAGGCTTGTGAATGTTTCTGTGTTTTCTTGTACGGAAAGTCTTTCACTGTAGTGACTGATCATCAAGCAACGTTGACGATATTTGGCATTATCAAAGCCAAAATGCCTCCTCGAATTGGATGTTGGGGTTTGAGGTTCCATGAATAAAACTGTTATATTCTATATTCCTTATTTATATCTATCATAGTTGGACACTTTGGGAAACTTGATATTAGCCTTTCTCTTGCCCCCACCTTCTCCTTTCCCAATCGTACATTCCTTCTGCTGGGCTAGAGGCTGCCTTGAAATGTTGACAAGAGCAGCCTGACTGAGAGGAGTGCAGAGTGCGCTGTGTCCTGTGCTCCGAGAACTTGTTGGTTGCAGAGTGGAGGCCATAATAAAGAAGGTACTCAACTTATCTTTGCTTCGGTCTTCATTATAACACTGGCAATGACTGATCTGTGTAAGGAAGCAGGACAGCTCTCCTTCCCTTCTGTGTCCTTCAACCATATCAAGTCAGGTTCTCACCTTGTGGCCCACAAGGTTAAGGTACTCTCTACTTCTTTATTTAACCAGCGACCGGCACAAGACTGGATCCCTTTCATCCTTGTGACTTGGAGAGCCTTGCTTTATTGGCTCCATTGTCCTCCCATATTCCAAGTCTCATACAAGACGCCTCACTTGTGTCCTGCTTCAGAACTCTTAAAACTGATTGCCATTGCTCTGTCTACACACCCTGCTGCCACCTGACTCATCACCTCAGAGGGTGACTTCCGAGTGCTAACCTTACACCTGGATCTTCCGCACTCAGCGAGCTGTCCCTACCTTCATAGGTGTTGCCTCCACACCCTCCACTCCCTCTGAGGCTCCAGCTATTACCGACAATGCCTGGAGACATATTCTCCTTGGGCGTTCCTTCCGCTGCCACTCCTCCTCTACACTCTCTGGACCGCCTCCTCTCCTTCCCATACATTTTCACGCTGTATCGAGGTGTATTCGCTTGGGGCATTCCCTTTGCTCCACTCATCATCTGCGCCCCACGGACCGCTTTCACATCCTTTGACAGATGCTGCTGGCTCCCTCATGGCGTCTCTAGGCATTTCCTCATTGGGCGTAACTCTCCTCAACTTCTCCACCATAACGCCGCATATACACCTCAAAAGTATATAGAGGCGTACATTCGCTAGTGTCTTCGGACCGTAACATAATCATCGTCCTTTACTTGTTTTACCTGGTGACATGCACACCATTCTGCGTGTCTATTGCTCACTCAGTGACACACTCACTCTTCCTCATTATTTTGTGGTAATAGGCACACCATTAAGTGTGCCATGATGGGAAGCACCAATTTGTTAAAATATAGCTTTTTCACAACTGCGGTGACACACAGACAATCTTGCATGTCTAAAGTTTCCTCTGCAACACGCTCACTCTACCTCATCAGCATTGCGGTGATTGGCACTACATCCAGCGTGCCATGTTCAGAAACACCATTTAGCTTTAAATGTAAGCATTTCAATGCTGCGGTGACATGCACCCCATTCTGCGTGTCTACCACTTCTTCAGTGACATGCTCACTCCTTCTCTCATCATCCTTACGGTGACACGCACATCATTTAGTCTGTCATCTCAGTGGGCATTATTCACCATCTCAGCTACGTTCATCATTATCATTCCACCATGGTGATACACAAACCATTTTGCGTGCCACTTCTTCCACAGTGATACACACACTGCTACAAAGTTCATCCATATTTACCTTCACATGTGGTGGTGACACGCACACCATAAAGCGTGTCAATTTTCCATTCAGCACTTGTTGTTCGCTCCTCCACGGTGACACGCATACCATTCAGCGTGTCACATGCTCTGCTAGTGATACGCACATATTTATTACACAAATCTTATTGTCCAGCTTTATCCTTTACTCAGCATCATTTTAAAAATCCTACATTTTCCAACCGAGTGTTCACGGTGACACGCACACCATTTAGTGTGCCACTCTACTTTGCAAGGGTATCTTCACTTCTCATGGATCCCTGCTCATTTTGTTCACAGTGGTACGCACACCATCTTGAGATTCTCCTTTCTCCTCTTCATGTTTCCCCATTTCTCAACCTCATTCAGCTATGGCTGCTGCAAGCATGACCCAACCTCCTTCGTTACTTAATGAATTTGGGGAACCAAACCACCCTTGGAAAGAATGGGTTAAAATCTTGAAGTCCTATTTAATAGCCATTGGGGAGGAGAAATTCAGCCCATTAAGAAAACAACATATTTTACTCCACAATCTGGGTAGCCATGGTAGGAAGTTTTTCAGCGCCCTACCAGAGCCAGACATCGACGAGGAGGGCAAAGAAGATGCTGGGGATGCATATGAAACCTCACTAAAAAAACTTGAATTTCACTTTGTAGACTAAGTTAACATTATCCTGGAATGTCACAAGTTTTTTCTGTAGACCCCAGGGAAAACAAGAAAGTATTTCTAGCTTCGTGGCTGTTCTAAGAGGATTAAGTGAACTCTGCGAATTTGGAGAACACAACGATTCCCTAACAAGGGACCCACTGGTACAGTGAACAACAATGGGAAAATATAGAGGAAACTACTACAAAGACAGGAAAACCTTCATGAAGCTATTGAATTGGCCAAATCTATTAAACACACCGTCTTGAGCATGAAAGAAATCAAGCCTCACACCAATCCTGGACAAGTATCAGAGATTGCCAATCTTCCTACAGAAAATACCATATACAAAATTAAAACTGACAAGAATTCCAACCCTGCTCGTGACCACGATTCCAGCAAAGTTAAATGTTACAGATGTGGTAGCAATAACCACTTGGCTAACCATCCTATTTGTCAAGCTAAATCAGCAATATGTAAAAGGTTCAACAAGAAAGGCCACTTAGCAAGGGTTTGTTGGAGCTTACCTAAACAACAAAATGGTGCTGACGAGGTCTCTGACACTAAACTACACCAAGGACTCCATTCCTTTGAAGGGCAAGATTAAAACTCACATTACATTCAAAGACCAAACTACCCTAGGTAAAGTCTACATAGTGGAAGAAGGGCCCAATCTCCTTGGCTGGCAACACCAGAAAGAATTAGGTATTAAACTTGACCCAAACAACCCTGAACAAGTACTTACCATTGACTTATGTGAAATGAAATGAAATGAAATGAAAAAATATTTAATAAAGCGCACTGCGGCCAAGCGGCTTCCTGGCGCTGGGGACCTGGTCAGGGCTCACAGAGGGGATCTGGGGAACCTAAGAAGGAAAGGCCTGGGTGAAAAGAAAGGTTTTAAGGGCTTTTCGGAAATGGGTGTAGATGGGGATGGAACGAATGTGAAGTGGGAGGCTGTTCCAGAACTGGGGGGCCAAAACAGAGAGGCGGGTGCCACCAGTTCTGGATTTGCGGAAGCGGGGGATGTGCAAGAGAGAGAGAGAGGAAGAGCGAAGGATGCGGCTGGGGGCGTGAGATGTAATTAGGGAGGAGATGTAGACAGGGGCAGAGCGGGAATGAGCTCGAAAGGCAAAGCAGGCTAACTTAAAGAGAGATCTGAAGCGAATAGGGAGCCAGTGCAGAGATTTGAGAACAGGAGTGATATGGGAGGATTTAGGAAGGGAGAGAATGAGACGAGCAGCTTGATTTTGAATGGCCTGTAGACGTCGGGACTCGTAGGCTGGAATGCCCACGTACAGGCCATTCCCATAGTCAAGTCGGGAGATGACTAAGGCCAGGACTATGGTTTTGAGTGCATCGGTAGTGAAAAAACGTGAGATTTTCCGGATGAGGCGGAGGGACAGGAAGCAGGACGACACAACAGAGCTAATCTGACTGTGCATTGTTAGGTCAGAACTAACTTTGATGCCAAGAGTGCGAACAGAGGAGGAAGGTGTGGGAGGGGGACCAAAAGAAAGGGGCCAGTGTGCTGGGGACCAAGGGTTAGATGGACCACCCGTGTATTGCTGGCAAAACCATTCTCAAAGAATTTCCTGAGGTGTTCACTACTGAGTTAGGTCTTATCAAGAACTTGCAACATAAGATTAAATTGAAACCCAATGCCAAACCAGTAATACACAAAACCAGACCCATACCACAACTCATGTGGGAACCCCTCAAACATGAGTTATCCAGGTTACAGACCGTGGGTATTATCCAACCGGTTGAGTGCACCGTATGGGTTGTCACTATTGTCATCGTCAAGAAGGCCCTAGGGAGCCGAAGTCGCTGTCTAACTACTTTACTATAGGACGTGCTCACAGAGTGCCGGGAGGTAGACCTAAGGTGGGTGCGCCCCCGAGGCCGCTGATTGCCAGGGTATTCAACTATCGTGACAGAGATATCATATTGCAAATATCCAGGTCTGCTCCTCCGCTGAAAATAGACAACTATGAGGTGCAGTTCTTTCCTGATTTTACTGCCAAAGTTCAGGCCCAGAGACGTAGTTTTCAGGTGGTGAAGCGGGAACTAAGGGATCGTGAAGTGAAATATTCAATGCTCTTCCCTGCGCGACTGAGGGTGGAATCGGATGGGAAAACTTGGTTCTTCGACTCGCCGGAGGCAGTTTGGGACTGGATGGAAGGATGGACAACAGTGGGAAATCGGAGGAGGAATCGGCCTGGCAGACAAGAGATGCTGAAAGACAATCATACAGACATGCCGATTGAGGAGGCGACCTTTGAATCGAGCAGACTGGAAGAGCAGGACTAATCCTACCTTGGACTGACCTGGGACATCTCCCTCTACATAAGTTGCGCAAGTAGAGGGCCTAAGCCTAAGGGGGGGGGGGTGATGATGTGGGTTGAAATTAGTAATGCAACTGCATATTAAGATGCTTGGGGTAAATGATATGTAATGTGTCATGAATAGATTGATGTGATATGCTACTGCTTGACCTTTGTTCTGGAAAGGATGGTGGGGGTTATACATAGCAAGTTTAAAAGTGGCCGTGGATGGGGGAGTGTTGGTTCCTCCTGCGTTTTTAGCATGTTTATTGGGGTGAGAGGCACTCTGCCAAGTTTTGGGGTGGGTAGTTCTGAATCCACAGGCAGGGTAGCAGGGTGGGGGGGAGTTAGAGGGATTGGGGGGGAGGAAGGGGACTGGGACAGAAATTGCTGTTGCTGTGACCACATTGACTTATTGGTAGGGTTTAAAGTTACAACACTACATTGCTAAATCGATTCATTTTTCTATGTTCAAATGTTAATGACAGACTGGTAGCTGATGTTGATTTTGTTCTATACATGATGCTTATGATAATGTTGACCTTATATTCGACCTACAATGTGATGCCTGTATTCTTGACCAATGGTAGTCGTTCGTGAATCAAAGCTCTCTGTACTCACCTGGAATGTTAAAGGGCTAGGAGATAAAATTAAGAGACGGATAGTTCAACAATATCTGAAAAGACAGTCCCCGGACCTGGTTCTCCTACAGGAAACTCACTTAGTTGGCAACAAAAGTATGGCCCTAAATAGGTGGGGATATAAGCTCCTGGTACATGCGGATTACACTACTGGCTCCAGAGGTACGTGTATCCTTGTTAGGAAGAATGTTCCTTTGATTGTACTCAATACGTGGTCAGATGCAGCAGGAAAGTTTGCAGTAGTAGAGGCTCAATGGGAGGGGAGAGCTTTGAATATTGTATCTGTGTATTTACCACCAGCATTGGGTAAGGAGGCCTTAGAGGAGTTAGGTCGGGTGCTCACGGATCTTCCGGATGGAGTCTTACTACTGGGGGGAGATTACAATATGACGAAGAATGACTTAACGGATAGACGCCTGGTACGACAAACTATATGACCAAATGAACTAATGACAGACTTCACCACAGCATTGGGGCTCATAGATGTGGGACGGGAATTGCAAGATGACCCTATAGATTTTACTCATTTCTCCAGTGTGCATGGCAGCCTCTCCCGGATTGATTATTTTCTAACATATGCAGCCTCAATAGGTGACTTCAGACGGCCCAAGACATATCCCAGAGGCCTCTCGGATCACTCTCCTGTAGGAATTGAGTTTGCACATGGTGCTAAACAGCAGAGCCGTACCATTGTCATTAACCCATGGCTACTCAAGATCACTGATATAAGAGAGGAGTTAAGTGTGCAAACTCTCTACTTCTTGGAGGAAAATCTAGGATCTGTAGATTCAGCGCAAACGATCTGGGAGGCGTATAACGTAATTATAAAAGGGCATGCTCTCTCACTGAAAACGCGATATGTATCAAAAAGACAGGAGATGCTGATACAGTTGGAGGATGCACTCAAAGACTTTGAGGCGGAACATGCGCTCCGCCCCTCGGAGGAGTTGCTACATGCATTGGCGCTGAAACGGGAGGAATATAAAAAAGGCCCAAGAACAAATGTTAGCGAAACAGGTGGCTACCCATCATAGAATATATGAACTAGGAGACAGGGCGGGAAAGACCCAGGCCTGGTTGGAAAGGAAGGAGCAGGGTGCGAGGTGAGTACCTAGACTACGGACGCCTAATGCAGAAATCGTGTCCTGCCCGGAGGAAACAGCAGAGACATTAGCTGATCATTTTGAGAAAGTGTACTTGCCTTCAGCAGTATACACGGCGGAGGAGTCGCATTAGCTCTTAGAGGAATGCGTGCTGCCTACCCTGTCTGCTGAGGATAGGGAGTCACTAGAGGCTGATCTCTCGGACGAGGAGATTAGAACAGCCATTGGCCGGATTAAATCCGGGAAGGCGATGGGGCCCAATGGTACCCCGTGGAATTTCTTAAGGCAACAGCTGTCCAGGTGGTCCTACATTTGAGGGCCATGTATCAGGAAAGCTGGGAAAAGGGTGCCCTCCCCCCAGATCAAAGGTTGGCGAGTATTGTTGTTATTTATAAAACAGGCAAATCGGTGGAAGACTATCGTTCCTATAGACCAATCTCATTAATCAATGTGGAGGATAAGATACTGGCGAAAGTTGTTGCCACACACTTGGGGACGGTGATATCCTCCCTTGTGCACCCCGATCAATCGGGTTTTATGCCGGGAAGGAATACAGCCCTTAATATCCGTCGCCTGCACAATGTGTTGGCCCGGCAGATATTTCTTTAAGAGGATGCAGCTGTATCATCCCTAGACGCTTCTATGGCCTTTGATTCAATTGAATGATCCTACATGTTTGAGGTCTTAGGTAGAACGGGACTAGGCCCGAAATTCCTGAGATGGGTGCGATTGCTATATACGGACATATCTGGACAGGTGAGAGTGAATAATTATACGTCTAGGCAGTTTTCTCTCCGTAGAGGTACCAGACAGGGTTGCCCCTTATCACCGTTATTATTTGCGCTGATGTTGGAACCCTTAGCCACATGGGTGCGAAAAGACGTCATGACCAGAGGGCTGAGATGGTCTCCTGACTGTGAGGACAGAATATCACTCTATGCCGACGACATAGTGTTATATCTGGCATACCCTTATAGATCCATTCGGGTGGTTTTAGACATCTTTATTAATTTTGGAAAGTACTCTGGCTATGCTATCAACTGGGACAAGTCAGTATTATGTATGCTCCATGGATAGGTCCCACTCCTTCCAAAAGATTGCGCTCTGATGATCACGAAGGACGGTTTTAAATACCTAGGGATCTTTGTCACGCCAGATCCAGCTCTTTTTTACAGGAGTAACTTAGCACCCTTGCTCGCACGGTTGCGAGCGGATCTCCAACACTGGAGGTCCCTGCCATTGTCATTGCTTGGCCGTGCTGCCCTCTTTAAAATACTTGCTCTCCCTCGTTTTTTATACATCCTACAGAATTGTTCAAATAAAGTTCCTGATACCTTTTTTTCGGCAGTGGAAGGGGAAATACGTACACTACTATCGGACGGAAGGGCTCCTAGAATAGCGCTTCAAAAATTAGCGAAGGGGTGGGATGATGGAGGCATTGCGCTGCCTGATGTTCGATTGTATTATTGGGCCTCGTAACTGGCTACAGTGAACAGATGGAAGTATACCCCACCGGGTGATCCGGCGTGTGCCTTAGATAGATACCAAATGGACAGGGGGGGTTATCTCGGGATGCTTTATTCACCCCCACGGAGAAAGAAGTTTGTAGGACCCACCCAACACAGGCTGCAGATTTGGTGGATGGCTAATTCCCGCCTGGGTTGGACAAATAGACTCACTAATATGACGCCGCTATGGTATACACAAAAGCTCGGCATGCTCTGTCACCATCCAGGGTTTGACAAATGGGACATGATTGGTATCTCAACGGTGGGAGATCTGATTAAGAAGGGAAAGATCCTTCGATTTGCAGAGCTACAGAAAACGTATCAACTGGCGCCTAGCAAAGTTTTTCGGTATCTACAAATTAGACATGCTTTAATGGCGGTATTTCCTGAATGTGGAGATATACCAGACTACTCCCCTTTGGAAGATCGCCTATTTGATGGACAACTGCATGGCAAGGCAATTTCCCTTATATATAGAAAGCTTAGTAATAATATGCCAGACTCCTTCGGGCAGCTCAGAGAGACATGGGAAAGTGACTTGGGACCTATGGAGGAGGAGGACTGGAGGCAAGCATTGATGTCCCCAGGAGAGACTACCATCACACTTAGATATCGCCTTATTCAACTCCGTATATTGCATCGCTCATATTTGACTGGGATCACGCTGGCAAAGATAGGCTCTAGGTCAGATGATTTATGTTTTAAGGGATGTGGACAATCAGCCAGTTTCTATCATATGATTTGAGAATGTCCGTTGGTGCAAAACCAATGGGACAGGATTGTGACGCAAATGCGATCTGCTCTGGGTAAGACAGTTACGTTGACTCCACGGCTGGGTGTGTTAAATATATGGGAGGCTGCAGACCTTGCGGAGACGGAACAACAGTTTGGCACGCTAGGATTTACTCTGTTTAAGAGAGAATTACCTAGGGGATGGGGGGTGCCAGACCGAATGGGATAGAAAATGGGACAATTGGAATATATACAGAGGAGAGATATGTATATCCCCATTGGTAGAACTGGAAATAAGGAGGAACAGAGAAGAGAGCACGAACTGTAATATATGCATGGATTGAATGTATTGGTCAATGTAAAGGTAATTATGATCTGTAATGTGAAAGATTTGCATCACTGTCAATGGTCTGTCATATTTTCACAATTTAAGAATATTTTTTTTTTTTTTTTAAAAGAAGGCCCTATTGGATGGTATTAGATTATGCATTGACCTCAGGGAACTAAATGATAACATCATCGTTGAAAGACACCCCCTGCCACGCATTCACGAGGTTCTGAGCACCATGGGGGAAGCTACGTGCTTCAGTGTTCTTGATCTTTCTAATACATGTCAAAATCACGGGTGTGAGTAACCTGCACTCCTAGTTTTACCAAATTTTAAACAATCAACATAAATTTCAGTGGTACTTCAAAAAGTATACAATGGTGCAGCCCTCTGACAGCCTGATTAGCCTCTAGCCTTTCTAATACATACCATCAGTTAGAATTACACCCCTACTCCAGAGAATAAACAGCCTTTCCTACTCCTCTGGGGTTGTTCATTTTCCTTAGGATGCCGTTTGGGCTAGTCTCAGCTGCAACTGTTTTCTGCAAAATAATGCAGCACATTTTGGAAGGGGTTCCCAAAACCTTATGCTTCCAAGACGATGTCTTAATCTATGGTGCCACTTCTGAAGAACACAACTCGTCTCTCAAAACAGTTCTCAAGAATTTTAAAGAGGTAGGCCTAACCCTAAAAGATGAGAAATGCCAAATTGGGGTGGGAGCAGTAGATTACCTCGGGCACACCATATCTAGGGATGGATTTAAACCCAAATTGAGCCTCCTTGATGCTGTAGAAAAAGCTCCAGCACCCACCACCAAACAAGAACTCTTATCCTTCCTAGGGGTTGCCGAATACATGGCTAAATATGTTAAGAACTCTGCTGACCTCACAAATGACCTCAGGGAACTCACAAAAAAACACACACCATTCAGGTGGCTAGATAAGAACCAATTATCTTTTGATAAAGTTAAAGAAGCTATCTTATGCGCTCCCCACTTGTGCAATTTCGACCCATGCAGAAAGACCATCCTAACCACCGACGCCATCAACAAAGGACTAAGTGGCACACTCTCTCAAGTCATCGGGGGAAAGAACGTATCATAGCCTTCACCTCTTGTACCCTCAGTAATTCAGAAAGAAATTACTCAGTAGTAGAGAGAGAAGCGCTGGCCTCTTTCTGGGCAATCAAACACTTTAAGTTCTATTTATGGGGGATAAAATTGACGGTACGCACTGAACATAAACCCCTCATCTACATGTTCAGCCCCAAAGGTACCGCCAATAGCAAACCTAGAGTGGCAAGATGGGTGTTGGTATTGAACAAAGAAATTTCCTTTCTGTGCACTCAATTAACACCATCAATGCTGGTCTTATTCTCCTCCTGTGCTGATAATGGTTGAATCCCATTGTTCATGACGAGCTGAGCTCGTCATGAGCACAGCTCCACTGTGCCTCATGACGAGCTGAGCTCGTCATGAGCAACAAAGGAGTTAAGTATATCCAAATAACAGATTATTTGTTAAAATGACCATCCCTAATACTGTCTGGAAGGTGGGAAAACAAATATACCCTTGTAGGCTTGGGCAATGAGTAATTAAAGTAAAGGGTGACTACAAGGGATTTTGTTAACAAAGTCACTTCACTTGAGTTGTTTTAAACTTATTGGTTCTTCAAGAAATTGGAACCAGTGTATCCATAGGATTACTTCAAAATTAATTTCAAATTTCAAGACGAAAAGTAAGCAAATACAGTGAAGAGAAGAAACACACAGCAAAGGAGAATACTATTCAAGAGTTTTGTTCTATGTTTATCACCATGAAATTCTTCACTTGATTAATCTTTTATATAAACAACTTTGAATAGTATTCTCCTTTGCTGTGTGTTTCTTCTCTTCACTGTATTTGCTTACTTTTCGTCTTTAAATTTGAAATTAATTTTGGAGTAATCCTATGGATACACTGGTTCCAATTTCTTGAAGGACCAATAAGTTTAAAACAACTCAAGTGAAGTGGCTTTGTTAACAAAATCCCTTGTAGTCACCCTTTACTTTAATTACTCATCCCTAATACTAGCAACCCATTCATATAATGTAGCCACACGTAGATATATGTACTATTCGGTCCTTTCTGGGAGTTTTGGGAAACTCTCTCTTTTTTGAGAAAGATGGGTGTTGGGCCTCGAAAGCTTTTCCTTCAAACTTGAGTATGTTGCAGGTGACCTCAATTCAGCTGTCGACTTCCTTTCAAGAGCACCTTTAGATTTAGTGGAAAATTTTGAAACCCCAGAATATCCCATCTTAGAGAGTCACTCCTCTACTATAAACAACAAGCATTAGAAATGCAATCGGGCTCGGATTTATTTGAGTTTGAGCTAATGGCATTGTAAATGGTAATGTATTTTTGCTAAGTGTTATGGAGTGTGTTAATGTGGTGGTGGGGGTAGTGTTAGTACTGGTGGTGGTGGTACTAGTAGTACTGGTGGTGGTGGTAGTACTGTTGGTGGTGGTAGTGATAGTACTGGTGGCTGTAGTAGTGGTAGTACACACCACCGCTGCAGTAGCATTGGTGGTGGTGGTACTGCTGGCCATAATACTGGTAGTGGTAGTACTGGTGGTAGTGGTACTGGTGGTGGTAGTAATGGTGGTGGTAGTGGTACTGATTATGGTAGTACTGGTATTGGTAGTACTGGCGGTGGTGGTAGTACTGTTGGTGGTGGTAGTGGTAGTACTAGTGGCTGTAGTAGTGGTAGTACTGGTGGGTGTAGTAGTGGTAGTACTGATGGTGGTAGTATTGGTAGTACTGATGGTGGTACTACTGGTAGTACTGGTGATGGTGGCGGTACTGGTAGTGGTAGTACTGGTGGTGGTGGTGGTACTGGTAGTGGTAGTACTGGAGGTGGTGGTACTGGTAGTGGTAGTACTGTTGGTGGTAGTACTGCTGGGCACATTTGCACTACCACTCTGCACTCTGCACTACCACTCTGCACTCGGCACTCTCAATCTGCACTCTGCACTCTCAATTTGCACTCTGCACTCTCAATCTGCACTCTGCACTACCACTATGCACTCTGCACTACCACTCTGCACTCTGTACTACCAATCTGCACTCTGCACTACCAATCTGCACTCTGCACTCTCAATCTGCACTCTGCACTCTCAATCTGCACTCTGCACTACCACTCTGCACTACCACTCTGCACTCTGCACTACCACTCTGCACTCTGCACTCTGCACTACGACTCTGCACTCTGCACTCTGCACTACCACTCTGCACTACCACTCTGCACTCTGCACTACCACTCTGCACTACCACTCTGCACTACCACTCTGCACTACCACTCTGCACTACCAATCTGCACTCTGCACTACCAATCTGCACTCTGCACTCTCAATCTGCACTCTGCACTCTGCACTCTCAATCTGCACTCTGCACTCTGCACTACCACTCTGCACTCTGTACTCTCAAACTGCACTCTGCACTACCACTCTGCACTACCACTCTGCACTACCACTCTGCACTACCACTCTGCACTACCACTCTGCACTCTGCACTACCAATCTGCACTCTGCACTACCAATCTGTACTCTGCACTCTGCACTCTCAATCTGCACTCTGCACTACCACTCTGCACTACCACTCTGCACTCTGCACTACCACTCTGCACTCTGCACTACCACTCTGCACTCTGCACTCTCAAACTCCACTCTGCACTACCACTCTGCACTACCACTCTGCACTACCACTCTGCACTACCACTCTGCACTCAGCACTCTGCACTCTGTACTCTGCACTCTCTCTGCACTCAGCACTCTGCACTCAGCACTACCACTCTGCACTCTCTCTGCACTACCACTCTGCACTCTCTCTGCACTACCACTCTGCACTTTGCACTACCACTCTGCACTCTCTCTGCACTACCACTCTGCACTCTCTGCACTACCACTCTGCACTCTGCACAAACACTCTGCACTCTCTCTGCACTACCACTCTGCACTCTGCACTACCACTCTGCACTCTCTCTGCACTACCACTCTGCACTACCACTCTGCACTCTGCACTACCACTCTGCACTTTGCACTACCACTCTGCACTCTGCACTACCACTCTGCACTCTGCACTACCACTCTGCACTCCGCACCACCACTCTGCACTATCACTCTGCACTACCACTCTGCACTCTGCACTACCACTCTGCACTCTGCACTACCACTCTGCACTACCACTCTGCACTCTGCACTACCACTCTGCACTACCACTCTGCACTCTGCACTACCACTCTGCACTACCACTCTGCACTCTGCACTACCACTCTGCACTACCACTCTGCACTACCACTCTGCACTCTGCACTACCAATCTGCACTCTGCACTACCACTCTGCACTACCACTCTGCACTACCAAACTGCACTACCAATCTGCACTCTGCACTACCAATCTGCACTCTGCACTACCACTCTGCACTACCACTCTGCACTACCACTCTGCACTCTGCACTACCAATCTGCACTCTGCACTACCAATCTGCACTCTGCACTACCACTCTGCACTACCACTCTGCACTACCAAACTGCACTCTGCACTACCACTCTGCACTCTGCACTACCACTCTGCACTCTGCACTACCACTCTGCACTACCACTCTGCACTACCACTCTGCACTACCACTCTGCACTCTGCACTACCACTCTGCACTACCACTCTGCACTACCACTCTGCACTACCACTCTGCACTCTGCACTACCAAACTGCACTCTGCACTACCAATCTGCACTCTGCACTATCACTCTGCACTATCACTCTGCACTACCACTCTGCACTACCATTCTGCACTCTGCACTACCACACTGCACTCTGCACTACCACTCTGCACTATCACTCTGCACTACCACTCTGCACTACCACTCTGCACTCTGCACTACCACTCTGCACTACCACTCTGCACTACCACTCTGCACTCTGCACTCTGCACTCTGCACTACTGTTCACGTATTATGTGTTACTAATATGAAAAGGCATTTAAATAAAAAGATACTCAGGTAGCATGGCGAGAGCAAGCATGAACAAGAATAAAATCTACAAATAACACGAAATGCGACAAACTCTGTGGAGAACTTTCATTGCAGGGGAAAACAAGGATGAAAGAGGATTCATACTTCCATTGATGGTCTTGCTGATATGATTTACACCATGATGCATCTAAAATGAAAATTACTTGACCCAGCACATAATTCGAACTCAGTTTTAAATAAGTTCCTAATGGTGCTGGTTTCATGCAGTAAATAAGACCTGCATTCTGACACCTTTCTAGCCGTGATACCACACTGCAAGATTGTGTCAACTGTTAACTTGCTTAGTCACACAACTACAATGAAAAGCAGGAAGGCTATTACCTGGTTCAGTAACCTAAATGGGCTAGGAAGTTTTACAGAACGACTGTTATGCTTTTATTTAGTCCTGGGCATTAACAAGCAGTCTATTCAGTGTAATCCAAAAAAAGAGTCCTAACTTAGTCAATCTATGCCACTCCGATAAGTTATACTTTGTGTGCCCCCTACACAGCCCACGACTACTACCTTAGCTGTAGGTATGTATGGCTGACTCAATTAACTTTACCAAAATATCCCCAGTGTTATGTGTAGGGGTATCTTCGTGCACGATGGGTGGATCACGGTCAGGCATTGTAACACCTTCTGAGTTTTATGAATTCTTTCAAATTGTGTGCAAAGCGCGCCAATGATTTTTTTGTACGATTCTGACACGTCACACGAGAACACAAGGGATGGCCCAATTAGATGGATTATACTACTAATAAAAACGAAATACACAATTTGTCTATAACCATTCGAGTGTTAGTAAAGTTGTGTAAGCATCATTTGCTCTCCAAAAGTGCTTCACAAATGTAATATACCATACAGGAAATCTGCAGTTAAACAAAACAGTATAGTTAAAACGATCCCCACGTTAACAATTGAAAGAGCAGTTAACGTAACCTGTTGACTAACTGGGGAGCAGCAGATGTATTGAGGATTCCCGAAAATATTGTGGGCAGGTGCTTAACTAGTCCCACATTGAGTTTTGCTAGGGGGAGGGGCTGGGCAGGGCTTTCTATGCAGGCTGCGTTTTGTTCAGACAAGCTTACTGCAGCAGGTCACGGGACAAAGACCACATAAACAGCATCTGGGGATTTTCAATTACAGGCCCTCACCCAGCATGCCTGCACTGTAATCTCTACCAGATGAGGCCCAGGCCTCTCTATTTTCAATAATTCACACACTGTGTACACATAACATGACAATACGGGCATTCATGCCGCCGCCTGATTCGCAGATCAAAGCCCCCGAATGGCCAGCTGTAAGCACGCTTACTGCTGAATAATTCATTCTTTTCACGGGCTTGAAAAACGCTCAGCGGGTCTTGGCAGGCAGGCGCTCTTTCCTATGTGCTATGCTAAACTAAAAATGTAAAAAGAATCTGTAGGAGAGTAGGGTCTGCTATCCTATGGTCACCCCAATTTTTGCTTTTTGCTTCACTGGTTTTCGACTTACTGAGGCTGTGGGCCTGCTAATCAGACCCCCAGCCTGCTGTTCTCTCTCTAAATTTATAATACATGTGCTATAGGTACATACCACAATTGGAAATGGACTCCTTGTTAGCCCCTGTACCATGCACTATAGGTGCTCAGGGCATAGGTGCCACCAAGGCCTACCAGGGGCTGAAGCATAGCTTTTGCCACCCCTGGCTGGTTCTTAAATTGACACAACTGGCTGATCACTCAGCTGGGGCAAGTGGGTGTAATCACCCCTTGCTTAGATATAGTATACCTATATCTAAACCTATATCTGGACACATATATAGCCTGTGAGTCACTCCTATGGAAGGCCTCATCAATCCTGGAGGCAGAGTGCGTGGTTTTATGTGAGATGGAGCTCTGGCATGAGCTGAGCCTGTCTGCAGCTGTCGGGAACAACTCCCTAAGCTGATCCGGGATAATGCCATACCATATACTCTTAAGCGCCTTATAATCCTCGCGGTTATATAGCAACTTTGGTTTGGCTTTATCAAAACATGTCGTGTAAGGTGTCATACGAATTGGAATACTACCCCCTCGCCAGTTCTGGCGACGGGGGTAGCATTCCACCCTTCTAGAGGGAGAAGACATGTTACTTTACTGAAACGCGGTTGATTTAAAATGAGCCTCAGATCCACAAAATGGATGCCCCTGCCACAGACACGGGTCTGGCCTCCTGCTGCTGACCGAAACCCGGCAGAGGAGGCCTGGACAAAGAGTTTCCTGTCACAGGGCGGTGTCAAACCACCCCAGACAGGAGATAGTGGATTGGAGTAGGGAGGTTTCAAAGAAACCAGACACTGCCTGGGGAGCACAAGGCTGCCCCTTGCAGGATCCGGCCAAACCGGTTCTGGGGCCTCCCAGCCCCTGTCCCAGCGCGGCCAGGATCAAAGGAGAGGGGTGTAACCACCCCCTTCCTGGGTCCCACCCATAGGAGGGGACCTAGCAGGATGTCCAACCCCCTAGATTCGAATAAGAGGGGGAGCAGTCCCAACGGACTTCAGATCATCCTGAAGAAACATAAGAAACGAAATCTGGACCCTTCGACTTTCTACACGACGTGAGAAGACTGAAGAATCTCCCTTGTGGTCAAGGAGTGACCACCCTGTGCAAACAGGCACCATCCAGCCCTCGACCCTTGCTTTGTTGCAGTTCCCGCCGGAACTCGAGCGACAGAGATCGACGAGATCAAGCTTGCCTGCCTTCTACCTGCCCGATCCACAGTCCCTGCAGAGCTGAGACCCGTGGAGGCGACCGGAAGCGTGGGGCACGCCATCTTGAAAAGGCCACGAGACGCTGACCGTGCAGCCCACGAGTGACCCTCGAAGCTGTACACCGGGGTTTGAGAAGCCCCAGCCCCGAGCTCCACTTGCACCAAAGCTCACCCCTCCACACTCGACGAGTGCTGCGTGGGGCCCTTCTGCCTGTGTGTGCTCGACGCGTTGGCCCGGTCACTTGCCAGCTGGCTTGTGGCCCCTGTGCCGACGAAACTTGAAATACGACTCGCTTTTCTGGTTGCTCCAGATCTGCACCAGCTCCTGTGAAAAGGAGCACCCACTCTGACCCTCCTGGTTCGAGTGATAAGCAATCTCCCGGTTCCGCGTGGATTGCTTTTGCCAAGTGCTGTTTGCTGCAATCTTGAAGCCGACGGTGCTGACGGCGAGAGCCTACGTGGGACAGATCGTGACCTGCTCCTGGACGTCGCAGATGCCCCAGAGCCCACGTGACAGCGGAGAGAAGCCTATCGACAACCGCCTGATTGCGCCCGACATTGCCTGGTTCCGTCCTGGTTCCACCCTGGTCACTGCTGAGTGACCCAGACTCTGTCCCCTCTGCTTTCAGGTACTTTTCTACTTCGATCCACCCTTGGATCGCACCGGACACTTCTGCTTCACAGCGCCTGCAGCTGCAACAGCTCCAAGCACCAAGAACCTGCGTGACAGAACCCGACGCCACTTCGACCCTGTGCACCCACGGCCTGTGGGTGAGGTAACTTTGCAACGCCGGTGTCTTTACACTGGTACACACCTCTAGGGTCTGTGTCTAAAGTTTTGTGTTCCTAGGTTCAGCGGAAGTATCATTTAATTCACTTTAACTAACTTTTACGCACCATTGACATTACATTGGTGCGCGCCGCACTTTCCGTGCTGCACCCGTCTCCTGTGGGCTACTCCCGACTTCTTCATTGCTTGTCCTGACTGCTCCCAGCGAATCTCTAGGCCCTAGGCCTAACCATTGCTCGATAAGTGTTACTTATACCATTTTTTTAGTATATGGTCTGAGTGGCCCCCCGCCCTCAGCCATAATTGTGCCAACTTTATATGTTTAACAGTGCTTTTGATTTAACGCTTGTGCCCCTTTCCTCATAAAGAGTACTGGGGAGTAATTTAGAAATAAATACATATATTTTTACAATATATACTTGTGTGGTGTCCTTTCATTTGATTACAGGATTGTATGTGGTAAAACAGCTCGCTTAACACGACCTCTTAAGTTAAGCCTTTAAGGCTGCTTAGTCCATGCTACCATTAGGATAGCTTGTCTACAAGGTTGACTTACAACCTGACATCTTTGGGGTTTGTTTGGACTGATACCCAGTGGTTCCAGAATTGGAAACACTACATATCAGGCCAACTTCTCACATTGGTGTGCAGCGGTGCGGATTTGAGCTTGCTGTTTGTTTTACCATTGCAATCTTTATCAAATTGAAAGATCACATCAAGTACCTCTAGGTACATATAAATCAAAAGCTTAGCATATTAAGTTCTACTGAACTTAGTAGTTGTAGGTTAAAGGGATTAGCACACCCTGACTACAACTCACTAGCAAGGTACAGTAGGAAACCACTTAGTGTAGGTAAGTGCACCACTTACACCTCACTAGCAGTCATGTCTGATGCAGATAGAGCCTCAGGCTCTGCTCCTGTAGAAGTTGATCCTATAGGGACAACATCCAGATATGACAACCTTAGCCACAAAGACCTGAGTGCCTTGTGCACAGCCAGGGGGCTAAAAAAGGGCAGAGGCCCTACCATTCCTTCCCTAATAGCTCTCCTAGAAAAGGATGATCTAGATAAGGTGAGTCAGGCTCCCTTAGATTCAGGTGAAGGGAACAACTCCCCTGAGAATGAGAATCTTCCAGAAGAAGAAGAGGAGGAGGAAGAGGAAGAGGAAGGCTCTGATTTAGAAGAGCCTGAAGATCAGGATCAGAGGGGAAACCAGGTACAGGTTGCCAGCCTTAACCAGGCCAACTTGGACCTACATGGGAATGGGGAGGGCCAGCACCACCCCAGATCTCATAACCAAATTCTCCCAGGTAATAGGAGGGAGAGGTCTCTATCAGGGGACTCTCACCTTTCTAGTGCCTCAAGAGAATCTCAAAGAGGGATGACTTCCTCCCAGAGAAAAGAGCATAGGGCCAGAATGAGGGCTGTCCAACTCCAGATAGAGAGGGAAGAGGTAGCCCTGGCTCAAGCTAAGCTTACCTTGGAACAAGCTAAACTTACCTTGGCAAGGGAGAAAAAAATAAGTGGCTTAGATGCCACTGGTGGCAGCAAAATTCCTAAAGAAAAAGACAGGGCCTATGACAATAGAAACCTGACAAAAATTGTGCCCCCCTACAAGGAAGGGGATGATATCCACAAATGGATGACTGCTCTTGAGAGGGCCTGCATGGTACAGCAGGTCCCTGAGGATCAGTGGGCAGCAATTTTATGGTACTCCTTTTCTGAGAAAGGGAGGGACAGGCTCCTCACTGTTAGACCTGAGGATGCCAAAAACTACTCTGTTCTGAAGAGTGCTCTTATTGAAGGGTTTGGCCTAACCACTGAGCAATACAGGTTGTTGTTCAGAGACACCCAAAAAGCACAGACTCAGGACTGGACTGATTTTGTAGATTGTGCCACTAAGGCTCTGGAGGGTTGGCTGCAGGGAAGTAAAGTTTCAGACTATACAGGATTGTACAATCTTATGATGAGAGAACAGATCCTTAATAACTGTCAGAACCAGCTGTTGCATCAATACCTTGTTGACTCTGATTTGACCTCTCCCCAAGAATTGGGAAAGAAGGCAGACAAATGGGTCAGAACAAGGATTAAGCAGAAAAACCAGAACCAAGGTGACCAGAAGAAAACAGACCAGAAGGGTGGGAATCAGAAAGATAAAGAAAAGGACCAGAAGTCTTCAGGCCCCCAAACTAGCAATAAGGAGGGGGGTTCCCAAAATGGAAACAAGAAAAAGAAGAATGATGGCCCAAAGAAACCTTGGTGTAATACCTGCAAATCAGTTTCACACTGGGGCAGTGAATGCACTAAGAAAAATCCAGTCCCCACCACTGCAGCTCCTAAAGCACCTGCACCCCCTAGTACAGTTAACAGTGGTGGTACACAGCCAAAGGGTTTAGTAGGGTTGACCCTGGGTACTGAGGTGGAATCTGGCCTAGTCAGAATCCCCACACAGGCAGTTCTCCTATATGATGTGGACTTATCTTTGCCCACTGCAGTAAGCCCCAGTAACCTGGGCAAATATAGGCAGACTCCCTTAATTAATGAGAAACTGGCTCAGGCCTACAGGGACACTTGTGCCAGTGTCACAATGGTGACACCTGGCTTTGTGGATCCTGGACAGATTGTACTAGGTGAAAGTTACCTAGTGACCAATGCAAGCAACTCCACTACTTCCCATAGTGTGGCTGTTGTGAACTTCTCCTGGGGAGGGGTAGATGGCCTAAAGAAAGTTGTTGTGAGTGCAGACCTCCCAGTAGACTGTCTGTTAGGCAATGATCTTGAAAGCTCAGTTTGGTCAGAAGTGGAGTACAGGACTCATGCAGAAATGCTAGGGATTTCAGCTCATGTCCTTGCAGTGACAAGGTCTCAGGCTAAGAAGTGCCTTCCTGAACCAGTGGTGGATCTTGAAACAATAGACCAACCACAACCCAAGAGGAGGAGCAAGAGGGTTAAGGCTGTGCCTTCCCACTTGCCCCAGGTTGAGGATCAAGTTTCACAGGAAACTGATTCTGCAGTCCAAGAGGAGACTGTCCCAGATGAGCTTGAACCTGAACAGGTTGAGTTTCTGGGGACAGGGGGACCCTCAAGGGCAGACCTGGGGCAGGCCCAATTAGATTGCCCTTCACTTGAACCCCTCAGACAGCAAGCTGCTGCTGAGGCTGCAGGGAATGCTCAAGGTACCCATAAGGTGTATTGGGATGAAGGGCTCCTTTATTCAGAGGCTAGAGACCCCAAGCCTGGCACCACCAGGAGGTTGGTTATACCTTTGAAGTTTAGGGGCTTCCTTCTTACCTTGGCCCATGATATTCCCCTTGCAGGACACTTAGGCCAGAATAAGACTTGGGACAGGCTTGTTCCACACTTTCACTGGCCTCACATGTCAGAAAATGTCAAGGAGTTTTGTCGCTCCTGTGTCACTTGCCAAGCCAGTGGTAAGTCAGGTGGCACAACAAAGGCCCCCCTGATACCACTACCTGTGGTGGGGGTACCCTTTGAAAGAGTTGGAATAGACATTGTGGGTCCCATGGATCCTCAAACAGCATCTGGGCACAGATTTATACTGGTGGTAGTGGATCATGCCACCAGGTACCCAGAGGCAATTCCCCTGAGGACCACCACAGCTCCTGTGGTGGCAAAAGCCCTCATTGCAGTTTTCTCAAGAGTGGGCTTTCCAAAGGAGGTTCTTTCAGACAGAGGTACTAACTTTATGTCTGGATACTTAAAAGCAATGTGGAAAGAGTGTGGAGTAAACTATAAGTTTACCACACCCTACCATCCACAGTGCAATGGGCTTGTGGAAAGGTTCAACAAGACCCTAAAGGGAATGATAAAAGGTTTACCAGAGAAGCTTAGGCGGAAATGGGACATCCTTTTACCCTGCTTGCTCTTTGCTTACAGAGAGGTCCCACAGAAGGGGGTTGGCTACAGCCCTTTTGAACTTTTGTTTGGCCACCCTGTAAGAGGTCCATTGAGTTTGGTGAAGGAAGGATGGGAGTTACCTCTCAAAAAGCCTAAGCTAGACATTGTGGACTATGTACTTGGTCTCCGCTCCAGGATGGCTGAATACATGGAGAGAGCATCCAAAAACCTTGAGGCCAGTCAGGAATTACAGAAAGCCTGGCATGACCAAAAGGCTGTTATGGTTGAGTTCCAGCCAGGACAGAAGGTGTGGGTGTTGGACCCAGTGGGGCCAGCAGCTCTCCAGGACAAATGGACTGGACCCTACCCTATCATTGAAAAGAAGGGAGAAGTCACCTACTTGGTTGACTTTGGTACCCCTAGGAGCCCCCACAGGGTGCTCCATGTGAACAGATTGAAAGCATTTGTTGACAGGGAGGACATGAGTCTCCTCATGGCCACAGATGGGGAACAGGAGGAAGAGAGTGACCCTCTCCCAGACCTGCTTTCCCAGAACCCTGATGATGGTTCAGTTGATGGAGTAGCCTTGGCAGGCAGCCTCACTGAGCAGCAACAGGTGGACTGCAGACAGGTGTTGCAGGCCCACAGACAATTGTTTTCACTCACACCCAGTCAGACTAACTGGTGCACCCATGAGGTGGACACTGGTGACAATCTGCCTGTGAAGAATAAGATCTACAGGCAACCTGACCATGTCAGGGATTGTATAAAGGCTGAGGTGCAAAAGATGTTGGAGCTTGGAGTGATTGAGCCATCAGAGAGCCCATGGGCTAGCCCAGTGGTCCTTGTGCCAAAACCTCATACCAAAGATGGGAAGAGAGAAATGAGGTTTTGTGTGGACTACAGAGGTCTCAATGCTGTCACTAGGACAGATGCTCATCCCATTCCAAGAGCAGATGAGCTCATTGATAAATTGGCTTCTGCCAAGTTTCTGAGCACATTTGATTTGACAGCTGGCTACTGGCAAATCAGACTAGCTGAGGAGTCAAAAGCCAAAACAGCATTTTCGACCCCTAGTGGACATTATCAATTTGTGGTAATGCCCTTTGGCTTGAAGAATGCACCTGCCACTTTCCAAAGGTTGGTGAACCAAGTCCTTGCTGGGTTGGATGACTTTTGTGCAGCATATCTAGATGATATTGCTGTCTTTAGCTCCACCTGGGAGGATCACCTGATCCACCTGAAGAAGGTTCTGGAGGCCCTGCAAAAGGCAGGCCTGACTATCAAGGCTACTAAGTGCCAGATAGGGCAGAGCAAGGTTGTGTACTTGGGCCACCTAGTAGGTGGGGGTCAAGTTCAACCACTGGAGAGCAAGATCCAGACCATACAGGACTGGGCTCCTCCAACTACCCAGACACAAGTCAGAGCCTTCTTGGGCCTGACTGGGTATTACAGAAAATTTGTAAAGAACTATGGGTCCATTGTGACACCATTGAATGACTTGACATCCAAGAAGATGCCCAAAAAGGTTCAGTGGACAGTTAGCTGTCAAAAGGCATTTGATGACCTGAAGAAGGCCATGTGCTCTGCACCTATCCTGAAGAGTCCTGACTACTCCAAACAGTTCATTGTACAGACAGATGCTTCTGAGTTGGGGGTGGGAGCTGTGCTTTCACAACTTAATCAAGATGGTCAAGACCAGCCCATTGCTTTTATTAGCAGAAGGCTGACCCCCAGGGAGAAACGTTGGTCAGCTATTGAGAGGGAGGCCTTTGCTGTGGTTTGGGCCCTGAAGAAGTTGAGGCCATACTTGTTTGGCACTCACTTCCTAATTCAGACAGACCATAAGCCCCTCTTGTGGCTAAATCAGATGAAGGGTGAAAATCCCAAACTGCTCAGGTGGTCCATTTCCCTACAGGGGATGGACTTTACAGTGGAGCACCGCCCAGGGACTGACCATGGTAATGCAGATGGTCTCTCCAGGTACTTCCACTTAGAACATGAAGACTTATCTGGTCAAGGTTAAGTTTAATGTCCCTGCGTTTGGGGGGGGGTTATGTAGGAGAGTAGGGTCTGCTATCCTATGGTCACCCCAATTTTTGCTTTTTGCTTCACTGGTTTTCGACTTACTGAGGCTGTGGGCCTGCTAATCAGACCCCCAGCCTGCTGTTCTCTCTCTAAATTTATAATACATGTGCTATAGGTACATACCACAATTGGAAATGGACTCCTTGTTAGCCCCTGTACCATGCACTATAGGTGCTCAGGGCATAGGTGCCACCAAGGCCTACCAGGGGCTGAAGCATAGCTTTTGCCACCCCTGGCTGGTTCTTAAATTGACACAACTGGCTGATCACTCAGCTGGGGCAAGTGGGTGTAATCACCCCTTGCTTAGATATAGTATACCTATATCTAAACCTATATCTGGACACATATATAGCCTGTGAGTCACTCCTATGGAAGGCCTCATCAATCCTGGAGGCAGAGTGCGTGGTTTTATGTGAGATGGAGCTCTGGCATGAGCTGAGCCTGTCTGCAGCTGTCGGGAACAACTCCCTAAGCTGATCCGGGATAATGCCATACCATATACTCTTAAGCGCCTTATAATCCTCGCGGTTATATAGCAACTTTGGTTTGGCTTTATCAAAACATGTCGTGTAAGGTGTCATACGAATTGGAATACTACCCCCTCGCCAGTTCTGGCGACGGGGGTAGCATTCCACCCTTCTAGAGGGAGAAGACATGTTACTTTACTGAAACGCGGTTGATTTAAAATGAGCCTCAGATCCACAAAATGGATGCCCCTGCCACAGACACGGGTCTGGCCTCCTGCTGCTGACCGAAACCCGGCAGAGGAGGCCTGGACAAAGAGTTTCCTGTCACAGGGCGGTGTCAAACCACCCCAGACAGGAGATAGTGGATTGGAGTAGGGAGGTTTCAAAGAAACCAGACACTGCCTGGGGAGCACAAGGCTGCCCCTTGCAGGATCCGGCCAAACCGGTTCTGGGGCCTCCCAGCCCCTGTCCCAGCGCGGCCAGGATCAAAGGAGAGGGGTGTAACCACCCCCTTCCTGGGTCCCACCCATAGGAGGGGACCTAGCAGGATGTCCAACCCCCTAGATTCGAATAAGAGGGGGAGCAGTCCCAACGGACTTCAGATCATCCTGAAGAAACATAAGAAACGAAATCTGGACCCTTCGACTTTCTACACGACGTGAGAAGACTGAAGAATCTCCCTTGTGGTCAAGGAGTGACCACCCTGTGCAAACAGGCACCATCCAGCCCTCGACCCTTGCTTTGTTGCAGTTCCCGCCGGAACTCGAGCGACAGAGATCGACGAGATCAAGCTTGCCTGCCTTCTACCTGCCCGATCCACAGTCCCTGCAGAGCTGAGACCCGTGGAGGCGACCGGAAGCGTGGGGCACGCCATCTTGAAAAGGCCACGAGACGCTGACCGTGCAGCCCACGAGTGACCCTCGAAGCTGTACACCGGGGTTTGAGAAGCCCCAGCCCCGAGCTCCACTTGCACCAAAGCTCACCCCTCCACACTCGACGAGTGCTGCGTGGGGCCCTTCTGCCTGTGTGTGCTCGACGCGTTGGCCCGGTCACTTGCCAGCTGGCTTGTGGCCCCTGTGCCGACGAAACTTGAAATACGACTCGCTTTTCTGGTTGCTCCAGATCTGCACCAGCTCCTGTGAAAAGGAGCACCCACTCTGACCCTCCTGGTTCGAGTGATAAGCAATCTCCCGGTTCCGCGTGGATTGCTTTTGCCAAGTGCTGTTTGCTGCAATCTTGAAGCCGACGGTGCTGACGGCGAGAGCCTACGTGGGACAGATCGTGACCTGCTCCTGGACGTCGCAGATGCCCCAGAGCCCACGTGACAGCGGAGAGAAGCCTATCGACAACCGCCTGATTGCGCCCGACATTGCCTGGTTCCGTCCTGGTTCCACCCTGGTCACTGCTGAGTGACCCAGACTCTGTCCCCTCTGCTTTCAGGTACTTTTCTACTTCGATCCACCCTTGGATCGCACCGGACACTTCTGCTTCACAGCGCCTGCAGCTGCAACAGCTCCAAGCACCAAGAACCTGCGTGACAGAACCCGACGCCACTTCGACCCTGTGCACCCACGGCCTGTGGGTGAGGTAACTTTGCAACGCCGGTGTCTTTACACTGGTACACACCTCTAGGGTCTGTGTCTAAAGTTTTGTGTTCCTAGGTTCAGCGGAAGTATCATTTAATTCACTTTAACTAACTTTTACGCACCATTGACATTACATTGGTGCGCGCCGCACTTTCCGTGCTGCACCCGTCTCCTGTGGGCTACTCCCGACTTCTTCATTGCTTGTCCTGACTGCTCCCAGCGAATCTCTAGGCCCTAGGCCTAACCATTGCTCGATAAGTGTTACTTATACCATTTTTTTAGTATATGGTCTGAGTGGCCCCCCGCCCTCAGCCATAATTGTGCCAACTTTATATGTTTAACAGTGCTTTTGATTTAACGCTTGTGCCCCTTTCCTCATAAAGAGTACTGGGGAGTAATTTAGAAATAAATACATATATTTTTACAATATATACTTGTGTGGTGTCCTTTCATTTGATTACAGGATTGTATGTGGTAAAACAGCTCGCTTAACACGACCTCTTAAGTTAAGCCTTTAAGGCTGCTTAGTCCATGCTACCATTAGGATAGCTTGTCTACAAGGTTGACTTACAACCTGACATCTTTGGGGTTTGTTTGGACTGATACCCAGTGGTTCCAGAATTGGAAACACTACATATCAGGCCAACTTCTCACAGAATCGCAGTCCGCAAACTGAGAAACAGATCCAACTCTTTAAAGGTGTATTTACAAGTATTCAGTCGCCGGATTCGAAAGCACTCAACGCAGAATGCAATGGTGAACGCGCTTGCGCCATCTGGATTGCATTACACGGGCACTCTCACAGCTCCTAATTAAGATTAATCACTCTCCGTGCTCGTTCGCGCACAGAATATGCCATGACACTAACATCAATGACGGACGAAAAGTAAATATAGCCTATCACGTCAAGGCTACTAAATAGACAGCACAGCGAAGACGAATCACTAGGCAGATGCCATAAAACACTAAGGAATGTGTCTGGCCAGAGCCCTACAGATCCTTTTTTTTTCTTTAACATTAGGATCTCGGAAGCTCCGCTCCCACTTCGTGGTGGCCGAGGCCCGAGCCCTAAAAATGAATGGAATCATACCTCCCGTAAGGGTTGAGAGACAAAATAATACACCTTGTGCATGAAGGAAACCTAGGGAGAAGTTTAACAAAGACTAGGCTTGGGGAACATTACTGGATTCCTAACATGGACTCTATGGTCGAAGCTAAAGTCAAGAACTGCAACATATGCGCCAACAGTGACAAAGCCAAACACACCCAGAGGGCACCACTATACCAGGTTTCCATCCATGACAAACTGTGGGATAAACTTGACTTGACATCCTCTGCCCTGTCAATAAAAGAGGTGTCATCAAAAGATTTGCATTTGTACTAACTGGCTACCACTCACATTGGGTCGTCATCAAAATGGTGAACCAAATCAAAACTGATATTATCATTAATTTTCTGCGATAAATTTTTGCTGCAGAAGGCATACCATCCACCCTGGCCACAGACAATGGAGTACAGTTCACCTCTTCAGCTATGATAAGTTCCCTAACCAGATTAGTCATTACCCACTTAAAAACTGCTTTGTACTGCCCTCAGGCCAATGGCTTGGTCGAAAGGGTAAACAGGATGATAAAAGAGAACATACAACTAGCCTGCATCAACCATCTACCTGTAGAACGGACTCTACAAGATATGCTCTGGACGTATAACACTACTTCCAACCTTGTTATTGGTATCTCCCCTTTATCATCCCACAGAAGACGAAAACCCAGTACAAAATTCTTCCCCAACTGGATTGGGGGGGGCGCAGAAGTTACGGTACACGCATCTGATACTACAAAATCTAAAATTGCCTCCAATCAGGCCAAGTACAACACTCAATACGATTACAAGCACTGCCTCGAACCCCAGAGGTGGGCAGTAGGAGACTGGGTGTCTGTGAAAAGACCCACACACTTTGGAGATAATGAATCCAAAAGAATCATTAAGATCAAAAACAACACTGTGGTCCTCGAGAATGGTCAGAATTGGAGCATGGACCGATTAACGAGGAACCAAGGCCCGGAAGTCATACCTCCCAATAACTCCCCGACTGACCCAGAGGACTTTCCGACTCACCAAAGAAGCAGTATCAAAAGGTCCATAACTCCAAGTAAATGGCATAAAGACTTTGTAATGCAATAACTTTAACTTTGAATTTTCTTCCTTGCTGTTTAGGGGGGAGATGTGTTATATTTTGATTTCCTTATTTATATTTATTATAGTTGGGCACTTTGGGAAACTTGATATTAGCCTTTCCCTTGCCCCCCCTCATCTCCTTACCTAATGGTACATTCCTTCCGTTGGGCTAGAGTGCCTTGGAATGTTGACGGAAGCAGCCTGACTGAGAGGAGCAGAGTGTGATGTGCCCTGTGCTCTGAGAACTTGTTGGCGGCAGAGTGGAGGCTGTAATAAAGAAGTTATTAACTAAACTTCGATTCAGTCTTCATTATAACAAAAACTATATGATTCTTCATCATCCGGAGAAAAATCAGAATCCGGCTGAATATTTTTCAAGAGTGCTGCTTCAATGCCTTCGTACCCCATCTAAGAGAGTGGAGACCTACATCAATTTTATTGTGAATTCGGGCTCACCAACTGCCATGTCTTTAGAACAAATTGTCACTGCCACAAGCTAAGATAGTGACATGTTAAGATTAAAAGACATTATTGCTCAACAATCGTGGAACCAGCACTCCAGAACCTTTCATTAATGACAGTGAGTATTTGAGGTTAAAACATGTAAGAGATGAACTTTCAGTGACTCAAGAAAGCCTCATTCTGCAAGGTACACACATTGTTATTCCTCAGAGTTTACAACAACAGGTAATCAATAGTACCCATGAGGGACACCGAGGAATAGTTGCCTCCAAGAGAGCTTTTCGTGACCAAGTCTGGTTTCTGTATCTCAATGAAAGGGTCAAAAAATAATTAAAGACTACTCATATATGCAACTGTCTCTCAAGTCATTCAGGACTCTTTGAACATGTCACAATTGCCACATCATGCATGGGAGAAAGTTGATATTGATTTCTTTGGTCCTTTTGAGAATGGACAACATCTTCTAGTCAATGTTGAGTGATACTCTCATTATAAACTAGATTGCATTTCAGTGATCTGGGGTGTACCTGCAGTAATAAAGTCTGACAATGGCCCACCCTTCAAAAGTTAAGAATTTAAAGACTTTCTAAATCACCTTAATATAAAGCATCAAAAATCACTACTCTATTGCCCCAGGCCAATGGCCTGGTAGAATAGTTCATGAGTACTCTAAAGAAAGCTGTTTAGTGTGCTGCATTGGAGAAGCTCGAACACAAAGCTGTTTTGAATATTGTTATTGTTATTGTTATAGTGGATTTATATAGCGCCGGGTTTCCTACAGGTCTCAGGGCCCTTTGACCACAGAACATAACATCCGGGATATAAAAAGGGTGGAGTACTTAAGCTAAGCTGAGTGCTGTTCTGAACAAGTTTGTTTTCAAGGCTTTCCTGAAACGGAGTAGATTCCCCTTCTTTCGGAGTGTCTCAGGCAGGGCGTTCCAAAGGTTCGGTAGTAAAACCGAGAAGGATCTCCCTCCCATTGTGGCCAGTTTAAAACGAGGACATACAAGGAGTTTGGCATCAGAGGACCTAAGATTTCTTTCCGGTCTATATATCTCAATCCGTTCCTTGATGTAGGTCGGGGCCTTCCCATAGATGGCTTTGTGGGCTATACAGAGGCTTTTAAAAACGGACCTCTGTCCAATTGGCAGCCAGTGTAGACTTTTTAGTAGTGGAGAGGCATGCGTTCTCCGCGGAAGGTTGAAAATAAGTCTAGCGGCGTCGTTTAGGACTACCTGAAGTCTGTTTGTTAGCATTTTTGGCAGGCCTAAGTAGAGCGCATTGCCATAGTCGAGTCTTGACACTATGGTGGCCGAGACCACTGTGCGTAGCATCGACTGGGAGAGTAGAGGGACTAGTTTGCGCAACTGTCTTAGAAGACCTGTACAAGTGCCAACCACGGTGGAAACCTGGTTGGTCATTGAGAGGGCACTGTCCAATTTAATGCCCAGACTTTTGACCGTGGCTGCTGGCTGTGGGGTTGGGCCCAGCTCCTGGGGCCAGAACATGTCACTCCAGGAGGAGCACTTGGATGGTACTATCAGCACCTCTGTCTTTTCGGGGTTAATTTTAAGCTGGTTGGTGGACATCCAGTGGACCGTATATCTAAGTATGTCCTGAGCGTGTGACTGGGCTTGTGCTGTGTCATCTATGCCCAGCAGCAGCTGTGTGTCGTCAGCATAGTTGAACACCCGACAGCCCATCCCCGCTAGTGTGTTAATCAGGGGCTGTAGATATATGTTAAACAGGAGTGGGGATAGAGCTGAGCCCTGGGGGATGCCACAAGTCAGACTTCCCACTCCTGATACACTATCTCCCATCTGGATTCTCTGGGTTCTCCCAGATAGAAATGATTCCAGCCACCGAAGGGCTAAACCCTGAATCCCAAACCCAGCCAGCCTGTTCAACAGAATGGAATGGCTGACAGTATCGAACGCCGCTGATAGGTCTAACAAAATCAGGGCGCTCGGTCTTTTACTGTCAGCCATCCTTCTGAGTTCGTCCAGCACCGAGAGCATGACCAACTCGCTGCTGTGATATGCACGGAAGCCTGCCTGCCTCTCATGGAGTAGATGGTTAGACTCCAGATAGCTTGACATAGATTTTAGTACATGTTGCTCGAGTACTTTGGAGAGGAAGGGCAGCTGGGATATGGGTCGATAATTTTTTAAGGCATTGGGATCTGCCCCCACTTTTTTTAGCAGCGGTCTTACACGAGCTTCTTTGAAGCTAGTGGGGAGCCTGCCAGTACTCAGGGATTTATTCAGTGTAGCTAGGATATGGTCCTCTAGGATTGGACCTGCGAAGCAGAAAATACTTGGGGGGCATGGATCTGCTGGGGAGCCAGATTTTGTCTTTCTCATCAATGATTCGAGGGTTAGTGAGTCCATAGGGGGAAATGATGATAAGCAGCTGGCAGTTAGGTTTAGAGCGATATGCTGCTCAATTGGGCTGCACCCCATGCTTTTTATTTCGCGCATGATAGTATCAACCTTATCCAGAAAATATTTCTGGAAAGTATCACAGTCTATGCTACTTTCTGCATCCTGGGCTCTTTTTGTTAGTTCCTTCAGGATTTTAAACGTTTCCTTTTGAACATTGTTCGCCCTATTTATACGGACCTCATAGAATGCGGCTTTGGTTGTCCGGATAGATTTTTTGTAGCTACGAAACGCCATCTTGTATTGTTCACAAGTAGCTGTGTCCTTATTCCTCCTCCAGTTTCTCTCTATATTACGCAGGGCCTTCCTTTGGTCCCACAAGGCAGGTGTGAACCAAGGGGCTCCCTTTTTCCCACTATTTTTTGTCTGAAGTTTCTCAGGTGCTATCTGATCAATGGCCTTTACCAAATAGTCCATCATGTCTTTACAATCCTGATCTACATCTTTATTAAGTATTATCGGCTGGACAGTTCCTCTGAGTGATGTAGTCAGTGTATGTTGGTCTACGTTTTTCCACTGGCGGGTCAGTCTGGTTTTTGGTGCTGGACGTGAGAGTATGGTATCCAGGGGGATGTCACAGTAGATCAGGTGGTGGTCTGACCACATACAAGGGAGGATTCCAGCTAGTACCACCCTGAGATCTGTGGTCCATATTAGATCTAGGTGTGGCCTTTTATATGGGTGGGAGCGTTTACAAGCTGCCTGAAACCTAGAGAGGACATGGTTGTCTCTAGGGTACTGGCCGCTGGCTGTTTCCTATCTTTGTCCCAGTGAAAATTGAAGTCTCTTGTAACTATGACGTTTCTATATCTGGAACACATGTCGGAGGCATAGGTCATAAAGGAGTCATTAAAACCTGGGGTGGCGTTGGGAGGGCGATAGACTGTGAGAACTGTAACACACATGTTATCAAACATGATTTTTATCGCCAGCAAGTCGGCCAAATCCGCCGACTCCGCCAGTATTTTAGTCACTGCTAGATGTTTCTTGAAAATTATTGCCACCCCTCCCCCTCGGGTGTTCCCTATGCGATTCTGCCAGTGAATGTCGTAATTTTCAGGGACAGCAGCTATGATGTCTGGTAGGGAGTTATCCCCCATCCAGGTCTCGGACAAGGTCAGGATGTCAATGTCTTCGCCCTGTAGTAGAGTGTAAATCTCGAGACTATGACAGCAAAGCGACCTAGTGTTTAGGCTGACGAGCTTTAAAGTATGCGGGGGGGGTCGGGACCTACCTATCTGCGGAGCCTGGATAGACAGTTCTTCAATACGAGTGAGTGTAGCCAGGTCTAGAGATGTCATGGGCCCATTCAGATGACGGATTTCCTCACCAGAGTATGTAATCCGTTTGGTGGGGGGCCCTGCCCCTGCGCCCTTCCGTGCGCGGACGGGCGCAGACGGGCAGGACTCTGGCACGACTCCGGCACAGGTCCGGCGCGTCCGCTGACCGCGTCCGCTGCGCGGAGACATGGCCGACCGTTTTTATACTGGCAACTACAGCCCAACCAAAGATGGCCGCCACGTAATCCGGGACCCGGGGCTTCACCAGCCCTGCCGAGCACCTTGGGATCGTGGGAAGAGGGAAGTAGTAGTCCTCACACTATAGCGCCTGTTCCCCAGGTAAAATTATGGCTTTCAAGAAAAGCGAGTGGCTTGCAAGAAAAGCGAGTGGTCCAAAGTGCAATTGTGCAAAGCAGCGAGGGGATATTTTAAAAAGGGGTCGGACACAAGGGAGAATACAGTTTTTAAAAATAGCACTGGTAAAAGAAGCGATCCCCCCGAATCAATCTCGGGGGTGTAATGAAATGAAGGTCTCTTCAAGCTTACCATTCGACCCCTCACTTAATGACAGGGGAAAAGTCCTGCAACTCTAATGTTGAAAGAGCCATGATTACAAAGCTGCCCAATGGAACTACCTCAGATATAAGAATGAGGAAGACATTCACACTATAGACTTTGGTCGCAAATAGAAGATGAAAATATATGCTGACCGACAACATCAAGCAAAGGACTTTACTTTTACAAGAGGATATCAAGTGCTTGTTAGACAATATAGAAGAAGGAAATCCGATGCTCCTTTTGAGGTTGAACCCTTTACTGTCACTAACACCAAAAGGCATATGGTGACATGTGATTCAGGCGCCACAAAGCTTAATTGTAGAATCGTAATTGCTTGTGTATCTTTGTATTTATTCATCTATTTATTCATATACTTATCAATTTATTCATTTTTTTTTAATCTATGTTTGAAAGTTGTAAGTTTTTTATTTAACAAAGTGGTAGATGTAGTGTTTTGTAATAAAGGAAAGCTGGAACTCTTTTGGTTCCTACTGTACACCATAGGTCTGTGACGTAAGCGTTAGAGGGATGATTTGAAGACAGGGTTAGAATGTTGAGTTCTGACCTACACGCAGGGAAATAAAGATGTGTAAAATTACTTTCTGTGTCTGGCAAAGTTATTGGTGAGTGCCTAGGATGGCAGGACACTACAGCAGGCAGCACTATGCCAAATGTAGAAAATCAGTGTGTCATATGGCATCAAAAGTACTTATTTGGTCTGGAGGGGTCCAGTTTGTGAAGCAGTTACAGTGTATAATTTAGCTTATACAGGAAGTTAAAATACACTAATTTGCATTAATAGTTCATGGATATACATTGCAGTTGGGCACAACTATATGACCATTTGTGAATGTCCCTAAATTTGCTGGGTTTATGATCTCTAAGCCTTGGGCCTCTGAGGTCATCAGTTCGGCAAAGTCCTGACTTTCCGGGGTGAAGGGCATCCACAGATGACAATACTCATAAAGTGTTTCAGACTTCATCCCTGAAGTTCTGAGGCTGCATGTCAATCAGGGAAGTCACAACCCCACTCTCTCCCATCACCTGTGATGTGGAATCAGTAACCCCACCCAGCAACCTCGCACTGGTCGTGCCTCAAAGCTCAGCGTTTTTTTCTTCTGGGCTGGGTTCGTCACAGTTGAACTAAGTAAATAATCTAAAACTAACTAATATTAGTGTCTGCCCAGGCACTGTCTGCGTTGTTCTTTCCTGTGCACAAACATCATGAATACAACGTCCCATCAAGAACCAGATTCGGTAAGTAATTTGCGTTAGAACAATATGCAAGCTACGCAAATACAGTTCAGTCTGACTAGCATTTAACAATAAAAATGTAACATTTACTTTAAGTATGCATTACATGTGTGTAGCTATTAGGTCAGGTGTACTTTACTGCAGTAGCCTCTCTGATCTCTGCAGCAAACCCTCAACACCTGAGTGGGCTTATGGTATGGTAGAATCTCCCTGCAGTTCCACCTCCTGGATATGTTCACATGTGCAGCCATAGGATGTATGATGTTACAATGCATACTTTTACAACACATACCTTTACAACGCATTTTTTACAACGCAACATCCATTACAACGCGTTCCATTACAACGCATGCCATTACAATGAGTTCTTAAAAACTACCTTTACAACGCATTCCATTACAACGCATACTACCTTTACAACGCATACCATTACAACGCATACCATTACATTGCATGTATGGTAAGTATTGGATTATTGGATAGTGTAGGGGTAATAATTACTATTCTAACTCCAGTGAGTGAAACAGTAGGGTAAGTGGTGGATAGTGTTGGGGTAAAAATTACTATTCTAACTCCAGGGGGTGCAACAGTAGGGTAAGTGTTGGATAGTGTAGTGGAGGAGTGTGGCTCACTGATTAGAGCGGCAGACCCTGATGCAGAAGTCTGACCCGGGACCAGGGTTCAATTCCTGACGCGGCAGGTTCCTGAGCCCAATAATGTCCACGGACTCGATAATTCTCACCTCGGTGCCTACTCTAATCATGGGGTCCCACGCTGCAACTCTGGGCAATAGCTTGCTTAATCTCCACTACGGCGGCCCACCCGCTACGGGATGCCTGGCTTTCACCTTGGGGATGCCCAGTAGGGGTTATCTCACAGGGAAAAAGCCAGGACGGGTTCCCAAGGCAAGCGCCTTGATGCCTTCGGGTGATACGTGCGCTATATAAGTCGCAATACAATACAATACAATAAGGGTACTATGCGTTGTGATGGTATGTGTTGTAATGGTATGCGTTGTAATGACTGCGTTGTAATGACATGCGTTGTAGTGGTTTGCGTTGTAGTGTCATGCGTTGTAATGGTTGCGTTGTAATGGCATGCGATGTAATGAATATTGCGTTGTAAAAGTTTCGTTGTAATGGTAGTACGGTGTAAAAGTTGGGTTGTAAAGGTTGTTTCCCGCAGCCATAAGGCGCTGTTTGACGGAACACTAGTGAATAGGTGAGAAGTCTTTCAGACACACAGGTTGTAACTGATAGTAATCAGCTCATCTTCTAAAAATGAGCATTTTATATTTAGATCCACTAAATATAAAATGCCTATTTTTGATCTGTGGAATGTTTCCAACTTGAAAGAGGCTTTTAAACGTGCATACATATTCATCCTGACAATGCTGAGCATGCTTATAAGCCCGGTGTACCGAAGACCAATATCTGCCCTGGACATTTCGTGAAAAATGAGACTGTGACTTTTGTTATTTTAAAAAATAAACCTTCACTGTAAAGTAAGGGTTTAAATAATTTGCCCAAAAGACGCTCAAGTCTAGGCTCATAGATATAACGCACAGACTTATGTACATCAACATGCAGAGACGCAAAAGCACTTACATATCCAGAAACAGATACAAACAAATACAGAAGCACAAAAACACAGTGACACAAACAACCAACACATACATACATAGCCACACACAAAAATAAACAAATAAACACACATGTGCAAATGCACACACATACACTAACCAACACAAACAGATCGATTCACAGTAACTTAAAAAAATAACACATTTTTAGGACGAGACATAATCGGGACACCCAGGTTTGTTACACAGGTCAAGTTTGGATCTATACTTGTGCCGCAGCACTTTCAAAATCCCCAGCCGCCACTGATATGCGGTACAGCTGTGAAACTCACTTGCAGCTGAATTCCAGCTTTATCACTTTGGACAGAAAGGTAATCTCCGGGAATTGCTGTAGGAATGTTGCTGAGTATCTCTTTACAGCTTCCCTGAGAGTCTGTAGAAGAAGACACCATTTTCGTAAAGTTAAGTGATCTCTGACATGCCATGGCTGGGTAGTCTATTCTGCACTAATTTTTAGATGTCAGTGGGAGGGTAGGATCATCAACAAGTGTGATATTTGGGTAGTAAAAAGTGGATAGCTGTTCCAGTTTGCTAGTGTGCCACCAAGCCTTGTTAGTCACGGTGACAGTGCTTATTCACATTTCTGTAGTGTTTCATGGGTGCATCAGGCAAACCTTAATTTTCCCTTCTCTATTTCCTCCACCACTATATGCAGGAGGAGGGGACGCTGTAAGTACCAGAACACTGCAAAAAAGGTCTGTGCGACCAAATGGTATCTTTAGACTCCAGTACTGCCAGCCTTCCCTAAGCCCATGATTGTGTCATTATCTCCCATCGCAATCTTATTCTTTCCAGCCCATATCAGTCTCTGTATCTCTGATCTGAGTATGCAGGAGAAATGCTGCATAAGAGTGATCAGTATGTTCCTGAATAAATACAATAGTTTGCGTAGAACCAACAGAATAGGTATTCTACCAATCATAGCTTGTGGCAGCCTGACCCATCTCGAAATTTGTGGTTGTATTTTCAGGATCACTGAACCATAGTTGTCTTTAATCACAATCCTCGTCTCTGTGTATTTGCATACCAAGGTATCTTGCTGATTCCATGCTCCAAATCAGGGGATAGGGTAGAGTGATGGGCAGCTCTTTCTTAGTTAAAAATTAAATTTCGGATATGTCCCAATAATTTTCAACAACACAGTGTTTGCCAAATGGAATTACTTCTTCGATGTCCGGGGTCAAGTTGATCTCTGGGGGGCAGATTTACAAGAACCTCGCAACACTTTTGCCTCACTTTTGTGACGAAGCAGCGATCTAAAAAATACAGCCAATTTACAACATAACGCATCCAGGGAGATGCGTCATACTGTAAAGCCCTGAGTCATATTATACCTGTGTCAGGTATAATGTATGCAGGGTGGGCGTTCCCACGCAGGAAAGCCTCGTAAAAGTGAAACAGTGAAATCTACAAGAATTCACTGCCCACTTCTAGGACGCCACTGCATCAAAACCTTACGCCTGCTTCAACGCAGTGCAGTGAGAATAGGTCTCAACATGCATTGCTGGAGTTGCGTCGTGCTTGCGACACGACTACAGCAATGCGGGACTCTGTGACAACAGATGCATCAGAA
Organism: Lissotriton vulgaris; assembly: GCF_964263255.1. Lineage (NCBI taxonomy): Eukaryota > Metazoa > Chordata > Amphibia > Caudata > Salamandridae > Lissotriton > Lissotriton vulgaris. The sequence continues at coordinate 1,135,215,959 of NC_141693.1, forward strand.
TTTCTGACGCATCTGTCAATGCTTGCGCCATGGTGCACTGTATTGTAAATAGTGCATCTATTGTGGCGGAAGGGTTTTGCAGGCTGGTGCAGGGAAACTGATGCATCTCTACAGATGTGTCAGTTTCATGTATATCTGCCCTAGGGTGTTTTATGAATAGTGTGACATTGTTTGCATATATAGATATCTCCTGGCCAACAATGAAATTCTCCTGTTTGCATGATGCTGCCTGATTGTATATGCCAGTGGTTCCGTTGCTATCGGAACAGTCGTAGGGACAGGGGGGTATCCTTGTCTAGTGTCCCTCTCCAACTTGATTAGGTGGGAACTGAGATATTTACTTGTATCCTCGCCATAGGAGAGGTGTCCAACAGTTTGATTAATGTAATCATGAATGCCCCTAACCCCAGTCTCTCCAATAACATTTTGAGTAATGGCCATTCTAGTGAATTGAATGACTTTTTGGCATTTAAAAATACTGCCACTACCGGAAGAGCAAGGTAAATTCATCAACGTAAATTATGTGTGTATATTCAGCACTTTGGATCTGGCCGGCATGAATTCCATTAGGTCTGATAGCACCAACTCCTTAATCACCAAGGATTGATGTTTTACTATTACTTTGTCTAGAATTTTACAGTCTAGGTATAATAGGTATAGTGGTCTGTACGACTTAGTACGTTGTGGGTCTCACCCAGGTTTTTGCAGACTGATAATCACTGTTGTCTTTGGAACTATTTTTTGTTTAATGGCCTCCTCATACACCTTTAAAGCTTGGGGTTAACATTTTAAGGTATGTTTTATAAAGTTTGGCTGTTAGGCCATTAGACCCTGAAGCCTTGCCATTGACCTTGTCATCCATAGCCTGTTAAATCTCTTCAAGAGTGATCGGGTCTTTTAGTAGTAGTCTATCTGTCCTTTCTAGCCAGGCCATGGCAATGTCATTTAAGCAATTTCTTATTAATTCTTTGGGGAGTGTTGCATGGTCTGCATACAGTTCTTTTTAGTAAGTTGTGAACACTGCCAGTATGTTCCAAGACATCAATATCAGCTTGTCACCATGGTCTCTTATGCGGACTATAATGTTGCTTTTAGATCTATCCCTTATCAGGCAAGCTAGTGTTTGAATGGGGCGTTCTCCATCGGGATCGTGTCTCCCATGTGCCTTCTTACCCAGTATTTGAATCTCTCTATCTGACAAATCTCTAAATGACCTCAGTGTTAAATTTATGTTGGCTCTTAAGGCATGTTTTTGATGCAATGTCAGCTTCTCCTCTACCTCTTTAAGTTTTTTCTCTATTTCTGATAATTGAGTTCTTATGGCCATCAAAACTCCTTTCTATTTAGAAATGCAGGCCCCTCAGCACAGCCCTAAAGGCCTTCCAGAGGGTGGTCTGTGTCTCTAGTGTGCCGGTACTTAATTTAAAATACTCTGCGATTGTCTAGGTAATCCCTGCATAAAATGGGGCATCTCATAGAGCCTGTGATGAGACTCTCCAGGGTGTCACTCAATCTGTCCTACAAGGGAATGAAATCTTCAGTTCTACAGGTGAGTGATCAGATAAAGTGTGGGGGAGGTAAGACCGTTCTTGGATCCATCCGGCACACCACGGGAGCACAGCCAGAAGTCGATTCTGGATAACGTGCAATGGACATGCTTTAGCCTCACCATAGTTGGCCCTCCATGTATTGTGAAGGTCCAGAAGCTCTATATCCTGTTTCAAGTGCATGCTAATGTCTCCTACCTGTGTGGAACAGCTGCATGTCCTGTAACTTGGTGTATTGATCACAACATTGAAGTCCCCTCCCCAAATTATCTCCTGATCCACGTGGCGGTCATATATTTCTCTTTCATGGTTCCACAACCATGCCTGTGGCATGGTTGTGGAACCAATGACATTGACGTGCATTACTGGATGGTCATGTAGCTGTCCCATCATCTCCGTGTAGCAGCTATCTGTGTCCCATGTTGTTGTTTTGTGTCTGTAGGAATCGGAAAAACAACAAAGGAGCGTCATACCAATGTAGTCTATAAAAAGAGCAAGCATGTAGCAACACTAACAGTCTCAGTCAACTGTGAGGGGAACCTCTTTGGGTTGTTCAGAAACAACCCAAAGAGGTTCCCCTCACAGTTGACTGAGGCGCTCCTTTGTTGTTTTTCCGATTTCTCTCGAGGGGAGTAGGAGCGCCAGTTCCGTTCCCTTCCTCTCTTGTTGTTACCAGTGGAGAGTGTTTTGTGTCTGTAGTCAAGTGTCTTCACCTCTTCGATGCGTCAGACGGCCCAACGGTGGGCGTGTGCGTCGGACGGCCGGGGGCCGTCCGTTCTGGCACGTGTCAAATTCCGCTGCAATTTGCACCGAGGCGAAGCGGTTTAAAATAAATATTCCAACGCCTCTAGTAAAGGAGCTATAAGACTCATAATATCTGTGATGTCCCATCTTAGTCAGTAAAAGCTTAGATTCTGCTTGCATCAAATGCAATTCTTGCAATAAGACAATGTCAATGTGTAGCCTGTCTAGCTAAGCCTGTACTACTCTAATTTGTTGGAGTTAAAAAACCCTTGTACATTCCAGGAGACAAATTTTATATTGAGCGCCTCATTATCGTATGTAGTTGGTCATAGCTTTTTTCATGTTGCAAATTGCCTGATTCTGCAAATCGGGCCGTTTGTGACTAGAAAAAAACATTTTTCTATCTACAAAGGCCCGATTTGCCGTTCAGCAACATATTACCTAATCAAAATGGATTTGGTATTCGGTATTAGGAAGGGCATCATTTCCTAATAGAGATTCACAGTGGTATATAAGAATGTTTTGAAACTGAAATGCGGACGCAAAACATTTGCATTTACCACCAACTTGAAGTTAGTGGTGACCCATTCGCAAACAGGAAGGGGTCACCAGGGGAACCCTCCCACTTTGTGAATGTATGCAAAAATGTTTTTTAAGAGCAGGCAGTGGTCCCATGGACCACTGACTGCTCTTATAAAATTAAAAGAAAGCTTTTAATTTCTATGTGTGAAACGCATCTAATTTTTCTATATGGAAAACAGACTGTATTTAAAAAAAATGTTGCTTTATTTAAAAGGAAACACAGGCGTGGTGGTCTGCTGTAACCCAGCAGGCCACCATCCCTGTGTTTTAACGAATACCACAATTTGTAACCTACCTCATGAATATTAATGAGGTAGGTCAATTGTGACCCATTAGGAATCCCTAAATGTGTCAAAGATACATTAGTACATAGGTGTTTGCGATTACCTAATAACGAATCGCAAAAATTCGCAATTAGGTCATCGCAAATTTAAACCTACGTACTTGTGGCCTAAAATGTCTTGTATCGTCTATGTATTAGTTGTGTTATAGCCAACTTTTCAAAGTTAATACTATTTACCTTTTAGGTACATAGCATCTTATGTGTCCAGCCAGTCTCGCTTCATGCTGCAGTATATTCAGCCCCAAAACCCTCTCCTGCATCATAGAAAACAGCCCCTGAGAAACCCTATGTACTGCCATAAACATACTAACTAACAAAATAAAAGCTACAATCATACAAAACATACCCATGAGCCGTCTACACATGGGAGGATGGGGTTAGCCAGCCCTTCAGTTGTTGCCTCCAGCCTCACAAAATTCACAGCAAACCTGCCAGATTTATCCTTGTGGAACCATTTAATGCCTCATTTATGTATTTAACTTAAATTGCCTTTCCATGACAATCATTCTATTTAACTTCTTCAGTTTATATGGCCTAGCTTTAATTGCACCACAGCCATTCATTATTCATTCAGCACGTCAGGTCTGTACCAAGAGCCTAAATGTAGTGGATCCTCAGATTCAATTATCTCAACATTTTTCTGAGACTTTTTATATCATCTTATTTTTTGCATGCTTCAAAATGCATTGAAGAGCAGCTTTAGCATTCATGATTATTTGCTGTTTCCCGTTGAGACCAAAACAAAGCCTAGCTGGGTATAACAGAACATATCGCACTTCAAGTCCTTGAAGTTTCTTCGTCATTGGTATGAAGGCCCTTCTGTTCTCCTGCACACTGGATGTGAAGTCCGTATAAAAGGATATTTTTGAGCCCTCATGTGTGCGGTCCCCTCTTACGAGCTATTATGGGGTATGTGGGTGTGCCACCTGCAAAATGTTTTTTCTACTGGATAACGTTATCAGTAGAATTTTTATATGTTATATTGTACTATGGTTCCCCTGTGTCTCCACAACACACACTTGAATATGGTGACATCTAGAGCGCACCTCAAGGTCCCACAATTTGTTCCATGGCTCTATGAGCATTTTCTACATTTCCACAGTTTTACGGATAAGAGTGGCATTCGAGTCCTCTATATTAAAAACGTATTGTTCCACAACATCCCTTCAGAAGAGACTTGTTTGTCCAAACATTCATATATTCTGTCAATTCTTGTTGAAAGACTGTCTATCTTGTCTATTGATCATAGACTGTAGGATTTTTTAGGTCTCAGCTCTAGATAGCGCATACGCTGTCTCGAAAAGACATGCTGCATATGCTTTGTGGGCTTCAGATCACCCATAGGCTTTCCATTTGCTGGCTCCATCTCGCTCTCCTAATCTTTCTCCCCATTTGTTCATTGTATGCATGTGTCATGCTCTTCCTGTGTTTAACCTTCACCAAGAGCAGGGGCCAATTACTACAATCCATTCACTCCTCCCATTTAATGACCATTTTAGGAAGTTATTTTTTCTTTGCATACGAGCCAACCTCATGAACAGTCATGTTTTCACTCGCTCCAAGTGCTGTGCCATTTCTGTAAACAGGCCTGTAAATCATGTTCTCATTTCTTGTCCAATTGCCTTCCTCCCCCTTTTGCTTTCTCCAGTGTCCCAGTGTCTGCTTGCCCTGTGTTTCTCCAACCGTCGAGAAATTGCTCTCCCCCTCCACATTTTTTCTTAGCCCATCCCCCAATTACCCTCTTCCGCTGTCGTTTGCTCCCTCCTGCGATCTGTGGTTGCTGGCCCTGTGCTTCTCCATTCATAATGGAACAGGCCAGTAAATCATGTTTTTATCTATTTGCAAGCCCCAGCATGTTTTTCAATTAACAGGAGACCATTTGGGGGGAGAGAGTGAAAAAGACTACAATCCCTTCCATGGTCTCCATTGCCTTGACCGCTTAGTTTCAGTTGCCCTTCCCACACTAATTCTTACCCCTTACCCCTGAGATAGTTACACAAACCAGGAACAGATGATGCTAGCACCCAAGTAAATTCACATTACTAAGATTTTGAAAACTGCAATCTACCAGGGGCACCAAAGAGACACTTTACTCATGCACGGTCTCTAAGCCCTGTACGAACCATAATAACAACAGTAGTAAAAAATAATACAATACTATCACATAACACTTCAAGTCTGACATGTCTAAGTACTGCAAGTATTTGTTACTGTTACACAAATTAACATCATTAATTTGATCAACCTCAGACGGTGTCACACCAGATAGACACAACAGTGACCCACAAAACACCATGTATTAGGAAGCAGGAATAGCTTTATTAAAGGATTCCTGAATTTAAGTCTACTCATGCTATGATCTCTGCATGTTGATGATTGCTGGCCCTGATAATTATAGCCAGTCAGATAGCTCAGTAGGTTGAGTGCCTGCAGCAGGCATGTGTGTAACATGCACGTCATAAGAATGAATTGCTCCAAGGCAGACAATATCTTCAGTTCTTGAGAGGTGAACAAAATAGGTATCATGATTTTACTAGGTAATTTTTGCAGAACTCGTTAAAAGAAATTGACACATTTCATATTGTGTTTTGCTCTCTATCAAATGGTAAATTTAATTTGGGATGCCTTGTTCATGTATGCCCGTGGTTACACAAAGGAGTAACAGTGCATCAGTTGTGGGCACCTGGATGCTGCATCTGCCCGGGGAACACTTACCATCTGGCCAGGCAATGCTGAAACAGATTGACACTGACAAAGCCAATAGCTCTCATATTGCTCAGACCAATTGGCTTTGCCAAAGCTTGTTTTTTATATCAGTCTATTGTGTGTCCGATTCTGCATCATCCTGCATGTTGCCTTTTTTCTACATATCTAGCTGGCTTTCTGCTGTCAAAAGTTAGCTTCTGCTGCTTTGCATCCGCTTTGCTTATTTTGGATGTCTGGTGTTGTAGCTACTGACACTTCAGTGTTGGGCAAATTATGAGATGTAAAACCGCCAGTGCTCTCTATAGTTGTCTCCTCTTTCTTTTCTGTTATGCTGATGCAATGGTGAGGAGAAGGGGTATGGCAGAGTCACTGTTCCCTTCTGAAAGAAATGTGGGTGTCGTGAGGCCCACCCCTAGTCTAGGAGAAAGGAAGGGTGCCGCTACCCATCACAGGAAGCTCTCTGAGTAGTCCAATCTGGGGCCACGTCCACTGTAGGCTCCTCCTCCGATTGTAAATCCCCTCTGCCATGCACGCAAGCATGAACAGGTCAAGGGCAGTAGCACGGTAACTAGGGCTCCCCCAAAGTTGATCATCCTCACAGCTCTTCGCTATGTTATCCTGGGACACAACCCCAATTTTGGTACCATGTAGTTGGGTCTGCAGAGTCAGCATGCTATTCCTGGGCCCCAGCTCTGTTTTTGCCTCTCACAGGACTCCACCTCTGCTGCTGAGCCTCTGAGCAGCCTTCTCCTCGCACCACCTGTAAGTCAGCAGTGTATACAACTGTTATATAGAATGACTACCCCAAGATAAGGTTGGATAATGTAAGACGTTGTCACAGGTTGTCGGAGCTTTCTCAAGGCACCGTCATCTTGGTGCCTGCCTGGCTTTACCACCAGATTGCATAAATTCATAGCAGGACATCAGCCCTTGCCATCTTTCCTCACCGAAAAATTGTGCGCACAAGACTTTTGCCTGCCTCTTCACCTGAATAATATCACCTTTCTGCAACAAATGACTCACCTCCACATTCACCAAATCCATATGTTCTTTTTCAGAAACAATTCCCCTGGTTCTGTCATTCGAAACATATTGCCTGAAGACTAGATAAGCCCATTTCCAAATACCAACCCTTTCAGTTCCTCTGATGCCTCTGTAGGGTTGATTTTCATTAGAATGGTCAACTGTTTCTCCGAAATCAGTCCAGCATTGCCATTACCCAAAAATTAACTTGCTCATTGATTCCAACAACTAATTAGATTCCCTTCTACCTCCAATCTGTCCTGGTCTATTTTCAAATAGCGTTGTTTACCCCTCCTAGAATCTCTTCCGAGTTTAACAGGAAGGAAATTAACTACAGGTAAAAATTAGAAGTTGCACATATTTTGTCTCCAATAACTGGCCTAGAACACTCTGCTTCAATCACATTGCGAACCTCCTTCTCCACAGACCTTCTAGCCATCCCTTATCAAAACTGCTGGCATGTTCTATATGCCACTGATAAATCAAATTCTTAAATAATAAATAATGACTGCTTGGTGACATAAATGATTTCTAACTAACTTACTGCACACGGTAGTACTTTGTTTTCCTTAGAATGACCAAACTAGGCCCGACTCAATTTTGATATTAAAACCATTAACATGTTTTCATTCTTACTATCTCCACACACAGCAAAATGTGCACTGAAATATTATGAACTGCAATGTGTTTTGCTATTCTGTCATTTTCTTTGAAAGAGATGTTGGTCTTTGTAAGCTTTTCCTATCAAATGTATCAGTTCAAGGTTTTTCTTGCCTAAAGCTCGGTTAGCCCATTCATTTCATAAGCCTATCATTGTTTTATGTGTGACTATATCTTCAGTCACATCCGTTGACAGTAAGGCAAACAGGGACTAATTAATATTCATTTAGGGGTGGTGTCAGGTATTGTTGCATTTTCTTCTGTATTGTGACTTGCTGAGCCTATGAATCCTTTGCTCCCCTAATCCTGGCTGTAGGATATGTACTAAGAATTTTGCTATAAAAGACTTGCTTTGCCTGTTCCTTAGTAATCAGATCTCATAATCCTGCTGCAATTCGATTCAGGATCTTTAAGCACACCTTTGTCCGATGCTCTCTGTAAATCGTCATCCAAATCCTCTGACTCCTTCATCTCATCCTGGAAGTCAAGAACATATTTATCAACATCAGCTCTTTCCTTGTGTTTATATAAAACACCAAACTCATCATCATAATCTCAAGACTCCAGTCTCTTTCAGTCCTGCCATGAATACCCTGCTTATTTGTGTTGCTCAAAACACAGTTCCTACCACTGTTTCTAGTGCTAGGATCAGCCTTCTCCATATCCCTTGATTTCGTTCTTTTATCCTTCTGATGGTTTGACATTTTAGCAAACTTTCACACTTTAATCTTTTTTTAACTCATCCTCAGATATGGCCCCAAATTTCTCATCTGAAGGTACTTCTTTTTTTCTTATTAAATTCGGCCTTTATTAGATCTTTAATTTAAGCTTTCATGGCTTCCTCTATGAACCTTGCAATAATCTCATAACTAAGATGATATCCCAATAGATTTGTCCTGCTCATCAGCCATTTCTTTAAAATATTTATACCACAACTAATGTAACTACCTTCCAAACAACCCCTGACCTTCATACATTCTGTCCTCAAACAGCTCTAACTGGTACTGAAAAACATAATATACAGTTATCTTACCTTGGCAACCTGTGTGCTCAATGTGAATGCATTGCTATGAACAAAAACGTTTATGCGCCCTATCTAAAATGGCGCCCAAATATTGTGTGTGGGAGTTGGTAGCAAATACGGCATCACCAATTTACAGCATCTGACTGTCAGGACACTCTAAAACAATGGTGCTCGAGAGAAACTAGCGACTTGCTGAAATCAACAGCGCGTGCCCATTCCTGCGCAGTCATAACCCACAGTTCAAGTAAGGTTATTTAAAATTAGCTTTTTGCAAACTGATTTTCCCATACGAGCTTTCCTAAAAAAACACTCAATAGCTTCTAGCAAATCTAAGATTTGTCGCTCAAAAGAAATGAACCCAGAAAAGTAAAACACATATTTCACTCAAACAATCAAGAAACCTGGACTAAAGAAAAACTATATAAACATACTTAAACCCAGTTTCGATATATTTGGAACATTTCAGCACTAACTCAAGTATTTCATTGCCATGAAAAGAAAGCAAAATGATAAAGATACAATAAAATGCACTTGTCCTGCATGGAGTAGCCAATAAAAGAGGAAGAGAAGAGGCTGTATGGGATTTATATTCACCATAAGAACATACTGAAATAGAATTTTGGCCTTTGATGATGTAGTTTTGTTCTTTAAAGCGCTACAGAACGGGCAGCCTTTGATCTTGTAATGAAACTTACATGGAGCAATTGAAGTGCAGACCTCAGCTGACAGCAGACTTCTTCCCAGAGCCCAAACTGTGCACAGTTTTTTGCATTTCTCATTACCCTCTGGGGGTGGTTGTAGTGGGTCAAATGGGCTGACTATCAAGGCCCTCGCTATCACCCCAGCTGCAGATCTGAACAGCAAATCTTCAGCTGTAGGAGTGGTGAGAAGACGATGGGCTTGAGACTGGGGTAAGAGAGTTGATGACTGAAGCCATATGGAGGCTCAGCTTGTTTGTGGCTCGAGTGTCCAAGAGGACCTTCGGCTAACCCAGACCAGGCATCTGGTTGGATCCTCCAGTGACTCGCCCTCTCCGTTTATGCTGTGCCCAGCTTGTCTGTTTCCATTTGAACGAGAGCAGCAAGGGATCCTCTGTTTGAAAGGAAGGACAACCTGAGCCGGAGTTGGATTGGGATCAAAAATAGGCACAGGCACCCTAAAGAAGAAAAGGGGCAACAATTGCAGATTTCACCTTTTTTGCAAAACACTGCTTCAGTGTTTTAAGTATAATGAAAAGGAGGAGGAGCAAGGGGTTTCTCTAAAAGAGACATTTTTTCAGAACTTTACTGAGATATAAAACAAGCATTTGCAATGCAATAGGTCTCGCATTATTTAAGTTTGAGCTATTAGCATTGTAAATGGCAATTGTTTTTTGCTTTGTGCTATAGTTATTTTTTTACATAAAAAGCTATATATAAAATATGTTTTATTAAAGTTATTTATGCAGTATCTAAATTTTGTTTGCATAAAAGAGTACAATAATATCTTAGTAAAAAAGTCAAATATTTTAATGGTAATTCACCAAATGTTCATTTATGTGTTGGTTTTGAAAATAGCTAAATTAATAGCTTTGTCATTTACAATGCCAATAGTTATAACTTTCGCAAATGTGACACCTATAGCATTTGTAATGCAACATTTGTATTTACGTGACTTAGATGTATTGATATTACAAATAACAATGGCTTTTAATTTTTTTTAATACTTAATAAAAGTGATTGTAATTTATAATGGCAATAGCTTAAACTTTTGTAAATAACTTTTGTGAAGATTATGTTCAGTGTATTTTATTGTAACGAAATCCAAGAACAGAAGTGAAATATTAACATCTTTTTGTGACATTTGTAATAAAGCTTGAAACATTGAGAGAACATATTTGTGCTGTGGTGGTGCTGAGTGATGCTGTGGTGCTGCTGAATGGGGCTGTGGTGGTGCTGAATGGGGCTGTGGTGATGCTGAGTGATGCTGTGGTGGTGCTGAGTGGTGCTATGGTGGTGCTGTGGTGGTGCTGTGGTGGTGCTGAGTGATGCTGTGGTGGTGCTGAGTGGTGCTGTGGTGGTTCTGAGTGGTGCTGTGGTGGTTCTGAGTGATAATGTGGTGGTGCTGAGTGACTGTACTCACTGTCACTCTGCACTCACTGTCACTCTGCACTCACTGTCACTCTGCACGCACTCTGCACTCACTGTCACTCTGCACGCACTCTGCACTCACTGTCACTGCACGCACTCTGCACTCACTGTCACTCTGCACTCACTGTCACTCTGCACGCACTCTGCACTCTGCACGCACTCTGCACTCACTGTTTATGCACGCACTCTGCACTCACTGTCACTCTGCACTCACTGTCACTCTGCACTCACTGTCACTCTGCACTCACTGTCACTCTGCACTCACTGTCACTCTGCACTCACTGTCACTCCGCACTCACTGTCACTCCGCACTCACTGTCACTCTGCACTCACTCTGCACTCACTCTGCACTCACTGTCACTCTGCACTCACTGTCACTCTGCACTCACTGTCACTCCGCACTCACTGTCACTCCGCACTCACTGTCACTCTGCACTCACTCTGCACTCACTGTCACTCTGCACGCACTCTGCACTCACTGTCACTCTGCACGCACTCTGCACTCACTGTCACTCTGCACACACTCTGCACTCACTGTCACTCTGCACGCACTCTGCACTCACTGTCACTCTGCACTCACTGTCACTCTGCACGCACTGTCACTCTGCACGCACTGTCACTCCGCACTCACTGTCACTCTGCACGCACTCTGCACTAACTGTCACTCTGCACGCACTGTCACTCCGCACTCACTGTCACTCTGCACGCACTCTGCACTCACTGTCACTCTGCACGCACTCTGCACTCACTGTCACTCTGCACTCACTGTCACTCTGCACTCACTGTCACTCTGCACTCACTGTCACTCTGCACGCACTGTCACTCTGCACTCACTGTCACTCTGCACTCACTGTCACTCTGCACGCACTCTGCACTCACTGTCACTCTGCACGCACTCTGCACTCACTGTCACTCTGCACGCACTCTGCACTCACTGTCACTCTGCACGCACTCTGCACTCACTGTTTCTGCACGCACTCTGCACTCACTGTCACTCTGCACTCACTGTCACTCTGCACTCACTGTCACTCTGCACTCACTGTCACTCTGCACTCACCCTGCACTCACTGTCACTCTGCACGCACCCTGCACTCACTGTCACTCTGCACGCACTCTGCACTCACTGTTTCTGCACGCACTCTGCACTCACTGTCACTCTGCACTCACTGTCACTCTGCACTCACTGTCACTCTGCACTCACTGTCACTCTGCACTCACTGTCACTGCACTCACTCTGCACTCACTGTCACTCTGCACTCACTCTGCATTCACTGTCACTCTGCACGCACTCTGCACTCACCCTGCACTCACTGTCACTCTGCACGCACTCTGCACTCACTGTCACTCTGCACGCACTCTGCACTCACTGTTTCTGAACGCACTCTGCACTCACTGTCACTCTGCACTCACTGTCACTCTGCACTCACTGTCACTCTGCACTCACTGTCACTCTGCACTCACTGTCACTCTGCACGCACTCTGCACTCTGCACACACTCTGCACTCACTGTTTCTGCACGCACTCTGCACTCACTGTCACTCTGCACTCACTGTCACTCTGCACTCACTGTCACTCTGCACTCACTGTCACTCCGCACTCACTGTCACTCCGCACTCACTGTCACTCTGCACTCACTCTGCACTCACTCTGCACTCACTGTTACTCTGCACGCACTCTGCACTCACTGTCACTCTGCACGCACTCTGCACTCACACATGCAACAGTAATGTAAAGCTCTCAATGGACCTTAATCGGAGCGCGTTTCTGATTTAAAAGGCTGGCATGAAATAAATTAAGCGCATGTAAATTAGAAAGGAAAAAAAAACGAAAAAGCTATTAATATTGGGATAGAGTTTACGACATGCAGAAACCACACAGATTAAAGATGCAATCTGGCTGGGGACAAATGCCCACAGGCAAGACAGCAAACTAGAGAGCGCTAGAGTAAGAGTCTTCAAGGAACAAGAGCGGACGCACCGTAATCTCTTGGTGCTCACAGCTGCTTGGAAACTGTAATCAACGAACACGGGGAAATTCTCCGCATCACTGCCTGTAATTCTCTCCCAGCCTTCCACCAGCCCATCCTCTATGCACGTATGCTCATGTTACGCTTAATAAAATATTGACCTTCTATTCAATAAAAAGTGGTGCTATGTCCTTTATACAGCCACTCCATGTAGGCTCTGCGTCCCCACGCTCCAAGAGAAGCAAGGCACAAAATGTGCACTGCATTCAGAAATAATTTTTTTTTAAACATGCCCTAGCTGCGTAGTTGAGGTTCATTTCCGTCATAATGAAAACAAAAAACCCAACATGAAGATAAATCCTTCAGAAAGAATAACCTTAGCAATTGTGTGCAAATGGTGTGTGATAATTAATAGGAAATGTAATATAATATTAGGAGTGTGCGATATTTGCGTAAATTCTTTTGCAAAAAATACATGGAATTCTTCAATAAGTACACGAAATAACAAAAAAACATCGGTCCAGCATTTGGCAGCTGTTTTGCCATGTACATCCTCGCATTCATTCTTGGATACAAGGACATATTTTGCACTAAGAAAAAGTCGCAAAATCACGCGTGCACGAACAGCATCTGCACACGTTCTCTTTGCAAACCTTGTTTCCTGTGTTTATGCCATGGGATATTGACCCGAACAGAAGCTTCTTTACTTGATCTGGTCACGGTGTAATCACGTAATTGCCATGATTTCATCACAAATGTAAAGCAAATGCCAGAAATTAACTGAGATTACACTGTGTAACAGAAATTTCACCAGGACATACATAAAACCACAGAATTAGCGATAGCATCATAAGCGTGTCCTTTCACTGCAATTGCTTAATCCTCTGCATGTACACGGAAATCATTTGTCAAATATCAGGAAATGTAATCAAATAATGGAACAAAACAATTAAATGGAAAGGATAGCAAGGGTTATGAAAACATGTTCTTTGCTCACATAGATTGATTATGCACTCAGCTGTCTGTTGTACGTGCACCACAATATGCTTACAACGTGTGCAGTCTCCGAAGCTGTACGTCGTTACCGAAAGCACAGTGACAGTCCAGTATGCAAATAAACACAGTGCTAGGTGCTTGTGTGCTGACAAAATGGCCGTCTCTTCATCGCGGGCGCACTCTGGAAGTCAGGCAGCCTTTGTTTGGACGTGGGCGGGGCTCGTCAAAGAAACAGGAAGTAACTGCCGAGGAGGACGTCCGAAACATGCAGGCTTCACGCTGAAGTCCCGGGGCGCTTCAGAGAGACCGGGCGAAAGAGCGAGGGCAGACTGCATGGTAACAGAGGCAACACGGGGCTCCCGAGTGGTGAGGAGACCCCTGCGGCGTGCCAAAAGACGGCCCAGGAACCTGCACACCGAGCCGGTAAGTGAGAGCTTGCAGGCGGGGCGGGGCGGGGGGATTGTCTGTGCGTGTACTCTCGTGTGTGGGCGGCGGCGGCTGGGGGGGCGGGGGCGGCGGCGGCTGGGGGGCGGCGGCGGCGGCGGGCGGGGGGGGGGGCCGCCTGGGGAGGTGTAGTGTGTGTCTGTATGTGTGCGCTAGTGTCTGCCTGCGTGTGCATGTGTTGTGAACAGCCTGCTCTGTGTGTGTGTGTGTAGGTGCGGCGGCGGCGGCGAAGGGGGGGGGAGGGAGGAGGTGTGGCTGTGACTGTGATGTGCGCGGCTGTGATGTGCGCATGCGTGAATGTTGACGCGCGTGCACGCAGCTCAATCCACGCTCGTCACAGTTTTGTGTCCCTCATTCCCCGGTGTCAGGCAGCTATAAGTCTCCGACCCTGGACGCATCCTTCGGATGCGAATTCCAGGGCGAGACCTAAAAATGCAAATGTTGCTAGGTGTAATTATGCACTAGAACTTCACAGAGATAAAAAAAACATGCAAAGGTTGCCAGGACTAATTGTGCACCAATTAGTTTACAATGGTGAACCACACCTGAATATATGTACGGCCGCTTCTGCTCAGGCCCCCTGCCCCTGCTCAATCTGCATTCATTATTGGGTTAGAATGACATCACCACCCCGTTGGTAGAAAGGAGGCAATAGAGGGTCATCTACCTCTGGAAAGGCCGCTTGGGCCCCCACTGGGCCGCTGGTGGCATCTGAAAAACTCAGACACAGACCAAATTAGCAACCACATTGTCCAGAATGGTGGACAACAGCTGTAACTCCGATACGGGCCCTCCGTCCATTGCCCAAGTCCCTGCCTTACCAACCCAACGCTCAGGTTTAGGGCTGCGCGTCTTGGTGATGAAAACAGTGATATGGATAGAGGCCGCTCCAACCATCATACCTTATCTGGTGAAGGAGACCAGGGACTTGGGCTGTTTATCTTCATGCTGCCAATACTTGCATTGGTTCTGTGTGTAAGAAAGGCAACCCATGGAACAAGGATTCCTTTTACCTGGACTGTACTTTACTGGAGCAGAGATAGCAGCAATGAATTCTTCCCTGAACAAGCACAATGGCAAAGCTTGTGCCACCCACACTACAGCCAAAGACCACTGGCGCTGCAGGATCTCGCTGGGGCGTACTCCAGTTTGCACTGGTTTTATTCAATCCATATGGAGCTTTGGCCATCTAATGACCCAGGGATGCAATCCATCTGATTAAATATTATTTTGGAACTGGCTATTGTTGCCCAGTTGAATATATTGGTATCACTTAGTGTTACAATTCAACTGGTAGAATTTGTACCCCTGTACAAAAACCTGTACGAGTGGAGTAGAACTGTCGGTGCCAGCTTCAAAATCTGAAAGTTATTCATTTTTGTTTTACAAAATACCAAGAAGCAGCAGCATACGCCCTAAACCAATTGTCAGTCAAATGGCAAAATCCTTTGAAGACAGAAAAAAAGAGAATGCCTCTGTCTGTCACCCGCTGCACATGCACTGTTTCACTGGCCCTCATTGCTTTCTGAGAAACTCCCCATTCCTCTCTAAGGTACAATAAACGCAACGGGTACTCATTATACTTTTTAAAGACTGTTTTGATTCAATGTCTTTAAACACCTAATTAAAGCTAGAAGATGTAACTGATTTTATTGTCACACTACCCATCTGCTGCTCACTAGCGAAACAGCACGTCTCCCTAAAATACATTCACATGCTTTAGAATTCCCCTTTGTAGTTAGGTGCGTGTACGGTCAGAACATTCTGACAGACCTATCACTGCAGACAGACTGCAACCCAAGTGCATGTTGGATTTAGATATAAACTACTGACATGTTGCCTTATGTCAAGTATTTTTCTTATGATTCCTTGCCCCCCCCCCCTCCCCCCGCTGCACTGTTATGCGGCCAAGAAGCCAAATATATATTTATCTCAACTTGCATTTTTATTTATATATGTATTTGTGTATTCATTTTTCAATCTCACAGTGCCCAGGCCACCTCACAACCGCATTAGAATGCTTGCTTGGGTGAGAGGAGAGAGGTCACAGTGTGACCTCTGCACCAATAGTAGGAGTGCATGGTATTCTATCTGCAGTGGAAGGGAGGTCCTGGAATTTAAGGAAGTCAGCGTCAATACCTTGTGAGGGCATGAGGGAGCTCTGGAAAGGAAAGTCTTGTGAGTGGAGAGATCTTCACCCACAGCGGTAGCATCTTATTATTCAAGGCTTCCTAAATGGCTCTGTTCATCTACATTTTCAGGGCAGCCCTGTGCCAAATCAGGAAGAGTATTAGGTAGGGAAACTCCATTTTATTTTTTGCGCAGATAACTACTCCATTAAGACATGAATTTAATGTCACCTTCATTTCAACTGTTAACGGAAGCATCGCCCAGCTGAGCAACCAGCTTCCATGGAAGGGTCATGTGGTGCCTGGCGGTTTCCTCTAGAAGGGTTCACTACAAAGCAAGGTAGAGGGTGCGGCAACATAGGAGTATTTTGAGGTGAATGCAACACTTCAGGAGGAACCTCAGGTAAGGAGTGCCCTTTCTTCCTAACCAAAAGTGGTTGTAAGGCTGGGATTGTTCCTATCCAAAAGGAGGGAGGTATTGGGA
Source organism: Lissotriton vulgaris (assembly GCF_964263255.1). NCBI lineage: Eukaryota > Metazoa > Chordata > Amphibia > Caudata > Salamandridae > Lissotriton > Lissotriton vulgaris. The sequence continues at coordinate 1,135,232,736 of NC_141693.1, forward strand.
GATTTTAGGTATTGCTGACTGTTGCATGTTTTCACTTACAGTTTTGGCAACTCCAATACAGAGGAGGAAAACACAATCCACTCAATTCAATTCAAGGATTCTTTATTCGATGATTAAAAATCACCATAAAAGCACATACATATATACAACAATTAAAAAATGTCATTAAATCTTTATCAGAATCCTAATTATAATAGTTTCTTATACATGTAATAAAAAAGGGAAGGGGAAATGAGACACTTTAAAAGATATAATAACAGTTTTGTAAATCATTCCTCTCCTCTGGTTACCCTTAGTCGGACCGCCACTTTAATAAAATTCATTATACAACACAATGTTAAAGGGTCAGATGCTTGCTGTAAATAGATTAAGGCCTCTCGAGCATGTTTCAAATTGGCTTGTTTTAAAATGTTTACCAAAAATCTACGCCTGGGCATTGAATAAAAGGGACACAGTAGTACAAAGTGAAGGGAATCCTGCGGAGACCTATTGTCGCAGCCGCAGGTTCCCTTCTGCTCAATTGTAGTTAAAAACCCTGCTGGTGATGCCAATAAATACGGTAATAAATTAAGTCTAAAACGGCACATCAGAAATCTGTCCTGAGAGTTATGCATGAGGTACAAGTATGGCTCCATTCCCTCGGTGCTTTTAACCAGGTTATGAACCCTCACAGTCTTTTTGGACCCTTCAACCTCAGCTCTCTGTGATGCTTTTTGGGCTAAAAAAGCTTTTTTTACTATCGCTTTGTGCTGGGGTACAATTGCTACCGGGACAGTAAAGAGATTCCTGTAGCCAAGAGCCTCTAAGGTACTCTTTACATAATTGAGCCATGGGATTCTCATACATTTGTCTCTTCCTAGGCAATCATTTAAAATTTCCCTGCTCAGAGACGCCTCGGGGTGAGACCACATTTTTAACCAGGCCACTATAGGTCTAAGTTTTACCAGATCTTCTAAATATGGCCTCCCTGATTCCCTGTGAACTATGAAGCCAGCGGTGCTTGGAGGGACTTTCAAGATGGTTCTTAAATATTTATTTTCTTCTCGCTGAATTTTCGCAGTGTTGGCAAAGCCCCATACCTCTGCCCCGTAGGCCACTTTGGAGCAGCATATGGAGCTGTACAGGTTCATCACCTGTTCGGGACACCATCTACCTACTCTCCTGCCATAACTTGCAACAGCACCATTAGTAGCAATCATTTTACAGCAACGCTCCTCAACCAGTGAATTAAATTGTAGAGACCCATCAAAGAGTAGACCTAGATAGGAAAATGTTTTGACCTCTTCTATTTTGTGGCTTCCTATCATGTGCGTGGATTTGGTGCATGGTTTATTACCAGCCAACAACACATATGATTTACCCAGATTGACAAAGAGATCTAAAGAGCCCATAAACTTGACAAATCCATCAATCAAAATCTGTAGGCTCTGGGCCTACGTGCGAGCAGCACCGCGTCATCTGCATAGAGTAAAACGGGGATATGATGCGACCCCACCCTTGGACAATCTGTCCTTAAATTTAACAGGAACTGCTCCAGGGTATTTATGTAGAGTGAAAATAAAAATGGGGCAAGAATGCAGCCTTGCCGTACCCCACTCTTACAGGGAAATGAATCGGTCAACCCCCCTCCCTGTTGAAACGGACTTTTGCAGAGGTGTCACTATGGAGTTCCCTTAAGATATTAATTAGGCCAACCTCAATCCCCATAAGGGACATCATAACCCAGAGTTTCTCCCTATTCACGTGATCGAATGCCGCTGCCAAGTCCATGAACCCCATGTAGATGGCTTCATTGCTGGCCTTGGTGTATTTGGCAGTCAGCATATAGAGGTTCAAACATTGGTCGCTGGTGGACCTCCCTGTCCTGAATCCGTACTGAGTGTCCGAAATGATGTTATTTTCCTCGGTCCACTCAGACAGTCGGTTGAGGATCCCCCTTCCCAGGAGTTTGGCAGACATGTCAATCAAGAAAATCGGGCGATAACACTGGGGATCGTCCCTATTGCCCTTCTTAAAAATAGGGACGATTATGGCCTTTGACCATGAGTAATGGCAGTATTTATAACCCTAGTCATTATGGGGGCCCACAGTTATACACAGCTCAGAAACAAATCAGGGGGGATCCCATCTGGGCCAGGGGCTTTATTTTTCATCAAAGGCTCTATTCCAACAGTAATCTCCTTAATGGAAAAAACTACCTGTGTGCCCTGATGTGAGCTCCCTGCATACTCTTCAATTATTCCTGGCTCGTGGTTATACAGCCCCTTATAGTGGGAAACCCACTGATCTGGTAGAATGTTTGATCCTATCTCGGGACATTGTTTTCCTGGAAATTTGGACGGTTAATGATTCTCCAGAATTCGGACATGTCCCTGTTTTCCCCCGCGTCTCTTAAGTCTGCCCGCGCTTCCCCCTGTAGGGCGAGTTTCCTCCTCTTGGTCTCCCTCTTATATTTGTTCCTGCACATAACAATTTGAAGGATATCCCTTGGTTTGTTTTTGAGGCTGCTTTTAAGCTCCCTTAAGGCTTTTGAGCAATCTCAATCAAACCATTGTGGGTTACAATGGTTAGTTATGGGCGCCCTAGTTTTTAACAGACCATCTATCAGCTCAGCGATCTGGCCAAATGCTTCAAGTAACCGAGGACCTTGTACACTCTATTTTTCAGAGGACAATTCGCTTCTGATGGACCTTGAGGTGCAATCTCTACTTAACAAAAGTGCATTGGTACCACCTGTCTCAACCCTAGAAGGTTTCTCAGAAACATTTTCCTGGTTAAAAAAGAAGGGCAAAGGTTATTGAATTGTAATAAATTTGAAGTTCGACAAGTAGCTCATATATCATTAATTTAAAATGAAAGAAATACACCTTCTAAATGACTTGAAGATAAGATTGGATGTGAAAGTTGCATGTTTTACCATCCAGATTTTGGCACCACACAGGAGATTTCTCCAGTTCATGTGGCAACAAGTGCACAAGTTCTCAACTCAGCAGATTCTCCCCTCCATGGTGCTTTATCAAGGTGCTGCAGCCAGTCCTGGAAATTCTTTGCTCTGGTTGGGGAGGCAATTGTGTTGCTTGTTCTACCACAATTGAGGGCAATGAATTTGTCCATCTGGGAACTAAGTGGAGACATACAGAATTCTCCAATTGCAAAACGAAAAATGTCGTTTACGGAATACTTTGCCCGTGCCCACTAATCTACATAGGCAAGACTAGCCAACAAGTCAACCACAGGATTAGCCAGCATCGATCACGCATAAAGAAAAAAATAATGACTGCTCCGCTGGTTGAGCATTTCTGTGATAAAGGCCATAATGAACATGAATTTAAATGGTCGGTGTTATTCACTGTGAATTCATTGACAAAATGCCACGATATTGAGTGTGCCTTACTGCAGAAAGAGGCTTATCTCATTTTGAAATACCATAGCACTCAAACAGGCCTTAATAGCTTGTCCGAGATAGCCCATATATAACTGGCATAGACACAGAGCATAGCGGACTGGCATCTGTCAGACATCCCTGGACTTAATCTCTAGCCTTACGTCCTCTTTTTAATAATGGGTGCAGCGTCACCTACGGACTCCCCACATGCTCTGTTACTAAAGTTTATTTTTTTAAGGGTGCATGCAATACACAATCACAATAATGACCCTCAATGTGCTCGCCGTACTTATGGAATAAATGCTATTTAAATCAGCATTTATCAAATTTAAATGAAATGGCCCGTTTTAACATTAGTGTTCAGATACGAGTTGCCAATAAAGTTTTGAAGTTTTTTTTGTTCCAACCCAGCGCGTAACCAAAATAGTTAAAAAATAGATTTTTTGCCTCCATTCATTGGCAATGACACCACGTAACAGGCGCGCCCTGATTTTACATGCGCTTCCCATACTAAACATAATTTTCTCGTAGCGCAAGTATGAGGACACTACAAGTCCCATCATTCCCTTTTTGGAGGTGGGCTTTAAATACAGGAAGTGCTTGCGCGGCCATCTCTTGAGAGAAAACTTTGATCACACCAGCGGCGTGCTATTTTTTTCGAGCAGGTAAATGCCAGGACATGTTTCCTGTCTATTTCACGCTTATAATCTGTTTGAATGGTCATACTTTTGGCTACAAGCGCTTACACTCGCATTTTCGTTTTTTCGCTAACACAGGATGGCAAATTGAGAGCACATTTCCAAAAATTAAAAAGCGAATAGAAATACATCATTAAGGTAGGCAAAATTATTCCTGCCTTTCTTGGTATTTTAATAATGCATGCACTATGCGAACATTGCAATTAACAGCCCCACCACTAAAACATTTGTCACTATTGTTTTAGGAGCCTACCTTCATGGTGGTGGATTACATATAAGAATGCCGGTTGGCGGCAGTCGACAATAGCAAGGTATGCTTTATGTAGCACTGGGTGACGCCTTAGTAATGAAACCACGAGCTGGTTAGATTCACCAATGCAAAACAATTTCTTAAAATTTCTTGTAGGTTGTCCTGCCTGGCCACATTTAGAAATATTTGGTTTGAAATCCTTTACGCCTTAATGCCCTGCTCTACTTATAACCAAGTTTGGTATGTAGCAATTTTCTTTCTCAGCCCATTGCCTTAAAAGAAGTTCGGTTTTGAGAGTGATGAGTAAAATATTTTCTTTGCATCTTACAGATACAAAGAATAAAACAGCCCTGATGAGAGATCAGCGACACTGTGCCCGATCTCTAAACGCGTCGGCACTTTCATAGGGTGGAATAAAATGTCATCTCTACGATACTAGGACCGGCTGGTCCAGTATTGATTTGTTTAAGAGACATTCATTTGCTTATAATTCCCCCTTGATTGGTTTTTCCTATTTTTCTCATTTTTTGATTGTCATGTTTGTTCTAATGTTGTTTGTGATATATTCTTAGTTTTTTGTAATGCTTGATGCAAGAAATTTTCTTTTTGTACTGTGTAAAGAATCTGTTTTTCATGTATGTACAAAGTATATATAGGTGTGTAAATATTTAATGTATTGTTGTTTTCTGTCATATAGCTTGTCATAACTTGTAAAAGATAAAAAACATTGACACTAAGTAGGATGTTGAGGGGGATCACAATAAATTGATCTTTTCCCTCCTAATAAGCTTGTAGAGATTTTGTGGTTCGGGAAATTTGTGTTATATATACTGGTTGGGGAGGGAGCATGGGGGGGCAGACTAATAGCGTATTTGGATGACATCCTACAAATGATTCAGGATGCTGCGTGACTATGCAAAGACATCTCCACGAGGAAGACATTGCTCTAGGACATGGGATTTTTACCCATTAAACAGAAGTCTATGCGGAAACCTGTGCAAACTATAGTTTTCCTGGGATTTATCATAGAATCAGAACTACAGATGCTGAAACTTCCCCAGAAGAAAATAGCATTAATCCTAGAAGATCTGAGAAGGACGGTGCAAGTGAATGGTATCTCTCAAAGACAACTAGTCAGAATAGTGAGTCTTTAGGCTTCATCCATATAGGCGCTTTTTCTAGGGCCCCTCCATTATCACACACAACATAGACTGAAGGTCGCTCATTTAAGGAAAGGACTGACCTATGCATAAGAAGTACAGCTCAAAATGGAATTCAGGATGGAACTTCAGTGGTGGCTCGACCATATGGAAGCCTGCAACGGCAGAGCCCTCTTTGAGTTTGTACTGGACCTCGTGATCAAGTCAGATGCAAGACACACGGTTGGGGTGCCCAATGTGGAGATATCACCATGGGCGACCAGTGATCGGAGCAGGAGAAACAATTGCACATAAACTGCTTGTAACTACTATCAGGATCATTTGCAGGGAAACATCTGACGAACAGGGTCTCGTGTTACATATTGCTATAAAATGAACAACATATCAGCAGTCCGATACATAAACTTACTTGGAGCCCTGAGATTGTGAGCTCTTGCAGAGCTGGCCAAGGATTTCTGGCACTTCTGTCTGGACAAAATATTTTCAGTCATGGCTGAGTACCTGCTGGGGAAACTCAATTTGGTAGCTGATTGAAATTCTGAGTACTTCATCATTTGGAAACTGAAATCATTGTGTTTAAGAGGATTATGCACAAATGTTGTCTGTGCCAGATACATCTGTTTGCATCTTGACTCAGCGATCAACACAGATGATTAATCAATTAGAGCCCAGACCCACTGGTAGTGGCTCCAGTCCAGAGCAGGGGATATATAGGTTTCCGCCTTTTCAATGATCTCAAAACTCATTGCACAGGTCAGGAGACAGAAAGTAACATTGGTGTTGGTGACACCTGTATGAAGTCGCAAGCCTGGTTTCCAGTTCTTCTGGAACTTTCTTTGGATTTTCTATCCCTGCTTTCCCAGAGTTGGGGCATTCTGAAGGATGTTCATGGCAGGTCACCTCAACTGGTACATGACAAGACTCGCTTTCTGATGGAGGTAAAAACTACAGGCGGAACTGGGAGATCCTAGGCCTTACAGTGCGAGCTTCAGACCTCATTAGGATGGGATGACCAAACAATATTACTCAGCTTGGCATAGATGGCCCGTTTATGAATGGGATGGAATCTGGATCCCGTGTGGGCAGATGTAGAGTGGAATGAATCCGAACTGGCGGATAAAGTAAGAGCTATCTTACTATTAATAGCTGTGGATTAGCAATTTCCACTAGCCACATGCCATGAAATGGTGTCCTGATGGGCGAACACACCCTGGTCTGTGAAATACTTAAAGGAGTGAGATTGTCAGTATCACCAGAACCAATGGACTCACAGTTATGGGATGTGAATGTAGTCTTTCACCTTTTGGAATCCTGGCAAGTAAACCAGTTATGTGGAGAAAAGAGTTGTCAGGTAAGTTGCAATGCTTTGATGCCTCATTACCTGTAAGAGGGTATCTGATGTGAAGTCTCTGAATGTATCATATATAATGTTTACCCCTGATGGGGTCACTTTCACAGTGGCTAAGAACACCAGATCTCAGTACCCAAATGGTTTGTGTAGTAGTTTATGGGGCTCACAAGATGCCTCTTTGGCAGCTGAAAGGCGTGCATGCATAATTGAAGAAAGCTGATAACATAAGGTGCCCCTCCATCCGTGAGCATGCTCTTGAATGCCTGGATAAAGGTACCAGATAAGGCTGCCAAGGATAGATCCAGCAAAACACACAATGTCACAGAACAAAAAGGAAGTTTATGAGGAAAAAAGTGAAGTGCGCCCTTTAAAGCGTGCGTGGTACTTACCAAGCACCGCTCAAGTCTGAGACCGGGCACAGATGGCCTCCGTAGATGCCCCACATTTATAGCTCCGTGTAATCAACATGGCTGTAGGCACAGGTGGCTCCTCTGCTAAGGTGGAGGAGCATCGCCCCACTGTCAGGAGCATCAAAGAAAGGGAAAAATAAAATGAGAATAACAGAATGTTATTATCATTTAATTTTTCCTCCTGCAGCAGCAGTGCATGAGAGGGCGGGGCAGAGCTGCAGGGGAGGAGTGGACAAACACTCCTGTGCACAATGACTGTTTGGTCGGCTCTCTCGGGCAGCCCAAAACAGTCATGAACACTCCCCTGTTCTCCATGCAGGCAACAATGCAGCCTACATGGACAACATTCTCACTCCTACAGCCCTGGCTGAGTACCATGTCAAAGCACTCAGACCAATCACAACGCTCCATTGGAGTGTTGTGATTGGCTTAGGGGTGGGAGCCTGGACTGCCTGCTTCCTGTTCCGACCTGGATTCGGACACACACGAGCAGGGAGAAGGTGTGGCAGTGGCGGAAGCAGCAAGGCAAGATTTATTTATTTATTTATTTTAAAAGCAGCCCGTACCTCCCCCACCCTCCCATGCCTGCCTCTTCACCCGTGAGCCGTGCCGGCCACCCCTGGCTGCAGGGGTTGCAACTGAAGCTGCTTTTCAACTGCCTCACAGAACTCTGGAATATGGAGTTCTTATACCAGGTGAGTGTAAAGACACACATGCATTCCCCTTTCATTCTCCCGTAACCCGGTTATACCACACGGGTTGTTGTTAAGCCGCTGCTGATGTATTATGCCTACCCCTGGACAATATTGGTCACATTCAAAGTAATGCATAAGTAGTCAGGCTATTTCTCTTTTTCTCTTTTTTCTCTTTTTCTGTTGTTATTGGATGTGTGTGTTATTTGTTATCAGGTTTTATAAGGCGCACAGCTACTCAAAGGGTGTCCCGGGGCGAGCCCACGTAAAAAAACAGGAAAGGAGAACGTAAACACTGAGAAAATCTGTTGAAAAGGAAAGTTTTAAGTTTTTTCCTAAACTGAATGGGATTCTGCAAGCTACGTAAATGAAACTGACATGAGTCCCAGGCCAGCACGGCCAGATAGGCCAAAGAACGGCCACCTTTCCTTTTCAGGCAATATCTGGGCAGGGAGGCCTTTAACAGATTAGAAGAGCACAGATTTCTTCAGGGAATGTAGAACTGAAAACGCATCCTGTGATAGACAGGGACATACTTGTATAGGGTAGCTTGGGTCATTACCAGGACCTTGAACTTAACCCTTGTTCTCACAGGCAGCCAATGAAGATTATGCAAATGTTACCTGACACTCATACGTTTAGGGAGACCGAGAAGCAGTCTGGCAGCGGCATTCTGAACCACCTGGAGTCTATCCAGGAGGAAGTCAGAAAGGCCCACATGCATTAGCATGTCGATAACGGAGGTGACCAGCGCACGGGTAACCAATTCCTTAGCTGCTAAAGGGAGAAGAGGCAGAAACCTTTTGAGTAGCTTCAAAATGCCAAAGTAAGTACCTGTCAGCTTACTGATTTGGCTGCTGAAGCTAAGCCTTTCATCAAACCAGATCCCAAGATTCTTGACTGGGAGGCCCGGTGGTGAGGGTTTAGGGTACTCCTCCAGTCAAAATGAGTCATGTTTGACATGTTTTTTTTTTTTTTTACTTGAAGTGGGAATGGTGTCTTCCGGCTATGTTTTTCTTTCTCCAAAACAATAGAGGAAGTGTAGAGGTAATGATAGAATCACCCTCCTAACTAATCTATCTAAACAAAAGGATTCTATAAATGTGTGATGGTGACTAATTTTTTATTTTTCTAAATATAGGTGTGGTACTAGGCTCTCTCTCAGGTTTGACAAGACGAGGGCGCTATGTGCTTTCAAAATACCCCTCACACACTAAGAATCCCTTAGTGTCATGCTTCATCATGGGGGTCTTCCCGTCCCTCTGCGGGGCGGGGCTTGCTACAACCTACGGGCTACGCGGGAGCACTAATTTCTGTGACAGAAGGCTATGTGTTGGTGCAGTGTAAGTGATATCAGTGAGGTATAGGGACCTAAATATGTGAGTGCAAGTTTTTAAAAAGAAATTAAAAATTCCCTGGCTAGTAGAAAAATATATTTTATTCACTTCTCTGGCTAGGAACATTAAAAAAGGGGGGGGGGGGGTTGGTAGAGCTATTTGCTGGCTACCTGGTCGACGTGTTTCATAAGCAGTCCCCTACTGCTTATTCATCAGGACCTCTTAATGGTCCCTACTAAATAGTACTCAGTTCTAAAGTAGTAAGCCTAAAGTCCTACAAACAGGTAGCAAAAATAGGCTACCCGTTTGAGCTTCAGGGCATGAGTTGGCCCTAGGTGAAGCGTAGAAATATTGTCAAAAATATTGACCTATTGCGGTCTCTGTAAAGGAAAATAGGGAAAAAAAGAGACAAAAAACAAATGTATATATTTATAAAGTTGTTTGCGCACAATTGTCAACGTCCGTTTTTAGTCGAGGGCCACAAAATTCATGGGTGAAGCGCGCCCCCTAGGCTCCATAGGCAGAGAGAGAAGTTAGATGCAAAAATTTGCTGTTATTCGTTTGCCCACTGTAGCTAAACGCATCTCATATAGCCCCACAGATGTGAGGACAAATTAATCTCAACAAACACACACACACACGTGACTCAACACATTTAAGACTGCACCCTGATCTTAACCACAAATTACCAGACCTGAGTTTACTTGATCGCAATGAACGGGTTTCCTGATGTCCACACTCTTTACCATCAGGGTAGAGTCTTAAATGTATTAAGTGGTAGGGTGTTAAAATATCGATTACAAAAATATAGCTGACATAAATATAGTTGTAAAAATATCGTTTACAAAAATATCGACACCCTATACTTAAACAGGAAAGTACATAAATATTGACTCCAAAATATTGTTGTAATTAATATAGATGTAAAAAATATCGACTTTTTAAAATAATTAAAATTACATTAAATAATAAATAAATATAAGTACTATTAACAAAATACATTACATTACTTTTATTTTTTAACTATTTAAAACAAATTTACTACACTTTTTAATTATAAAGTTAATAAATGTGGACATATAAATTGATTTTACACATTACTTTATATAACAACAATAATACATACATATAATTAAAATATACAATATATTACTAATTAAAACATTTGATAGCGTAGGAGTAAAAATTACTATTCCCACTCCAGAGGGTGCAACAGTAGGGAAAGCGTTGGATAGCGTAGGGGTAAAAATTACTATTCCCACTCCAGGGGGTTCAACAGTAGGGAAAGCGTTGGGGTAAAAATTACTATTCCCACTCCAGAGGGTGCAACAGTAAGGAAAGCGTTGGATAGCGTAGGGGTAAAAATTACTATTCCCACTCCAGGGGGTGCAACAGTAGGGAAAGCGTTGGATAGCGTGGGGGTAAAAATTACTATTCCCACTCCAGAGGGTGCAACAGTAGGGAAAGCGTTGGATAGCGTAGGGGTAAAAATTACTATTCCCACTCCAGGGGGTGCAACAGTAGGGAAAGCGTTGGATAGCGTAGGGGTAAAAATTACTATTCCCACTCCAGGGGGTGCAACAGTAGGGAAAGCGTTGGATAGCGTAGGGGTAAAAATTACTAAATGTATTTAATAATTTAAAAAATAACAATAATTATTATTTTTTTTGTAATCATTAATTAAATAATTAATCAATTAAATTGTAATTAATTTACTACATTTTCACTAAAAATTTCCTGTACACACACCTAAAATTAATTAAAAAAGTAACATAATTAATTACATAATTATTAATCAATTAACTAATTGAAATTAATGAACTATTATTTATTACACTATTTATATTCATTTAAAACATTAATTAATTTATTATTTCATTATATTTAAATTACTTCCCACCCTACTCCCCTATAAACCCACAACCCGCTACGGAACTATTAATACTAAAGTCAACTTAAAATACATTATTAACTAATAATATACTACTAAAAATACTACTTTGACTACAAATATTCATTAAAAACACTACATTACTTATAATTATTTAAAAAACGATATTATTGTAAACTATGTTTTTGTAAACAATATTTATTACAACTGTATTAATGTTAACGATATTACTTGCCTGTCTGTCGATATTCTGGTCAGACTATATTTTTGTCATCGATATTTCTTCCTGTAGATATTTTTGCAGCGATATTTAGGTAAGTCGATATTTTTGCGACGATATTCCCGTTCTGTACCGTATTGAGTCACGTGTGTGTGTGTGTTTGCTCTTAAAAAAAAATTTCACTACCATTCCCAAAGGGGAAAAGGCCCCCTGGGTACCCGTTCCCAAGTGCAACTGGCTTACCACCTACTTGAAGTAGGTGGTAAACTGCGATTGTTTTGTGACCACATTCCGGTTGCAAAACAATCGTCCAGAGTACTGCGACTCTCCATTAGGAAGAGACGCCCTTGGCATGCCCCTTCCTAATAGCGACTCGTAAGCCCTATTTTGCCAGTCGGTAATAGGTTACCCACTCACAAATGGGGCTTTATACATTTAAAAATGTACAAAGTCGCAAACGGACAGAGAGGAGAGTCGAGGAGAGTCAAGTCGAGTCTCTCACTGAGAGCATGGCCCAATGACCCTGCACCAGGCCTGGAACACCAAGAACCAACTTATTTAATGGATATGAAACATGTAGGGTGCCCAAATGGATAACTTACTTTTTGATAAATTCGAGATTTATAATTTAAGCCATGTTGATCTAGGCATGTGACGATCCAATGAAGTCTTTTTAAAAAGAGATAGAAAATCTAGAAGATTCTGAGTTCACGAATGGGTGCAATAAGACAGCTAATTAGCCAAACTATACTGCAGAATGCCTTCCAACTCTTCATCAATGGTATTGCGATTGTATGACAAAATATTGACTATAAAAATATCGTGAAACAGTAATATACTGGCAAAAATATTGTCAACAAAAATATAGAGTTTAAATACTTTGTATGTCAACTACAATAATTCATTTTTTAAAACGTTGTGGACCAGAATATCCTCAAAAAGATAGGTACAATGAAATATATATTTAGCTCCGTTCTCCTGTGTATTAACCGCTGCCTGCCATGAGAGTCGCGTCGTTGATCAGACCCCACTGGAGCAGATCCGTAAAATGCAATGTACGTTACCCTTTTCGCTGCCAAAAGATAACCACGACGCCATGTGTAGCTGGCTCAAAATCAATTTATTTCGGCCTAACTCGAAGGCGTTTTGGCTGTCCTTGCAGCCTTACTCACCGATATTTACAAAGCCAGAAGCAGCCATTTTTAAAGTCATCAAGTTACGTGTCACGTGTTGAACTACAAAATCATAAAAAGTGTAGAGAGACTTGTAGTTTTTTACATGCATTATCCAGTTCATAAATTATATAAAAAACGATTTTATATCAAACTTCGGAATATTTTGCATGAATCAATGTCGGGAAACAAACAGAATAAATGTTATTTTATCAACATTCTCATTTTATCTATCGCACACATTTACGCTATAATCATTAATTTTTTAAGGGCGTGTATGTGCGCGTTTTTTTGTTGGACACATCTTTCGCACCATTGGGTAAGACAATTGTGAATTCTGTGTAACTCCTTGAATTTATCCAAGTTTCACCCATGTACTGCCCAGGTGGGCAATTACCTATATAACATCATGTTGAGCACAAAGTTGTGCAATTATTAAGCCCATGTGGGCGTACTCTCAAGGTACACCACTAAATTTTAAATTAATAGCCCAATTTAAAAATAAATACATTTCAGATTGAAAATTACAAACTATGCTATAAAAATACAGATATTATCATAATACAATTGCCTTCTAATAATATAACTAATATATAATAAATTACTTACAAAACTATATTTTATACAACTGTACTAAAGAAAACAATGTTATGCACAACAATATTTTTAAAATGACATTATACTCTCACAAAAAACGATATTCTTACCTTCTAAATTCTGCCCAATGATATTTTTTAGTTGATGATATTTTTTACATGATATTCTTGTATCATTATATTTTTCTTCAATATTTTGGTGGAATACCGGTATCCCACTCAATGGGGGATATTCACAAGACAGTGTGCTAAACATCACCAAAAAATGCGAAGGCAACTTTAATGATTGATTGATTTGATTTGATTTATCTATTTCTAAAGCGCACGAATGCCCGGAGGCGTCTTGGCGCTATGACATGTCCGTAGTCCTGAACTGGTCTTAGGTTTATGCAGTGAACAACCATGTTTTAATTTGCTTTCTGAACAAGTCCAAAGATGGGCTGTTTTTTATATCTAATGGTAGTTGATTCCATGTCCTTGCTGCGTGGACGAAGAAACTTCTTCCCCCCCAGTTCGCTCGTTTGAACTTGGGTATTGCTATCAGTTTTTGTTGGCCAGATCTAAGTAGTCTGGATGGTTCGTATTTCCTCAACTGCGTCTTTATGAAAAGAGGTCCTTTGCCCTGCAGGGCCTTATAGGTCAAACATAGTGATTTAAATTTGACTCTTTTGGCGACTGGAAGCCAATGAAGTGATGCTAATTTATGGCTGACGGACTGAAACTTTGGTATGTCCAGGATCAGTCTTGCTGCAGCATTTTGAAGGCGCTGCATCTTATCTATGATTTTTATTCTGGCTCCTGCATACAGTGCATTTCCGTAGTCCAGGCGGGATAATGCTAGAGCTGTGACTACCGTTTTATGTGCATCTTGGGGCAAATATGGTAGTATTTTTTTTATCATTTTTAGTATTAGCCAAAAAGAAGATGCCAGTTTGTTTACTTGGGCTTCGTATGCTAGCTTGGTGTCTATCATGAATCCCAAATCTTTCACCTTCTCCGAGGGGTCTGGGCATGTTCCCAGCTTGTCAGGCCACCAGTCTGGGGACCAGATGTCTGCATTACCTCCCAAAAACATCACCTCACTCTTTTCTCCATTGAGTTTAAGGCAATTTTGTTGCATCCAATGACTAACTTTTAACATGCAGTGTTGGAATTTGTCGGCTGTTACCTTTGTGTCTTTATCTATGGATATGACGATTTGGGTATCGTCTGCATACGAGATTGGCGTGAAGCCATTTTCCCTTATTACTTCTGCCAGGGGGGCCACGTACAAGTTAACAAGCGTTGGGCTTAATGATGAGCCCTGCGGGACACCACATGGTACCTCAAATGAGTCTGATTTTGAGTTTCCTAGTTCCACTGTAAACTTTCTATCCTTCAGGTATGATGTGATGAGATTGCATGTAGATTCGCTTGCTCTAGCTTCTCTAATGCGGTTTATTAGAATCTCGTGGCTTACCGTGTCGAAGGCCGCCGAGAGATCCAACAATACCAAGGCGGCCTTCTCCCCATTGTCCAGTACTTTCCTAAGTTCTTCAACTGCCGTGAGGAGAGCTGTCTCTGTGCCGTGCCCTTCACGGAATCCGAATTGGGAATGGTCAAGCCAATTATTGTCCAATAGATAGCGTGATAGCTGTTTATTTAGTAGTTTCTCTAATACTTTTGCGGCAAAAGGGATCCTAGCTATGGGTCTATAGTTGCTAGGGACCTCACAATCCAAGTTGGGTTTCTTCAGGAGTGGTCTGATCGATATAGTTTTCCAATCGTTTGGAAATGTGTTAGTGTCTAAAATTATAGCAAACAGTTTTTGTAGTACCAGTCCTATTTGCTCTGAACAGCCTTGCATCACCTTAGGTGGACAAGGGTCTAAGGGGCTGCCCGAGTTAGTTACCATTATTTCTTTGCTAATTTGTTCCACTGTTGGTAGGGCCCAATGAAAAGATGGTGGGCAGATGGATGGATTGGTTGGTTTTACAGCAATAATGGGGTCTTGAGTAGTTTTTTCTGCTTGATTATTTTTAAACAGCTCATAGACTGATGACACTTTACTTACAAAGAAGTGGCCTAGTGTGTTGCAGAAGTCGGATGATATATCCTCAGGGTTATTATTTTCAATTTTAGCAAGTTTTTTGACTACTGCAAATATGTCTTTGCTTGAGTTTTTTGATGCATTTGTTTTCTGTACAAAGAATTTGCTTTTTTCTGCCCTAGTCATATTTTTGTAAGTAGCCAGTTCATTTTTATAGTCTTTTCTTAGTTTGGGGTCATAATGCGTTCTCCACTTTTTCTCTGCTCTTCTGCAGGTCTGTTTTTGTGTCTTCACGGCGTCTGAGTACCAGGGTTACAAAGGGGATTTTCTTTTAAATGTCACTCTTTTTTGAGGTACTGAAGTCTGGATTGCTGTTTAAAGCCAGTCATTAAATTGCGTACAGGCTGTGTTACAGTCGCTATCCAGAATTGGGTATGAAGACTTCAATGTCTCTACCAGCATGTGGGAGTTGACTTTAGACCAGTCAGGGTAGGTGGCTCTTTTTTGACTTTCGTTTGGTTTTCTCAGCTCCTCAGTAATTTCTAGTTGGAAAGAGATCAGTTTATGATCTGTCCAGGCGATTGGGTGGACTTCCACCTTCATTAATTTTTGACATGAAGTAAAAATACCATCTAGTGTATGTCCAGCTACATGCGTATCTAGATGGACTTTTTGATCTAGGTCAAAATTGTCCATTGCATCTTTAAAGGCATTTACCTTGGGGTCTGAGGCTTTCTCAAGATGTAGGTTGAAATCTCCCAGAATTGTATAGTCTGAGTTCGTTACACTAGATTCTAGGAATGGGCTTAATGATTCAATGAGCGGTCTTTTGGCATTTGGAGGTCTATAAATTAGTAGTCCATTAAAAGTGTAGTTGTTAGTGATCTGGATTTGGAATGTCATAGTCTCACAGTCAGGATGACTTCCTTTTTCAGAGCTCTTGACTCTGAAATTTTCTTTAGCTATAATCGCTAATCCTCCTCCCCGTTTAATTTTTCTGTCTGCTCTGAAAAACGAGTATCTTTCAGGTATTGCCAAAGATATGTCGGCGTCTGATGCCTCGTCTGCCCAGGTTTCAGTTATAAATAGTACATCAATTTCTCGATTTTCAATCATGTATGCAATATGGGTACTGTGTTTAACCATTGATCTAGCATTTATTAGCCCTGCCTTGATCGTAAGGTTCTTGATATTCTCTATGTTACATTATGTTTGAGCTTTGTTGATATTTTTTATTGATGTGAATTCAAAAGTATGAAGGCAGCAGGGGCATTGCTTACCTTCTTCCTTTAGGTCTATTGGTGGGCATGTTGCGCTATGTCTTAATTTCAAAATCTCCTGTGATGAGTATTTCCTAGGTTCGGTCTCTGTGTCTTTTTGGGCAGGGGGTCGGGCCCTGGGCTCTGTCCTGGCTCGGACGGGCGCAGACGGGCTTGCGTTAGGCGCGCAAACGGCGCTCCCGCTGCGCTTCCGGTGGCAACACATGATGTAGGCGTAGTAGGTGGGTGTGGCCTAATTAGTGGGCGTGTCCAAGGTCTCGCCTGGAGTGGCGTGTCAAGGATCGATGCGGCCGGCGCTTTGAATCGCTGCCCGGACTGATTTAGGTAGGCTTTAAGTACTGCACAGAGTATCTAACACACAAATATTCAACAATTAGTTACAAAGGTTTTAAAAAGATAGCGACGTTGCTCGTGGCGATGCCAGTGGAGTTTAGGACAAATCTGTCTGAGCGCTGAGTTCTCGCGCTTAAATGTGATGCTCGGTGGGCGTGGCCTAATTAGTGGGCGTGTCCGAGGTCTCGCCTGGAGTGGCGTGTCAAGGATCGATGCAGCCGGCGCTTTGAATCGCTGCCCGGACTGATTTAGGTAGGCTTTAAGTACTGCACAGAGTATCTAACACACAAATATTCAACAATTAGTTAAAAAGGTTTTAAAAAGATAGCGACGTTGCTCGTGGCGATGCCAGTGGAGTTTAGGACAAATCTGTGTGAGCGCTGAGTTCTCGCGCTTAAATGTGATGCTCGGTGGGCGTGGCCTAATTAGTGGGCGTGTCCGAGGTCTCGCCTGGAGTGGCGTGTCAAGGATCGATGCAGCCGGCGCTTTGAATCGCTGCCCGGACTGATTTAGGTTGCACATTGCAGCCTATCACGGGAAAATAACCCCTTGTCAACGTGGAATTCACAACAAGGCGGTACCATGCGACAGTCTGACGAAACCGCGGTCAATGTCTGCAATACAACCACCTCAGCGGAGATAAATACACAAACCACAACACCAAAAAACATGCGATGGACCAATTCGCGATGAGGAAAGCAGGGATAAGCACCGTCAGGCCCATGACACACACGGCAGGCGGGAATAAGCACAACAAAAGCCTGAAAAAGAAAGCCAAACCAAACAGAAAACAACAGCCAAGCACAATGGAGGCAACCCGAGCCAGTATACAACTCCACAAGCCCCATTGGCAACAAAACGTTGTACATGGCAGGCCATCTAGGACAAGGGGAATGCAGCCTGAGAGCGGAGGAGGATAATGGAAGAAAACCAGAACATTCGAATGATGCAAAACTCACAAATAAGCAGAAAAATGCCAACAACAAGAAGGCAGCAATGCACACCGGAGGTGGGAGCCCAGTGCCACACCAGGAGCTGGATGACATGGAGGAATGGATGTCCACCACATCAGTCTGGAGATGGTCGCAGGACTCAGGGACCGGAAACTGCCCAAAACATCAGACACAACAGCAACAGGGAGAGGAACCAGCAGGGACTGTGCAGCACACACACATAGGAAGCAGAGCATCCCAACATCGAACACAATGTGGTACAAACACCAACATTTGCACAACGAACACAGGACACAAGTGACCCGCCTGTGGCCGGTAAAGGGCCGTACGCATCTGGCAAAGCACGAAACAGGGACATGATAATGAACAAGTACGGGGGCGAGGCTTAGGAGCCGATGGGACAGGCTGCGTGAGCACTGAGCTCCGCGCCCGATCCCCCGAATTTCTCCTGTTACCGACGCCTCCCGATCCCCCAAACGGAGCCACTGGTGCGGGAGGCGACCTAGAGCGGAGGGAGCACTGAGGTTTGCCCAAAAACACACGAGAAAGGGTTGCGCTAGCTGCCGGACTGAGCGGGGGTGCCGATTGACGGAATACCCAAGATGGCACTGACCCCTGGTTTCGTTTTCGGTCGGAACTGGCACTAGGCATATCGAGTGGGGGCAAAGAGCTGCGGCTGGGGACACGCTAAGAGGAGGAGCGCTGGACCCCCCCCCGAGGATGGTTGCTGTGGTTGCTGTGGTTGCGGTGGCGCTGCTGGGTGGTGCGGCACCCTGGGCGGAGGAGATAGGGTGCCCGACCCCTGAGAAGACGGGAAGATCGGAGCTGGTAATCCGAACTCCAGGGATCGAGGCGGGTCCTGAGGTACGCCAGAGCTGAGCGACCGGGAGTCTGACCCCACCTCACACGCCCGCACTGAACTGCCCTTGCGGGGAGTGTATTGGGGAGGACAGGCGAGCCAAGCGGACCCCACCGCGTTGGCCGCAGCAGAGCCCCCACCACGGTGAAACCCTTGCGGAGCCCACCCGCGTTGCAACAGTGACCCGCTGGCCGAAGGTGAGCCTATGCACGAAGCAGAGGACAGAAAGTGTGTAAAGTGGAGCCCACCCGCTGTGAATTGAACACCTTGCCCCCAACGGCGCAAAACCAGCACTGGAGCTGGCTGCTGCACCCCCAGCGGGACCAGAGGAACCCACCGAAGCCTTCTACCGAAGACCCCTGCCCCCACCGCGCAGCGTGTGACTGAGGCTGCTGCGGCGGCGGGGAGAGTAAACCTTGCTGGGTGGCGCGGACTGCCCGATTGACAAGTGCCCCAGCGGGAGCCCACCCGCGTCTGCTGGACAAAAGAATGGCCGCACAGTACGGCCGGTAACGAATCCCTGTGGTGCTGGTGATCCACCCCCACCCCGCGCGGCACAGGATCTGAGTGAGGCTGCCGCAGGTGAGGGTTGGGAGGACGAAAGGGAAACTGAACCTGCACCTGCCCCACAGTGCAGTGAGTAAGCTGGGAAGCTGCCACGAGCGGGGAGAGCACAGAGGAGGCAGCGATTGTGACTGCCCCAGGGGGAAGTACAGGGACTCACCGGAGGAAGCGGAGTCCCCCGGCAGTATCGGACTACCGACATATGCCCCAAGAAGACGCCGAGTGTATGCCTGAGCCGGGCCATTGAGAGGGCGACTGGTGGCGGGAGTACTGATGAGCAGGCTCCAGGGGTGTGGGCGCGAGTTGATGAGCCACAGAAGCGTGGCGTTGTACCCAGGGGCCGAGCTGGCAGATTGAGAAGTACGAGAGGAGTGGCCCAATAGAAGTGAGCGGAGCGCGTGGGTGCAACGCAGCGTGGGATTAGAGTGCATCACCGGTCGCAGTCATGGGCAAGCCTCGGGGATGGAAGGAAGGAGACCCACTGCCGTCAGATGCTAAATCCCCGCCACAGGAGAACAGGAGTGAGCAGGAACTGCCACAGGACTCAGGGATTCAACTACACCTAGATAGAATATTGGCAGCCATAGCGGACACTCGAGCTGCTCTCCAGCACGACATTGCGCAGGTTGCAACGGGACTGGGTCTGCTGCGAGCAGACCACTTGAAACTTGCTGACCGGGTGAAACAGACTGACACTACACTTCAAGAGATTGGCCCTGCACAGGCTGCACTAACTGCGTCAATGGCGGGTGTCCTGGATCGTCTTGCGGTACTAGAGTGGCGAGCTGAGGATTCGGAAGGCAGGAATAGACGCAATAACATCCGCGTGGTGGGTCTGCCAGAGAAAATTGAGGGATCGGACATGGTGGCCTATTTAGAGAATTGGCTTCAAACTGTTGTGGCCCCTGAAGGGCTATCGAACTTCTATACCCTGGAGCGGGCGCATCGAGTCCCAGCTAGACCACTGTTACAGGGGCGCCCTCCGCGACCGGTGGTGGCACAGTTGCTACACTTTCGGGACCGTGACTTGCTTCTACGGAGGGCCCGCAGCGATGGCCCCTTTCAGGTGGACAACAGTAATGTCACTCTCTTTCCGACTACTCCTTTGACACTCAGCAGCGCCGCATGTCCTTCCAAACTGTGAAGAAGGAATTGCGTGCGGAAGGGATTCAGTATTCCCCATTCTTCCCAGCCAAGTTGCGCATAGTACTAGACGGAAAGACCCATTTTCACGATACGCTGGAGGAGGCCTGGGATTGGCTAGAGTCTTACAGAGCGGGAAAGGATGGCCAGGAAGCGGAGGCACGGTAGCTGGCCGGTGGCTCTCAACCTCGCAGGTCGCAACGTCTGCGACCCCGCAGGCAAAGCCTGCGGAAACCATCGACCTCGCAGACGGCCATAGAATGCAAGGGAGCCCTGGAAGCGGTGTCGGCGATCTCCGGAGAACTGCTGAAGACCACATCGGAAGCTTCTGAACATGGCAGTGATAATAGCCAATCGGAGGGGGAATCCTCGGTGTCGGACGATCAGAGACTGCCAACGGTCACCCCTAGAATGGCAGAAGGACTGTTGGGTGAGTAGATATTGGGATGTCTGTGGGGACGGGGGTTCTGCCCTGGAATGCTGTGCTGCAGCGATTGTCTTGTTTTGACTGGGGGTTGTAGTGGTGACTTGGAAACGGGGGGTGCTGAGAGCCTGAATCAGGAGTGACTGGGGTTGGAGGGGCGGCAGGGTTTGCGAGGGGATCTGGGGGGACCTGGGAGGCATTGCATCTTGGGGGACCTGGGGAGCGGTCATAGATGGTGTTATTGGATCTACTGCAGATCGTATCCTAGGCTCTATTCAACCCCCACTGGATGGTACTATTTAGTTAGCCTTAACTTTACATGGGGCGTGCAGTTAGGGTAGTTTGGATGGGATTCACTATGATGGTGCCTGTTCTTGGGGGGGGGGGGAGATGCATTGGGAGGTGTGGGTAAGTTTGGGGTTGGAACTGGTTTGTTTGGGGGAAATTGCCTGCTGATGAGATTAACTGATGAAACGGTACTATTGAGTGTTGTGTCTTTGTATAATGGTGACACTGCCTGGCAGCTGGAGGAGGAGGCTGCCTTAGGCGGGTTTTTGCATTACTGTTATGGGCTCGTCTCCTGATGTGAAATGTATAACCTGGAATGTTCGGGGATTGCACTCCATGCAGCGTAGATATAGGGTACATTCCTGTCTGGTCTGTAGTAGCGGGCAGGTGGCTTTCTTACAAGAGACACATCTGACTAAATCTGAGGGGCAGGCTCTGCAGCGCAGGTGGCGCGGACAGCTTTATTACACCACTTACTCAGCCTTTGCATGGGGGGCCCTGATCTGGATTAGGGCGGGGGTCCCATTTCAAATGATAGATCAACTGGTAGATCCTGAGGGCTTTTATGTTGTGGTTAGAGGCCGCCTTTATGGACGTGAGGTGACCCTCTGCAGTGTCTATGCTCCTAATGTCGAATAGGCGTCCTTCTTGGAGACTTTGTCTTCTGTCCTCGCCGATTATTTCACGATACCGGTATTGATGGGGGGAGACTTTAACTCAGTTGCTGATGTAACCATGGACAGGTCCCATCCTCCACTACCCACGGCCCTGATTAATAAATTGGCTGGGGTTTGGGCTCTCTGGCAGGACAATTGGGGACTTCTTGACATCTGGCGAGTGCAGCATCCGACTGATAGGGATTATTCCTATTATTCAGCTTTGCATGACCTCCATGTTCGATTGGACGTCATTTTATGTAGATCCGGTCTGGCATCACTGGTGGTCAACAGCGAGTATTTAACACGCACCATATCGGACCACAATCCGCTTTTGGTGAACTTCTGTTGGATGGTAGAGTGCCCCAGGATTCCTCACTGGATGCTGCGCCCTGAGATGTTGGAGGATCAGGTCTTCCGTGCGGAGCTGAGCGATGGGGTGGAGCACTACTTTGCAGAAAATGCGGGCACTGCTACGACAGTGGCCTTAGAATGGGATGCCTTCAAAGTGGTGGTCCGCGGGATCTGTATCGCTAAGTGGGTGGGTGTTAGGAAGATACTTCTGCAGGAAATCGAGACGGCTGAGCTGGCCCTACGCGAAGCTGAGAGGGCTCATTCGGATGGTTCTGGGACGCGTGACGAGGTTCTGTCTCGGAAGGAGGCAGTAGCGGCGGGGGTAGAGCGGCTACGATGCTTTGACTACAAGGCTTTCGTGGCTCGCGCTCATGCAGAGAGGGACAAGGTAGGCACATTATTAGCCTGGCCTGCGGGCCCTGCCCCTAGGTGCATGCCTATTCTGGCGCTGGCCTTCCCCTCGGGACGGCTGGAGTATGAGCAACATCATATCAATGAGCAATTTCGATCCTTTTACGTGAAACTCTACACCAGCCAGCTGCAGACTGGCGAGGTGGATACTCAAGCATTTTTGGAGAGCTTGGACTTACCCGCAATTGAGGAGGAAGAGGCAGAGGCTCCTGGGCAAGAAATTACATTGGCTGAGGTTCGCTGCGCCACTAAGCAATTAGCGCGCAACAAAACACCTGGCAGCGATGGTTTGCCTATCGAATTCTATCCGACATGTATTAACCTCCTGGCTCCCAGACTATTGGTGATGTACCAGGAGGCTAAGAAGACGGGGATATTACCGGCTTCTACTAGGGAGGCCATCATTGTACCGCTTCTCAAGCCAGGGAAGCCGCCGACTGACCCAGCTGAGTCTCTCTCTATGCTCACTACTGATTATAAAATACTGAGCTGTGTGCTTGCCACTAGGCTCCTTCCCTTAATGACCCGGCTGGTGCATTCAGACCAAGCTGGCTTTATCCCGATGCGCAATACCGCCAGTAGTATAGGTAGATTGATAGGAATCTTAGATGGAGGCTGTGGAAGGCAGAGACAAGCAATGGTACTTTCGGTCGACATTGCTAAGGCATTTGACAGCCTGGAATGGCCCTTTCCGTTCTCAGTTATGACGGCATTTGGGCTTGGCGCCGGATATGTCCGCTGGACTGAAATCTTATATTCATCGGCAACGGCTAGAGTTCGCGTGTGAAGGGCTGTTTCCTCTTCCTACCCAGTGGGGCGGGGCGCTAGACAGGGCTGCCCACTCTCCCCGCTGCTGTTTGCCCTTGCGATAGAGCCAGGCCAGGAATGACGACAGGAGTGCAGTAGCTGGCTCCTCCCTCCGACCACGAGTCTGATGGCGACCACCGTTGTTTGGCGTGCTGCTTGCTGCCGGTGCTTCTGAGGCGGCGAATCCTGTCATTCTTGCTACCGTGGGAGATTAATCGCTACGGGTCCGAGGCTGAACCTGAGCCTGTCTCACGGGGGGTTGTGAGACGTGGTGTGCGGCTCTGTATTCTCGATGGGGACTTTGATGTAAGGGAATACCTTGTAACAATCATTTCCAACAAAAACGCTGAGATTAAAACTATCTCTACCCCGTTTTCACTGACTTTTTCTGGGAACCTTTCTTGGCGGCATTTGTTAAACGCTCACAGGACACTTTGTGCAGCAGCCGTTTTTCTTATGAGTAGCAAGCAATGAATACAGGCCACGGATCAAGCACATACTGTTGAATCCCGAGGACGATACTTTACTTTATATTGTTCATTGTGTGATTCTCTCGAACCAAGGGACTCAGGCTTTATTATTTAAATTACAACGATGTCCCTGAGCAAGAAACTCTGCCTTTTCTACAAATGCCGATTTCTCTAGCCGTTTTGCCCAGGATTAAATAAAACAGGCGATTGCAGACTGGACTACAGCTCCCATCCTGCATTGCTGCATTGCTATTTGGCCTTATTTTCCCTCTCCTGTGGCTGAAGTGTGGGGAAAAAAAGAAGTTTACTGGTGAGTGGGCATTGAAGCTTCATTGTGCTGACTTGCATGGATTGGTCTCTTTGAGTGGCATCTTCTCTTGGGTACCTCTCGACTTTGATTGGGGAAATCTTTGCACACAACGCCAGCTACCTTGGTGCACGCTGCTGCTTTTCCTGACGGGCTCCTGACATCCGCCCTGGTTCCTCACGGCTTCGCCCCCTGCTCGCTATGGGCTGGGGTAGGGCTCCTGACATCTCCCCAGGTCTCCCCCCGCCGCCAGTGATGCCACACCATCCCGCGTCGCGGCCGCCGAGAGGGGGGGACTACAGCCCCCAAGAGCCTTTGCGCCGCAACCTACACCTGGCGCGCGGAGGCGCATAAAACGTCCGGACTCCTCTCGCGACGGGAGCACGCCGGGAGAAGCTTGGGACAAGGGCGGGGCCATCTGTGGCCATCAGGGGCCAGCAGAGGTTGAATCGGGCCACCCCTCTAACACCTGTCATGGGGAAGAGAAAAAAGATATGCCGGGGCGACCAGGAAGGTAAGGTTGCCAAGATCCCTCGGAAATCCGAATCCATTATTTCATACCTTACGTCTGCGGTGGGGGTTTTGACAAAGGAGACAGCCCACGCTGAAAAGGACTTGGCCCTGATGGGGTCCCTGCAGATTTGTATATCCTTTACCCTCAATTCTGGTCTAAAATTTTAACTAACGTTTTTTATGCAATTCCCACTGCAGGTTTCCCATCTTCCTGGTCATCTTCCATTATTGTTCCCATTTTTAAGAAGGGGAATAGAGGGGATCCCGCTTGCTATAGGCCGATCTCCCTGCTGGACTCTGCCATTAAGATCTTGGGCAGAGTCATCCTACAGAGACTGGGGGATTGGCTTGAGGGGAGTGGGGTCCTCTCTAACCTCCAGTATGGTTTCAGAGCTCACAGGGGGACCATGGACCAATGTTTAAATTTGCACTTTATTATCAGCAAATACACAGTGGTGAAGGAGGGACTGTTATATTTGGGTTTCATGGACCTTTCTTCTGCATTTGATTTAGTTAACCGTTCAAAACTTTGGTTTATTTTGCGGGATATGGGTCTAGATCTCCACCAGAACCTGTTGGCTTCCGTTAGAGTAACAAGGGAGGGCAGGTGCACTGAGCAATTTAGTTCGGGAAGAGGGGTCAGACAAGGCTGCATTCTGGTCCCTCTTCTATTTACGATATATATCAATACTTTGGGCAAATCTCTGGACCTGGCCACCTTGGATGTTCCGCGTATGGGAGGGTCGGGCATCTGACGCATTTCCAGGTTTCTGAATTCTTTTAAATCTGGAAATGTGGCAAAATACATGGGTGTTTCGTGGGAACACCCACAGCAACACCCATGTTACGCCCCTTTCATGCAAAGTGTTAAGTGAGAAGGGGCCGTATTTACAAGGACAGGGAAAGCCACCCAGGGTGGCTTAACCTGCCCTTGTAAATATGGGGCAGGAGTGTGCACCAGCGGTGCATCACAAAAAGCGGTGCACCGGTGTCGCAAGGGGCGTGTATATAAGCCTCGGAGTTCGATATACAGCTGCCACTACCATGCTTGCGCTATTTCTTCTTTAGTAAGGATGTTTAGGGAGCGCCAAAGGTTCACATCTCCATCAGAACTGCCCATATCTTTATTGATACAACCACAACAGCTTATCTATTCTTTCCATTGTCTGTCTTGCCAGAGGTTCTCTTGCATCTTCTTGACAGCCCACCTGCCAGCAGATATAGAAATTTAAAATAAAACATTAACAAACACTTGTTTATTATCGTTTTATTTTTTCACTCGGAGCCGTGGCTTGGGGGCAAGGCCAGGGTAATGAAAGGCTGGTGGAGGAGTGTTGGGCACTGCTAATCAGTGCGCATGATGGTCTAACCAGCCGTCTCAGGCCAGCCAAACTGTCATGCGCACTGAAGCTCTCTTCAACCCGAGCTGCTTTACCGGGTTGGAGAGAGTAGGCACAGGCTCCCAGTCTAACTGGGAGTGCAAATATTTGGTGCTCAGGCCAATCCTGACGCTGCTTTCAGCAGCATGAAAGCAGCATCAGGATTGGCCGCAGGGCACTTAGTGAGAGTGTGCCTGCAGAAGAGAGGGGCGCGATGCAGCGAGGCAGGTAAATGTTATTTTAAATGTATTTTCTGTCTGTCCGCCCCCCACCCCAATCTTTCTCTCCCTACTTTCCATTTAATCCATACACCGGCTGCCACTGCTTCTTGACATAGCTGAAGTTAGTCAAGTAAAAGGTGGCTTGCTTCTCCAGATGGGTTTTGAGGTTTTAAACAAAAGGGAAGGGATTCCAAAGTGACAAAAGTTCAACCGCAAAATGTATGTGTTTTTTTGCAAGCCTCGCATCCACAAAGATTGCAAAATTGAAAGAAAATATACTTCTGGAAAAAAAGTTAGTCAAAATTAGGTTTGCCAGAAATTACCGCCACATAACCTTACCTTTTGCAGGGCTATTCTTTCCCCCAAAAAATTGTGGAAGAATTCTTTAACTCACATGAATTGATACATTTTGCAATGCATAGTTCAGCAACTTTCCAAACCGTTGAGGCTTAAATTTGAATTTTGCACCCCATTATCTATACTACTATTATAAAGAGAGAACTTGCACCTTTTGGCCAGGTAAACTCGGGAACCACAGCACCAATCACAACACCCAGTACAGCGTTGGAAAGGGCAGTTGCAGCAGAAGGACATAGGCTATACATTTGTACAACATATAAATTACGAAGGGCAAACAACATTCCGGAGAAAGTAGTTCCTTGTGGGCGTTGTTCTCAATGTGGGCGGTAACATTGGCAGAGAGGCATGTTCCATTCGCTCGGTTTCAAGCACACACAAAGCAACAGATTCTGCAACCACACACAAGCACACACACAACACAGCAACTTCACCACTGCAACCACACACAAGCACACACACAGCTACTTCTGCATGCACGTCCACTTCAGGAGCGATAAACACCATTTTATGCACATAGCCTTGAGAGCATAAACATCGTTTTCCTTCAGGAGCATAAACTTAGTTTTCCACAAATGTGCACTAAAAGAGGTCGGCAAATTCGGTAATCACTGCCTCCGTAAGGGTTTCGAGCCAAGATAAACAAAGGGGCGCGGCTTCGACCAGAAAAGGAACAGTAACATCCAATCGCGTAACACTCTTGCCCGCCCCTTCCACCAAACAACCATCCAATCGCAGCACAAAACCTTCCCACACCGTTTTATACATGTAGCCTTCTGGAGCATAAACATCGTTTTGCTTGATGAGCATAAACATCGTTTTTTTCAATATGTGCACAAGAAGAGGTCGGAAAATACGGTACTCACTGCCTCCGCAGGGATCAGAGCCCAGATAAACAAAGGGGCGCGGCTTCGACCAGAAAAGGAACACTAACATCCAATCGCGCAACACTCGCCCGCGCATTCCAAAACACAACCATCCAATCACGGCACACTGTTGGCCACGCCTTCCACAAAACTACCAATGGCGCCACAAACACGCAAGTACCACATTCATTGGCCGCGCCTTCCTGCAAACAACCAATGGTGACACACACATTACACAAACAACCAATCACGCAAGCAAACACACATGTATCACATTCATTGTAAAGAACAATACGGAAAAACTTCACCCATTGGTCCACGCATTATTGCTGTCGGGGACACTAACGCGGGCAGATACACACTGGCACAGGCCATGGACAAATTTGCACGCCGAGTTCCACAAGCCATTGAGGTTTCAAGTACGCTCTTTACACGCGAATTCCATAGGCGCACACTGTTGTTGCAAGGGGCTACACAGGGGACATCCAGCAACATAATACACGAGAAATCACAAGCCTCTTTCACATTCTACAACGAGGCATCATCTACGCTCATTAAAAGCCATTACCGGACTCGCGCACTGTTGGTGGAAGGTGCTTCACAGGGGGCGGCCACAGAAATATTCAGGAAAAGAACAAGTCTCATTGCACGTTAATTCACGGTGCTTTACTACCGTCTAACGTTCTTGCAAGGGGGAAGCTGAAAAACGTGCTCAGAACACTCCCTGTAAACATTGCTGGCAGGGCCGGCCCTAGGCATGTGCAAAGTGTGCACCTGCACAGGGCCGCCAAACCCCAGGGGCCGCCACGACGAGGTCGGATCATTAACTTTACAGTAAATCTCTGTATTTCTACTACACACATAACATCGGAGGTCTGTTATTTCTTCCTTGCCTATCTCCGGCTATAAACAAAATGCAGCTGGTTTTAGAAAAGGGGCCCAGCATCCCCAATGCAGAGGAGGACATGGGAAGCAAAATGGGTAGAGCGAGTGGAGGGAAGCAACACAGAGGGCGCAAGAAAAGAACCAACTGGGGGAGAGAGCTGCGAGGAAAGCAAACGGATGAGAGAGAGAGAGACTGTAACGTGAAGCGCGGAGGAGAAGCCCAGGGATGAGAACACAGTGCAGGGGGAAGCACATTAGGGTGTTATTGTTAATTAGGACAATATTTCCTAAGTCAGATGAACTTAAGTTAGCATATCTAGGCTGTTCGGGGAAATCCCCCCCCCCCCCCCCCCGAAACGTGAAATTAAGACACTCGGTGTGTGGCTCGAACCAGAGCTTACTATGAAAACACAAGCAACCAAAACCTCGGGCACCTGCTTCGGACTCATGCGCACGACCCGCAAGATCCTGCCCTTACTGCCACCTACTTCTAGGAAACTACTCATTCAGGGACTAGTACTGTCCCGCCTGGACTACAGCAATCTGGTTTATCTGGGAGCCCCTGAGGCCACCCTAACGAAACTCCAGCGGACACAAAATGCGGCGGCACGCCTGCTCACTAACATCCCCTCCAGAATGTCCGCCAAGCCGGCCCTCAAAGCTCTGCACTGGCTCCCTGTGCACCAAAGGGTGCAATTCAAAGCGATGTGTACGACACATAAGCTGATCAACGGATCTGGCCCGGCGATCCTCAGCAAAATGATCACCCCCTACACAGCAACCAGATCCCTACGATCCCAGAATGAGAACCTAGCTAGCATTCCTAGATTCGAAAGAACCCGCACAGGAGGACGACAATTCTCCGTTCAAGCAGCTACGGGATGGAACGCTCTTCCCCGCTCCCTCAGACTTGAACCTAACTACCTAGCATTCCGCAAGAAATTAAAGACTCATCTGTTTCCTAAATGAAGTCCCCTTGACTGT
The DNA here is from genome assembly GCF_964263255.1 of Lissotriton vulgaris. Taxonomy (NCBI): domain Eukaryota; kingdom Metazoa; phylum Chordata; class Amphibia; order Caudata; family Salamandridae; genus Lissotriton; species Lissotriton vulgaris. The sequence continues at coordinate 1,135,261,981 of NC_141693.1, forward strand.
CTCCCCTCCCTCTCCTCCCCCTCAACAGGATCACAAATCTTATAGCGCGGGGATGCCCTTGGGTCACCAGGCGCTTTAGAAATCGTTATTAAATTAAAATTAAATTAAATCTATTCATACTTGCAGAAATAAATGTGCATTTATTTTATGCAAACAAGCTTGTGCACGAGTGCTTTTCCATTTAAGAAAATGAGCAAACTATACAAGCCTAATCCATTGCCTCTGTATAAATAAAATGTATCAGTTTGTACAGCTCTCCCCAGGAAGCCATGTTACGGTTGTTCCTGATGTTCCTGTCCTTGTAACTTTCAAGGTCCTTTGATAGAGCCTTTCCAAAGCACCATGCATTAGATGAACTGTCCGTTGTATTTCTCTATTACATAAGCGTAGTGTAATTTCCTTCATTTCATATGTACTCCTCATTCATTACTATGCAGTAGTAGTAGATATTTCTAGATGTATTTTATTCAATGTAACTTATGTATCAGAATGTTCATTGGTTTACTAGAATTATACATTTCTATTTCAATCCTATTACATCAGATCTCACCACTAAATATGCGAGGCTTTTCTGTCAGAAACCCTAAAAAAGATTGTTTTTGGGATATGTGCCAGTCTTTCTCGGCTTTTCTTTGGAGGAAGACTATGTCAGTCCTCTTGATGAACTATGCTTAGTTCTGGCGGCTTCCTTTCATTGGAGGATATCCTTAAGCGATCTTCTCAAATTACTTGATTTTGATTTACTATTGAGGCACTGACTGCTTTTGATTAGCCACTTTTTGCCTTCTGAAATTATCTTAATGTTGGATAAACCTATAAAGTTTAACTTGAATCTCTGTCTTGAGTAATCTTAGTTACCTTGACTTTCACTCAGCCTTTAACCCCTTAAGTGCTGCTGACGGCCAATGGTCGTCAGCAGCGCTACCTCCCCAGTGCTGCGCACGACCATTGAACGTCCATTCAGCACTAGTTCTAATGGACAGCGCAGCACTGGGGAGAAATGTTTACACGCAGCTAAGGTGTTAAAACTGGGATAGTCCTGATTCTATGTATCGTCCCTCTTAATTATTTTAGTTATAGTGTCTAGAAAGGCGAGTGTATCACAGGATGGGCTGATGCACAAGGGTGGACAAAGAGCCACAAGACCATGGCAGAGCGCTGTGAGGAGTAAGGAGGGAGACTGCTGGAAAACATATGGATTCATGTGAGTACATAACCAGGACTAAAAGTAGCACCTAAAAGCCAGGATAGAGTGATCTGCGGCAGCGCGCAGACTCAACCTAACCTGCTGCTTGACTTCCCCGCGTGCGCAACTAACTTGTGGGACTGGTGGCGTATGACTTTCTCTGCACAGCCCAGCCATTTGGTGGTCGTCGACGTCGGAGTCGGACAAAAGCTGAGCGGCCCCTGAGCTCAGACTGAGAATTAAGTGAAGAAGTGTGAACGCACCTGCCGGGTAACGGCAGAATAGATCCATTCTCTCAGATGATTGATAATGATATTTCGGCACACTGTTTGTGGCACTGACTGACTATCGCGACGCGTCATGGCAAGCAAGCAAGTCATATGAAAATAGGTAGCCGGGCGTGAGTGTAGCTGTTAATGCTTGAGGTCGGAGGGGCGAATTTACTGCAGCCGGGAGTTTTGCCGCATCGAGGTAGGCCGCCCGCTGTCTGTCTTCCAGTGGCAGCGCCGCCGGCCACTGATTTCCTTTAGGCCCCTCTCTGCCTGTGCCTGCAGGGCCTATAATAAAGGTGGAGTCGGGGGCTGTACTTTTTTGCATTAAGTTAAGCGGCAGTATATGGCTCCCAGCCAGTGAGCGGAAGGCCTATGCAGTGTCTGCAACGGACGTGGCCATCCGCCAAGCGTAAGACACCATATTCGATATGGCATCGATATTACTGTTTCCGGGCAAAGAGCCACCGATTATTTCTCTGTGGGGGGTTGTGGGGCTCCGGTGCCCCTGTCATGGCCCTGGCACTGCAGCTTTCTGTGCGCCCAGTCCCTCATGTCGTGTGTCACAATGCCCTCCTCCTCCTAAATTGTATCGTTCTGAGACGAATTCGGAAGGGTAGGAGCAGCCGCAGGTACTGGTCATCTAACAACTTTTCTGGACGTATTATTAAAACACCTTCCTGAGCTCTGCCCTGTCCGGACCCCCTCTTCCGGGGCCCCCACCTACGCTCCCTGCACAGGGCCACCATGAGCCTAGAGCCGGCCCTGTTGCTGGCAGGGCCACGAACGCGATAATAAATAAATCAGCACTACTTTCGCACAAAAAATACTCAGAGGCCAGGGTAACATTCAAACGCTCAATTCCACAAGCCTCTTTTACATTCCACAACGAGGCCGTATAAAGCTGTTGCAAGGGCCTGCACAGGGGGCAGCCAGGGAAAAAAAAGCACACTGAACAGGGGGCAACCAGGGAAAATACAAAGGCACATACAACAAGGCACATTTACATTTGCAAGGGCCTGCACAGGGGGCAGACAGGGAAAATAAATAGGCACATTCAACAGGGGGCATCCAGGGAAAATACAAAGGCACATACAACAAGGCACATTTACATTTGCAAGGGCCTGCACAGGGGCAGACAGGGAAAATAAATAGGCACATTCAACAGGGGGCATCCAGGGAAAATACAAAGGCACATACAACAAGGCACATTTACATTCGCAAGGGCCTGCACAGGGGCAGACAGGGAAAATAAATAGGCACATTCAACAGGGGGCATCCAGGGAAAATACAAAGGCACATACAACAAGGCACATTTACATTTGCAAGGGCCTGCACAAGGGGCAGACAGGGAAAATAAATAGGCACATTCAACAGGGGGCATCCAGGGAAAATACAAAGGCACATACAACAAGGCACATTTACATTTGCAAGGGCCTGCACAGGGGGCAGACAGGGAAAATAAATAGGCACATTCAACAGGGGGCATCCAGGGAAAATACAAAGGCACATACATCAAGGCACATTTACATTTGCAAGGGCCTGCACAGGGGCAGACAGGGAAAATAAATAGGCACATTCAACAGGGGGCATCCAGGGAAAATACAAAGGCACATACAACAAGGCACATTTACATTTGCAAGGGCCTGCACAGGGGCAGACAGGGAAAATAAATAGGCACATTCAACAGGGGGCAGTACCGAGAAATATTAAAAGCTTCATAATATTTTTTCACACATTACTTTTCTCCCCCGGACAACGTCGGGACGGGCTGCTAGTTAAGACATATACTTGTAGAATACAATATTTTTCATAATGCTTCATATGTATATTTCAAATGTTGACCCATCTGATAGAAAAATACTTAATGTCAATTACAATTAAACGTTTCAAAGGGCAAATGTTTTCATAGAGGCTTACTCACAGGGCCAGTGGTTACCGGTGGAGGGCACTGGCACATACATATATATATATATATATATATATATATATATATATATATATATATATATATATATATATATATACTTTTTTTTTGTCACAAAGGGAGCGGCACACCAAATTTCTGTTTGAAGCCTTTTAATCAGAGCTTCACCCAGCTTCAAACAGAAATTTGGTGTGCCGCTCCCTTTGTGACAAAAAACTAATTTTGGGTCTGGATCCGACCCCTGAGCAGAGCACGCGCTGGTGAGCGCATCGTAGTTCTGCTGGATCACTTTGTGGCACAATATATATATATATATATATATATATATATATATATATATATATATATATATATATATATATATATATATATATATATATATATATTTTGTAAGTTCTGTTTCTTGAATATATAACAGACAACAAAAGCCAAACAAAGAGTGTAAGCCTTCTAGCTTAAGTAGGCTGTTCTGGGGATGCCGGTTTCCGACCCCTAAAGTATGGTTCAAGTGAATTATCAAACAATTACAAGGCTCGTATTGGGGGGTGGGGGACCAACTGGGAATGCCTGGTATAAGTGGCTGCCAAATGCAGGTAATTCTGGTATATGTGTGGTTGATGCGGGCAGTAAGTAATTCAAGGGCTAAAACATTCCACAAGCGAGGAAACCAAGTGGCTGGGGGGGTGCAGCTTTTTCCAAAATAGGGCTATGGACTGTCTAGCAGATCCTAACTTGTGGAGAATCAGGCGCCAGTCCATATATGTAATGGCAGTTAGTGTTAAGGGCTTAATATCTAATAGGGTGACTGACAGAGAGGAAGGAATAGGGAACCCCACTACCTCTTTGACTAAGGACCTCCTTCCAGAACCTCGTAAGACTCTGGCAGGACCACCATATATGGATGAAGTCTCCTCTATCTCCCTGGCACCTTCAGCGTATTGGGTTGGGGTGTAATGCCACTGTGTCATTAATTTGTATGCTGACTCACATTGCAGCGTGCTATGGTATACCTTCAGGATATCCCACCTTAATCGGTGCCACCCTTTTGGAGGTATATCCTCTTCCAGGTCTCAAGCCCACAGCGTCTGATACCCATGGGGCACCGGTCGCCGGGAGTGCTGTAAGACAGTGTATGTATGAGAAATCAGACCCTACAATCCCTCGAATTTACAAACCAGAGATTCAAAGGCAGTAAGTTGTCTGGTAGCCCCGTGGTTTTAAGTCGGGGATCTGAGCCAGTGCCGTATTTGATAGTAATGCATCCGTGCCCCCTTCGTGAGGTGAAAAGTTTGCCTACATTGGTCAAATGTAAAAAATGTATCGCCCTAAAAAAGTTCCTGAATAACTCAACATTCACCATGTGTCCATGCACTAAATGCCTGCGATTGCATTGCAGGAGGAAACATGGGGTTACGAGCTATAGGCATATGCATAGCTATAGGCATAGCTATAGGCATATGGGGGAGGGAAATCCTCTCCCTCACCAACGACCCCGCCACCGCCAGAACCAACCTACACGAAGGGATGAAAGAGGGATGAAAGGGATGAAAGACGTAGCCGAGTGGATGATGAACAGCCGCCTGAAACTGAACTCAGATAAGACGGAAGTCCTCATCCTGGGATCTTCGCCCTCCGCCTGGGACGACTCCTGGTGGCCCCCTGCCCTGGGCAGCGCACCCAAACCAACAGACCACGCACGCAGCCTGGGCTTCATCCTGGACTCCTCCCTCTCAATGACCAGACAAGTCAACGCTGTCTCCTCGTCATGCTTCAACATCCTGCGCATGCTACGTAAGATCTTCCGGTGGATCCCCACACTAACCAGGAAGACTGTCATCCAGACCCTCGTTACCAGCCGACTGGACTACGGCAACACCCTCTACGCCGGAACCACAGCAAAACTCCAGAAAAGACTCCAGCACATTCAGAACGCCTCAGCACGCCTCAGCACGCCTCATCCTGGACATTCCCCGACACAGCCACATCTCCGTACACCTGAGAAACCTGCACTGGCTCCCCGTCAGCAAGAGAATCACGTTCCGACTCCTCACCCACCAACACAAAGCTCTCCACAACCAAGGCCCAAGATACCTCAACGACTGCCTGACCTTCTACACTCCCACCCGCCAGCTTCGATCGACCAGCCACGCCCTCGCCGCCGTCCCCCGCATCCGAAGAGCCGCCATTGGAGGAAGATCCTTCTCCTACCTGGCTGCCAACACGTGGAACTCCCTCCCCATCCACCTCCGCCTGACCCAAGACCACCTCACATTCAGGAAGAAACTCAAGACCTGGCTGTTTGAGCGGTAGCGGACCCCCCTCCCCAAGCGCCTTGAGACCTTCCGGGTGAATAGCGCGCTATACAAATGCATTGATTGATTGATTGATTGCCAGCTTATCCCAGATCTCTAATACTGTCCTTGTGGGGGTGGCTATGTAGGCACTACAAAGGGGTTAAGGAATCCCCAGTCCACTCGATCAATGGTTTTCTCTGCATCGAGGGACACCAGACAGGCAGGAATATTCCTGTAACATGCTTTTTCCACCAAGTGGGCTATCTAGCAGATGTTATCTGCTCCCTGGTGATGGCGGATGAACCCCACTTGATTGGGGTCAATGAGACCCAGAAGGTGAGGCTCCAGGCGGTTTTCTATGATTTCCATGTAAATCTTTGCATCGGTGTTTAAGAGAGCAATAGGGCGGTATGACGTAGGTAGGGAATGGTCTTTATCTGGCTTAGGGATAAGTACCACCTCTGCTTCAGACAATGTCGGAGTGAGACCCGAAAGATCTGTGAAACTATTAAAAAGATGTAACAAGTGATCCCGTGGCTTCGGGTAGAAGACCCAGTAAAAAGTGACTGGCAAGCCACCCGGGCCCAGCGTTTTACCTAGAGAAAGTTGTTTCAGAGCCCGTGCGATTTCTTTATGAGTAACGGGGTATTCCATCAGTTTCGTGTAGTGAGCATCAATAGGATACCAGGGGCAAATAGTTAGAAAGTCAGTAACATCTTCATAGGAACAGGGTGCATTGGCATGGATGTCCCTATACACATTTTTTTTAACTCCGAACCTTTATCAGCCTCCGAAATAGCCTATGTTCCGTCTTGACGTTTAAGTTTAGCAATATGAGTTCTTGAAGTCTGAGCCCGGAGTTGCCACACCAAACACTCCCCAACCTTATCCCCCCATGTAGAATTTCTGCTTGAGGGAAAGTAGAAGTCTCTCTGCCTTATTGGTGCGGTGCAGGCGCAGCTGGATCCGTAGCTCAGCAAGCAGCCATTAATTGCGGAGGGACGGTTGCGAGTGGTCCTTATGTTCTAGAGTTTTAATATCCCTAGAGAGCGTGGATTCTCCTAGCCTATCCTCATGGGTTCTGGAAACAGATATAGACGTAATGACCCCACGGATGGTAGCTTTAAAGGTGTCCCATCTAGTGGCTTCAAAAGTGTCAGAGAGATTATTTGCAAGAAAGAAGGCCTCTATCTCCTTCTGAATTTCTGCCACATCTACAGGATCCCATAGGACCTTGGGGGGCAATTTCCATCTAGGGTCCCCTACGTGAGTTGGGGGGTTGCAGAGATACCTGGACATGTGCATGTTCTGATAGGGATATCCCGGAGATCTCTGCACCACTCAATGCGAGTATCAAGGAGAGAGAAAGAAAGTATTAATCAATACAAGAATATGACCGGTTTGCATGGGAGAAGAAGGACAAGTCTTTAGAATCCGGATGTAAATGTCTCCAGGCATCTACCAAGCATAATTCTGTGAGGGTGTTTCTCAATGTTGCCAACGTAGCCCCAGCACTTTGATGTGTTTGCCCAGTTCGATCCCATTCAGGGTTCCAAGCCAAGTTAAAGTCTCCTCCGAGAATAGTCAGTGTTATGACTGCCTTCAGGAGTTCCCTAAGGTGTACCCGTAGAAAAGCATCCTGGCTGTGATTAGGGGCATATATGTTGACAAAGGTTAGCGTACACCTACCCAAAGCCATGTGTGCTTTAAAAAAACTCCCACTTCCATCTGCTGTTACCTTGGGATTCATCGCATGCCAGCCAGATTTAAATAAAATGGCAACCCCTCAGTTTTGGAAGAGGAGAAGGGCCAATATTGAAGAGGATATTTAGGGTGAGACATAAGGCGGTTATCAGAGGGAAGCAAGTGAGTCTCTTGTATAAAAGATAACATCGGGGTCCTGCTGAAGTAGGTAGCGCCACACCTGGTGCCTCTTGTTAGGGGAGTCTAATCCTTTTACATTTAGGGAGAGAAACTTAAGAGGGCTAGTAATAAAACATCCAAGAGAGAGATTTATCCACTGCAGTCCTCACATTAGTGCCATGAGCATCCACCTTCCCCCCTTGAGCCCCACAACAAACCCATAGGCCTGGAGGGCCATCAGGGAGTCCCAAATCGATAGGACACTTGCAGACAGTCCCCAAAGAAGCACACCCAGTGACCCTCATTCCCCAAACCCTCAGAAACAGCGCACCCAAGAAGAAAAAACAATAGGTTAAGAAGGGAAGAAAAATAAAAAATACAACAAAAGCCAACTGGGCCAGACGATATCAGAGTCAATCAAGAATAGCCCAATGTCACTCACACAGGCCGTTCAGGAAAAGTCACTCTCCTAAGAGACTCTGAGGAGGTGGTATGGCAGACACAAAGTGTTTTGTGGACCTCCGTAACCACCTGCCCATGGCAATACAAGAAAAAGAGCCATAGTTGCTCCATCCAGTGGGTCGTCTCCAAGGGAGACGACAGCAGTATCGGTAAGGGTAAAGTCTTGAGCTACAGCTGCACCCAGCGGGAGGTAAAGGTGGTACCTTTCGGATATATGCGTTCCTGTAGTCCACGTCTAGAGACAAGCTAAATTAGGACTATATACCAAAGATTGTAAGCCAGACACTTTCATAGTCTAGATGTAAGGATCACCAAAGAAAGCTGAAATCTGGCACATCCAGAACACTTCCACTCCTTATGGTCCTGCGAGCCAGTTGGGGAGGAGGAGCCACTCATAGAGCGAATGCGGCTAATAATGTCCTGCTTAACATGGGAAGATTCAAGTTCCTGCATGCTGCGTTTAGATCTAGGCGGCATAACTGGGGACCATATCGGGTGAAGAGGCCCTTCTCAGCGCTCTTGTGGTGACAACAAGTCCTCTCCCTCAGGCTCCAGAGGGAGCTGCAACAGCTGTTTCACTTCCCTCAGCGAACGAAGGACTCGCCGTTTAACCTCCCAGGAAAACTTCAAAGCGAAGGGGTGGCCCCACTGACATTTAACATTAAGGTCCCTCAGCTTATGTGTGTTACAGGCTTCAAGTGTTTTCTCTGTTGAAGCGTAGCTGGTGCCAAGTCCTAAAAGATTTGAATCGAGAGACCATTATACGAACTACCTCAATCCCTTGGACCTTTTTCAAAATGGCTTCCTTATTGGCAAAGTGGTGGATTCTAGTAAGGATGTCTGGAATGAAGTCAGGCCGATTAGGAGGGCCGAGGACACGATGGGCCCTATCACGCATAGGCGGCGAAGCTTCTTCGTTCTCTCTGATGGCTTGTAAAATTTCCACAGTGAATGCCAAAATATCCTTTCCTTCCGCTCCCAATGGAACCCTCCTGATGCGCAGGTTGTTTCACCTACTGCGATTTTCAAGATCTTCTTGCTTTAGCTGTAAGGTAATATTTTGCTCTTCTATTTCCGCCATTTTCTTCCATAGGTTTTCGTGGTCCTCTGCTCTAGTGTCCAATGTGCGTTCGAGGTAGTCCACCCTTCCACCAATCTCTGTGACCTCCCGACGGATATCCTGCAGCCCAGCCTTGAAGTCCTGCTTAAGACATCCAATTTCATCTTTAATTTCCTAAAGAAAGGACGCCATGAATGCCTGAGCCAGATTTCCCTGATGCCGCAATGGAAGAGTTAGGATCTTCTTGTATCTGAACATTTGTTTTGGACCAGAGGGATGTTACCAGAGTCAGCATCTTTATTGGCTTTATTTTTAGGAGGCACGGCGGAGTGACTAATGATGAATGTGACACCAGCGATAGAAAGGAGCCCAACCCTGAAAGTGGAGTGTAGAAGGGGTGAGTAGGGTAAGTTCGGCGGTCACCCCACCAAATGATCAAATCCACCCGAGGCGTGGTCAGGGGGCCGACAGATGTTTACAAGGGCATTGCGTTTCTCTCCCCTAGTCGACTGGTCCATATCAGGGATGTGCAGGTTAATTCCACAGTACTCCACAATCAGGTCAATCATCAAAAGATAGATGGGGGTCTCTCCCCCGCTGTAGTCCACTGTGTAAGGCCCAAAAGCAAGAAAAGGGGAGCACTCAGCATGCACAGGGGGCCTTCGGGTGCACTTGCAATCAAGCAGGCTTCCCAGCTTTACCAAGGGCGCTACAAGGCAAAGCAGCTCCTAAGCGATAGAAAAGGAGATCAGTCCACAACTGCACCAACTGTAGGGCCCTTCCAGAAGAGAGCGGGCCAGCACCTCAAGCGCACGAAGCGCACCACAGGGGATCGATTCTCCCCCGCTCTCCCTGCGGATGGTGGTCAGTTCAGATGTTCCCCTATCCACTGCTTTGCCGAGAGACCAAGAACCCAGTGCGCATCCTGTTGGCTAGATGCTGCCCAGCTAGCACGCCAACAAATGGGGGGGAGATTAAATCCAGGCAGCAGGAACAGAGCCACCCCCGTCATGATGGGGGGAGGGGGGCGGGGGAGCGGCTTGAAAATACACGCATGTAACTAAAAGTGTAAGGTTAGGTAAGGACGCAATTAAACAATCCTTGTAATGCATCAGAAAAAGCATGTTTTCAATGCATGTTGGGCTGGAAATGAAGCAAAATGCAAGATGAAATAATCAGTTTTGCAGTGAGTGCCGCCACTAGCGCTTATTAAATATGTGCAGGAAGGGTAATGTTAGAAAATGAGAATGCAAATAATAAAAGTCTGTGCATGGTGGGACGAGAAAAATTGAGCCAGATTTAAATTTAGGCAGGCATGGAAATATTAGCAAATGTGTGTGTAAGCATAGAAATTGTAACAAGCTCATGCATTGCTGTGGTGGGGGGTGGGGGAGCGGGAGCGCATTCCTTTGAAGTCCGATGGAGGGGCGGGGGAGCTGCTTGGGAGCGGATTCCTTTGAAGTCTGATGCCGAGGCTAAGACAAATGGTGGTGTGCGAGCGGATTCCTTTGAAGTCTGATGCCGAGGCATGGTGTGGGAAGTGGCTGGCGGTGATGTGCATGCGCCTGCCTCACACGCCTACCTCACATGAACTGTACGAGATCCGCAGGTTGGTAGACTTTTTGAACTGCTTACTATAATCTCGCCTATTCAATCTCTTACGGGATAGAATAGTCAAGACCTAAAAATGGATGGGCACAGTAACAGAGGGTAAATAACAGTAGAATGGCAGCGCACAGGTGGGGAAAGCACAATTAGCACAAAATATAGAAATAAACAAGCACAATTACAGAATAGCACAGAGCGGTCTCGAACCCTACCTGGGTTGGGCCAAGGGGATCTGCGGCAGAGCAGAGCACCACAGAGCTGCTGGGGAGAGAGCAGGCATCAGACGGGGGTCAGAGGTCTTTATCTCTCCCCATATTTAACAAATTAGATTTTGCATTGGGGTAGAGCCATAATATTGACACAGCACTGACGCAAAATCTGGCTTAACTCATAATTTTTTTTTCTGAAACCCTGCCACAAACAAATTGGCAACAACAAGAAACGTGGCAGGAAATCTATTCTGTTTAATTGGGTGCAATGTCTGTATTTTAATAATATCTTATGGGGTTAAGGCACCTGCTGCAGTGATCTTTGTGTGCCAGCTAAATCTCACGAAATAATAATAATGATAAGATAACTCGGGAAGATAACGTAGTTGCTGGAGAGATTTGTGTTTTGCCTTGTCCTAGTTTTGAAACAAAGTAACACAGAAGGTTAATATGTCTCCAGCAAAGCACATTACGTAACACGCAGATGACAGCTTTGTATTTTATGTAAATAGGTAAGTGGGTTACTGCTTTTAAAACAGAGATCCTGTTGTTACTTGCAGTTCATAAATTGTAATCCTTCTAATATCGCACAGTGAGGTATGAAGGGCATGTCACTCCTACAACTTGTAACCCTCACTGTCTTATGTAACACATCCTTTATATTAATGTGCAAACATATGATTTATTGTCAATGTATAATCTATACATGTGATGTAAAGCGCTCCTACACTCGGCCTTGGGATGGGTAGTGGTAAAGCGCTATAAAAGAAATAAAACAAAATTGTGGAATTTAAATTGTTACTTGTGTAAATACTGCGGCAACCAACACATGTAACATTCTTGAAATGTATGTATACCTCTTACATACAAGGACTGAACAAAGTAAAGAGCATTTATCTCTTAAGTGCCAGTGAAGGGATAAGATGTGAGCCTTCGTTTCCACCCCTTTGCATCTAGGTGTGAGACTCCCCATAGCTCCTAGACAAAATGAGAAGCCTAATGACTTCTTAACGCCGTCTTTTATTATGGGCAAGGCTGGACTCTGATAAGCCTCTGCCCGACAACTCGAAGGTGCCACTGAAAGTGTCTCCTTGTCAGAAAATGTCACCTGGACAGAGTTCTGCATATGTCTGTGAATCCCGGGAGAGATGAACGGAACCCTCGTCTCGAGCCCTGGACTGGTGTGAAAAAGACAGGGGGCGAGAACTCTGATATTGCCAATGATGGCAAAAATCGTGGGGGGCAAGATGACCAGTCACTAGCTGTAGGAAATAGGAATGTGAGGAGCAGGGGGGGTGGCTACTGAAAGTGCAGTAGTTGTAGTGGCAACATATGGTTTTGGGGGGCATGCTACACCCCATTTCTAGCTGTATTTTTACTACCCAGGTGGGGCAAGGAGAACTAGCTTACATCAGGGCCCGTGACACCTTTGCTACGTCACTGTTTTGACGCGCGGCATGTCCTGCTAGGGCCTTCAGCTCCCACTGGCCTGCAGTGTTGTTGCTCAGGCCGCGGGTGATGCTGCTTGATGGGTTTCCCTCCCACGTATCTGGTGTGTAGATAAGGTTTTCCAGGAAGCGGCCCTCCCCCCACAGCACTTATGCACGTGCCGAAAACCCATCTCCCAATTGTCAGGAGACGAAATGTCATTACGTCTCACGCCGCCCCAGGACAGAATCGAGTTAAAAAGCAGCATGTCTAAAATGAAATGTACAGTTACGATCCATTGTCCATAATTTAGATTAATAGGAGTTATCTTTTGCCGGAAGTACAAAGCAGATGAGAGACAGCAACGCAAGGGGAGGGTTCATTACCATCCCAGTGGTGGCGGGGGACAGACACGCGCGTGATGGGGATTCTGCCACCCTCAGGCACAATGTGACTTCTACGCTAAACCGAGACATCAGTCACAGATAGTGTTAATGTATTTACAGTCGGCAGGAGGCAGCACGTAGCATGAGTGACGGGCACCCTGCTGTCATCTTAAATACAGTGCTGCATCGCATATTCCATAGCGGCTCAAACACAAATGTTAGAATTAATAATAAGAACAAAAGATGTGCACATTCATAAACAAGTGCATCAAAATATGGCATCAAACCATATCTGGCCCAACGAATACTTTTATATTTACCTGTCAACTTCCCTACAGTCAAATCATCCAGACCATTCGGCGAATCATGTCACAGTATGCCGCTAAGCCCCTGCAGACGTCAACATCCCACCATTCTATAATGTTTTTATTGGCGCCTGTTATTTAGGCAGGACTGGGTACAGATAACTGCGCGTTTTTTCTCTTCAATGGATGGCCCCTCTAACTTGATTTTGCTAAAATGTAACCATTATCACAATATACTTTTGATGCGCTTTATCACGGTAGTTCTGAAAGCACATTACATTTGGAAAATTAAACTGCATCCCTTCTGTTATGGTCAAACACTTGTTCAGTCAGCGCTACCATGCACGGCAAGCAATGAACATGAACTTTAAGCGATAATGCCTGCGTTGTACTCTCATTTTCATGAACTCGCTGTGTAGTGTGAGATGATGACATTTGTAACAATGCTTGTTAGGTCTCGCCTGGAAATCGCATCCGAAGGATGCTTCCAGGTTGGAGACTTATAGCTAGCTGACACGGGGGAATGAAGGACAAGAAACTGTCACAAGCTTTTTCTAAGCTGGATTCAGCTGCGTGCACGCGCTTTTTCCTTCAGTTTCTTTCACAATGTTTCTTTCTTTGTGTGAGCTTGCCTTCACTTTCGTTTCCTGTCTTAGACCAGAGCGTGTTTGTTTCCACTGTTCGCTTTTACTATGGGCATTCTTTGAACACGAAATAAATAGAAATGCGGCATTTAAAAGTGTGCGATGCACGGGTGATTGCAGAGGCATCGAAGGTGACACTACTGTGCTTGATGTTTTAATGAAATAAATAGAATATCATGTTTCTTTCTGCCTTGACTTTCGTTTCCTGTCTTAGAGCAGAGCGTGTTTGTTTTCACTGACCGTTTAACAATGGGCATTCTCACGAACACAAAATAAATAGATCACAGCCACACCTCCTCCCTCCCTCCCCCGAACCCCCCCCCCACCCCCCGTCGCCGCCGCCGCACCTACACACACACACACAGAGCAGGCTGTTCACAACACATGCACACGCAGGCAGACACGAGCGCACACATACAGACACACACTACACCTCCCCAGCCCCCCCCCGCCGCCGCCCACACACGAGAGTACACGCACAGACAATCCCCCCCGCGCATACACACACGCGCGCACGCACATACTGCATACATACACACTCCCCCCCCACCTCACCAGAGACACACGCGCGCGCACACATCCCTCTCACACCCCACTCACCAGGTTCTTCTTGCGTGTCCCTCGGCAGCCAGCGGGTCATTCCGGTTAACAGGCGGGGGCCGCGGGGCTCTCCACGAGCACGGGAGCCCCACTAGCTAACACGGAAATCCTCCGGCGGGCACAGGAGCGCCTGCTTCCTGTTTTTGTCCAGCCCCGCCCCGTCCCAACAAAGGTTGCCTGGCTTCCTGTTAAAGCCGGGCTGTGGCGGTGAGTTTGCTTGTTTTCTCATTGCGGACCTTTAATTTGAGGATGCAACGCGGGCCTGACACTGGCACTCATGAGATCCCTTCTGACTTTGCGGCAGCCTGCTCTCATGCCAGGCGTTTCCCTGTGTTTCTCTGCAGACGCGCATGCATATGAACCTGCCTGTAACAAAGTTAGCGCGGAAAGGTCTAGTGCTCACATGACCGGGGTCCCGCGCCAGGCACCCGGACTGGTGTGCAGCAGCAGGCAGCGCCCGCAGGCAGCAGAGGCTAACTGGGAGGCTGTGATGAAAGGCACGAGCCTGCCTCTCACACAGGTGTGGTGTATGTGCACATTAAGGCTGCCTGCACGTAGAGGCCTCTGATTGAATTATGGGATCGGTGCTTGATACCCAAAAGCCGCGGATTCAGCAGCCAGCGAGGGGAGCTGCTGGGGGGCCTCCCTCCCCTCTGCTTATGGCTGCATTATTTTACCTCGTTAATTGTCAAAGTTGCCGTTCGCAGGTCTTGGACAGACTCTTTGTTTTGCAGATGTGTGTATACCTCTCACTGTTTCACTCTTGCTGGTAGCGAGTGTGCCTAGCGCAGCACGTCATATATTCAGAGCAGGTCCGATTCTTTATCATTATTTGATAGTGCTCGTGGTCCGGCGTGCAGAAAGAGAAGCTGCAGTGGGCATGATATTGAGAAACCCTTTCTTAAGTAGCACTCACCAGTTTCCGTGTGATTATTCAGAAGTGGGTTTCGCATTTTCCTCGAATTATGTTAAAATGAAACTTGTGCTCCCAAAATTGTTTCTAGGGATGGCATGTCTGTAGCCACACTGCACCCTCACACACACCGCACCCTCACACACCGCACCCTCACACACCGTAACCTTACACACACTGCACCCTCACACACACTGCACCCTCACAGACACTGCACCCTCACAGACACTGCACCCTCACACACCGCACCCTCGCACACACTGTTCCCTCACGCACACACTGCACCCTCACACACACACTGCACCTTCACACACCGCAGCCTCACATACCGCACCCTCACACACCGCACCCTCACACACACTGAACCCTCACACACTGCACACTCACACACAACACACCGCACCCACACACACACACCACACACACACGCACACACACACCGCACACACACACACCGCACCCACACACACCGCACCCACACACACACACTCTGCACCCTCACACACTCTGCACCTTCACACACTCTGCACCCTCACACACACTGCACCCTCACACACACTGCACCCTCACACACTTTGCACCCTCACACACAGCTTATTTGTTATTTTCTTCATTCATTGGAAAGTTTGCTCCCTTTAAGATCTGAGCACAGCTGTCTGGTCCTGTTTATGGCTGATAGATCATGTCTGTAGCCACACTGCACCCTCACACACACACTGCACCCTCACACACACTGCACCCTCACACCACACCCTCACACACCGCACCCTCATACACACTGCACCCTCACACACCGCACCCTCACACACCGCACCCTCACACATCGCACCCTCACACACCGCACCCTCACACACCACCCCCCACACACACCGCACCCTCACACACACCACACCCACACACACCGCACCCACACACACTGCACCCTCACACACCGCACCCATACACACACACTGCACCCTCACACACACTGCACCCTCACACACACTACCCCCTCACAACCCACACCCTCACACCCCACACCCTCACACCCCGCACCCTCACACACTGCACCCTCACACACCGCAACCGCACACACACACTGCACCCGCACACACACACTGCACCCGCACACACACTGCACCTGCACACACACTGCACCCGCACATACACTGCACCCGCACACACACTGCACCCTCACACACACACACTGCACCCTCACACACTGTACCCTCACACGCTGCACCCTCACACGCTGCACCCTCACACGCCGCACCCTCACACGCCGCACCCTCACACGCCGCACCCTCACACCCCTCACCCCGCACCCTCACACACCGCACCCTAACACACCGCACACTCACACACCGCACCCTCACACACACTGCACCTGCACACACACTGCACCTGCACACACACTGCACCTGCACACACACTGCACCCGCACACACACTGCACCCTCTGCACCCTCACACACTCTGCACCCTCACACACTCTGCACCCTCACACACTCTGCAATGTAACATACACTCCAAATACCACTCAGTGCCACATAATTATATGCAACATAATTGCACACCTCATACTTACACTCTACTCAATGCAACATAAAAAACACTTTATCTATCTGTCTATCTATCTATCGCCCTCACTCTATCTATCTGTTTATCTATCGCACTCACTCTATCGCCCTCACTCTATCTATCTATCTATTGCCCTCCCTCTATCTATCGCCCTCCCTCTATCTATCTATCGCCCTCCCTCTATCTATCGCCCTCCCTCTATCTATCTATCGCACTTACTCTATCTATCGCACTCACTCTATCTAGCTATCGCATCACTGCAGCATCACTCAATACCACCACAGCATCACTCAGGGGCACCACAACATCACTATGCGCTACCACAGCATCACTGAACGCCACAGCATCACTAGTCACCACCACAACATCACTCAGCGCCACTACAGCATCAATATGTGCAACCATTCAACAACAACTGGTTCAAAAATGTTCTCTCAATGTTTCAAGCTTTATTACAAATGTCACAAAAAGATGTTAATATTTCACTTCTGTTCTTGGATTTCCGTCACAATAAAATACAATGAACATAATCTTTAAATATTTACAAAAGCTATTGCCATTATAAATTACAATAACTTTTATTTCAGTATTAATTCTTAAAAAAATTAAAAGCCATTTTTATTTGTAATATCAATACATCTAGGTCACGTAAATACAACACATATTGCATTACAAATGCTATAGGTATCACATATGCGAAAGTTAAAACTATTGGCATTGTTGACAAAACTATTCATTTCGCTATTTTCAAAACCAACAAATAAAAAAAAATTGTCATTTACAGTACCAATAGCTCAAACTTTCCTAATGCGAGACCTATTGCATTGCAAATGCTTGTTCGTTTTATTGTCGATGTGACATGCATGTAAAGAAGCCCTTAACATCCAATGGAGATTCTTTCTTTTTTACAGTATCATTGCTGCATAACTACTCGAATATACTTAATTTCCCAGTAGACGTTATGCCATAGGCAATGAATTAAACGTGCAGGCGTGTCCCACGGCTGTCCAGCATAACAAATGCGGGAGGCTCTATCCAATGATGATGATTTTTTTAATACAATTCGGTCAAAGCAATCAGTTGTATTAATGTGTTGATAATGTGCAGTTAACATGTTATTATTTCAATTTTTTAATTCATGTTAGCACAATGATTAATTTCTGGCTCTAATGTACATACAATAATGTTTCACGCATTGTAGCTAACCCATTGGAAGATGGCTAACTCCAACCAGTACGTTTGTCCCTTTTTGATGTTGTTTGTTTTAATGTGTCACATGCACTTTACTTAACCAATGGTGAAACAACAACACTTTACCCGTGAGCAAGGCGGCTGTCCGCCGAAACGCGTAGGGTTTGTTTTTGGCTTGTGGTTATGAAATAAACCCAGGATTTGACTAGCAGACGGTATTGTGTCCGAATTTATCTGTGTGGAGTGCGTTGTACTTTCTGTACGAGAAACTGGCATAATTTCGGGATCCTCCAAACCCGACCGCACCGCCAGCGAAGAGTCCCGGTTTACATGGAGGAAGTGAAAGTAAAATATATATATATATATATATATATATATATATCCTGCACTCCGTTTGTCTCCTAGCTCGCGCGCTCGCACAGCCAGCAAGCAGACTCCGGACACGGACCTCGAGGTGCATCAAAGATCTTTAATTAGCAGAAAGAGTCACCGACGTTTCGGCTCAACGGAGCCTTGATCACATGACAGCGTTTTCTATGCAAGGTACACCTTTTAAAGGGAAAGCAAGTGGTCAACTCATATCACCTGTGCAAACTCACTAGTAGACATAGAAAATATACTATGTAATGCACCCAACTCCGTTTTGCATTTCAAATTTCTAAATAGATGTAAAATACATTTATAACTAATTCATATTTACAATATTTTATACAGATTCAATAATGAGTGTGACTCGAATTATAAATAGAATTCCTTGTAAAAGAGTATCCTGGTAAAATACACATATCTATTGTACAAATCCGTCTATTAAAAGTCTTATTTACAAATATATACATCTCCTAACCAATGTCTCTTAACATTTGTAAACATAGCTTCTGATTTCTCTTCTCTATTTAGGAACCTCGGATTAATGGCTGAATCCATATAAAGTGCTATGTGCTGACTTTTTAAAGTGCTAATTGTGCTTTAAAGTGCCTGATTTTGACAATATGTGCAAAGTTAGCAATGTTAGTGCAAATACGCATATTACAATATTCCTCGGTCCTAATCTGTTTCACTTGTAAACAGTATATATTTACAAATGTATAGGTTTCTATTGAGGAGGAGAGTTACTTTATCATTTCATATTATCATTCAGCAATATTACATTGCAACTTCTAATCATAGACGGAAAAGATTGGTATCACTTTTAACATGAGTCACATGAATCTGTACTGACAAATCCTATATGGGTGCCATAGTTACCATGTCTCAATACCGGTTGTAATGGAACGAGTGGAAATAATAATTCAGGTCCAAAAGGGACATGAAACCCAAAACCAAAATATCAATAAAGTAATAAAAAACAACCTTATGTTAAAAAATCCTTACAGTTCGTTTCATCTTGTTGGTTTTTAACCTGGTTGTAAAAAACAGTGCACAGTGAAAAAATAATAATAAAACAAACATTACATGTTCTCATAGCAGCATAATTTTTACAGTAAAAATCATTGTAATTTGTGTCTGCTCGCAGCCCCCTCGGGATCTGTCCCAGCCATCCCCCAGCCGGGTGAGTGCCTTGGACATTATCCACGGGGGGAGAGCACACACTCCTGATAAGTTGAGTCATCTAGAGCAAGCAAGTGTGGAGGTCTTCTGTCACGTTCAAACCATGGGGCACCTTAGTATTGAGCAGGAGGATGTATTTCGTTTCCAGCTTTCTGAGTCTGGTTTCCCTATCTCCACCTCTTTTAGTATTGATGACTGAATCAATAACCCAGTATCTAAGACCACTGTTGTTACTTTGGTGATGGTCCTTGAAATGGCGCGCTACTGGATATGTGCTGTCCATATTTGTTATTGCTCGCAGATGTTGCAAAATGCGTTTATGGACCGCATTCCTGGTGCTGCCCACATACTGCAAACCGCAAGGACAGCGCAAAGCATATATTGCGTATTCTGTCTTGCATGTTAGTACTTGGGTTATCTGATGTTCCTTCCCTGTGAACCCATCCTTATATGTTTTGGTGTTTTCACCGTGAGTACATGCTTTACAGATTTTACAGTTGTAGAACCCTTTGTTTCTTTGCCACCACTCTGTTCTAATAAAGGGATCCGGGTTAGTTTTGACAATGTGATCCCTTAAAGAGGGGGCTTTGCTGTAGGTTAGAGAAATAGACTTTGGCAGACTTTTTCCTATTACATTATTCCTCAGCACAATGGGCCAGTGTTTATTCACTATTTTTCTTATCTGGTGGTGTTGTCTAGTGAAACCTGTTATTAGTCTGAAGCATTCAGGCTCAACTTTATCAGGTTTAGATGTATCTTGCCTGGTAGGCTCCCTGTCCGCTTTCCTGATTAGGAGCTCCTCTCTACTCATTAGCATGGATTTTTGCACAGCATTGTCAATCAATTTTTCGGAGTATCCTCTTTCAAGGAATCTCTCCCTGCTCTCATTTTGTGCCTGTTTCAGCTCCACGGGGTTGCTGCATATGCGTCTTAACCGCAGCATTTCCCCATACGGGATACTGGAAATGAGATGGACCGGGTGAGCGCTAGCAGCATGTAAAATGCTGTTGCCTGCTGTCTTTTTTCTGTAAACCCTAGATTCCAAACGACACCCCTTGGTGTAGAGTTCAGCATCTAAAAAGGTAACTGCTTCCTGACTGAGTGTCGCAGTGAATCTGAGGTTAAGGGGGTTATCATTGATATCCTCAATACATTTACGGGCCTCTTCCTGACTTCCTCTCCATATGACGAACAAGTCGTCAATAAAGCGGAACCATGCCACAAGATTATTCCTAATGATGTGCTGGAAACCAAGCCCCAGGACCAGTTCCTCCCAAGCTCCCATGTGCAAACATGCGTAACTTGGAGAGAAACTGGCCCCCATTGCTACCCCCTGTTTTTGGCGGTACAACTGTTGATTAAACAAAAACACATTATTTGTGAGACAAAAATTCAACATGTCCAACAACATTTTGGTGTGCTTTTCATTGCCTGGTTCTCTTCTCGATAGATAATACCGTATTGCATCAAGACCATCACTATGTGATATACTGGTATATAAAGCTGTTACATCCAGTGCTATCAGCCAATCCCCCTCCTGAATCTGTACTTCCTTGATTTTTACTAGAAAATCCCCTGTGTCACGTATATATGACCCCAACTGCTGAACATAACCTTGTAAAAAATAATCTATATAGATTGAGGTATGTTCAAGAAGGCTTCCCCGTGCTGATATTATTGGCCTTCCAGGTGGATGGATGGGGTCTTTGTGTATTTTGGGTATGAAATACAGAATCGGTGTTACAGGGTGTTCAACTTTCAGATATTCAAATTCAGTGTCAGTAATGAGTTTGGCTGACCGCCACTTACACAGCTTTCGGTGATACTCTTCTTTGATGGTCAGGAGCTCTCGGTTGTTAATCCTTTTGTAACATGAACAGTCATTAAGTTGGCTATAGGCCTCTTTATCATAATTTGTTTTCGTCATGAGGACAACATTTCCCCCTTTGTCACTGCTTCTGATTACCACATTTTTTTCCTTGTTAAGTTTCTCAGTCAATGCCTTGTATTGCTGTTGCTGGGCTGAATATCTGCGCTTTGTACCCCCCGTCTGAATTTGCAACTTCTTTAAATCAGCTACCACGTTTTCCTGGAAAATATCTATATTGTCTCTTAGCAGGATGGGGTAGAAAGTTGATGGTGCTCTGAATTGTGTGGTTGTTGTCATTCTGTTACCACTCTCATCAATCCCCTTGTTGCTTTCACTGATATTGAGGGTTGCATCATATCCCATTCCTTCAGTTTCCCAGAGCTCCCTTAAGATACGGGTCCCTTGTGATGCTTCAGGTTGCTGGATTTCCATTGCTGATTCCGTATCTGATATTGTTCCATCCTTGTTTTTTAAGGCATAAAACTTACGTAATTTTAGTTTCCTAATTGCCTTATAAACATTGCATCTGGTGCTGGCATAATCAAAGTCGCAAGGGGGTGCATAAGATAGGCCAAGTTTAAGTATATTCTCCTCATTCTCTGTGAGTGTCAGTTCTGTGAGGTTGACAATAGTGCGGTTGGAGGTTGGTTTTATTCCTGTTGAGGGGTATTGGTTCGCCCTGTTCCCCCTCCTCTCTTCTTTTGAGTTCCTCTTTTTTGCCATCCGCGACCTCTGGCGGCGCCTGTAGTTTGCCCTGTGTTTTCTTGACTGCCCCTTGTGTGGGATCTCAGGGTATTCCGCCTGTCCTGGCCTAAAAAAACAATCTCCTGGCCCGGTGTAAGTTTTGGTTGTTTTGCCGCTTCCGCCTGTCTGCGGCGGTCTGCTTCTGAATCCGAGTCGGGATCAGAGCTGATTGTGGCATTGGAGGATTCACTCGCTCTGCTCGCTTCCTTCATTGCGGCACCGGGATGGCTTGGGGGGTTCTTTTTATTTGTTTGTTGTTGTTTGGGGCCGCCCCTGCGCAGAGTGTCGAATTTACGCCCAAAAGTAAAAATCTGGCCAAGCTCATAATCATTCCTATCTCTTTGGAATTTGTATGATTTTCTTGCCACGATTTTTGCCTCCTCTTTTTTTAGACGTTCTTGCATGATTTTTGAAAGTCTATTCTTTTCCTCCTCTTCCCCCAGGCCATCAATTTCTTCTTGTAAGTCCGCTATCTCTGTAAGGAGTTTGGCTCTGTCTATATCTGCATATTTAATGAGCACCTGCACCTGACGTCGCGATGCTTCTAAATTAATTTCTGCCCACTCCTTCATCAAGTCGGCGTTTGGATTTTCATAAGTGGGGGCTGTTAATATTCTTAAGCCCCGTGGGATGCGGTTCACCTCAATGTAGCGCTGTAGTGACTTCGACTCCCATCACTTGGCTTGTTCCTGAAATGACTTCTTTTCCAATACCTTGAAAAGTTCTTTGATTTTAGTTGTACTGCTGCTGCCACTAGTTTCAGTGTTTTTCTTCCCTTGTATGTTATCCGGGATAGGGGTGTCATCGGAAAACATTGATGCAGCTAATGTTTCCCGCTCCCTTACGCTGTCACCCGACATCTTTCTGCAATATTTAAAGTACTACGCTGGTGCCGTCTAGCTGTCCGTTTCTAAATTACCGGCAGTCTAAACTTGTTCCCAGACTTGTCCTCTCTCCTTTCCCAGCTGTAACAGTTGTTGTTGAGCTTACTTGATTTGGCGTCCTTGTTTCCCAGGGCTGTATTTCTCCGTTATGACTGTAACTCGAGCCCGAGTCACGTACAGCTTAGGGCGCTCGAAATCCTTCGCTCTATTTTCCGGTCAATTACCGGAAGCCGGGGGTCAGACGCCGTGCTCCTTCCGGAGCTTGTGATTTCCCTGAACGCCGTTCAGAGAAGGAATCCGATTCTAAGTGTCGACCAATTTTCAAGGAGGGTCCCGTGTAAAGCCAGGACGAATCCCACTGGCTATATCTCCTGCACTCCGTTTGTCTCCTAGCTCGCGCGCTCGCACAGCCAGCAAGCAGACTCCGGACACGGACCTCGAGGTGCATCAAAGATCTTTAATTAGCAGAAAGAGTCACCGACGTTTCGGCTCAACGGAGCCTTGATCACATGACAGCGTTTTCTATGCAAGGTACACCTTTTAAAGTGAAAGCAAGTGGTCAACTCATATCACCTGTGCAAACTCACTAGTAGACATAGAAAATATACTATGTAATGCACCCAACTCTGTTTTGCAGTTAACATGTTATTATTTCAATTTTTTAATTCATGTTAGCACAATGATTAATTTCTGGCTCTAATGTACATACAATAATGTTTCACGCATTGTAGCTAACCCATTGGAAGATGGCTGACTCCAACCAGTACGTTTGTCCCTTTTTGATGTTGTTTGTTTTAATGTGTCACATGCACTTTACTTAACCAATGGTGAAACAACAACACTTTACCCGTGAGCAAGGTGGCTGTCCGCCGAAACGCGTAGGGTTTGTTTTTGGCTTGTGGTTATGAAATAAACCGAGGATTTGACTAGCAGACGGTATTGTGTCCGAATTTATCTGTGTGGAGTGCGTTGTACTTTCTGTACGAGAAACTGGCATAATTTCGGGATCCTCCAAACCCGACCGCACCGCCAGCGAAGAGTCCCGGTTTACATGGAGGGAGTGAAAGTAAAATATATATATATATATATATATATATATATATATATATATATATATATATATATATATATATATATATATATATATATATATATTTATATATATTTATATTTTCGGGGACCATTTTGAGCGTGTCTGCTCTCCTTCCTTGTTGTCCGCCTACCGCGCCGCCCCCCGCCCTCCCTTCCCGCCACCGCCGCTTGTCCCCGCCCCTTTTGTCTTCTGTAACCCTCCCCGCTCCCGCCTCCCAGCTGCCCCGCCCACCCGCGCACTTGGCCTTAAATGGCGACCGTGCGACGCAGGTGAGTGTGACCCACTTGTGGGACACCCCCGCGCCGCACGGCCACCAGCTGCTGCGTGTGCCCCTTGCCTGCCCCTGCCTCGCTGCTGCCTCGTTTGCCGGCTGCCGCCGCTGCGAGTGGTTTTTGCCTTGTTTTTGTCATTAATTTGTGCTTGCCTGTTTAACTCTGTTTTTCTCTGTTTTTGCCGCTTTTAGCGGTGATTTGTGCCTGTTTTTTTGTATTTGAGCGTGTCTGCTCTCCTTCCTTGTTGTCCGCCTACCGCGCCGCCCCCCGCCCTCCCTTCCCGCCACCGCCACTTGTCCCCGCCCCTTTTGTCTTCTGTAACCCTCCCCGCTCCCGCCTCCCAGCTGCCCCGCCCACCCGCGCACTTCGCCTTAAATGGCGACCGTGCGAACGCGCAGCGGTCACGCGCAGCGGGCGCGCCGATTGTGGGCCGAAGGCGCGCCAAAGGTAAGCCCGTCTGCGCCCGTCCGCGACCGGATCGCGACCAGCGCCAGGACCCCTGGCCCACAAAGACCCCGACCTACCCGCCTGACGTACTCAGCCGCCACCCTCATCGCTCTCAACACCGGCCGACTCCCAGATTGCCACCAAGCCACTCCAAAACGCACCAACGGACCGTTCAGCTGCCACGCCTGCAAGTTCTCCTGCATCCGGACCTGCCTCGCACCAGCACCCGCCAAGTCGAACTCCAGCAGCACCCACCTCAAGTGCATCCTGCTCAACACCCGCTCCGTCCACAGACACGCCATCGAACTCTGGAACCTTCTAGACGCCACAGCCCCTGACGTTGCCTTCCTCACGGAGACCTGGATGAACGCCTCTTCAGCTCCCGACATCGCCATCGCTATCCCAGAGGGCTACAAGATCGTCCGGAGGGACCGAAACGCCAACCAGATGGGAGGAGGCATCGCCATCATCCACAGGAACACCATCCGTCTCACGACCAGCACCGACAACACCCTGACCAGCGCCGAACACCTGCATTTCCAGATCCACACCAACCCGAACACCACCCTCAGAGGCACCCTGATCTACCGACCCCCTGGACCACGCACGCAATTCAGCGAGGACATCGCCGACTTCGTCAGCCCGCATGCCCTCCCCTCCGCTGACTACATCCTCCTGGGAGACCTCAACTTCCATCTGGAGAACAACAACGACCACAACACCAGCACCCTGCTCGACAACCTCGCCAACCTGGGACTCAAGCAACTGGTGTCCACCCCCACCCACCTCGCCGGACACACACTCGACGCCGTCTTCTCATCCAGCACAGACATCGACTTCAGCCACGCCACAGAGCTTCAATGGACGGACCACAGCTGCGTCCACTTCACCTTCAAGAGAACGACGACCCACCAACACCAGCAACACACCGCCCGCAGGAGCTGGAACAAGATCACAGCAGACCAGCTCGCCACCTCCCTGAGCCAACACCCTCCTGCCAGCTCAGCGAACCCCAGCCAGGCCGCCGATAACATCACGAAGTGGATCAGCAACTGCGCGGACGAACTCGCCCCGCTGAGGACCCCGCCCAGCAGACCCGGCAGCAAGAAGGCCCCATGGTTCACCGACGAACTCAAGAGCTCCAAGAAGAACTGCCGAGCCCTCGAGAAAGTCTGGAAAAGGGACCCGACACCGGACAACAGGACCTCCTACAAACTGGCCACCCGGAAACACCACCAGCTGATCCGCGCCGCCAAGAGAACAGCATTCAAGGACCGGTTGGACAACAACGCACACAACAGCAAGGAACTCTTCAACATCGTGAAAGAGCTTTCCAACCCCAACGCAGGAAACAACGACATCACCCCATCGCAAGACCTCTGCAACTCCCTCGCCTCATACTTCCACAACAAGATCACAGACATACACAGCAGTTTCAACAACCAACCAACGCACACCACGACCGATCAGCCACCCCCCCCCACCACCACCCTCCACGCCTGGACCCCGATCAGCACAGAAGACACCATCCGCACGATGAACTCCATCCACTCCGGATCACCAACCGACCCCTGCCCTCACCACATCTTCAACAAGGCCGACGCTGTCATCGCACCCCACCTGCGAGACATCATCAACACATCCTTCGACACCGCCATCTTCCCCGAGAGCTGGAAACACGCCGAACTCAGCGCTCTACTCAAGAAACCAACAGCGGACCCCATCGACCTCAAGAATTACCGCCCCATCTCGCTTCTCCCGTTCCCAGCCAAAGTCATCGAGAAGACCGTCAACAAGCAGATGGCCGCCTTCCTCGAGACGAATGGATCCCTCGACCCCTCTCAGTCCGGCTTCCGAGCCAAACACAGCACCGAGACCGCCCTCATCGCCGCCACCGATGACATCCGAGCCCTGATGGACAATGGAGAAACAGCGGCCCTCATCCTCCTAGACCTCTCCGCGGCATTCGACACGGTCTGCCACCGCACCCTAATACGGCGCCTCAGCAACATCGGAATCCAGGACAAGGCGCTGGAATGGATCATCTCCTTCCTCGACGGAAGAACACAGAGAGTCCGCCTACCACCGTACAAGTCAGAGGCCTCCGAAGTCATCTGCGGCGTCCCCCAAGGATCATCCCTGAGCCCCACCCTCTTCAACGTCTACATGAGCCCCCTCGCGGCCATCGTACGCAAACACCACCTCAGCATCATCTCCTACGCCGACGACACCCAGCTGATCCTCTCCCTGACCAACAACCCCGCCGCCGCCAGAGCCAACCTACACGAAGGGATGAAAGAGGTAGCCGAGTGGATGACGACCAGCCGCCTGAAACTGAACTCGGACAAGACGGAGGTCCTCATCCTGGGCTCCTCTCCCTCCGCCTGGGACGACTCCTGGTGGCCTCCCGCCCTGGGCACCGCTCCCAAACCGACTGACCATGCACGAAACCTGGGCTTCATCCTGGACTCCTCCCTCTCCATGACCAAGCAAGTCAGCAGCGTCTCCTCGGCGTGCTTCAACGTCCTACGCATGCTACGGAAGATCTTCTGGTGGATCCCCACAGAGACCAGGAAGACCGTCACCCAGGCCCTCGTCACCAGCCGACTGGACTACGGCAACGCCCTCTACGCCGGGACCACCGCCAAGCTCCAGAAGAGACTCCAGCGGATCCAAAACGCCTCAGCCAGACTCATCCTCGACATCCCACGATCCAGCCACATCTCCGGACATCTCAGAGACCTTCACTGGCTCCCCATCAACAAGAGAATCACCTTCCGCCTCCTCACCCACGCACACAAAGCCCTACACGACCAAGGCCCGAGCTACCTCAACAGCCGAGTCAACTTCTACGCTCCCAAACGCCACCTCCGATCAGCCAACCACGCCCTCGCCGCCGTCCCCCGCATCCGAAGAGCGACTACAGGAGGAAGGTCCTTCTCCTACCTGGCCGCCAAGACCTGGAACTCCCTCCCGTCCGACCTGCGCCTGACCCAAGACCACCTCGCCTTCAGGAAGAAGCTGAAGACCTGGCTGTTCGAGCAGTAGCGGCACCCCCCCCCCCCCCCCCAGCGCCTTGAGACCCTACGGGTATGTAGCGCGCTTTATAAGTGTCAATGATTGATTGATTGATTGACCATAAAAGAGCATTTTAAGAGACTGAGGTTAGGGTACAAAACTATTTTGTCACTAACAATGAACAAAGGATTGTCAAAGCAATTAGATCTGTATTGGCAAGCTGATGCAGTGCTTCTTTTTTTTATTTCCCCAAAAATAAAAATAGATGAAAAAAATAGAATAGATGTAGCCTACATGCTTGCAAAACAGTCAAAATAAATTAACTATCTCATATAATTTTAACAGAACAGATGCTTCTTAACAGCAACCGAATCATGGTTGGGAGATGATATGGCTACAGTCCTGCATGAAGCCATTCCTCTAGGCTACCAAATAATCACCCAAAATCAAATAGCTAAAAAAGGAGGTGGTCCAGCTGTTGTATTCAGGCAAACAATACATATCACTAAAGTTGACAACATCTCCATAAAGAATTGTGAGGCTCTTCTAACAAGATGCAATCCTACACCGTCTTCCTCCTGTAACTTCTTGCTCCTTTACAGACCTCCACCTAGCAAGGCAACATTCCCAGACGCACTTCTAGACACATCTTCAAACCTGATAACAATACACTCCAACCTATGCATTCTGGGTGACCTTAACATTTGGTTTGATAAATCCAATATGACCCATCCAAAAACAATAATCACCGACCTAGACGCATTGAACCTGCATCAGATTGTACACAATCCGACACACACTGCCGGACATATACTAGATGTAATTTTTGCTAATACTGAACTAGTTACCTTTCAAACTATAACTCCAGTCACATGGTCAGACCACCACTTGCTTGCTTTCCAACTTAAAACAAAGCTAAGCGACTCACCTAAAACTACATTACATCCATCCTCCTATCAGCCGTGGAACAAACTCAATTTGGAACACTTGGAAACACAACTAACATCCAGTACAAATCTGAAAACCATACATTTTGTTCAAAATCTATATGAGTGGCTACAGGAAGCTTTTGACATCCTGATACCACTCAAAACTACACAACAGAACAAAAGAAAAAAAGCGCCTTGGAGAAACATAGAAATAAAAGACATAAAACAACAAATTAGAAAGCTGCAACGTACCTAGCTCAAAACAAACAACAAGACAAACTTCACCTACAGACAATTAACAGATTATACAAGTCAGCTATCAAAAAAGCTAAGAAAAGATACTATTCAGACAGAATTCAAAACACTAAGGGGCCCATTAGGATGGCGGGCGGATGGCCCTGCCAGGTCGGCGGGGCGATCCGCCCGCCATCTGTGCCAGAATGATCCCCCGCCATATTAGTATGGCTGGGAGGTCCGCGGCGTACTGAAAGACCGTCAACGACCGGGGTGGAAAAGGGTTCTATGGTGGTGGTGTCTATCAGACACCGTCAGCCACATTAGCATGGGCTTTTTCAGATGCCTTTCCGTGGCGCAGGGATGTGGAGTCTGCTTTGGGGACCCGATGCGGGCCCCCATGGACTCCAGGTGGGTGCACATGAGGGGTACCCATGGTACCTCCCAGCAGTTCCATGCACAGCATGCCTTCCTACCATTGTGGCGGGCGGTGCTGAGTGCACCACCCACCACAATGGTAGGAATGCAGGATGTGCCCGCCACTTTGGCAGGCGCATCCTAATGTTAGCCACCGGACCCCAGCCCTTATGGCGGGCGGTCCCCTTCACCGGTAGGATGACAGGCAGACAAAGTCCGGCCGTCATCCTGATGACCCCCTAAATGTGCAAATAAAGAATTCTATACAATACTCAATGAATTTTGCAAACCAAATTGCCTAGAAGGAACTCATCCTGTTACTCAAGATTTCACAGACAAACTGGCAAATCATTACACGGACAAAGCAGACACGTTGGACTCGTACTTAAAACAGAAACAAAGCACGAGCACTAACCCTTGTACAAAACAACAATCCAAAAATGCTCTAATCAAGTCTCTCCGTTCCTTCCAACGCATCTCACACAATGAATTTATGGACCTGGTCAAAGCAAGCTGGCCTCCTGGCAGCCCTTCTGACCCCTGTCCACCACAAACTTTCAAGACAATTCTTTTAACAACCTCTGCTGCCAATTCAGTAAGAAGAATAATCAACGATTCCTTAACTACTGGAATATTTCTAGAAGAACTCAAAAAGTCATACATACAGCCTTTACTGAAGAAAACAACCTTGGACCCGCTGAACCCTGACAACTACAGACCCATTACAAATGGACCTTTCCTGGGCAAACTGATAGAAAGAGCAGCGTTCGCCCAGATGTCACAATTCATTGAAGAGAATGACATACTTTCAGACTTCCAAACAGGATTCCGTCCGGGAAGAGGCACTGAATCTTCCCTCCTTGCCATCTGGGATGACCTAAAGAGATCAGTTGACTGCAAAGGGGTTGCTACGCTACTCCTCTTGGACCTCTCAGCTGCCTTTGACATGGTTGACCACGACACTCTGAAACAAAGACTTTATGAAGCCGGCATAGAGGGAAATGCTCTAGATTGGATCGCGTCCTATCTTCGAAACAGAACTAATGTCATCCATACCCCACCTTTCTCATCCAAACCGTACTCCACAAAAGCATGGGTCCCTCTAGGTTCTTTCATCTCGCCCATGCTTTTCAACATCTACATGAAGTCATTACCAGTACTGATCAATAAATTTCACCTCACGTGGTACAACTATGCAGATGACACGCACATACTCCTTCAACTGGAATGCCCCAAAGACATTGGAAAATGACCAATTTTCAGCTGTCTCAGAGCAGTGGATCAGTGGATGACTTGAAGCCATCTCAAATTGAGTGCTTCAAAAACTGAAATACTCACATGTGGCGACTGGAAAAATTACAACCCGCTTGCCGCATAGTCTGATGAACTGAGACCACTGCCTAAAGTATCGGAGGAAGTAAGAAACCTCGGAATTACCATGGACTCCAAGCTGTCGATGAATGCCCAAGTGGATAAAGTAGCAAGATCAAGCATTGTTACTATAAATATAACGCTGCAACTAATTTTCTCTCATTTGGGATTTTCACACAAGGTCCAAGCTACTATCTCCTTTGGTCTGTCCAAACTCGATTACACCAATAGCCTCTACCACGGATCACCTTTAACGACCATGAAAAGACTACAATGGATTCAGAACTCGGCTGCCAGACTACTCTTGCAAATCAAACCGCGAGACCACATCTCCCTTGACCTAAAAGCCCTGCATTGGTTACCGGTTGCCAGAAGATCCAATTTCAAGCTGCTTTGTATCACCCACAAAGTAATACATGGAATAGGACCACTCTTCATCAGGAATAAAATCACCAAACACATTCAACAAAGGAACCTCCGCTCTAAAGGAGCATCTCGCCTCAAAATCCCACCATACAAGAAAAAAACCATAGGTGGCACATCATTCTCTGTAAAAGCAGCTAAACTATGGAACTCTTTACTCCACAACATAAGATCAACCGACAACCGCCTTATCTTCAGAAAACTACTCAAGATTTGGCTCTTCCCCAAATAAGCACCATACGCAATCAGAAATTTACAGCATATCCCTCTGTATATAAGCATTTGTTTTCACTATAGATATGTACCTATCTTTGTGTATTACTTTGTATAAACATATAACATAATTATGTTTTTAAGAGAAAAAAAATAATAATAATAAATAAATAAATAAAAATCATCTTTGGTCTACATGTACATACTTCCATTGTGCATCTATGTACCTTCCATGTACTTGGATCTGTGTGTCTGTTACTTTTCTCTTGAAAAAGCATATCCACTGCACTACCCTATTTCTCATCCTGTGCCTCTATCAATATCTTTAATCTACATATACTTACTTCCTTTATGTATCTATATACTTTCAATGTACTTATTGATCTATATATTTATCACTTCTTTCTAATTAAGCATTTCCAATGCACTACACTATTTCTTAACCTATACTTCGCTCAATATATCTTTTAGCCCAACCTTCTGACTCATCTCAAACTTCTTTCCACTACTCTATCCAATGCACTACCCTATCTCTCATCCTGTACATCTATCAATATATCCTCTACATCCACTCTCTCATTTATCCCAAACCCTTACCACTACTATGATCGCCAAAATAACCCTTTCTAGACTGTTTCCTACTCTACCCCTCCTTGCATCATCTGACACCTCTTTTTACTATAACGACCCCCTAAAACAAAGCATTCTAAACTCTTCCCTCTGACTCCTCCCCTCCAATACTCCTTTTTACTTATCCAAAAACCTCCTCCTTCTACCCAAAACAAAGCTTTCTAAACTCTTACCTCTGACTCCTCCTCTCCAAAACTCCTTTTTACTCATCCAAAAGCCTCCCCCTCCTACCTAAAAAGAAAACCTTCACTCTTTTATCCCTTCACTATCCTTTTCAATCAAAATTAACAGACTAACATGTTCACTTCGCAAATTCCATATTCAACTATACTAATATACTACCCAAATAACTGAATAACATATCTACTACTCAAATTACTTCATATTTATACTATACTAATTTTCAACACTTATCCTTTATGGGTTCCGGAGTGGCGTGCTACTGGCCAGAAAAACGCTTCAACACTCATCAGGGGTAACACGTGCTTTAGGAAAGCAAATCTTTCATCCCCTTTTATCCCTCCGCTATCCTTCTCACTTCAAGTAAGAGACTAGTATCCACCACTGAAATTACTTCATATTTCACCATATTAATGCACCACTAATCCATTATAGGCTTCCTGAATAGCGTGCGTCAACAAGTACTAAATAAATACAAACCTTTGTCCTCCTCTATCCTTCTGCTATCATTCCAAATCCAAATAACTGACTAACCTATCCACCACTTAAAATGTACTTGCATGTTTCACTATACTAATTCAACACTAATCCTCTATGGGTCCCGGAGTAGCTTGCTTGTCACCGAAAAAGCGCTTCGACGCCTCGTCAAGGGTAGTAAGCGCTATATAAATGCAATTACAATACAATACAATACAATACTAGGAATAGGCATAGAACCCTTTTTGGTTTTATTGCACATCACAGGAAAATATGATTCTTTTTGGTGTAAAGAAAAGGTACTACTGGTTTTGAACTACTGTAACCTGAAGACCTAGTTTAAACACACAAGAATAACCAAATAAGGTAAAGGATGGGCAGAAAAAAACATTGGCATTGACACTGAAATACACTGCTCCTACAAAGGGAATGAGCATGTGATGAGGCAAAATGCAGTCACATGCTGTTAAAGAGAGACAACGGTTTAAGTGGGCTGTCACATTGCTTAATGCTATATGTTACGGTGGTCTGACACAAAATGTGGATAGCAGATGACAAGTCCACTGTATTAAACTATTTTTATCCAGAACTCCTCTATTAATGTTTATATGTATTTATTTATTATTGAGAATGTTTTTGATTACATGAGGATTGCGAGCCAGCTAAAGCTGCTGATACATCAGACATAAATGGTCTGACAAATGGAAGCCTAGAGACATAATTTATTTACTTAAAATAAAAATCTAAAGTTTATTGTTCTAGACCGAAACTGGGAAACGGAGTATACTGAAACAAACGGTATGCACCTGTTACAACGCATTTTTTACAACGCACTACCACTACAACGCAGGCATTACAACGCATACCATTACAACGCATAGCGCTGGGGGGCGCTCTAGGATAAGAGGTAAGTTTAATTTACTATCCAACACCTTCCCTAGGGTCCACGGGGACTGGAGTTAGAATAGTAAATTATACTTACCACTATCCAGCACCCCAAAGCGCTATGCGTTGTAACGGTATGCGTTGTAAATACCGCGTTGTAATGGTATGCGGAGTAAAAGTATGCGTTGTAACGTCATACATCCGAAACAAACCATTCCCATTTTGGGGGTAGATAAATGTGTATGGAAGTTTATATTTTAGTAATAATTCATGCTGAATCTCAGACAATTATGTCCTGTGCTTTAGAATCATTTGCGTGAAAATCTACTTACAATGTCCACGTGTCCTTAGATATAGTAAACAGACTAAAGGAGAAAGTGGAGATTGAGAGTGGTGACCACTGCAACGCGTTGAGTAATTTAAGTGCCGCAGCAAATCACGAATCACCTGAAAATTTGGGGTGATTCAATTCTCCCAGGCCTATTAATTAGGCTAATAAAGCAACGTGTTTTCTTTACCACTCACCTGTTAGTATGAAGAGTAGGGGGGTGTTTCAATGACGTCATCAGTTGGAGGAGCGCTGTTAGACTTGCAATAAAGAAACATAATCTTATATGTTGGAGTCCTGTAGGAAAGTAGTAAACCTTTTGGCAAGAATTTTGTAAAACTGACACATTGTAACAGAACTGACACCTCATATAGAACTTAGCAGACAGCCTCACACGAGGGTTGCTGGGTAGGAAAATTAGTGAAGGTCACCCCAACACATTAGGAGGTATAAAGGGTCCCTGTGACCTGATGACCCTGTGACGGATGGGCCATGAGGGCAAATGTTTATGCTGGTGGAGTCTGCAGAGGCTGCGTTAGTGTAAAGTCAGAGCTTCCCCCAACTCTAAATAAAGTGCTCTAAATATAGGGCTCTGCCCAACTCTAAATGATTCCCGGGGACACGAAAAACCTGGTGTTCTTAGCTATTTAACATCAGGATGAACTTCTTCAATCAGTGCCCTTGAATAAATGAAACTTCATTTTCTGGTCTTTCACTTTAGCAAAGAAATAGTTTTTTGTATTTGATAAAGATGCCTTACGCCATAATTTCACAGAAGTTTAGGAGCATGTTAGAAGGATTTGATTACATTTTTCTAATGTGCAATAATAGGTTTAATGGAAATTCTCTGAAGCTCTGAGTGTTCTTGATGCCTAGGGTTTTTGTTATCTAGTGGTTGGGTGGCGTCAAAACATGGGAAAATTGAATAACATTGCAAAAAAGCATCCGAATTTGGTGTATATCCTTTTGTGTTGTCAACAAGCACTTAATTTTTTATATACTATGGTCGTAGTCAGTTTTGTAATTGCTCTTTATGCCTTTGCTTATAACATACATTTATAAATAAAACAACAGAAACAAGTATAGAGTCTGAGTTATTAGATATACTTGCTGTAATTTCTGGTGGGTATTTACAATCTAAAAAAAATCCATATTTCTTATAAGGTGGCTGGGTTACCTGGGCCACATTGTAAAAGAAATCCTCTCAATAACCCACATCCAAGTCCTCTAAATGTTTGTGAATGGCACCATCTCACATCCAGTCTAGGGAGGAAATCTGTCCATCATTTGTTCTTTTTGCATTTGTCACCCTGAGTGGGACGGGTATGCCCAGACATGGGTTCCCGTGCTCTTCATGCTACTGGACTCAAGCTATCCTGGCTGATGAGGGGTGAAACCCCAAAACCGGTCCTAGGATGCTTATTTCCAGTCCATCGAGGACCTGGCCTGGCAGTTCAGGTTGGACTGTTCCCATTGGGTGCAGAGTCAAGACTGATTTGCATATGCCTGGGATGGCATGGTGAGCAAAAAAATGATGGATTTATGTCCAGATCTTTGTACTGGGGTGTCCGGTGCTCTCCATGCCACTGGACTCAAGCTATCTAAATCACAACAAGATATCGCGTTTGTTAGATACTAAACCTTCCATAGTCTGCTTACAGGGAACTTGGCTAGTAGACAACTTTGATTAAAAAAATACTTTGTCTTTAATACTCCAGCTTTAATGACCAGACGAGGGCATGCAAAGGGAGGCTTGGTAATCCTGGAATTAGAAGATCTAAACTGGGACTTTGAAATAATTCATCTAACTAGTCCTAATGTTCAATGTCAAAAAATAAAACATCTAGATGGAAATCTTCGCGTTCAGCCAATCCTTCTCTTTAATGTTTATGTTTCCCCTAGGTCTGAACATGATACAATACTTTTTTTTTTCTTCAAAACAGTTTTTATTAAGAACAAACCGCAGCATTGAAAGACATTATACAGACAACTTTGGCAGAGTTACACAAGGTTTCAGCATTGCATCACAACTTTAGGACCATCAGGATCACAGAAGACTACAATCTTTGGCGGCATCACACTTATTATGATGGTTACAACTGTGCTCGGGTCACGAAAGC
Organism: Lissotriton vulgaris; assembly: GCF_964263255.1. NCBI lineage: Eukaryota > Metazoa > Chordata > Amphibia > Caudata > Salamandridae > Lissotriton > Lissotriton vulgaris. Next base: position 1,135,297,968 of record NC_141693.1, read on the forward strand.
AAGAAAACACGTAACAGGTTCAGTTTCAGGTACGCACTACCCTCGGCTGCCTGGAGCGTGGGCCATCAACGTCCCATCCTCCCCCCCAACAATGATTGTCTCTCCCTCTTTAGTTCCACAGTAGGAGATATGCAGATCTCACCCCTATATTTGTTAAAGGCGTCCCCAATTATGATCCCATTTTCGTGGACACCCTCTCCCTTTATACACTGCTTTTTCCGCAATCATGGCATAGTCCATGTCTTTTGCCCAGTTACGTAAGTGAGGTGTCTTGTCCACTTCCCATTTATGAGCGATTTTTCATTTTGCTAGCCTATTGTGGCCCACGACTGCTCTGCTTGTGAGAGGTCAGTTACTTCCCAAATATTAAGGAGACATAGTGTGGGTTAAGGTTGTATAGGTTTGTCGCAAGTCCTGACAAGGTGTCGGGTGATGTCTGTCCAGTATTGTTGTATGTGTGGGCAGTCCCAAAGGATGTGTATGAATGTGTCAGTCTGATTACAATGCCGAAGGCAGTGTGGATCAGGCCTCTTACCCAACCTGAATAACAATGTGCCGTCAAAGTACACCCTGTGGAGAATCTTGAGCTGGACCAGCTGTAGTCGCATCGGAATCGCCACATCTCGGGGAGAGGCCAGTGCCTCTCTTCGATCCTTGTTGGCCAACTCCCCCAAGTCAACCTCCCAGCTCGACCGTAGTTTCAGCATTGGGTCGGTTCGGTTGTTGACCAATTTCTTATACGTGAGGGAGATAGCCTTGCGGTCCATTGGGTCCAATAATTGCCTGTCCTCTAGCGGTGAGGAATCTGGAAGGGGGGTATCCTTCGGGAGGGCTGAATCAATGGCATGACTGATCTGGAGATATTGAAAAGCCTCCGACGGTGCTAATTGGTACCTAATTTGAAGGTCCGCCAACGTTGCTTTCTTCCCTTTCACCCACATGTCCCCCACCGTGGACATCCCAATCATGATCCATTTATCAAACCTCACACAGGTACTGAGGTGGCCTAAAATGTCAGGTTCCCACAGGGGGTAGCCTTAGTTAGGCGTCCTGCCAACCCAGCCTTCGCTGGACTCCATGCCACACTTCCAGAGCACATGCTTTGGGGCCAGTCAGACGTAGCTTTCAATAGTTTGTATACAATGCCCTATTGTAGCCCCTTTTACCCATTTGCCAATGGTCGGTGCGAAAGCTGGGGTCGTCGTGTGGTCCAAACACCCATCTGTTAATGGCTGTCAATTGCAAAGCCTGATAGTTAAGTCGCATGACCGGCAACCCTATACCCACTTTGTACTATTCCATAGTGAGCTTAGTTATGGCAATACGGGGCGGTTTGTTCTCCCACAGCAATTCCCGTACAACGGTTTCAATCTGCAAAAAATAAGAATTAGGAATTGGATTGGGGGCATTTTGTAGGGCATCGAGACGCATGTCCCAGGAGAGTAAGGGGCAGTGCCCTCCAATCTGTTACGTCTGATCTAAACCGCTGTAGAGGCCCCAGAAGATTTTGTTCGAAGAATGGTGCGGCATCAAGTGTAATAAAAATTCCCAAATACGGGAGGCCATGTGTCGCAACTGGAATGTTGTATACTCGAGGACTTTGTGGGGGTCCCCCCAGAGTGCATACATCTGGGATTTGGACCAGTTTATCTGGTACCCGGAGTGCACCCCAAAGATATGAAAAATGTGTAACACCCGGCGTAATGAGCGTGCTGAAGAGGCAAGATAAAGCAAAATATCATCCGCATAGAGCGATAGGCGGTCCTCATGGTCTCTCGTCCACTTGATGCCTCTGTTGCCCGGGTCTCCCCTAATCCAAATCGCTAGTGGCTCCAGCACCATGGCAAAAAGGAGCGGTGACAGCGGGCATCCTTGTCTTGTGCCACGACAGAGGGGGAAGAAACGGAGCAATGGTTGTTCACCGAGACGTGCGCCGTGGGTCGTGTATATAAGAGTCTGATCCACCCAATCAGCTTGGGTCCAAACCCCATGTGGGCCAGAGCAGCGAATAGGTACTCCCAAGCAATTGTGTCAAATGCCATTTTGGCATCAAGCGCGAGCAAAATCCCTTCCTCCTCAAGTGTATCTATACGTCTCAGTGCACGATGCACACGAGGCAGATTTCGTGCCATATTCCAACCCGGCATGAATCCCGACTGGTCTGGATGAATCAAATCATTGAGATAAGGTAGTATTCGATTAGCCAACAGTTTGGCCAGAATTTTGGCTTCCACCGTAATCAGAGATATGGGCCAGTACGATGTGCAATCTTGCGCTCGTTTACGGAGTTTGTGAATAACCACAATTGTGGCCGTGCAAATGTCAGCAGGGAGAAGTCTAAATTCATAGCTTTCATTATATATGTTAAGCAAATGGGGCGCTAACTTCGTTGCCATGGGTTTGAGAAGTTCGATAGGAAGTGCGTAGGACCCATCGCTTTACCGGCAGGAATATTCTGAACTGCCTTCTGGATCTCAGTTAGAGATAAGTCCTCATCCAGTGCCTCACTACCCTGCTGGGAGATACGTACTACCTCTATAGTGGCGAGGAGATCTGCAGCCATTGAAGCTTGTGAAGCATGCAGAATTCTGTATTTATTCTCATAATGGGTCGCAAAGGCGTCAGCTATGCTTTGCAGGTCAGTGATCAGCTTGTTATTTAGCCCCTTTATTACTCGTACCCATTTCCCTGACTGTTCCTTACGTTTCAGCCATGCCAGTAGTTTACCTGTACACTCACCCTGCTCATAAATCCGGTGACGAGTAGCCAGGGAACGCCTGATGGGGTCCTCTAGGAGCAGTTGCATATAGTCCTGTCTTTTAATATTAAGACGGTTCTGAGTGTCAGGATCAGGGTCCTGAGAAATGGCCCTCTCTAGGTGCAAAATATCTGTTTCCAGTTCAAGCACCCTCTGATTACGCTCGGCTCTGTGGCCCAGCATCAGAGATAGAGCCCTCCCCTTAATCACTGCACCGTTTGCACCCCAGAGTGTCACTGCCAACTTTACTGATCCCAAATTTTCTTCAAAGTAATAATCTGTGTCTTGTCGCAGGTTTTCTCTAATATGCAGGATCTTTAATGCCCTTGGCTGTATCCTGATGGGGCCAGGTTGTCTAGCGCGTTGAGCCCAGAGGACCGTTATGACAGGGGAGTGATCCGAAATTCCTCTCGCAAATCAGGCCGAATCAGTAAAATGATGTATGTCTTGGGCATGAGTGAACAAATGGTCAATCCGTGATTGGCTACCATGCACACCTGATTGAAACGTAAAGTGTGTGTTATGGGGGCGCGACCATCGCCATATGTCTACCATTTCTAAACCATTGGTAAAATCACGGAGTTGTGAGCTGTGTGTCGGGTCACGTCTGGGCGGGGATCTATCAAGTGGTTGCATGATGTAACAACGCGATCCAAAAGATTGCGGTACATCACAACGCATCTTTTACCACGCAAGTCATTACCACGACTTGCGCTGTAGGGTGCTGGACTTAGGAATAGTAAGATTTACTATTCCACCTCCAGCCTACGTAGAGTAGGGAAGGTGTTGGAATAGTAAATCTACTATTCCTTAGTCTAGAGCGCCCTCCAGCGCAAGTCGTGGTAACGACTTGCGTTGTAAAAGACGCGTCGTAATGGCACCGCAGTGTTTTGATAGCGGTGTAAAGGCTGTTTACCTGTCAAGTAGGCCGTCCATCGTCAAATTGAAGTCGCCTCCCATTACCAAGGATCCCACGGATCCTTGGTAACAATAACGCCCCCACATCCATCAGTGTTAGGTGTTGCAATCCAGGCGTGGCATATATGGAAATGGCTTAATGACTCTACCCTCCCACGTACCAGTGCATGCTGCATGCTGCATATCTACCCTGTGGATCAGTCCAGGTGTTCTGTATCACGTAAGGGCAGCTTTTACGTAGGAGAAGCCCCATTCCTCTGGACCCTGTAGTAACGCCCAAATGTGTTACCATGTGGTACCCTTTCCTATTCAGGGTCATGTATGAATTCCCTATTGAGGGAGTTTCTTGAAGCATTACTATATCAAGCGCATGACAATGGATATACTTTAACCCAATGCCGCTTTAGATTTTAAACCCCAGCCCATTGATGTTCCAGGTAGTCAGTTTAATTCCTTGACCCCTCACTATTGGCATTGAGCAGTAGTACAATGAATATCACAAACAGTCTCTCCCATCCTGCGACCCCAAATACGGCCTCCGGAGCGACTCCTAGGCGGCCACCCTGCGCAACAATGACCTGAAAAATTCTGTATGTGACTTGGATTTCGATGTCAACTAAGATGTACCCACACCAAATGGTATTTCCTCCTGTTGCAAAACCAGAAACCCCAGATCCACCAACAAATCAGACCCACACTTGCCCACCCATTTAACTGCTTGCTTCCCTCCCTGCCTCCCTGCACAATGGGGACTAAAACCGTCCGCCACCCCCAACATGCAGAGTTCCTGTCGCCCACCCATAAACAATTTCAGGGCACATGAGCTACCCCACTCCCAATCTACGAATGCAAAATACATTACGCGTTATCCCACCCGAACCCCCTTGAGGAAAAGCACAGCCAAGAGGCCCAATGCGACACCCATCTATTATCCGGTGGTGTCCTAGAGCAAACACAGATGTGTCTGTGGCCCCATCAAAAGAAATAACAACTGCAAAGCAATTGAAAGTAAGAAACAACAAATAATTTAAAACCTTAACTGGTCCACTAGGGCCCTGGGCCGGCCCCCTAAACTCCGGCTCAGTGCAGTACATTGACATGAGGTCCTCCCCTAGCACAACCGGACAGATCAATAGTCATTGTACAAGCACCTCTGAGGAAACGACCTTGTGCAATCGCATTAATGCACTCTAGAGGGCTTCCAGAGTCTGGGATTCATACAACATAGCCTTACCAGTCTCCGGGTCAGCACCCCCCTGTATGTCCCTGGAAATCGGAGTCAGAGTGTGTAGGAGAACGCCTCTGCTGACGCCAGTCCACAGCATCATCCGCAGCCGAGAAACCTTTTTTAAACTTCTTCTTGACCGTGCGCCAGCCTTCCAGTCAGTCCCAGGCGTCCTCCGGTCGATTGAAAAACCACGACCTGCCATCGGCCTCCACTCTCAGCTTGGCAGGGGAACACCATTGCATATTTAACCTCTTGGTCTTGGAGGGCCCGCGTCACCTCCAGGAAGCTGCGGCATTATTTCTGCACTCTCAGAGTAAAGTCCGGAAAGAAGATGATCTTACTGTTTTTGAAGGTAAGTGGGGGGGGGGGGGCTCCTGTCGTTTGAAGAATGAAATCACTGTCTTGGAAGTTAAACACCCGGGCAAGGAGCGGCCTCGGGGGCCCACCTGGCTTCAGCCGGCCTCCTGGCACAAGATGAGCCCTTTCGATCGAAAAGCATTTGGAGAGACGTCGTTGTTGCAGATGTTTAAGAACCAGCTCCTCAACAAAAAGGTCAGCGGCCTGCCCCTCGGCACGTTCTGGCACACCCAAAATGCGGACGTTGTTGCGCCACATTCTCCCTTCATAGTCATCTAGCTGTAGTGCCATTGCCTCATGAGGAGAGCGCAACTCAGTTACCTGCAGCTTAAGAAGGGTGATGTTAGAGACAAGTTCCTTGTTGGTGCACTCAACTGTCCCCACGCGTTTTATTCATGTCCTCAATGCCACGTTTGTTGCCATAGCGCCTTGATCGCCTCGAGGAGATCTTTATTCGTAGGTTCCATGGTATCGCTCGGGGCCGCCGTCTCCCCTCGGTCTTCACCCTGTTGCTTTTGCTAAGCGAATTTCTCTAATTTGGTCTGCGTTGCCGTCCGGTTGTTGCCTCCAGACACCATGATATCAGTGTAGGTGTCTCCACTCGATGTCGGGGTGCGACTGCTACTCCCCGCCGCCTGCAGTGTAGTCGTCCACTCGGCCTGTCAGTTTTTGTGGGGGCACCCCGGTGGCAGGACTGCTTGGTTGGACTTACTGCGCGTATCCCTTCTCAGTGAAACTCTCACAAATCGTGCCCGCCCTGATAGCTACCCGGAGCAGGGCTAAACACTTCTCTGCCTGACTGTCGAGGTTCCCCAATCACCACTCCTCACGTTGCACCCCCAGTGGACTAGGCCAGTATGTGGGGGAAGCAGGAATCCAGACATCCCCTCAGGCAAATCCCGCTCTACCGATCACTTTAAGAGCTGAGATGATCACACGCCGCAATCGTCCCAGCAGCGCTCTGGTGCCTTCATCGCCTACCATTACCGGCTCCGTTCAGTATCCAGACCTCAAGGGTCTTGCCGCTAAATTTTACCAGAACCCAATAGTCCGTCAGGGATGAATATTTTAACGGTGCCCACTTTGGGCACTCAGGACAGTGTCAGGGGTGGCTCGCAGGACGCATTGCGCACAAACCTTTACCAAGGCCACCGACTGTCATCACGAGGTCCAGGAAAGCACAGCAGTCTGTAGGGCGACCTGCAGAGACCACTTTAAAACAAGTCCTGGGGCCACAAGGCCACCCCGATCCTATGCGCGCAAGCAACTTTGAGGCCTCAGGAGCAGCCATTCAACCCCTTTGTCACTGGGGTCTTGGGGCCAAGCACATCTACCCCCGTCCGCGGTGCTGTAGAATGTCGTTTTGCAGACAGGCACTTACCTCTGATACTTTCGGTCTCTGCCGAGCCGGGCCGTGAACGCAGTCTAACGTAGCTCGCTCTCGCCGATCTGGCTCACTCTCGCCGGGCTCCAATGTTGATCCAGTGTGCAGAGTGCGCTCAGGAATAGTCCGCCAATCAGCCCCAAACTGGGCACACACTAAGCCGGGCACCACTGTACACCAAGGAGTCCCCCGAGGCGAGAATCGGTCCAGCGGACAACATATTATGCGGATAATTTGGAAGTGGCGCTCCGGAGCAGAGCTACCGAGCGGCCATTCCCTTCAGCGGTTAGCCACGCCCCGATACAATACTTTTAAATGTATTTGATCAGATAGATATCTCCATAGATTCAAAGGAAAATATGCAGGTACTCCTAATGGGGGATTTCAATGCAAAAATCTCTACTTCCTTACTCTATACATTTCGGAATTCAGAACTTGAAGAATCTTGCTCTATTCCAGCGGCAGTATTTCCAGATCATATTAGAGCAAATAAAAGGGGGAAAATTATATTGGAAAGAATTAATGAATTCAACGGAATAATTTTAAATGGGAGAACGAGAGGAGATGTGCCAAGCTCATCTACCCAAAAAGGTCCAACAGGGTTATCTATTTTGGACTATGCCATCAGCAGTTATGATTTGTTTAATAACTTTTGCAGCCTCGCTATAGAATTTGTCCAAAGTAGTGACCATGCAATACTTCATCTTCAAATAGACCTCCACCTTCAACTAACTTCCACATGGTCCCTAGCATCTGGTAGGGGGGATGTAATAATTAAACAAAAGCCAGCTCGAATACTGTGGAGCAGCAAGAACATTAATCAATTTGTAATGAAATCAATAAGATTATGGAGTCTCATATATATGAGCAAATCAACAAGAGAGTTAACCATATCTCCAGTTTTGAAAGCTTAAAAACATCACTATCTACGATTTTGGAAAAAAAAACCTCTTCCCAGCAAAGTCAGCCCACTAAGGATAAATGACCCGACAATAAATCTTCTGTCTAAGAAACTAAACCAGTTGATTAGGTTACAATTTATGAACATCTCTACGGCTAGGAAGGCCAAAGTTTCCACCTTGAAGAAAGGGCAAAAAAGAATGAGTAGAAAGAGAATAGAATAAAAATGGATAGATTTTGCGTGGACCTGCAAGAAGCGGTGAGTTAAAACAATTCTAAAGCCTTTTGTATATAGTTGCAGAAGCCAGTGGAAATAAAATACCACTCCTGTCACTCAAAAAGAATGGGCCATTTATTTATCCAAACTATATGAGTAAAATATATCTTCACTGACATCGGGAAATCCCTATGCAATGGAGTTGACAGTGAGATCGACCTGCAGATAAAGCCACCTACTGCAAATTGACATGTACATTAGGAAAGCAAGAGACATAGCAGCAATGAGACCCGACAGGATTTCGGTGAAGGTCATAAAAGAAAATATCGAAGGCTGGAGCAAACTCTTGCCCCCCCCCCCTATTTAGGTATTCTATCAGACTGGAAACATTTCGAACTCGTGGAAAGGCAGGATAGTAGTTCCCCTTCTGAAAAAACGTTCACGCTTCTCTCCGAGCAATTATCGCCAGATTGCCCTCCCTGATGCCATAGGAAAAATATTTGCTGCCAGCATTTTGGAACAACTGACTGACCTTTCCTGGCTGATGAGGGGTGAAACCCCGAAACCAGTCCTAGGATGCTTGTTTGCAATCCAGGGAGGACCTGGCCTGACAGTTCAGGCTGGACTGTTCCCATTGGGTGCAGGGTCAAGATTGATTTGCATACGGCTGGGTCCAAACTGGAATGGCATGGTGAGCAAAAAAATGATGGATTTAGGCACATATCTTTGTACTGGGGTGAATGTATGACATTGATCTGCATTCTGTCCATCAATTGTTCTGTTTGCATTTGTCACCCCGAGTGGGACTGGTGTGCCCAGAAGTGGGTCCCGTGCTCTCCATGCCACTGAACTCAAGCTATCCTGGCTGATGAGGGGTGAAACCCCGAAACCGGTACTAGGGTGCTTCTTTCCAGTCCAGGGTGGACCTGGCCTGGCAGTTCAGGCTGGACTGTTCCAATTGGGTGCAGGGCCAAGACTGATTTGCATATCTGGGTCCAAACTGGAATGGCATGGTGTGCAAAAAAGCGATGGATTTAGGCCCAGATCTTTGCACTGGAGTGAATGTATGACATTGTTCTGCACTCTGTCCATCAATTGTTCTTTTTACCATCTCTAATCCTCTGGAGGTAATTTGGCACTGTGCATGCTACTCCCATATCATCGGTTTGTTTACCTTGTCTCACATCCAAACAATTCTGAGTACAAGAGAAATTGAATGTGTTTTTTATAGTTTATGTTACAGAACATATGTACTTTACAGAAGAACAGACACTGAAGGAAGTGACCCTATTAGGGTCTCCCGGGTCACTTGCGACCACCTCTCAAGACTGTGCATACACTCGAGCGGAGTCCAGTCTGACCAGCCTCCTTGAATTGCTGCAGAGGGACTGACTTCAGCAAACATAGAGATACAATATGTAGACTTTCTGACCAAGAACGTCCCACCCCTAATGCAAATCTACTAGCATGGGCAGCTAAAACAAAGGAGTACAGAAAGATGAGTTTCGACTGTGGGATCGGGCGCACGTTATCTTCATACAAAGGGTACTCTGTCCATGCCTACAGCTAAGCTAATGTGAGAAAGCGCTATCTATCGGAGAGGAATGCATAATTATGAACAGGGTAGCAGAGCAAGGCCTAACCTTGGAGAAACGAAAATTTCCACAGCCTGCTTTTCGAGTCAGGGGATACATAGCTAACGACGTGATTCAAAATGGCAGCTGAGATTAAAATGGTGCCACAAATGCTAACTTAACACATGCAATGCATTAACAGTATAGCTAAAACATTTTCATTCCAACAGACCCTCCTTTTAGCATCTGCTAAACCTTTGCAGAATTGGGAACAAATAAGTTGTAATGTGAGGAGAAACAAAACACATCAACACTTAGAATTATTCATATATTCAGTAGAGGAAATTGACATTGTAAGGGATGATGTAGAACCAAATATGCCCTCATCAATCTGCATCATATCGGCAATATCGTTTTGCAACATGATGGCAGTACTAGTGGCATGAACTGTCTTTTTCTGTTTAGGAAAGAGAATGCCTGTACAGTAGAGCAACAGGTCAGGAGACATTGTATACAAAGATCACATGTGAAGATAATACCGGCAATCACAGCTAGAAAGATAAGGATCCTCCAACCCAAGGACGTGAACATACCCCAGAGCCACCCAGAGAGAGTCCAATTACCATATTCTTGGTGAATATCGGATAAAAGTCTGTGCAATTTCTGTATGGCAGTATGCACATTGGGGACATGGTCAGGTATGCACACACAGCAGCTGCTGGCAATAACGCAACAGGCCCTTCCCTGATCTGCAAGGATGACGTCTAACACCATCCGGTTTTGTAGGGTGACAAGCCTCGTAGCCTGGAGCTCAGCAGCAATATTGGACAGTATCCCTGCTGTTGTATTAATAACCCCTTCCACAACTCTTGTGAGCCGGCGAATGTTAAGGCTATTGGACATGTGGCCCCAAAAAGGTTTGATATCCTTCATGGCATCCTCAAAGGTAGTATCTGTTTGGTCTATATCCTTTGTGTAAATGACCCTTCTCACTCAGGGCAAGTATACACTCCTACGCTGCAGCTGATGGTCTTTGTGGTAATTGGATGGAGGTATATACACAGGGGGAAGTAGAAAAGATAGATAACACCTGCCCAACCATCCCCTCGGGAACCAGACATAAGCTTGGGATCCACAGACAAAATAGACATTAGAGGGTGGTATTAAGGGCGGACAAACGGTTGTTCTTAATCCGTATGTGGAATTGCATCTGCTCTCCCCACCTTTATCCTCCCGGTCCCCTGGACACAAAAACTAGCTGTTGTGTTGACCACTGACACTGGTTTTGGCTGGTCCTCAGTAACATTGTGAGCCTGGAAAGACTGGAAATAGTCTGACGTGTTAAACCCTTTGAAATCAGCTATCTCCATTCAAGACTAACGGCCACATGCATCATCCCGGGTGTTTGCGAATTCTTAATTGCGAAAAATAGCGATTCGCAATTTAGAATTAGCAAAACGGGATGCATGAATATTTTCGGTAAATTTATGCGATTCGGTAAAAATCGCAATTTTTACCGAATCGTATAAATTACCGAAATACAATTTGTGAAATCGCTATTCCCATTGGTTCCTATGGGCCAAAAGGCCCATAGGAAGCAATGGGGAGGCATTAGCAAATTGCGATTTTCACTTTGAAAATCGCAACTTGTTAATGCATTTCATGGGTGCAGGGGGGGGTCCAAAGGACCCCCCCATGCACCCCTGAAATGTATTTTTCGCATCATGTTTCACACACACATGTCCTAAGGACATGTGTGTCCGTAACATGAATGTTGAAAAAAATGCATTTTCTGCGTTTTAAACACTTTTTGCAAATTTACCGAGTGGTTCAACCACTCCGTAAATTTGACCCCCTAATTGCGATTTCGCAATTTTAAAAGTAATCATGCATTGCTTTTAAGAAATCGCAAATTTGTGATTTCTTAAAAGCAATCGCAATTTTAGAAATCGCAAAAATGTTGCGATTTCTAAAATTGCTTCATGCATCCCAAAAAGCACTTTTGGAATCGCAAACGGACGATTTTACGGAATCGCACCGTTTGCGACTCCAAAAATGCTTGATGCATGTGGGGGCAAGTCCCGTTCTTTATACTTTTGTATGCGTTCATAAAACACATTAAAAACAAATACCAAACACCTCTTAGCCGGTGTAACCAGGAGGACCAGCGAGAGCCGCCTCCCCCCGATACCCGGCGCAAACCTATAACATGTGACCCCCCCTCTTGTCTCCACAGCCACCGAGACTCCAGGAATGGAACCGAGTGGAGCAATACAGCTGTGACCAAGAAGACGAGATTGGGCCCTTTAACTGGATGGGCGGTCGTATGGAGGAGGAGGAGTCACGATCCCCGATAAGTGGCAGCAGTGAGAGACCTCAGGTGTGTTAATACACCGGAGGAGCGGACAGAGAGTGGCAGAGCGGAGAGGCGTGGAGCAGTGTGGAGATCGGAGAAACAAGAGCGGAAGAGAAGGAGAAGCTGGAGGCTGGTGAAGAGACCGAGGCGTGCACATCGGAGGCGGAGGAGACGCCAGGAGGAGTTGAAGATGAGGACGGGAGGAACGCAGCGGAAAGGAGAAAGCCAGGAGGCCAACACTACATATTCGCCCAGCCACACGCCAGGAGGGGTGTACCTATCCGAGGTGCGTACTCGTATCGCGGGATGGGTGAAAAAGAAAGGCAGAAGCCTCACCTAAACCATCCTGTTCCCCCCCCCCCCCGGGTTCCATCACCTTCACGTTCATTGTACAGTTCTGCACTTACGGTTTCCCTCACTCCCAACCCCTTGCTACCTGTAAATAGTCAGAAGTGTGGACTGATACTTTCCTCTCTTGTGTTTCCCCCTCACCTGTGGAGCCTGGGTCACTACGGAGCCGGAGGCGAACAGCCGAAGGAGGAGCCCGATCCGAAGGAGGGAGGAGAGACTACTCAGAAAGACCCGACAAGAGAGAAGCCGATCACCGAGAAGAGGCGTCCCACGAAAGACCTGTACCGATTTGTTATTTCACCAATTAAATCCTTCTAAAACCAAGACCCGTCTCCTGCCCTTCTCTACCCCGCATGTTACAGTGATGTAGAATGCGGGCAAACCATCCGTCTGTGTAACGAAGATGGACGAGGTCGTACAGGCACTCGTGAAGGGTCAGGAAAGACTGGAGTGGCTCGCGGAGCAACAGATTCGATCAGCAGATGCTGACAGGGAAATCATGAAAGCGGCCCGTGCACTCGACCCTCCCCTGGCCAGTGGACCAGTGACGCTAGGAGTAACTCCCCAGAGCATCAGTGGGGTGTCCCTGCAAAAATATCAGCCAGGCGAGGATCCAGATGCGTTCTTGCTGAACTTCGAGAGGGCTGCTCGAGCATGCGGTTGGGCCGGAGCGAAGTTGCCTTTCTTTCTCGCCCCGTTGCTGGTGGGAGAGGCACAAGCGGCCTACCAGGTGGCGAACCCGACGGGTGACACCCCCTATGCCGATATCAAGAGGACCATATTGGATCATCTCGGTTTAGATCAAGAGGCCTACCGCCTCAGGTTTCATAAAGAGCGAGGAGTTCCAGGGGAAACCCCTAAAACACTGTTCGTTCATTTAAAGATGGCTGCTGATAAGTGGCTAACACCCAACGCGTGCACCAAGGAGGAAATAATGGACAGAGTCTATCTGGAACAGTTTCTAGAGGCCCTACCGTTTGCAACACAGAGGTGGCTAAAACAGCATCACAACCTTACTACCACCCAAGCCGTGGAAATGGGCACGACGTTTTCGAGAGTATAACAGAGACCTCCCCCTCCCTGGGAGCTGAAGAAACAAAAGGCCGCCTTCAAAACTGAGAAAAGACCCCTGAAAGTCCCGGAACCGCCTAAGCCCAAACCTTGGAGACCAGAACCCCTGTCTCACAGCGGACCGCAATGTTTCGAATGCGGCACCTGGGGCCACATAGCCCAGATGTGCCCCAGGAAGAAAGCAGCAGAAGAACCTATGGAGGTCGGGTACCTTCCAAAAGACTGTGCTATATTCGGCCGAAATGGGGCATGCATACAGAGTAAGTATAGAGGTAAATGGTAACCCCGTCCAAGCCCTCCTAGACTCAGGTTGCCGCCAATCGGTGGTACAAGCACATCATGTGCGGCCCCAACAGGTTATTCCCAGGGAAAAGGTGTACATCAGGTGTGTCAATGGGGATATGAGACCCTACCCCGTGGCGGTACTTCCCATAGTCCCCTGCAAGGGTAACCCCCATAATATCCAAGTGGGTGTGCTGTCCTCTCTTCCGGAGGACCTGATAATTGAAACAGACAATCCTACCTTCTTAGACATGTTTCGTCAGAGCATAGGATCCTACGATCCGAGGAGGAAAACTCTTAAGAGCAACCGGCCTTTGCCAGCGTTAGTATCTCCGGAACCATGGATATTGGACCAGAGTTTTCATTTTGCTCAGGCGAACGATGGGACGTTGTTCAACGCGTGGGAAAACGCGTGGGAAAACGCTCACCAAACTCAAGGACAAAGGCCGCTAAAATACTCCCGTTTTTTAATTAAAAACGACTTACTGTACAGACAGGGACAAAAGGACGATCCGGAGCAACTACTCATCCCTGTGCCATTCAGAGAACAAGTACTCTTCTATTCTCACTCCCACTTGGTAGCCGGCCATACGGGAGCAGAAAAAACAACCCAGAATATCCTTAGATGCTTTTATTGGCCAGGGATCTATAAGGACGCTATGACCTTTTGCCAGGAATGTGAGATTTGTCAGAAACGGAATATGACCAAACCTCCAGCTGTGCCTCTGCAACCCCTATCCATCATCGGGGTGCCCTTCGAAGGGTCGGCATGGACCTTATAGGCCCTCTTCCCAAGAAAGGGGCACCGATACGCCCTCATAATCGTGGATTACTCAACAAGGTTTCCGGAGGCCTTTCCGCTTACGTCCACCACCACCAGAAACAAAGCGGACAAAATGCTGGAACTGTTTTCTAGGGTGAGGTTCCCTAAGGAAGTTGTGACGGACCAGGGAACCCCCTTTGTATCGCGCCTGATGAGAGAGGTCTGCCAGCTTCTGCATATCCATCAAATCAGAACTGCCGTGTACAACCCACAAACGGACGGGCTAGTAGAAAGATACAACAGAACCCTGAAGACCACGCTTAGAAAAATGCTAGAGGTTAACGGAGCCGACTGGGACCAGATCCTTCCCCTAGCCTTGTACGTCATCCGCGGACAAAAACAAAGCAGTATGGGTTTGTCGTCATTTGAGCTACTATACGGTCGACAACCACGCTCTCTACTGGACATGACGAAGGAGGCCTGGGAGAAGGAGACCCCGGAGGAAACGCTAAAAACCCTGGAGTATGCCCGGAACCTTCGATCTAAGCTTGGGAAATTAAGAGACCTGGCTTTTGCCAATCTGGAAAAAAACCAGAGGCAACAGAAAACGCTGTACGACAAAGGAAAAAAATGGCATCGATTACAGAAGGACGATTGGGCCTTGATCCTCCTACCCTCTTCGTCGCAGAAATTCAAAGCGGAATGGGGGGTCCTTACAGGGTGGTCGACACTATCGGGAACACCAGCTACCGGCTGCAAATACATCCCCGGAAGTCCCAAGTGCACCATATCAATATGCTAAAAAAATGGCTCGGTACACCGCCAGTGGGGATACACCTGGCGGACCCCAACCCACCGACAGTAACAAAGACAATAGACAAACTCGTGATCAATGAGGACCTAAGAGAGGCAGAGAAGCAGGAACTGATGAACACCCTGAATGAACACGCCACTGTGTTCTCAGACCTACCCGGAAAAACCACCCTGGCGGAACACCAAATACCGACCCTACCAGGGAAGATTGTCAAGATCTGCCCCTATAGGATACCAGAACCCAGAAGGAAGGGGATCCGACAAGAAGTGGCAGAAATGCTGAGGTTAGGTGTCATCAGACCCTCCCATAGTAACTGGTCAAGTCCCATCGTAATGATCCCGAAACCCGATGGAACTCGGCGGTTCTGTATGGGCCTCCGAGCCCTTAACGAGATTTCCACCTTCGACGCCTATCCTATCCCCAGGATAGATAAACTCATCGAAAAATTAGGGGAAGCCAAATTCATAAGCACCATAGACCTCACTAAAGGTTATTGGCAAGTTCTCCTTAAGGAAGAAGACCGACACAAGACCGTATTCACCACAGACGAAGGGCATTTTGAATTCACTGTGCTGCCGTTTGGGCTACACGGAGCCCCGGCCACCTTCCAAAGGCTGATGAATAACACTCTAAAAGAAATGTCGACCTTCACATCTGCCTATTTGGACGACATTGTCGTCTTTAGCCCTGATTGGGAGACCCACTTAGAACATCTGCACCAAGTACTGGATACCCTGGAGAAGGCCGGCCTGAAGATCAATGCAAAGAAATCCAGAATGGCTTTTCAGAAAGTAAAATATCTGGGGTACGTGCTAGGACATGGCCTTATCGAGCCCCAAATAGAAAAGGTACGGGCCATAGCAGAGACACCGTTCCCTAGAACAAAAAAGAAAGGCGTGCGTTCTTGGGCCTTATCGACTACTATAGACGCTTCATTCCACAATTTGCTCAGCTAGCCGCCCCCCTCACTGAGACTCTGAAAAATCGAGTCAAACAAACTGAGATGTCCACCCCAACCCCGGTAATGCTAGAAGCCTTCACTGCCCTGAAACGCATGATCACGTCGACCCCCATCCTGTCCTCACCCGACTTTTCACGTCCCTTCTCCCTGCACACGGATGCTTCCGATTATGGTATAGGGGCGGTATTATCTCAGGTGGGGGTGGATGGGCTAGAACATCCCATAGTCTACATCAGCAGAAAGCTGTTCCCCAGGGAGCTCAGATACCCCACGGTAGAAAAAGAGTGCCTTGCGATTAGGTGGGCGATGGACAAGCTGGCCTACTATTTGGAGGGGCGGCCATTTACCCTCTATACAGACCATGCGGCCCTCCTATGGATGGCTCGCAATAAATCAAACAATGCAAGGGTGATGCGTTGGTTCTTGGCTCTACAGCCCTATTCATTCACGGTGTGTCACAAAAAAGGAACTGACAATACAGGTGCCAATTTCCTCTCCAGGAATCCACTTCCCGAACGGAAGTGTCCAGGGGGATGGTGTGTAACCAGGAGGACCAGCGAGAGCCGCCTCCCCCGATACCCGGCGCAAACCTGTAACATGTGACCCCCCCCCTCTTGTCTCCAGAGCCACCGAGACTCCAGGAATGGAACCGAGTGGGGCAATACAGCTGTGACGAAGAAGACGAGATCGTGCCCTTTAACTGGATGGGCGGTCGTATGGAGGAGGAGGAGTCACGATCCCCGATAAGTGGCAGCAGTGAGAGACCCCAGGTGTGTTATTACACCAGAGGAGCGGACAGAGAGTGGCAGAGCGGAGAGGCGTGGAGCAGTGTGGAGATCGGAGAAACAAGATGAAGAGAAGGAGAAGCAGGAGGCTGGTGAAGAGACCGAGGCGTGCACATCCCGAGTACCATCGGAGACGGAGGAGCCGCCAGGAGGAGTTGAAGACGAGGACGGGAGGAATGCAGCGGAAAGGAGAAAGCCAGGAGGCCAACACTACGCTTCGTCCAGCCGCAGGCCAGGAGGGGTGTGGCTATCCGAGGTGCATACTCGTAATGCGGGCTGGGTGAAAAAGAAAGGCAGAAGCCTCACCTAAACCATCCTGTCCCCCCCCCCCGGGTTCCACCACCTTCACGTCCTTTGTACAGTTCTGCACTTACGGTTTCCCTCACTCCCCACCCCTTGCTACCTGTAAATAGTCGGAAGTGTGGACTGATACTTTCCTCTCTTGTGTTTGCCCCTCACCTGTGGAGCCTGGGTCAATACGGAGCCGGAGGCGAACAGCTGAAGGAGGAGCCCGATCTGAAGGAGGGAGGAGGGACTACTCCGAAAGACCCGACAAGAGAGAAGCCGATCACCGAGAAGAGGCGTCCCACGAAAGACCTGTACCGATTTGTTATTTCACCAATTAAATCCTTCTAAAAGCAAGACCCGTCTCCTGCCCTTCTCTACACCGCATGTTACAGCCTGTCAGACCGTTGGGGGGCTCTATGATGAAAATGTACATTCTCGCAACTACTGATGTATGACAGTGGCATGGACAACAAGTTATCACTTTTATGAGTGAGGGGAGTAATCCAAAAACCCAACAATTAGTTGTATTCGATACCTCATGAGCCTGATGTAACATTTGTATAAATACATTATCCCTATAAGACTTTCGGTGCTCTCCTTTGTGAGGGACCAAAGTGACAAAAATGTGTTCAGAGGAATGGGTGTTGTACAAACCAAGGAATGTACAGGATACTTCTCCTCCAGGAACCAGGATAGCTCCAATACAATTATTAGTGCAATCGCAACTATTAATGCAAAAACTATTTTACTGTTTTTGGACCAGCCCTGGTGCACTAGTCGCAGTGATGCAAATGGCTGCTCCTCCTCCTTAATGGGCTGACCAAGCGGATACAGTATGAAACAAGGAAAAAAAGAATGCAGTAAAAGTGATAGCAAGGGCAAGTGTTCCCAGTGTCTGTCAGAGCCTCACTGTTAGACTTCTATTGTTCATCAACGTTGGGGCTCTTGAGCACCGGCGGTGGAGCGACTCAGTCCTAGCTCTTGATGAATCCCAAGTCATCCAGGTAATGTACCCCCCTTCAAAGGAGCACGTTCGATCTAACCTGTCCAATGTCCAAACAATGCACCAATCTCGCCTCACTCTAATCTAACACTGTTGGTACTTTTGACAAAGTACACCCTGACTTGCACAGTCCATCCCTAACTAATCTGACTTTGCCTTTGGTGCTCTGTCCTTCACCTGAGGATGCAAATTGTACCTGGTTACTCCAGGCACAGAGGGGACCACGAATAGGGGCTCAGGCACAGAGGGGTCAGTGGAATGGGGCTCCTGAATGGCCCTGATCTCCTGGGGCACTGCCGCATTTAGCACCTCATTATTTTCGGCATCCATTTGGGTCCATGTTAGAATCGCATCACTGAATGGGATGAACTGGGGCACCTTCTCATTCTCCGAATCCCCAATGCCCTCCCTTACCCACTGATCATAGTGCAAGGGCAGGGGTACTCTGCGGCAGTGGTTTGAATGAATCCAATTCTTTCGGTCGGCGACTTTTACGGCTGTGCGGGTAGCAAGTAGGGCCTGGACAGTGTTCCTTCCAGCGGGGCTCCAAACTCTTTTTCCGCTGGAAGTTCTTCACGAGGACAAAGTCGTCAGGCCGAATATCATGTCCGGGCACCACGGGTACAGGTGGTAGAGACTCGTGTATCTGTTGGTGAATAGAACGCAGACTTTTAGTTAACTCACACAGGTAATCTGTCAGCAAAGGATACTTAATTTCCAAACTTACACGGTCGCAGGAAGCCTCAGACAATCGCCGGGTGTCCGAACACAACCTCCTGGGGTGGCAATCCTGTCCTAGAATGTGCAGTTGTTCTTGTGGACAGAAGGGCTAAAGGAAAAGCATCTGGCCACTGCAACCCTGTGGTCTTCTGCATCTTTGCCAATTTCAGTTTGAGAGTACAATTGTACTTCTCAGCCAAACCTGCTGATTGGGGGTGATTCGCAGCATGGAAATTCTGTCTGATGTGTAGTCTCTCACAAACTAGCTGAATAACCTTGGCATTGAAATTACTTCCGTTATCACTTCAGATCAAACGGAGCAAGCCGAAGTGAGGAAAGAACTCCTTCAGGAGTATCTTTGAAGTCGCAATGACTGAATTTTCTTTACTGGGGTAAGCCTCAACCCATTTACTGAACGCACAAACAGTCACTAACACATACTTCAAATTATTGTCCCTGTCCATTTCATTTGAATGACCTCAAAAGGGAAAGCGGGAGGTGCAAAATTTCCGGGTGGTGTAGGGGTACCCTTGCCGTGTTGTGCATCATGCACACCATGCAGTATTTTACTAAGTGTGTAGCTGTCTTGGGGATGTTGACATTTTGCTATACGGGTCTTACAACTTGCAAATACCCTTAGCACTGATGTGGGCTGGGCCATGGGCCATTGTCACTACAGGAAGAACATATGCACCTGGCATCATCCATCTCTGCTTCCCTGACTTGTCAATCCAACATCCTTCATCATTCAAATGTGCAGTACTTTCTTGCCACACTGCTAATTCCTCCACCGTTGCTTCACTCTGGATCTCTTTCACATTTTCTAGTGTATCCTCAAACATGGAGAACTCGGGCACCCACCTGGCGGGACCTGCTAAAACATTCTTTTCATCTTTGTTCGGGCTGTTTCCTTAGCTGTCTGATCTGCAAAAGCATTCCTCCTACCCACATTGTTAGTAATTTTCTATGGGTGCTGCACTTCACTGTTAAGGAAAACAGTGGTTCCTATGGAATTATATGATCTATCTTGGTAATTAGATGTGCAATCGCAATGTAAAAGGGCTTAGGTAATGTCAGAGGGCGAAGCAACCACATACACCAATGGTTCTGTATAATACACTTAAGGTTTTATGTTTACAAAGAACTTTGATATATACAATAAAAGAAGAAATAAATAACAGTTGTGTCGGGTGTCCAAAGTGAAAAAAGGAACCTAGGGCAATGGTGAAAAATTAGTGACAATTTTTTACAAGGTTTCCAAAGTTGCATGAAAGTCGACCATTAAATGAATACTAGGGGCCCATTAGGATGGCGGGCAGATTGCCCCCGCCTGGCTGGCGGTAGCTACCGCCAGCCTGGCGGGGGCAATCCCCCCGCCATCCGCACCTAAATTCCCCCTGCCATATTAGGATGGCAGGGGGGGGACTGTGGCGGACGGAAAGACCGTCCGCTGCTTTTCCGCCCCGGTTGCCTTGCGGCCGGGGCGGAAAATGTTTAATATGGTGGCGGCCATATTAGGATGGGCTTGCAGACATGCCTTGCGGATAAGCATGCGGAGACTCCCTGCGGGGGCCCGTTGCAGGCCCCCTGGGACTCTGGGGGGTGGGGGGTGCACATGGGGGGTACTTATGGTACCCCCCGCATTTCAAAGTGCAACATGGCAGGCACCGCGCGGTGCCTGTCATGTTGTGCTTTGAAATGCACAACGTGCATTTTTACCATTGCAGCGGGCGGCGCTTTCAGCACCGCCCGCCGCAATGGTAAAAATACAGGATGCGCCCGCCAGTGTGGCGGGCGCATCCTAATTGCCAAGGCGGGACCGCCGCTCCTATGGCGGTGGTCTCGTTTTGCACGGGGATGGCAGGCGGGCAAAGTACGCCTGCCATCCTAATGGGGGCCAAGGTGTACAGCAGCTATATACAGTGATATGTGCTGGTTAATGGTTCGCTTTTTATTCTTGTGTTGATGACGTTGTGACCCTCTTGTGCAATGTGGGGTCTCATCGGGACCTAGGGATGTAGGGACACCTGATGGTATGACTGCTTAACCTCGTGAGGAGTGTGTGCCACACGTGAGTGAAAGAAAAAAGGAATACTCACAATGGGACGGACCCAGCGGAGAGACCAAATGTGAGTGGGGGAAGAGCTGACAGTCAATGGATAGCACAGTCTTGAAGTACAAATGATGTCACACTACAGCGTTAGTAGGCTGATAGTGTTTACTGGAACTCTGGTAAATGGTTTTCGCGAGCTTGAATGGGCTCCGATACCATCTGTGATGATTTGAAAAGAGGATGTAACCTAATTAGTCACGGATTGTCTTCAAAGTGAAGATTACTGTTGTGCAACAGTCGTTGTTGCTTGGTGTGCCTCGATATAATTAGATGAACAAATTCCGAGTAGGACGGGATGAGAGTTCTCCTTGCGCGTGTCAATCCACGGCGCGCCCGGCAAGGCAGCATGAGTCTGCTTTGCTCCGGGTCAAATGACACCAGTAATCTTCACTTTGAGCCTTCCATACAAATGAAGAGTAGGTCAGACAGTAGAGAATGCAAACCAAGTATATTTTATTCAGGTACACTCGAGCGGAGTCTGGTCTGACCAGCCTCCTTGGATTGCTGCAGAGGGAATGACTTCAGCAAACATAGAGATCCAATATGTTCACTTTCCGAACCAAGAATGTCTTGCCCATAATGGAAATCTATGAGCATGGTCAGCTAAAACAAAGGACTACAGAGAGATGCGTTTCGACTCTGGGATCGGGCAGCTGTTATCTTCAAACCAAGGTAATTCTGTCCATGTCTACAGCGAGGCTAATGTGAGAACGCCTCTATCTATGGGAGAGAATTCATTAATAGGAACAGGCCTAACCTTGGAGAAACAAAAATGTCCACAGCCTGCCTCTCGAGTCAGGGGATACATAGCTAACAACATGATTCAAAATGGCGGCTGACCCTAAAATGGTGCCGCAATTGCTAACTTAACACATGCAATATATGAACAGTACAGCTAAAACATTTTCATTCCAACAACACATTAATACATTTTATTATAACAGTCACCTGACATTATGCATCAGTATCACACCTTTAAGAAGTTAACAATTTAGAAAAAGTTATTAATTTTGAAAAAAGTGTAAAAAGTAAGAATAAACGAATGAATAAAGTAAGCTCCACTCCATAGAGTCATACAATACATACATGCAATCAATAAATCTGTTGTGATCGAATTGATTTTTTCTGTACTTCTCTTACTGAACCCTACTTTCCCATGCCATACACAGGTGAGTGGCAGAGTATGCAGGTAAATTTGTACCTTCTATATTGGGAAGGCCATTTTTTTAATCCGCTTTTAAATAGGCACCTTTCCAAACATGAGGCCACCGTAAGTTGTCCTGACAATGCCAAGCCCCTGACTGCCTGTCATTCAGGTTCACAACTGATAAAGATCTGTGCAGTGGAAGTACCAGGCTAGGATATTCTTTCAACTTCACCCTTTTCCTGTATTTGTAAAGAAGGAACTAGCCCCAGAAATCTCAAAGCCCAGACCCAGACGGAATGCACTGCCTGCCCTCGCCTCTCAGTGGCTGTCTTTAATCTTGTGCACCACAGCCTCTAACGTAAGGTAGAGTTCTCTGTGGGTTAGGCTCTGGAGATGTCTTGTATATGTACTCTTTTGAGCCTCGCTTCTTCCTCCCCTCCTCCCCACATCAGATCACTCATAGTTCTGGGGGATGAGCTTCCCCAACAATGCCACTGACGACCATCTCCTGACTCGCTGGGGTGGGTGCTTGACTGCTGCCCAGCCAGTCTGGTCTCTTCCTCAACCAGTCTCTCTCCCTGTCTTCTGCCACTTCTCACTTGCCTGACAGTTTTCACTCTGTCCCATCTCCTGTTTTCCACCACTCTCTCCTCTCGCCTGAAGTGAAAAGGACAGGACTTGCAGTGTTTCGCCTTGGGATTAAGTTGAAGTGCTCTACTAGGCCCAGTTAACAACAAATTAGCTGTTTCTGAAGAGGGAACCCCACCAGTAGTTCAAGCCAGCTCTTGAGGGTGGAAGTTCTACTGCTCCCCGTGCAAGGAGTGCTGGGGCAGCTTAAGTCTATCAACACAGAGCTGGTCTCATCCCAGAACTCAGAGGCCCTCCTGGGTCGACTTCTAGGAGCTGGCCTGAAATCCCTCGTTCCCACCAGACAATTCGGGTGCCCTCTGACCCACCTGGGCAACTACTAGCACTCCCATCCTCTGGTCACCGGATGCCCTGGTCCCCCAGGATAGAACCTGAGTGCACTGCTACAAAGTAGCGCAAGCCATCTGCTGATGTACACGAAAGTGTCTGATAATAACTCCTGATGTACGCCAAATCATGCCTTTATTGATATCTTTGCCTATTTTACGTCTATACCTAGCATAGCCGACCGCTCTCAATGCACCCCCCTCATACGGAATTGCATGTGCCTCGTCAGTTTCATGCCGGCTCGCCACCTATTACTATTATACTTGTCGTGCTCACACAGCCTGATTTTAATATGGCCGCATCTCAGGAGGCTGTCTTCTTAATTACTTCATTGGCCGTCTCCGTACAATATCATTAGCCAGGGTTGTACATAGAAAGTTTGCACTATGAAGAACATTCTTTGTTTGTGCAAAGTGATGTAATGATCTTATCTGTTCCCGAGTACGATTCAATGCTATGCCGTTCATTGTCTCCTGTGAGCCTGAAGAGTATTGTTCATCTATGCTTAGCGTGTCTGCAAACCCTGGCAGTAGTTTCATTGACCATTTCGTCCTGTCCTTAGCCACTCAAAATACTCTAGATTAAATCGAGGACACATGGATGTGTTTACCACGTGTTTATGCTACACATTCAATAATTTCAAAGCGCCCTTTGCGCAGTCATTCTCCAGTTTGCTTACAAAGGACACACGCTGGTACATTCACTGTGTGTCCTTTGTAAGCAACTGCAGTATGTCTTATTAAGTCATTTTAACATGGCGCCCATGTTATACCTCTTGATTGCATTCCACCAGTAGCTTCACGAGACGGCATTCGCAGGATTTTTAAACAAGCCCATTCGTCGTGTCAGGCTTTGCCTTTCCATTCCAGGTACTTCACGGTAGCGTTTATTATTATTATTATTAATATTATGTTTCTTATATAGCGCCTGAATCGACCCCCGAAGGGGTATCTCCGCGCTTGCCTTGGAAACCCGTCCTGGCTTTTCCCTGTGAGATAGCCCCTACAGGGCATCCCCAAGGTGAAACCCAGGCATCCCGCCGCGGGGGGCCGTTGTGGAGATTAAGCAAGCTTAATGCCCAGAGTTACAGAGTGTGATCCCATGATTAGGTCAGGCACCGAAGCAAGAATTATCGAGTCCATGGACATTTGAGCTCAAGACCCTGCCGCGTCGGGAATCGAACCCTGGTCCCGGGTCTGACCTCTGCTTCAGGGTCTGCCTGCTCTAA
The DNA here is from genome assembly GCF_964263255.1 of Lissotriton vulgaris. Lineage (NCBI taxonomy): Eukaryota > Metazoa > Chordata > Amphibia > Caudata > Salamandridae > Lissotriton > Lissotriton vulgaris. Next base: position 1,135,322,161 of record NC_141693.1, read on the forward strand.
CCAGTGAGCCACACTTCTCCACTTTGCGCTGAGGAAGGCTTGTCTCCTTGTTCCACATAGGATTTGATACCCCATGCGACCCTCCTAGTAAGCTTACAGAGGTTAATTTTTGCGTACACTCATTTACTTACCGAATATGATGGTATGGTGGTAACAATATTTTATGTTACTTTCCCTCAGAATGAACAAACTTGTGGCTTTTTTCCAATTCGTTGGAAGTTTCCTTTTCCAAAGAAACATTTGTTGAATCCTTTAGATCCAAATAGCTACCACGCCATATCTTGTCTTCCCTTGCCTGCCAAGGTAGTCGAGAAAATACTGAATACTCACTTGTCATCTCAGATAACAATCTGTTGGATGCTACTCAGTTTGGCTTCTGCTCTGGCCAAAGCACGCAAACAGCATTATACAAGGCAACAGAAGAAATTAGGACATCCCTCCATTTAGGGGGCAAAACAACCATGATCTTACTAGATCTGTCAGTGGCAATTGATACTGTTAACCATGGTAGACTGCTGACTCCTGTAGCCAATATTGGTATCACTGGCACCGTGTGGAACATTTTTAGCTCATTCCTTCACAGAATTGAAAAATCAGTTTGTCTGGATAATTTTGTTTCTCTGTCCTTTTCTCTCCCTTGTGGGGTTCCACAGGGGTACTCACTCAGCCCTATGATGTTTAATATTTATGTTACCCATCTGGCTGGGCAGGGCCGGCTCTAGGCTCATGGTGGCCCTGTGCAGGGAGCGTAGGTGGGGGCCCCGGAAGAGGGGGTCCGGACGAGGCGGATCTTTGATGTCAATATACTCATTGTGGTCACTTGTTTTATTTGTTTTGTTTTCCACTGTTGAACGTGTTGACCCTTCTTTGTTTTTTGGGAGGAATGTAGTGTCCAGGGGTACACCTTCCTGTGTAGGCCCTCTCTCCTAATAGAAATGTCCTACACTTTCTTACACCAAACCCCCGCAGGTGTCGCCAGTAAAGGGACACTGGCAATAAAGAAAGAGTTGCTCTGTGCGTGCCCTGACTCCAGTAGCTTAACAGCACTCTGCCTCTTTCTCATTTGTTATCCCTAATGAAGGGCTAGTGCCCATAATACTTCACCCAACAGTACCTCAGCTGGAGCAGAAAATGCTACCCCAGCCTACCACGGCCTGGAACACCTACCTTGCCGCAGCCCCCACAACGGATATGCCCGGTCCCTTGTAAATATTTTCCACCTGCAAACAGCATTAGGTAAATGTCAGTGGAGTATTCTTCAGAACAAGGCAAACTATTGAGATTTCCACTTGTTATTTACCATTTGCATATTTATTCCCCCATTCCGTAGATTAGAAGCTTGGAATTGCCCAATTTAGGTGCAGAGGTTCAGTAGGAATCTTCAGTCCTCCCAGCCCCAAGTATTCAAGCACCTATATATTGCCCAAATGAGGACCATAAGAAGGCCCCTAATAAGTAAAAGTAGAGATACAGAGAGACTGAGACTGCGGGTAACTATACGCCATCTAATATTTGTATCTATGCATCAACACAGAAGACGGGCAAATAATAAAAGCAAACACTGTGAAGACTTGAAGCTATTTTTGTACGATCAATAGAGAACGCACGAGTAAGAGAAAGGTTATTAAGACGGGGTAGGTAGGCGCAGGCACCCAGAGGCGTAGCTAGAGCTTGTGGCGCCCGGGGCTATACCTCAGATTGCCGCCCCTGGAGGGGTGAGAGGGGGGGTGCTGGAGGAAAAAGACGGCGAGCACTTGAAAGATGTCCGAGAGACACATAGTATTGTCGATAATAGTTACCTCGATCATGCAAGTTACATGCACATACATGACACAGTCAAAGGCTACACAGTTGAATACACCGGTATCTGAGACTGAGTCAGTGAGTGTGAGGTTATCTGCTAGATTATATAATCTGCATTTATAGATCAGTTTAATTATATGTAGGCCGAGCGGCGGGGCTGCTGTGTGAGTCAATCCTTCAGAGGTCATTGGGCACTGACCAATGTGTACAAACTAAACTGAGTGTTTGTCTTCAGACAAACAATTACCGCCCGCCCCTAATCGATGCCCGCAGCTGTCATTATGCGTTAGTGAATTAACTTATTACTTAGGCAGCACATCTGGGACCCTAGCTGAATAACTAGACTGTAGGTTACAGCGCACCGACCCGGGCAAACTGCTTAGAGCTATTTTTTAAATTCAGGTTGACTCTTTTTTTGCTAAACACTTAGCGCCCTTGATGCCGGCTGTGGGTGGCAGTTATGAGTTATCTCTATCCATATAGTAGTGCAGACACAAAAGAACGTGTACCCTAACATTACAACATGGCGAACTGTATTTTATGTAGACAGCTCAGAGGGTTTTTGCTTGAGCCACAGCAATTATTTTTTTACTTTTGGTCCACCTGCACCTCCGGCTGAGCTGAGAGACAGGGTGGTGTGCTTGGGTATAAAAGTTCCTGCACAAGACTCGTGAACCTTGACATCAGGAATTGTATTTTATGTAGACCGCTCAGTGGGCGCAACGGGCCACCAGTGCCCATAGCTGCCAAGGTTTTAGAATGCTTTGTGTGACGTTTTCCTCATTTCAGTGTAAATATGAGTGACATTTCGAAGACTGAGTGACACTTTCTCACAAGCAAAATCAAGCAATGAAGACGAGGGAAACACATAAATATCAAAAAGTACCCCAATTTGAGCAAGGAGAAACTCTAAGTTAACTGCTGCAAAGCATAGGAAATAATTGATTAACGGCATTGATGTATCGGACTCTAACCAAAATTGCAGAAAATAGTGAAAGCGATCCTCATAATTTATTAATAATCAGCTGAGTGACTCTCGGACTCCCTCGACTACTGCTGACGATATGAGCACTAAGCCCCGCAGCATTGGAAAACTAAGAGTGAGAGGGGCTCATTTAGGTCAAAAGTAGGCAGGCTTAAAGCACATTGTATTTTTGACTTAGAGTAACAGTCTCCAGATACACATTGTCTGACACTGAACAGTGATGGCGTGTGAATGTGTGCACCGCAACAACTAGCTAGCCCCATTGCCAGGTCCAAGCAAAGTGCAATCCCTACTCCTAGCTGGGGCTGGTGGCTCTGTGCACAAATGCATCCACTATTCTGTGATCCATCTCATGGTCACAGGTTTAAATATTGGCAAGTTAGCTCAGTATTTCTTTGCTCTGCATTGGGTGGCATACGTACCATTGAGATGAGTATCAATAAACATCTATCATTATAGGCAAAGGGGTGAACATTTGCATTACAAATATACCTGTTATATGGTGTGTTATAGTGAATCACATATGCTTGGCAAGACACTGCTATTAATTTAACGGAATGGGCTGTTACTTTGAACAATCTTTTTTTTTTTTTACTTGCTTATTCGGAAAGCACATGCTTAATAAAAGATTTGTAAATAGGGTCCTCGTGCTCCTGTTCCCAGTAAGGCATGTTCAGCCTCATTGCTCCCATGTGAAACTGTCACCGTGATTTAAATTACATGTGGCAAGGATCAGAAAATTATATACGTGATGGTTCTGCTTTGATGGTTCTGCTTTGCGCAACACCATTAGCTAAATAAACTGGTACCTCCCTTGTAAACACATATGGAGTCAAACAAGAACCCCCACAGTGAAAGCACCACAGAGGGGGAGGCCTATCCACAAAGATCAGCTGACTTGGACCTATGATGGAAACAGCCTGGCCTGGAGGGCACAGCTGTGTGCGGCGTGCAGAGAGGCTGATGCCTCCACCACAATTGTGGAGAGTGGCAAGGGGGGTCGTAAAAAGTGTATCAAGATCCCACCCCCATTTGTACCATCTAAATCACTGCCTGGACGGCTTACAGAGCAAACACCTCCCCCCTCCTCCCTCCCCCCGCCCGTGAGGATGGTTGGGCCTTCATGCAGTGCAGCAGGGGAAAGTCTAGAGCCTGGCACAGGCCCGGCCCCGGTATAATGTTGTGGATATCATCAGGGCACAAGTTCTAAAAAAAAAAAAGACGTGGGGGACGCTGACGTCCCGGGATTCAGAGTAGCATTTTTAAGATTACAGTGGGAATCATAAGTGAAGTACAAGGCGGAAAGGCCTGTTGCTCGAATCTCATACTTCGTGGAGGAGAGTGCGAGGAACAACTGAACTTTTAAAGTATGAAATCTTACTCCAGTGCATGCTGCACTGGAATTAAGTTACGTACATCCTCTACAGAATCCTAAGAACACGGAAGTCAAGTCAAGACATACTACAAAATATAAACATAAGAAGAACAATTCCACCCGGCCTCGTAAATGTTGTGATTTCTTACTTGACTCAGGGTGCGCCCTCTGTTAGCCTGTCTGAGCTTCACTGGGGATCGCGATTGTCCGACCAGGAGGGTGATTCCACTGCTCCTAGCTGCACCTCCGCTCTCCCAGCCGCAGCAACTGCGTGGGCCAACTCAGCTACTTGATGCGCTTCGGCGGAGGTGGGCCCCGTGCTGAGAGCTCAGCTGAATTCTTCCGCTTGTGCTCCTAGCTGCAAACAGGGCCCGCCCAGGCCCTAATGAGGATTGGTCAAATTAAACCTCAGTCCTGACGTGACCGTGCGTGAGGTACCAAAAAGAGCTGTTTCACCGCGGACCACCATGTCAGCAGTCAGGCGCGTGAGAGGCGAGGGAAACAGCTTCTGTGTGCACAGGGCCGCCAAATCCTGCCAGGGGGCCGCCACTCCAGTGATACTTCCGATCCGATTCTCGTCGTGGCGGCCCCTGGGGTTTGGCGGCCCTGTGCAGTTGCACAGTTTGCACATGCCTTGGGCCGGCCCTGGGCTGGGCTTCTCAATGTGCTCGACTTCACCCTTATTTCCTATGCTGACGATACTCAAATTGTCATTTTCCTATCCAGTGACGAATCTGGCACAGGAACCAACTTTCGCAATTGTATGTAGGCTATCAGCCAATGGATGGCTGAGAACTGCCTTCAGCTTAACTCAGGAAAGACTGAGGACCTGCTCTTCGGAGCTCAGGCCTCATTCTGAACTCCCGCCTGGCGGTCCCAACACATGGACCCCCTACCTTCTCCTGTTAACCAAACCTGTTACCTGGGTGTCCTCATCAACAGCAAACTGTCTTTCACTGACCAAGTCAATGTGGTCACTTCCAAGTCCGTTCACACTCAAAGGTTGATAAAGAAGATACTCGCTTTTATCCCTCCACAGCTTCCAGAAAACACTAGTCACCTCCCTTGTGCTATCCAGACTTGACTATTGTAATGGTCTGTACCTAACTGCACATCAAAATGTGCTTAATAAACTATGGACCCTGCAGAATGCAGCTGCCCGTCTTCTTCTAAAAATTCCCAAACACCAATTGGTGTCTAAACCTATGAGCAAGCTGCACTGGTTGCCCATCAGGCAGAGATTTTCTTTTAAGGCGCTATGCATTGTTTATAAAGCTCTACACAACCAAGGGCCCATGTTCCTCAAAAATAGCTTTAGCTGATATGTTTCCAAAAGGCCTTTAAGCTCCTCCTCTGCTAAAATTGTGATCCTGCCCAGATTCAAGCGTGCGACCTGGGGTGGCCGCAGTTTTGTGCGGAGAGCCTCTCAAGCCTGGAACAAGCTTCCTTTACGCATCAAAACCTCCCCAAATATTCTCATCTCCATAAAGATCTTCAAGACTTGGTTATTTAACTCTTTATAAGAGTCTCGATCTTATCTTGATTTTCTTTCTATAAGGCAAGATATATGTACTATGTGTAGCACGAACAGGGTTATGCGCATTGTCAATTAGTGTAACCTTCAAACAATAATCTGCTATATTTTAGGATAGAGTGGATTTCTCCTTTTTCATCTAGCTGTCCTGTACTCCAGCAACCATAAACGGGTTGGCCACCTGTGTTTACACCTCACTCGAGAACGTTGAGGTATGCATAATAGTTGTTCACATTTTGGGTCGGTTGAGGCAGCACAGTCTCATGCGGTGCGCAATAAAATGACAAGCTCTGGACTACATCCTGACAGAAGTAAGGTGCATAGGGCCTTATTTATGAAGGCCTTGCGCCGCCGGTGCGTCACTTTTTCCCATGTTAAAAGTGACGCACCGGCGGCGCAAGGCCTTCATAAATAAGGCCCATAGAATGTATAATGCATGCATACTTTTGGCCCCTGCATGACTAGGAATGTTCTCCAGGTGAACAAACACGTGGTGTATTGGTGTGGCTGTAAGATTGGAATAGTCAATATCACAGATTGTTATAAACACATTTGGCTTCCATGGTGGTGTCTAAATACATCCTCTGTGCATTTTTCTGGGTCATATGCATGTTTTCAGCACATTATTTTCCTTTGGGAGATAAGCACATTGTTCTTGCAAGTTTTTGCATATATTATGTAATGTATAACAAATATTCTTCTTGTACAAAATGAGGCGTTTCCCTCGTTCTATGTGTGTCGTAGAATGCAGCACATGTGCAAAGGGGAAAAAAAGAGGAAACATGTAAACATTACTCCTTCTTACGCCTGCTTTGGGAAGGCGTTAGTTTGACATTGCGCCAGATTTACGCTATGTTGTATATTTGTGGCTGTGTCAAAAACCATGGGTATTGCGTTGGAACACCCACAGCAATACCCATGGAACACCCCTTCCACGCAGAGTAAGGCACTGGTTAATTCATATTTACAATGACCATGGTAAGTTTGAGTGGCTTTGCGTAGCCTTGAAAATATAGGCCGACTCCCTGCGCCTCCGAAGCATCACAAAAGTGACACTTCATCAGCGTAAAAGTGCCACTGGGGCATTGTAAATACGCACCTTTGTCTCCTAAAACCAGACTTGCATCACAGCTCTGGAACTCAATGGTCAATTTACAAGAACTGACGCATCAGCATCAATGTGTTGGATTTATTGCAACTGCCGCAAATTCTGTAACAACACCATGGATGCACTCTATTTACAATACAGTACTCCATGGTGCAAGGATTCATGGATGCATCAGAAATTCTGACACATCTTTTGGCGCTAAAGTGACGTATTGATGGAGTTGGTCGTAAGACTGACGCAACTCCAGCAATTTATTTATTTATTTATTTATTACATTTGTAACGCGCATTATCACCGATTGGTCTCTAAGCGCTTGTACTTGGGAAACAGATCGTCTCAGAAAGCAGGCAACCAGATTATATCGAACCCCAGAATTATATCAGAACACAGAGGCGAGTCCCATGTTAAAAACCCTGCATCAATCCTTACATTTGGTTTGAAAAGGTGTAGGAATTGGGATTTTGACACAGTCAAGTAGTAGAGTAATGCAGTGAAAAGTTGTAAATTTCACTTTGTCAGTTCTTCGTAGTTTTTAATGTGGGAATGCCTACCCTGCATACATACCTCACACAGATATAATGTGACACAGGCCTCCACAAACTGATGCAATGGGCCCAATGTATCAGTTTGCAAATATGGAGCAGTGTGGTGCACTGCTTACACTGCTGCTGCCTCAAACAAAATGGAACAGCGGCGGCACTACCTCCTTGTAAATATGCCCCTTAGTTCTCTTGAATCCAAGCCGCTCCAGTATTTGGTAATCTCGGTTAATTCCTTTTAAGTGACATGTTATCCTGGAGAGAGATGTTTGCTGTCATTTTCTGAACAATTGTAATAATTACCCCCATTTCCTTCACTAAATAGTAATAATACGTTTGGGCTGGGAGAGGGAAGAATGAGTGTGGGAGCCTCCTATTCTCATTCAAAATAGCCTGTCAACCAAAGACATGAGCGTCAGAATCTCTTTCCTTCCTACGCAGACCTGTACAATTAAAACTTTCAAAACTAAGGCTATCTTATTTCTTCAATTTATTCTTGCAATATGCAGAATGTCAACACTGATTGAATCCTCTGACTCACAAAACGGGGACGCAGAGGCTACCTGATTATGAGTTACCTGCGCTTCCAGCCGTTCTCCTAAAAAGGTAATATTAATGTAAGAGCTACCAGTGTGTGAATGCTCGTGAAAGATTGGGTGTAGGGCCTGCCAGAGGCGCAACTAGAGTCAAATTTTGGGGGGCTAATAAAAATTTCTGTGGGGGGGCTAATTCTTCCAGCAATCGAATGAGTGAAGATGCAGGGGCTCTAAGAGGGTGACAAAACAACAAAGCCTTGTTAACAAGTAAACAGTCTTTTAAAGACCTGTGAAGTACTCAGGTGCGGCTGCAGTGAGACGGACCCCAGTCCGGGAAGCTGCCTCAGCCCGGGCCGACACACACGACGGGTAGGGGGGCTGAAGCCTCTTGAGCCCAATGGCTGTTGCACGTCTGGGCCCTGCAGCCAAACCCTACATTGCACAGCCAAAGTGCCACCAGACTATTGGGCACATGGCTTGACCGTGAGGTCAGGGGCTGCAGTCAAACCCACAGCACAAAGCCTTGCACAGCAAGGTAAGGTGGTGGTGCTGAAGGAGGTTTTGGCACAGGGCATGAGAATGTGATCATAAAACAAAGAAAATATCTGAAATAAAACAAAGGTTAAAAAGAGGATACATTTAGGTGTAGAGGATATATGTAGGTGTTGAAAGGAGACAATGGGGCTTTGCGGGGCGGCCGACCGGAGAGAGGCTTGCCACCCCCCCCGGGGAATTTTGGGGCCCTGGGAGGAAGGGGAGGGGTACGAGATAGGCAGGGGACAGGAAGCAGTCCTTGGGCTGGTTTGGGCTTCTTGGGGAGGATTTGGGCTAGTTGGGCTAGTTTGGGCAGGTGGTAGGTTTGGGCTCCTTTTGGACTGGTTAGTATATCACCGGCTATGTTGGGTCACTGTCCACCATTTTAGGGACAGTGACCCAGCAGTCGAGTTGCAGGCAGGGAAGTTTTTGTGGCAGTTTTGTTAGTGGTTAAATTGTTTGTGGGCAGGGTAGGGTCTCAGGCTTGGTGTTAGCGGCAGGGTTTTTAGTGGTGACCGGTGGAAGGCTTGAGACGGGAAGTTAGAGGTGGCTGCAGCGGCGGTGGTGTGCGAGGCGGCGGGAGCGGCGTGTACCTGGTCATGGCGGAGGCAGCGCTGTCCGACCCTCGAGTTAGGGAGGCCCTGCGCTTCCTGGGTGACGCGGGCAGGATGGACCTCCTGAGAGGCGACATACGGGTAAGGCCACCGCGGTGAGCTGCCGAGATCGCGGGTGTGGAGGGAGGAGGGAGAGGGGCGGGGAGGCGTTGTGAAGTGCGGCGGCGGTCGGCAGGCGGCTGGGGCAACACGACGTGGGAGAGGGCCAGGGAGGAAGAGAGGAGGGGTGCGGAAGGCGCCGTTGACGTTTGTGGAGGGGGCCGGGGGCGTGGTGGGGTGGACTGCAGTGTGGAGGCGAGCAGGGAGCAGGAGGGGGGCGCGGGGGGAGCGCGAGGAGTGGCCAGTGGGGGGGGGCGGGAGGGGTGCTAAGAGCAAGAGGAGGAGTGTCCGGTTAGAGGTTCTGGCAGGGGGGAAGGGGGCAGGAGCCTGGGTTGCAGGAAGGGGGTGGGCTTGGGGGGAAGAGGGTGATGGGGGGGTGCCAGGCTTGCAAGGTGGGGGGAGGGGGGCCGGTCCTGGGAGAGGGCGGGGGGTGGAGCTGGGGGGCCAGAGGGTGGGGGGGTGGGTCACCATTGCTGATAGAGGAGTCGGAGGAAAAGGAGGGGGCAGGGGAGGGGGGCGGAGAGAGTGAGCTGGACTGGGGGTCATCCTCGGAGGGGGAAGGGGACATGGTGGGGCCTAGCAGGCCGGTGTCGCCGCGGGGGTGAGGGTGGATGGGAGAGGGGGGAGGGGGCGGCTGGGGGGGCCGGGGAGGGGCGAGGCGTGGCCACCGGGGTCGGGAGCACAGAGGGGGTGGGAGAAGAGGGAGAGAAGGGGGGGTGTGGGGAGTGGGGTATGGGGGGCAGGGGGGTGGCAGGGTATAGGAGGGGTGGGTCGCGGGGATGTGGGGCATATGGGGGTCTGGGGGTGGGCACAGGAGGGGACTGGGGGCGCGGGGTGTGACGTGGGGACCAGGGATGGGGGGGTCGTCCGGTGCGACGGGGAGGACATTCAGCGGCATGGGGGAGAGGCACGCCAGGAAGTTGGGGGGGCGTAGGAGGTGAGTTGACATCGGCATGCTGGACTTCCCCGCTTTTTTCTTGGCAGGAGCAGTTGGCAGGGGGCTCGGGTGAGCAGCATGCGGCTCCAACCCACCGAGAGGATGGGCCGGCTCTGCCTTGTACGGGCGGTCGCGCTCCACCGAGGGACCATGCACGTGAGGACAGTGGATGGCAGGGCCATAGGTCTCCGCCACCCCCTACCGATCGGTCGAGACGGCCGCCGGGGGACGGGGATGGAGTGAACATGTGTCAGGCTACTCGGATTACCAAATGGAGAGTGGGAGAAGGGAGAGCGTAGACTTGGGGGCGCTGATGCAGGCGTGCAGGGATAAGGCAGGCTTGAGCAGGGTGTACAGAGAATTGGAGTCGGAAGAGGAAGGGGAGATTCGGGAGGGGGACACGAGTAATGCTGTTGGAAGTATTTTACAGGTACGACCCCGGCAGACGGTGCCGCGAGTGACGGCCCCCCCAGCGGAACTAGTTAGGGGGCGGGATCCGGTGCGGACGCCAGCCTTAACGCCAGGTAAGACCGGAGCATGGATGGAGAGTGGCTTGGGCGGGACTCATGGAGGCCGGGTGACTGGAGGTGCGGATGCCGGGGTAGGGGGGGGCGATTCGGGTGCGCCTCGAAGAGGCCAGGCGTCTGTGGGTACGGATGCGGAAGGTGGGAGTTGGTGAGACTGGTGAAGGGCAGGTATGTGATGGATGCGGGGGTGGGTACGGGGACGGAGGGGGTGGCGGGAGACGCAGCGTCAGCGAACGAAGGGTCGGGTGAAGCGGCAAAGGCCGGAGGAGCGGTGGCGTCGGGCGTCGGGGCGAAGGAGAGTTGTGATGTGCCGGTCAAGAAGATGCCGTATATGGGGGTGGCGAAACCTCTGGGGGCGCACTTGTCACTGGCAACCAAGGAGAAGATCTGGAAGGGAGAGTATGTGAAGATTTTGAAGTTGCTTCACAGGGAGTTGATGGCCAAGGAGGATTCGAAAGAGGAGGAACAGGAGCTAGCTAGACGCCCTAAGGTTCCAGTGACCATTGAGGATTGGTCGGCTGCCTTCCTGATTTACGCTAGTGTCTACTGCGAAAAGTGTCCTGACAGGTTGGTCGCGTTATTCAAGTATATGGATGTGGTGCGGCGGGCACACGTGACATACGGAGGTTATGCGTGGTCGCATTACGACGAGGAGTTCCGGGCGCGTATGGCTCCGGACCCGGAGGCGCAGTGGGGAGAGCTGGATGCGGACTTGTACCAGCAGACGATGAGTGGGGCAAAGTTCGGCCGCACCATCTACACGGCCAGCGGGCTTCCGCTAGCGTCGCCCCTCTTTGCGGCCCACCCCACCCGTGGGGGGGTGGGGGACACCGGAAGTACATACAGCGTCGGGCCTGCTGGTACTTCAATAGGGGGTCCTGTCTCCGACAAGTGTGCCGTTTTCGGTGTGAATGCTCCAAATGCGGGAGGATACACCCTGTGGTGCGCTGCTGGGGGCTCGGTGGAGGGCCTGCACAGGGACAGCAGTCGGCGCCAGCTCCCGCTGGAGGGAGAGGGGGCGGCAGGGGCGGTGCCATGGGAAAAGGCTCGTACACCGGTTCAGTTAGGCTGGACAGGCTCGAACCTCTCTTGGCGGCTTATCCGCGGGCGGTCGATGCGGCCGTGCTGCGTCGGGGTTTCAGGGATGGTTTCCGGTTGGGGTACGAGGGACCGAGGATCGCTCGGTGGGCGGAGAACCTGAAGTCCGTGAACGCACACAGAGGTATCGTCCGGGAGAAGCTTTTCAAGGAGGTGAGGGAAGGGAGGATGGTGGGGCCCTTTCAGGAGCCGCCCTTGCCGGGCTTGATTATTTCCCCGATTGGAGTGGTTCCGAAAAAAGGAGCAGGGTCAGTTTCGACTGATCCAGCATCTGTCATGGCCGGAGGGCACGTCGGTGAATGACTACATCTCTGCAGAATTGGCGTCGGTGTCGTACTCGTCGGTGGACGTGGCGAGGAGGTTGGTGACGGCGGCCGGGCAGGGTGCACTCATGGCAAAGGTCGATGTCAAATCTGCATTTCGGTTGTTGCCGGTGCATCCGGCGGATCACCAATTGTTGGGGATCCAGTTTGATGGCCTCATTTTCGTGGATAGAGCGCTCCCCATGGGGTGCTCCGTGTCATGTGCATTGTTTGAGAGGTTCAGCTCCTTCTTGCAGTGGGCTTTTTCCTGGCACACAGGCTCTGAGGCGGTGACGCACTACCTGGACGATTTCTTCCTGGTGGGTCGGCCCGGTTCGACGGACTGCCGGCGGCAGCTGGACAGTTTTACGGACTTGATGAATTACTTGGGGGTCCCCTTGGCGCCGGAGAAGACTCAGTGTCCCAGCACAGTGCTGTCCTTTCTCGGTATAGAGCTCGACTCAGTCGCCATAGAAGCACGCCTACCGAAGGAAAAGCGGGCAGTGATGATGGATTTGGTGAGATACATGTTGGCCAGGCGGAAAGTGATGGTGCGGGAGGTGCAGGTGTTTCTGGGGCATCTGAATTTTGCGTGCCGGGTTGTGTGGGCGGGGCGGACGTTTTGCCGTCGGCTGGGGCTGGCGTTGTCCGGTCTGACGGTGCCACATCATCAGGTACGCCTATCGGCGGGTTCGAGAGAGGACTTGAGCATGTGGTTGGCTTTTTTGGGGCGGTTTAATGGAGTGCCCATGGCGCCGCCGGAGGACTGGGAGTGGGACGTCACGATGTCATCGGACGCGGCGGGAGTCGGCGGTTTCGGTCTCTACTGGGCAGGGAGATGGTGCGCGGAGCAGTGGCCGGCTCATTGGCAGGCGGGGGGACGGAGTATTGCGTTCCTGGAGCTGTCTCCGTTGGTGGTGGCAGTTACTGTGTGGGCACAGGACTTAGCGCACAAGCGGGTCTTGTTCAGGGTGGATAATATGTCGGTGGTCCAGGTGGTGAATCGGCAGTCCCCAAGGGAACCCCAGGAGTTGAAGTTGATGCGCATTTTTGTGTTCAAGTGCCTGGAGCATGACATTCTGTTTCAAGCTCAGCATGTACCGGGGGTGGACAATGACATTGCGGATGCTTTGTCTCGTTCACAGTGGCAGAGGTTCCATGGTCTAGCCACGGAGGCGGCCGCAGTCAAGACGCGGGTGCCGGAGGAGCTTTGGTTGGTGGGAGAGCGCGGGTCGTTCAGTTGGTGAAGGTGTCTCTGGCGGTGTCCACGTGGAAGGCTTATGAGCAGGCGTGGCTGGAGTTTCTGCGTGGTGGAGCGGTAAGGCAGTGTGGCCATGGCGTCCGGAGGAGCAGGAGGTGCGGTACATGCTCGGGTTGATGGACAAGGGGCTGGCGAGGGTGACGAATGTGGGAAAGTTGGCGGGGGTGGCGTTAATGGGGAAGCTCTGGTGGGGTTACGCAACTTTGGCGGGAGAGCTGGGGGGGCGTCTTTTGGAGGGTTGGGAGAGGGAGAAGGGGGCAAGGGTGTGGCAGGGTCGTCCTATTACAGAAGGGATGCTGGAAGGTTTGGTGCGCCGCTTACCGGAGGTGTGCAGGGATCAGGCAGAGACGGTTTTGTTTTCCACACTGATGTCGTGGATGTTTTTTGGAGCGTTCCGGGTGTCGGAGTTGGTGGGGTTGCGGGGACCGCCAGGAGTGCGTTGGGGGAGGTAGATTTGTGGGGTCGCGAGGTTTGCAACGGTCAAAGACTGATCAGCGAGGAGAGGGTACTTGGGTGGTGCTGGTTCCTGGGGGGTCAGAGGCGGTGTGTCCAGCGGAGTGGGGGAGGTGACTGGCGGGGGTCGGGCGCAGGACGACGGGGAGGTTTTTGGTCGGGGAAAGGCTGGTCGGGTGACGGCAGCGCAGCTGCTGTGGGTCCTGCGGTATGCCCTGCGGTCCATGGGTGAGGACCCGAAGGAATTCGGGACGCATTCTTTTCGTATTGGTGCTGCAAGGGAGGCGGCGCGTAAGGGTTGTGGCAAAGAAGAGATCCAACGACTGGGTCACTGGAAATCAGACTGTTATAGGACATACGTCAGGATGCGGGGGGTAGCGGTGGAGTGAGGTTGACATGTTTGGCCCAGTACTTACACATGTATCTTTGCAGGTGCGGTGGCGGGGCCCACGGCGCCGGTGATGAGCATTTACGTGGTGGGCCATTCCTTTGTGAAGAGAGCGGAGAGGGCCGAATGGGAGAAGCACAGGAACTTAAATTTGGAGTTAGATGACCAGTTGTTTCGTTGTCATTGGAGGGGAAAAGGAGGCATGCGTTGGCATGAGTTGGTGCCGGCTTTAAACAATGTTGTGCGGGGGGGGGTTCTGTCCGGATGTGGTAGTCATCCACTTGGGAGAGAATGACCTGATGCAGTGTAAGGGACTGGCACTGGTGAAACAGATGAAGAGGGATTTGCTGGAAATTCAGAGGCAGTGGGCGGGGTGTGAGGTCATTTGGTCGGAATTCGTTCCTAGATGATGCTGGAGGGGGGCAGAGAGGCCCGCAGCTTAGCGCGAATATCTCCAAAAGTTGGTAATAGGAGATAGCGATGTTAGAGACTGTTTTCAGTCGCTAACATCTTGGCACGCCCACTTTGCATGTCATTAGTGATAAATATCACAGACATGCAAAGTGGGGCCCAAGATGGTCGCTAACTCCTACTAGCTGTCGCTAACTGGTGTTAGCGACAGCTAGGTAATAGGGAGATAATTTTATCTCTGCTTTCTTGGCTTTTAAAGCCAAAAAAGCGGAGATAAACCCCTCGATAATATGCCCCAAAGTCTTATGTTCAAGCTGGTTGTTCTAAAAGTCATCATCAATATTTAAGTACATTTCGACATGAGAAGAAATTTGACTTCTTTTTTGAAGTAGGCAGTTGAGGGATTAAGTCTGGTTTCTGGGGGTAGTGCATTCCAAATCCTTAGAGCCATACCAGAGAAAGCGCGGTAATATGTTTTCTTCTTGGCAAATCTTTGAGGCTTTAGAAGAAGGTTGCTGGCACTCCTGGATGATCTGTTTCCACATGAGAGCTCCAGTTTCTGGGCCAGATAACTGGGTGTGTTGTTATGGATGGCTTTATGTGTCATGCAAGCAATTTTTTATTGAATTCTTGCTTCAAAGGGTGGCCAATTGAGTGCTTTGAGGTCCGGAGAGATGTGGCTATTTCTTTTGGAGCCTGTGATGAGCCTGGCCGCTGAGTTGAGTGATGCTCTTAGGGGGGCAGTTGTACATCTAGGGAGTCCACAGAGAGTTTTATTGTTCAAATCACTACTGAGTACCACAGTCCCCCAGAGATGTGAGGTCATAAGCAAATTTCAAGACAGCTAGAAAAAAACATAGAGCGTAATCTACTCCAGATTTGAAGTATTTAGGAAGTGATCAGAGATCCACTCCTGCTGATAGCTATGAAAGGAAGATGTTATCTCATGCACAAAAGCCTCATAATACAATGTTCATAACAATCCTGAAGAATGGAAGACTAGAAGAATGAGACCCTAATTCCCCATAACACCTAGCTGTTAATAATTTACACCCAAAAAAACTCTTAAGAATGAGCAACTTTGAATTACCCTCTGACAAAGGTTCACATGGAGACCCTTGTAAACCTGGAATTGTCATGGAATGTCCGAATTTGGAACTAAAGTATTATGAGCCCATCTAGATAATGGCAAAGCCTTTACAACTCTAAGAGCATAAGGCAACAACATTACACCCTCCCCTGTGTATGTAATAGATTAAGTATAACTGTTTTTGTACTGTTCATAGAGGGGAAAAAATATGAACAATAAGTGGACTATGTCGTTTAATTGCAGCATGTAAAGAAATAATGACTGTGCCTTTTACTTTGTATAAATAAAGGTTTAAAAAAAAAAAAAATATTACACCCTCCCTCAGTGTCCTTAAATGCATTAAATGACGACCACTGGAGGAGCAAGGTAGCCGCTGCCAAGCCCAACGTGAAATTCTCTCGAAGGTATTTCAGTACAAGTACCACCTCGACAAGTGTGTTCCAATCCTGCATCAGCATCCAATGCAGCTGAGGATAGTTGATCCAAATCCATCTACTCAGTTAGAATGAGAGATTTGATCTTCTCATGAATATGCAGAACTAGGACCCCATTACGATCGCGGGCAGATCGCTACCCCCGGGCGTGCAGCTGCGATCTGCCCGCCGTATAAATTACATATAACAAAAAGCTACAAATATTATATAAAAAAATTAATTAATGCATTTAAAAACAATAATTACCTAAAAGGAGCAAATATTAACAGAATTTTGTAAAACATAAATGTATTTATTTTGTTTCCTACTCTAGAACACCACACCAATAAAAAAAACACTTTTTATTTAAATGTATTTCCATAATGAATATAATTAGTAATCCATTTAAAAATATTAATTAAAAAAAATAAACTCATTAAATACACATGCTTTAACACTATAATATTCACAACACACAGCTAAAACAAATTACACAATTGCCATATTTAATTTCCAATTAAATAATTTAAATTATTAATTCATTATTAATTGATCAATTAAAAATAAACTACTTCCCACCCTTCCCACCATTTACACCTATAAACACCACAAGACACACCTAAACCTATTTTCAAAATGAACATAATTAATTACTAATTAATTATTTAAAATTAATTAACAACTAATGATTAAATCATCAATTAAAAATAAATTCCTTCCCACCATTTACACCTAAAACTAACTATACAATTACCATAATTAATTACTAATTAGTTACTTAAAATTCATTAACAACTAATTATTAAATGATCAAAAATAAAATACTTAGCACCATTCCCACCATTTACACCTATACATACCACAGCACACACAAAAAATTAATTACACAATTACCATAATTAATTGCCAATTAATTAATTAAAAACTATTAACAACAAATTATTAGTGAGTTCATGAAAAATTACTTTTCACATTTAACACTATAACACCTCAATTAAACAAATGTTAATAAATAAATAAATAAATGTGATATAATTAAATTACTTCCCACCCTATTCCCCTAAAAACGTACAACCCGCTACGGTACTAAAATCACAATATTCAAAGATTTTTTTTTATAACTACGAAAATGGTTACACATATAATAAAAATACAAAAATTATTGTATAAAAACATCACACACATAAAATATATACTAAAATACATAACATTAATAAAAAGTAGTAGATTAGCTTTATTCGATTTCAGTATAAAAAATCATAAAAGCAACAACAGTACATAAATATACACCAATACATTTCATAAAAATAACAATTGTTAAAATAAAATAAAATCGATAAAATAAATCAGCTAATCATTGTAGAGCGAGATAATAAGTCAAATTGATTAGACGTGGAGATGATGCGGCCACTCGATACACGACCACTCCTGCCCATCAGGTGGTTGCTCTGTGCTTTTTGACATTGCGACGGGACATTTAATGATCTAGGGTAAAATTCACTTATGCTCCAGATAGATATAGGATCATCTCCTATTTGTGGCTGCCAAGATTGGAGAAATGGAACAACGTATTTAGTCCTGAATTTGACAAGTACCAAATCGCCCGCAATATCCTTAGGAAGAGGTCCTAGCCAACCCACCCTTCTAACACTTAGGGGGTTATTAGGATTGCGGATTTTCCGCATCCTCTGGGCCGGCGGAAGCCACCGCCGGCCCGGAGGATGCGGAAAATCTGCAGCGGACCCACCAAAGACCCACAGCCACATTAGGATGGCTGGTGGGTCCTGGTTTCCGTCCGCAGCTTTTCCGCCGCGGCTGGCTTACAACCGCGGTGGAAGAGCTCTAATATGGTGACGGTGTCTGTCAGACACCGTCCGCCATATTAGGATGGCCTGTTTCAGATGCTTTTCCGCGGCGGGTTTTCCGCCGTGGAAAAGCATGTGCAACTTCACTGCGGGGGCCCGTTGTGGGCCCCTTAGGTGAAGGGGGTGGGGGGTGCAAATGGGGGGTACCTATGGTACCCCCCTGCATTTGTATGTGGAAAGCGGCAGGCACCGCGCGGTGCCTGCCTCTTTCTGCATACAAATGCAACACCTGCATTTTTAACATTGCCGCGGGTGCAGCTTGAAGCCGCACCCGCCGCAATGTTAAAAATAGAGGATGTGACCGCCAGGGTGGCGGTCACATCCTAATTGCACAGGAGGGAACTCCGCATGCCATGCGGAGGTTCCCTCCTGCTCTGGGGTCGCGGATGGACGCAAGTCCGTCCGCAATCCTAATGAGGCCCTGAGTATGGTGCCATTGATGTTGGGTGGCAGAGGTCTATTTTTGGTTAGCCAGAACACAACCTTGTTTCTTAGGTCCTGTTGACTTTCATGTTTCCCCTTTGTAAGTTCTGGTACTCCCGAGAGGACGCACACAATAGGATCGGCCTCTGGAGGCAAATGTAGATGGTTGGTTTTAAATAACATATTGTCACGATTAACCGCTGTTCCCTTATGTAATAAAAAATCGATCATTTTAACAACTATATTTTTGCAAACGATATGAAACACTTAGAAATTTTAAACATCAATATTACTTACCTAACAATCGATATTCTTGACCACGATATTTTTTCTGGTGATATTTCTCACCGACAATATTATACCTCGATATTGGTGCAAGTCGAGGTTTATACATCGATATTAAGTCTCTGCACCATCATCAGCTATGTGTCTAATCTACCTCTCGTCTCTTAGCATTTTAAGGGCTTCACAACTGCCTTCACAATGTGGCTCTCCGAGTTGCTTGGGCTAGAACCATCCTGAAAGCAAGGTTGGAGACTCTAGACCGGCACTCTTTGAATATGACTCCTTAGAGAAATCACTTTATAAATACTTCTGTAAACTCTTTTTATCTGCCATAATTGTGCTTGTTCTACAAACAGCTACCTCTGAAAGATAGAGGGAACACAGTGGTGACTATGCCATAGGTTCTCACATCTATTTAAAGTGTGGGGTATACTCATGCTAGTGCTCATATGGTATGATCACTCTGCCACCAAGAGTGAAATATCCGGCCTGGAACGACTGATCCAGAGCAGAAAACTTATAAAAACTAATGCCGAAGCACACATAAAGGTAGCATTAAAGTCTGATGTAGGTCCAAAGATAAATTCCAGTCCGTTGAAGTGATTGAATCTTCTTTTATTTTAAAATTTCTTCCAATGTTCAACTTCTTTAAAATATAGATGATATGGATGTGTTCAAGATACAAAAGGCAGCCGACACATGTTTCTTCACCTAGATGTTTTCAAGGTTGATATTCTGTAATATGTCAATGAAGCTGTATAAACTTCAATAAGACCTAGGATGATGTCAATGGAGGTACAGTAACTTTTCCATGCAGTGAAACTAATGAAGACTTTAAGGGGGCCCTTCATAGAGCTAATTAGTCCAATTGCCCTGTTAATGCTAATGGCTAGACACAAATGGAATCCCACAACCGTCAGACATAAATGGTATGAACAAATTGTCGTTGGGGCGATAAGAAGCCTGGTCTGTTTTTTTTCCTTCTTTGTATCATTTCTCGAGCATTTTCTGTACCTCCATTGACCTTGTCCCAGGTCTTATTCATAGTTAGGCCCAACTTTTCCAATGGACAAAGCGTTTTTTTGTTTTGCTAATAACTTTGATAAATCTTGACAAAACTTTCAAAACTAGTTGCCAATTAGTTCAGCTGCTGTCTGGAAAGTTTTGGGTGATTAGTCAAGCAGGGGCCGAGAAAAAGGGAGTGTTACGAAAACCCTTTTTCCCAATGCAATGTCTATGGACGATTTTGCATTTTTTTAACACGCCTACAGACCGAACTGAAGTACAACAAATGTTGCAGAATGCTAAATCTTGGTCTAGAAAGAGCCCTTTTTGTAAATTTGAGGATATCTTCTCAGTAGTTTGGAAGTTATTAAAGAAAGAAATGTATAAATCTGAGGACTTTTATTCATATCCCCTTGATCATCCAATGCCTAGATATTTTATTCCTGTATAGTAAGATTGCATTAGTTAGTTTTTAACACGTGCTAAATCGCTGGATTGACACAAGTAATAAGTTTGATTTTCCCACAATTGTATTTTATAGAATTTACATCACTATGCACTATGCACTTTATGATATCGTGGCACTTTAATATAACCAGCACTTTGTTTACTGTTTTTCAATATGTATAATTAGACGGTTACAGGCGTTATTCATGTATTTATTCTGTTATTTATTCCCTTATTTATAATTGTCTGTCATATGCATTGTTTATTGAGCGATCCCATTATCCTTTTATATTTTGGTATAGCTCACCACAAAGTGTGCAGCACATTTTTCCATTTACAATATTAGTGTTTGCCAGAATGTATTCTGATGCTTTTTACCATTACATCCCCAATTCTGTGCTCACAGCAACACACAGATTTCTGCATTTAAGTAATTAGGATGGCGAGACATGGCCTCTCCTAATTTTCTGTATTTTGTTGGAACAATAATTAAAATATTTGTTGGGAAAATATGAGTCATTTGAATGTATATGGTAATGAAGCTTTTTAATATTTTTATAATATTCTTATCAGTTCGTGACCAACTCAGACATTTATTATGTATTTACATAATTAACAACAGAAATTCTGTGGCATTAGATGACTGTTGTGGAATAGTCTGTTTTCCATAGCCATACCTAACGTCTACCACGTGGTGTCCCTGTGAATTTAAATATTTGTTTGTTAATCGCAGCGCGTTACCACATGTGATCAAGGGGGTAGCCAAAAAAGTAATATCGTTATGTTCCTGTAAATAATCTCTTTATTATGTGCACACAACTCTGGAGTCCGTGCCCTTTTCGATGTAAGGAATTCCATCTGGGACTGTTGTACCATATATATTTATATATATGTGATCAAGTCCGGGCTTACCGGACGAAACGCGTCATGTCTGTTGGTGTGAGGAAATAAAAGCACTTTAAAATCGAAACTTGCCATGTGGTCCGTGTCCTGGTTTGGCGTCCGTGAGGCGGTGAACACTAGGAAGTGTCTTCTTGCATATATATATATATATATATATATATATATATATATATATATATATATATATATATATATATATATATATTATCTACTGGCGGTCGCCAGTAGGTAGTTATAGTTTGGATTATTTTGTATAGGGAATTCGCAACATTCTAACATTCTAAATTTTCCTCAAATTTGCCTCGCGGCGCTCCGCTCCTTCCCTGAAACTTTGGGGGTGATTCGTCAAGCGGGGGCCGAGATAAAAGGGGGGTCCCAAAATGTGTTTTCCCCATGTTCATTTCCATAGGTCGGTCGAACTCACTTTTAGCCCGAACGGCTGAATGGATTTCCACCAAACTTGGCAAAATTGTAGGGACTGGTAGCCCGATGTGCCTTTGCTATGTGTCAAGATATGTGCTCCAGTGGATTTTGAGTAATTTAGGTTCAAAAAAATATATTTATCTATAAGCACGCCCCGGTACGCGCACCGGGGCGTGAACCAGCGCGCTACGCGAGTTCGCGGGCGGAAACCTGATTGGCTCTCGGGTGTCTGTCAACATTCCAAACAGTCCGGAGCGGCCGCCATCTTGTGTCTCGGTAGGATCGAGACACAAGAGGTGGCAAAAACAAAGGGGGAAATGACCAAAAGGGGGCAGAGTAGACCCCCCTGACCCCCTAGGTTTGATGTGGGGGCCCTAAAAGGGCCCCTCGTAGCAAAAAAAAAAATATTTTTTTGGGGGATTTGAGCGGGGGGAGCGCCCGGTACGCGCACCGGGGAGCGTACCGGGGAGCGTACCATGGGGGAAAAAGAATGACAGAGTTTTTAAAAAATGTAGCCTTTTTTTATAAATTGGAGGTAGTTCTAAAAAGAACTGTTTTTTTTCTTCTTTTTTGTTGTTTTATATTTTTTTTAATGTTTTTTTGAACATTTTGTACTTTATTTGGCTTTTATGAACAATTGTATATATTTTTTGTTATTTTTATGGGGAGAAACAAAAAACAGAGAATTGTAAACGGCTCAACTGGAGCAAAAAAATATCAGGAAAAAATTAAGGTTTTTTGGGGCAATTGTGGTTGTCACCAGCACGGTTGATGAGCTTTATGCTTTGCTCACCATAGGTGATTGTTTTACCACAAAATATACAAGTGATCTTGTTTTGCCCAAACTGGGGTTGTATGTTTGGGACCATCTCCCTTGTCTCTGGTCCCGATGGAGTGGGTTGCTTTGTTTTGGAGGCGCTGGGTGAAGATTGGGGTATGTTCTGGACAGTTCTCTCACCTCTGCCGCAGCATAGTTGTTAGGGTGCTTGCGTTGCATATGGCGAATCATGGTGTGATTACCAAAAGAATATTTTTTTGTAGGGTTCCCCCTGGAAAGTTCACAGCCACAGATCAGACAAGTCACTTTTGCTGCATTGACTTTCTTCTGGCCTCTTGGGAATTTAAAAAACTCCCACACAATGTGCTCTCTCAGTTTGTAAGGGGAATTGTCTTCAGGAAGGAACGTCCTCTCCTCCTCCTCCTCCTCCTCCTCCTCCTCCTCCTCCTCCTCCTCTTCTTCACCACCAATGTGGTGTTGTGGTGGTCCTTGTGGTGGTGGTGGTGCAGCTGCTCCTGCTGCTGCTGCTACTGTAGCCATTTCTCAATGAATGAAAACAGGTCTTCCTCACTCAAACAACAAAGTGAGAATGAGGAAAAAAGGTGGGGGCTTTCATCATTAGGAAATCAAAACTGTCCTGAACCAATGAAAAGTGTTATTTTCAGGTCACATGACCAGGGCTTTCATCATTTGGAAACCAAAACTGTCCTGAACAATAAAAAGTGTTATTTTTAGGTCACATGACCCGACGCGCTTACGCCACGCGCCCAGGGGCGCATCGCGTAAGCGCGTCGGATGGTTACGTAGCGCGATCGTATGCGCTCGAGTGCTTCCGGGTGCGCTTGCGCCGTGCGTATCACGCGAACGCGGCTACGCGATACGTCACCATAATGTTTTTGTTCGCGGCAAAAGCGCTAACGGGACGCTCATCGGTACGCGCCCTGTGGCGCTTAGAAAGACTGCGCTTACCGGTGCGCTCACCAGGACGCGCACCGGGAGCGCTCCAGGGGAAAAAAAAAAAACATGAACAATATACATAAAAAAATAGTATTACATAAATATACAATATAGGATTCATTATAAAAAATATTACATTTCATACCTATAGAAATTTGCTATTAAAAAACCTTTGAAATTCACTGAAAAAACCATAGGTTTCACACCAGTTATAGTTAGGAATTAGCATTTAAAAAACCTATGAAATTCACTGAAAAAAACATAGGTTTCACACTAGTTATAGTTAGAAATTAGCATTTAAAAAACCTATTAAATTCACTGAAAAAAAACATATGTTTCACACCAGTTATAGTTAGCTGGAAATTTTACTGACATAAAACCATTGAAATTCCCACGTTATAGTTAGTTGGACACACTATGATTTGCGCGCCTGCAATGCACTGCTGATGACGTCACATATTACATCACTCATGACATGGTCAGTGACATCACTCATGACATGTATATATATATCAGCAAACACTCCCTCCGAGGAAGAAGCAGAAGCCCAGAGTGGAACTGGTCGGAAAGGCTTAATTTATTCAAGACAGTTCCAGTGGCGGCGAATGCAATTCGGCGTTTCGCCTTCTTCAGCGCCCAACACCACACAAGTTCATCACTGTAAGTTTTCTCCTTGCTGCCTCTAAAGTAGATGACGTGGGTCCCCTCCTCCCCCTTGTGCAATCCTGCTCACCTGTTGCAGAGCGTTCCAATTCTCCGGACTGCAACTCCCAAGATGCTCAATGTCAGAAGCAGCTCGGGTCGGTGAAAATGGGGGGAGTGTCAATGTTAGTAATCTCAGCTGCGGGTCCAATGAAGCAGGATACGATACGGTGGCAAACAGCAAATGTCCTGAACTCACAAAGCCCCTCCTTGAGTCCCCTCAGACCATCACAGCCCCTCGTGCAGGAAGGCCAATGAGCAGGGGCTAAATGCGGAAAGCAAATTGCCACAAAGAGAAGTAAAATACCTCAACCGCTCGGGTCACCCTGGTAGGGAGGCGGGTACCGGACACATTCCATCCCTGGAAATACCAATGTGCCGTGAAGTGTGCCAGTTTCAGTCCGGACCCAATTGTGTGGTGGGGGCTTCTGTAATGCGCGGCTGGCATGCGCACATAATATCAGCAAGCACTCCCTCTGAGAAAGAAGCAGAAGCCCAGAGGGGAACTGGTCGGAAAGTCTTAATTTATTCAAGACAGTTCCAGTGGCCGCGAATGCATTTCGGCGTTTCGCCTTCTTCAGCGCCCAACACCAGAAAAGTTCATCACAGTAAATTTTCTCCTTGCTGCCTCTAAAGTAAATGACGTGGGTCCGCTCCTCCCCCTTGTGCAATCCTGCTCACCTGTTGCAGAGCGTTCCAATTCTCCGGACTGCAACTCCCAAGATGCTCAATGTCAGAAGCCGCTCGGGTCGGTGAAAATGGGGGGAGTGTCAATGTTAGTAATCTCAGCAGCGGGTCCAATGAAGCAGGATACGGTGGCAAACAGCAAATGTCCTGAACTCACAAAGCCCCTCCTTGAGTCCCCTCGGACCGTCACAGCCCGTCGTGCCGGAAGGCCAATGAGCAGGGGCTAAATGCGGAAAGCAAATTGCCACAAAGAGAGGTAAAATACCTCAACCGCTCGGGTCACCCTGGTACGGAGGCGGGTACCGGACACATTCCATCCCTGGAAATACCAATGTGCCGTGAAGCGTGCCAGTTTCAGTCCGGACCCAATTGTGTGGCGGGGGCTTCTGTACTGCGCGGCTGGCACACGCAGATAATATCAGCAAACACTCCCTCCGAGAAAGAAGCAGAAGCCAAGAGGGGAACTGGTCGGAAAGGCTTAATTTATTCAAGACAGTTCCAGTGGCGGTGAATGCATTTTGGCGTTTCGCCTTCTTCAACGCCCAACACCAGACAAGTTCCTCACAGTAAGTTTTCTCCTTGCTGCCTCTAAAGTAAATGACGTGGGTCCGCTCTTCCCCCTTGTGCAATCCTGCCCACATGTTGCAGAGCGTTCCAATTCTCTGGACTGCAACTCCCAAGATGCTCAATTTCAGAAGCAGCTCGGGTCGGTGAAAATGGGGGGAGTGTCAATGTTAGTAATCTCAGCTGCGGGTCCAATGAAGCAGGATACGGTGGCAAACAGCAAATGTCCTGAACTCACAAAGCCCCTCCTTGAGTCCCCTTGGACCGTCACAGCCACTCATGCAGGAAGGCCAATGAGCAGGGGCTAAATGCGGAAAGCAAATTGCCACAAAGAGAGGTAAAATACCTCAACCGCTCAGGTCACCCTGGTAGGGAGGCGGGTACTGGACACATTCCATCCCTGGAAATACCAATGTGCCGTGAAGCGTGCCAGTTTCAGTCCGGACCCAATTGTGTGGCGGGGCTTCTGTACTGCGCGGCTGGCACGCGCAGATAATATCAGCAAACACTCCCTCCGAGAAAGAAGCAGAATATATATATATATATATATATATATATATATATATATATATAATTTGGGCGCAGATTAGCGGATCAAGGATCAACCCACCGGGAATCCTCAGGTCCTGAGTCAAAGCCCTAATTTGATGTTGCAACCTGAAAGGAAAGCTGCTTCTGCCATTTTATTTATCGGCTGTACCCTGGGGTGAAAACATAAATAAAAAATTAAATAAGGGATCAGGATAGCGGTATCCTGACCCCACAGGACACATGGAGGGACCCCTAATGGACAAAAAACAGCCCAAATATTGAGGGGTCCATTATCATTGGGGGAGGATCGCCACTGCCCGTATGGTGGTGGCGATCCTCCCGCAGAAAACCTCTGCCTGCTCTGAATTCTTCCCCCGCCACATTACCATGGCGGGGAGGAGCCTGGTGGACGGAAAGACCGTCCACCGGTTTTCCGCCTGATCAAAGAGTCGACCTGGCAGAAAAGCTGCTAACATGGTGATGGTGTCTGAGAGACACTGCCATCCATATTAGCATTATGGCGGGGGCATGCCTTTCCGTGGCGGTAGGTGGGAATCACTTCCGGGGTCTGTTGCGGGCTCCCAGGGATTCTGGGGGGTGGGGGTGCACATGGGGGGGTACCATCCATTTCAGTATACAACGTGGCAGGCACCACGCGGTGCCTGTCACGTTGTGCATTGAACTGCATGATGTGCACTTTTAGCAATGTTAAAAATGCGGGATGGGCCCGTCAGTGTTGCGGGCGCATCCTAATGTCCCCCACGGGACACCTGCCCTTATGGCAGGCGGTCCCTTTTTGCATCGGGATGTGCCCAAAGTGTTTGGGACGATTCCCACTTCCGCAAATCCACTACAGTGCTCAGCGTGGCCCCCAGTGTAACCTTGTAGAGGATCCATGGATTTGCAACCAAAAAAAAAAGAAATACACACACATACACACACCAAACCCTTGCTGCACATGGCCAAAGGCCATGCATGCTTGTGGTTGGATTAACGTAGGGTAATTAGTTATTACTTAACGTTAAAAAAATATACAAATTCATTCAAAAAACCAAAGGTTACAGAGACGTTATTAGTTAGGCTTAAATTTTACACACAAAAAACATTAGAAATTCAGCAGTTATAGTTATACTTATCTGAGCACTTATAGGTTTACTTATCTGAAGAAACTATAACTCGTGCCATAAATTAACTTTAGGCCAAGAGCTATAGGCACTTAATGCACTAATGTTGCATTTGAAGTAAAGTATTTAAGGAACACATTATTTATTGAATACATCAATAACTGGAGCAAAAGTTGAGACTGAAAGATGAAGACTCATAAAAACAAAACTCTAACCAGAGCAGTTGCAATAGGAGACAAATTCAAAAGCCATCAGTATGACCACAATATTTTTCAAAGCAAAACATTTAGAATCATCTCCGATATTTAACAAATGGGATAACTTAGAGTTGAGGGTTAATTCTATGAGAAAAGGGAACAGTTGAAGAATAGGCATCATAATCAGTTATTCCCCAAAATAGCTCATTTCAGAAAGCTAGGAAACTCACTTTTTTCGAGAAAGCTCTACAGCTGATGCCCATGAGCCTCTCACATATCCAGTCACTACATAGCTCAGGGGGGATATTCACAAGGACTTATCTCCGATTTATCTCCACCTGAACGCATCAAAAGTGGAGCAAACTGCAGACATAGCCAGTATTCCCGCGATAACTGCCCCAAAAGTTATCTCCACTGTGGACACCACCAACTAACCCTAATGAGATGCAGAGTAGGCGTTCCCGTGCAAAAACACACAAAAAAAAACGCAACACCACTTTCACAACGAACTACCAGATCTGCAATGAGAACCAAAAACAGGCGATAAGCAATGGTAGCAGCAGGGAATTAACACCTGCCCTCTGCTGGTGTTAAGCTGAACGACTGCCTGCAGCATAAAAGGGAGCCCAGCCACACCTGAAGACCCACTGATGCCATGGAGACAATGATCATGCAACACGGATACCCATGAGGGCCATAACACCCACCGCAACCACCCCAGGCCAGCCACCACCCCCAGGACCCATCTGCCTTCCTCCGCCAGGAACACCACAGAGGCAGCGTACATAAAGACAGCGGACTGACCTGAAACGCACCTGCCACCCAGACCCAACCCCAGAGGAGGACATTGCCCACTACAGGCCCAAAAGGATAACCCTCCCCTGCATCTTGACCCACATCCCCTACCTGCTGACGGTCCCAACCCAGCGGACAACCAACATCCCTCCGCAGACAAAGCTGCCGGCTCTGCAGCACATGCCGGTCTTTAGTACCATCCAACCCACCACTGCAAGGGTAGGAGGAGTCACACAGCCAGCTCCATCCAAGGTCATCACACCTGTCCCGAATGCCATCATCAGCCTAGTACCCCAGCACCCTCACGTCACCCACTCTGCGCAGGAGCAGCTGGAGACCAAGTAAGGCCCCTACACCGTAGCTGGATTCCCTCACGTGTCAGGGACAATCAACTGCACACATGTACCCCTCGTGCCCCCTGCCCACACTGCACACAACTACCACAACAGAAAGCACACAAATATCATGAATGTTCAGGCAATAGTGGTCCGGCCGGGATTCTTGAACAATGTCGTGACCAACTAAGCAGGCAGAGTGCATGATACTCACATCTCACGACAGCCCATCATCACATATCGCTCTCCCAGGATGGCACACATGGAAATGCAGTGCCAGTTGGTAAGTCCAAAATAAACACACCACACACCTCCAGCCCACAGTCATGCAACTCACGACACTACCAATGGGCACGCAGCACAACTACATCCAACATGACACACAACATGCCAACCGACCAGACACGACAACACTCCATTGGGAATCCGTCCTTGCCATGCCCACAAACCAGTCACGGCATGGCACCACAGACACACAATAGCAGGATGTGAGGAGAGGCATGGGACAGGCATGTGCGAGAGCGGAAAGTGACTAAGGAATGTGAACCTAACCGATGCCAGGTGTGGCATGAAGGTGCCGGACAGACCACAGACTGCAAACCATGAAAATGGCCATGTGGAGATCAACTGCTGGTGCATGTAGTGTAGTGGCCAGTGGACACTACCATGTCCCCACAGGCTGAGGGGGCAGAACACAGAAATGTCACACGTTATGTCCCCCCCTGCATGCGTGTGCATAGTGGGTTGGACCAGCGTTCGCCAGACCTGCGTAGGGGTGTGAACAAAAAGCTTGTTGCAGTGGTCGTGGTTCTCATTCGGAATGGGCAAGGCGTCTGCCAGGGCGGCACCTCTCAGCCCGCCACGAGTCCTGCGCCAAGCGCGGCGGGTCCTGTGTCCCTGTGCACCTGCTGCACCCCGAGCCGCTTGTCCCCAGACCCGTCATGCCTGCCCCAGCACACCAACGAGGCTCCTCTCACCTGCCTACACCCTCCCCGGAATATCAAGTATGGGGTCCCACAAGGGGCCTCATTGAGTCCAACCCTATTTAATGTGTTTGTCTCATCACTAGCCGAAATAGGGAGAAAGTGGGGTGTCGAGATCTGTTCTTATGCAGACGACACCCAGCTGATGATTACATTGGATGAAGAAGATGACCCTCAGGACAGGTTATTGAACTGTTTAACTGAACTAGCCAACTGGATGCACAACCATTGCCTTAAGCTAAACGCAGATAAATCTGAAGTACTGTTGTTTGGTAGACATACACAGCTATAGGGACAGCAGCTGGTGGCCCACAACTCTGGGCACCACTCCCAGTCCAGCAACAACTGCCAAGAATTTAGGCGTGACTTTAGATAACACCTTGAGCATGAAAACTCATGTATCATCAATCTGTGGCAAAGGCTTTGCGCTACTCAAGATGCTCCGGCGAGTTTTCCCATGGATCCCTATTGAGTGTAGAAAAATACTGGTCCAGTCCTTATTAATGAGCATTGAGTTTCAATGGGGTATACCCTAAGAACTCTCTGACCTGGGTCAGTTAAGGTAGATACATAAACAATGGTCAGGGTCTATTAGTTTGCTGCACCATCCAATGTAATACATGCGTTTAGTTGAGTATAAATCAACACTATTACATCCTTATTGTGCATCTGTTTTTATTCATTACTTTAGCACATAGTTTGTTGGGTACTCAATATTAGTTCATAAGTACCAAGGTTGCTGAATTTACCAGTCATTCAAACAAAAAAAGATAAGTAGTTCAATTACTTCATTGAATCATATCAGTGCCTGAGGACACAGGTCACATTTGGATACATAATTGTAGTACTTCATATGCAAAAAAACATCACAAATAATATCCGTATATTGACATTTAAACGCGCTCAAAGTGATGGAAAAAGGAAGTAGTTAGATGGGATAGGTGTGATGGGAAGGAAGTGAGGACTGGGTAAAGGTTGTTGTGACCATGAAACAATCACAGTGATATAAAATAAGCCCTTTACAGTCTTTGTTTTGATCAATAGTTCCAGTAGACTCTTTTGCATAGGATCTGTTTTACTCCGTTAGTTAGTCCTATGTTTAGAGAATGGGTGTGTTCTGGTCTACGTTTCGACCCCCTGATTAAAGGGTTGGTTGAATCCTCATGCTGGGGTCTTCTTCAGGACAAGGAGATACTGGAGAGCCTATGAATGATAATTTATAATGAGTGTATCAGGTTTTAAACACGCTCAAAGTTGCACATGGACGGGACATGGGAGTTAGAAAATTCTTACTTCGTGGAAGGCCGTTCAGTGGCCATTGTGGTTGGGCCGTCGTTGGTTCCTTTTTCAAAAGATAATCCCTGCATTCATCAAAAAGGAGTTTGTATTACTGATGGGTACCAAAGGTACCACACAGACGTTTGTATTATCAAGGCATCCTAAAGGGGTACTTACTAGGACCTGGGGCTTTCCAATCCGATCATTGATAGTTCCGGTTATTCATTAGTCCCACAAGGACCGGCGTGGGTGCGGGAAAGAATCACGCAACCCTCAGGGTTCTGGAGGACAAATGGAAAGTGGCCTGATGTTAGAGGCGGGTGCGTTCTAAGGTAGGGTTGTTAGTTACATAATTATCTATAGTTGTATAAAAACAGTGATTACAAAAAATTAATTTACGTGTTCATCAATTATTTAGTCTAGCAAGGGAAATGACGATCGCCAGGGGGGAGAGAAAGCCCCAATAATTGATTTAAGAAGGTGTATAGAATTGAGTCTCATATATAAAATAGTAAATGCCAATAGTCAGCATTCAACTCATGTAGCTTAAATTGGAGGAGCGCGGCGACATCGTGTTCATGTCGCCGTGAATTACGTAGATCTGTCAGTCTCTACATGCTCTCCCGTATAGCGTGGACACTTGCGTGCCAGATCTAAAATTTAAAGTCTCTTACCGTTGAGTGTAGCTTAGCGGCGTGTTACTTCATCCTCGCTCGGCATGCCGTGAATGATCGGCCGCGAGGTGCAGCCGCTGGATACTTCCTGGGGGCTCGCCGTCTCTTAGCCAATCAGGAAAGACTGTGGCTAAGGGAGCGTGTGAAAACCCTCTGAACCGTGCTCGGGCGGTATAGGGTGCTGGGGAGGATAAATTCACCACATTTAGATATATCTGACTCAGGGCGAGTCGGACTGAAGGACTGGGTTCTTTGGACCCAGCGGTGCCAGGGCACAACACCTGAAACCTTCGTGGGTAACCTGCTCCGGCGTACAAGTCACAGAGACACGGGACACTTCCTTCGGCGTCAAAGAGTCAAGGTTTATTTACTGCAGGGAACACAGAAGTCACAGGAAGTACATCGAGTGTAGTTCGGGGAGACTGCTTCAAATTGTATTTGTGGATCGCTCCTTTTATACAGTTTTTACCCATAGGATAACATGATACACAATAGTTTACAACCTGGTTCCCACAAGTCGCCCTCAGAGGGGTCGCTTAGATCACTTTGAAACACACAAGATCCGGAACATAAGTGCGGAAACATTTGGCGATTCCCAACTGTAAAAACCCATCTTCCCACCATTAGCAAATTCCAATCAGCAGTAAAGTAGATCGAAATAGGAACGAAGACAGGTGCAGAGGAAGACGGAGACAGTAGGGAGATCGAAAAGGGTGTAAAAGGGGAGTGTCAAGAAGCACGAGATACAGGCATCAAAGGGACGTGCCTAATGAGATGCACGACTGAGACAATAAGCCCGTGCGGCAAGATGAGCCTCGAGCGGCGCCATCTGCCTTACAGTAGCATCCCCCTCGTCATAAAGACACTTACAAAGAACATGCGTCTTCCGCCATATCTTGGGAGTCCCAGGGTCGCGAAGCGGACAGCGTCCGTTCGCTGACTACTTGAGGGCAAGAGACAAAATGGATGCCGTATCTAAGATGGAACCCGTGGGTACAGATGACAAACCCACATAACAAACGAACGGTTTAAGTTAGCACAGCGAAACTGCGCACACTTACAAAACTCGTCATTTGCGGTTCATAGATACTAGACTCGACCATATTCGTGCGAGTTAAAAACACCACTTACAATCGTCACGGAACCTCAGACGCTCCTTTTGCCCTCATGTAGGCAAGCACTAGTCGGAATCATATTTGATATTCATCAGACCATCAAGATGTCGTTGTAGCATAGCTCTGTCCAACCGAGTCCCCTTGGTAACAGATGGTTGTCTCATACACGTTGTAGCACAGAGGCCACATAAGGCAGGACCACACTGCACACAAAGGCAACACGTGAACAGGAACACTACCACAACCCCGATGATCGTCAGAATCTTCCAACCCCAAGTCGACATCAGGCCCCAAAACCAACCGAGTAGCGTCCAATCCCCTACATCCACGTGTATGGATTCGGAGATCTTGTGCAACTTCGAGATGGCTTGATAGACAGTAGGAGCATTATCTGGAATGAAAATGCAGCAGCTCGAATGGATCACTTTACATACCCCACCGCGATCTGCTAAGACAACATCTAAAACCATACGGTTTTGTAATGTCATAAGTCTCTCCGCCTGAAGTTCTGTGGTGATATTACCAAGGGCACTGGCAGTAATGTTAGCTGTCGATTCTACCACTCGAGTCAAATGTCTCAGGTTCCTACTATTAACCATAGGCCCCCAAAACGGGAGGAAACCCTTGAAAAAGTCTCCTGCCTCTTGACCGGCAGTATCCTCTTCGCTAATTACGCCTCGTACAACTCTAGTCTTATGATAATCGGCATCTACAGTAAACGTCGGAGGCAACAGATTTGCAACAAAACATGAGCCCATGAAGTCTGCGGGCAACCATGTATATGCACGATCATGACAGATGAAGTACGTACCCTTGGCAGCCAGAAGCACAGGGATCGGGGACATTGACAGAACGTAACTTTCAGTGCAAGCACTTACTCCAAGTGAGGCTTGCGAACCACGACCCACAAGACAAAGATTACCAGTGTGGGGTACGACCCATATTGGAGGCGAGCTTTTAAGCTGCTTTTCATTAGTGAACGTACTATATTCCCCTCTATCCGGTGCCCTATAGGCTTGTACCTCTGCCTTAGGGATGAGAAAAGCATCATAGATCTCATCTTCCAAATCCTGTATTATCATCGATACCACCCACTGCCACGAGGTAGGACCCGGTTTGGGGGAACGTTCTGGAGAGGGGTGGAAACCTAGTGCGCTTCGAAGCATTGTTTGGAATGCTCGAGCTGACCCTTGGGAACTATACGGTAACACCAGATATGGAATTCCCTTACCCGTAGTATGTGGCATCAACCCACACACCCAACAATTAGTAGTGTTAACCACTAACTGATGCTGATGGAGGAGCTGGATAAAGGAATTGTTGCGGAATTCTACACGTCTAGCCTGTTCGTGTTCTGGTAACATATAAAAGGAATGAGGAGAAGCAGTAGAAGTAATGTTAGGGTAAGGAGTAGGAGTAGGGGTAGGAAGTAAGAAGTAAGACATAGTGTAATACACCCCACCCGCCAAAAATGCAGAAGCAGTTAAAAACAAAACAAACAACTGGGATACAAAACATTTCGTACGACTAAGTTTCTGCAGCTTGACTCTATATGCCTGAGCTCCTTCCAAATCGTTCAGCTTCGAAAATGCCATTTCCCTACGACCGTCCGCAACGTTTCTTGACGCACTTCGTTCTGTGCAGCAATAGTCAATCCCCAGGAGTTCCTAGGAACCGACGGTCGTTAACCTAGCGTCAAGACCTACTGTCCAGAAGGAAGTACGCGCGCGGCCCTACGGCCCTCAATACACAATATGTATTTTATTTAGCACAAAAATCAGCTGTGGAAGGAAAAAGATACAAAAATCTTAATACACGTACAAACAATTTTCAATCATACGAAATGTTCAAAGTTGATCAGGGGAAACGAGGATATTGCAGTTATCAGTTTCAGCAAAGCAAGCAAATTTTTATTTGTCCTTAGTGTGAGATCGCAAAGAATATCGATGTTTCCCGGGACGTGTCTGCACGTCGAACAAAGGATCTGTCGAAGAGACAGCGTCCTGCTGATCAGTTCGTTGGTCTGGTCTTGAGTCTCTTGCTGACAAATGTTCAACAGTGGCTTTCTGCTGCGCTGAGGGTTCTCCAACAAGCTGTGCGTCGCTAAAAGGTACAAACGCCGGCAATGTTTCTGTTTCTGTTGACGCAATGCCTTTCCTTACCCACGGGTCTGCCGACAAAGGAATAGGGACTCGCTTACAATGGGTAGCATGTACCCAATTTTTCCGCCCCTCAAGACGAACGGCAGTCCTCGTGGCCAGGAGCACCTGGTAAGGTCCGGTGAAGCGAGGGTCCAGATTGTTTTTTCGTGAAAAATTTCGGGTAACCACCCAATCTCCGGGCTGGAGCCGGTGGCCTGGACCCTCCGTCTGCGTCGGCAAGGCGTCGTAAACCTGTTGATGAATTAACCTCAGTTTAGCAGTCAAGTCATGTAAGTAATCAATCAACATCGGAAACTCAAGATCAGAGAATATTCCTGGCCTAGGAACCCCCCACACATTCGCAGGACGGCCGAACACTATTTCATAGGGACTGAGCCCTATTCGGGAGTGTACAGTCGCCCTAGTTGACAGTAATGCTAGAGGCAAAGCATCAGGCCACGAAAGTCCAGTCGTAGCTTGAATCTTCGCTAATTTTAGTTTAAGGGTGCCATTGTACCCTTCAACCAATCCAGCTGACTGGGGATGATTGGCGCTATGGAATTTCTGATTTATTCCAAGGCCCTTACACACACTCTTCATCACACTTCCAACAAACTCACTTCCGTTATCTGACCACACGACTCTAGGCATTCCATACCGAGGAAAGTATTCCTTCAGTAGGATTTTCGCAGTAGACAAAGCAGTATTGTTTTTGAGGGGATAGGCCTCGATCCATCGGGAGAATGCGCAAACCACAACCAAAACGTATTTCAGGTTATTGCATCGCTCCATATGGATGAAGTCCAATTGGATCACCTCAAAGGGATACAAAGGAGGAGCAAAACTGCCAGGGGGAGTTGGGGTTCCTTTGCCAGGATTGTACATTATACACACCATACAATTCTTCACCAAACGTTCAGCACACTTAGTAATTCCATCATTCTTCCACACATCAGCCAACAACTTGCAAATACCTTTCGCGCTAATATGTGCTAACCCATGTGCCATTTGCACAACGGCCAGTACATACGCATCAGGCAACATCCATCTTTTCTGATCTGACAAATCAATCCAGCAACCATTCACATCCAACCTTCCCGTACTTTCTTTCCACTTCATCTTTTCAGTGTCGGTGGCCTCATTCTGAATTGCTTTCACACTCTCTATAGTATTCTCACACATACTTGATTCTGTAGGCCACCTAACCGAATTCGTCACATACATTCGAGTGCTAAGGTTCCGGGCAGTCTCCTTAGCAATCTCATCTGCAAACGCATTACCACGACCAACATCATCCGTCACTTTACGATGCGCACTACATTTAACAATTGCAACTTGAGCAGGCAAAGTCAATGCATCCAAAAGATCGTTCACAAGCTGGCCATGCTGTATTTTCGTGCCATGTGACGTCAAGAAACCACGTTCTCGCCACAATCGTCCGAAACTATGCGCTACACCGAAAGCATACTGACTATCGGTGTACACATTCACACGTTTACCTTTTGCTAATACACATGCTCTAGTAAGAGCGATCAGCTCTGCAGCTTGGGCAGAATTCTGACTCAATCTCGCAGTCTCAACAACAGTATTCAATGTCACCACAGCATAAGCAGTAGTCACATCACCATTCGGCAATTTAAAACATGACCCATCCACATACAGGATGCCATCCGGGTCTTCCAATGGGGTGTTTTTAAGGTCCACACGACCTTTTGTTTCCTCCTCTGTCCGCAAGTAACAGTCATGTTCTGTTACTGCATCTGACTCTGCACTAATTGGTAACAAAGTTGCCGGATTTAGGACATTACAACGTTTTATCTGAATGTGGCTTGCCAAGAGCGTCAATTCGTACCCAGATAACCTCGCACTCGTCAAGTGCTGAGTTTTCGTACGGTTCAAAAGAGTATCGACTGCATGCGGAACCATCACCGTAAGCATATTATCCATGACCAATCCTGCTGATTGTCGGATGGAGACCGCAGCTGCCGCAGTTGCTCTCAAACAACTCGGCAATGCTCTAGCTACTGGGTCTAAGGTCGAGGAAAAATATGCACATGGACGTTGCTTACCACCAAAAGGTTGCGTTAAGACGCTTAAAGCACAACCTTCCCTCTCGTGAACATATAACGTGAACGGTTTACTGTAATCAGGGGTACCTAACACAGGAGCCGAACACAATGAATCACGTAATTCAGAAAAACTTTTCTGACATTCTTCCGTCCATGGTAAAGGAGTCGAAACATCCTTGCACGTAAGAGCCACCAATGGTTTCGCCAGCAATGAAAAATTAGGAATCCACTGCCTGCAGTACGATGTGATACCTAGAAAGGCACGCACATCTCTTTGGGTTTGTGGCACCGCCATGCGCGCAATCGCTGCAATTCTCTCAGGGGTCAATCTCCTTCCCTCCTTTGACAATAAGTGACCTAGGTAGGTTACTTCTTGACAACAATATTGGAGTTTAGAAGGTGACACCTTGTGGTTTAACTCACAGAGATGTTGCAGCAACGACACAGTAGCAATTTTGCAAATGTCCTGAGTATCAGCAGCCACCAATAAGTCGTCGACGTATTGTATTAAAGCCGCACCAACCGGCAACCTAAACGCATCTAGTTGACCCTTCAAAGCTTGACTGTAAATCGATGGACTTTCACAGTAGCCCTGAGGAGCGCGTTTGAACCGGAAGCTACGTCCACCAAGAGAGAAACCGAAAAGGTCCCTGCTCTCTTCGGCAATCGGGATGCTGAAAAACGCATTTTTCAAATCAATCACCGAAAACCATGAAGCTGTAGCTGGAATCAGAGTCAGTAGCGCCGTAATGTCAGGCACAACAGGGAATTGAGGAACCACAATTTTATTTACCTCCCGTAAATCGATAACAAAACGATAAACAGGCGGTTTGGTAGGATCAGTACGTTTAAGAATGGGCAGTACAGGACTATTGCACACGTTTCCCCGAGTTTCTTCAATGACATCTTTCTCGATCAAATCATAGATGATCGCTAACAAAGCTCGTTCACCATCAAGGGAGATACGATATTGGGGAATACGTGGCAATCGCACATTCGATTTCAACTGAACAACATAAGGGGAGATATCAAGTAGGCCCACGTCATTTGGACCCGTCGCCCACAAAGATGCAGGAAGAGAACTCAATTCCGGTGGAAGCTTATCGAGGGACAAGTACATGGGAGAGACTACCCTCTCTCCTAACGTAAGCTTTACACCCGCAGGAGAACAATACAAAGTCGCATACAAGCGTTTAAGCAAATCCAGACCCAAAAGATTTTCGCCACAACCAGTAGACAAAATCAATGGAGCTTCGAGCTCACGTGGCCCAATTTTAAGGGGCAAAGGGCGCGAAACTGGATTGCTAACTGGGGCGCCAGAGAATCCAACGGAAACATTTGTTAAGCCAGACAAAGGTGCGCCAGGGAGTTTCGAATGCATGATAGAACTTTTCGCTGCACCAGTGTCCAACAGAAAAGGCTCAACGACGCCCGATGTAGCAACTGCGACGTAAGGCCCTCTCTGATCAACCGGAACTGATACCACTCCCTCTCCTTGTCTTTGGCTGTCCTAGTAATTACTATCGTCAGGTCCCTGATCGACGTAATAATCGTCTACATTGTACTGCGCAGATCGTCCTTGCGATGATCCACGTTGATCGAAACAGTTATTAGAATTTGATGAATGGTCAGAGCGATCATTCTGAGCACCACGACCTCTACCACGTGATGCGTGCTGTGCACCACCACGACCTCCTCTAGACGAATTACCACCACTACGGTCATTTAAAGCAGGACAATTGAATTTAATGTGTCCCTCCTGTCTACAATAAGCACATTGATTGTACCCTAATGAAGATCTCTGAAAAGATGAATCATTACGCGGCTGCGATTGATTCGATTGCGACTGCGATCTATTCTGCTGAGGCGCATTCTGATTAGAACGCGGCGGATATGCTTGTTGTAACAACACTTTAGTTTTCAGCTCTTTCGTCTTTTTATCGGCACGGTCATTTTCCTCTTTTTCTCTATTTTCGTAATATTGTGCCGTAGCCAATATCTGAGCTGAGGTAGAAACGGCCCATGAACTTTCTGAATTTTTCAATTTATGGCTCAAGTCGGGCAATAAGTTCGATACGAATTTATCCACAAACAACCTCTGTCCACCCTCAGTACCCATATCCTGCCCACTATGATCGACGAATGTTTCCTCGAACCTCGTAAAGAAGTCTGAAACACTCTCATCTTTCTTCTGCTTACAGGCTGACAACTTGTCCCAATTTACCCTCATAGCTGGCATAAGCGTTTTCATTAATGTAATGATTCGCTGGGGAAGAAGTTCAATCAACTGATCGGGTTTAGTAGCAGCCACTTGTCCAGCGTCTGCCGCTGTAATGGCAGCCCAATCACCACCTAATTCATTCGCGTGATCTTGGTGACGAATCTTGGCCCATACCGGTTGCGGTACGACATTGCCAAACAACATGTCGATATCGGCCAGATTCATTATCGTAGCGTCTACGAGCTGCGATAATTCCTTATAATACCCAGCAGGATTCTTGCGAGGATCGGGCAAAGTTTGTTTCACCTGAAGCACTTCCGATCGTTTCCAAGGGAGGTGTATCCACACTCTCTGGAAATGTGCTGGTATTGGAGCATTAGCATTAGTATTATCAGCGGGTACCCAAACTGGCGGAACTTCACGCATAGGATATTGGCCAGACCCATCTCGTTGTTCAATGTCCTCAACGAACAATGCATGAGGAATAGGAGCGGGACGAAGAGATAGCAACCGCTCAATAGCACGTCGGACATTAGTGTCGACTATCAGTCCAGTTGCGAACTGAAGCCGGAGTTCAGACAGGGCGGTCAGCACCTCGTCAGGCGCATTGGCCGCTATCTGATCATGTAAGAACTTGCACATTTCATCAAACACATATCTCTGAGTAGGTATGTTGAATTGATCAAACGTTTCGAGGACAACACGAGGTGGATTTCTAACAGGGTTTATCATCCAACCCATCGCCATATTGTATAGCGCAACACGTTCTCTATTACCAGGAAGCTGGCTACGTCTCTGTGGACCATCAGAACCTGCAGACCCAAAAACAGGTCCGAGCGACTGAAAGAAGTTTGTCGCAAGGGGAGAATCACGATTACGAGTAGAGGGAGAAGAGTAAGACACAGGACTAACAAGAGAAGGAGTAGAGACGTTAGCAGCAACAGGGGTTAACAACACAGGAGCAGTAGCGTGAGCAGTAGCGGGAACAGGAGTATGTGGGAGCGGAGGAGCAGTAGGAATAGAAATAGGCAAAAGAGCAGGAACAGTCGGAAGAGCAGGTGCAGGTTGAGGAACTGGTGGAGGAATTACAGGTGGAAGAACAGGTACGGCAGGGACCACAGGAGCTGCGGTACCCTGTACGTACGGAGGTGGCGACTTCATAAGATAGGACATTAAAGAATCCTCAACTGCCTCTTCCTTCTTATCCGATTCCGTAGGCAAAACAGGATAGCATTTGTCTATGGACATACGCTGTAATCTCTCAAACACTTCCTTATCCTTATCCTCCTTATCACGCTGAAACTGCTCAGCTTTCTTCACTATAGTAGCAACAGTATCTCGCTGACTACGTTTATTTTGTCTGATCTCTTTCTGTCGGGCTTCTTTGCGCCAGAACCGAAAGGCATCAAACATGGCCGGCCTTGATTTACGTTCGAACAACTTTATTTCCAAATTATCTAAGATCGACGCTTCGAAGCTACCGTGAGGTGGCCAACGAAGATCGCCGTCTTTCTTTGTATATTTGATCCAATAATCGTTAAAAGCAATCGGGCCTAGCCCATGTTTGCTATATAAGTCATATGTAGGAGTTCCAACCGGAGGTATCGGACACGAGTCCTCCAGCAGGGAATCCGCACCACAAGGTCTAAAGCAACTGAACAAAGTACTGCGACCAGGCATCTTGCACACTAGCCGAGTTTCACAAACTTCAAGGGTTACGGGATTCCGGGATTTACCAAGTCCCAGCAAAGAACTAAACCCTCGGTCTTTGGCGGCTGCAGTCGTCAAACAAATACAACAACAACAAAGTACGCTAGCAAAGTGTCACCGACAAAAACACTCACACAGCGTGTACAACAAAGACACCCGCTAAAGTGTCTACAACAAAAACACTCGCTAAAGTGTTTACAACAAAGACACTCGCTAAAGTGTCTACAACCAAGAACTCTGGGAGCGACCCACAAATACTTAACTCAAAGATCAATGGCGTCCTCAGGAAGGCCCGTCAATCGTCTCGCTATACCAAGGTCTACGCCAGGCGCCAAAACAGGTCTACAGTCAGGGCAGCAGTCCGTCGCAGCCGTTAGGAGGCGGGAATCTTCGCGGGAAAAGTCTTCGGGCCACTTATTTCGACAACA
The DNA here is from genome assembly GCF_964263255.1 of Lissotriton vulgaris. Taxonomy (NCBI): domain Eukaryota; kingdom Metazoa; phylum Chordata; class Amphibia; order Caudata; family Salamandridae; genus Lissotriton; species Lissotriton vulgaris. Next base: position 1,135,362,808 of record NC_141693.1, read on the forward strand.
GGATCGATGAAGCGGGGTGCACCTTCCCTCGGAGATTTCACACGAAGTTCCTCACGATCGTCGGGCTTGGACCGGTACCACTGATGCAGCCCCACGTTGGGCGCCAACTGAAGGACTGGGTTCTTTGGACCCAGCGGTGCCAGGGCACAACACCTGAAACCTTCGTGGGTAACCTGCTCCGGCGTACAAGTCACAGAGACACGGGACACTTCCTTCGGCGTCAAAGAGTCAAGGTTTATTTACTGCAGGGAACACAGAAGTCACAGGAAGTACATCGAGTGTAGTTCGGGGAGACTGCTTCAAATTGTATTTGTGGATCGCTCCTTTTATACAGTTTTTACCCATAGGATAACATGATACACAATAGTTTACAACCTGGTTCCCACAAGTCGCCCTCAGAGGGGTCGCTTAGATCACTTTGAAACACACAAGATCCGGAACATAAGTGCGGAAACATTTGGCGATTCCCAACTGTAAAAACCCATCTTCCCACCATTAGCAAATTCCAATCAGCAGTAAAGTAGATCGAAATAGGAACGAAGACAGGTGCAGAGGAAGACGGAGACAGTAGGGAGATCGAAAAGGGTGTAAAAGGGGAGTGTCAAGAAGCACGAGATACAGGCATCAAAGGGACGTGCCTAATGAGATGCACGACTGAGACAATAAGCCCGTGCGGCAAGATGAGCCTCGAGCGGCGCCATCTGCCTTACAGTAGCATCCCCCTCGTCATAAAGACACTTACAAAGAACATGCGTCTTCCGCCATATCTTGGGAGTCCCAGGGTCGCGAAGCGGACAGCGTCCGTTCGCTGACTACTTGAGGGCAAGAGACAAAATGGATGCCGTATCTAAGATGGAACCCGTGGGTACAGATGACAAACCCACATAACAAACGAACGGTTTAAGTTAGCACAGCGAAACTGCGCACACTTACAAAACTCGTCATTTGCGGTTCATAGATACTAGACTCGACCATATTCGTGCGAGTTAAAAACACCACTTACAATCGTCACGGAACCTCAGGACTGTGGCATAACGGTCTGGGTTGCCTACAGTTTATTTATTATACTTGCAAATGTGCAGCATTGAAGCAGCCGATCATTGGCACATAATTAAGGATTGGCAGTCCAATATGCTTATATGATGTCACATGATTAGCAAAAAATTCAACCATAACTGAGGCGATCAGCAGCCCCGCCTAGGGCAAATCAGTATACACATAGACAGATACATTCCTCATTTACGTGTAAGATTGTTATATCAAGTTGTATATCACATCACGCATCTTTAACAAGGACAGAAACAGGTTGGTAGAAAACATTTTCGTATATTCACACATCTGTACTAGTGGCACAAGTATCGCCTGAAGCAACATTATAAAGACATATAGGTAATGTTGGTTGTGCATTATTGTATGATCTCATATGTTAGGTCCATGTCAACTGATCAAGGCCATCTGGGAGAAGGTGGCATCCAGTTCATTTAGACCATTTTGGAGAGTCAAAGGACTGCATCCACTTACACTCTCTTAAGTTCATAATGGAATTCAAATCACCACCCCTAGGACCCAGCGTGATTTTCTCAATGACAACCCATTTGAGAGACTCAGGTGTGTGTGTCTTTGCCATGAAATGATCCACTAAGGGGGCTCCTGTCGTTTGACACCTTATTCTGCTACAATGTTGCAGTATTTGGTTTTTTATTTTTTGTCTAGTTTGTCCCATATAGATGTCTCCACAGGGGCAAAAAATGGCATAGATGACTCCATTACTATTGCAGTTTGTGAATGTTTTCAGATTGATGGTCAGGTTATTGTGCGTGATTGTTTTAGTTTCCATGCACAATGCGCTGGCCTTGCAGTTAGTGCACTTGTAGTTGCCCACTACAGTGGGTAGGTTCCACATAGTCTGTATGCTTGGGGCTGGTGGAGTGTCGAGCATAGAACGTACAACATAGTCCCTAATGCTTTTCGCTCTTTTGAATGCGTGCATAGGAGGGTCTGGTGTTTCTATGACCTCCGATATGATGTACCAGTATTTGTTAATTATTTTACGAATGTCATTGCTCCTGCTACAATGCGTAGTAACGCAGATCATCCTGTCTTCAGGTGGTGTGCGGTTCTTGGGTACCAGTAAGGTTTCTCTGTCACTGAACCAAGCCCTCTTGCGGGCTCTCTTGACTAGTCTCTTGGGGCAACCTCTGTCCATTAGTCGAGAGATGAGATCATCTGATTCCGCAAAGTAGTCATCCTTCAAGGTGCAGTTCCTCCAGATCCAGAGGAACTGACCGAAGGGTAGGTTGTCCCTTAGGGCCCGGGTATGATGACTTGTGTATCTTAGTAAGGTGTTCCGTTCAGACTGTTTCCTATATAGTGTGGTATATAACACTCCTTCTCGTTCCTTAATGCTGATGTCCAAGAAATCAATGGACGTATTGCTGCTGCTGCTGGTGAATCTGATGTCTTGTGATTGAGTATTGAGCCATCGGGTGAATTCCTCCAGATCATCCTCCTGTCCAGTCCAGATCATCAAAATGTCGTCGATGTATCTGCGGTATTCAACTATTTTATTTGCATAGGGATTATGAGGTGAGAGAATGTAGTGCTGCTCAAAGTCACTCATATATAGAATCGCTAGGTCAGGGGCAAATGCTGCCCCCATCGCCACTCCCTTGCATTGCATGAAGAATTTATCCTGGAAAATAAAGAAGTTCTTGGTCATTGCGATCTCCAAAAGATCTATAAGAAATTCTGTGGGTACCTCCGCAGGTTGAGGCCTGGTTGATAGTGCTCTTCGTATTGTCGTTAGGGCTGGTATCTGAGGGATACTCGTGTAAAGTGACACGATGTCCATAGTAACAAGAAGTTGGATGTTCTTATCGAAGGGTCGTTGGTCCACAAGGTTGATCACCTGCATTGTATCCCTCAGGTAGGTGGGTGTTGCCTCCGCCAAAGGTTTCAAAAAAATGTCCACATATTTACAAAGTGGCTCCAGGAGAGATCCGCAACCTGAAATAATCGGTCGTCCCGGAGGTTTGGTTGGATTTTTATGGACCTTTGGTAGCACATAGATGGTGGGGGTGCGGGGTTGGTCCACATTCAAAAATTTATATTCTTTCTCAGTGAGACTAACGGAGTAAAACAGATCCTATGCAAAAGAGTTTACTGGAACTATTGATCAAAACACAGACTGTAAAGGGCTTATTTTATATCACTGTGATTGTTTCATGGTCACAACAACCTTTACCCAGTCCTCACTTCCTTCCCATCACACCTATCCCATCTAACTACTTCCTTTTTTCATCACTTTGAGCGCGTTTAAATGTCAATATACGGATATTATTTGTGATGTTTTTTTGCATATGAAGTACTACAATTATGTATCCAAATGTGACCTGTGTCCTCAGGCATTGATATGATTCAATGAAGTAATTGAACTACTTATCTTTTTTTGTTTGAATGACTGGTAAATTCAGCAACCTTGGGACTTATGAACTAATATTGAGTACCCAACAAACTATGTGCTAAAGTAATGAATAAAAACAGAGGCACAATAAGGATGTAATAGTGTTGATTTATACTCAACTAAACGCATGTATTACATTGGATGTTGCAGCAAACTAATAGACCCTTATTAATGAGCAGGCTGGATTATGGAAACTCTCTGTTCGTGGGAATGGCTGACTATCTTTTTTCCAAACTACAATTCGTACAGAACGCTGCGGCGAAGGCAATCTGCAATAAAAAAATTACGACCCAGCCAAAAGCTGCCTGCGAGAGCTTCATTGGCTACCAATGAGGCAGAGAGCCACTTTTAGTATTAAATCTGTTTATTCAGAGCAAAAAACATCGACCCATGCTTTTGAAGGCACCAGTCACACAATTACAATGCTTAAGTAAGAGCAAGGCGGGCATAGGTGTCAATCAAGACGCATTAAACACAGCAAGCCGCCTACAACCCAGTCGGGCCGGGCGCGTCAAAAGGCAATGGAGCATGTCGGATGCTGAAATAATCTGTGCAACAAAACCAAACCCCAAACGATCCCCCCACTTCCCACACCCCCCACCCCCCTTCTTGTCCGCTAAGTGATCCAGGCCAAGCCCCATCTGGCCCAGCAGCCCTAAAGGGCCGGTGCTTGAACTATTTCACGCTGGACTTTACGCCTGCAGGTCTTGGTCTTGGGTTCAGGAAGCGGGGTGTCTGCGAGATGCAGCAATCGTAGGTATCGGGGGCAGCTCAGCTCCCGAAATTCCCCGGTGAGCAAAGTTAAAAATGGCCGCCAGATGTCTGCAAATTCCTCGCCCCGCCGCCGTCAGGGACAGCTTCTCCATCCCCAACACTGTCCAGAGTCTGTGTAGCCAGCCGAGGTGTATGGGTGGCTGTGGGTCTCTCCAGAGCGCCACAATGTTCTGCACCGCGGCCCCCAAGGCTATGGCAATCAACCTCCCTCTCATGGACTTCAGGGGATACATCAGCGCATTTGGCAAGCCAAGAATTACATAGGCAGGAAACCTGGGTAGCTGGGTGTCTAAGTGCACGTCTACGAGGTCTAGGATGGTGGACCAGTAGTGTCGCAGCTTCTCACAGCTCCATAGCAGGTGTTCGAGTGTACCCCGTTCCCCACATCCCCTCCAACATCGATCGCTTGCCTTGGGGTCCCAACGATGGATGCGCGCTGGGGTATGGTACCAATACATGGCTACTTTAGTCAGGGTCTCTGTGAGGCCGGTGTGAAAGGCCGTGTGTCTGGCTCTATGATAAATCCCCTCCCACTCCTTCCACGTGAGTTGCCTCCCCAGGTCTTCCTCCCATCTAGCTTTCCCCGGGTGATAGGTGTATATGTCAGTGAGGAGCAAGTGTTGGTATAGATCTGAGAGTAGTTTCTTCTCAGACTTGCGCGTGAGGAGCCATTTCTCATACGGCGTGAGGAAACACTGCGCTCCCGGCTGAATGGAGGGGTGCAAGACCCAATGTCTGACCTGTAAGTATGGGAGTCGGTCTGCCTCCTGTATCCCATACTCCTCTTTCAGTTTCTGAAAGGAGAGGATGCCCTCCAGATTGAACATGTGCCCTACCTCTCTACAGGGAGTAGTCCTCCATATTTTAAAAAGCTGCGGGTCCAAGCCCGGAGTAAAGTCTGGATTCCCGAATATGGGCGTCAATGGGGAGGGAAACGAGGTGAGTTCACTCCGGACAGCCACTTGATCCCAGACTCTCATCACCGTGCTCGTAATGTATGATGCATAGAGGTTAGGGGGTCTATGACACCGCGGTAGAAAGGGCACACCCTGGAGGAGTCGACCGGCTACAGCTTGGTCCTGAAAGAGCCAATGTTTGCTGGACTCAAGTTGGTACCATTCCACTAGAGAACGCAGCTGTGCCGCTTGAAAGTACAGGGTAAAGTCCGGCAGACCCACGCCTCCATGGGCTGGGGGGAGAGTCGCGATTCGCTGCTTAAAGCGGGGACGGCGCCCGTTCCAGACAAGTCGGCCTGTGTCTTCTGGAGCCATCCCGTCGGAGGGCGAAGAGAAAGGGTCTGAAAGATGTACAGAACCTGCGGTAAGAGGGTCATCTTGACCGCCGCTACGCGTCCGAACCAGGAAAGTGTGAGGCGGTTCCATTTCCGCAATGTCTCATTAATTTGCGTGCTCAGTTTGGCGTAGTTGGCTTCTACCGTGCCCGGCACCGTCCGTGCCAGTAGGACCCCCATATATGGGACAGTGGAGCTGGACCACTGCAGGTCAAACTCGGCTTTGGCATCTGCCAACACGTCGGGAGACAAGGACACATTCAGGGCCACAGATTTATCCACGTTGATTTTAAAACCCGAGGCCGGCGCAAAGGAGTGCAGTTCGACCAGAAGTGCCCGCAGGGATTGCATAGGGTCCATTAGGGAAAGCAGGATGTCGTCTGCATACAGGCTGTACTTGTGCGTGTCTCCCCCAAAGGGGATGCCACTAATGCGGTGGTGCTGCCTGACTCTTTGCGCCAGTGGCTCCATGTAGAGTGCAAACAGGAGAGGGGAGAGCGGGCAACCCTGCCTGGTCCCCCTGCCTATCGGGAAACGCGGTGAGGTGTGGCCATAAACCCAAACCGTCGCGGCGGGCCGTCTATAGCAATTAAATATCCGATTTCGGGTAGTCTCCCCGAGGCCGAATCTCTGCAGTGTCTGTTCAAGATAGGGCCAGTGCACCCGATCGAACGCCTTCTCGGCGTCAATGGCGAGAAGCATACACCCCGGCCTCATGCGTGAACCGGCCTCAATCAGGTGGAGGACGCGTCTAGTGTTGTCGCTCGTTTGCCGCTGGGGGATGAAGCCGGCCTGATCGGGTTCGACCAGTTGCTGCATGTACGGCGCCAGCCGGCTTGCGAGGATACCCGTGTACAGCTTATGGTCTACGTTCAGTAGAGGTATTGGCCTATATGAGCCGCACCAGGTGGGGTCTCTGTCGGCTTTGGGTATCACCGATATCGCTGCCTCCAGCAGTTCCAGGGGGATAGTCCTGGCCTGATCGAAGGTGTTGAAGAGATCCCGCAGTATGGGGGCCACTTGCTGGCAGAACTTCTTATAAAAAGCCGCAGAATAGCCGTCCGGGCCCGGAGATTTCCCCAGCATGAGGCGGGAGATCGCGGAGATGACCTCTTCCAGACCTATGGGTCTGTCGAGGAACTGAGACTGCGCTTCGGTCAGCAATGGGAGGGTTGCCCCGTCGAGGTAGTCGCTACCGCATCGCACGTCCAGCATGTCTGCCTCATACAGGTCGGCATAAAAGGCCCCGAATGCAGCCACTATGTCAGCGTCCTGGGTGAGCGTATCCCCTCGGGCGGGTCGGATGGCGTGGATGCGCCGTTGCTGCCGTTGTTCCCGCAGCTTGCACGCCAACAGCTTCCCGCAGTGGTCCCAACCTGTGTAGTAGGCATGTTTCAGGCGTATCGCGGCGAATTCCGCGACATCCTGATCCAGCGGCTAGCATCTTCCGCTCTGTGCAGAGCTGACGCCATGCCCTGGCCGCCCCGGTGCGCTGATGCAGTTGTTCCAACTCTTTTACGCGCTGCGTGAGGTCGGCCCTTTTCTGCGCACGCTCCCTATTGTTGGCCGCCGCCAGTGAAATAAACTCGCCTCGGAGGACAGCTTTTAGCGTTGCCCATTGGGTAGCCTTGGAGGTGTCCCCGTTAGCATTGTGTGTGAGAAATTAGCTGATGGCTGCCTTGATCTTCTCCACTGAGGAGGGGTTCTGCAGCAGGCCGTCGCGCAAGCGCCAGTGACGTTGTGGGCTGGGTGTACCGGGTACCTGAAAGGACGCCGAAATCGGGGAGTGATCAGAGAGCGAGGCTGGGTGGATCTCAACCTCCTGTGCGCATGCCGCATGTTGGGCGGAGCAAAGCAGGTAATCTAGTCGCGCATAAGACTTATGGGCTGCTGAGTAGTGAGTGTAGGCCGTGGCGTTATGGTGAAAGTGTCTCCACAAATCGATCAGTCCCAGGTCTGCAAGGTGTGCGTGGCCCTCCACTGACAATGCCCCTACCTGGCCCACCCTCTGGTTGGAGCGATCTGCGATGTTGTTGGAACACCAGGTTCAAGTCCCCCCCTAGTAGCAGGTGTTGGTGCGTGTTGGCTGTGGCCGCCTCAAGCGCAGAATGCAAGTACCTTTCTTGTCCTTCATTGGGTGCGTACATGGAGCCTATTAGCAGCGTCTGCCCTGCCACAAGGAAGCGGTGGATTAGTAGTCTACCTTTTACTTCCGCCTCCTTCTGCAACACCCGCCCCTTAAAGGACCTTGCCACCAGTATGGCCACCCCAGCTACTTTCTTGGACGTGGACGAGAAAAGCTGCTCAGGGAAGGCGTGGGACCGAAGCCTGTGGTGGTCCTTAGACAGCAGATGCGTCTCCTGCAGGAGGCAGATATCCGCCCGCGAGCGCTCTAGAAAGGAAAGGATCGCCCTGCGCTTGTTGGGGCTGTTAAGCCCCCTGACATTTAGGGAAAGGATAGTCAACTGATGCATCATTCCAGGCGTAGAGTGGGGGCAAGCTCATGGCTGGTGCGGGCCGGTGGCCTGAAGGATAAAGATTCAGCGTTACATCTCAGCGTCTGTGGACAAGAAGGTTCCATCCCTCCCCACCACCCTCCCTCCCCTCCAAAAGACTGTCCTCCCCAAACCCCAACTGGACCCGGGACGGCAATTGAATTGTCCTCCCCTTTGCCCGGAAACAACCTTGACCCACCCACCCAACAACATTCCTCTCCCTTTCCCACCCTGACCCCAACTTGTGGTTCCCAACTCAAAACCATAGTCTCAGGCCTATCCAAAGTCAGCTCAGGCCCGTAGAGTAGAGAAGTAAAGGAGACTGTGGCAGTGGCGGCCCCCGCCGTCCCCGCCCCTCGCCCCCCCCCCACATTTCAGAAAGAGTGCGTTAAGCATGGCCCCCCGTCTGAGGCACATTTAGGGTTTAGCTGTAGTATCCTTGACAACTTCTTCGATGGCTGCGGCTTTGTCCTTGGCAATCGTCCCCGGTCCAGGCGCAAATGATTCTTGGGCGCACGGCGTCTCCTAACTTGTTGTCAGTCTCCACCAGGCAGTTGGGTCCGGGCAGCTTGCGAGGGACCCGGGGTGGAGCCCCCGTCCGAGGCGTCGTCGGGAAGCTCGAGGCCCAGTAGGGCGCAGGTGTCTTGAAGTGAACGGGGTTGGTGCAGGGCTCCCTCCCACTTGAAGATCAGGCGGAATGGGTGGCCCCATGAATATGGCACTCCTTTGTCTCTGAGGAACGCAGTGACAAACTTGAAGTCTTTGCGCTTCTGGAGAGTGATGGCTGAGAGATCTTGAAAGAGTTCAACGGGGCTGTCTCGGAAGCGGATGGGCTGCGCCCGCCGCGCGTCCCTCAGAATCCTCTCCTTTAGGGGAAAGTCCGGGAGGAACGCCAAGATGTCTGGCGGTGGGGCAGGAGCCCGGTGGGGAAGTCCCACTCGGTGTGCCCGGTCGATGCGAATGGGCAAATCAGCAGGTTCGTTGAGGAGCTCCCGGAAGAGGTCTTCGAGATATTCTGTGACGCTATTCCCTTCTGCTTTCAATGGCACTCCCCGAACCCGTATATTGTTCCGCCGAGAGCGGTTCTCAAGGTCCTCTGCATGGGCCTGGAGGCCCACCTGCTGCTCCTGAAGATGGATAACTTCTTGCTGGAGAAGCACCAAGTCCTCACAGCGCGCATGATTAGATTCCTCCACCGCCACCACTCTTTCCCCCAAACCATCCAAGTCTCGGCGCAGTTCCCTTTGTTCACTCACCAGCTCCTGCTTTAGAGTCTGAAAGTCTTCCCTTAACGTGTTGAAGAGGGATTCCAGAAAGGATTTTGTGATGGGGCATCTTCAGCCTCCTTGGTTGGGGTGGCTGACTGCGCCTTAGGTGATGTGGACGCTTGGGATTTCTCCGTTTTAGAGGAGGTCTTCATAAGTAGTTCATTGATCAGCCGACACCCCCCTCCGGTTGGCATTCGCCATTGTGGGGTGACAAGAAGAACAGACTGTGCCCCAGAGGAGTTGAAGTTTAGCATCAAGCGAGGACCTGCAGTTCTAGACCCTCGGGCCCCCCTTCACCGTGCCTCAAGACGTGCGCGGGTGATGAGTATGTCCTACCCATGCCGGAGGTTCAGTTTGTGTCCCCCGGGTGTCGAGGGCAGCGCAGACAAGGGCAACACACCACTGTCCAGTTGGTCCACGGAACCCCCAACACGCTCCCAGGACGTGTCCGGAGGTCAGCTCTCGCCCACTCGGGCGCCTTAGGCCGTATTTGGGCGGATCCGGGGTTGGGTCCGGCCCCGAACCGACACCAGCTCTCTTCCCGCCGGGGGCACGACCTCCAGGCCCCCCGAGCACCCCCAACTCCTCACCTCGTGTGCAGCTGTGTTTGGGATCTGCCACTCCCAGACGGGCCGCAGATGTCACACCAAGATCACTCACACCTGAATTGGAAGCCTGGATCCACCGGCCGGGGGAGACCCCGGGCGCACTCAGCAGTCACCCCGAAGCGGGACCCTCACCTCCCGCCTCTTCTAGCTCCTAGTCGCCGTCCGTGAGCCCAAGCCGGGGCTCAGTTGAGGTGCTAGTATCTGGGGCACACCACCATCGTCCCTGGCTAGCCTCCTGCGCCCGCCCGCCAACTGCTCCCCTCCGCGGTGCAGGCCCAAGCAGGCCCGAGCCGGGGCCTGGCGTGCAGCGCGCCCCGGCCGCAGTCCGCCTCAGTTGCGCCGATGTCCTCCGCTCTGCAGTCCCTGGTCGGAGGGCAAGGATCCCGCGCCTATCCCAGGCAGGGCACTCCGTCAGCCGCTCGGGCGGCGCAGTGCCGGAGCCGTGCACACTCCCACCACCGGGCCCGAGGTCAGCACAGGCCGAAGCCGGGGGCTAAAGTTGAGAGCCGCCCGAGCTCCGGCCTCTCCCAGCCGCGAGGCGGCTCAGCACTCTGGTGGTTCCCCCGCGCCCCCGAGGGCCCCGCCCATCGGGGATCAGCCTCCAGTCCGCTGTTATGGCACCTCAGTGTAATCCAGGCAATCACAGGGCCGCGGCAGGCACGGCTCGCACAGAGTCCGTTTCTTGGCGTTTTCCGGCCGCGGTATGCGGCGGCGGCGGGTGTGGGCGGCGCAGCCCCGCAAGCTCACACACCGGGGCTCTGGGTCTGCCCCGTGACGAGCAGCATGCGGGGGGGCCAAATCAGCGAATACAGGGGGATTTCGTGGGGGTTACTGGGGATCGGGGCGAGGAGCTCCACGGCTATGTGACTGTCTTGGCCACGCCCCCGCAGAGAGCTACTTTTAAGCTACTGTGCATAACGCATAGAGCACTGCACAATACGGGTCCTCGTATCCTAAAAAACGAAATCAGATTTTATGCCCCTTCCAGGAACTTGCGCTCCCGTACGGCAGCTAGAGCAAGAAATACTCGTGTGAAAACAGCTAGGATGGGTGGACGGGCGTTCTTCCACCTGGCGGCAAACAGCTGGAATGAGTTGCCTATGGAACTTAAATTAACAGACTGTTTCTTGTCCTTTAGGAAGCAATTAAAAACATTTGTTTCCCCTAAACCTGATTAAATTATAATCATGACCCTGCTATCAGTCAACCACTCACTACTGTCATGATAGCGCCGTGATATCCTATTTAGGATGATTGTTTGCGCATTATAATTACCATTGACATTGACATTGACATTGTGTCAAAGAGAGCCCAACATGTGCCGGTGCAAACTCCAAGCACCAGTCCCGTGACCTCTGCAGCCTCTGCAGACCATCACTGGCCCCCCGACGCCGGCCCACATTACTCCTTTCTCATTGACATACTCCACCGGCGTCCTCTTCGGCCCAGTAGGCCCCACATGTGGAAATGTGTCATGAGTCCTCAATGTCAGTGACCCCAAGTCCGTGGCAGCAGCCACAGCACCAGACTCCCTTTGATCAGTGAGGCATAATTCTATATCGCAGGCCTGCGACACGTGGTGCCACTAACTCTGTTCAGCGCAAGACTGCGACAAGTGGTACCACTAACCCTGTTCAACACAAGCCGGCGACACCTGGTGCCACTAACCCTGTTCAACGCAACCCGCGACACGTGGTGCCACTAACCCTGTTCAACGCAAGCCAGCAACACGTGGATGAGGGCTCAGGCCTACCCTGTGGACCAGTAGGTTCCACATCCACTACTTAGTCGTGTATCATGAATGACAGAGTCCACACCAGTGAACGCACGGAGAGGAGTAAGAGGAAGATGCGGCTCAGTCTGGACGAAAGCCGGATCTGAGTAACTGAGGTGGTCGAACACTATCAACAACTGACCTGGTACCATCATTCTTGTTCACCGCAAGTCAGCGGCCCGTGGCGGAAGGCACGTGCAGGACGCTGTGCATCCAGGGCCACCAGCTCTGTGCAGCACAAGTCAGGGGGCCTTTATGATTGAATGGTTGTGTCCTTTACGATGTACACTGTTGTCGATTTCTGACTGCACCAGGAAGCCCTTGCCGGCTGGTGTACACACCTCACACACATCCAACACAAGTGCCACTCTGTATGTGTGCCTACTAATAAATGTGGCCTTACGCACGTGCTAGTAGCCATTCACACCATCTGAGCAAGTGTCTCCGTGTAGTCATTGTGTCAGCATGATGGGCATGGGCCCTGCAACATCACAGCGTGCTGTCTTCAGCGGATGTTATCATGTCACCTCAGCATTGGCAGTGACCCTGGACAAGTAGCTTCGCACCGCCCCTGCATGCACAAGTGGCGTGTGCTGGTCTGGCCTATGTCAGGCCAGCGCAGGAGTGTGCTGATTTGGCAGGGGGAGCAGGGCGTGGCTCGGACGTGGCCTTGGGCAGGAAGGGCGGTCAGTGTGTCTCTGTGTTGGGGTGTAGTCACCACCAGGGCCACAGTAGTCGATGTTGCAATGTAGCATGCACCAGGAGGGGAGCCCGCACGTACGGGGACATTTAGGAGCACAAGACCATTCGGGGTCTTGGCACATGCATGCCAAGTGTTATGTGTATCAGTCCTGTGGATGCCTGGCCTCATTCGCAGCATGATCACAGCCAGACATGGGCTGTAGAGCAGTGTCCGCCCTGTCCGAACCATTGGCCTACACTCACATGGCCGCACATCTTCAAAGGTCAGCGTCACGGTGCTGTTGGCATGCCGCTGGACATGCATGGACAGGCATCACAATGGTGTGCCTTAGAAGTGCACGTGATGCAACTGCGCAGGGCACACAAGTGTGGGTGTCCTGGGTGGAAGGAGCAGCTGTGTGGCAACATAACAAACAGTGAGGCCGCTCATGTGCTACATGCTGGGCATATCATCCATGATTCCCTGGTCGCAGACATCCCACCATACCCATGACAGGCCTCTGTACATCTCTTGTATGTATGCAGATGGTGAAGTTACTGTAGGGATGAAAGGTCCTTTGTCTGAACTATCAGGCAGTAGCACATGTGCAGCTCCGAGCAGGAACTTGCTTTGGCCAGCACCCCCTGACAGATACAATAGCATTTGCTTGCTACTCCCACACTACACACTACCCGACGTGAGAAAAAACGTGTACAAATCTCACATGCAGAAGTCCTTGGTCGTAGTTAGCGTGCATGAAATGACCTACACACATACTCCCACCCCACCCCAGGCCTGCACCCGTTGCACACAGACACTGCTCATTGCACCGAGTGGTGCCATTTCATCCACAGGGCTGGCGCTGGGCAAGCCAGCTCCGCTTCAAGCAGAGCCACTGACGCAATGGCAGACCATCCCGGACACATACTCGACTCCAGTCTCGTGGACCTGTACTGTGCATGTCTGCTGCATGTACTGGGGGCATTGCCATTGGCAGTGCTGCGGATCAGTTACTGGCTGAGCTTCTGCCTCGCGGACGTCACCTGCGTTCAACCTGTGTTGCATTGTCTCTCGTACATATTCGAGTGGTCCATGGATGTCTGCCTCTCCAACGTAACGGTAGCTGACCTGGATTTGTGCCCCCTGTTGGCCCACGACCAGGAGTGTCACCATGATGCCCGTTTATGGCATGCATGGATATTTGGCATGCAGGCTGGAAACTGGACCGAGGAGTTTGCACAAGTCGTCGTGTGCAGTGAGCACATTGAACCACTACCCGATTGGGCTTTGATGCACTTTGGGTCCAGTGGTTGGAGTCAGCACATATGTCCAGGTCAGCTGATGGATTACAACGACGACATGTCAGATGTGGTGGACAACGATCGCTCATTGGAGATGTTGGTCTACACTGCTGCACTCGCGTTCATGGACGACTGACAAGGTACCTGCAGCCACAACTGGATGTGACCCATTGCACGTGTCCCGACGCCTGGTTGCATGTTGGGAATCTGGTCACATATCCCAAGACGACAGTGGACTTGGCTGCATTGGCCTGGACTCATGATCCAGGCACGGACAACCAACGCGGGTTGGCACTGACTTGTGTTGATGATGGACTCCCCCGAGGTGGACATGGGCGCTTTCCTATATTCCTCATTCAGGCATGCTGCTGTATTGGTCTGTATATTGTGGCACTTCTCTTGGCTTTACTGACACACACTTGTTGATAAAGTTTCTGCACTTTCACTTGTCTCCAACTGTGTTGTGTCTTGATATGTATGCCAATGTATATGTCATGGACTCTCTGGCTCCCTGCCATACATGCATTGCTACCCCATCAGGACTGTGGGTTTGTACTTGTGCATTATCATGTCCCTGTTTCGTGCCCTGCCAGATGCGTATGGCAGTTTACCGGCCATAGGCGGGTGCATTTGTGTCCTGTGTTCGGTTGTGCAAATGTCAGTGTTTGTACCACATTGTGTTCGATGTTGGGGTGCTCTGCTTCCGAGGTGTGTGTGCAGCATTGTGTGTGAGATGTCCCTTCAGCTCTGATTTGGCTCACCCTTCTCCCTTTCAGGCAGTGTGGTTTTCACTTCTGTGCTTGCTCCGTGGTGTTATATTACCATGTTGTGTGACTTGTGCTCTTGGTTGGTGTTGTTACTCTTGGGCATGGTTTGTCTACATTTTTGCTGTGCTTAATTGTGCATGTGTGCCATTGTGCCAATCTAAGGCCCCCCCCCCCCCCCAGTCCCTGCTCGTTCCTCTCCCTGTTGCTGTTGTGTCCGTAGTTTCGGGCAGTTTCCGGTCCCCGAGGCCTGCCACCATCTCCAGACAGATGTGGTTGATACCATTTCCTCCATGTCATCCAGCTCCTGGTGTGGCGCTGGACTCCCACCTCCGGTGTGCATTGCTGCCTTCTTGTTGTTGGCGTGTTTCTGCTTGTTTGTGCGTTTCACATCATTCCGGATGTTCTGGTTTTCTTCCATTATCCTCCTCCGCTCTCAGGCTGCATTCACCTTGTCCAAGATGGCCTGCCATGTACAATGTTTTGTTGCCAATGGGGCTTGTGGGGTTGTATTCCTCATTTCAGGCTAAAGCGCACTAGTGGTGCCAGGTTTTCCACCTTGGCCCCCATATTTTGGAACTCTTCCCCCCAAAATTCAATTTTGTACCAATCTTCTTGGTTTCAGAAGTCTTTTAAAACTTGGCTCTTCCGACAGGCTATCTAAACCCTCTTTTATGACCTGGATTTCAACCAAATTAGCGCCATAAAACCTACCCGGGGTACATGCACTCTATAAATTCATTTTAACATACCATAACATAAGGTATACTGGCTTGGGCTGCCTCCATTGTGCTTGGCTGTTGTTTTCTGTTCGGTTTGTCTTTCTTTTTCAGGTTTTTGTTGTGCTTATTCCCGGTGTGTGTCTTGGGCCTGGCGGTGCTAATCCATGCTTTCCTCATCACGAATTGGTTCATCAAATGTTTTTTTGTGTTGTGGTTTGTGTCTTTATCTCTGTCAAATGGTTGTAGTGCGGACATTGGCCGTGGTTTCCGCAGACTATCGCATGGTACTGCCTTGTTGTGAATTCCACGTTGACACTGGGTTATTTTCCCGCGATCGGTTGCGATGTGTAAAGTTGCGTTAGCATTTTTTGGTGAAGTTTAGCACATGTTCTTGTGAATATGCCCCTTAGAGATCTATAAATGTGTGGTAGATATCCTGCCGGAAGCGCCCCTACAACAAAGCGAGGTCGCCACCTAAGGCAACAACAGAAGCAAGAATATGACCCCACGGCCAGGGAAAGTGACTGTAAAAAATACTTTTGCCATTTTGCCGCAAATCCTCGCACCATTCCACTTGGTCCAGGTTCACATTTTAAAGACTGTAATTGTTCATTTTAGTAGGGGTACTTGCCAAATTTCAATTCTAGAAAATTAATTCCATCGGTTCCATTGTAGCTCGTAAATACACATAATTATTACAAATATTCAGACGTTGGAAATGCTTTTTCTTTGTGGTCTCCTGGAAGAAAGCAGACAATGTGTTCCTCCAAACATTCAATGTGGAATGTGCCAAAGGGGAGGGGGTGCCAGACGTCCTCCGATTGGATTGATGTGGTTTGACCCAAACAAGTAAAACAGTTAAACTGCAAGTAATGAGGTGCGAGAAACATCCTAGAAGGGTCCGTTTAGGAGAAAGAGACAGGGCCGAGGCGCATGCAGCACATGGCAGCACGCACCAGTCACCATCCTCACAGTTCTTTCAAGATGTTGTTACACAGGCACATATGTTCCGGTAAATAACAGGAAAAAGAGCATGAAACATGGGCGCGTGAGGAAAAATAAGGCGAGGAAGAGAGGAGACAGTGAGTCCAAATAAACACTGAACATAGCAGATGAGAACCCGATGACACGAAGAATTCGAAAGAGGAGGACCTGAGCTATTAAGAAAGGGGAGAGCAGAGTACGCTCCATGGAAGGAAAATAAACAGAGAAAGGAAGGGAGAGAATTCAAGGAAAGACAAAATAAACAAAGAAGAAGACTGAAAGTGGAATGGAATGGAAAGAAAAAACTATTTGACCGCATCTAAACGTGTGCTTGTATAATGAGATCGTTCGCCATATTTACTATCTTTTATACAAGAGGACTGAGCAAAGAGTGGCAGCACTGCGTTAATCGAATAATATAGAAGCGTAATGCTGAATATTTACAGAGGTGTCTGCTTGTGACGCCATTGGCAGCAATGACTCTAAAACCGTCTGTTATGCGTGATGCTCAACCTTGGAAAATGAAGATTGTTGAAAGAGATGCAGCAAGAGTGAGGAGCATAAAAGTGAATTCAATAAAGGGATACCTTCGATCAGACTAAAAAGTGACAAGTATCTAGTTCCATATAATGGACTTCCTGAGCCTGGACTTCCAGGGCCCGGGGTGCCTCTCCGGAGGTGATATCACTTCCGTGTCAGGTAACCATGGTAAGTCATGGGACCGTTTGGGGTATTGTGACTGAGGGGGGTTCTGACATCATAATGGGTAGGTGACCCAGGGCGGTTACATAACCCTTCTGTTATGTCTCCTGTGAACCCTGACTTTGGAAGACCACGTGACCAGGGGTTGTGATATCAACAGCAAACCCCATCCGCTGAAGTTCATGTGATTAGGGTTCATTGTAGAGGAGGAGTACACCCCTTGTTGGAACAGCGGAGACATATAAGGAGCCCCGTTGCGGACTACTTCAAACCTCAGAGCTCCTCCAGGAAAGAGATCCCAGCGTCATTATGAAGAGATGCAACTACATCTTCAAAAAAGCGTCACTACAAATGGCTAGAATGCTATCAATAACTGTTACTGCAGCGATAAATAGTACCATGAATGGTGATGGAGCAGGCTTTACAGCAGAGCGGTTCTAAAGAATATTGTCACGATGTCGCCGGTTTTAATGAGGACCTCTGCCAGAGGTTGGTCCATCTTAGCCTCGTTGCTTTGCCGTCGCTGGTATCCCCCATTGCGGGTTTCAAAAGCAGCAAAGTCGCTATTACGGAAATATTATCTGAAAACAGTTTAACCGAGATGGATCTGAATAACTCTCAATATGTCAGATCCGCTGCTGAACTCAGTCAATGTGCTGCAGTCAATCAATCAATCAACGATTTGTAGAGCGCTCCTTATCACCCATGATGGCATCCAGGTGCAGAGGGGGGGAGGGGCGCTGCTGGGAGTTGTCAGTTGAACATCCAGATTTTTAGGCCATCTCTGAACTTCTATAGGGTGGGTGCAGTCCGGAGGTGTGGGAGGCCATTCCAGGTCATGGCCTGCTAGGTAGGAGAAGATGTGGCCACCGCTTCTGCTTTTGTGGAAGCGGGGCGCGTGAGCGAGGGAGAGGAAGGTGGAGCATAGTTGTCTGCTGGGTTGGTGAAAGTTCAGTCTGTGGTTGAGGTAGGCTGGTCCTTTATTGTGCAGGGCCTTGGCGGTGTAGGTCAGCAGTTTTAACTGACACCTTTTTTAGATGGGGAGCCAGTGGAGAGCTCTGAGGTGGGGGCTGATGTTGGCTCTTCTCGGGAGGTCGAGAATGAACCTGGCTGCAGCGTTTTGGATGGTTTGCAGTCTGCTCAGTAGCTGTGAGGTGAGGTGAGGCGGCTGGTGATGAGGGCTTGGGTGACTGGGCAAACACAAGGAGATAATGGGCGGAGCGCTGACATTTTTCAGGTACTCAACCCCAGTCACAGATCTGGGTTGAATCCATCTTCGTTCTTTAGCTCACTTCGCCACCCCAGTTCGGACCCAGCATATGCAATCAGTCATGGCCCTGTTCCTCATGGGAACAGTCCAGCCTGAACTGCCAAGCCAGGTCTTCCCTGGACCGAAAACAATAATCCTGGGACCGGTTTCGGGTAACACCCCTCATCAGCCAGGCTAGCTTGAATCCATTGGCAAAGTGAGCAAGGGATGTCTGGGAGTGGAGAAGTGTGGCTCAGGGGTTAGAGGCGGCAGACCTGGAGCTTGAGTTCGGCCCTGGACCAGGGTTCAATTCCCCGCCTCGGTGGGTCTTGGGCTCAAAAATTCCACGGACTCGTTAATTCTCGCTCCAGTGCCTTCTCGACTCACGGGTTCACACTCTGCAACTCTGGGTAATAGCTTGCTTAATCTCCACAACGGCCCCTCGCGGTGGGATGCCTGGCTTTCACCTTGTGGATACCCTGCCAGGGTTATCTCACATGGGAATACCAGGACGGGTTCCCTAAGCAAGCGCGGAGATGCCCCAGGGTAAGTCGTGCGCTATATAAGTTTCATTTCATTTCATTTCATTCATTCATTTCATTCATTCATACCCTGCCAATTTAGGGCGAACAAAGCAAACACAAGGAGATGATGGATGGAGAGCTGAAACTTTTCAGGCACTCACCCCCAGTCACAGATCTGGGTTGAATCCATTAACACTCTTTAGTGAAGGTGCATCTGGTGTTGATGAGGAGCCATTTGAATATTTTCGAGAGCATGCAGAGTAGGCATGGGCGAATTTTGCGGATCTCGCGTTCGCGAATTTTGCGGATTTGCGGATTCGCAATCCGCAAAATCCGCGAATTCCCGCGAATTTGCGGATTTTTTTTTTTTTTTGTGTTCGCCCGTGTTTCTGCCAGTTCGCGAGGGTTTTTACAATTTCGCAATTTGCGAACTTACCTGTCGGGTCGCAAGTTTTGCGAACTTGTTGTTTCTACATGTCCAGCCTGTTTGGGACACTCTTCTTCATCACTGCCACTCTCTGTCACCACTGCCACTCTCTGACTACTCATGCCACCCTCTGGCCCACCCATGCCACCCTCTGTTTCATCACCACACCCTCTGGTTGTCCAGTGTACATTATTTTCGGCAAAGCAAAGCACACCTTCCCTGCCTCAAGTGACCTGAATTAATTTGGGGCTGATTAATGTGTCACAGAATATTTTTTTAGCTGGCACCTGCTTCCTTAGTGCGCCCTGATTAGTGATCTTTTGCACTTGCTAAGTGCTTTCATTGTTGCAAAATTAGTTACAACACCTGCCCTGCCCCAACTGACAATAATGAATTAGGGGCTAATTAATGTGTCACTGAAAGAATTTAAAGTTCCAGCCTGGCACCTGCTTGTCTGCTCCTTTAGCTGTAAATCAGGACCTTTGTGGCATACAGTTAAGGTCAGAGCAGGGTCACACAATAGTTGCAAGCAGGCAACCGAATTCTGGAGGGCCCCCTCAGGAAGCAATACAAAGAATCGTTACAAATCATGAGGTTGACCTTTTGCACCTGCTCATTGCTTTTGCTTTTGCTGAAATCGTTTTGCGGTTTTTTTCGCGCTATTCGCGGGGCGCGGCGTCGTGCGAAACCGACCGCGGAAGCCGCCAATTCGTGCGAATGAGCATTTTATTTTTTTGCGGCTTGTTGTTTCGCGAGTTTTTTTGCAGTATTCGCGAGCCGCTTGCAGCGCAACACGCGAATTTACCCCAAGGTCGAGTACGGGCGCGGCCATTTTGTTTGCGTGACGTATTTCCGTTTCCGCCCGCTATGTATAATCTCGCGCAGTAAGCGCATTGCGAGTAGAGGTTCGCACGAGATCGCGCGGGAAATCTAGAGGTTCGCACGAGATCGCGAGGAAAATCTCGCGCGAACTGACTTTCGCGCTCGGAAACGGGCGCCGGCCATCTTGTTTTTCATTCATTTCCTGTGTCTGGGCATGGTGTTTAATCCTCTTGATATCTTTCCCATCCTTTGCTTGTTTTCAGTTTTTTTTTTAGGATTTTGCTTCTTATCTATCCCTCTCTTTTCCTAGCTGTATATTTTTGTCTTTTCTGCTATTTTTCTTTACTTTTAAACTACTTTTGTAAACTCTTTTCTTTTCTTCTTCCCTATCCTATTCTTTCTTAATTTTCTACTTCTTCCTACCTTACCTGCCCAGACCATGGTCAAGCCAGGCGCCGTGAAGCTGCCCAGGCACTTGAGGGCCGCAGCGGCGGCGGGGAGTAGTGCTGGACCCAGTGGCAGGACAGCAGGCGTGAGATCGAGGGGGGAGCAGGTGACGCGCCGGGAGATATTCAGCCCGGAGGAAGTGGGCGCGCTGGTCTACTTCGTCCAGCGCCGCCTGCCCAGGACCATCGCGGGAGGCGGCAGGATCGCGGCCGGCGGCTATAACATGCGGGAGCGCCGGAAGCGGTGGGAGAAGGTGTGCTGGGCCATATCCCACCTCTACGGGGTCCAGCGCACCTACAGCCAGGTCACCCATCGCTGGACGGACCTCCTGGACCGCGAGCGCGACCTGCTGGACCAGCTCGGCTTGGAGATCCCCGGGCTTGGTGAGTAGTAGTAGCCATTGGCATTTAATCACTCACTACTATGATGTTTTCTCCTGCTCTGTGTTGTTGTATTGCAAATATTTGTTTTTTACATGGAGCAAGCCAATAATGCCGCTGATGACGATTACATTGTAGTTAAATTATATTTCAAAATCTTCTGTGCATTTCAGGTGCACTGCTCTCCTTCTCAGTGGGGTTGCTACTATGCTTATTTGTTTTCTATTTCGTGGTCTCATTGGCCTGAGTAACTATTATGTATGAGTGTACTTAACAGAACTGCGTAATGCTAGACACTAGGGGGCAGATTACATTTACAAGCCCCTTGCGCCACGTTTACGTTGCCTTGCGTGACGCAACAGCGGCGTAAACGTGCCGCATCCCTGCAAGTCATTTACAGCATGACGCATCTAGGGAGATGCGTCACGTTATAAAGCCATGGGCCTGCACCACAATGGGTGCGTTCCTAGTACGCAGGGTGGGCGGTCCAGCGGCTGTGCGCCTCGCAAAATTGCCTGCGTGAAATCTACAAGATTTAACGCAGGCACTTCTGCGACGCTGCTACGTCAATTCAATTCCTTATGTCTGCTCGAAGCAGGCGAAAGGACTGACACAGCATGTAAAGTATTGGGTGGCCCTGAGCATTACTGGAGTTGCATTGCGTTGGCGACGTGACTCCAGCGATGCGCCGCTCTTACGTGACGAGATGCGTCACGCAAGTGCCTACCCTTGCGCCAGGGCGCGCCGCATTGTAAATGAGGCACATCTGCCGTGTCGCAAGGGTAGTTTTGCGTGACGCATTTGATCTGGCGCATCTCTGGAGATGCGCCAGAACGCGTAAGTAAGTATGCCCCTAAGGGGCAGAATTGCAATTACCGTCGCATCCCTGCAAAGTAGCAGGGATGCGCCATTAATTGTGCGGCCCGCTACCACCACCAAACATGGTGCGCCGTATTTGCAATGCGGCTCCCCATGGGCCCAAAACGTCACCGAAGCTTTACTGCTGGAGTTGCGTCGCAACGATGGCGCAGCTCCATCAATGCTCTGGGGTACCCTATCTCCCCAATGCTGGGTCAAGCCGTACGTCTGCTTCAAGCAGGTGCAGGGTTTGTGTGACGCATCATTGTCCTAAAGGTGACTGATTGATATTTTGTAGATTTCCCTCAGCCACTATTAGGATGTGTTCCAGCGCAGGAATGCCCTCCCTTGCGCCGGAACGCCCCCTGATGGCGCAGGGCTTTATAACGGGATGCATCTCCCAAATGCGTCACGTTGTTATAATATTATACGCCGCACCATGGCGCCCTTTTTTGTTTAGCTGCTGCGTCACAAAAGTCACGCAAGAACGGCGCAAAAGAGCCGCAAGGGCTTAAATCTGCCCCTTCCTTTGTAACCCTGACAATAAGAAAAATAGTGGCGGTGGATTGATAGTTTGACTATTTAAATGACTGGTAATGTAGCAGGCAACTGTTAGTGTTGTCACTGATCTGACTGAAATCACAATGGAGTTTGTCTGTCACTTTGCGTCTTGCCTGCGGACTGCTGCCTGCCAGTCCTAGGTGAACGTTTCAGTACTTTGTTTAGTGAGTTACGTGACTTTCGAAGTCACAGGTCCGCAAATAAATAAAAAGTAACCATAATCAATATAATTTCGCGGAAATATTTTGTTATTGTTCTTTTGAAATGTTTGATTTGGTTGACATTGACAAGCAACAATCATCCATGTTTTCTGTTCTTTCTTTCATGTTGTACGTCAGCTCCCCCCAGGGGCGAGAGGAGGACACAGGAGCAGCAGGCGGCGGATGCTGTTCATCAACAGGGCCAGGATCGGGCAGGCGAGGGCTCCTCTGCTGGCCCCAGTAAGTTTTCATTTTAGACTAGTACCTATTTTTCCTAGCGTTCCTCATTTGAATTTTTTCAAAATTGTCTTTGCTCTTCTTGTAGACTGTATCTAAATTCTTATCCTGCCTCTACTATGACTCCCTGTGGTATTACTAGATTATTCTTATTAGTCTGTCTGTGTAGCTAACTAAGATTGCACGGTTGGCGAAACTCCCATGATTCTAGTCAGCAATAGCTCTATCAACTTAGTGCAGTCCTCTGGGATTGTCCATAATGTCTTTTGAAGTGTTCTATCTGGACTCATGCTTGCAAAAATTGCAAAACCTTTCGTTCAGTCACTCTAGTCTGGAGGACCAAAAAACACAGATTGTATTTAAATTTAAAAGCTTTATTAAAAGTAAACACATTTATTAAAATGAAGTCATAATAAAACTAAACGTTTAACTGATAATGGAAAAGTGGTTAGTGCTGACGATTAATTGAAGACATTTCTTGTGGTCGAGCCGAGCTCTCACCTGGTTTCAACTTGATCTTGTTGTTAGAAGTCCATCTTCTGTCTGTGTGGAGAAAAATGGTGCGTGTTAAAAAATCAGCCTTCATCAGTTGTGCCAAAAAGTGCAGCAAGACAACCTTCCCTGGAAAAAGGGACATTTTTTTTAACTTTAACGTAGACAGTCACAAATTACATTGTTTTCACATGTCTTCATTCCTAGACCAAATACTAGTGACTAGTGAGTGCTTTATTCTAAGATTCTTAAATGTACTTTGTAGGTGGAACATCTGGTGGCGGGGCCAGTGTGGTGGTGGTGCTCGACACGGAGGCGGAGGGCAATTCATCATCAGGGGAGGAGGCGGCGGCGCCGGATGTGAGAGTTGAGACGGTGGTGGCGGCCAGAGGTAAGCTCTTATATATTCCTTACTTATTGAGATTGAAGACTAGCTGGGAAGGCAAGAATATGAGATGCATGGCTGGGTGAATGATGAAGCAATGATGGGTGGAAGGACAACAGCCTGGGTGGGTGACACAGAAACTGTATGTGTCCATATACCTGGATCATGCTACTATCTGACTCTTAGATAGCATATGTGTATCTAGAGCAGGGGTACTCCTAGTACGGCCCGCGGGCCGGTGGTGGCCCGGCAAGCCTTCGTTGGCGGTGCGCTGACCTTGCAGACAATCACTGCTCCCCCGGCCCCCACAGAGCAGAGGCTTTTTTGTATTTCACCTGTTAGCGCCCCTGCATCTCCACTCTGACAATCACTGCTCCCCCGGCCCCCACAGAGCAGAGTGGAGATGCAAGGCCACAAAGAGGTGAAATAGAACTAAGCCTCTGCTCTGTGGGGCCGGGCAAGCAGTGATTGTCAGGGTGGAGAAGCAGGGGCGCTAAAACAAACAAAGCCTCAATAATATGTTAATGGTCTTTTAAAGACCTGTTAAGTACTTTGGTGTTGTTGTCTGTGTGTGCGCGTTGAGGAAGCGGTCTCAACCCGGGCTGAAGGCTGACACAGATAGACACACACACAGTGAGATGACAGAGGGAGAGGGAGGGCAGGAGGGAGAGAGAGATGGAGGGAGGGCAGGAGGGACAGCAGGAGGGAGAGAGATGTATGTAAATGCTGGGTCTGGTGGCTCAGTGGATGAGGGCATCTGCTGCAGGGACCTGTGTGCAACCTCATGGTCACAAGTTATCGTTTTGCTTTAGCCCCGCCCCCTCTGACTCCGCCCCCACCAGTGCGGCCCTCGGCCCCAAACTACACTGTAAATGTAGCCCCTGAGAGAAAGTTTGTGAGTACCCATGATCTAGAGAGAGTAGACGGTCAGTGGATGAACTAAGTGTAACTTTGAAGAGCATGTAACACTAACACTGCACCCGCACGTCCGTTCCAGTGTAGGAAAGGCAAGGAAAAGAACTTTTAATTTTGTCCAAATACTACCATAAATAGTAGCAGTAGTTTGTATTGCAAGCACTGCATAGATCCGGTTATTATGGTGGCCACTCCCTACCTCTCTTAATAAGTTTAGTAGTACTCAGTCATTCATGTGTGGATGTATCACTGCCTGTCACTCAATAAAAAGCAAAGCACCTAAAGTCATCCCATATATAAGCAAAAACATCCCATGTGAAGTGATAGATAATCAGATTATTTATCTTCTTCAATTTTCCATTTCTAGTACTCATTTCCACTGTAGGGTGAAAGTTAAATTAATTAAGCAGTAGCCCTTGAGTTGTAACAGAGTATTCTCAGTGCCACCCGTAATAGAAAAGTAAGAGATTCACCACCTGCATGTACTGGACGGGTACAGTAACGCAACGGCAACGCAAGTCTAGGTCACTCCTCATGGCGTGCGTCTCTTTTTCTCGGGTGCAAGTTTACCGCGCTGGCATTATGCCGGCTTGCAGAAAATAACGTACCAATTTTCCAAAACAAGAGACAAGAAGAAGAATAAGACTGGTGTACTTTCATAGTCGACTCCAATGGAAGTCCACAGTGCTCATAGAATTTGTTCCTTAAACTCCCACTAATGTTAGAGCAAGGATGAAGAAGTGTGAGGTTAGATAGATACTGGCCTCAATAGTTATGTAATGCGCTTGCAAGTTGCTAGTTGTACTGCAGCACACATTTCTGCTGAATGATTGAGTTAATCTTAAAGAGCATTGGTTACAGACTATGTCTTTCTTTCTTCATATAGGTTCTCCTTCCAAACGAACAAGGAGGAAGGAGCTGGCTAGAGCGGCCCGGCAACGGAGAATCGAGGCCACTGTTGCGGAATATCGGCGGCTGGTGGCCCTGGAGGACGTGGAAAGTGTGCGGTCGACAACAACGACAACGTCGTCCTCCGTGGCCTCACCGGCTGCCACCGTGACCCAGCACAGTGGTCCACCGAGACTGAGCCGGGCTGCCAAAGGCAAACGCCACCCCCGAGCAGCAAGGCCAACAGCTGCTTCTCACAGGCCTTGCACCTGCAAGGCAGTGAAGGCACGCCTGCGCCGCACCACCCTGATGGTGTCCCGCCTTCAGCAGGAGCTCGCCTTGCTCCGCGAGGAGCATGATGCCCTGGCCCAAAAAGTGAACAGCATCCACCCATAGTGTCCCTTGCCCCTTTTTTAGAGACTTTTGGGGGGTGGGAATTGGGAGTTGGGTTTTTGGGGACTTTTGAAGGACAATCGTTGGGGTTAGGGAGGGTCTTGCGGGAGATTATTTTGTTAGGGATATAAATATACTTTTTCAAACTTTATCTGAGCATACCTGTTTTTTACTGCTTGCCTGGTGGGTGGGGGTTTAACGTTGACTGTTTTCCTGAAAGTTTAGTTCCATTTTCTTCCTTTAAGTGTAAATGCCCAAATGTTTTCAACACTAAGTGCCTCTCACAGACTAAGTGAAGTGAATCCAAGAGTCCTAGGACTTTAGTAGTACTACCTTCAGGCTCTCGTCTCTCGTACTAATACTCCATTATACCCCCAAACCACCAAACGCTTATCTTACCTGTAATTTGTGTTTGAAAGTAGGGCTAGGCCCAGGGCTGGCTCCACGGGAAACACCGAATAACGTTGGCAATCTTGGTCGGATAAAATTTCCTCATAGCGGTGGTAGTAGTGGTGTGACACAGTGGCAGTTGCATGCCTATGAAAAAAAAGAAAATGAAATCTGGTTTGTCCTCCTGAGCAATTCAACGGTACAACTGAGAATATAGCAGGTGACAGAAGTACAGTAGAGCAGTGCCACATTGTAGCCTAACAAATGGTAAAGTATAACTACTAATTCGGTTGAAGTTCTTTCACATTAGCAATGGTTCTTTGTCAAGCAGAGTAAGAATATATCATCGACAACTGTGGAAAGAAAGAATGCGACAGTACAGGGCCTGTGTGGAATTATTGATAACTATATTCAACATAAGGTCTCTGTAGCCAGATACCCGAGAGCCTTGCTGGTCACTATAAATCCATTCACAACAACACTCAATGGGGTTGGTCTGGAAGGTGTCACGTTTACTCCCCGTGATCCAGTCGATGCAAATATGGTTCCACCTCCAAATGTCACCAACACCCAGAAGTGTAAACACAGGGTGTTCGAGGCATTAGGCGAGGGAGAAAAATAACAAACTAAAATAAAAAATGTGGGATGGGTAAAGGTAGGGTCAGCAGGGAAAGGATACCTGTAAGAGAAGACAAGACAGGCATCAGTGAAGTGATGTCCTAACATACAAGGGTACTCTCATATAGTCTCACTAAATAGTCTGCAAGTCTCCCGCCTACTCATGGGAAATGTAGTTTCATAGTACGGTAGGCGCTTAGGGGCTGCGTAACCTGACAGAAGGTATAGTAGATAGAAAAGGAGAAATTGCTTTTTTTCTAGGTGTCCCCTCACTCACCAGGGTTGCCCCTTGGTGACATGCTTCATCATTGGGGCCATCCCAGTCCTCTACGGCCTGGGGCGTGCTGCGACTTGCGAATTACGTAGGAGCACTTACAAATGACTATGTGTGGTGCAGATAGTGGAGTGGACTAAGTGATGTGTTAAGGGATCAATGTAGAAGCCGAGAGAGAGCAAAGAAATGCAGTCACAGTCAGAGAAAAAGGCAAGGGATACTGTATCTATGTGGTTGTAGTGGTCCTGTTGGAAGTGGTAAGTAAGTTGCCCGCAGAAAAAAAATCCTCCTATTAGCGGCACTCCTCCATTGCAGCCGACGCTTCGTCCACCGATGTTGGTCACCAGAAGACACCCTGTCCACTGCCTGCCTGATGCTGAATTGTGGCTCGCTACTGTGAAGCCTGACTCCATCCTTTTTTCCCCATTGCAGAGACTGAAACCCGGCCTGTAATTATTCAACGAAAAACAGGAAGTGATATAATATTACAACACCACTGATAAATAAATATAAGGTATGTAGGCTGTGGAGTGCAAAAAGTCACAATTTGTTTTTCCTAGTAGACAGACAGTACAATGTTTTTGAAAGTGCGTACTCTGAGTCACCTTTTGAAGGATAAGTAAGTATGGGCAAATTAATGTAGCGGATCTTGCCCCTCAAGCTAGGTGTACTGTAAACTGTGTTTTAGAACAAAAATAGATCTTCCTAGCAGTGCTCCCACCCAAAAAACGAGGCCTAGCAGAAAACTGGAGACAAAACTTACTTTGAAAGTAAAAGTAGGCCGAAGTACCCTAATTACCCATTACCCCCCGTGGATTGTATTCAAACCACTTGCAAGCAACCAAGCAAAAGTAGCCATAGCCAGCATCGCTCCAAGACTCGAAATCCCCCCCACTCAAACACATGCAATAGAAATACTGCTAACCCTAACGAACCCTAAGTTAAGAATAGTGGCAAAGGCTTTCTTTAACTATGCCAAATCCCCCCTTTCCCACCATGGATTTTCTTCAAATGACTTGCAACCAAAATTACACATTCTCACGAGTGCTCTAAGACCCCAGAACTCAGTTTGAAAAATCTAGAACACCCCGATACACATGCAATCCTGCTGCTAGGGCTAACCCTAACGAACCCTAAGTTACAAAAAGTGCCAAAACTAAAGGCTTTTCCGCGCGGATTTTGTCCCAACCACTTCTACCCGGTATTAGACCTTCCCAGGAATGCCCCAAGACCCGGCAACCCACCCGCCAAGAAGCATAACACCCCCAAACAGGCCAAAAGCAAAATCTCATACTTGCAATATTTCTGGGCCTTCGGTCCAAACGCGCTGCGTAGCTAGGCCATAAGTCGGGGTTGGCACGACGGATTTCCTGAAAAGCAAATGCAATCAAGATTAGAGTGTCCCAGCAGTGCTCCCAGACCACGAAACTCACCCGCAAACAGACGGAACCCCCCCTAAGAGCACCTCAAAGGCAAGCAAGTCATCAAAAACACAAAAAAAATTCCGCCTGGGATTTGGTCCAAAACACTTTTATCCGGTATTAGAGCTTCCCAGCAATGGCCCCAGAGCCGTCAACCCAGGAGAAAACGAGTAGAAGACCCCCAAACAGCCAAAGAGCAAAAGTACAAAAATGGGGACTTAGTCACTTTTTCACAAATTTCCCAAATCACTCCGCGCGCGCTCTGCAGCTAGGCCCTAAGTCCCCTCAGCCACCATGGATTTGCTTCAAACCTCTTGCAAAGTAAAGTATATATAGCCAGCAGTGCTCCCACACCACGAAACTCACCCGCAAACACCAGCAAGCCCCCCAAACAGGCCCCCGAAAACGCTACATAGAGCAAAATGTCTGAAATAGCCCAAAAAAAATCGGCCTGGATTTTGTCCCAACCACTTCTACCCGGTATTAGACCTTCCCAGGAATGCCCCAAGACCCGGCAACCCACCCGCCAAGAAGCATAACACCCCCAAACAGGCCAAAAGCAAAATCTCATACTTGCAATATTTCTGGGCCTTCGGTCCAAACGCGCTGCGTAGCTAGGCCATAAGTCGGGGTTGGCACGACGGATTTCCTGAAAAGCAAATGCAATCAAGATTAGAGTGTCCCAGCAGTGCTCCCAGACCACGAAACTCACCCGCAAACACCAGGAAGCCCCCCAAACAGGCCCCCGAAAACGCTACATAGAGCAAAATGTCTGAAATAGCCCAAAAAAAATCGGCCTGGATTTTGTCCCAACCACTTCTACCCGGTATTAGACCTTCCCAGGAATGCCCCAAGACCCGGCAACCCACCCGCCAAGAAGCATAACACCCCCAAACAGGCCAAAAGCAAAATCTCATACTTGCAATATTTCTGGGCCTTCGGTCCAAACGCGCTGCGTAGCTAGGCCATAAGTCGGGGTTGGCACGACGGATTTCCTGAAAAGCAAATGCAATCAAGATTAGAGTGTCCCAGCAGTGCTCCCAGACCACGAAACTCACCCGCAAACAGACGGAACCCCCCCTAAGAGCACCTCAAAGGCAAGCAAGTCATCAAAAACACAAAAAAAATTCCGCCTGGGATTTGGTCCAAAACACTTTTATCCGGTATTAGAGCTTCCCAGCAATGGCCCCAGAGCCGTCAACCCAGGAGAAAACGAGTAGAAGACCCCCAAACAGCCAAAGAGCAAAAGTACAAAAATGGGGACTTAGTCACTTTTTCACAAATTTCCCAAATCACTCCGCGCGCGCTCTGCAGCTAGGCCCTAAGTCCCCTCAGCCACCATGGATTTGCTTCAAACCTCTTGCAAAGTAAAGTATATATAGCCAGCAGTGCTCCCACACCACGAAACTCACCCGCAAACACCAGCAAGCCCCCCAAACAGGCCCCCGAAAACGCTACATAGAGCAAAATGTCTGAAATAGCCCAAAAAAAATCGGCCTGGATTTTGTCCCAACCACTTCTACCCGGTATTAGACCTTCCCAGGAATGCCCCAAGACCCGGCAACCCACCCGCCAAGAAGCATAACACCCCCAAACAGGCCAAAAGCAAAATCTCATACTTGCAATATTTCTGGGCCTTCGGTCCAAACGCGCTGCGTAGCTAGGCCATAAGTCGGGGTTGGCACGACGGATTTCCTGAAAAGCAAATGCAATCAAGATTAGAGTGTCCCAGCAGTGCTCCCAGACCACGAAACTCACCCGCAAACACCAGGAAGCCCCCCAAACAGGCCCCCGAAAACGCTACATAGAGCAAAATGTCTGAAATAGCCCAAAAAAAATCGGCCTGGATTTTGTCCCAACCACTTCTACCCGGTATTAGACCTTCCCAGGAATGCCCCAAGACCCGGCAACCCACCCGCCAAGAAGCATAACACCCCCAAACAGGCCAAAAGCAAAATCTCATACTTGCAATATTTCTGGGCCTTCGGTCCAAACGCGCTGCGTAGCTAGGCCATAAGTCGGGGTTGGCACGACGGATTTCCTGAAAAGCAAATGCAATCAAGATTAGAGTGTCCCAGCAGTGCTCCCAGACCACGAAACTCACCCGCAAACAGACGGAACCCCCCCTAAGAGCACCTCAAAGGCAAGCAAGTCATCAAAAACACAAAAAAAATTCCGCCTGGGATTTGGTCCAAAACACTTTTATCCGGTATTAGAGCTTCCCAGCAATGGCCCCAGAGCCGTCAACCCAGGAGAAAACGAGTAGAAGACCCCCAAACAGCCAAAGAGCAAAAGTACAAAAATGGGGACTTAGTCACTTTTTCACAAATTTCCCAAATCACTCCGCGCGCGCTCTGCAGCTAGGCCCTAAGTCCCCTCAGCCACCATGGATTTGCTTCAAACCTCTTGCAAAGTAAAGTATATATAGCCAGCAGTGCTCCCACACCACGAAACTCACCCGCAAACACCAGGAAGCCCCCCAAACAGGCCCCCGAAAACGCTACATAGAGCAAAATGTCAGAAATAGCCCAAAAAAAAATCGGCCTGGATTTTGTCCCAACCACTTCTACCCGGTATTAGACCTTCCCAGGAATGCCCCAAGACCCGGCAACCCACCCGCCAAGAAGCATAACACCCCCAAACAGGCCAAAAGCAAAATCTCATACTTGCAATATTTCTGGGCCTTCGGTCCAAACGCGCTGCGTAGCTAGGCCATAAGTCGGGGTTGGCACGACGGATTTCCTGAAAAGCAAATGCAATCAAGATTAGAGTGTCCCAGCAATGCTCTCAGACCATGAAACTCACCCACAAACAGACGGAACCCCCCCTAAGAGCACCTCAAAGGCAAGCAAGTCATCAAAAACACAAAAAAATTTCCGCCTCGGATTTGGCACAAACCACTTTTAGTGCTTCCCAGCAATGGCCCCAGACCCGTCAACTCACCTGCAAAGAGGTAGAACAACACCCCCACAAGTGCTGAGTCTTTCTTCATTGGGCGTAAACCAGCCCTCTGCTTTGATGGAAATAGGAGTCTGGAGGAGGAGGATAGAGGAGCATGTTCTTCTGAACTTGTGAACCTGAGGAATGCAGACTGCGGCACCTTCAAATAAATTAGCAAACAAGTGAAGACAGTTCTGCTGATGGGCTTGTCTTTGTGATAATCTGATTAAAGTTTGAATTATATTAACTGTGCACAACAAAGAAAGACAGACACACAGGAATAAAAGTGAATAAGGATGAAAAAGAAAGTTATTGATTCGTTGTCTCATTTTCAGGGCTCGAAGTCGGAATCACGGTCCAGGAATAAGAATAAGGCTTCGTCATCATACTCTGCGAATTCAGCCCGGGTGAGGTCAGTGCCACCTGACAGAGTAGAAATTCCCTCATCTATGGTGCTGGCCACCTCCTCTTCATCCGGCACGCTCTCTCGTACTCTTATATCTGGTGGTATGAGGTGCTGATTCATCTTGATCATTGTTAACCTCTCCACATTTTTGGGCGAGAGGCGGCTCCGTTTGGGAGTTACAATCCCACCAGCCGCACTGAAAACCCGTTCAGAAGACACACTTGCGAGTGGGCAAGACAAGTAGTTTAAAGCCAGGTTGGTGAGCTGTGGCCACAATTCTATTTTCCCATGCCAATACGCCAATGGGTCAGAATTAACATAGACCTCTGTGGAGTCATTCAGATAGTCCTTCACCATCGACTCAAGGTCCTCCTCCAAGGTTCCTCCACTTTGCGTAGCTCTTGCTGTGCCTCTGGCCTTTTGAGAACCAAACCCACGCAGAGCTAGCCAATCCTCTTCAGCCTCCAATGTTTCTGCTGTCTTTCGTGCAGATGATGCGGTTGCCGGTGTCTTTAACGGCTGAGAGGTCACTTGTGCCACAGCCACAGGTGCAGAAGTGGATTGTTTTGACTGGGGATGGCCTGCTGATGTACTGCCATTTCCTTCAATTTCCAGCCGTTCTGTTTCAAACTTCTTGGCTGACAAGGCTAGCCAACGTTTGTACTTTGTAACATCTTCATCAGCAAAAGAAAAGAATGCTCTGCCTGCCAGCGCCTTTTTGTAGCGTGGATCCAGAATAGTAGCACAAATGTAATGCTGTTCTGAGTGGATCTTTTGAAGACGTTCATCACCTTGTAGGAGCTCTAATAATTGCTCAGCCAGAAGCAAAGAAGAGCCTTTCTTTTTGTCATCTTTTCGAAACACAGAACACACCTCCTTCAGTTGGTCCTCCAGCATGTACAACAATGGGATAGCTTTTCCCAAATTAGAGTCCTCCTTGCTGACTGCACGCGTGAAGACCTCAAAAGGACGAAGCATGCGTGTTAGGCTTTCAACTATGTTCCATTGCGGCCCACCCATCCTCAGCTCCTCTATACCCTCTTTCAAGAAATATTGATCGAGTTGCGTATACTGCTCATACAGACGCTCAAGCATGTAGAAGGTTGAGTTCCAACGTGTTACCACCTCCTGGATGAGTGCTTTCACTGGCATTTGACATTGATATAGCATGCTCCTCAGCTGCTTGCGGGCCTTAAAAGAATGCCTGAAATGCTTGCAAATTTTTCGGCAGTTCTCCAATACACTGGACGCTGCACTGAGTTTATTACCCAAGAATTTTTGGACAACCAGGTTTATACAGTGCGCCAAACACGGCACTCTGAAATAGTAACCGTCCCTCATGGCCTTAACTATATTGGAGCCATTGTCCGTGGAAACATAACCAACCTTGCGTTTTAGTGGGGACAGACAGTTAAGGACCTTTGTGTTAAAGACATCCAAAATGTTTTCTGCTGTGTGACGTTTCTCCAAACCAAACATGGCTAGTGTTGCATGTTTCCGAGCACCTTTAAAAACAATGTTAGTGTCAACACCTGAGTTTAGCTTTGCTTTAGCCCCTGAAAAAGAGACCCAGTGTGCAGTGATGCACATGTAATCAGCGCCTGCGCCACTGCTCCACATGTCTGTTGTCAGATGTATAGTGTGAACAGCACTCTTCTGCAAAGCTGCCCCAATCGCCTTCAGAACATCTTCATGTAGTGCTGGAACCGCAACTCGGGCAAAATAGAACCGGCTAGGAACCTTCCATTTAGGGCAGAGCGCTGCCACTAATTCTAGAAAACCAACCCCTTCGACAAAAGAAAAAGGGAGAAGGTCCAGAGCTAGCATTTTAGCCAGCTTAGTGTTATACAGACGGGTCATTGGGTGGTTGCGTTCATATTGCGCTTCTGTAAACAACATCTTTTTAATGTTGCCCTGGACCAATGATTTACGGGATGATGATCTCTTCGACCCAGTTACGCTCGCTGATGAACTTTTCCGCATTGATGTCTCACTCTCTCCCACACTCTTAGTGTGGCTCCCATGGGGTGTGCTGCTGACATGGGAACTGGGTGTAAGTGAAGTGTATGGATCGTCTTCTTCTACCTCCTCGTCATCAGCAGATGACAAATCAACGTTTTCATTACGTGCAATTCCGGCTTTCTTGACCGCCTCTAGGTGCGGAAACCATTCGAGAGGATGCCTTCTCTCAAGATGACCTCTCTGGCCTCCGGTACCATAGTTAGAACCAAGCTTACCACGACTATATCGAAGCTTACAAAGGCTACAAATGGCTACGTTTTCCTTTTTTGGGCAAACACTAAAGAAGTCCCAAACTGGAGACTTGAAATGTCTTCGGGGGCCGCCGCCGGAGGAGGCGTCGATACTGGTGGTGGTGGTCCTGCTGCTAATGACAGATGAAGTGGAGGATGTGGATTGCCGAACTTCAGTACGTTTTGCACTTTCACCACCACGAATTGAGGTCGAGGACGAGGTGGGTACCTTCTTGCGAGGAAGAAATATGGAAGCGGTAGGTTTTGGTGTACTACTTAACTCCAAATCTAATGATTCCATTTCCATTGCCTCCTCGCCGACATCATCATCACGCTCAGCAGCTTCTCGGGATAGGGTCAAAATGTCTCTTTGCTGCATGCCCGGTGGGGCTGCAGTGACCTTTGTGATGACTGGCTCGTCGTCATCGTGAGAGGCTTCATCACCAGCAGTATCTGTCACTTCTTGTTGAGCCTCATCACACTCCATAGGTTTGAGTTTTTGGACGACCTTCCTTTTACGCTTAGGTACCGGTGGCAGATCATGGTGTGCCTCTGCCTCACTGTCAGACCGCAGTTGTCGTGGTTCCCAAGACAGATCACTTGCACCAGAACGAGGTGGGCTTGAAGAAGATGTAGACACCCCCCTTGATCTTTTCCTTGCTAGGGATGTGGAAGACAATGAATGATCATCAGGAGGAGTGGCTTCCAATGATACCTCAGCTTCATTGTCGATTTCCAAATGTGCCCCTACTTCGGGAGGAACAACTATTGTGGGCACTTGTGAACGTCCATGCACCTTTGCTTGCGCATCTCCTTTTGCTGCCTCTCCTTCCACATGTACTTGGGCGTGTACTTGCACATGGTGTTGTTGTTGCGGCTGTGGTTGTTCAACACTTGTCAGATGAGTTACAACAACCTGTGTTGATTCAGGGACATTGCTGCTACTTTCTTGCGATGAGCCAACATCACTGGTCGATGGTGATTGGAGAAGTACACTGACTGCCTCTGAAGCACTCAAGGGCTTTGACTTAAGTTGGCGTGGTGGTGGAGGCACTGAACCCAATGGAGCAGGGGTGCTGCTCTCAGGTTGGTCCCCAGCAGATCCTGCTGCTGCAGGCGTACTTTTTCTTTTGCTCCCAAAAAAAGTGGCGGGTGACACACCAGCCTCCTTGGTAACTTGCTTCTTCTGCTCCTTACTAGCAACTTTCTTGCTAGAGGAGCTACGGAGACCTTTCTTTGGGGCCATCTTCTTCAGAGCAGGTCAGACAGCAGGCCGCAGTTGCACGAATTGTAGAGTTGTCTGAGGCCAGACGTGACGTCGCGTGACGTTATGCTGCACACACACACCGCTGCAGGACTTCTTCCTGGCACTGGTGGTTCTCTTGAGTCTTGTGCACCTAAAAAAAATGGAAGACAGAGGAACATCAGTTCAGTTATAGAGCACAAAAAAATCGAAAAACACTGCAAAATCAGCACAATCCCAATCCATCCATGCCCTCCATAATGTTTAAATTCAAGACAACCCACAGAAAGACTAGGCCCATGCAAGACTCACTACCCCTGGCATAAATAAAGGTTGAAAAGTAGGCAAAATGGTTGGAGGCCTAACAACAAAGCCTGCATTCAAAATGGCCACTTGCCTGCCAGCACATGGCCAGTGCCTGTAGCTGCACTCAAAATGGCCACCAGCCACATGGCATGTCCCTCCCCATGAACACCCCCAAAAATCGAAAAACACTGCAAAATCAGCACAATCCCATTCCATCCATGATGTTTAAATTCAAGACAGCCCACAGAAAGACTAGGCCCCATGCACCACTCACTACCCCTGGTCAAGGCCCCAACAACAGGTCAAAAATCGAAAAACACAAAATTGTACAAAAAAAAAAAATCGAAAAACACAGAAAAATCAGCACAATCCCAATTCATCTATGGCCTCCATGATGTTTAAATTCAAGACAACCCACAGAAATACTAGGCCCATGCAAGACTCACTACCCCTGGCATAAATAAAGGTTGAAAAGTAGGCAAAATGGTTGGAGGCCTAACAACAAAGCCTGCATTCAAAATGGCCACTTGCCTGCCAGCACATGGCCAGTGCCTGTAGCTGCACTCAAAATGGCCACCAGCCACATGGCATGTCCCTCCCCATGAACACCCCCAAAAATCGAAAAACACTGCAAAATCAGCACAATCCCATTCCATCCATGATGTTTAAATTCAAGACAGCCCACAGAAAGACTAGGCCCCATGCACCACTCACTACCCCTGGTCAAGGCCCCAACAACAGGTCAAAAATCGAAAAACACAAAATTTTACAAAAAAAAAAAATCGAAAAACACAGAAAAATCAGCACAATCCCAATTCATCTATGGCCTCCATGATGTTTAAATTCAAGACAACCCACAGAAATACTAGGCCCATGCAAGACTCACTACCCCTGGCATAAATAAAGGTTGAAAAGTAGGCAAAATGGTTGGAGGCCTAACAACAAAGCCTGCATTCAAAATGGCCACTTGCCTGCCAGCACATGGCAAGTGCCTGTAGCTGCACTCAAAATGGCCACCAGCCACATGGCATGTCCCTCCCCATGAACACCCCCAAAAATCGAAAAACACTGCAAAATCAGCACAATCCCATTCCATCCATGATGTTTAAATTCAAGACAGCCCACAGAAAGACTAGGCCCCATGCACCACTCACTACCCCTGGTCAAGGCCCCAACAACAGGTCAAAAATCGAAAAACACAAAATTTTACAAAAAAAAAAAATCGAAAAACACAGAAAAGTCAGCACAATCCCAATTCATCTATGGCCTCCATGATGTTTAAATTCAAGACAACCCACAGAAATACTAGGCCCATGCAAGACTCACTACCCCTGGCATAAATAAAGGTTGAAAAGTAGGCAAAATGGTTGGAGGCCTAACAACAAAGCCTGCATTCAAAATGGCCACTTGCCTGCCAGCACATGGCAAGTGCCTGTAGCTGCACTCAAAATGGCCACCAGCCACATGGCATGTCCCTCCCCATGAACACCCC
This sequence comes from Lissotriton vulgaris, assembly GCF_964263255.1. Lineage (NCBI taxonomy): Eukaryota > Metazoa > Chordata > Amphibia > Caudata > Salamandridae > Lissotriton > Lissotriton vulgaris. Next base: position 1,135,399,756 of record NC_141693.1, read on the forward strand.
CAAAAATCGAAAAACACTGCAAAATCAGCACAATCCCATTCCATCCATGATGTTTAAATTCAAGACAGCCCACAGAAAGACTAGGCCCCATGCACCACTCACTACCCCTGGTCAAGGCCCCAACAACAGGTCAAAAATCGAAAAACACAAAATTTTACAAAAAAAAAAAATCGAAAAACACAGAAAAATCAGCACAATCCCAATTCATCTATGGCCTCCATGATGTTTAAATTCAAGACAACCCACAGAAATACTAGGCCCATGCAAGACTCACTACCCCTGGCATAAATAAAGGTTGAAAAGTAGGCAAAATGGTTGGAGGCCTAACAACAAAGCCTGCATTCAAAATGGCCACTTGCCTGCCAGCACATGGCCAGTGCCTGTAGCTGCACTCAAAATGGCCACCAGCCACATGGCATGTCCCTCCCCATGAACACCCCCAAAAATCGAAAAACACTGCAAAATCAGCACAATCCCATTCCATCCATGATGTTTAAATTCAAGACAGCCCACAGAAAGACTAGGCCCCATGCACCACTCACTACCCCTGGTCAAGGCCCCAACAACAGGTCAAAAATCGAAAAACACAAAATTTTACAAAAAAAAAAAATCGAAAAACACAGAAAAATCAGCACAATCCCAATTCATCTATGGCCTCCATGATGTTTAAATTCAAGACAACCCACAGAAATACTAGGCCCATGCAAGACTCACTACCCCTGGCATAAATAAAGGTTGAAAAGTAGGCAAAATGGTTGGAGGCCTAACAACAAAGCCTGCATTCAAAATGGCCACTTGCCTGCCAGCACATGGCAAGTGCCTGTAGCTGCACTCAAAATGGCCACCAGCCACATGGCATGTCCCTCCCCATGAACACCCCCAAAAATCGAAAAACACTGCAAAATCAGCACAATCCCATTCCATCCATGATGTTTAAATTCAAGACAGCCCACAGAAAGACTAGGCCCCATGCACCACTCACTACCCCTGGTCAAGGCCCCAACAGGTCAAAAATCGAAAAACACAAAATTTTACAAAAAAAAAAAATCGAAAAACACAGAAAAATCAGCACAATCCCAATTCATCTATGGCCTCCATGATGTTTAAATTCAAGACAACCCACAGAAATACTAGGCCCATGCAAGACTCACTACCCCTGGCATAAATAAAGGTTGAAAAGTAGGCAAAATGGTTGGAGGCCTAACAACAAAGCCTGCATTCAAAATGGCCACTTGCCTGCCAGCACATGGCCAGTGCCTGTAGCTGCACTCAAAATGGCCACCAGCCACATGGCATGTCCCTCCCCATGAACACCCCCAAAAATCGAAAAACACTGCAAAATCAGCACAATCCCATCCCATCCATGATGTTTAAATTCAAGACAGCCCACAGAAAGACTAGGCCCCATGCACCACTCACTACCCCTGGTCAAGGCCCCAACAACAGGTCAAAAATCGAAAAACACAAAATTTTACAAAAAAAAAAAATCGAAAAACACAGAAAAATCAGCACAATCCCAATTCATCTATGGCCTCCATGATGTTTAAATTCAAGACAACCCACAGAAAGAATCAGTCCACCCACCACTGAGTACCCCTGGGAAAAGGCCCCAAAACAGCAAAAAAATCGAAAATCCCAAAATTTTAGTTGCAGCAACTGTAATGCCCCAAACAAACTTACTTGTAAAATTTCTAATCCAACAGTGATCCAAAGAAAGTCAAAAAGGCCTCAAATCCAAAGATCCAGCAGCATCCACAAAAGGTAATCCTTCCAGGTCCACATCCGAATGAAAAGTGACCAGGAGATGGACAAAGCACTGGGAGGAGCCTGCTGAACAGGAACAGGAAGTTGAAGACTATGGGGCACTTCCTTCCTCCCACCCCCCTGCCCCCCTCCCCAAAATGGACTCCTCGCTAAAAAAGTGCAGGCAAATGTCAAACTAAGGAGTTATTCACATAAAAATCATCATTTCTAGAAGGTTTATGCTGCTTGCTGGTGGATTTCTTGTGCAGAATTGCAAATTTATATTTTCGCGCGCCGCATCTCAAATCTCGCAATTTGCGAAGTACCGCGAGACGTGATCTCGCCGTACTCGCGTTGACAAACTCTCGCTGGCAAGCCGCGATGACGTAATCGCGCTCGCCAATTCCCGCGGGATCACACAGCAAGATCCAAAATGGCGCAGCACTCGCAAACTATCGAAAAAAACAACTCGGCAAACGATGATAAACGCCGCGCGCCGCAAAAATTGTATCACCAACGCCGCGCGCCGCCAAAAAAATCCGCTGCGTGCGAATTTGCGGATTTTGCGGGAAATCCGCAAATCTCGCGGATTGCGGATTTCCCGAAAATCCGCAAAATCCGCGAGCGGAACGGATTTTCCGCCCACGCCTAATGCAGAGGATGAGGAAGTAGACTGAGGAGACAGTGTTCATCTGCTTCTTCATGGTGAGATTGTTGTTGAGTATGATGCCAAGGTTTCTGGCATGGTCTGTGGGAGTGGACGAGGGGCCCAGTTCTGCTGGCCACCTTGGCTACCACGCATGGGGTAGTGTTGCTCCCGAAGATGTGTACCTCTGTTTTGTCGATGTTGAGTTTGAGGTGTTTGTTTTGCATCCAGCTGGTTACGCTTGTCATGCACCTGTGCAAATTGGTTTTGATGTGGTTTGAGGATAGGGAGAAGTTGAGCTGAGTGTTATCAGAGTATAATATCATATTTATACCATAGGATTTGACCAGGGTGGCCAGGGGAACCATGTATGTATTAAACAGGGTTGTACTCGGTGAGGACACTTGGGGAACACCGCAGATGAGGTTCTTTGGGCCTAAGGTGTAAGGTAGGAGGCGGAAACTCTGGGTTCTTCGGGTGAGGAAGGAAGCAATCCATTTAAGGGCAGTTCCATCGATCCCCATCTGTTGGAGGCCATATAGGAGGGTGTACTGTGGCGCAGTGTTGAAGACTGCGGAGAGGTCGAGGAGGATCAGAGCTATGGTCTCTCCCTGGTCTAGGAGAGATCGAATGTCATATGTGGCTGCAATTTGGGAGGTTTCTGTGCTGTGATTAGTGCAGAATCCCGATTGGGATGGATCCAGGAGGTTGTTGATATCTAGGCGGTTAGAGAGTTGGCTGTTTATTGCTTTTCTCTAGGATTTTAGCCAGGATCAGGGAGATGGGCCGGTAGCTATTGAGTTCTTCTCAGTCAGCAGTAGGTTTCTTTTAGCAGAGGTTTTATTTCTGTGTGTGTCCATCCTTCTTGGAAAGAGGCAGAGGTGATGGATGAGTTGAGGATGGTGATGAGTTCCTTACTTATGGAGTTGCTCCTCAAGTTGAAGATGTGGTGGGGGAGGGTTCTCTGGGTGTTCCTGAGTGGATAGAGCTCATGATGCTAGTGGTGGTTTGTGTGGGTAGTTGATCCCACAATAGTGATTATAGTGTTTGAGGTGAAGTCGCTGCGGTTGATGAGTTTGTCAAAGTTGTCACTGGTTGGTTGTGGGTCAAACTGTAGAAGGTGGCTATTTCCGCGGAGGAGGTGTTCAGGGTGTTGGTCCATAGAATTTCCATTACCTTGCTCCAATTCCTATGGATGGTGCTGGTCGATCAGTGGTGGTGTTGGGGGGTTGTGGAGATGGAGATGGAGAAGTGGACGATTGAGTGGTCGGACCACGTGATCTCTGAGGTGTGGCTGTATTTGATTCTGTTGTTGCCTGTGAAGATCGAGTCCAGAGTGTGTCCAGCTATATGTGTGGGATCGGTGACAATTTGGGTGAGTCCAAGGTTTTTCATGCGCTCTTTTAAGGTTGCTGTGTTGCCATCGCTTGGGACAACAATGTGGAAATTGAGGTCTTCGAAGAAGTGGATGGCCAGGGGGGCTACTAAGTCAGAGATGTCCTTGGAGAAGGTGGGGTGTGGTCATGTTGGTCTGTATACCAGGGTCCCGTGATGGTGGACTTCCTGTCTGTGTTGAGTTTGAAATTAAAGTGTTCCATAATGGCAGTGGTGTTGTTGGCAACTTCTGTGCAGTGGAGGGACCCTTTTTGGATGTTTACTCAGTCTTGGTGCATTATCTTGCAGCTGCAGGGTGTGGCAGTGGCGATGCCCGGTGCAGAAGCGGGGTTGAGCCATGTCTCCTTGAGGAAGATGGCATTGGGATGAGGAAGGTGATGGTGTCCCAGATTTCTGTGCCGTGTTTCTGTAGTGATCAGGCGTTGATCAGGAGGCATTAGATTTCTTTTTGTTGGTGGGTATGGGCTGGGGTCCGAGGAGGGGTGGGGCGATTGAGAAGGCTCCTGCTGTTGATTGAGGGGAAGTGAGGCTGCAGAGGTCGCTATGAGGTCCTGAGGCTGCAGTGGTCGCTATGAGGTCCTGGGATCAGGGTAATTAACTCAGCTCTGGAGTAGGTGTGGGTTGTTAGAGATCCAGGGGTCCTGCCTTTGGGCACGGTACAGGTGTGGACAGGCAGACGGGCTTGCCTTTGGCATGCTGGTAGCGTGGCCGCTCTGTGGCCCCCATTAAGTAGGTTCCTGGGTGGGCAGTGAGATTATATTTTATCAACACTTATTTGTACTCTATACATATGTATATGTGATTTAATTTTAACTAATAGATTGTCCATCTTCTTTTTTTTTTTAACTGCAGAAAACGTCAGTGAAAAGCGCTGGGGTGGAGGGTACGTTGCCAACAGTTAATGCTGTTATTTTTTACTGTTGTATGCTGTTCAAAACAGACTATACCTTCTACAGTTTCCACAATCCAAAACATAGAACCGCTAAAGAATTGTGCTTGTATCAATACTTTTCTGACTTAGAGCAGAAGCGCTCTGGGCGTACCCTTTGCGGATAAAAGGCGTTAGACATTTTGCAGCAGGTGTTGTGAATGCATTTCTCAAAGGTGACTTTTATACTCTCTGTTACAGTCATAAAGTCAATGATCGAAAGCAGAAGGCTCATAAGTGTGTACATGCCTCAGACACGTCAACAACTATACATCATATATGCCGTTTGTCAGACTTGCAAAAAGTACATAAACTGTTAAGGCTGCTGTATCATTTGAGAGTGGAAAAATTGTCCATCAAGATATTATTCAGGTCTTGTCAACTAAATTCAGAGAGATCCAATGTGCATGCCTACCCACGCGCAAAACCTGAGCGTATGCAAAGGGCAGTTTTGGACGTTTATTAGAAAGATGGTCAAATAAGCTATAGAAAAGCATGCGTGCAATGTGTATTTTTAAAATAATAAACGTAGCGGCTTCTTTGTTTCAGGAAAGCTGTTTTAACAAATGCGGAGCCTGCATTATCATGTTACTTAATGTTAACTACTTACTTATTCCTGGACAAGCAGCAGAATGTCGGTGTGCAAGCTAATTCTCAGGAACGCCTGGATATTACTGTATGGCAAAATTGATATATGTGCTGCTTAAAGAAAGAATAGTTGGAATACATCCTGTAACACTGAGATATTTGAAGGTTTGTATCCCGCAAGAGGTGCTGCAGTGTAATAGTCGTACCTACATAGCAAATTAGTGTGTCAACCTGTGGGTGCCTACAACTGATGAGAATTAGAACATGTATAAGTACCGACTGAGGAGGTTAATACTACCTGCAATGATTAACTTGCAAATCACTTTGAGCTTGTGACTGAAGTTTGTTTCAGTAATAAAGGCTTTATGCTGTATGACAAACAATTGTATGATCTTTTGAATGACACCAGTATGCTCTGTATACACAATTATAGCAGGAGTCACAGAGAAATCCTATTTTGAGCTTTTAATTTTGTAGCTGGAAAAATATCAAGCCCTGTGAATCTGCTACAATGTATCTGCCACCACCAAATTGATGCCTGTAGCCTATGTCACATTATGTATACAAAGTGGACTCTCGTATCCTCTCTAACAACAACTACAAGCCTTGTTACAACTACAAAACGCTGTAAAGTATGTGGTTTTTTTGTGTTGATTATCTTCTTTCCTTCAATAAAATTACCTTACACAAAACAATTGCCTTTCATTTAATGGGCTACATGGGAGGATCTCATACACAAAAGAGGGGTGGGAGTTGATATGCCTGGACCTTCCTCCTCAAAATGCATCTACATACACATCAAAAAAATCCGTCTATTCACGGTCTCCTTTCCATTTTACTCAGACAGAGTTATCTCTGTGCATTGCAAGACAATCACCTACATAAAACGTGGCATGCTCCAACATCGGGCTTCCCACACCTTGGACCCAATTGAGTCCAAGATGGGCTCTACCACTGTAAGCAGGAGCAAGGGTTTTAAATGTACTTGTGGAATGTGCACTCAACACAAACAAACCAGAGATAATAAATGAGCTGTTAAAATTAGAAGTAGCCTATATTTATTTTATTGTGGATGTCCTTGTGTTTTCAGGTGGTAAACCCAACGCTGTTCCCTTCTTAACAAAGGCATTTTTCATTTTGTCACTTACCCATTGAGCCTAGGTTTGTCCATAACTACCCAATGAATGACATTCTCTAAGTGACGGGCTTCCAAAAAAGTGGTTGTTGAGTATAGTGGACATACAGATGCATTTAACAGTGCTCCTATGTTCACTAATCCTTGTTTTCACTTTCCTCATGCTCATGCCTATGTACCGCAATCCACAGGAGCGTGGAATACAATAAATCACCCTTTCAGACTTACAGTTGGTGTGAGAGCGTAATTAGTGAGCAAGTGAGAGTGTATGGTGCACTCCAGAATTTAGACGACAATCTTAACAGGCTATTTCGACATTTCAACAAAACTAAACAGTTAGTGTGCTACGCAGAGATCTGTGGGTTGTCCATCCCACGTAAAAATACATGAAAGAAAACTCAAGCACAGTATTTGCTTCAAGCACTGCGTCCACTACAAATTAGATATAAAAAAATGTATAGTCACTTATTTGCAATTTTTTCAAACGAAAACCAACATTTTTTTCAAAAAATACTCGTACTACAATTGATTTCAAACAAATGACATCTTTGTTGAAAAAAATCTTATGCGATTATCAACGCATATTGCAATGATTTCTGTAATTATACATTATACATGTTCTAACGATAGATCCATGTTCCATGTTTTACAAATACAAATGAAGTGTTGTAGAAATGCAGGTCAAAGGTGTGCAGCCCAATGCATTTCAGGACGAAATGTCCCTTCTTCCGGTGCCACTAAATTAAACAGAAAATGAAACAATAAGAAAACATCATGTTGTTGCGATATATATTACGTTAAATATCACCAAGCTGCTGAAACAAGACAACACCAGCATCTGTGTACAATGACCATGAGGTGAAGAAAGAAGTGATTTTTTTCTCGATAGCATGGCAGCAGCCCAAAAACATGAATCAACATGGAGGTAGCCCAGTGTGGATCACAGCCGTAAAGGAGCAGGTCACACTCTGACATGTCCACATGCACACACAACCGATGCCGTATGATACACGCAGCTGACGAACAATGTGGAACGCCACAAAATCTGTCCGAGAGCACATATGAACCCAAGTCAAAAACAAATCAGGCCCGAAAAGCACACCATTCAAAGACACTCCGCCACAAAGGGAGAAGGCTACACGAACTCAGAGCTGCAAGGGCAACTCACCTACAATGCAGCACACACACATAGCGATCACACAACATCAGCAATGATGGCAATGAGGTACAAAGTGCAACACCAACACCATAGGACACGGTTCACAACACTTCCCGCACGTCCAGAGTAACTGTCCACTCACATCTGGCATTGCCTGACACTGTGAGATGATTATAAACGGGTACTAACACACATTCGTCATGTAGTCGTAACACACACTGACTGCCATCAAATAGCCAGCTCCACCAAAACAGTGACAATGTACATTGGCATGCAGTCTGAATGTTAACTTCTGCAAATCTTCAACATACATGTGAAACTCTGTTGACCTGCATCTCCCCTTTCACATTGCAGAGGGACAAACAACACCTCCTGCAGGGCACATCACACCTCACATCATTGATGATAAAGAGGACAACCTGCACATATGTTAAGACACCCTCCAACGGATAATGGACAGCCTCTGCACACCATCCCCAGGAGCAGGGCAGGCCAGCTGCCCGAGGTGAGCCTACCCCCACACAGACTACACAGCAGGAAACACAAACCACCACGGCTGTCTCTCAGCACCCATGATCAATTCATGGAGTTGCTAAAAAGTGTGTGGGGTTGCCAGGTGGAGCTGGCAGAACAGCTGCGGGTGGGTTTCGAACTCTTGGCAGCCAAACTCAATGCCATACGTGGGTGTCTGAGTCCCATCAGGGACCACGTACAGTCCCTATCAGAGACCCACTGTATGCCCCATGCTCTGCTACAGACCTTGGCTGACCTCGCTGGGGCCATGAATCAAATACAAGAACTGTCTGGTCAGAAAGGCACCAGTGATTACAGCACAGAGTCGGCACAGATGCAGAGGTCAGTGGAGACCATGGAGCAGATGCAGGCTGGAAGTACGTATGCCACGGCTGGACACCAGTGAGTTGTATCTGGGAACTTCAAAGCCCTGCAGTACTTCATCTTGCCATTGCTGCCACTGAGCCGCTCCCAGATGACTGCAGCGGGAACATTGACACACATAACTCCGACCCCTGATGTGTCCGTGGCACACAGTGATGCTGCTCCATCACCTTCGCAGTCTGTTGTGTCAGTGGCACACAGTGATGCAGCCATCACCCCGCCACACACACCGGACTCAGAACCCGTATCAGAGGATGGCAATTACTGTGTGAGGAAGGTGGCAGTAGCATCCATCACCGCCATATGTCATGTCCCTGCCTGGTGATGACCTATGCATCATGCCATGGGAAATACCTCCTACTGACCCCTGGAACCCTCAGCGACATTCCCCCGGGCTCCAACAAGGACCCCCTTTCATCACTGCTGGCTAATCACACAAAGATATAGCTGCGGACTGCACTCTCCCACTTCCTAATCACTTCTGAATCCCCAAAGGACTCAGGTTGGCCCACCACTGGGCTTCCATGTGATGTAGGCTTGGATGGCCATGTACAGCTCCAGCTCCGTCAATCACCTGAATGTGAAGAAAACATTCTAAATCACACAGATGTGTCATTACTTTGTTCACTCACGTATGGAAGTATGGCTGGATGTAAGGACACTAATTGCAATCAAAAAGAATTCCTTTCTGTGTGTTTCAATTTAGGTACTAGTAAATATCATTGACAACATCATTTGTTTAGACCAATTTCAACCTCATAACCCCATGCAGTATATTTAAATCAAAACATAAAATTGTATGTCACTAAGTAGTTTTTTATTTATTATTTTTTTTCTTATAATTAGTATAAGTAGTTCATTAAAAACAAAGTCATACAGCTTTTTCAAAACAACATATTAAATACATTTCCTAAATTTCACCATAAATCAATACATGTTTCTCAATACATCATTAAAAAAAACAAAGATTTATTCAGTTAAAAATCTCTGTGTCGACGCGTTTCGGTGCTTCGTTTTTTAGAACACCTTCCTCAGGACAGATTTAAAAACATCTTCTTTCTAAAATAAATACATACAATTAGTCAACTTATATTATATGGAGAAGTTATTTTTTAAAACTATTGAAGTAAAGGTCTAAACATGTCTTACATTTGTAACAAATTTTCTTTCAGGTACCAGATTTATCCCGGGGGTTATAGTGAGTATAGAACCTCCAATTTTACTCTGTATATCATCAGAGGATCTGTACATAAAATAACATGATTTTAGAATTTAGACAGACAGACACTTGATTAGATGTCTGATAAATAAGGACATTTCTCATTGTCACTTACTTATTCATTGCATAGGAACACTACGCTCAGTTGCGAGAGCTATATTTCCACAGACTTTTGAAGTTTGTTTCTCATGTATTTATTTTAGCTGGTGGAGTTCCTTTCTTTTCCTCCTCCTGGGCTCACGCAATAATCCTGCCTCTTTATTATTTGAGGGGATCTTCAGCGTCTAAATAAACAATATATAATGTCAGGAATAGTATTGTATAATCCTGTTTGTTGGTACATACTGATAACTTCTTAATCACATTAGTGGGTATATTGTTCTTTATATTTATATGCGATCCACCTAGTTATTAGGCTGGGCGGGCGGATTCCATGCTCATTCCCAATTAAAACAATAAACCTGATATATATCGTGGTTCCGTTATACAGTTTCGATATTCTAATCATTTCAGTGATTGCTAACTTAGTTTACACAAAATCTACGGGCTCCCACTTATGGTGTAAACAGCCCGGATTGTAGACAGAATTCGAGGAGATAAGAAGGATTTACAAAACAAGTTAACCTCCCTCTCAGCGTTACGAACCGGGTTTGTCTTACCTCTCATTCGAAACGTAGCAGTCCGCCTGCCCGGTCTCCCTGGTTGCCCGTGTCAGATAAATCACTTCACTGAGCCCTCTCTTTTTATACCCGATACGTTTGTAAATATTGGGCAATAACAAACAGCCGTGTCCCATTAAGCGATACTTGTTCGCTTTCGCAGCCATTATTGTAGTTTTTGCGTGTAGTTTTTAAACCTGAAATGGAAGAAGTACTTCCACCAACTACCTCGCGGGAACACAAGCCTTCCGTATTTACTTTTCCCTTCACATCTTTCGTGTTTTGACAATGTTATACAAATATGTTTATACAAACGAACGAATCAGGATGAATTTAGTGTGTTTGAGGAATGCTACACTTGTGTTCGATGGATTTTTTATGGTGGCCAATAATACCGCAAACAACGGTCCACCATTTTGGTAGTTTTTAAGTTCATCTGTAGTTCCAATATTTTCAAACTACATTCAAATACACAGCGAAGATGGACTACCGTGTACGTACTCGTGTATCCAGTTAATTTAATATATGTAATACACTGACATATAATGTGTGTATATATATATTGATACAAACGAATGAACCTGATTGAATTAGTTTGTTTAAGGAATGTTACACTTATGTTAAATTGTTTGGTTACGGCGGCCAATAATACCGCAATCGTTTGTATCAATATATATATACACACATTATATGTCAGTGTATTACATATATTAAATGAACTGGATACACGAGTATGTACACGGTAGTCCATCTTCGCTGTGTATTTGTATGTAGTTTGAAAATATTGGAACTACAGATGAACTTAAAAACTACCAAAATGGTGGACCGTTGTTTGCGGTATTATTGGCCGCAATTAAAAATCCATCGAACACGAGTGTAGCATTCCTCAAACACACTAAATTCATCCTGATTCGTTCGTCTGTATAAACATATTTGTATAACATTGTCAAAACACGAAAGATGTGAAGGGAAAAGTAAATACGGAAGGCTTGTGTTCCCGCGAGGTAGTTGGTGGAAGTACTTCTTCAATCAATCATTCAATCAATCAAAGCATTTATATAGCGCACTACTCACCCAGAGGGTCTCAAGGCACTAGGGGAGGGGGGTCCGCTACTGCTCGAACAGCCAGGTCTTGAGTTGCTTCCTGAAGGCGAGGTGGTCCTGGGTCAGGCGGAGGTGGGTCGGGAGGGAGTTCCATGTCTTGGCGGCGAGGTAGAAGAAGGACCGTCCCCCTGTGGTGGCTCTTCGGATGCGGGGGACGGCGGCGAGGGCGTGGCCGGTCGATCGAAGCTGGCGTTTGGGAGCGTAGAAGTTGAGGCGGCTGTTGAGGTATCCTGGGCCTTGGTTGTGTAGGGCTTTGTGTGCGTGGGTGAGGAGTCGGAAGGTGATTCTCTTGTTGACCGGGAGCCAGTGCAGGTCTCTCAGGTGTCCGGAGATGTGGCTGCGACGGGGGATGTCCAGGATGAGTCGTGCTGAGGCGTTCTGGATCCGCTGGAGTCTCTTCTGGAGTTTGGCGGTGGTTCCGGCGTAGAGGGAGTTGCCGTAGTCCAGACGGCTGGTGACGAGGGCCTGGGTGACCGTCTTCCTGGTCTCGGTGGGGATCCACCGGAAGATCTTACGTAGCATGCGCAGGATGTTGAAGCACGACGAGGAGACGGCGTTGACTTGTCTGGTCATGGAGAGGGAGGAGTCCAGGATGAAGCCCAGGTTGCGTGCGTGGTCTGTTGGTTTGGGTGCGCTGCCTAGGGCGGGGGGCCACCAGGAGTCGTCCCAGGCGGAGGGTGAGGATCCCAGGATGAGGACTTCCGTCTTGTCCGGGTTCAGTTTCAGGCGGCTGTTCTTCATCCATTCGGCTACCTCTTTCATCCCTTCGTGAAGGTTGGCTCTGGCGGTGGCGGGGTCGTTGGTGAGGGAGCGAATCAGCTGGCTGTCATCGGCGTAGGAGATGATGTTGAGGTTGTGCTGGCGTGCGATGTCTGCGAGGGGGCTCATGTAGATGTTGAAGAGGGTTGGACTGAGCGAGGAGCCTTGAGGAACGCCGCAGATGACTTCGGTGGCTTCAGATCTGAACAGGGGGAGGCGGACTCTCTGTGTCCTTCCGGCGAGGAAGGAGATGATCCACTCCAGTGCCTTCTCCTGGATTCCGACGTTGCTGAGTCGCTGCACTAGTGTACGGTGGCAGACAGTGTCGAAGGCCGCGGAGAGGTCTAGGAGGATGAGGGCTGCTGTTTCTCCATTGTCAAGCAGTGCTCGGATGTCATCGGTGGCTGCGATCAGGGCGGTCTCGGTGCTGTGTTTGGCCCGGAAGCCAGACTGCGAGAGGTCGAGGGATCCGTTCGTTTCGAGGAAGGCAGCCAGCTGCTTGTTGACGGTCTTCTCAATGACTTTTGCAGGAAACGGGAGCAGCGAGATGGGGCGGTAGTTCTTGAAGTCGCTGGGGTCGGCTGATGGCTTCTTTAGTAGAGCGTTGAGTTCGGCGTGCTTCCAGCTCTCCGGGAAGGTAGCGGTGTCGAAGGAGGTGTTGATGATGTCCCGCAGGTGGGGTGCGATGACAGCGTCGGCCTTGTTGAAGACGTGGTGAGGGCAGGGGTCAGCCATTCCATTTCCATTTCCGGTTTAAAAACTACACGCAAAAACTACAATAATGGCTGCGAAAACGAACAAGTATTGCTTAATGGGACACGGCTGTTTGTTATTGCCCAATAATTACAAACGTATCGGGTATAAAAAGAGAGGGCTCAGTGAAGTGATTTATCTGACACGGGCAACCAGGGAGACCGGGCAGGCGGACTGCTACGTTTCGAATGAGAGGTAAGACAAACCCGGTTCGTAACGCTGAGAGGGAGGTTAACTTGTTTTGTACATCCTTCTTATCTCCTCGAATTCCGTCTACAATCCGGGCTGTTTACGCCATAAGTGGGAGCCCGTAGATTTCGTGTAAACTAAGTTAGCAATCACTGAAATGATTAGAATATCGAAACTGTATAACGGAACCACGATATATATCGGGTTTATGGTTTTAATTGGGAATGAGCATGGAATCCGCCCGCCCAGCCTAATAACTAGGTGGATCACATATAAATATAAAGAACAATATAACCACTAATGTGATTAAGAAGTTATCAGTATGTACCAACAAACAGGATTATACAATACTATTTCTGACATTATATATTGTTTATTTAGATGCTGAAGATCCCCTCAAATAATAAAGAGGCAGGATTATTGCGTGAGCCCAGGAGGAGGAAAAGAAAGGAACTCCACCGGCTAAAATAAATACATGAGAAACAAACTTCAAAAGTCTGTGGAAATATAGCTCTCGCAACTGAGCGTAGTGTTCCTATGCAATTACTAAGTAAGTGACAATGAGAAATGTCCTTATTCATCAGACATCTAATCAAGCGTCTGTATGTCTAAATTCTAAAATCATGTTATTTTATGTACAGATCCTCTGATGATATACAGAGTAAAAGTGGAGGTTCTATACTCACTATAACCCCCGGGATAAATCTGGAACCTGAAAGAAAATTTGTTACGAATGTAAGACATGTTTAGACCTTTTACTTCAATAGTTTTAAAAAATAACTACCCCATATAATATAAGTTGACTAATTGTATGTATTTATTTTAGAAAGAAGATGTTTTTAAATCTGTCCTGAGGAAGGTGTTCTAAAAAAACGAAACACCGAAACGCGTCGACACACGGATTTTTAACTGAATAAATCTTTGTTTTTTTTAATGATGTATTGAGAAACATGTATTGATTTATGGTGAAATTTAGGAAATGTGTTTAATATGTTGTTTTGAAAAAGCTGTGTGACTTTGTTTTTAATGAACTGCTTATACTGATTATAAGAAAAAAATGTTTAATAAATAAAAAACTACTTAGTGACATACAATTTTATGTTTTGATTTAAATATACTGCATGGGGTTATGAGGTTGAAATTGGTCTAAACAAATAATGTGGTCAATGATATTTACTAGTACCTAAATTGAAACACACAGAAATGTATTCTTCTTGATTGTGATATCTCCCGGTACTTTCTGGGTTTATTTGGGAAAACTCTCTCTCTTTATAGCCAGGACAATAATTGCACCTGAAGGTAAACCCTGGTAACTGACATCTATGTGAATGTGTATACCTGAGACACATGGCAAATTGGATGACTGGGAAGGTGAGTACTAGCTGTGTCCGAATTGCACATCAACAACAATCTCATGACCCCCCCAAGTAGGCACACGTCCATGTGTTGAATAGGGCTGCGTGTAGGTGTGACAAAATCAGCAGCAGGCCAGGAGTGGTGTCCTACATCACGTGTCAACAGAACTTCACGACGCCTACCTACTTACACACATCTATGTGGACACATTCTGTAATGATGTATGACATTGCTCCACATGGTCAGAGGTTGGACACCATACTCATATTGCTGAAGTCACGTAAGTGCACCTGTCGGCCAGCACCTATCCTAAAACAATGTCTGGCTCACAGAGGTTGAGCTTGGAAAAGGGACAAACCCCTATTGCACAATCGTCGGTCAGTTCCTCATTGTGTAGGGACGATGCTCATTGTGGCACATGAGTGGACAATGAAATCAACACATCTCACAGATAAACACCAGTGGGGTGGCATAGACTTTATTGGCATGTGCGTGTCAGTATGGATGAGGTAATGGCCACAACAAGCAGGGACATTCCTCAGACGCTTACATGCAGCATGGGTACAGGTCGAGGTTCTGAAAATGTTGGTGCAAACATGGACAACAATCATCACAGATGGCAACGCTCCCAGCCCACCTTGCCTTGCTGGATGAGTCATGTGTTGTTTGGGGTCTGCCCATTGCCCCGTGTGAGTGGGCTCGACTCACTGCCCATGGGATCTGCATAGTGCTCTGCCACCGGAGTGCACTGATTGTCTGCTCTACTGACAGTGATCAGGTGAAAGGGTCCGACAGGTTCAGATGTCGTGCTAGGTTGCCATGTGTGTGCTGTCCCCCAGCAGTGTGTCCAAATTGGCCACGTTGCCACACAACTCTGTGTTGCTCCGACCATGGAGTGTGTACACACCTGTTGTTCCATGCACATGATCCAGAGTCCAGCCAATAGCAGACGTGTTCAATGTTGTGGTGGGATATGTGAGCAATCCCCACGATGCAACAAGTTGTTGGGACCTGTGCTGTGGTGCACAAACGGATGTGGCTGCAGGAGCGTAGTTGCTCGTCCAGGAATGCCCGAGCAGCTTCATGTGCAATGTGTTCCAATAGTCCGTCGTTGTCGTGTTCAAGGAACACAAAAAATCAAAAGGGGGAGTGAAGAGGTAGTGCTGGAAAGAACTCAAGTGGGCGCACCCTCCTCCAGTTAATGGTATGAATAAACAACAAGGTCCACAAGAGGTTTCCTGTGAGCCAAGGTATTGTAGGCATACACAGTATTTGTTAAAATACCCCTCACACACCAAAAGGGCCCTTGGTGTCATGCTTCATCATCGGGGTCTTCCCGCCCGCTGCGGGACGGGGCGTGCTACGACTAGCGACTACGCTGGAGCACTTAGATATTGTTAGTGCTATGTGAGGTGTATTGAGTGAGTGTGAGTAGGGTCAGGAGTGATATGGAAAAGTGAGATTAAAAAGAATACCTGGCCTTATGAAAGCAAAAATTATTTATTAGTCATAGGCTGGTTTCGTTCGTTAAAAACTGTGTAGCGGAGAAACTTTAGCTTAACAATGGGCTAGTTCTCCTGGTGATGTCAACATGTTTCGAGGCTGAATGCCTCTTCGTCAGGACGGGGTCAGATCCCTCTATCACTCACTAAAGTTGCCATCAATGTGTGCTATATGTATATACAAGTGAAAGGATGTAAGTTATAATACCACTGCGGTATGAGATTCAATTGGTAATTGCAACTCTATCAGTATTTCTGAAGCGTGGGCCTGCAAAGATAAAGTGAGAGCACGTAAGTATTGTCAGCGCGTCCCAATGCGCGTTCATATATCACCTGTGGAGGAAAGGAAAGGTGACATATATTGTGATTTAGCGATTACAGCGTGTCCCTAAATATGGGACACACTTAGGTGCTGTGACCTGTTTGAAAAAAGGAAGAAAAAAGACGCTACTTGACAAAACAAACACTTAACATAAAACACACTCTCTAAGTCGTGAAGATCAGCACAGATCCGTTATAAGCTGTAAACTCTAAGTAAACAAAGTACAGAGGTCGAAATACATACTAGAATAATTAGGAGTCAGTGCCCCATGAGCCAATCTGGAGGAGGGGTACATGGAACTTCCATCTGTTGGTAAAGGAAAAATGGGAGGTATGCCATGGTTTAGTATAAGGTCATGGCAAACGTTCTAAAAAATAGACATTGGGCTCCCTAAACGCGGCTATGCCCTACTCACTAATACTCGAGCAGTCCTCGCGTCCTCCCTCATCCACGGCTTCCGTGGTGTGAGGGGAAGGAGAGGAGGATGTGGTTATATACTCGAGTCAATTGCCGTAAACCAAAGGACGCTATTAGAAAGAGTGAAAGAAGCCTTAGGCGTAGCTATAATGAAGCAGCATTTCTAGCACTTAAGAAATTAAGGATAAAATACAAGGCATCTATAAGAGAAAAAAAAAGATCTTTTAAAGAAAATTGCTGGAAGAACCTACTAGTGGCAATTGAAGAAACAAATGTCAAAGGCTTCTGGAAATTGAAACAGGAATGTACGGGGAAAGCGTCAGGGTCCATGCATTGTTCTGTCCCAGAGGATAAGTGGGTAATCTATCTTGAGGAGATCTACGGCAATTGGCCAGGAGTTGGCCATGAGTTAGGGAAGAAGTAATGGAGCAGTTCCCTCAAGGCCATATTAAAACCGTGATAGCCAACTTAAATCTAACACGAGCTGCTGGCCCAGACAATCTACCCGCCATTATCATAAAAACAAATATAGATTGGTGGGCGGACTTGTTCTCAAAGACGTTCTCAAGAATACTAAAAACAGGAACATTACCAGATAGCTGGAAAGGGTCTACCATTAGACCAATACATTAAAAAGGTGATGTAAACTCCCCTAAAAATTATCGCTTGATAAACCTCTTGGATATTGGGGAAAAAGTTTTCTCTAAAATAATTTTAGGTTTGCTAAAAGACTGGGCTGAAGATAACTGTATAGTACCTCCTGAACAGGGGGGATTTAAAGAAGGGAATTCAATGGTGGAACATTGTTTTTCCCTCTGGGCGGTAGCGCGGAAGTCTATAGAGCAAAGGGGTAACCTGTTTTGTTGTTTTGTTGACTTCCGCGCAGCATTTGACCTTGTAGGCAGGGAGTAGCTATGGTCTACCTTGGTAGGCTACAAGATACACGCAGACCTGTTAGCCCTTATCCAGGCCTTACATACAGACAACTGGGCCCAGGTAATCCTGGATGAGGAGGGCGGATTATCTGGGAGGATCCAGATTGGAAATGGCCTGAGGCAGGGGGACGTATTAGCCCAGTTGCTTTTCTCTCTGTTTTTAGGGGACCTACCTCGGAATCTAAGAGAGGTTAGAGGGGCTAGTCCAAAGCTAGGAGGTAACCACATATCTTGCCTGCTTTAGGCAGACGATCTGGTGATCATGGACCAGACGGAGATAGGCCTGCAGAGGAAACTAAATAGGTTCCATAAATACTGCTTAAATAAAAAACTGGTAGTAAATATGGAAAAGACCAAAATACTATGTTTCGGTAAAAGTAAGACCCGGTTCCCTTGGCATCTCGGCACGGAATTACTCGAGAAGGTAACGGATTATAGATACTTGGGAATATGGTTCATGAGTAATTTGAATTGGATCACCCATCTGGAAGCATTAAAAATTAGGGCAACAGCTTCTATAAAGGGCTTAAAAAGATTTAATAGCTTATACGGACACATGTCAGATGGGCCGGCTATAAAGGCCTACCTAGCAATGGTCCCTGCGCAATTTCTATATGGATCAGAAGGTTCTCCTCCTAAGTGGGAAAAAAGGCAATACGTGCTGTCTCCACTACAGTATGCAAAGTAGTAACAGCATAAGCTGCAGTTGTCTCTCCATTTGGAAGCTTAAAACAAGATCCATCTACCCATAGGATCCCGTCCGGATCCACAAGTGGTGTATCTTTTAGATCTATTCTGCCTTTTGTTTCCTCCTCTGTTCGAAGAAAACAATCATGCTGTTCCTGAATGCCTTTCTCATCCGGTATGGGCAACAATGTTGCTGGGTTCAGAGTATTACACCGCTTGATATGTATATGGCTAACCATAAGTGTTAGCTCATATCCAGACAAGCGAGCACTCGTGAGGTGTTGTGTCTTAGTCCTATTCAAAAGAGTATCTACTGTATGTGGTACCATAACAACAAGGGTGTTGTCCAATACCAGTCGAGCAGACTGACGAATAGAAATTGCTGCCGCTGCTGTAGCTCTGAGACAACTAGGCAATGCCTTGGCTAATGGATCCAACGTAGCCAAAAAATAGGCACATGGCTGTTGTTTGTCTCCAAATTGTTGAGTTAAAACTGACAATGCACAACCTTCTCGTTCATGCACATAGAGTGTAAAAGGCTTACTGTAATCCGGAGTACCTAACACAGGTGCAGAACACAAAGCATTACGTAAATCAGAAAAACTGTTTTGGCATTCATCGGTCCAAGGGAGAGGTTGTGGCGTATCTTTCAACGTAAGCGCCAGCAAAGGCTTAGCTAACAAAGAAAAATTCGAAATCCATTGTCTACAATATGAGGTAATGCCCAAAAAGGCACGTACCTCTCTCTGTGTGGTTGGCTCAGACATTTGTGCAATCACTTGAATTCGTTCTGGGGTCAATCGTCTTCCCTCCTTCAACAAGAGATTACCTAAGTAGGTAACCTCTTGGCGGCAATATTGCAACTTAGAAGGGGACACTTTATGATGTAGATCAGACAAATGACGCAACAAAGAAACCGTCACATCTTTACAAACATCCTCCGAATCAGCAGCAATCAGCAAATCGTCAACATATTGGATCAAAGTAGCACCTAGAGGCAAAATGAACGCGTCAAGCTGAGATTTCAAAGCCTAACTGTGGATAGAGGGACTTTCACAATAACCTTGAGGAGCACGCTTGAACCGGAAACTTCGGCCTCCAAGAGAGAAGCCAAAAATATCTCTACTTTCCTCAGCAATGGGAATACTAAAGAAAACATTCTTCAGATCAATAACAGAAAACCATGCCGCTATCATAGTAAGCAAAGCAGTGATATCTGGAACAACAGGAAACTGGGGGACAACAATCTTGTTGACCTCCCGAAGATCAATCACAAAGCGATACACAGGTGGTTGAGAAGGATCGCTACGCTTAAGCACGGGGAGAACAGGGCTGTTACAAACATTGCCTCTCATTTCTTCAACCACATCCTTCTGGACCAGATCATAGATAATAGCCATCAAGGCTCGCTCACCATCATTAGAAATCTTGTACTGTGAAATACGTGGCAATTTAACATTAGGCTTGATAGTAACCACATAAGGAGGAATCTGTAACAAACCAACATCGTTCAGACCTGTAGCCCAAAGAGTAGCAGGAAGAGACTGCAACTCAGGTAGAAAACTATCCTTCGATAGATATATGAGAGAAACCAATTTCTTACCCAAAGTAAGACGCACACCAGCGGGGGAACAATACAACGTTGCATGAAGACGTTTCAACAGATCCAAACCCAACAAATTCTCTCCGCAACCAGTTGTTCCCCTATGGGAATACAACGTGTATTGGATGGGTTTTTGGAATTTTGCATAGAGAGGGGTCTTGAGATTAATGTTACTAAAACAAAATATATGATCTTAAACCCCACCCCATCATCACATCCCAAACCCTCTCTAGGTCTAGCGCGGCTAGAGAGGGTATCTACATTTGAGTATCTGGGAGTAACCCTCAATGAGCACATGACCTGGGGTACACAACAGGCTAGGGCAAACATGAAATTGGTCCAGATATCGGGCGGAATCTCTAAGATGACGAACTCATCACCTTATCGCCCACTTGGCCCTGTCATCCAGATCTACAAATCCCAGGCAAGGGGGGCAGTTACTTATGGGGGTGAGTTGTGGGGGCACACCGCTGCCAAAAACTTAACAAGTACGGAAAATAAATTCATCAGGCAGTTGGTAGCTCTTCCACCAAGTACCCCGCAACTCCCATTGAGAATGGATTTGGGTATTAGACCAATTGCAGATGAACTGGGTCTAAAACCACTAACTTTTTGGCGGCGTTTATGGAGCAGCCAAGATCTTACCAACTACAGAATGGAGCTCCAGGAGTTTTTAACTCTACCAAAAGCCTCCAACATCCCATATCTTGGATACATAAAAAGTTCCTGTGAGAGCCTGAACTTATCAGAACTTTGGACTGACCTGGCTAACGCAAGCGCCAGGATTCCACGCAAGGTATTGTCAAAGGCTTACTATGACCAAAAGTTGGCTAATATTTTGAACACAGTGCGTGAGGGATCTCTAACGAACTCATTTATCTAAAGCAAAGACTTTTACCTAGTGGAATGTGTTCTGGATGGTATAACTCCTTTGCTGACCAGAAAGTTATTTTTGCAATGGAGATATGGCACACTCACCCTTAGATCATTCACTAGCTCATGATCTTCCCCCCCGACTATCGAGCACTGCCCGGCATGTGCGCACTCTAAAGAAAATGACTTACATGTGGTCTTCTTTTGCAAAACCTACAAAAGAATTAGGAGATATTGGCTAATCCCCCTTTTAAAAAATCTGGGCTTCAGACAGTTCTTTCCTGCATACAGAATTTTAAAAACCGAAGTGTCCCCCCCAATTGTGTTCGCAGTGGCAAAGTACCTAACAGCTATGTGGTTTACTCGCAATCGTCTCTTGAAAGCAGAACTTGCTTTTTAAACAAACTTAATTTTACCATTAACTTTTAAATCTCAATGTGATGATGAATTGACTAATGTCTAACAGTGTATTTTATAAGAATGTTTTATAGGACTCCGAAATGTTTTATTCTTTGTACATCTTTGATGATCTGCAGATCGAAATAAAGATTGAAAATGGTTAAAAATAAGTGGAGCTTCCAGATCGTAAGGACCAATCGAAAGAGGCAAAGGACAAGAAACTGGGTTAGCAACTGGGGCGCCAGAAAATCCTACAGAAACGTTTGTTAAGCCAGACAAAGGTGCCCCAGGGAGTCTTGAATGGATCATAGAACTTCTCATTGCACCAGTATCCAACAGGAACGGATCTGCAACACCCAAAGCAAGTACCTCAACATAAGGCCCACTCTGATCCACTGGAACTGATACGACTCCCTTACTTTGTCCATGGCTGTCCTAACTGGAATTAAAATCCTGAACCTCACCTTCAACACAATAATCATCATTGTAATATTGCACATGCCTGAGTATTCTGTTGATCAAAATAATTTGAAGAGTTCTGAGGGGGAAAGGAACGCTGCCCCTGAGGCATCGCACTTCGCCCTCTACCCCTAGGTGCTGATTGAAAACCACCACGGCCTCGCTGCCCTTGAAATCCACCATTACGCTGCAATAAAACCGGACAACTACACTTAAAATGGCCTTCCTCTTTATAATAGGCGCACTGATTAGGACCAAGGAAAGGTCGCGGAACAAAAGGCTCATGTTTCTGCAGCAACCTTTGAGACTGAATAGGCTGCTGGAACTGACGCTGACCGGAACAAGGAGGATAAGCCTGCTGAAGAAGAACTCTTGATTTTAAATCCTTAGTCTTCTTCTCAGCCTTATCTTTTTCCTCCTTGTCCCTATTCTCATAATATTGAGCAGTAGCTAATATTTGGGCAGACGAAGAAACAGCCCAAGAACTTTCCGAATCTTTCAACTTATGAGACAATTCAGGAAGCAGATTGAAAACAAATTTATCCACAAATAATCGCTGTCCCCCTTCAGTACTCAAATCCTGACCACTATGGTCAATAAATGTCTCCTCAAACCGAGTAAAGAAATCAGAGACACTCTCATCCTTCTTCTGCTTACACGCAGCTAACTTCTCCCAGTTAACGCGTAAAGCAGGCATCATCGTCTTCATTAAAGTTGTTATTCTACCAGGCAACTGTGTAATCAAATCATCTGGCTTAGCACCACCCACTTGTGCCGCATCTGCAGCAACTATATCGGCCCAACTACCACCTAAAGCTTGGTCGTGGTCCTCTCTACGAATCCGAGCCCACAATGCTTGTGGAACTACATTCCCCATCAGCATATCAACATCAGCCAAATTCATAACACATCCACCAACAGTCTGGGACAACTCTTTATAATAACCAGCAGGATTTTTACAAGGGTCCGGCAAAGACTGCTTAAGTGCTAAAACTTCAGCTCGTTTCCAAGGAACATGTACCCATACGCGCTGAAAATGAGCAGGGACAGCTGGAACATTACCTGCTTGCGGAACCGCGTCCCTCCATACCGGAGGAACTTCTCTCATAGGATAATTTTTCGTTTTCTGTCTAATTGCAGGATCAGGTTTGGGAATAGTCTGGGATAGAATTTAAGGACCTAAAAGTAACAAGTGTCTGTATAGCATCCTTAACGTCAGGACCCACAATAAGTCCTTTATCGAACTTATCCTTTATCTCCAATAGACCCTGAGGAGTTAGGTCCAATTCCATATCCTCCCATCCTTTAGTGAGTGCGTCACACATAACATTAAAAACGTATCTCTTTGTAGGCGCATTCCACTGGAGAAAGGTACTCAGTATATCGGGTACACTATATAATGGACCATTCATCATCCATTTATGAGCAAGGGAGTCAAATACAACTAGTTCCTCGGAATCTGGGAGTTGACTACGGGATTGCCTTCGAGAAAAAGCAGGAGACCTGTTGAACGGGCCAAAAAGGGGGTAGAAAAGACCAGAAACAGTATCAACTAACCGATTACGCATCAGAGAAGAAGTAGGGAGTAAAACTGGAGACAAAGTATTAAGCAAAGGAAGAGAAGGGCTACTCGTTGCAAGAGACACAAAAGGCAAAGGAGACTGAGGTACAGACGTTTGTGGCAAAGGAGGTGCAGGCGGTATTACTGGAAGAGGCAAGGGTGCGGGAGCCGTAGCTCCTAGCTGAACAACAGGTTGCTGCACAGGTGGCAATAATACAGGTGCATTAGCACCTGGCGCATGAGGCGGAGGTGATTTCAACAAATGAGACATTAAGGGATCTTCATCAAGATCTTTACGTTGTGGAGGTAACACAGGATAGCACCTATCGATTGCCATCCGATGCTGTCTATCCGAGACCTCAATCGCTCGATCAGTCTCATCGTCTTCGAATTGCTGGGCAGCCTGTATAACCGTCATATCTTTAATTTTCCTATCTCTCTTTGCTTGTCTAATCTCTCTCTGTTTGGCTTCCTTACGCGAAAGGCGGAAGGAGTCAAACATTGCCGGCCGGGCTTTTCTTTTGAACAGAATTTACTCCAGATTATCTAATATGGCAGGCTCAAAGCTACCATTTTGTGGCCACCGTAAGACACCATCTTTCTTTGTGTATCGGATCCATGCATCATTAAAAGCAATGGGACCAACACCATCCTTAGAATAGAGCTCATAAGTGGGAGTTCCAACCGGAGGAATCGGACATGACACCTCAAGCCGGGAATCCCTAGTACAGCAAAAACAACAGAATTTCCTAAATCCGCTCAGACCAGGCATTTTAAGCACACTAATCCGTTTACTAACTTCAAGGAGTGAAAGCAAAGAAAACAGTACAAAAGTACTCACCCCTCGGCTTTGACTATTGCAATAGGCGAATAACAAAAATCAAAAACAAAACAAAGAAGTGGGCGCTACCCACGAATACTTAACTAAATGGTCTTCTCACGCCAACGGAGGTCCGTCTAACGTCTCGCGATACCAATATTTACCAGAGGGTCCAAGGCAGGGCGGTAGTCAGGGCAGTAGTCATCGGAAAGGAGTAGCCATGTTGTAAAAGACCTTCGGTCCACTTCAACATACAGGGGTCGCTTGGCGTGGCTCGCGAATCCTCCAGAATTTTCTTGCGGGGCTTCTCACGACCCTCGGGCTGAACCGCTACCACTGAAACCGCCCCAAGTTCGGCGCCAGTTGGAGAACCGGGCCGTATTGGCCGGGCAGCGCAGGGCACGCTTAAATCCCCGGATTCACCTGCCTTGTAACTAACAGAGACACGAGACACTCCGAGGAGCGTGGAAGCCAGGTTTATTAGCTGCAGCTAAGCACAGTTGTCCTAGAAGTTACACGCCGGGTGGGTTCTAAGGAGACTGCCACTTCAATCCGTGGCGTACAATCTTTTATAGTAAACACATTTACAATATCCCACTCCCTACATATACTAAACGAACCAATGAGAAAAGTTGCAAAACAAGTGATCAGATATCTCAAAATACGCCCCTTTCTCGGACACCGTGTGCTACCCCTCCCGACAAATTAATCAGTGATGGTGTTCACAATCCCCTCTCGCAGGTGGCAGGACATGCTTGTGTGTCTCAAAGGATAGTTGTGTAATAGGAGCATACCAGGAGAGAATAGCGAAGGCCAGTCGGATAAGATAGTATAAGGGAAGAATAGGAGAGGGCAAATAGTCGGCTGAGACAGGGATCAATCGAACCAGACATGGATTAACGAACTCAGCCAAAACCCGACATCGGGTTTCATGAACAAGGACAATGGAGTTACTTTTTAACTGAAAGGACACGTAGCAGCTGGAAAAAGCAAAAGCACATCGTTCGCAGTGCTGCCTGAGTGAGGGCAACACAAAATGGTGACAGGACACAAAATGGCGGCTAGATACGGGACGAAATCTGAAATCGCAGAACCTCTGTACAGGGCAGGGGTGCCCTTTGTCCTCTCTCTTCTTCGCCCTGGCTCTAGAGCAGCAGGCCCACTGGATTCGAGACCGGTCTTTCTGGGACCTGGCGCTCACGGATGAGTGGGAGGAGCGTATATCTTTATACGCCAACGATATTGTCCTTTACATGGCCAGACCCTACCACTCAATGGTGCAGGCGCGTCATCTCTTCGAATTACTTGGTAGTTACTCCGGCTACAAGATTAATTGGGCCAAATCCTTGATTTATCCACTCTCGGGTCCTCCCCTGCGGGTCCCGATGCTTTGTCCGGCCTTGGTAGTCACCGAGGCGTTTAAATTCCTCGGGGTGTATGTCACTAGGGAAAGGGCGGAGTTCTTCACAAAAAATCTAGAGCCGCACTTGGCACGATTAGCATCGGATGTTGCTCACTGGAGGTCCTTGCCTCTCACCCTGATGGGACGTGCCGCACTCTTCAAAATGTCCTACAGAATACACCATATCCGGTCCCGGTGGGGTGTTCTGGTGCATATCCCAGGCTCTGCTAACGCTCCTCTGGGATGGTGGGAACCCGAGAATCGCTTTGCGTACACTCACGAGGGGGGTGTATGATGGAGGGCTGGCCCTACTGGACGTCCAGTTGTACTATTGGGCGTCTCAACTACAGGTGATTAA
Organism: Lissotriton vulgaris; assembly: GCF_964263255.1. Lineage (NCBI taxonomy): Eukaryota > Metazoa > Chordata > Amphibia > Caudata > Salamandridae > Lissotriton > Lissotriton vulgaris. Next base: position 1,135,425,624 of record NC_141693.1, read on the forward strand.
TCACTTTGTGTACGTGGCGGGGTCGAAACCGGCCTGTAGGGTGGATAGATATGCCATGCCGCTGGGGAATTGTGAGCCTCTTTTATACTTGCGGAAGAATCAGAGGGACCTACCCTCGCATACAGGAGTGGTACTGCAGTGCTGGAGGGAGGCCGATAAATTCCTGGGGTGGGAGAGCACTATAACAGATAGGACCCCGCTCTGGTTCGGGGATCAGTTAACAGAGGTGAAAAGGCTAACTGGTTTCAAGGGCTGGAAGCTGATTGGGATTGAATATTTGGATGATGTTTGGAAGGGGGGCGCCCCTAGGTCCTTCGACTACCTCAAAAAAGAGTATCAAATGCACGACTCCCAACATTTCCACTATTTGTGACTCACAAATGCCCTACACACCCATATCTACATAAATACATCAGTCCTGGAGTACTCGCCGTTGGAGGACAGGCTCCTGCTTGACCTCATCTTAAAGAAGCCCATGGCGACTATCTATCGCAAACTCATAAATAATATGCCTTACCCCCTGTTGTATCTGCGGGCGAGATGGGAAGAAGATATCGGCAACCTGGAAGATGATGATTGGCAGGATGCCCTGCAGAGCCCTTGCAAAATTGTGATACGGATTCGGTTCCGTCTTGTCCAATTAAACATTTTGCACCGGGTGTATTACCCGCAAACTCACCTGTTCTCGTGGGGCAGGAGCCAGTCTCCCTTGCGTGTGAGGGGTTGCCAAGAGGAGGGAACTTTCTTAAATATTCTCTGGGAATGTTCGAATGTGCTACCTTTCTGGACCAGGGTGGCCCGCACTATGGCGACAGTAGTGGGGTCGCCAGTCCCTGTGGAACCGAGGTGGCTTCTATTAATGATTAAAGGGCCGACGGACTGGTCAAGGTACGATGAGATCTGGCTGGCCTTGGCGGCCGGGGTGGCAGAAAGGAATATAGCCAGGGGTTGGGGGGCGCAGGAGGCCCCACAATGGGACCAGTGGCAACTTGATTTGGATTGGTGCCTGAGGGCGGAGGAAACGATCTACAAGGCCAGGGGTTGTATGAAGAAATGAGAAGGATCTGGGGTCCCTGGCGGAAGTACCGAGCAATGGGTGGGGGTACGGGATAGGAGTGACACTGGTTGTGGTTTTACGATACTGTATAGAATGCCTTTAAATGTACAATTAATTGCTATCTTATTTCATGCTAATTGAACACTGCTATGAAGTCATCGAGCAAAGTTAATAAAAAGATTTAAAAAAATAAATAATTGGATCAATCACTGCAGCTGGTGAACCTTGCAGGTGACAGGATAAGTTGTTAGAGGAACCATCACAGGCCCCGTGTAAATTAATACCCTGACAAAGGAGAGAACCGCTTAGTGTATTTTCATAGTTTGAACCGCTAAGAAACACTTCACGCCCCCCACTCCAACATCTGTGTCTGTATGGTAAATCCCAGGATGTCTTGATGCATTCTTTACCCAACCTTTCATATTTGCCTCCTGGTATGTGTTTTAGGCAATACTGAAAATGGAAAATTGTAAAAGGCAGAGTGATTGCTCAATGTATAATCCATTCAGTAGCTGGTTTTTCTGTTACCGTAAATGGCAGTCTTTCCAGTTTTTCAATACTCAGCACTGTACAGTCTGCTTCCCTTTGTGCCAATTTGATCTGTTTATCAGTGATATTGAATTCTGAAAACAGTGACGTAGTATTGATTAAATGCCAAGGCACATAGCCTGAATGAAGGTTTTGTAACGTCCAGCCTAATAGCATGATAGAACGTAGTTGCCACTGACCTTGTTGCAGCATGACCAAGTCCTGTTCCATGATGTCTATGGCAGAAGATACTATGTTGTCCAATGAATATATTCTGGACGACAGAGTAGTTAACCCATTGTCAACTACAGAGAGAGATTTCTCTAAATTAATACGATCAATTCCTCGTATTCGTTCTGCAGTCTCTGCTTGTGTAATCTTCCATACTTCGTTATATGCAGCATATATACCGGCATATATAAAACGTTTTTGTTGCAGTTTTCTCGGTTCTAGCAAGAATTCCCTAAGGTCTGCGTCATCTTTAAGTAAAGATAAGTGTTGCTTTACATCCTTAAGTGTAGATCTTTGTAGCCAATCAAGGCAGAGCTTCCCTACACTGTATGTTGTTACTATTCCAGGATGCTGTATTTGAACATATCTTGGGCTCGATTCCGATCCGGTAAAATGTGCTCCGAATCGTCGTACGGAGCAATTTTCCCCGTATGAATCGTACCCGTAAACGTCCCCGTACGTACGATGAAGTACGATTCGTACCAGGAGCCAAAGACCGTACGAGTCGTACAGGACTCCGTACGACTAAAATATCCGTACGAATCTCACTCGGAACCCGCTCTACGTGACATCGCTACGCTTCGCGGCTGGTTTTTATGACCCAGCAAGTACGAATTGTGTCGGGTACGCACCGTACGCCCCTTTTTTTTACGGGAGCTGGAAACAGCCGTAAACGCATAGTTCGCGCCGAAACAAGTACGGAACGCCCCCCCCCGGGGACGCCGCGTACCCCCCATGATCGCCGGGGTACATCACGTACCCCTGCGATCATGTGGGGTACGCAACGTACACCCATCGTACGTTGCGTACCCCATGTACGATGGGTGTACGTTGCGTACCCCATGTACGATGGGTGTACGTTGCGTACCCCATGTACGATGGGTGTACGTTGCGTACCCCATGTACGATGGGTGTACGTTGCGTACCCCACATGATCGCAGGGGTACGTGACGTACCCCGGCGATCATGGGGGGTACGCGCCGTACGGTGTGTATGTGAATGTGCGCCTTTCCGTACGAATCGCCCTTACCTGACGCGGCCCGTACGAATAGCGTCCTGATTACCCGGTCCGGATCGTACTCGCCGGGTCGTACGGTGTGTTTACGAGTCGTACGGAAACGGCTACGAATACGAGTCGTACGGGGGATTTTTTTTACCGGATCGGAATCGGCGCCCTTGTGTCTGGCCTATTGAGTTTAAACCCTTGTGTTTGTTCAGGAATCTATCTTGACAGTTGTTTGTGTCTGTGGGCCAGATCAACCATTTATTCCAATCTGTTCTGTTGTGATGCAAAATAGTATGTACGTCGACCTCCCCCTCTGAAGTGTTATCACTCTCAGGTGTAGGTGTAGGTATGGACCGATTGTTCATGTCTTTGATCCTGGCTAACCCAAGGCAAGACGTCTGTTGGACAGTGTCATTCAAAAATATAATTTTCTCAGGGATGATACAGGCTCTAAACATAGCTTCTACACCCTTTACCTGCAAATCTTTCGTACCCCAGACAGTTTTTGTCTCAATGTTGTTTTTCCAAAAGTCTAAACCTAGTCTAGACAGTTGGCATAAAAGTCTGCAGAATAAATCTGTTTGGTATTGGTCAACATACTTTTCCTTCCTGTTCTGTTCACATTTCTAAACTAAAATGTTTCTGGATTCGATACATTGAACCCTGAAAAGTATGGAAATTTCATAGCAAATGTTTGTGAGCTACCCTTTGGTGGCGTAGGACAATGTTCCCATTGGTTATACATTAATACATTTCTATGACTTGCAGATTTGTGCAATAAATGATGACCATAATGGTTATAACATACATTTGTTCATAGTCTGAAGAATCTTCTAAATATTCATGATTTGTGAATACTGCAGACATTTCTAAATCTGACATCATATTTTTAACAGTCTTGAAGTCCCAATCATCAGAAAATGTACTAGATGAAACAAAGTCTCTTAATGAAATTTTGAATTGGTGTGGAATCTTCAACAGCACCGACGGGCCAAAAATTTCATATTCTGTTTTGTCCCAAGCTGCACCATCAGGTATAGGAACGGCTGTGATGTTCACTACTGACAAGTCTCTTTGTTCACGATGAGATGATGTGTGTGCTTTGAGGAGTAAGTTGACGTTCTTACTTGCTGTGTCCATTTTGACATATATTCCATTTATCAGCATACCAAGAATTACTACAAGAGCTAATCAAAGTGGTGGAAAAAATATTCCCAACACAATCCAAAGTTCAATCCATGGTGAAACCAGATAAGTCTTTTCCAGGTGATGAAAAAAGTCAGTTGCTTGTTTTTTGAAAGTTCTTCGTGCTGGTGTTGTTTCAGGTTTTCTGGGATGCTCAGAAAACGTAGCAAAATTAATGAAATAGCCAGAGGCAGTTCTGTCAATAGTTGGGATAGCATCCGGATTTGTTGACATCACTGGAACCACTTGATCACTTGTTACTTCGTTGTAGACAGGTGTTTCATGATGAACTGTTATTTGGGTCTCAAGAGGAATGAGTTCCATAGCTTTATTGCTTAGTCCTTTTCTCACTGCAGATTCTTCAATGGTGATGAGTCTCTCAGTGTGAATCACTTGGATAGTAGCTAGAGGAGTTCGTCTGCTACTTGGTCGGAGTCCACTTGTCCTACTGCTTAGTATCGGCCACATAGTGTGGTTTTATCAGGTCGATAGGCACAAACCTGTTCTCCGTTTTACCAGCAAGGGGCGGCAACAAAACTGTTCGTGACCCATGGATTACTAGGACGGGTACTGGTTGTCTCTAAGAAGGCCCAAATTCCTTCTTGTCCACGATCTTTTCTCTGACTAGATCACCAAGCTTTGGGATCCACACAGGCCTTGCTGGGATGGTTGGTTTCCCCCCAGTGGTGGTTGGCTTCAGGAACATGTTGCTTTGTTTTGTTCTTAGTTCATTTAAGTCCTGTAAAACAATCAAACGATCTTTGATATCAAATTTCTTTTGTTCCACCACTGATGTGTAACAATCAAGGTCCGAGACCAACATTCTTGTCCCAAAAAGGACCTCATACAGAGTGATACCCCCTAGAGAACTTTTTGGCAAGCTGTTAAGACTACGTTGGACACTTATTAGATGTTTGACCCACCCGTCACCTGAACCTAATACCCTAGCTGTTATAGACAGCTTTATGTCCCTAGTTTTTTCTCTCCACAATCAAATTTCCCTCAGGATGGAATGGATTAGAATACCGCAATGTAACGCCCAAACTGGCTATGGCTTCTTTGTAAGCAAGAGAGCTAAATGCAGGACCCTGGTCAGAATGTATCATGCCAATTGTGTATGTGCCGATAAAGACTCGCAAATCTTTTATAACAGTTCGAGCGTCAGCCAAGCACTGAGGCCACATCCAAATGTACCTTGAACATGAATCCACTGCGACCATGATATATTTATAGTTACCATCCCTTTCTAAGGGACTGCAGTGGTCCAGGTAAACACACATTAATGACTTATCAGAGATTAACAGGGGGGCCTGCGCTAGACGTTTCACAGTAGAGACTTTCATCTTTTGACACATATCACAGTCCAAGACATAATTTCTGGTCTGTTTTCTAATGCCGGGCCACCAGTATTGTTGTTTTAATAATGACACTGTGGCGGAAACACCTGAATGAGCAGAGGCGAGCCCTTCATGTGTTGCTAGGATTAGTTCTAATCTATGTTCCATGTTTGGAATTACCCTATCCCCCACTCCAGAAATACGAGCAAACAGAAGGCTATTTGCATCAATTATATATGAGTATTTGCGTGGAAACTTTTTAGGTAACACTGCACCGCTGCCTTTCCTTGTAGCATTGACAGCCAGCATTATTTCTCTGTCTATTTTTGTTTTTGAACGAGTGCTTGCAGCTACGGAAGCTGATTGCACAGCCCCCTTCGCGGCTTCATCACCCAAGGAATTCCCTTCAGCGTGAACGCCATCACGTTGATGACTCAGCGTGTGTATCACATGAGTGTTTTGTAGTCCTTATCGTAACTGAACTACTTGTTCCCAAAGCGTTTCATGCTTGATTGTGCCACCTTTTGCATCTTTGAAACCGTTCTTTAGCCTATTCTGTAAGATTGGATACAATAGAAAGAATTGCACACTACGAGTGTGTGGAATTCGCGATCCTTATTTTCATGTGCCATTTTGAATGCTTGTAGTTCAGCTCGCTGAGCTGTACAATTTCCTAGAGATTGTGTTTTTGTGACCATAGGTCTGAATTTGCCATCGCACATACGACCTTTAACGATCGCGCATGCAGCACTATAAGCTTGTTTAACCTTGTAGCGGGTTGTGCTGATTCATCAGTATAAATTATACATTCATACTGGTCTAGAGGCAGAATTTCAGTAGGCAAAGGACATTCATGTTTGTATTGTAGAAATGCTTGTGTTTTCAAATAAGGATAAAAAAACGTATTCAACATCTGTTGCAGTAAGAGAGTTAACCCATTGTATCCATCTCAGATGTAAAGCTTAAGCATTTGGAATGCTTGCTTTTGTCACTGCCTCTAAGTTACGACTATACTCTGTTTCCCTTGTGCTAGAGCTCTTTCTTTTGATACAGCGGTTTGGACAGCTGTCAGAATTTTTTCTGTAGAAGTGAATTTCATTTCTGCTTGTGTATAAAAATGTGGTTTGTATGCTATTGGTACTTTTTCACCTTCATTAAAAGTCAAGTAGGTGAATCCACATTGACCCGGAATGATTCGGATCACTAAGTTGCATACGTTTACGCATGTTTGTAAATGTTTTGTTGTTAACATTAAGCATGGGCGAATTTTGCGAATCTCGCGTTCGCGAATTTTGCGGATTTGCGAATTCGCAATCCGCAAAATCCGCGAATTCCCGTGAATTTGCGGATTTTTTTTTTTTTTGTGTTCGCAAGCGTTTCTGCCAGTTCGCGAGGATTTGGTACTAGTTCGCAATTGCGAACGTACTTGTCGGCTCGCAACGGTCGCGACTATGTTGTTTCTACGTCTGGTTCATCATCACAGCCTCCCAGCACCCTCTGTTTCACCACTGCCATCCTCTCTTTGACCCATGCCACCCTCTGTTACATCAATGCCACCCTCTGGTTCATCCTCACTGTAGAAGATGGAGGGGAAAAGCAAGCCCACCTGCCCTGCTTGAACTGACATGAATTAATTTGGGGTTAGTTTATTAACAACACCTGCCCTGCCCCAACTGACAATAATGAATTAGGGGCTAATTAATGTGTCACTGAATTTGAAGTTCCAGCCTGGCACCTGCTTGTCTGCTCCCTTAGCTGTAAATCAGGACCTTTGTGGCATACAGTTAAGGTCAGAGCAGGGTCACACAATAGTTGCAAGCAGGCAACCGAATTCTGGAGGGCCCCCTCAGGAAGCACTACAGGGAATCGTTACAAATCATGAGGTTGACCTTTTGCACCTGCTCATTGCTTTTGCTTTTGCAAAAATCATTTTTCGTTTTTTTCGCGCTATTCGCGGGGCGCGGCGTCTTGGGAAACTGACCGCGGAAGCCGCCAATTCGTGCGAATGAGCTTTATATTTTTTTGCGGCTTGTTGTTTTGCGAGTTTTTTTGCAGTATTCGCGAGCCGCTTGCAGCGCAACACGCGAATTTACCCCAAGGTCGAGTACGGGCGCGGTCATTTTGTTTGCGTGACGTATTTCCGTTTCCGCCCGCTATGTATAATCTCGCGCAGTAAGCGCATTGCGAGTACAAGTTCGCACGAGATCGCGAGGAAAATCTCGTGCGAACTTACTTTCGCGCTCGTGAACGGGCGCCGGCCATCTTGTTTTTCATTCGTTTCCTGTGTCTGGGCATGGTGTTTAATCCTCTTGCTATCTTTGCCATCCTTTGCTTGTTTTCAGTTTTTTTTTAACGATTTTGCTTCTTATCTATCCCTCTCTTTTCCTAGCTGTATATTTTTGTCTTTTCTGCTATTTTTCTTTACTTTTAAACTACTTTTTTAAACTCTTTTCTTTTCTTCTTCCCTATCCTATTCCTTCTTAATTTTCTACTCCCTACCTTACCTGCCCAGACCATGGTGAAGCCAGGCGCCGTGAAGCTGCCCAGGCACTTGAGGGCGGCAGCGGCGGCGGGGAGGAGGAGTCCTGGACCCAGTGCCAGGACACCATGCGGTCGATTGAGGGGGGAGCAGGTGATGCGATGGGAGATCTTCAGCCCGGAGGAAGTGGGCGCGCTGGTCTACTTCGTCCAGCGCCGCCTGCCCAGGACCATCGCGGGAGGCGGCAGGTTCGCGGCCGGCGGCTACAACATCCGGGAGCGCCGTAAGCGGTGGGAGAAGGTGTGCTGGGCCATATCCCACCTCTACGGGGTCCAGCGCACCTACAGCCAGGTCACCCATCGCTGGACGGACCTCCTGGACCGGGAGCGCGACCTGCTGGACCAGCTCGGCTTGGAGATCCCCGGGCTTGGTGAGTAGTAGTAGCTATTTCATCACTCACTACGATGATGTTTTCTCCTGCTCTGTGTTGTTGTATTGCAAATATTTGTTTTTTACATGGAGCAAGCCAATAATGCCGCTGATGACGATTACATTGTAGTTAAATTATATTTCAAAATCTTCTGTGCATTTCAGGTGCACTGCTCTCCTTCTCAGTGGCGTTGCTACTATGCTTATTTGTTTTCTATTTTGTGGTCTCATTGGCCTGAGTAACTATTATGTATGAGTCTACTTTACAGAACTGCGTAATGCTAGACACTAGGGGGCAGATTACATTTACAAGCCCCTTGCGCCACGTTTACGTTGCCTTGCGTGACGCAACAGCGGCGTAAACGTGGCGCATCCCTGCGAGTCATTTACAGCATGACACATCTAGGGAGATGCGTCACGTTATAAAGCCATGGGCCTGCACCACAATGGGTGCGTTCCTAGTACGCAGGGTGGGCGGTCCGGCGGCTGTGCGCCTCGCAAAATTGCCTGCGTGAAATATACAAGATTTAACGCAGGCACTTCTGCGATGCTGCTACGTCAATTCAATTCCTTATGCCTGCTTGAAGCAGGCGTAAGGACTGACACAGCATGTTAAGTATTGGGTGGCCCTGAGCATTACTGGAGTTGCATTGCGTTGGCGACGTGACTCCAGCGATGCGCCGCTGTTACGTGACGAGATGCGTCACGCAAGTGCCTACCCTTGCGCCAGGGCGCGCCGCATTGTAAATAAGGCGCATCTGCCGTGTCGCAAGGGTAGTTTTGCGTGACGCATTTGATCTGGCGCATCTCTGGAGATGCGCCAGAACGCGTAAGTAAGTATGCCCCTAAGGGGCAGAATTGCAATTACCGTCGCATCCCTGCAAAGTAGCAGGGATGCGCCATTAATTGTGCGGCCCGCTACCACCACCAAACATGGTGCGCCGTATTTGCAATGTAGCGCACCATGGGCCCAAAACGTCACCGAAGCTTTACTGCTGGAGTTGCGTCGCAACGATGGCGCAGCTCCAGCAATGCTCTGGGGTACCCTATCTCCCCAATGCTGGGTCAAGCTGTACGTCTGCTTCAAGCAGGTGCAGGGTTTGTGTGACGCATCATTGTCCTAAAGGTGACTGGTTGAAATTTTGTAGATTTCCCTCAGCCACTTTTAGGATGTGTTCCAGCGCAGGAATGCCCTCCCTTGCGCCGGAACGCCCCCTGATGGCGCAGGGCTTTATAACGGGATGCATCTCCCAAATGCGTCACGTTGTTATAATATTATAAGCCGCACCATGGCGCCCTTTTTTGTTTAGCTGCTGCGTCACAAAAGTCACGCAAGAACGGAGCAAAAGAGCCGCAAGGGGCTTAAATCTGCCCCTTCCTTTGTACCCCTGACAATAAGAAAAATAGTGGCGGTGGATTGATAGTTTGACTATTTAAATGACTGGTAATGTAGCAGGCAACTGTTAGTGTTGTCACTGATCTGACTGAAATCACAATGGAGTTTGTCTGTCACTTTGCGTCTTGCCTGCGGACTGCTGCCTGCCAGTCCTAGGTGAACCTTTCAGTACTTTGTTTAGTGAGTTACGTGACTTTCAGGTCACAGGTCCGCAAATAAATGAAAACTAACCCTAATCAATATAATTCCGCGGAAATATTTTGTTATTGTTCTTTTGAAATGTTTGATTTGGTTGACATTGACAAGCAACAATCATCCATGTTTTCTGTTCTTTCTTTCATGTTGTACGTCAGCTCCCACCAGCAGGCGGCGGATGCTGTTGAACAGGGCCAGGATCGGGCAGGCAAGGGCTCCTTTGCTGGCCCCAGTAAGTTTTCATTTTAGACTAGTACCTATTTTTCCTAGCGTTCCTCATTTGATTTTTTCAAAATCGTCTTTGATCTTCTTGTAGACTGTATCTAAATTCTTATCCTGCCTCTACTATGACTCCCTGTGGTATTACTAGATTATTCTTATTAGTCTGTCTGTGTAGCTAACTAAGATTGCACGGTTGGCGAAACTCCCATTCTAGTCAGCAATAGCTCTATCAACTTAGTGCAGTCCTCTGGGATTGTCCATAATGTCTTTTGAAGTGTTCTATCTGCTTTGAAAATTCCCAACTATAAAATGTTAATGACCACCAAGAAAGAATAAGATACTACCTTTTGGTTTGGATAGGAGGACAATCCATACCACTACAGTGGCGCGGACAATTCTTCTGCAGAAACAGAAATATGGACAATAAATAGTGCATTGCTTATCAATTATAATAGGCGCTGTTAGAGTTTCCACATACCTCTGTGATAACAGACTTTGAACCCCCAATGTCGTTACTGACTGACTACATAGTGTGGCACAGTCATTTACCTCCCGAATTCATCGATCATTGATCCCCAATGATGATTATTATCCAACGTAGCTGAAGAGTACAGAGTCAGAGTCAAGAAGTGTCAGAGGCACGGACTCATGCTTGCAAAAATTGCAAAACCTTTCGCTCAGTCACTCTAGTCACTCTGGACCAAAAAACACAGAGTCTCTCTAAGTTTAAAAGCTTTATTAAAAGTAAACACATTTATTAAAATGAAGTCATAATAAAAAAACGAAACGTTTAACTGAGAATGTAAAAGTGGTTAGTGCTGACGATTAATTGAAGACATTTCTTGTGGTCGAGCCGAGCTCTCACCTTGTTTCAACTTGATCTTGTTGTTAGAAGTCCATCTTCTGTCTGTGTGGAAAAAAATGGTGCGTGTTAAAAAGCCAGCCTTCATCAGTTGTGCCAAAAAGTGCTGCATTACACATGTCTTCATTCCTAGACCAAATACTAGTGAGTGGTTTATTCTAACATTCTTAAATGTACTTTGTAGGTGGAACATCTGGTGGCGGGGCCAACGCGGAGGTGGTGGTGCTCAACACGGAGGCGGAGGGCAATTCCTCAGGGGAGGATGCGGCGGTTCCAGTGCCGGCTGTGAGAGTTCAGACGGTGGTGGTGGCGGGCAGAGGTAAGCTCTTATATATTCCTTACTTATTGAGATTGAAGACGTGGCTGGGAAGGAAAGAATATGAGATGCATGGCTGGGTGAATGATGAAGCAATGATTGGTGGAAGGACAACAGCCTGTGTGGGTGACACAGAAACTGTATGTGTCCATATACCTGGATCATGCTACTATCTGACTCTTAGATAGCATATGTGTATCTAGAGCAGGGGTACTCATAGTACGGCCCGCGGGCCGGTGGCGGCCCGGCAAGCCTTCCTTGGCGGTGTGCAGACCTTGCAGACAATCACTGCTCCCCCGGCCCCCACAGAGCAGAGTGGAGATGCAGGGCCACAAAGAGGTGAAATAGAACAAAGCCTCTGCTCTGTGGGGCTGGGCAAGCAGTGATTGTCAGGGTGGAGATGCAGGGGCGCTACAACAAACAAAGCCTCAATAATATGTTAATGGTCTTTTAAAGACCTGTTAAGTACTTTGGTGTGGCTGTCTGTGTGTGCGCGTTGAGGAAGCTGTCTCAGCCCGGGCTGAAGGCTGACACAGACAGACACACACACAGTGAGATGACAGAGGGGGAGGGAGAGGGAGGGCAGGAGGGAGAGAGAGATGGAGAGGGAGGGCAGGAGGGAGAGCATGAGTGAGAGAGATGTATGTAAATGCTGGGTCTGGTGGCTCAGTGGATGAAGGCATCTGCTGCAGGGACCTGTGTGCAACCTCATGGTCACAAGTTTTTGTTTTGCTTTAGCCCCGCCCCCTCTGACTCCGCCCCCACCAGTGCGGCCCTCGGCCACAAACTACACTGTAAATTTAGCCCCTGAGAGAAAGTTTGTGAGTACCCATGATCTAGAGAGAGTAGACGGTCAGTGGATGAACTAAGTGTAACTTTGAAGAGCATGTAACACTGCACCCGCACGTCCGTTCCAGTGTAGGAAAGGCAAGGAAAAGAAGTTTTAATTTTGTCCAAATACTACCATCAATAGTAGCAGTAGTTTGTATTGCAAGCACAGCATAGATCCGGTTATTACGGTGGCCACTCCCTACCTCTCTTAATAAGTTTAGTAGTACTCAGTCATTCATGTGTGGATGTATCACTGGTCACTCAATAAAAAGCAAAGCACCTAAAGTCATCCCATATATAAGCAAAAACATCCCATGTGAAGTGATAGATAATCAGATTATTTATCTTCTTCAATTTTCCATTTCTAGTACTCATTTGCACTGTAGGGTGAAAGTTAAATTAATTAAGCAGTAGCCCTTGTAACAGAGTATTCTCAGTGCCACCCGTAATAGAAAAGTAAGAGCTTCACCACCTGCATGTACTGGACGGGTACAGTAACGCAACGCAAGTCTAGGTCACTCATCATGGCGTGCGTCTCTTTTTCTCGGGTGCAAGTTTACTGCGCTGGCATTATGCCGGCTTGCAGAAGATAACGTACCAATTTTCCTAAACAAGAGACAAGAAGAAGAATAAGACTGGTGTACTTTCATAGTCGACTCCAATGGAAGTCCATAGTGCTCGTAGAATTTGTTCCTTAAACTCCCACTAATGTTAGAGCAAGGATGAAGAAGTGTGAGGTTAGATAGATACTGGCCTCAATAGTTATGTAATGCGCTTGCAAGTTGCTAGTTGTACTGCAACACAAATTTCTGCTGAATGATTGAGTTAATCTTAAAGAGCATTGGTTACAGACTATGTCTTTCTTTCTTCATATAGATTCTCCTTCCAAACGAACAAGGAAGAAGGAGCTGGCTAGAGCGGCCCGGCAACGGAGGATCGATGCCACTGTGGCCGAATATCGGCGGCTGGTGGCCCTGGAGGACGAAGAAAGTGTGCAGTCGACCACAACAACGTCGTCTGCATCGGCCTCCGTGCCCCCACGGGCTGCCACCCAGCACAGTGGTCCACCCAGACTAAGCTGGGCTGCCAAAGCCAAACGCCACCGCCGAGCAGCAAGGACAACAGCTTCCTCTCACAGCCGTTGCACCTGCAAGGCAGTGAAGGCACGCCTGCGCCGCAGTACCCTGATGGTGTCCCGCCTTCAGCAGGAGCTCCACCACTTTTCAAACGTGTTGGAGGGGCACCGCGTAGAGCACGCCTTGCTCCGCCAGGAGCATGATGCCCTGGCCCACAAAGTAGACAGCATCCACCCATAGTGTCCCTTGCCCCTTTTTTAGAGACTTTTGGGGGGTGGGAATTGGGAGTTGGGTTTTTGGGGACTCTGGAAGGACAATCGTTGGGGTTAGGGAGGGTCTTGCGGGAGATTATTTTGTTAGGGATATAAATATACTTTTTCAAACTTTATCTGAGCATACCTGTTTTTTACTGCTTGCCTGGTGGGTGGGGGTTTAACAGTGACTTTGTTTTCCTGAAAGTTTAGTTCCATTTTCTTCCTTTAAGTGTAAATGCCCAAATGTTTTCAACACTAAGTGCCTCTCACCGAGTAAGTGAAGTGAATTCAAGAGTCCTAGGACTTTAGTAGTACTACCGTCAGTCTCTCGTCTCTCCTCCTAATACTCCATTATACCCCCAAACCACCAAACGCTTATCTTACCTGTAATTTGTGTTTGAAAGTAGGGCTAGACCCAGGGCTGGCTCCACGGGAAACAGCGAATAAGGTTGGCAATCTTGGTCGGATAAAATTTCCTCATAGCGGTGGTACTAGTGGTGTGACACAGTGGCAGTTGCATGCCTATGAAAAAAAAGAAAATTAAATCTGGTTTGTCCTCCTGAGCAATTCAACGGTACAATAGAGAATATAGCAGGTGACAGAAGTACACTAGAACAGTGCCACATTGTAGCCTAACAAATGGTAAAGTATAAGTACTAATTCGGTTGAAGTTCTTTGACATTAGCCATGGGTCTTTGTCAAGCAGAGTAAGAATATATCCTCGGATTTCTTCACCAGCCTGTTGCTATCACCTTATCCTCCCCAGCAAGTGTGTGGATTTATTGCTGTAATTTAGTCACACATCAATCAAAACCACACAGCCCGGGGGAAGAGGGTTAGGGTTTGAAAAATGGATGGGTACGGGGGTTTTTGGGAAAGGTTTTGGGAGACAAGAAAAAATAGCACAGCATGGACAAACAATTGTGAACATAAACAAATCTTTGGGTACAAACCTATCCATCAATCTTTGAAAGTGCATGCACTACTGCATGCATGTCAGTGAAAAGTAAGTAGTACTTTCGACAACTGTGGAAGAAAGAATGCGACAGTACAGGGCGTGTGTGGAAATATTGATAACTATATTCAACATAAGGTCTCTGTAGCCAGATACCTGAGAGCCTTGCTGGTCACTATAAATCCATTCACAACACTCAATGGGGTTGGTCTGGAAGGTATAGTAGATAGAAAAGGAGAAATTGCTTTTTTTCTAGGTGTCCCCTCACTCACCAGGGTTGCCCCTTGGTGACATGCTTCATCATTGGGGTCATCCCAGTCCTCTACGGGCTGGGGCGTGCTGCGACTTGCGAATTACGTAGGAGCACTTACAAATGACTATGTGTGGTGCAGATGTGATAGTGGAGTGGACTAAGTGATGTGTTAAGGGATCAATTTAGAAGCAGAGAGAGATCCAAGAAATGCAGTCACAGTCAGAGAAAAAGGCAAGGGGTACTGTATCTATGTTGTTGTAGTTGTCCTGTTGAAAGTGGTAAGTAAGTTGCCTGCAGAAAAAAAATCCTCCTATTAGCGGCACTCCTCCATTGCAGCCGACGCTTCGTCCATCGATGTTGGTCACCAGAAGACACCCTGTAAAAAAAGCACAGCATAGACAAACAATTGAACATAAACAATTCTTTGGGTACAAACATATCCATCAATCTTTGAAAGTGCATGCACTACTGCATGCATGTCAGTGAAAAGTAAGTAGTACTTTCGACAACTGTGGAAGAAAGAATGCGACAGTACAGGGCGTGTGTGGAATTATTGATAACTATATTCAACATAAGGTCTCTGTAGCCAGATACCTGAGAGCCTTGCTGGTCACTATAAATCCATTCACAACTACACTCAATGGGGTAAAAAGCAATGGCCCCAGCGCCGTCAACCCAGGAGAAATTGAGTAGAAGACCCCCAAACAGCCAAAGAGCAAAAGTACAAAAATGGGGACTTTGTCAGTTTTTCCCAAATTCTCCAAATCACTCCGCGCGCGCTCTGCAGCTAGGCCCTAACTCCCCTCTGCCACCATGGATTTGCTTCAAACCTCTTGCAAAGTAAAGTATATATAGCCAGCAGTGCGCCCAGACCCCGAAACCCACCCACAAACACCAGGAAGCCCCCCAAACAGGCCCCCGAAAACGCTACATTGAGCAAAATGTCAGAAATAGCAACAAAAAAAATCGACCTGGATTTTGTCCCAACCACTTCTAGCCGGTATTAGACCTTCCCAGGAATGCCCCAAGACCCGCCAACCCACCCGCCAAGAAGCATAACACCCCCAAACAGGCCAAAAGCAAAATCTCATACTTGCAATATTTCTCGGCCTTCGGTCCAAACGCGCTGCGTAGCTTGGCCATAAGTCGGGGTTGCCACCACGGATTTCCTGAAAAGCAAATGCAATCAAGATTAGAGTGTCCCAGCAGTGCTCCCAGACCCCGAAACTCACCCACAAACAGACGGAACCCCCCCTAAGAGCACCTCAAAGGCAGGCAAGTCATCAAAAACACAAAAAGATTTCTGCCTGGGATTTGGTCCAAAACACTTTTATCCGGTATTAGAGCTTCCCAGCAATGGCCCCAGCGCCGTCAACCCAGGAGAAAACGAGTAGAAGACCCCCAAACAGCCAAAGAGCAAAAGTACAAAAATGGGGACTTTGTCAGTTTTTCCCAAATTTCCCAAATCACTCCGCGCGCACTCTGCAGCTAGGCCCTAACTCCGCTCTGCCACCATGGATTTGCTTCAAACCTCTTGCAAAGTAAAGTATATATAGCCAGCAGTGCGCCCAGACCCCGAAACCCACCAACAAACACCAGGAAGCCCCCCAAACAGGCCCCCGAAAACGCTACATTGAGCAAAATGTCAGAAATAGCAAAAATAAAATCGGCCTGGATTTTGTCCCAACCACTTCTAGCCGGTATTAGACCTTCCTAGGAATGCCCCAAGACCCGCTAACCCACCCGCCAAGAAGCATAACACCCCCAAACAGGCCAAAAGCAAAATCTCATACTTGCAATATTTCTCGGCCTTCGGTCCAAACGCGCTGCGTAGCTAGGCCATAAGTCGGGGTTGCCACCACGGATTTCCTGAAAAGCAAATGCAATCAAGATTAGAGTGTCCCAGCAGTGCTCCCAGACCCCGAAACTCAGCCACAAACACCAGGAAGCCCCCCTAAAAGCACCTCAAAGGCAAGCAAGTCATCAAAAACACAAAAAAAATTCCGCCTGGGATTTGGTCCAAAACACTTCTATCCGGTATTAGAGCTTCCCAACAATGGTCCCAGAGCCGTCAACTCACCTGCAAAGAGGTAGAACAACACCTCCACAAGTGCTGAGTCTTTCTTCATTGGGCGTAAACCAGCCCTCTGGTTTGATGGAAATAGGAGTCTGAAGGAGGAGGATAGAGGAGCATGTTCTTCTGAACTTGTGAACCTGAGGAATGCAGACTGCGGCAACTTCAAATCAATTAGCAAACCAGTGAAGACAGTTCTGCTGATGGGCTTGTTTTTGTGATTATCTGATTAAAGTTTGAAATATATTAACTGTGCACAACAAAGAAAGACAGACACACAGGAATAAAAGTGAATAAGGAAGAAAAAGAAAGTTATTGATTCGTTGTCTCATTTTCAGGGCTCAGTATCACGGTCCAGGAATGAGAATAAGGCTTCGTCATCATACTCTGCGAATTCAGGCAGGGTGAGCTCAGTGTCACCTGACAGAGTAGAAATTCCCTCATCTATGTTGCTGGCCACCTCGTCTTCACCCGGCGCGATTTCTCGTACTCTGAAATCTGGTGGTATGAGGTGCTGATTCATCTTGATCATTGTTAACCTCTCCACATTTTTGGGTGAGAGGCGGCTCCGTTTGGGAGTTACAATGCCACCAGCAGCACTGAAAACCCGTTCAGAAGACACGCTTGCGAGTGGGCAAGACAAGTAGTTTAAAGCCAGGTTGGTGAGCTGTGGCCACAATTCTTTTTTCCCATGCCAATACGCCAATGGGTCAGAATTAACATAGACCTCTGTTGAGTCATTCAGATAGTCCTTCACCATCGACTCAAGGTCCTCATCCAAGGTTCCTCCACTTTGCTTAGCTCTTGCTGTGCCTCTGACCTTTTGAGAACCAAACCCACGCAGAGCTAGCCAATCCTCTTCAGCCTCCAATGTTTCTGTTGTGTCTGGTGCAGATGATCCGGTTGCCGGTGTCTTTAACGGCTGAGAGGTCACTTGTGCCACAGCCACAGGTGCAGAAGTGGATTGTTTTGACTGGGGATGGCCTGCTGATGTACTGCCATTTCCTTCAATTTTCAGCCGTTCTCTTTCAAACCTCTTGGCTGATAAGGCTAGCCAATGTTTGTACTTTGGAACATGTTCATCATCAAAAGGAAAGAATGCTTGGCCTGCCAGCGCCTTTTTGTAGCGTGGATCCAGAATAGTAGCACAAATGTAATGCTCTTCTGAGTGGATCTTTTTAAGACGTTCATCACCTTGTAGGAGCTCTAATAATGTCTCAGCCAGAAGAAAAGAGTCTTGGTTTTTTACATCTTTTTCAAACACAGAACACACCTCCTTCAGTTGGTCCTCCAGCATGTACAACAATGGGATAGCTTTTCCCAAATTACAGTCCTCCTTGCTGACTGCACGCGTGAAGAACTCAAAAGGACGAAGCATGCGTGTCAGGCTTTGAACTATGTTCCATTGCGCCGCACCCATCCTCAGGTCCTCTGTACCCTCTGTAAGGAAATATTGATCGAGTACCGTATACTGCTCATACAGACGCTCAAGCATGTAGAAGGTTGAGTTCCAACGTGTTACCACCTCCTGGATGAGTGCTTTCACTGGCATTTTACGTTGATATAGCAGGTTCCTCAGCTGCTTCCGGGCCTTAAAAGAATGGCTGAAATGGTTGCACATTTTTCGGCAGGTGTCCAATACTCTGTACGCTGCACTGCCTTTATTACCCAAGAATTTTTGGACAGCCAGGTTTATACAGTGCGCCAAACACGGCACTCTGAAATAGTTACCATCCCTCATGGCCTTAACTATATTGGCGCCATTGTCCGTGGAAACATAACCAACCTGGCGTTTTAGTGGGGACAGCCAGTTAAGGACCTTTGTGTTAAAGACATCCAAAATGTTTTCTGCTGTGTGACATTTCTCCAAACCAAACATGGCTAGTGTTGCATGTTTCCGAGCAGCTTTAAAAACAATGTCCGTGTCAACACCTGTGTTTAGCTTTGCTTTAGCCCCTGAAAAAGAGACCCAGTGTGCAGTGATGCACATGTAATCAGCGCCTGCGCCACTGGTCCACATGTCTGTTGTCAGATGTATAGTGTGAACAGCACTCTTCTGCAAAGCTGCCCCAATCACCTTCAGAACATCTTCATGTAGTGCTGGAACCGCAACTCGGGCAAAATAGAACCGGCTAGGAACCTTCCATTTAGGGCAGAGCTCTGCCACTAATTCTAGAAAACCAACCCCTTCTACAAAAGAAAAAGGGAGAAGGTCCAGAGCTAGCATTTTAGCCAGCTTAGTGTTATACAGACGCGTCAGTGGGTGGTTGCGTTCATATTGCGCTTCTGTAAACAACATCTTTTTAATGTTGCCCTGGACCAAGGATTTACGGGATGATGATGATATCTTCGACCCAGTTACGCTCGCTGATGAACTTTTCCGCATTGATGTCTCACTCTCTCCCACACTCTTAGTGTGCCTCACATGGGGTGTGCTGCTGACAGGGGTACTGGGTGTAAGTGAAGTGTTTGAATCGTCTTCTTCCTCCTCGTCATCATCAGATGAAAAATCAACGTTTTCATTACGTGCAATTCTGGCTTCCTTGAACGCCTCTAGGTGCGGAAACCATTGGACAGGGTGCGCTCTCCTAAGATGACCTCTCTGGCCTCCGGTACCATAGTTGGTACCAAACTTACCACGACTAACTCGAAGCTTACAAATGCTACAAATGGCTACGTTTTCCATTTTTGGGCAAACACTAAAGAAGTCCCAAACTGGAGACTTGAAATGTCTTTGGGGGCCGGAGGAGGCGGCGATACTGGTGGTGGTGGTCCTGCTGCTAATGCCAGATGAAGTGGAGGATGTGGATTGCCGAACTTCAGTACGTTTTGCACTTTCACCACCACGAATTGAGGCCGAGGTGGATCGAGGTCCCTTCTTGCGAGGAATAAATATGGAAGCGGTAGGTGTTGGTGTACTAGTTAACTCCAAATCCAATGATTGTTGTATTTCCATTGCCTCCTCGTCGACATCATCATCACGCTCAGCAGCTTCTCGGGATAGGGTCAAAATGTCTCTTTGCTGCATGCCCGCTGGGGCTGCAGTGACCTTTGTGATGACTGGCTCGTCGTCATCGTGAGAGGCTTCATCACCAGCAGTATCTGTCCCTTCTTGTTGAGCCTCATCACACTCCATAGCTATGAGTTTTTCGACGACCTTCCTTTTACGCTTAGGTACCTTTGTCAGATCATGGTGTGCCTCACTCTCAGACCGCAGTGGTGGTTCCCAAGTTTGATCCGTATCATCAGAAGGAGGTGGGCTTGAAGAAGATGTAGACACCCCCCTTGATCTTTTCCTTGCTAGGGATGTGGAAGACAATGAATGATCATCAGGAGGAGTGGCTTCCAATGATACCTCGGCTTCATTGTCGATTTCCTGATGTGCCCCTACTTCGGGAGGAACAACTATTGTGGGCACTTGTGACCCTCCATGCACCTCTGCTTGCGCATCTCCTTTTGCTGCCTCTCCTTCCACATGTACTTGGGCTTGTACTTGCACATGGTGTTGTTGTTGCGGCTGTGGTTGTTCAACACTTGTCAGATGAGTTACAACAACCTGTGTTGATTCAGGGACATTGCTGCTACTTTCTTGCGATGAGCCAACATCACTGGTCGATGGTGATTGGAGAAGTACACTGACTGCCTCTGAAGCACTCAAGGGCTTTGACTTAAATTGGCGTGGTGGTGGAGGCACTGAACCCAATGGAGCAGGGGTGCTGCTCCCAGCTTGGTCCCCAGCAGATCCTGCTGCTGCTGCAGGCGTACTTTTTTTTTGCTCCCAGAAAACGTGGCGGTTGGCACACCAGCCTCCTTGGTAACTTGCTTCTTCTGCTCCTTACTAGCAACTTTCTTGCTAGAGGAGCTACGGAGAACTTTTTTTGGGGCCATCTTCTTCAGAGCAGGTCAGACAGCAGGCCGCAGTTGCACGAATAGTAGAGTTGTCTGAGGCCAGACGTGACGTCGCGTGACGTTATGCTGCACACACACACCGCTGCAGGACTTCTTCCTGGCACTGGTGGTTCTCTTGAGTCTTGTGCACCTAAAAACAATGGAAGACAGAGGAACATCGGTTCAGTTATATACCACAAAAAAATCGAGAAAAAAAACTGAAAAATCAGCACAATCCCATTCCATCCATGACCTCCATGATGTTTAAGTTCAAGACAGCCCACAGAAAGACTAGGCCCATGCTAGACTCAAATACCCCTGGTGAAAAGGCCACAAGTACAGCCCCAAAAAACGAAAATCACTGAAAAATCAGCACACTCCCAATCCATCCATGCCCTCCATGATGTTTAAATTCAAGACAACCCACAGAAAGACTAGGCCCATGCAAGACTCACTACCCCTGGGCATAAAGGTTGAAAAGTAGGCAAAATGGTTGCAGGCCTAACAACAATGCCTGCATTCAAAATGGCCACTTGCCTCCTAGCACATGGCCAGTGCCTGTAGCAGCACTCAAAATGGCCCCCAGCCACATGGCCTGTCCCTCCCCATGAACACCCCCAAAAATCGAAAAACACTGCAAAATCAGCACAATCCCATTCCATCCATGCCCTCCATGATGTTTAACTTCAAGACAGCCCACAGAAAGACTAGGCCCATGCTAGACTCAAATACCCCTGGTGAGAAGGCCACAAGTACACCCCCAAAAAACGAAAATCACTGAAAAATCAGCACAATCACAATCCATCCATGCCCTCCATGATGTTTAAATTCAAGACAACCCACAGAAAGACTAGGCCCATGCTAGACTCAAATACCCCTGGTGAAAAGACCACAAGTACAGCCCCAAAAAACGAAAATCACTGAAAAATCAGCACAATCCCAATCCATCCATGCCCTCCATGATGTTTAAATTCAAGACAACCCACAGAAAGACTAGGCCCATGCAAGACTCACTACCCCTGGGCATAAAGGTTGAAAAGTAGGCAAAATGGTTACAGGCCTAACAACAAAGCCTGCATTCAAAATGGCCACTTGCCTCCCAGCACATGGCCAGGGCCTGTAGCAGCACTCAAAATGGCCCCCAGCCACATGGCCTGTCCCTCCCCATGAACACCCCCAAAAATCGAAAAACACTGCAAAATCAGCACAATCCCATTCCATCCATGCCCTCCATGATGTTTAAGTTCAAGACACCCCACAGAAAGACTAGGCCCATGCTAGACTCAAATACCCCTGGCGAGAAGGCCACAAGTACAGCCCCAAAAAACGAAAATCACTGAAAAATCAGCACAATCCCAATCCATCCATGCCCTCCATGATGTTTAAATTCAAGACAACCCACAGAAAGACTAGGCCCATGCTAGATTCAAATACCCCTGGTGAAAAGGCCACAAGTACAGCCCCAAAAAACGAAAATCACTGAAAATCAGCACAATCCCAATCCATCCATGCCCTCCATGATGTTTAAATTCAAGACAACCCACAGAAAGACTAGGCCCATGCAAGACTCACTACCCCTGGGCATAAAGGTTGAAAAGTAGGCAAAATGGTTGCAGGCCTAACAACAATGCCTGCATTCAAAATGGCCAATTGCCTCCTAGCACATGGCCAGTGCCTGTAGCAGCAGTCAAAATGGCCCCCAGCCACATGGCCTGTCCCTCCCCATGAACACCCCCAAAAATCGAAAAACACTGAAAAATCAGCACAATCCCATTCCATCCATGCCCTGCATGATGTTTAAGTTCAAGACACCCCACAGAAAGACTAGGCCCATGCTAGACTCAAATACCCCTGGTGAGAAGGCCACAAGTACAGCCCCAAAAAATGAAAATCACTGAAAAATCAGCACAATCCCAATCCATCCATGCCCTCCATGATGTTTAAATTCAAGACAACCCACAGAAAGACTAGGCCCATGCTAGACTCAAATACCCCTGGTGAAAAGGCCACAAGTACAGCCCCAAAAAACGAAAATCACTGAAAAATCAGCACAATCCCAATCCATCCATGCCCTCCATGATGTTTAAATTCAAGACAACCCACAGAAAGACTAGGCCCATGCAAGACTCACTACCCCTGGGCATAAAGGTTGAAGAGTAGGCAAAATGGTTGCAGGCCTAACAACAATGCCTGCATTCAAAATGGCCACTTGCCTCCTAGCACATGGCCAGTGCCTGTAGCAGCACTCAAAATGGCCCCCAGCCACATGGCCTGTCCCTCCCCATGAACACCCCCAAAAATCGAAAAACACTGCAAAATCAGCACAATCCCATTCCATCCATGCCCTCCATGATGTTTAAGTTCAAGACACCCCACAGAAAGACTAGGCCCATGCTAGACTCAAATACCCCTGGTGAAAAGGCCACAAGTACAGCCCCAAAAAACGAAAATCACTGAAAAATCAGCACAATCCCAATCCATCCATGCCCTCCATGATGTTTAAATTCAAGACAACCCACAAAAAGACTAGGCCCATGCAAGACTCACTACCCCTGGGCATAAAGGTTGAAAAGTAGGCAAAATGGTTGCAGGCCTAACAACAATGCCTGCATTCAAAATGGCCACTTGCCTCCTAGCACATGGCCAGTGCCTGTAGCAGCAGTCAAAATGGCCCCCAGCCACATGGCCTGTCCCTCCCCATGAACACCCCCAAAAATCGAAAAACACTGCAAAATCAGCACAATCCCATTCCATCCATGCCCTCCATGATGTTTAAGTTCAAGACACCCCACAGAAAGACTAGGCCCATGCTAGACTCAAATACCCCTGGTGAGAAGGCCACAAGTACAGCCCCAAAAAACGAAAATCACTGAAAAATCAGCACAATCCCAATCCATCCATGCCCTCCATGATGTTTAAATTCAAGACAACCCACAGAAAGACTAGGCCCATGCTAGACTCAAATACCCCTGGTGAAAAGGCCACAAGTACAGCCCCAAAAAACGAAAATCACTGAAAAATCAGCACAATCCCAATCCATCCATGCTCTCCATGATGTTTAAATTCAAGACAACCCACAGAAAGACTAGGCCCATGCAAGACTCACTACCCCTGGGCATAAAGGTTGAAAAGTAGGCAAAATGGTTACAGGCCTAACAACAAAGCCTGCATTCAAAATGGCCACTTGCCTCCCAGCACATGGCCAGGGCCTGTAGCAGCACTCAAAAAGGCCCCCAGCCACATGGCCTGTCCCTCCCCATGAACACCCCGAAAAATCGAAAAACACTGCAAAATCAGCACAATCCCATTCCATCCATGCCCTCCATGATGTTTAAGTTCAAGACACCCCACAGAAAGACTAGGCCCATGCTAGACTCAAATACCCCTGGTGAGAAGGCCACAAGTACAGCCCCAAAAAACGAAAATCACTGAAAAATCAGCACAATCCCAATCCATCCATGCCCTCCATGATGTTTAAATTCAAGACAACCCACAGAAAGACTAGGCCCATGCTAGACTCAAATACCCCTGGTGAAAAGGCCACAAGTACAGCCCCAAAAAACGAAAATCACTGAAAAATCAGCACAATCCCAATCCATCCATGCCCTCCATGATGTTTAAATTCAAGACAACCCACAGAAAGACTAGGCCCATGCAAGACTCACTACCCCTGGGCATAAAGGTTGAAAAGTAGGCAAAATGGTTGCAGGTCTAACAACAATGCCTGCATTCAAAATGGCCACTTGCCTCCTAGCACATGGCCAGTGCCTGTAGCAGCACTCAAAATGGCCCCCAGCCACATGGCCTGTCCCTCCCCATGAACACCCCCAAAAATCGAAAAACACTGCAAAATCAGCACAATCCCATTCCATCCATGCCCTCCATGATGTTTAAGTTCAAGACACCCCACAGAAAGACTAGGCCCATGCTAGACTCAAATACCCCTGGTGAGAAGGCCACAAGTACAGCCCCAAAAAACGAAAATCACTGAAAAATCAGCACAATCCCAATCCATCCATGCCCTCCATGATGTTTAAATTCAAGACAACCCACAGACAGACTAGGCCCATGCTAGACTCAAATACCCCTGGTGAAAAGGCCACAAGTACAGCCCCAAAAAACGAAAATCACTGAAAAATCAGCACAATCCCAATCCATCCATGCCCTCCATGATGTTTAAATTCAAGACAACCCACAGAAAGACTAGGCCCATGCAAGACTCACTACCCCTGGGCATAAAGGTTGAAAAGTAGGCAAAATGGTTGCAGGCCTAACAACAAAGCCTGCATTCAAAATGGCCACTTGCCTCCCAGCACATGGCCAGGGCCTGTAGCAGCACTCAAAATGGCCCCCAGCCACATGGCCTGTCCCTCCCCATGAACACCCCCAAAAATCGAAAAACACTGCAAAATCAGCACAATCCCATTCCATCCATGCCCTCCATGATTTTTAAGTTCAAGACACCCCACAGAAAGACTAGGCCCATGCTAGACTCAAATACCCCTGGTGAAAAGGCCACAAGTACAGCCCCAAAAAACGAAAATCACTGAAAAATCAGCACAATCCCAATCCATCCATGCCCTCCATGATGTTTAAATTCAAGACAACCCACAGAAAGACTAGGCCCATGCTAGACTCAAATACCCCTGGTGAAAAGACCACAAGTACAGCCCCAAAAAACGAAAATCACTGAAAAATCAGCACAATCCCAATCCATCCATGCCCTCCATGATGTTTAAGTTCAAGACAACCCACAGAAAGACTCAGTCCACCCACCACTGAGTACCCCTGGGCAAAAGGCCCCAAAACAGCCCAAACATCGAAAATTCCAAAATTTTTGTTGCAGCAACTGTAATGCCCCAAACAAACTTACTTGTAAAATTTCTAATCCAACAGTGATCCAAAGAAAGCCAAAAAGGCCTCAAATCCAAATATCCAGCAGCATCCACAAAAAGTAATCCTTCCAGCTCCAGATCCAAATGAAAAGTGACCAGGAGATGGACAAAGCACTGGGAGGAGCCTGCTGGACAGGAACAGGAAGTTGAAGACTGTGGGGCACTTCCTTCCTCCCACCCCCCACTCCCCAAAATGGACTCCTCGCTAAAAAAGTGCAGGCAAATGTCAACCTAAGGAGTTATTAAGATAAAAATCATCATTTCAAGAAGGTTTATGCTGCTTGCTGGTGGATTTCTTGTGCAGAATTGCAAATTTTATATTTTAGCTTGTGCGAGATTGTTGCTGCTCGCCGCATCTCAAATCTCGCAATTGCGAAGTACCGCGAGACGTGATCTCGCCGTACTCGCGTTGACAAACTCTCGCTGTGCAAGTTGGCAAACCGCGATGACGTAATCGCGCTCGCCAAATTCCCGCGGGATCACACAGCAAGGTCCAAAATGGCGCAGCACTCGCAAAATATCGAGAAAAACAACTCGGCAAACGATGATAAACGCCGCGCACCGCAAAAATTGTATCACCAACGCCGCGCGCCGCAAAAAAAATCCGCTGCGTGCGAATTTGCGGATTTTGCAGGAAATTCGCAAATCTCGCGGATTGCGAATTTCCCGAAAATCCGCAAAATCCGCGAGCGTAACGGATTTTCCGCCCATGCTTAGTTAACATGTCTGCTCAGAGTGAACGCAAAATTTCTGTGTGTTTTTGTGTCCAATTTACTGTTTTAAAATCAGGTTTGATTAATTTGTAGAGAGGTTTAACCCTCTTTGCGTAGTTCAGAATATAAGTTCTTCCAAAATTCAGGAAGGTTGGAGCAGCGCACACTTTTCAAAAAATTTGGCTGCTAGGCTTTTGCTTTCACTTGATAGTTCATATCCTAGAAAAAGGACGTTGAGATGGGCAGTTTTTTCACCTGTAGTCTGATGAGCATTCTTTTAGTAACACACCTTAACACCATTGTGTTTTTCTAGCGCACACCATACTGATGTTACACTTTGCTTTACTCGTTATTCTTTTAAGTGCAAATCCTATTCAGTTGTATTTCTGTTCACAATGCAGTATTACATTTGCTCATTTTGTATTCATCTGATTTCTGCTGTAGCTCCGAACGGAAAAGACACCGACCGTTAACTTGCGAATTTGTGAATTAGATTACCCCTGACGAAGGGTTTTGACAAAACCCGAAATGCATTGGGTCTTTTTGTAACATTGTTTGGCAAAGTTTACAATGTGTTTTTTTGCTTTATTTTGACATCTGATATCAAAGATGGTAGACACCGACAATGTATATTTAAGAATGTCATATCATTAAATACAAGAGAGTGGAAATAACTCTCATTGATATGTTTTTGAGTCTGTTGTGTTTTTGAAATGGTTAGATCTGTTTGAAGATAGGTTTGTTTTTAACAAAAGATTTAAAAATCTGAGAAACTGTTTTTGAGTCCTAAGCTGTGCTGCACGTAGGTCCTGGGTTTCCCTCGGCCTTGTTTTGATACAGATATATATCATCGACATTTGACAATGCCTCGTCATCATAAGTTTGTGGTAACTCTGTTACCCTTGCTGAGAATAACCCCGGACTATTCTTGAATCCTTGAGGGAGACGACAGAATTGACGCTGTGTCCCCATTATTGAGAAAGCGGTAAAATACCTACTTTCTGTTAAAATGTTTTGACAAAAGAAACCATTTGACATGTTTAATATGGTTTTATATTTTTTACGCACAATGTTATTCATTAATGCTGTACTGTGTGCATTTTGCACTGCAAATGTTTTATAACATGAGTTTAAGTGTCTGTAATTCAAAACTAGACAATATGTATTGTCTGGTTTGGAAACAGGAAACAAAGGATTGTTTATTGATGAGGTGCATGTTTCAATCACCCCTTGATATTCAAGTTGATCTAAGATCTCCCTGACCTGTTTTTAGCTTCTTTGTTAATTGGGTACTGCCTTTGTGCAGTTGGTTGATTTTTTAACTGGATTTTATGGTGAGGTGAGGCCTCATCCCATCCTACACGATTTTTATATAATGCTGGGGCTTGGGCAACTGCCCATTTCCTGGCATAAGTATTTTTAAATGTACTGGAATATGGTTAGAGAAGGCTGGCATAATGATGTCTTCACCATGTGGGCATTCCCTGACAAATTCTGGTGGCAGTCTTTTTCTGCTAGAAGTATGTCATAACCCCTCGAAAGTCGCTCTCAAAAGAGTGCTTTCACTTTTCTTGGTATGTCTCCCTCCATCCAGAGTGATATTTCATATAACCTTTGTGGAGAGTTAACCCTGGCGTCTGCAGTTTCAACTTGAATGTCTTCATTCAATTCCACTGTCTCCAGAAGTCCCTTCAAGTTCTGGTGAGCTATTGTTACTTCTGCTGCGCTGTCCAACATGGTCTGAGCCCAATCTCCATTCTTGAATTGTGTCCTCAAGATCCTCGGTATGTCTGATTTTTAGACCTGCTACCTTCTTTTCGGTGAATTGAGGTTTTTTATGTTTCTGAACTTGTTGATCGTCTTTGGACTTCACGCGTTCGTCCTTGTTTTCTGACCGTCCTCTTCTTTTGTACCTTGTTTTCCGACCGTCCTCTTCTTTCGTATTTCTGTGACGAAGTCTGAAAGGTACGAGAGCAGTGTGTATCAGCGTCTTGAAATCTCTCAGGTTTTCTCAAATTATCCCTATTCCTGAGGTTGTACCCCTTTTGAGAGGGCTCCTTTTGAGGAAACCTACCTCGGGAATGAGAACGCTTCTCTTTGGAAGTTTGTTTGCTATTTTCCCACTTCTTTTTAGAAGAGGTAGAAGTGTTTTTAGTAAAGACCTTTTCAGGACTTTCAGACAGTTGGGGTTTCACTGGTTTCCTACCCAAACTGTCTCTGTCTAATTCTTCAGAGGATTTTCCAATTATTCTGGCTAATTCTTGTGGTTGTTCTGTTACATCAAATTCCCTTAATTTTTGGCGGATCGCCACTGATGCTGCTTCTCCTTTAATATTAGATAATATTATTGCTGAGACCTGGCTAAAAATTTTCAGTAATTTCATACCTAAATTTAGAGCAGTCTCTGATGACCCGCATTCATTTTGAATCTGTTTCAGGACATCCGGTATTACCGGCATGGATGGAACACCATGTGTTTTAGTGTCGATTGCAGCGAAGACTGTACCCCAAGTGGTGCAGTCCTCCAGATGTGGTGTGATCCCCATTGGTAAACAGATTGTTAAAATTCTGTGTTTTTCATGAGGGCTAGTATTAGGAAATACTGCTTCGATCTGTGTATTTTTTTTTAGCTATCCAGAATGGAATTTGTTCACGTTTTGTGGGTAATTTCCCCATGACTACGTGTAAAGTCTGTGGTGTAATTTTTAGTGAATTCCCCTGGTGAGAGGTTTTTTGTGGAATAACTATTGTAGGTTGGACTGTAAGAGTACGCATGACATATTGGACCAATTGTCTGTAGATTTTTATTAACTCTTCGAGTTGAGCTAGTAACTCTTTATCCGACATGTCGTCAATGTCAGGATGTGGTGTATAGCCGGCTAAAACAGTCCATGTTGCTCCTGGTCTACCTAGTGGACCGAGCCTGGTAATGTGATTTAAATGTTTTAGAGCGCCATTAAACCAGAGCTCATGCTCCAGGTATGTGAGTGTAATTTCAATATCCTCAAAAGGAATATATTCCTCTGGTGGATCATCTTCTTTGTAGAAGTGAAACATATGTGTTACTGCATATGCTTCAGGGAAGACTATTCATGAATAGAATACCTCTGACTGGTGACATTCATGACCCTCTATCACAAAAACTGCCCTACCACCTCTTGGTGTTAGGCCATGTTTTAAAGGTTTTAAAGTGATGGCTCTCCTTAAATTTGGAGGAATGATTATAGCATTCTCGTCGGTTTCATTAAAACCTGTTAAGTTAAAAACTGGTACAGCGTCTCCGCCTGCAACTGCTGGCAAGGCGTTACCCTCGTCAGCCATTTCTATTAAAGTTTGCAGAGCAAGCTTCAAGAAAACAAAGATAAGGTGCACAATATTTTGGAACACTGTATCCTTCAACGTTGAACAAACCAAAAACTAATACATAGGATTTTTCATCCTACTCAGCTATGGTGGGTATTTGTCCCTTACCCACTCCAGACGTCTATTGGAGTATTATGTGTAGGGGGTCTCTGAGAAATACACGACTGAGTTACTTCAGTATCTAGCGTTAAATTAGTGCCTTGCCAAACCGTTGGGCACCATGTAGTGTAGTTTGTATATCCCTAATAGGTTCTGCACATTGGAATAATATACACTATAGATTTGACATAGGACTGAGGTCAGTATGTCTCTATTGAGTACATTTAACTTAATTGTGTGTGCCAGCTAACTCAGAGGTCACTAGACCCTTTCTCGAATGAATAAGAAGGGATTAGTCTCTTACAACTGCATAAACATGACAATTTTGTTTCCCTTAGAGTCGTAACAATATCTTCAGAGTCGTGGAAACAATAGATAACCATTTCACTCAATCAATCGTGCATGTTTTTTTTCTACAGAGTTGCACTGAAATA
Organism: Lissotriton vulgaris; assembly: GCF_964263255.1. Lineage (NCBI taxonomy): Eukaryota > Metazoa > Chordata > Amphibia > Caudata > Salamandridae > Lissotriton > Lissotriton vulgaris. Next base: position 1,135,455,702 of record NC_141693.1, read on the forward strand.
GAGACGGGTGTTTCAATAAAAAGGATTTATTGAACAGTCTTCTTTCTCATGCAAGATATATGAATTGCTACAATCGTTAGCCAGAATGCGAAGTATAATGCGTACAGCGTAAACAGTAATATAAAATAGTACTGTAATAGCATGGTCTGTTGCTTTGACATATATAAAAATACATACATAAATAACACAGGCTAAAATACTCAACTGGTGCTTCTAAAAAAAGCCTACCCCAGTGTACCTAACCTAGGTCTAGTACGAGGGAAGAAGTATGTGCTGGTTTAGCATAGGTTTAGTTTTGCCAAGAATTACCAAAGGTTTCTCTAGTTTCTAATCAGCTCCATACCTTAGAATGAGAGAGGTTGGTATCTCTTTCCGGGGACTCAATTTTCCAACACCCCGCAAGGGGAGTCAGAAACACTGGAGCTGGATTCTCGGCAGGAGGATGACAGCTTCTAGTCAGTTCGTCAGCTGGGGAGTTGGCTTCCTTCGGTACTTGTTGTGGGGAGTTGCGTCGTGCAAGTAGGTAGTCGAACTGCACCGAACCACACCGTGATTTGCCATAGCAAGTGAAGGCATATTTATACCTTGAAGGTGTTTAGGAATGCCAGTATTGACGTAAAAATCGGGCATATGAATGTCATGAATGAACCCCTAAGGAATAGATGTTCATGCATAATAAATGAGTTCTTAGAGAAATCAATATCCAGGCAAGGGGAAGTCCCAACCGCTTAAGAGTCTGGTTTTCCAAGAAGTCGTTGTGACTTAGATGAATGGATGTAAGTAGCCATGCCTGTATTTGGGTTGCATGGGCTAAATAAGGACTGGATTTCTATGCCTATAATAATAATAATAATAATAATAGGGAGATTTGTAGAGCGCATGGTGACGCCAACGGCGTGTCCCCGCGCTGTGATCCTAGTGCTAGCAGGGGAGGTGGAAAGGTGGTTCACTATTGGGAGTAAAGAAATGTTTTCAGTTTAGCTCTGAAGATGGACTCTGAGGGTTCCAGGCGAAGCGCCACAGGGCAATGTAATTATACCTATGTATAAGGGCATGAATCGGGAAATGCATACAGAATCTAAATTGATACGCAACAGGACAGTTCCGGTGGGATCAACACATTTTTCGAGAGAATTACACTTCTGTATTGTGCAGAGAAACTGGTCACACCTACACATACATACATAGTATTTCTAGACAAAGCCAACAATGCAAAACGGGCCACTCGGTTCCTTGGACGGTCCCGTAGATGTAGATGGATCACACTTTTCCTGAGTATTCCTGAACCCTGAATTTCCTGAGTAATCCATTTAACTCTACAGGGCTGTCATAGGAACCGAGCAGCCTGTTTTGCATTGTCACCCCCTTTAAAAAAAGGAGTCCTCAGGTGCAAGCACTGAAGGATCCCTGTCAGCACTCCCCAATGTCAGCCACTGGCCAACAGATGCATTGGAGAAGGAGTGAGGGTTTCAGCCACTGGCCGACACCCGCACTAAAAGGGGTAAATATTCATTTAGTGGATGTTACTGGGATGATGTTAGATGATGCTGCATTCTGTTTTGATAACCTCTGTAGCAATTTGATTATCTTATTCTGACACTGTGAATTTCACTGTGAATGTTATTATAAAAAGGCTCTCATAGGGAAGCGAGCCAAGTCTGGTTTGCCATGACATCAAAAAGCGGACCCTGGTCAGTCTGTCTTGCTTAGGACTTAGGACAGGAAACCTGACTTTGTGTCCGACTCTTTGCTGCATTTTTGATTCCCTATATTGATTTACCATGCATTTTAACTAATTATGATGTTTGCCTTCTGTATTGCACTTTAATTATTTAATGAACCTTCATGATTTCCAACCAACATTGGTTTTTAATATTTTCTGATTTATGTTCTCACGTTTACTTTGTTTGCATTTTTGTTACCAGTAGGAATGTGACACAAGGGAGCCTGTACGCACTTCAGGGATTGCTGGGCCCTTCTTGAAAAAACCTGTTATTTTGGCGACATCTGATTTTGCTAAATCCAGGCGCCAAGGACGGACACGCCCCCCTCCCTTCAAGGGTATTTAAAGATGACTGCCTCGCGATCGTGCAGCGGCCACGCACATCGGGCACACCAGGCTCGCGAAAGGCAAGTCGATCTGCGCCCATCCGCGCCTGGACCGGGCCCATGGCGGGAGACCCTGGATCGCCTCAGGGAGAAAACAAGATTCAACTGCAATATTCAGGTGCGGCATTACATTCTCTAGGGTCCCTTCGCCACTGCGCCTGTTTACAACTATGCTTTCACTCAGAAGTGAATCAGGAGATGAGCACTGTTTGCACTGCAACAACATTTTGTTTATCTCTTCCTACGGGAGATTTCTATAATACAGACCGTCCGGAGCCCTCTAGGGCATCTACTAAGCTTTAGCTTGCCCTTGTCAATGCCAGGTCTTTAGTCAAGCATAAATATAAAGTAGCTGACTTTATTTTCGATGCTAAATTGGATGCGCTTTTCATAACTGAAACCTGGGGTGGGGAAGCTAATGATCCTGTAGCAGTCCCTTTTGGTTTTGGACTCTTTAGGTTGGCTAGACCGCTAAAGAGAGGTGGGGGCTTGGACCTAATTTATCGCTGTGAGATAAACACCCATTGCTTAGAACGGTCCCTGCAATGGACTGCGAGGCTTTTCTGTTTAAAGAAACTATTCATAAACAAGAAACTTTTACTGGAATGCTAATCTTAGACCACCTGGCCCCAAGAATAATTTCCTGGCCAACCTTTACTCGCTGTTAGAACCAGGTCTCCAATCTAGCAACTTTACTTTAATTGGAGATGTAAACTTCCAATTAGAATTTTCCACCGATAAAGACATGTCAACCCTCTTAGATATGACTACCGAAATAGGTCTGTGGAGAAGCATGGCTCAATGGTTAGAGCGGCAGACCCTGATGCAGAGGTCTGGCCCGGGACCAAGGTTCAATTTCCGCCTCGACGGCTCTTGGACTCAATCTCCCCGGACCTGATAATTCTCGCCTCGGTGCCTAGTCTAATCATGGGTCCCACTCTGTGACTCTGGGCAATAGCTTGCTTAATCTCCACAACGGCCCCAGCAGCGCTTGGTGCCTGGCTTCACCTTGGGGGTGCCCAGGAGTGGACATCTCATAGGAAAGCCAGGAAGGGTTCCACAGCGGTATCAATACAGCGCTATGAGACCTCTGGGTAGAAGGCGCTATATAAACACATTTAGATATGACTACCGAAATAGGTCTTAAACAACTGGTGAGCAATCCCACACACAGAGCTGGGCATACTCTAAATGGACTACTAACAACTAAGGGCCTGATTAGGAGTTTGGCTCAGTTGCGTCGGGTCTCCTGCCGGCACAGCTGCAACAAACCTGTGCAAGGATTGCCCGCCCTATTACGAGTTGAACCCGTGTATGGCGGATGGCCATTTGCCTTTTACATGGCAGTGCCTGGAAAACAGGCACCTCAATGAGAAAGACAAAAAAGCTCCAGCACAGCATGGTCAGTGACGTCCGTGCTGTGCTGAATCTTTGGGGGAATACAGAGAGGAGGGCACATGTTGTGTCCCCCTGATGTATCCGCCAGCCTTTTCATGGCGGTTCTCCTGCCATGAAATAGCTGGCAGTGCAGGAACTCGTAATATGCTCAGCCGGACTGCGCCAGTCCTGCTGAGCATGTTACATTGAACGACTGTTCCCTTGCACAGCCGTTGATCCTCCACCTCAATGACTTTTCAAGTCGCGATGCTGCAGACGGACCACCGCCACCGCCAGACTCGTCATCAGGCCCTAAGTTACTCATTCTAGAATTCAAAGTGCTAATGGCTAAAGTGCCACAGCCAGAAGAAGGCTGCACTCAAGACACGGGCCCAGGTGGCAGCAATGACGGACCACCGCCACCGCCAGACTCGTAATCAGGCCCTAAGCTACTCCTTCTAGAATTCAAAGTGCTAATGGCTAAAGTGCCACAGCCAGAAGAAGGCTGCACTCAAGACTCGGGCCCAGGTGGCAGCAATGGCCTGGTATCCATTTGCGCCATTTTATGAGTAGGAATTAGGTAAGTGCAAAGTATTTGTTTGCCTTACAAGAATGGTAAATACGTCAACATAAGCCTGCATTTGCCACAGCCAGAACCCAGCATTCAGTGTCACAGCACACAGCGCCAACATACACTAAAAGTAAAAATAAATCGTCCTTTCGCCTCCCCCACCACAGCAATATCTTATTGTACTTCATTCCACTGTAAACTGCATCTCCTAATAAAAGTGGCCAAAATCCCCATGTTCCTGTGTTGCAGCTGAAGCGATCAGCTGCCTCCAGTGCCTGGGACACATAAATCCTTCATATTCCAGGCCTGTCATTCTCCCTCCCTCCACGCATTCCCCTTTTATTAGTCTGTATTCTCATCACAGATAGAATGCTGCAGGGGAGATTAGCTCCGGATCAAGTTTTTGATTTCCGATGGGCTCAGAAAGTTCTGGAGAGCAGCTCTTCCCACGTTCAGCAGCGGTGAGCCGCTGGGACAACTTCGTGGCCTTGTGTCAATGATTATATCAGGGAAGTTTTCCTTTAGTGCAAAAATATTGCACAAATGCATCTTGCACCATTTGCGGACTACAGAATATAGCAAAGAGGGTTTTCAGCTCACTTTACTCTCTGCACCATGACAACAAATAATTCAAATTGAGTTTGCTATTTTTATTTTAGGTGATTGCCTTATTGGAACTGACACAAATAGCTCTGTACTCCACATTTCAAATGGGAAAGATGGGACTAAGTTTCAGGCAAAGAAAATTTGGATGATTTTCTATTACCTAAGTGGGAAAAGGTGAAAATTTGGGCCAGATGTACCAAGCATAGAAACAGCAATTCCTAGTTTGCGAAATGTAAGTAATCACAAATTGAGAATCGCTATTTCTCATGTACATATGTGTCCCTTTTCCAGGTAGCGTTTTGATATGATTCTCAGTAGAAAAATACTGAATCACTATTTTGGGATTGGTAGTCTAGGATTCACAGTTACTAAATGTTCTATACAGACAGTGAATGATGACATCACCAACAGGAAATGCAGGGGCACGTGCATCAAGCTAATTACCGGTCGCAAAGGGGCCGATTCTGCTAATGGGCCACTTTGCGACTGGTAATTAGCCATTTGAATGCATCAAGCCCAAACCCAATTGCAAAATAGATAATTGCAAAATTTGCGATTACCTATTTTGCGAATGCATTTAGGGAACCGCAATTTGTGATTCCTTAAATTGCAATGCAAGAAGCAATCTGAGATTGCGATTTAGCATTAAGGAATCGCAAATTACCACCAACTTCAAGTTGGTGGTAATCTGCAATTCCTTAAATTTGGTGGTGAATCAGGGTGGCTGTTTGCCCCCCTATAACCCTTGAAATTGCATGCCCAATTTGTAATTACTTTTTTAGTAATCGCAAATTGCAAGTGGTTTCCCATTCAAATGGGAAGGCATTCCCTATTAATTTGCTAATAGGGAATGTATAGGAATCACAGGTCATTTAGCGATTCCTACATCCATAGGGAAATGCGAGTCCTTAATAGTGATTCCTTAAAAATCGCTATTAAGGAATCGCAATTCCTTACATTGATGCATGTGCCCCTACAGTCCTTGTGCCCTGTAGTGGACAGGAGAGCAAAGAGGAGGGAAGGCAGCCCTTGAGAAATCTTTCTCACTGTTCCTGAATCCTAGCCATTCATTCATTCCTCTCTGCACCAAAAGAGCCCACGTGAGATAAACGGGGCAGAAGGAGAAAACTTAAATTCATTTAAAAAGAACTTGAAATACTTGCTTAGGAATGTGTGGCACACAGTGACGAGCCGTTTGAGAAATCTTCCCTGATTTTGCTTGAGTTACACAAGAAATAAAACTGGCTCAGCATTGAAGAAAAAAAATGTGTTGGGGTGACACGCCGTACCACGGAAGAACTCAGGTTCATGACAAAGCAGAGAGTAGCCAATCACTTGACTGTGGCATGTGGCACTGGAAGAGGTTCAGCGATGCAATCATCTTCCACCCACCATTTGGAGTTAATTGAATCCACATTTGAGCCTGACACCTCAACACCACGGCTGGACTGGGAACCCAGCTGCTGCCTAAACAGCTTATATATTTTTTCTTATGCGTTATGCAGATTTGAACAGTTACTTACCCCAGGTAGAATTGCAAACAAGGATAGAACACAATTGGCATCCATCTCCCTCTGAAATGTAATGTCTTTATGTATTGTTATTAATTTGCAAAAAGCGGTTGCTTATTAAGCATATACTTTTTTGTGAAAGGAATAATATTTCGCAAACAGACATATGTACTGTTCTGTCAGATCAAAAATACTGAATCGCAGGTGGTTGATGAATGACCTGCCTAATTGATATTCATTAGGCAGGTGCCAAATTGCCACCCTCAGTGATTGGCTGTATCACAGAGATGGTGGTGGCCTGCAAGAGACAGCACACCATTATCTCTATGACTGTATTCCAAAATAAAAAAAATAAAAAAATGAAAGCAGCCCATGTTCTTTAAAGGAACCAGTGCTGGCTTAAAAACTTCTCTCCTTTGAGGCTGCCAACATGATTCCCTAAGGGAAAGGGGTCCTAATGGCACCTCTTCCCCATTGCAAATTAGTTACCAACCCAACTTGGGGTTGCTAGCTCATCAACAGTATGCAATTGCAGTCAAACTATCAATACATTCCTTTCATGAGCAGTCAAATTTGCAAATCGGAAATTATTGCAAAGTCCTTTTACTAGTCTAAAGAATTTTTCAACTCAGCAAAAAGGGTTTTGTACATAATGATAAGCACTTTGTGGTCACAAACCCTGTGATTTTCCAACATAAGACACTTACAGGCACATGCATCAAGTAAAATTCCCTCGCAAAAATTGCGATTAGCAAAAAAAGGCTGTTTGTGAGCGCAATTCCGCCCTTCCTAATGCAGGAACCCAATTACTGAAAAATAAACTGATACGCTAAAATAAGGATTCGCTAATTTTTCAAGAACCTATAATGCAAATCCTTATTAGCAAGTCCCTTAACAGCATCCGCGAATAGCTAATAAAGAGTCGCAATCCAATGCATGTAAACTCGCAATTAGCGAATCGCTGGAAAATCGCAATTTTACAAGTGCAAAATAAGGGGAATCACAATCAGGTGGTAAAGTGTAGGAAAAAATGTGCACAGGTGCAACCACTCAGAAACCTATTTAAACTGACTCAGAAGGCCCCTGAAGCTTTTCACAATGGCAGCGCTCTACGTGATGGCGAGGATGATGAGGATCCATGCAGCAACCCAGCGCAGAAGGAGAATACAGGAGCGGATTTTCAGAGTGCGCATCACATTGCTGGGACAAACAGAAGATGAAATCTACGATAAGTACAGCCTGAACGGTGCAATGATCCTACACCTAATAGCAGAATTGGAACCCCTAATACAGCACCTGACCCCCGTAGGACCCATGCTATCCCTGCACATGTACAGGTCCTATGTTGCCTGCACCTACTTGCCTCAGACAGTTTGCAGGGGTAGTAGCTTTAACTGGAAGGTATCACAAAGCTCCCTTTCACATTTCTTCAAAACCTTCCTCGAAGCCATGATGACTAGGATCCACACCCACATCACCTTCCCCACAACCCAACAGGATTTGAACAAGACAAAACTGGACTTCTACCAGGTAGCACAGTTCCCTCATGTGATCAGCTGCATAGATTGTACGCATGTCCCCAGGTGGCCCACAGCAGCTAATAAATAGGTTTTCAGGAACAGGAAATCCTATCAAGCACTCAATCAATGTGCAAGTAGTGTGCAATGCAAAACCTATCATAACAGACATTGTGGCGCAATTCCCTGGAAGCACCCATGACTCCTATATATTTTGACACAGTGGCATCCACATCTGTCTGCTCAGGGGTGAATTTGGTGAAGGACATCTACTTGGTACACACATATACTTATTCTATACATAAAGCAAGCGAATGTCAATGCATAACTGTCGCTAACCCTTTGCTTACCACCCTGTAGATGACAGCGCATACGACGTGTGGAACTACATTTTGACGGCGTACCTCAACCCACCCACACCACATTAGCAGAGGTACAATGCAGCACACATCAGCACACGGAATGTAATTGAACGCACGTTTGGACTACTAAAAAGTCACTTTCGCATCCTACACAAGACTGGTGGAGCATTGCAGTACCATCCGGAGACATGCTGCTGGATCGTGGCTGCATGTGCCATGTTGCACAATATTGCCACCAGGAGATGTATACCCATCGAGGTGTCTGACATTGAGTCTGGAGGGGACAACCAACCACCCGCACAACTCCGACAAGCGCATGGGGCAAGCTCAGCAGAAGGGCAAAGAAGACGTGCAGACATCACACAACATTATTTCTGAGGTATTTAATGATGTGACAAAACAAATGTCGAACAGGAAAGTATTTACTAACATGAGCCCATGTAGTATTGTGTAGCAACACTGAGAATTTTGCTAAATAGAACATTGATTGCATAGCAAAAACAGGATATTAAACAATTCCAGGACCTGGAACTCAATCACTGTCATGGTTTTGACCATGGTTACGTCACTATGGGCAAATTAGAGAGGACATGTCTGTCTAGCGCTTCCTGCCATGCACCCCCAAACACCTTTTGCCTGCATTGGCTACATCTCCTTGATGTGCAACAGAAGGTGTTGTGCTGCGGGTACTGCGCCTCCTGGCAGTGGTCAATGGCACCGACTGGCTGCTAAGGCTGGATGCCTCCTCACTCCTCTCCCACCCCGTTAAGTTGCTGCTACCATTAGTAGCAGCCTGGATCTTTCCAATGGCAGTGGTCACTTGTCCAAGGGTCCTGGGCACATCCCCACAACAATGGCCCATATCAATTTGCATGGCCACAGAGCAACGTGACAGCAGCGCAGTGGTGTTGCAGAGGTTGTTGTTGGACCTGGTATAGGCTGCCATGCACATCATGCACTGAGGATGCCTTCTCCTCTGTGTGACGTGGCCCTCAAGCATCACCCTGGTGAGCTCCTGCATGCTTGCGTTGGTCTGCCTATTTCCTTCCACAAACGCTGTGGTTAGTTACCGCACACTATCTGTCATGAGGCTGATGTTCTTGGCCAATTTAGATATTGGCAGCTGGATTGACCCCATGTGTCTTGCTTGCAGGCGCTGCACCTGCAACATCTGGGACCCCCCACGCATTTGGAGCCTGGTGATCCTGAGCAGCAATGAGGGCCCTTGAACTGCGTCTCCGTCCAAGTTGGACATGTGCCTGAGGTGTTGGTGTTATGTTTACACAAGGCTAGCTGGTCACAGGAGTGGGTGCAGGGGTCAGCTCAGATTCCATGGGCTGCAGTGATGGAACTTGTGCCATGCGTTTTGAGGGTGCAGGGGTGTGCTTGCTGGGGCAACTGGTGTCTCCACATCAGTCTCTGCAGGAGTCTTCGAGATGTGTCGACAATCACTGTCTTCAAAGTCTCCTTCAGCTGCATCTGTGATGTGAAACAGAGCAATGTTAATTTGTGTTAAGGTTACTGTTGTGTGACATTAAGCATACTTGGCTCACATTAAATCAATGACTGAAATCACTGTCTGCCATGCATTGTTGACGTGCTTTACTTGCCATTGTTGTGTTTGACTTCTCACTTGACTGACATGCCTACAACTCCCATAATGCATTGGGTGTCTGAGGGAAAACTCGGACTGGAGTTTGACCTGTGCACTGGGGTTGGACTGGGGATATGTGCACAATTGAACAGTACTTTGAAGTGTATGGTTGCATACATCTTACCTAGCGTGGTACTAGCCGTGCCGGATGTATCCAGCTGGATCACTCCCACCACTGCTTCTGGCTGGATTGTGGCCTCCACCAGGTCCTCCAGGGCTGTGTTGTCTGGAACTGTAGATGGGCCCCTTCCAGTGCTCCTGGCCTCTTTCAGCCTTTCTGCAATTCGCTCCTTGGCACGGCTACGCAGGTCGTATCACGTCTTCCTGAGATCATCTATACTGCGGTGTGTGACACCCACTGCATTGACCTTGCTCTTATACGCAGCCATATCCTGCGTATTTCTGCCTCTGGCACTTTAAGTGAAAGTTTCCCAAAGAGCTTGTCATGGCTCTTGGTCACCTCCTCAATTAGGTTTTTCAATTCCCTTTCACTGAATTTCAATTTTCTCTTTCTGGGCGTGGCACTCTCCCCTGATGTTGTTGGATCCATTCTGGTGAACAGAAAGTTACTGCAAACAAAGTTGGATGATGAATCAGCTCAGCTCTAGCACTCTGATTCCTCCTCTCACTTCCTCTGGGCACTGGATGAAGCATGGGCTGGATCACTTCCTGGTTGTGATGTCATCAGCATGCTTCCAATGCGATACGCTATTTGCGATTTCGCTATTTGCAATTTCGCTGAAAACGAAATCGTAAAAAGGTGTTTTTCGGAATTTGCGTGTCTCTTTTTGCGATTATTACTGATTCAGTTACTTTTCGCAAATGGGTTCATGCATTGCGGATAGCGGTTTCTAAATAGCGATTCCTTATTAATCTCTATGTAGGAATCGCTAAATCTGATTTTGATGCATGTACCCGTCTGTGCTAAAACTCGCTTGGATGCAAGCATTAACTTATAGATCAGCAAGTATGACAATTTTATTATACAGGAGTAATCAGAGTAATTTCAGAGATTCCATTATGCAAAATTACTGAAAAATATTCAAGTATGCCTGCTTGCCTACATAACAGTAATCTGGGGCAAAAATCCTATCTGAGGAACACAGGACCAACAAACTTAAGCAAGTGCGAGCAGCAGATGGCTCCTTCTGTTTCTGTTCTATTGCATTTACTGTATTTTCCGGCGTATAAGACGACCCGGCGTATAGGACGACCCCCTACTTTGCTTGATAAAATTTAGGTTTCGTGCTATACTCGCCGTATAAGACTACCCCCACTTCCAGCGCAGTCCAACGCAGTCCTGCATAGCCATTCCGAGAATGTATTTTGAACTTACCGTATTAGTGTTTCTAATCCTCCTCCCTGTGGGTGAGCAGTAAGGCTTTATCAGTGGACAGTGTTAAGCGTTTATTTTACAAACTCAAAGACTGAACTCAAACAAATTGGTTGTATAAACAATATTGCTTTACTCGCAATATTTTTATTTAGAACCATATGAAAAACTGTCACTTGTGAACATACCTGTTTGTCATCAAACATTTACGGTACGGTAAACATAAATTAGTGCATGAAACAGTGCAAGTGGATTAAACTTTCCATAACTTTTCATAAGTCCAAGCGATTTCTACAGGATCTACAACATTCCCTGTAAAAGCCTTCAAAATCCTCCCCTTCGTCATCTGATCTCATAAGTAAATCAATGAGATCTTGTGGTACATCTGTAAGGCAGTCATCGTATGGATCTGGTACCGATTCCGTATCAGATGATGTGGTCTCTGCTTCGGCATCCTCTTCATCTTGCCACAAGTAGTCGTCCTCCATACCATCTAATGAATTTGATATGCCACACTTCTTGAAAGACTTTATGACAGTTTCTGCATCGATGTCGTTCCAGGCCTTTATGACAAAATTGCACAAAACATCCAACTGTGGAGCACGCATGTTTCCTCCTTTTGTGAATGTTTTTTCACCGCTAACCATCCACTCATTCCACTGTTCTCGGATGCGATCTTTAAATGGCTTGTTTAGGCACACATCCAGTGGCTGCACCAACGATGTCAATCCTCCAGGTATAACTGCAGCATCTGTTTTTAGTCTTGCCAGCCTTTGCTTGGTGCTTGGAGTTAAATGAGCCCTGAACATATCCCACACCAGTAGACTACGTCTTTGTAGAAGTCCACCTGGTCGCCTGCTCCATACATTATCAAGCCATAGCTTTACCCCTTCTTCATCCATCCATCCTTTCTCATTCACATGCACAAAACAACCAACAGGAAACTTGAGTTTCGGCATTGTTTTTCTTTTGAAAATAACCATTGGTCTCAGTTTTGCGCCATCAGCTGTGCATGCTAGTACCACTGTGAAACTGGACTTCTCATGTCCTGTTGTTTTTATTTAAATTGTCTTTTCACCTTTTTGATGGACAGTTTTGTTTGCAATCATATCGAAATTCATTGGAGTTTCATCCATATTTCCGATACTACTTAGCGCATAGCCATGTTCATTGCGCAGCCTAATAACGTAGCGATGGAAGCTGTGCATTTTGGCATCAAGATCCGCAGGTAATTTTTGGGCAATTTTTGTCTTTTGCCGCAATACCAGATTATGCCTTCCCAAGAATCTGGTACACCAGGATACAGTGGCCTTAAATCTGTTGCTGAGATCTGGGTTAGATTTGGCCCACTGAAGTGCAACCAATCGGATTTTATTTCGGGTCACTACATAACCGCTTTGGCGATGCTCGGTCAACATGTCTGCTACATGCTTTTTGAGTTCTGGCCAATGTGGGGTGCCTCTTCTTAAGGCACACTTACCCCTTGGCATATTCCTTAATGCTTTCTCATTTGCTCTCCAGGCCCGAACCATCTTTTCTGTCACTCCATATTGTCTTGCAGCAGCACAGTTATTATGTTCCGTGGCAAAATCCATAACTTTAAGTTTGTAACTGGCTTCATATTTCCTTCTTCTTGCCACCGCTGGAGCCTTGCTGGGTTCTTGACTGCCAGCCATTTGCACTGGATGTACTGCTGGAGCCTTGCCGGGTTCTTCACTGTCTGCCATTTGCACTGGATGTACTGCTGGAGCCTTGCCGGGTTCTTGGCTGTCAGCCATTTGCACTGGATGTACTGGTGCTGTACAGTATGAACAGGTGCAGAGACTGGTGCTGTACTGTCTTCACCACCACATGTACGGCAAATATCTGCTCACCAGACTGCCTTTCCTCTTCGCAACAACCAGCCAATCACGGCAAGTGCTCTACTGCCTTCGGGAACATTCTACAGTCCCCTTTCTATGCCCATGCCCATGTCATGGAGAGAGGAGCGCGTGCCAAACGTGCAACACAGCGGGGGCTGCCATCTTCGGCGCTGGCTGCCTGTTATATATTTCGGACGTCCTGCTGCCTCGTCTGCCTGGGGATGTGCAAGCGGTTGGAGGCGCGTGTGCAGCGGCAGCGGCAGTCGAGGTAAGACTCATGGCGCCATTTGCTCGCTTGTGAAGCGGTCTGACACCTTCGAGTGAAGTCCTCGCTATGAAAAAACGCTCGCTTTCGATACTTGCACAGTTCATGGCGCGGGGCCTGGGTGTGGACGTTGCCAGTGCCGGTGGCTGTATTTTTTAACATAAGGTGTGTGTTATTTCCTATTGTGAAGCGGTCTGACACCTTGGAGTGAAGTCCTCGCTATGAAAAAAAACGCTCGCTTTCGATACTTGCACAGTTCATGGCGCGGGGCCTGGGTGTGGACGTTGCCAGTGCCGGTGGCTGTATTTTTTAACATAAGGTGTGTTGTTTCTTATTATTTCCTATTGTGAAGCGGTCTGACACCTTCGAGTGAAGTCCTCGCTATGAAAAAAAACGCTCGCTTTCGATACTTGCACAGTTCATGGCGTGGGGCCTGGGTGTGGACGTTGCCAGTGCCGGTGGCTGTATTTTTTAACATAAGGTGTGTTGTTTCTTGTTATTTCCTATTGTGAAGCGGTCTGACACCTTCGAGTGAAGTCCTCGCTATGAAAAAAAATGCTCACTTTCGATACTTGCACAGTTCATGGCGCTGGGCCTGGGTGTGGACGTTGCCAGTGCCGGTGGCTGTATTTTTTAACATAAGGTGTGTTGTTTCTTGTTATTTCCTATTTTGAAGCGGTCTGACACCTTCGAGTGAAGTCCTCGCTATGAAACAGCGCATGAAAACATACCATAAAATTTGGCACCCGGCGTATAAGACGACCCCCGACTTTCCAGAACATTTTACGGGGTTAAAAAGTCGTCTTATACGCCGGAAAATACGGGGGTGATTTTTTCTTAGTGGAAAATGCATCCTAATGTCCTTTTTGGATGCATGGGTGTATTTTGCTCTAAATGCTGGGTTATACTCCTTGCATAATTCTGCTGTAATTCTGCACTACTACGATACAGAAAATGAATCAAGTTCGCCTACCCCTACTTATAGGTCTAAAGGTCCAAAATATTTGAATCTTTCCAAGCTATTTTGACAGACATGACACAGAATGCTACTCAACTTCAGCAAGGGCCAAGGTACAGCTACTTCGGGGGCCCTTTATGGAGCTGTGTCATGCTGCCCATATGCTCCTACTCCTTTAAGTTTACCTGCAGACATGGCTAATGATAAAGGTCATTAGAATCTTTGCAAGACTAGTTAAAGCTGTTTACCTTTCTACAGCTATGTACTTGCTCTTATACATACAATGACAATGGTTCACAAGGAGTTCATTTAGGAAGAAATTATTGGATAAAAATAGCAAAATTACTGATGCCGCTATAGTATAGAATCATGACAATTCAGGAAGTAGGTTTCTAGTGCAAACAAACAGATTTATATACATCATAAATCAATGTTTAAACATGATAAGTGCAAAGTGACCCCCATGTGAGCAACAACCACAACCAAACATATAGGTGAAACAAGTGGTGAGAAACATAAGTTTGTTAGTATGCAATCATATTAGGCCAGACACATACTTGCCTATCCACACAACTGTTGTGAAATATCAAGAGGTTTGTTTGCATCGGAATTTTGCCCCATTAAGGAATAAGAAGGTCTCATCAGGACCAATAGATAACCTATGGGAGCTCGAGACTGGAGTGCAATCAAAATGCAAGCAGTCTGTCAATTACTGAGCATAAGGTTCTAAAAAAAAAACCAACAATTGAGTAAAACAATGTAACAGGAAAATATACTCACGGGTGCCATACCTGTGAGAGGGAGTAACAGGCAGAAGGATAATAAAGATGAGTAAGGCAAAACTGAGCAGCCCACTGGAACTTCACAATCAGATAAGTATTAGGAAGAAGTCTAAATAGACTGTCACAGTCAGGATAGGGGTGTATGAACTAAGGGGCATATTACCAACAACTAGCGATAATTTTTGTCTCTAACTTGTTTAGAGACAAAAATTATCGCCGCACATCGGCGATTTTTATCGCAGATAAACCTTGCTATTAGCAAGGTTTATCGCAAATGCGATAAAAAACGGCCGCAATGCATGAATATCGCTGAAAAGTCAGCGATATTCATGCATTATCGAGCAAATGCTCTTAGCCATGTTATCCACCTCCCATTGGATAACATGGCTAAGAACTGCTCAGGGCAGGTGTTAGCTTTTGGAGATATTCGCGCTTAGCGCGAATATCTCCAAAAGTTGGTAATAGGAGATAGCGATGTTAGGGACTGTTTCCAGTCGCTAACATCTTGGCACGCCCACTTTGCATGTCATTAGTGATAAATATCACTGACATGCAAAGCGGGGCCCAAGATGGTCGCTATCTCCTTTTAGCTGTCACTAACTGGTGTTAGCGACAGCTTGGTAATAGGGAGATAATTTTATCTCCGCTTTCTTGGCTTTTAAAGCCAAAAAAGCGGAGATAAACCCCCTTGATAATATGCCCCTAAATACCTCCACACTGTTTCACTGGAACTCTACTTCCTGGATTGTCAAAATACTATACTATAATGGCTACAATAATGTTGCAGTTTTTATCTAATAATGTCTTAATAAATGAGTTTGTGCAAACAATTGTCGTTATTTGTACATGAATTTCCCAGGTTTCAATGGACAGTTGGGTTTCTCTTGTTTATTTCATATATATGTTAAATGATTACCAGAAGGCTCCAGGATATCAGAACACCTCTTTTACCGCTGTAAATCTATGCATTCTGAAATTATTATTTCTAGTTCAGTTCAATTAAATAAATCAGACGAAAATGCTCAAAAACAATGATTTATAAAAGGCCAAAACTGGAAATGTTGTATCAAAATGATATAGTGCCATTTGATATTTAGGGTGATCTTTTTGAAAATAGAAACAGTTGCATAGGGTCTCTTGTGAAGTCACCAATACAGTACAATTGGGAGGCTTAATCACAATCTCATGATGGAAGGAAGAAAAGCTATGGCCTGACTTCGAGTTTGGGGGACGGTGTTAACTCCGTCAGGATGGCAAAACACTATACCTCAGCCATGCTTACGGACCTAAGACATCCACATTTAGAATTGTCCACTGAGCCTGTGGACCACTCTCTACATTTACATGAATTGCTGTCGTAAGGGTTCCTGTTTATGCAGGAAAAGTTTGATGAGCAATACTATCAGACATGATGGCTGGCCGGCTAACTTAAAAAAAAGAAATTGTTTTACAAAAACAAACTCGCAAAGCGGGAGTTTGTTTCTGAAATCAAAATCTAAAGGCCCCACAAGCTGGGAGTTTTCTGCTCAGGTGTCAGGGTTATTATTTTGTTTTCCTGCCCCTTACAACATGGTTTTACCCTAAATAGGGTGGACATTTGATGGCTCCCTACTCTGTCTTTAAGCCAGAGGAAGTATTCCATCAAGGAGCCACGAGCAAAGGGGTGGCAGTATAAATCATTTAACTGAATGTCATTGGAATATGACTGAATCTTCCCAGTAAATCAGAGAAAGACATATGGCATCAAAGACACAAAAGAATAGAAACTCATAGATATATTTTATTCCCTGGCTTCATCACAAAAAATTTAAGAAATAAGAAACCAAAACGAACAGAGACATTTTGTTACCTCCATCCTTGTCACCCAGAAATCAATCATTTCACAGTTCCTCTTTTATACTCATTTTCCAGACAGGGAAGTGGATCCACAGTTGCAGTTTCAGAACTGGTTTGGGGGATTCTCCTTCAAATGTTTTTTTCTGGCTGTAGGTCAGAAATAGCCTTTGTGCTAGGTGATGGCTCTCACTGCAGTTGCAATAGTGCTGGCCTGAAGCAGAGGTATCTAAAATAAGGACACAATGAAGTGCGAGAACTTGGCACAAGGCTGTCTTCAGCCTTCCTGAGCATTCATTAGGCACGTACTAAAGGGCAGTCCTGCTTAGAAACGTTGTCACCTTTAAAAAGAGAAACCTCTGACGCACTGCTAACATCTACGCTATGTTGTCACTCAGGAAGACCTAATCAGCAACCCTTTCTTAACAAAGATTGGAGAGAATTCTTGTTGTAACCTTTTATTTTCTTAATACCTGAGATTGATTTTGTTTACAAACCAAAATAAAGGTACAACATAGATGATCATGTACAACAGTAATAACAAGCATGTAATAGCAATCATCCCACATACACGTCCAGTCCATAATAGAACCATCACTGGCCACAAATTTGTTTGTGCTGGTGGGGACATCCTTTTGCAGTATAAATGGGTTCCTCCATCTTTGAACACCAATCCTTCTCCTTGCGCCAAGCCAACAATGTGAGCGAGTTGGCTAAATTCAAGGCTCGAGTAATGTCCCTCTTGGCTACAAGGGTATCAAGCCCCACCAATGACCATTCACCTCTGCTCCCACCCACATCTTTGAGCAATCCCAGGAGAGCTACACGTGGTAAGGGGTCTATGGACAGTAGTATGAACTGTGTAAGTAAGTGGAATACAACTGCCCAGTATCTCTCAATTACGGGACAATTCCAAGTCATGTGTAAGAAGTCAGCTGTCGGCTCAGAGCATCGGTTACATGCTGGGATCGACTGTCGACGTGCTTTTCATAGGCATGTTGGTGTCAAGTAGGTTGCATGCAAGTATTTCAACTGAATCAGTCAAAGTCTAGCTGATATCACAAGCTCCCTTGGAGCTATCAGGGCCACTCTCCACTCACTGTCCACCAGGGGACCCACTCAAGCTTCCTATTTAGTCCTCTGTGGGTCAAGAAAGCCTGGTAAATTGAGTGTTAGAGATTTATACACACACAATATTTCCCCTTTCCCCAGGGGAACCATCAGTATGTGGGATTCTAGTTGGTTAAATTCTGGGACTTCCATGAGAAACGCCTTGTAGGGCTCAAGTGCATGTCTAAGTTCGAGATACCTATACAATAGTGAGTAATGAAGCTTAAAATCCTTCTGCAGATCTTGTAAAGACCGATTTAGGGCCCCTTTCCAGACACTCCCAGTTTAGAAATCTCTTAAGTCCTATCTGCCAAAGCCTTCTAAATCTACTATCAGCCGGGAAATATTACCCCACCAGAGGAGGGTTTCCAAACTGAGCTTCCCTTCTCATTCCGCCCAATGCAGTGCCAAACTCTGAACCAGAAGTACCCCTCTGCACTAGGTCGGAAGGCCCTGTGTGATCGGTGTCCAATAGACCATATCTGTGATAGCGTTCCAACCCAAGATGGCCATTTTCGGCCTATATGCCGGGCCTACCAACCCCCTTGTAACAAGTCATTCAGAGCCTCTGGCTGGGAGCCCCAGTCCTGCAGTTGTATGTCCCTTCATAAGTTGATTAGAAGAACTTGCTGAAAGCAATATGGGGAACCATGGGGCATATGTATCAAGCACTTTTCCCGTTTGCAAACGGCCCGATTTTCATAATCGGCCCATTTGCGAAAAGTACCCTGTATCTCCCAAAAGGCCATGGCAAAGTTGGGAATCTCAAAATTTCCCATTCCCTATTTTGCGATTGCATTTAAGGAATCGCAAATTGCGATTCCTTAAATGCGATGCAGGAAGCACCCAAGTTGTGCGATTTTGGCTTAAGAAATCGCAAATTACCACCAACTTCAAGTTGGTAGTAATCTGTGATTTCTCTGAAAAATGCACTTTTTTGCATTTTTCAAAGTGCCATGTGCCGCACATACATGTCCTTATGTCATGTATGTGCACCACATGTGCACACATACTTATTTCAGGGGTGCAACAGGGTGTCCTTTTGACACCCTTTTACCTTGGTTTCTGGTCCCTCCCAATCCCCCCATACACCTGGCCTCTTGTGTACTGGTTCTCTTTGGTCTTGTCCTCCTAGACCTTGTGTTCCTTGTTTGGATCATCCTGGTCCTCCTGACCCTGTGCTTTGTCCTCTTGGTAAATCTGGCACCGGACAGAATGGTCTGGGCCCTTTTTAAGCAGCTATTCTGTTTCCTGGGTCCTTCTGAGCCTCATCATTTTGGTCCTGGTATTCCTGGACATCCAGGTCCGGACCCTTTAGTCTTATTGGTACTGGCTGTTTTGGGCCTCCGGATCTTTCCCACCCTGGCCCTGCTACCACCATGTACTGTTCTTTATGCCCCAGTGGTGGTTTGAACCCTGGTCCTAAGTTCATGGTCCTGATGGCATTCCTGGGACTCTTCCTGGTTCTATTAGTGCTGATCCTTTTACTACTGCTTGTTCTGGTCTTGGTCTTCCTGGCTCTTGTCCTCCTAATAACCTTGGTACTGCCCCTCTAATATTCCTTGCTTATTCTTTCCCTCTGGCCATAATCCTAATGCTCCTAATCTTCCTAGTCTTCTTAAATCTGGTCCTGTTCCTCCTACTCGTTGTCCTCTTGCTTCTATACCAACTGACCATGCTCCCCCTTCTTTTGGTCAATCTTGTTTTTTATAGCCCTTGTACTTCTTGAGATTATGTGGCCACTGACCCTCATCCTCTTGGTGCGGGTCCTTATAGTTTGGTTTTTCCGGGACATAGTTCTCATGGATCTGGTTCTCCAATCATCCTAGCCTTGGTGTCCTTGGTCCTGGTTATCCTGGTCCTTCTTATCTTATTGTGCATGTTATCATGAACCTTGCTTTTTGGCCATCCTTGGCCTTCTTGGTTATCCCATTCATTGCCCATCTGTCTCTGTTCCTTTCCAGTCCTCTTGGTCCTAGTTCTCCTTGCCCTGAACCTCCTAGCCCTGATACCCCAGGTCCTGGCTCATCTGGCCTCTTGTGTCCTTGCCCTCATGGTTCTGCAATAACCCATTCCAATAACTGCAATAACTGCAATAACTTTGTCATGAACCATATTCCTGGATCCCAGGTGATTCCAATGGGGAGGCGACGCTAGTTCCCGAATCCCCTCGAGACTTGCCCTCAGTATACAGAAAGAAACACTGCTTCGGTGGCAAATCCCAGCGGAAGAGGGTTGGGATGGAGTGAGCGTGTAGAGACAAATAATGCTGTGGCTCGTCTACTCAATCGCAAAGCTGCAGCAGGCATTCACACCAGTCTGATGAATGGTACCTGCAGATATATTATCTACAAACAAATAAAAAGGCTTTAGTCTAGTATTAGCTATGGGGCAGATGTCCAAGATTCCATTTTGCGATTTCTAAATAGCGATTTTTAAGGAATCACTATTTAGAAATCGCAAAATGGAATGTATGTAGAAAATCGCTAATATGGCTATTTTGCTTAAGCAAAATAAGGAATCGCAAATTTTTGCGATTCCTTACTTTGCGATTTTTTAATACATGTCAAAAAATGCTACTAATCCTTTTGCAATTCGCAAAGGCGGGAATTCGCAGAATTCCGGCCTTTGCGAATCGCAAAAGGCTTGATACATCAGCCCCTATATCTTTTAAGGTATCACCACATGAAAGCTTATTATATCTCAACCCACCTTTAGTTTTATTGTCAGCTGTTTTTAGATAGTCCATAGAGGTTCCTTCATAAAAGTTTCGAAACTGTAGGGAGTATGATTCCAGCATCAAACCCACAAGCTAATTTGGATGGGGTTAGCTTCACCTAAGTTCTTTCTGTCGGAACCCTGCCCACAGAAAGTACAAATTAAACAAAAACACTGGTTATCTTGTCTGTAAGCACAATGTTGTGACTGAGCTCAGCGCATACCCAAATCAAGTCTGTTAATGTGTCTCTCCTTTTCTTCTTGTTTTTCCATCAAGATGTAAAATTGATGCGGGACGTCCGTTGCGGTGAAGTTGAAGTGGAAGGAACAAGGTAGCTGGCAAGACAGAGTCCTGGAAGCCGGGAAACCGGTAAGTGGCAGGCGAAGAGGCTAAGCAAAGGGAAGAAGAGTGGACTGTCTTTAAATAAGACTGCTTTGAAACGTTCATAAAGGTCACATTCTAATTGTTTTTAACAAGGAACAGGTGCAGAAAATGAACTTGATGATGCTGCCTTCTAGAAGGTGCTTTAGAATGTTCACAAATGTTAAATTCTAATTGCTTATAGAAAGGAACAGGTGCAGATGATTAATTTGATGAGGTTGTCTTCTAGAAGGTGTTTTAGAATGTTCACAAAGGTCGCATTCTAATTGCTTAAAGCAAGGAACAGGTGCAGGGGATTAATTTGATGAGGGCGGTCATCTGGAAGGTTCATGTTGAGTTCATCTATGCAAGTTGCTTGATGCTAATTCTGGTGGATTTTCTGGGTATTTCAGAGGCACCTGAAACCTGGCCTTGCATTTGTAAAAGCTATTCAGCCTTTTCAAACAAACCGGAGGACACCAGCTGCAGCTAGCTATTACCAACAGCATGTAATATGGTCAAACGTCAGGGTACAAGACTTTTGTTCATCCATAAGTGTTGGGAGGAATGATATGACTCAAGCCAGTATACTGGGCATCCCCAAGGTGAAAGCCAGGCATCCCATCGCGGTGGGGCCGTAGTGGAGATTAAGCAAGCTATTGCCCAGAGTTTGCTGAGTGTGAACCCATGATTCAAGTAGGCGCCGATGCGAGAATTATGGAGTCCGTGGACATTTTGAGCTCAGGACCCTGCCGCATCGGGGATTGAACCCTGGTCCCGGGTCTGACCTCTGCGTCTGGGTCTGCCTCCTCTAACCGGTGAGCCACACTTCTCCTGATCCTGGACCCACTGGGCCTAGACTGCCTTGTCACTTAAATACCCCCTGTCATTCTAATATAGGGTGTCCAGATTATGCTAGCCCTGTTCTTGTATAGTTGTAGTCTTCTCAGTCATGCTCCATTTACTTCTGGCCCCTTGGTCCTCCGTGATCTGAAGTCTGTGGCCTTGTCCTTCCTGTCTCAGCTCTGTCTTTCCATCGGTCTCCTGGGACTGGTCCTTTTTAATCTGTCTACCTTCGTCTGCTACTTCTAGCCCTGGTTGTCCTCGTCTCTCTGGTCCTGGTCGGTGCACTCAGGCCCTCACTACCCCTGGTCCTTCTGTTCCTTCAAGCCATTGTCGAGTGGGCCAAGATCTCCCCATACCACATCCCCTGGCCCTTGTGATCCTTCCAGCCCTGGTCCTGGTACTCCTAGTTCTGTTTTTCCCTCTCTTTTTCCTCATTGTCTAGTTGTTCCTTATACCCTCCGGTATTGTAATTCTTGTCCTCATAGAATAGGTCTCCCTGGGCCTAGTTTTTCTTGTCCTGGAGTCTGACTTGTCCTAAAATGCTGATGGTAGACATGAAAGAAGGTTGACTGACTTATCAATTTCCAACATTTTACCGTTCAAAACATGAGGTCTTTGAAATCGAAACAGTAATCCTCTAGATATAGACATTTGACTCTTTTCCATTCCTTTACTCAGCATCAAATCTTTAATGAGATAGTCTTGAAAATAAACTATTATAATTCAGGGTTTTGTCCATGACATAACAAAGCCTGGTAAGGCTATATGAGTATGAGCAATAAGGTATCTTGGCACGGAACAGTCAGGCTTAACATGGAGGCAATGTGTAATGAATGCGTGCAACACTTCAAACAGTAAAACAGGGAAAACACCACACAAAAAGATCACATGCCAGGCTAGAAAAATAGAGCTTAATTTAATAAATAAACCAAGACCCAAAAGACAAAAATCCAATCAGTAGAAGTTGAGTTATGAATTTTCAAAGCATAAACTACAATATAGCGCCAAAAAGCCTAAAGCGCCAACTGCGGCCATCTTGTCGCGCTGGACCAAGGCAAAGTCAAAAGGTCAGGCCATCCGCGATAGAGCACAGGTCAGACACAGTACCAGTTTAGTCCCACTGAAGTTTTACCATCTCAAGTTTTGTGCCAAGAGTCCTGTTCACATTAGAGAGGGTCGTTGGGAGCAAGGAATGTGTCACAGACAGTGGTTGGAGAGGCACGAAGAGCAGGCCGGCCGTTGCAAACAGGCGGGTTGGAGCTTCACCTTGATGGCCCCCGTGGGCTATCAATGCTGCTGTGTGAAGAGACCGGTTGGCAGTGTCTCTCACAGATTTTGGTAGCAATCATCATGGTTCTGGGGTGAAAAGGCCTGTTTGCGGTTGCAAAGCGCCCAAAAGTTTGGTTGCAAGAGTTCAAGAGCCACACCAAGGGTCCAGGACCTAAAGACGGTCCAAGGGCTGTTGAAGAGCCTTTTATGTGCCAGGGGCTCAGATCAAGAGGCCATCAGGCCAGCCCTTTGAGTCACTCTGGGGTCCTGGGTGGGAAACATTCATTACAACGCAGTCATTACAACGACCTACCTTTAAAATGCAACTGTTACAACGCAACTGCCTTTACATCGCATGCCATTACAATGCATGCCATTACAACGCATTTCACTACAACACATGTCACTACAACGCATGCCATTACAACGTATACCATTACAATGCTTGCCATTACAATGCATTTATAAGGTAAGTAATGTAGATTTTTTTGTATTACGGTGGAGTGTGAATATTCATTTGTACCCCTAAACTATCCAACACTTACCCTACTGTTGCACTCACTGGAGTGGGAATAGTACTTTTTACCCCTATTCTATCCAAAACTTGCCCTACTGTTGCCCTAAAAGTATTATGCATTGTAATGGTATGCATTGTAATGGTATGCGTTGTAATGGTATGCGTTGTAATGGAATGCGTTGTAATGGTAGTTTAAAAAAATGTGTTGTAATGGCAAGCGTTGCAAAATTATGTAATGTAATGATGGTTGTGATGTAAAGACTGCGTTATAAAAGCATGTGTTCTAATTGCATGTGTTGTAACATCATATATTTGCCCTGGGTTCAAGATAAAGTTGTAGGTGCAGTTCCTCGTCCCCCGGCAAGAAGGCAGCAGCTAAGCATAGAAGGGTGGGAATTTCTTTAGAGCAGCTGTCCCGCAGAGTGGCAGCCTTTTTAGCAGAGTATCCACAGGTCTAGAAGTGTACTGAAGTGGTGGTGGTGTAAGAGATCCATCTTTTATACACAATTATGGCTTTTTAAATGGAGAGAAACATCTAGAGGCATGCCTTTGAAGTGCACAGATGCGCTGCCTTCCTGACCCAGGCTTGAGACTAACTACAGGGAGTATGCTGCCCTTTGTGTGAGACAGGACATTGCCTATTCAGGTGTCAGTGAGGCTGGGTCCAGCTCCTCCCTCCCATCCTACCAGTGATGGCCCATCCATTCACACCTAAACTCCCATTGTGCATAGCTGACTAAGAAGAATACACAAAGCCCGATTGCCAACTACAACAGTGTTATGTGACCAGAGACAAGCTGCCGTCACCAAATAGCTAAGGCAAGAAAATGCCAACTTTCGTAAAGTGCCATTTTCAAAATCGTAATTTGGAATCCGACTCCACCATAAGTTAGGATTTTAAATTTGGATTATTA
The DNA here is from genome assembly GCF_964263255.1 of Lissotriton vulgaris. Lineage (NCBI taxonomy): Eukaryota > Metazoa > Chordata > Amphibia > Caudata > Salamandridae > Lissotriton > Lissotriton vulgaris. The sequence continues at coordinate 1,135,480,177 of NC_141693.1, forward strand.
GGATTCCAGAGACACTAAACATGAACCAGTTATCTTTTCACATTAAAAATTACACATATAAAAGTTAATAAGGTAACTCCAGTGTTATCCTATAGAAGAGATAGGCTTTGCATTAGTGTAAAACAAATGTAAGAGTTTTATATTACCAGGACAGGTAAAACTTAAAAGTACATATCGAACTTTTTAAATACACTTCACCCTGCCCTTGTGGCTGTCTAGTGCCTACCTTAGAGGTGACTGATATGTTTTAAAAAGGGAGGTTTGAGCTGGCAAAAGATGTATTTTGCCGGGTAGACATGGCAGGTTAAAACTGCACACACACACTTGGTGATTGGCAGGCCTGAGACATGATTAGACTGCTACTTAAGTGGGTGCTGCAGGTCCACTAGTAGCATTGTATTTACTAGCCTTGGGCACATGTAGTGCACTTTACTAGGGACTTTTAAGTAAATTAAATATGCCAATTGTGTCTAAGCAAATATTACCATGTTTTGAGCAGAAAGCACATGCACTTTATCACTAGTTAGCAGTGGTAAAGTGCCCAGAGCCCTAAGGCCAGCAAAAACAAAGTTGGCAAAAACAGATGTCGGAAGGCAAAACATTAGGGGAAAACTACACCAAGGATGCCAGGTTTAAAATTTCTCTTTTTTCAAGGTTGTTCAACCCTTTGTCTTGGCCATAAACAAATTTAATTCATAGAGACTGGCTATTCTCCCAGAATTGTGAGTGACAGCCTGGATGCAAAAGAGGAAAAGGTTTCCTCAGCCTTCAGCATTTAAAACTTGTTGTATTGCACACTTCATTGATAAGGGCTCTTGCTGAAACAAGTGATTCTTCATTTTCCAGTCTGGGACTTCCAAGACACCCTCTTATATTTAGTGAATGGAAAGGCTTCTACTTTGGGCATGAATGTCTGACATAATATTGACGTAAAAAATATTGACGTCAAAAATATCGGAGGCGGAATATCGATGTCAAGAATATTAAAGTCCTATCTACATTAAGGTAGGTATAAAAATATCGGAAAAAAAATATTGTCAAAAATATCATTGTCAAAAATATCGTTTTGTTTTTAATGTTTAAAAATAATGTAAAATTAAATAAATGATACATATAATTAAAGTAAACATAGTTAAAAATATGTTTACATTTATAAGTAATACATATCATGCAAATAAATTCAACATATACATATAAAATATACTATATACTTAAAAATATTTACAATTAATTACTCTAATAACATAAATTGTTAAAAAACATTTAATAAATTATAAATACATACATACACATACAACAATAATATAAATAAAAATATCAAACTATATATAACAAATTATAAAAAATAATGTTAAATCAATTATACACTAAATTATAACTAAAACAGTAAATATTGAATAGTGTAGGGGTAATAATTACTATTCCAACTCCAGAGAGTGCAACAGTAGGGAAAGTGTTGGATAGCATAGGGGTAAACATTACTATTCCAACTCCAGAGAGTGCAACAGTAGGGAAAGTGTTGGATAGCGTAGGGGTTAAAATTACTTTTCCTACTCCAGAGGGTGCAACAGTAGGGAAAGTATTGGATAGCGTAGGGATTAAAATTACTATTCCAACTCCACAGGGTGCAACAGTAGGGAAAGTGTTGGATAGCTTAGGGGTAACAATTACTATTCCAACTCCAGAGGGTGCAACAGTAGGGAAAGTGTTGGATAGCGTAGGGGTTAAAATTACTATTCCAACTCCAAAGGGTGCAACAGTAGGGAAAGTGTTGGATAGCGTAGGGGTTAAAATTACTATTCCAACTCCAGAGGGTGCAACAGTAGGGAATGTGTTGGATAGCGTAGGGGTTAAAATTACTATTCCAACTCCAAAGGGTGCAACAGTAGGGAAAGTGTTGGATTGCGTAGAAGTTAAAATTACTATTCCAACTCCAGAGGGTGCAACAGTAGGGAAAGTGTTGGATAGCGTAGGGGTTAAAATAACTTACTAATAATTAAAATAATTATTTTGTAAAAAATAATAATGTAATTATTAAATTCCAAAAATGTATTAAGAATACCAATAAATAATTATTTAAAAATAATTACCAATTAATAATTAATTAACAATAAAATAAATACACTTAATCATTATAAAAAATGTATTACCAAGTAATAATAAAATAAAAACAAATACATTGTCAATACCAAAAAACAATAATTATTAAAATACATTTAGAAATTAATAATTAACTAAAAATGAATTATTGATGAATACCAATACAATATAAATAATCAAATTTAATTTCCAATTAATAATTATTGAACAATACATTAATTTAAAAAAGAATTAATTGTTAAAAAGTGATTACAAATTAATAATTGATTAACAATAATTTAATTATCAATACTCAACACTAAAAAAATAATTACTTAATTACAATTAAATTACTTCCCAACCTATTGCCCTTTAACCTCTTAACACACTTCAATAATAAATTAATACACTTTATATAATTACCAATTAATACAAATTAATTACCAATTGATAAAAATTAATTACCAAATAATAATTATTTAACATAAAATTAATTATCAATGCCAATAAATAAAAAGTAAATAATTACTTAATTACAATTAAATTACTTCCCACCCTTTTCCCCTATAAACTCACAACCCGCTACAGACTTAAAACGCAAAATGTATTTAAAAATATTTACGAATTCGTAAAAAATATTTAATTAATTTACTATAATTAAATTACTTCTCACCCTATTCCCCTATAAACCCACAACCCGCTACGGTACTAAAACGCATAATTTATTTACTAACTTCTAAAAATGTAATACATATATTTTAAAGCTAGTACAATAATTAACAAAAATAATAAAAACAAACAAATTACATACTAAAATACATAACACTAATATTAATATCAATATTAGTAACATTGATATTTTTGCTATCGATATTACTAACTTCGATATTAACAAAAACGATATTTCTTACTTTCAGATCAATATTCTGGTGGTCGATACTCTTGATTTCGATATTCTGTCCCTCCGATATTTACAACAATTCGATATTCTTGTAGGTCGGAAAAAACGATATTTAGACTGTTTACCTTTGGGCACATTGATAGACCTATACAATTCCTACAGCCCCCCAATAGTGGGTGAAGGTTTCTCCTTAAGGTAAGTAGAGTATATTGTGCAGGCTTGAGGACCTTTTCTACTATCCCTGAAGTGCTATTCAAAGAAGCTATTAGGGTTGAAGGGGCTGCGGCTGCTGCAGTGAAGGTTTATGGCTCTCTGTTTGTAGTTACTACTCCTGGCTGACAGGTTAATGTTACTAAAGCTTGGCCTATTACAGCATCATATGTGCTGCGCTAGTCACCAGTAATAACTCTCTAAAACTCTACTGGTAACTCTGCACTTACCTCTTTTGATTCTCTACCAACATCTACCATACCATGGATTCTTAGAGCACTGCCAAACCAAACCCAGAGCTCAGTGCCAGCAGTGGGTTATCTATCCTAATAGGGGAGAGATGAAACTTGTTCCCTAAATGACTCAGTTACGCTAGCGATCTTGGTCTGTTTTGTGTAGGGAATGTTGCTACCTTGAGTTTATCTGAAGTTGTGAAGTTGAAGCAGTAGTAGATCTTGATACATATGAACAGTCCCTATAGCACTGACTGAAAGGCTATGGATTTTTTGTGTGGGGGTCAGAACAACCTTAGAGCTACTCCATGAACTTGCGCTGTTGTTGCTTTGAGGAGCTCAATAACCATCTGCTTGTTCATTTGTATCTTTCGCTGGTGGAGCCCACTAGAGTTGTCCAAACTGGGGCGGCATGGTGATCAAAAGAACAATGGTTTTAACCTAGATCTGTGACGGGGTGAGTGTTTGAATAGTTTCATCCCTCCCTCCATCATCTTGTTGTGTTTATTTTATTTATTTAGATTTGTTGAGTGCCTTATCACCCAGGGGTCTCTAAGCGCTTGTCAGAGGGCATACACTGGTTCAGTGGAAGAACAAGGAGCTACTAGGACATACCCCAGGCCTCCCGAAAGAGTAAAGTTTTTAGCTTCTTCCTGAAGGGTAGGAGGTTTGATTCCTTGTGCAAGTTCATTGGCAAATTATTCCAGGCCACATGAATTGCATTGGAAATAGCTCGCCCTCCCATGGCAGCTAATTTAAAGCGAGGGCAGATCAAGAGGGTGGCATCTGCTGATTGAAGGGTCCTGCCAGGAACGTAAGGGACTAAGCGTTCCTTGATATACTTTGGGGCTTGTCCATACAGGGCTTTATGAGTGGTGCAGAGGCCCTTGAACATGATTCGCTGCCTGATTGGGAGCTAATGGAGCTCACATAGCAGTGGTGTAGCGTGTGCTCGTCTAGGTTTTTAAAAAATGTATCTTGCCGCATCGTTCATGACTATTTGTAATCTGGCCAACAGTTGTTGGGGGAGGCCAGCATACAGCGAGTTGCCTTAATCCAGGCGCGACAAGATCATAGCTGATACTGCCCCTCTAAGAGTGGCCTGGGTTATAAGTTGTGATATTTTCCGCAGTTGTCTTAGTAGACCTACACAAACAACGACAACTGAGGATACTTGTTTTGCCATTGAAAGTTTGGCGTCTATATGAATGCCCAGACTTTTCACAGCCGCCGCTGGTTCTGGAGAGGGCCCAAACTCGTTTGGCCAAAGAAGGTCGTTCCAAGGGCTGGACGCTGTGGTAATTGCCAGCACCTCTGTTTTGTCTGGGTTTATCTTTAGTGAATTTGTTGACATCCAATTAACCGTAAATTTTTGCATATTTTGTAACCTAGCATATGCCGAGGATGAATTGTCAATTTGGATAATAATTTGCGTATCATCAGCATAGTGGTATAGCCGGCATTCCATCTTATTTAATGCTGAGATCAAAGGTTGCAAATAGGCATTAAAAAGGAGAGGTGAAAGTGCAGAGCCTTGAGGCACTCCACATGAGAGACCTGCTGGCTTGGAAACCAAGTTTGCTAGTTGGACTCTCTGAAAACGTTTTTTAAGAAATGAGGTTAACCCAGCGTGCGCGGTGCCCTGAATGCCGAGGTCCCCCAACCGCGACAGTAACTGGTCATGATTGACCGTGTCAAATGCCACGGAGAGGTCTAACAGCACCAGGGCACACAGAGTCTTTTGGTCAGCCCTGATTCTCAGATCATCCAGCACGGAAAGCATAACCAATTCCGCGCTATGATGGGCCCTGAAGCCGGCCTGATTTAGTTCTAGTAGGTGGTTATTTTCGAGGTGGCGAGAGAGGTATGGAAGGACATGCTGTTCAATTACTTTGGCTAGGTATGGCAGCTGTGATATAGGCCTAAAGTTTTTCAAGATCTTAGTATCTGCACCAGGCTTCTTCAGAAGCGGAATCAGGCGAGCCTCTTTAAAATCAGCGGGGACCTGTCCTAGCTCCAGAAAACTATTAAGGAGAGATAATACATCATCCTCTATTCCTGGCAGGGCTAGTTTAAATATCCTGGGAGGAGAAGGGTCCGCTGGTGACCCTGATTTCACTCGCTCCATCAGGCCTGCCAAAGTCTCTTTTGTAAGTGGGGGTAGCATACTAAGAGGATGGACAATCAAAGGAGGTGTCAATGGGGGGCTTTCAGGGTAGCTAAGGCTCGAGGTATGGTGGATTTCTGTCAAAAGATCCGATATTTTATTAGTAAAGAAAGACTGAAATCTGTGACAGTCTTCTTGAGTAAAGGAAAGATTCTGCTCCTTGTTTTTCCTCAACTTGGTCAAAACCTTAAAGGTTTCTTTCTGGGGAATTCTGCCCTCAAAGAATTCAGCTTTCCTAGAGATGATCGCCAATTTATAGGTGGTAAATGCCAGCGTATACGTGGCCCGGGCACAGGGTTCATACTCTTTGCGCCAAGCTCTCTCGCTCTTGCGCAGAGATCGTTTCAGTAGCCTAAGAGTATTGTTGAACCATGGGGCCCCTTTACCCTTATCTACAATTTTCACCCTGCGTGCCGGTGCCATTGCATCAATAGCTTTTTTGAGCTTGAATGTAAGATTGAGGCTAGTGGTCTCTATGTCGCCCTCAGGTTGCATAAGAGGGACGGGAGTTTTTGCTATGCTTCCTGAAAGAACCAGACCTGTAGGGCAGACTTGATCTGATGCCTCATTGTCTCCATTTGGTAGAACTAGGGGCCTTATTTACAAAACCCTTGCACCACTGGTGCGTCACTTTTAATATGGGAAAAAGTGACGTACCGGCGGCGCAGGGGGCTTGTAAATAAGCCCCTTAATTTCTTAGCCTCCTCAGTCCTTCTTATGCACCCTGATGGCAGTGGACATCATTCAGGCTTGTGAAGTTGAGTGAACCTGTAGAAAAGAAAGGGCCCAGGGCACCTTTGTATTATTACCCCCTTTCACTTTTCCCTGGATCTCCTCGACTTCATGTATCTGGTTAATCTTTTGGGACTTGCTTGAAGGGAATACTAATTAGGAGCTTGAGAGCTCCTACAGCAAAAGGTCGGGCTGCAGCTTTTCAGTGACTTTCTGTTTTTGGGGGGGTGGGGTGCACAGCAACAACTCACATATAGCTTTTTCCTTTTTCGCTTAAAAGAAGGGAAGTGGGGAAAATAGAAAAAAACAGCCAGCACACAGAGAGAGGCTGAGGTTGTAATGAGCCCTGGATTGAACATTGTAGGGAGGGAAGGAATAGGAGGGTGAGGACATTTGGGGGAAAAGCCTGCTTGGTGCGACCGAGGGAAGCTAACGTGAGCAGGACAGGGGAGAACTGGATCAAACTACATGGACGCAAATTGACACTATGGACTCAAGCTGATGTCACTTGCACCCGTCAAGAGTTGGTGACCTGGCATAGGGTGCCTTGTTCCTAATACACAATAGCCCAGGAAATGTGTAAAGCTGCTAAGTGATGCAACCCTGTCTCGTCTGTCCTGTGCGGTATATGTGTTGCGCAATCAATAAACACTCTGAAAAAACATAAATAACTTTTACACGTTAGTAATGAATTTGTGACTCCATGTTTATTAGTACATTTCTTCCAAATAACGTGTTTTTGAGCACATTTATTTTCGCCACCGTGGCAAAAATAAATATAATGATTTTCTTATGTAATGATCCTCGTTATCACAGGGTGCATCGTGCAAGAATAGAGTTACTAGTCTCAGAGACACCATACTTATTTTGGGACGTTAATAGATTGGAACTCTTACGTGCTTCTGCAGCTGCGATCCAGCTTGCGTTCTGAAAATTACACAACACGCACCCTAAAATTTGCTTTTCATAAGCTCGGATTTAGAGACGGAACAGATGCCTTGCTTTTCCTGTTTTCAAGAGTCGCTATTTCCATCTGTTCTTTTACCGCTCTGTTTCCAACATGCACACTCGGGGGCTTATTTAAAGGCCCCTGGGCGCCGCCTGAACCTCACTTTTAGTGACGGTCGGCCAGCGGCGGCGCACACTGCAGAACCATATCTACAGTTCCACGTAAAGACTCTCTGCGTAGCTTTTCATGGCCTTGTAGATATGGAGTAAGGGCTCTGCGTTGGCTCACCTGCTATAGGGAGGCGTGCCATTGGCGTTACGGTGGGTGTTCTCACGTAATACCCATGGAATTTGACACATTCCTAGCAGGGGCGGCTCTAGGTTCATGGTGGCCCTGGGCAGGGAGCGTAGGTAGGGGGCCCCGGAAGAGGGGGTCCGGGTGGGGCGGAGCGCGGAGGCCAGTGAAGAGGGGGGGTCATGGCGTTTGGAAGTTGTATAGAGCCAGAGGCCACCAAATCCCTGCCAGGGGCCCCCACACAAATATGTATCCATCCTCAGAGGATTATTATATTAAGGATATATATTGGCGTGGTGGCCCCTGGGGTTTGGTGGCCCTATGCAGGTGCACAGCTTGCACATGCCTAAGGCCGTCCCTGTTCCCAGATTTATGAGATTTCACAAACCTGGGAATGCATCAAAAGTCTAAGCCTTCCCATACGTGGCGTAAGTGAGGCACAACAAGGAGAAATTACATCATTTCTCCTCGTTTTTTTTTCTCTTTCTATGTGTGGCGCATTCTGCAGCACACATAGAAAGAGGAAATTCCCTCCATTGATAGTTTTTGTGCAGGAAGGTGACTCTTCCTGCTCAAAACAATCACCCCTTAAACGCAGAGACTCTTGCACCATGGCACAAGGGGGCCTGTGTTGGCGCACAGCAGCTATTTGTGCACCAGCGCAGGGGGAAAGGACAGGATTGCACCGTATCTGACAGATACGGTGCATTCCTGCCCTTTTCTTTTGACTCAGTGAAGCGCAGCGCAGCAAGATTTCTTGTGGCGCTGCCTTACACCAAAACCTCGTAAATGAGGCCCTCGGGTCCAACTTGAGACAGCTCATAAACCTCTTCCTTTAATTAGGAGAAATTCTCACATTTAAAAATAAATCATGAAATGTGTGAGCATAAATGTACCTTCCACGGCCATTAAAACAAGCAGCTATATGCCAGATCCGGCAACCACTAAGACTACTACATGATTTATTTTAACAAACTAAAATACTAAGGTTGCCACCTTTCTTTAAAAAAATTCTGTCATTTGTTTATATTTTCCTACTCTAAAACAGCCAAGAGCTAGTAGGTGGAAAATATTTTGTGTAAAAATGTCAGGATTCTTTTGTAAAATGGTGATTATCCACCTTGTCTGAGCCAATAATCATTCTGAAACAATTTAGGCAGTGTTCAAGTACTCTTTGCTGAGGTCCTACTAAAAAAAAATTGGTCTTTTTATGTGCAGACACTCCACACTGGAAAATATACTATTCTTAAATCCCTGTGTCAATATCAAACAATTGACAACATACACAAAAGTGTAAGTTTACCTTTGTGAATCAGGCCCTGAGTTCTTCATGTGTTTGCTGTTTTAGGTATCTGTGTGAGAAGGGTAAAATACCAGATTTAATTGCTTTCCACAATATTTTTATCGGCCTGGACTTAAAAATAGAGGCTGGTAAATAATAGTCACCTGGTGGCAACCAATCCTCATTTTCCTCCCTGTAATTGATTTTGGCTTCTGAGTGTCAGTATTTGACTGTTTTATTTCCTCCTTCTTACCCCTGAAGGAAAGATTGGATTAGGCCTGAACAACCGGTTTTGATAGCACAAAACACATAATCCTTTAATTGGCTCAACAGTTAAGGTATGATAGCCTGCATGCAGGGTCAGACGTCAAAAATTGACATGAGTTCACCCCACATCCACAGCCGGCCCGACAAGAATAAAAGGATGCTTAGGCATGCCCGTACGCCTGTCACTGCACTGATGTGCCTGAGTGTGCATTGATGAACCAATGACTGGGTCCTTTGTTTGCCTCCATGGCAGGGCAGGTTGCACGGCCAGCGGAAATAACATTGGCAAACAAGCATTTGCAATGCAATAGGTCTCGCATTAATTAAGTTTGAGCTATTGGCATTGCTAAATATTGCAACACCAATTGGAACCAAAGTTTTATAAATTGTAGGCCAAAAAAATGTGTATTTATTTTTGTAGCAATGGTGGCATGCTGCTCTTTGATGAATACGTTTAAAAGTAAAGTGTGCCATACTGCGATTGCTACAATAATTAATTGTGGATGCACTAACAATTGATGTGTGCCTCTCCCACTGAGTATGACACAGGGGGAATTATGTATGATCCTGAAACCGGGGGGGGGGGACAAGTATGACCCTTCTTCATATCGTCTGATCACGATGATAAACACAGACGTGAAGATCTTGACCAAGCTGCTAGCCACACGACTGGTGCCGTATATGTCCCACCTGGTCTATGCAGACCAATGCAGGTTTATTCTTGGGCGCAACATGGCCATGAACCTGCAGCACTTAAATCACATTAAATATGAGGTACGTGGCAGGGAGGAGCAGATGGTTCTGGTGTCGATCGACCTTGCTAAAGCGTTCGATACAGTCGATTGGGGGTATTTACAGGAGGTCCTCCGAACAGTGGGATTGGGCTCCAATTTTTGTCAATGGATTCGCATCCTATATAGGACACCTCGTGCCCGGATAAGACTTGGAGCTGCACAGTCGGAGGAGTGGCAACTGGGACGGGGTACACGACAAGGGTGTCCCCTCTCACCACTTCTATTTGCCCTGGCCATAGAGCCCTTTGCTGTGAGAGTCCGCACGGAGATGTTACGTGGGGCATTCCGGTGGGAGACACATGCAATGTCATCTCTTTATATGCGGATGCCGCTTTATTTTACCTGACAACCCCGAGGGAGGCACTCCCAACATTGTTGTACCACCTAGATCGGTTCGGGACTGAAACTCAACCGCGGCAAGTCTCTGATTTTCCCGTTGGTGGGCTTTGACTCAGTGCCACTAGAAGACTTGCCAGATCTCGAGCTGCGCTGGGAACTGGAGGGATTCCGTTATCTCCGAGTTCAGGTGGCCCCGACGGACTCACAATTGTTGGCCCGGAATATCGATCGGCTAATCAAGTCCCTACAGCAATCGGTGTCCTTTTGGAATTCCTTGCCGCTATCTCTAATGGGACGGCTGGCCGTCGCAAAGATGGTAATGCTTCCCAGGACGCTATACGTCCTCCAGAATACGCTATGTCCTCTTCCCCCACGAGTCTTTCGCACTCTCAACATGCTTCTCACATCTCTGCTTTGGGCAGGTCGGTGCAGTAGGGTAGCGCTCCACACTGTCGTGCGTGATTATGAGGAAGGAGGCCTAGAGGCACCGCGTTTTGACTTATATTACTACACGGCACAACTACAGCCTGCGGCCAGGTGGTTCGAAGACTCGAATAATTGGGAGACACGCCTCTTGGCGGGCAGGGCAACCGTGCAGGAGCAACAGGTCGCATTGATGCAGGAAAGGGGAGCGGAAGGAGATTTGCCCTATATTGTGCGTCACATGGCGGGTGTCTGGCAGCGGTTTGTAGAGAGGGTCTTGCGGCGGGTGCCCTTCGATAGGGAACTACCGGTCTGGATACTAGCCCCTCGAGTGGCAATGGAAAAACATATGTCCTTTCACAACTGGCGGGAAGGGGGATTTGAGCTTCTAGCCGATCTATACCCGAACGAGTCCTTCTTGACTTATGAGCAGGCAGCGGAGGCATTTGGCCTAGGAAGGGGGCAGTATCTGCACTATCGGGGACTGCATGATGTGGTAAGGGTGACCTGGCCTCAGTGTCCGGATGCACCACCGATGACTCACACTTTACACATTCTTCTGTCCTGCGGCAGGGGGCGTAGACTAATATCCCTGCTATATGCAGCTATGAAACAGGACTCCACCCCACTGGTGCCGCTGGCTTGGGCGGCTGAGAAGCGGATCTTGGTGCTCCATTGGAACAAGGGCAGCGGAAACGAATAGGGTCCCTTACGCGTAAGGTTTCGAGCAATGCACGATTCAAATTGATACACTTTAATTTCCTGCACCGTACCTACCTAACCCCGATCTCGCTGAGGCGTTTATCTGGAGACAGGGAGGACAGCTGCCCCAGATGTAGTGTAGGGGGGGCGGGATCCTGCATTTAGCCTGGGACTGCCCGTTAATTAAGAGTTTTTGGGCTGGTGTGGTAGATCACATAGTCACCACTACAGGCCTTCAGATATCAATGACTCCCTTGAAATGTTTACTGACGTTAGTCCCCAAGCCCAAGAAATGGAAACTCTCCTATAAACTATTGCAACCGATGTTGGTGCTTGCCAGGCGCAGGGTGGCAATTACCTGGATGGGACAGAGGGCTCCGGAGGTGCCCACCTGGCTAAGAGATGTGAGAGAGTGTTCCCTGGCCGAGGAAACCCATTTGCAGCTCACTCGGAGGGATGAGAAACTGCAGGAGGACTTACTTGCCTGGCGAAGCATGTGTATCTCGGGGCTGGCAGAGCGAGGACAGTCGTCCCAGAGCGAGTCCGAGGCGGCAAGTGATGAACTGTTCTCGCCATGGGGGTCGGGATCAGATGGAGAGGGTGGGGGAGCGTCTCAGTGTTTATTTATTCCAGGGAGTTGTGCGAGGCCTGGTCGCTTCCTCACAATGTTATTTATTTGCCTGTTATTCTGTTATTCCTCATGTGTCAGTGCCTATACAGGTGAAGCCTACATCCACAAGTACCATAATGAGAAGGTCGATTTGTGTACAAGTGTTGTAATGATGCCAATTGAGGGGGTGTTCTTACTTTTGTAACTGTTACAAAAATGAAAAAATAAAGTAAAAAAAATAATAATAATTTGATATGTGCACTGATGGCTGGTGGTGTGTGTGCCTGTAGAAATTGTGCACTGATGGCTGGTGTTGTGTGTGTCTGGTGAAAGTGTGCACTGCCAGCTGGTGGTGTATGTGCCTGGTGGAAGCGTACAGTGACTGCTGGTGGTGTATGTGCCTGGTGAAAGCGTGCACTGACAGCTGGTGGTGTGTGCCTGGTGAAAGCGTGAACTGATGGCTGGTTGTGTGTGTGTGCCTAGTGAAAGTGTGCACTGACGGCTGGTGTTGTGTGTGCCTGGTGAAAGCGTGCACTTACGTCTGGTGGTGTGTGCCTGGTGGAAGCGTGCACTGACGGTTGGTGGTGTTTGTGCCCGGTGAAAGTGTGCACTGGTGGCTGGTGGTGTTTGTGCCTGGTGAAAGCGTGCCCTGATGACTGATGATGTCTGTGCCTGGTGAAAGTGTGCACTGATGGTGTGGTAGTGTGTGTTGTTTGTGTGGGGTTGTATGTGTGGTTGTGGTTGTGTGTTTGTGGTTGTGTGTGTGTGGTTGTGAGTTTGTGTGTGTGTGGTTGTGTGTGTGGTTGTGTGTGTGTGGTTGTGTGTGGTTGTGTATGTTGTTGTGTGTGTGGTTGTGGTTGTGAGTGTGGTTGTGGTTTTGTGTGTGTGGCTGTGTGTGATGTTGTGTGTGTGGTTGTGTGTGTGGTTGTGTGTGTGTGTGTATGTTGTTGTGTGTGTGTGTGGTTGTGTGTGTGTGTGTGGTTGTGTATGTGTGTGGATGTGTGTGTGGTTGTGTGTGTGGTTGTGTGTGTGTGGTAGGGTGTGGTTGTGTGTGTGGTTGGGTGTGTGCTTGTGTGTGTGTGTTTGTGTGTGTGGTTGTGTGTGCATCAGCAGCAAACAATAATGACAGTCCTAACAAAATACACTGGGCAGATTTTGAATAAAATATTGATCACGTCGGTGCCCACAGTTTTAAGATGGTCTGTTGGGAGTGTGGCCGAAACTGTTTAAGAGGTTGTTTAAATACATATGAGAATGCGGCGAGCCTGGGTTTGTGTAAATGGGAGTGAAATCATTGAATCTCATTTTTGGCGGGCACAGCTGTGAAATATTGCACTTCCCAAGCAATAGGCGAAAGCAGAGCTTAAATCAAAGAGACTGAAAGGAAAATTAAAATGATAATAAAATACTGGCCTATAAATGCAGCAGCAGAACAATGACACGTTTTGCTACAAAAGGACATAGATCACGCTTCAATAAAGTAAATAAAATATCTGGCAAAGTCATGTGGCACCAACGAAAGGAAACCTTTGCTGCTGCATAGACTTTTGTACAGATAGACGCACCTAAGCTGCTCACTAATATGTTACACATACATGGATATTGACTTTTTCTGTGACATTTTATATTCGAAATGTATGTCAGCTGCTTCTGTGACATTACACAGTGGAAAATGAATGGAACTTCAGCTGTTTCTGTGAAATTGCATTCTGGGAAATTTGGACTTCAGCAGTTTCTATGAGGTCAGATATTAAGAAATATATTGATGTTAAATATATGGATGTGAGCTGCTTATGTGACCTTACACATTGGGAACGGTATGGCCCTTGACATTTCTATGACATCACACACATTGTGAATCATGTGAACTTCATCCGTTTTCACATCACATATTCTGAAATGTATGATCTCCAACAGTTTTGTGACATTATATGTTGCAAGAAGTTATGGGCTTGTTGTGCTTATTTCGGTCACTGTGTAACATGTATCTTTCCGGTAATATTAAATGCTGTTAAGCCTGTAGAGGTGAACACATTTATGTGACATTACATCTTGTAAGTACTTAATTAATCCATCTTTACTGCTGTATATTGTCAATTGCTTTAATTTAGTGTTTAATTATCTCCAGTGTCTGTAGTTTCTGAGGAAAAAAAAGAGGCGCATCCTGCTGGGAAGAGTGCCGATGTCAGGCTTGGATGCGTTTGTTCTGCTATAACCTGATAATATGCACGTAACCCGGATGCTTGTCTCCAGCCGTTTACTTAAGACAAAGCCGTTTTGATGTTTCGCAGAGAGTTAGAAGTGGCAATGGTATTTGCGGGATTGGAATAAAACCACGTTAAAAAATAAATATTTATGCGGCTGAAGTTGACTACAACTTTACTATGCACAGTGAACCTGGCCCAGACGCTCCTTCTGATTTGCTTATAAAATGAAGTATTTTACTTAATAATTCACAGAGTTGATTGAGAGTATGCAAATGGCGTGTTGCAAATGGTGATCACTTTCGCGGCCGCTTTGATGTTCTCAGTGGCCGCGCGGCTCACTGAGAACATCAAAGCGCCCGCGAAAGTGATCACACAGGCGGACAAATGGTGCGTGCGCCCGGCGCACATGCACTGTACCTGATCCGCCTGCTTTGGGAGCACTTTCAGAAGCCCCATTAAATATCTCACAAAGCATCGCTCACGCGATAGCTAGGCGAGACCTAAAAAGGTGGGCATACCTGCTGTGTGTTACTGTTCCAAAAAACGGGGATGAAGGCCTGTGCTCTGCATAGTCACCCTGGGGAGCAAGCAAATATCTGCACACCACCCTTGCTGAGATTTCCAACAGCCGTGCCCACCTTTTGTGGAGTTTGCAGCACCAGTTGTGCAGATTGTACTACTGAATATCAACAACAACAATATCGAGGGGCCAAATATTCAAAAGTAAGTGCATTTTGGGATGTACACATTTACTATTCCTAACTCCACATCCATGTACCTTGACAATATATGGACCAAGTAGGTACATATATGTGGAGTTAAGTGTAGAAAATATAGACTTACTTAGCTGTCGATATTTTATTCTCGATAGTCTGCCTTCGATATTCTGGCCCATCGACATTATTGATTTGACATTAAGAGGGCACACCGTTCTGCAGCATTACATTGGAAAGTATGGATAGGATCCCTAAGCAACTCCTTCCAAACATCAAGGGAAAAGGATAGTGGAGACAAGATGTTGCTACTCCTCCATTATGTAGGGGAAGAGATCTAAAACAAATCCTAATCCCTGCCCGGTATGCACGATGAGAATGACTACAACAAGGGCATTTCAGGGCTTGTCCTGCACTTCAATCACAAATACACCCAAACTATGAGACGTTTAGATTGCTACAGGGGAAGTAGATGGAGGAAGAGTAAATTGGCAATTTCCATAAGAAACCAAAGGAGCTGGGTAGTATATGCAGGACAAAAGTGTTTGTGACCAAATCATACAGACACAAGTCCTCAGTTCTGTGACAGCTGACTTTGTAAGGCCCCAGAATAAGTGTGGATGCCATTTTAACATTGTCGCATGTGAGGGCCACAAAAGTGGAATCCTCCTTGTCTCACAAATCGATCCAAACAAAAAAATGTTGGCCATGGTAAGTGAAACTGTAGACCACACTGAGATGCCCACACTGGGCAGATGGTGAATGAAACCAAAAAGGAAAATGTGAAACTGGTTTTGAGTTGCACATTAGCAGCTCATGCCTACTAGAAGCAAGAACTGATCAGCATATTTTCACATGGCTTACCTTGCATAACAAGGAAAACATAAACACCTCTCCACGGGGGACAGAACAGTCTCCACAGAAGCAGGTGGATGAGAACGAACATGGCAGAAAGGGTGCAGATAAAAAGGACAGCAATGATGTTGAGGAGATTTTATTATTAACATTAGTAGATCACACCCTACCAATTAAACACTCCCAGTCCAAATAAGAGTGTCTGCGTTGGAAGAGATGGCCTTCATTGTCATAGTGCATCAGTAAATGTACTGAATAGTCAATTATTACAGTTGAAGCAGCATCTTTACATCACAAGCATATAAACACCTTGGGACTAGAAAAGTGGCCATTGTCTTGATCGTTTGAGGCAACAGTATGGTACAGCAATGAACGCATGGCTGTCAAAATCTTCATTGCAAGATGTGGCACTGAAACACTTGTCAGTTGTCACCCGATGTAGAGATTACTAATTTATTCACAGAGCTTGCAAAATTACAAGTGTTTAACTGCAGATTGACTGCACAGCATAACCAATGGTGCTTGGGCACATAATACATTAAGTCAAAATACAGGTCAAAGTTGAATTGTGGAAGCTGGAGGCTGATGATACCATTAAAAGCCCAGCTCCATGGGTTTTATCCATTGTGTTTCAAGGTCAAACAACCAGGGTCAGTGAGGATTAGTATTGATTTAAGAATGTCAAATACGGCAAATAAAAGAGAAAGGCACTTCACTTACTTCTTTGATGACATTCTGGATAACTTCAGAGGCGGAAGGTGGTTCCCTAAGCTGGTCTTGAATGCAGGGAACTATCAACATGAACCTGATTAACAAAGCCAGTGCATCACAACCGTATTAACTCTTTGGGGTATGCTGAGGTACAAACAACTGATTTTTGCATTTCCTCTACAGTTTATGTTTTCATAATGCTATTCAGCAGGACCCAATTGGTCTTCAACAAATGATGAATGTGAGCACTGATATGCCACATATTCGATGTGGCCCTTTCTGCCGGGTCATCCCCCAACTATTTGGCTTCATTCCTTTGTTTTTGAACCCGTTATTGTTAGCTTTTAAGACTCTGCACACCTTACCACTGCTAACCAGGGTTAAAATGCTTGTGCATTCACTTTCAAACATGCAAGTATTGGCTTAAATCCAACTGGCACATTTAATTTACTTCTAGGTCCCTAGCAAAGCTGTACTACATGTACCCAGGGCCTGTAAATTAAATGCTATCAGTGGTCCTGCAGCACTGATTGTGACACCCACTTAAGCAGTGTTTAAACATGTCTCGGGCCTGTCATTGCGGTGTGTGTTCAATTTTAAACTGTTGTTTCAACATGACAAAATAAACCTTTAGCCGTGCCAAAAGCTTCCTTTTTAATGCATAAGCCAACCCTAGGGCAGACCATGTATGGCTCATAGGGCAGGGTGCAGTGTATTTAAAAAGGTGGGCATGCACGTTTAGCTTTAACATACCTTTGTAGTGGAAAACTCTTACATTTATCTTTCCCTACTGCAAGGCCTACCGCTCCCATAGCATAACATTGGGGTACCTTAATACATTTAATAAGTGATAACTTTCAATTGGGAGCAGGGAGGAACATCGAGTTTAGTGTCTCAGGAACTATAATTTAAAACCCTCTTTAATGGTAAAGTCGAAATGTCAGTCACAATGCTGAAATGCCACTTTTAGAAAGTTAAAAAAACACACAGATGCCTAGACCACTCTTTTTTTTTTTAAACAAGAACAATTAATGAGGGTCAAGAATACTCTTTATTGAATTCTAACCATTCTTTTTTTACTTATATATTCATTAGCAAACATAGGACAAACTGTACGTATATTTACAATACTATACAAACCAATTTATAAACGAAACATGTCACAATGTATCTACACAAACTCAAAAAAACATCATCACAACAAAAAACACATTAAATTGATGTGTACTTAATCTCAATAAATGAGAGATAAAATCAAAAGGAGGAAAAGAAAGGCAGGAAGGAAGGAGAGCGTAAGGAATAGAGTCAAATTAATTATACTCTTTCATGGTGTTAAAGCTGACAAATAGTTCTTGTGAGTAAATTATTCCTTCAAATGTGCCTCCAAGTGTGCCTGTGCCTCCAAGTATGCCGACGTGTTTTGATTACAGGAAACCAGTTCCTGGAATCTCATCAGGGCCTTTTTTCTTTTGTCTGTATGATGTGAACAACAAAACAATAACATTTTGTGTTTAAAAATCTCATTGTTTATCTCCATTACAGTTGCACAAATGACCAATGCAATGTCTCTGACTACATACCAGATTTAGGAGGTGGACTGTGGAACACTCTCTTGTTATGCTCGTAAATTTTTCTTTCTTTAATTCCCCAATGTTTTGGCAGTGAAAGGTGCAGGGGGCTGTTAGGAAAATGCGAAGTGTAAATTATACAAACCTAGAGCCTCTCTAGCCTAGTGTGAAAGCCATTATGTGGCCTACCTTTGTACTTGTTATTGGTAGATTCCTTTCTGATTCTTCGCGTTGTATGTGGAGTTTACTCAACGCATCTACACTTTCAAACACTCCATGTCGTGAAAATGCAGAGCTGTAAAACATTTAAAAACGTTTCAATGCTGCTGTCCTACCTTTCAAACAATTCTAGCTTATTGGGGGCTCCATTGGAGCAATGAGGCCCTTACCTGATCATCTAAAGTGATTTATACGGCGGTTTTCTGCCACACACGCTCGAGTACTGCAAAAGACAAATGGGGAACATTGTAACCCCTTTGGATAGCGCGCTTAGTCAAGCTGGTTTTACCACAAATCTGGCAAAGCGCTTACCTGTTTCTCGAGTCACTCTGGATGTAACACACGTCCCGGTCGATCTCAACAAAGATGGCCGCTCGTTTTGTGGGGGTGCTTTATGTCATGCTCAGATCCGAGGATTGTGGTACTTGTAGTGAAATCTATCTTTTCAATTAAAATCCCAGATTGCAGTGTGGGATATGGATTAAAGGTATGTGTGACTCTTACATTTATCTTTCACTACTGCAAGGCCTACCGCTCCCATAGCATAACATTGGGGTACCTTAATACATTTAATAAGTGATAACTTTCAATTGGGAGCAGGTAGGAATGTCGAGTTTAGTGTCTAAGGAACTGTAATTTAAAACCCTCTTTAATGGTAAAGTCGAAATTTCAGTCACAATTCTGAAATGCCACTTTTAGAAAGTTGGCATTTTCTTGCCCCAACCATTCCATAAAAGGCATCCACGATCACAATCCAAGAACTTGCATAGCGAGCCTTATCAACGGCTTCATCGGAATTGCTGTGCATGCTGCATCTCAGACACAAGACCTCGGATTGTAGCCCACCGCTTCTCCGGTTAATATAAAGGTAATATCAATGATCAGATGTTGCATGGTTAGGACTCATGTAAATCTCACCTTGTATTTTGAAAGCCATTTTCTGACACAATAGTCTAAGGGAATGCGGCTCTTTCCATACCAGTTTAGCTATGGCATTTGAAAAACAGACAACACGTAGTAAATGTTTTACAATTTTCTGGAATGGTGATTCTGGAATTGGCTCAAAATTTCTTTAACACATCCATATATAGTAATGAAAAACCTAAAAAAATCAACAATAGCAGTTTGGAACACACCTTTCTAGGTTTGCAAAGAGGAGCATGAGCCGAATTTTTGTAATATTGCCTATACATGGTGCCTGTGCTTCACCTTATGCCACCGGCAGAGGGCTCAATTATCTTGCAGTAACCAGTGCAAGACTGCTTGCTACCTGTCATGAGATGGATGGGCTTTGAGAGAGCTGAAATAAGAGGTGACTGAAAGCATTCTGTACCAGCTGGAGGAGTTGAGTCCAGTGGCCGACAAGGGTCTAATAAAGACAATTACAATTTCTAATCTTGACATGATAATGGTTTGCATGAGTATTTTATGCCACTCCACGATTGAAAGAAGAAGCCAAGGAAGAAGGGAGAGACCAATTAGCATTGGTTTATTAATCTCCAAAAAGGTTTAGCATCAGGTTAACATTAAAAAAGTAATGCTAACCTGATCCTAAACCTTTGTAAATCTGGGCCCCATGTCTTTGTATGGGATACATACGTAGTATACCCTATGCCCTGAGGATGTCCAGTAAGACTAAACAAGTGTTGGTTGTGCTGTTTGATCAGATGAGTTATGGTTAGACATAGATTGTACTTCTCTGTGTATCACATACTGTCTGATTTTCTTCATAGTGTATTGTTTTTAGACCCACAAAGTGACTTACGCTGTATACTGGCAATTTAATATGTCTGGCTACGTATTTTTGATACTCATGGTTATGCTATATATTTTCTAATAAATGGAAACAACTGTTTGCTATACTGTTTTACCTTGTGTCAATTAGAGTGCCACAGGCTATTGTACAATGACCCTGAGTAAATTTCTCAGAACAAAATGCTTACAGTGAATAACGTTAAGCCTGCTAAGAGGTCGCTGGCTGTTATAAGCCCATAACAAACTTGAATAATTCCATAGAAGAACTATTTGTCCAATTTTATGTTACTTGAATAATTAGACTCCTTACTTTAAATGGCTGCTCTATAAATAACTGTATTGCAGTCATTATTCTCTCATCCCCAAGTTCTTCCCAATACTTTGCATTGGTCCTTGCTGACTGGAAGCTCTTCTGTAAACCAAGGTACAGATGGATTCCATCTGGGAAGGCGCCTGGATTTAAGAATGGTGATGTCAGTAAGCGACACTTCAAAACAGTTATTCACAGTACCCACTGCGAATCTGCACCAAGACAGTGGTTAACTAGTCTGCCGCTAGCCGACACATGAACTGAAATACTTCAGCAAAGAGAACAGTAGAGTGATAATTTACTCCGCAATAACACTTTTTTTTACATAAAAGTGCGTTCGGGCCGGCTGAGGGGGATTTCGAAAGACAACCATGAGGGTAAATTAATTATTTATTTTATTTCCCCTTCTGGTCGTCTCTTGAAATCTCCCCAGCCAGCCTCACCGCTCTTACCTGCAGTGGCCGCTGCTGACCAAAGCGATATAGCAAAAACCTACTAATAGTCAAGATGACTAGGGGTGAGCATCTGCACTCAAAATGGCAAATACTGCAGTGAACCGAGAACTTTCCAGTGTTAACCACACAGACTCCATTTCTGAGAATATGGATTCTGATACGTTCCAGGAGGAGTAGCCTGGGCCACCGATAACAGCCAGGATTGCAGAGGACTTATAATAGGTGCCTGATGGGTTTAGAACACCAAATGTAACATTAAATGTAATGGTTGGCTGTTCCTGCACATACCAAACATGATGGGATCGAGGTGGTCGCATGAGGATGTAAGATGTTGAGGTCCTGCCCCAGGTCTGTCTATTCTACCACCATGTTATCACTTGATACCGGAGGCGGAGAGCAAAATATGGTCAGTTCCAGGTTCCCAATCCACAGAAACCCACCTACCTGCAAAAGTAGCAGGGTTTAGATTAGGTTCATGTTAGAGAGATGGTTCACTGGACAGACGGCTATTGCCAATCCAACCTGGGAATGGGGTGTTGGGGTTTGTTATTTTTTGCGCACCAAGTTCAACCACTACACAGACATGGCACAATACACAGGGGAACTGAGCTGCATTTACATGGGGAGGTTTTCTGAGACTAGATGGGGATTTTTAGACCTGTCAGGTTTAGGGTGGTTTTCCCCCAAACGTTTTGCCTTCACCCCTCATGTTTTTTGCCGATTTCGTATTTGCTGGCCTTACAACTCTGGACACATAACCACTGCTAACCAGTGCAAAAGTTCTTGAGCTCTCTCCTTTAAACATGGTAAAATTGGCTTACATCGAATTGGCACATTTAATTTACTTGTAAGTCATTAGTAAAGTGGTACTGCATGTACCCGAGGCCTGTAAATTAAATGCTACTAATGAGCCTGCATCATTGATTGTGTCACCCCCTTAAGTAGCCCTTCAAACATGTCAAAGGCCTGCCACTGCAGCCTGCGTGTGAAGTTTTTAAACTGCAATTTCGACCTGCCAAAATAAACCTTTTACCAGGCCCAAACCTTCCCTTTAATACATGTAAGTCACTCCTAGGGTATGCCTTGGAAATCCAAGAGGGCAGGGTGGAGAGCATTTAAAAAGTTGGACATGTACATTTAAGTTTTGTGTGTCCTGGAAGTGCAAACATCTTGCATTTGTTTAGGCCTGCCTCTCACATAGGTTAACATTGGAGTTACATTATTACATTTAATAAGCTATAACTTCCAAATGGGAACAGGTAACCAGTTTGTGTTTGGTGACTAATGAAAAATGCAATCTTAAGGTAAAGTCTGATTTAAAATACAGTGTTGAAAATAAAAATTTTAGAAAGTTGTCAATTCCTGCCTTAGTCATTAAGTGCCTGCAGTCTGTCACTGGGTCACATGACTGGGCGTAGCTGACAGTTGGGCTTTGTGTATTCCTTCTAGATAGTAACACACAATAGAGAGTTGAAGGGTGGCTGGATGGGCCATCACTGGCAGGATGGTAAGGCAGGTCTGTGAACAGCCCTACGTACACTTGAATAGGCTGTGTCCTGCCTTCACACAAAGGGCTACATACCCCCTGTGGTTAGTCTCTAGCCAGGGCTGGGTAGGCAGGAAACCTGTGCATTTCAAAGAGAAATCTCTTAGAAGCTTTTCACACTTCAAAGGAGGTCCCTGGTATAAGTATTGGACGTCACACACCATGTCATGAATCACGGTCTTGAACGCAGACCGGTTTCTGCTCTATAATGAGCAGTTATTATCCCCGCAGGAAACCCACCCCTGTCCCGTGCACCCAGCACGCCAAATAATGAATATGTGGAATATTGCTTTCAGTGTTGATAATATGATACTTCAGTGTTAGAAAATGTATGACAGTGGTATTGCTGGTTAATGTCAATCCTTGAAATAACTTGTCGAAGATCATGTTTTGTCTCTTAGAACAATTCTGCCAAACCATTGTTATCAGTAAATATAAGCGTAAGATAATAATCTTGAACTAGTGCTTAAGTTGTAGAACCATGAACCATGCAGCCGGCCGAGGACGGGCAGAAGAAACTCCCAGGGACGCATACGCACGCTGCCAAACGGTGCGCAATGCGTCAGCATCTCTTGGGGTGTGGCTCGCCTATAAAAAGCCACACCCAAGGCTTCTCGACGCTTCGCCTCCTGCCGCGCCCTGGAAGAGCACATCCTGGAGCGCCCTGGGACCTTGAACGCCAGCCACCGCCCGGAGTCCGCCGAAAAGCTGCTTCTTTCTGCTTGAATTCCAGCGCATATTTCTGCAAGGAAAAAGAAACAAAAGCTAAGTGAAATCTTTTTCACAGTTTGTTTTAAGGCGCCCAACGCAAGCAAGCAGCAAAGTATTGAAAGACTAGAACTTACCTGAAAGGATTCTTCGAGAACACTCCGTGCTTCTGCTAAAAGAGACAATTTGGTTTTCTGAAGAGTGCTTTGAGAGAGAATCAAAGTACCAAAACTTAGTGGACAATAATCGAGATTTAGTGAATTTTGTGTCAATTGTTTCTTGTTTAAAGTTGATTCTTTTAGGTGTGGAGTGAAGAGAAGACCTAACAGAGTATATTGTGTAAGTGATATGTACAAGAGTTGGAGTAATGTTTTCTTGGTGAAACAAACTAAAGAAAGGGAGTAACTTATTTTTACTAAAATGTATTCTTTTTAGGAGAAAGAACCTGACATCATCTTTCAGGTTTCAACCCTCTCAGCGACTTACACAACCACAACTCTCCACAACGACAACACGGACGCGACGCTTAGATTCTTATTGTCGCAGGTAGGCCTTAGAAATTAAAGAAAGAGAGCTGTAGGAATGAATGTAGATAATTTAGAGTGAATTCAAAGGGATACAAGTTACAAAAGTTTCTTTGTTGCCTCGCAGGTCGACAACCCAGGAACAGGTAGCGTCCACTATCCGGCCTTCCTCCCTCTTTTCTATTCGATTACCTAGGTGTTCAAATCAATCACTAGGTGTTGCCTAGAATTCGGGGAAGTTGGTCCATAACGTCTCTGCGAAATCCATCTACAAGCAACTCACAGGTAAGAGTGCTTGTAACCTTGACACACCAATTCTTCAGTACACTTCTGGACCTGTAGAGACTCTGCCAGGAAAAGGGACTGCTGTACTGCTGAAAGTTCTGCCACACTGCTGCCCTGCTGCCTCGTTGGACTGCTGCCTTGCTGAATTGATGCCCTGCTATCCTCCTGCCTGAGTCAGAGGGATTGGACCTGCACCTAAACCCTGGACTCTAGGAGTGACCCCAAGGATTAATCTGCTGGCCTCCAGTTCAGAGCCACAAGGACATAAAAGGTTCACAACCACATGAACTAGCACTCAGATACAGCTGGATCAAGCCCCTGACCCTTAAGTGGTGCCCCTCAGGTCTAGGGCCTTTGGTGTAGTTCTGTGAAGCTGATTTAAAGATTTTGGAATCTTCGTGACCAAAACCTTGTTGCTTGGACAGTCCACCAACCCGAAGTTCCATCGACCTGACTCTTCCTGCTGCAGCATCAACCACTCATGGGTAGTGCCACCATGAAGCTCTGGCCTGCCCCCTCATGACGACAACAGGATTTTTACACTACAGCAATGATCATCCACGACATCAGGCCATATCTTCAAATTAGTGACGACTGTCCATGACGCAAGGCCTGCTCTGCACACTACATCGTCGACTGCCCGTGATGCTTCTCTGCTCCTCGTGGCCTTCTCCACCGCAAACAGGACTCTTTGCGCTGGATGAAGAAGGTACGTTTTGAGTCGGACTAACCTAGTCCCTGTATCTGGCCTGTGCTCCATCGCAGTCAGCCTGAACTTGTGGCTTTCTGCCAGTACCACACAACCAGATAGCCATGAGTGGTGTTTTGGGCTTTTTGACGCTATTGTCTATTAAATCTTTAAAATTGCACACCTCTGGTTCTACTGATTGGATTTTTTTCCGTTTTGGTCTTGTTTTATTTATTAAAATCTACTGTATTTTTCTAAGCTGGTGTGGGACCCCTATTGCGGTGTGTTTTGATTTATATTACTGTTTGAAGTGCTGCACGAATACTTTACTCATTGCCTCTAAGTTAAGTCTGACTGCTCTGTGCCAAGCTGCCAGAGAGTTCAGCACAGGTTAATTTGGGGTTTGCTTGTGACTTCACCCTGATAAGGATTGAGGATGCTGCTTGAGTAGGATTTCAGCCCCCCCTCCCCCCACCCCCCAACCAGTAACCCAATTTCTTACAGGGATGGAGGCCCTCAACTTCATCACATAAGGGGTGCAATAGACCTTGTAACTGTGAGTATTATGATGGCTTGTAACTGTGAGTATTATGATGGCCAATAGTGTGACTACATATGAATTCCTTACATGGAACTTGCAAGTTATGGGATCAGCAAGTAAGCATGACTTAATTTCCAAGAGTAATATCTCCAACAACATCAGGTGATTATATTACATGCTTGAGTAGACCTCAAAGACATACTACCTAGATGTGATAGTGTTGTCTGTTGATATACCTAAGGCATTTGACACTTTAAGGGGCGTGACTTGAGGAGCCAAGATGGTGGACGCTCTCTAGCAGAGCTCCACTCCGTAACCCCTTTATTCTGCAATTATCCCACTGCACGCTTGCCATCGATCCCCTTGCTTGCATGGCACAATCCCCTGGACGATAGCGCCACGAATAAGCTGGCTAGCGCTTACCCACACTGCGGCCTTGAGCCGTAATAGGTGATGCAGGCGGAGGCGACCTGGACACAGAGGGAGGTGCCAAGACCCTAAAGAGCGCTTTCTCCGATAGTTGTACCGGGAGGGGGAATACATTGGGGACTGTAGGAGACACATGCAGTGCACTGCCACTACTGGCACTGGATGCGTTTGGCTGGGGGTAAGTACTTGCAGGACAGAGGGACAGGTCCTGATTTAGAGGCAGCGGAAGTGAAAGGGAAGGACGAGATGTTGAGGGAGGAAGAGGGTGGTGGGGGGGAGGGGAAAAGGTCAGGCCGAGGAGGCAGGTAAGAAATAGAGCAAGGAATGAAAGACTAAAATGCTTCCCTAAATGGGTATTACTGAAGCCTTAGGGGCTCATTTGATGTTGGCAACAAAAGAGTAGAATTGGAAGGGGAAGTAAAGGGAAATATTTAAGCTGTTAAATAGAGAATTGAGGGCCATGGAAGCACCATAGGAAAAAATATATATAAACTGTCCAAGTGCCCAAAGGTGCCTATTAACTTTGAAAATTGGAGGTGGTATTCCTGATATACGCAAGTATGCACTGTGAACAATATCTGAATGTTGTGTTGTATTGTTTAAGCACATCGATGTGGGAGGAAAAGCACAGATAACATTTGAAGTTTGGGCCTGGCTGCGGTATGATGAGGAGCTAAGGGCCACGCTGGTGGAGGATGCAGATGGGATTTGGGGGCAGCTGGAACATTTCTTGCAGATGATGACACCGGAGAGGGCAGCTCTGTCCTCTTACACAGCGAGCGATTGGCCAGTGATGTTGAAGCCCTGTAGGGGATGTCCATCTGGAAGGGACAGGGAGCACAGGTGCTTCTTTGTCCTACTACCATGGTTCCTGTATCCAGTAATACTGTAAATTCCGCCACAAATGTTCCAAGTGTAGAGGGAAGCATATTGTCACCCAGTGTGGGCTTCAGGTAATGGGCTTCAGGGCTCAGGGGACTGCAGAGGAGCACTGACAGAACAGCAGCAACCGAGGAAGAGGTAGGGAGGACAGAACCCTAAGGGAAAAGGCTTGTACGCCAGAAAATTGACAGATAATGGCATTGGTTAGAGAGGTTTGGGATGGTGTAAGAGAAAGTGATGCTATTGGGGGGTTTTGAGGATAATTTTCGGTGGCAATACAAAGGGTCACAAGAATGGAGATGAGCTGAGAATCTAAAGTCAGCCAGTGGGGACGAGGAATTGATGTGGGGAAGATTGTTGAAGGACGTACAAGAAGGGCGGATGGAGGGCCAATTGGCATGGTTCCTAAAAAGGAACCTGGAGAATTTGATCTCATACAACACCTGTCACAACCAGAAGGTATGCCAGTCAACTATTTCATTCCTGAGGCATGCAGTAGGGTCCATTATGCATCAATGGACTCTGCCATTGCTTTAGTCAATACATTGGGGGCAAGGTTCCTGATAGGAAAATGTGACATCAAGTCAACTTTTCACTTTCTCCCGTTGCACCCTTCAGATTACGAGTTGTTGGGTATGCAGTTTGCAGGTTATTCTGTCGTGGACAAGGCTTTGCCAATGGGTTGTTCCATTTCTTGTTCACTCTTCACTATTTAAAGTAGTTAGCTCTTTTTTGCAGTGTTTTTTTCAATGTGTCAAGGGGAAGGACAATATGACTCCCTACTCGTTTGACTTTTTCACAATGGGTTCGTCAGGGACAGAGGAATATGCAGATTTACTTGGGATATTTCAGGAGCTTTTGCAGGATATTGGTGTGCCACTGGCATAAGAAAACAGTGTAGCCAGTCAAAGCACTTGGACTTTGAATAAGATTCTCAGAAAATGGAAGTGAGGTTGCTGGAGGATAAAAAGCAGAGGTTGTTGCAGTTACTGGACAAAATGTTGGCAAAAGATAAAGCAAGGATATACATGTACTTTTAGGCCGTCTGAATTCCACTTGCAGGGCTGTATGGGCAGGGAGGACCTTTTGTAAGCATTTGTGTATGGCATTGTCGAGCCCATCAATGTCACACCATAAAGTTCACTTGAAGGCAGGTGTAAAGGTGGATCTGAGGGTGTGGGAGAGAATTCTGAAGGATTTTTGGTTTAAATCTGTTTTTATTTTTAAAGTTCAATACAACACTTCTGAAGGATTTTAGCTCCCCATGGGATGGATGGGAGAAGAGGTGGAATGGTCAATGGAGCTTTTCTCAGATGCGGCAATAGTCCGTGGTTTTGGCCTTTTTTGGCAGGGATGGTGGTGTGCGGAAGAGTGGCCAGAAAAATGGAGAAAGGGGGTAGGAACATTGCGGTTTTGGAGTTCTTTTCATTGGTGGTGGCTGTGTGCCTCTGGGGGCAACATTTTGCAACCAAGTACATTACTTTCAAAGTGGACAACCTAACAGTAGTCAATGTTGTCAACAGGAAGTCAGCAAGGTTTGGCAGGTGTAATGGGTATTTGTTTTGGAAATCTTGAGATATTATGCGATTTACAGACCACAACACATTGCAGGGGTTGACAATGAGGTTGCTGATACTCTCTCTCGTGCTCAGTGGTAGAGGTTCCATGGGTTATTACCATGGGCGGACCAGAGGTGGACAGAAATGCTTGCACATTTGTAAAGTGGGAGAGATTAAGTAATAATCTCATCATCAGTTCACTATCTGAGTCCACGCAACAGGCTTATAGCCTGGCTTGCTATGGGTTCTTACCTTTAGGTGTTCATTGAAGACACAGCAGAGAGGGAGGGGCAGCCAGCAGTGCGGAGTGGTAAAATACATTATGTCATTGATTTTTAGGGGGCTGTCAGCAGTCACGTTTGCTGGTAAGTTGGCTGGGATAGCGTTTTATGGGAAGCTGTTTTGAGGTTATGAACTGTCACTGGGAGAAATGGGGATGAGACTTTTAGAGGGATGGGCAAGAGAATGGGGACACGTGGTTAAGGTGAGGCATCCAGTGATGGATCGCATCTTGAAAGGAGTAATTTTAAAGCTTCTATTGTGAAAGGCCAGCCACAATAGTTTGCAGTTTTCAGCGATCATTGTTTGGTTGTTTTTGGGAGCTTTCGTGTGGCTGAGGTTTTCAGATCCAAAACAAGTGGGAGAGTATTGTCAGGGAGGATGTTCAGCGGTTAGGTGGGATAATGCAAGTCTGGTTACCTAGGTTAAAGACAGACCAATCCGGTGGGAGCATTTGTGTGCCTTCGAGAAAAAAGCTTGATGACACGATTTGCCTGTTGGCTTTGTACGAAATTGCTTGGCCAAGGTGAGGGACCTAGGGAGGAATTTCGGCATGCTGACAGGACTAAGTTCATGGCAGTGCAGGTGTTGGTGGTTTTGAGGAAGGCTTTGAACAAGATGCATTTTCTGGGGTAGTACTTTGAAACCCATTTCTTCTGCATTGGAAAGGCTGCAAAGGCAGAGATGAGGGAGTTCTCAGGCGTGGACATCCGTCGAGTGGGAAGGTGGAGATCGGATTGCTACCAGAAATATGTCAGGGTGGGATAGCTTTTTAGCGAATTGTATTAATTTTGGTTGTGTTTTGTTTCAGGTTGAGTTGCAGGTCATGGAAGCCAGTATATATAGGAATGGATATGTGGGCTCTCTTTCGTCAAGTGGGGGGCACATCAAGCAGAGACAAGGAAAGGTGGAAGACAATTGGGGTTCGATAATATGGCAGTACAACCATGGAGGCTTGGTAAAGGAGGAATGGTGTGGCATCAGTTGCTGCCAAAGCTTAATTTCTTAGTGAAGGGAGTCTCTGCCCAGACATTTTAGTCATCCATTTGGGTGATAATGATCTGACAAAATTAAAAGGATTGATGTAATTGAAGAACACAAAGGAAGATTTGAGTGAGTTGAAAAAGATATGGTCTAGTATGACAATGGTATGGACAGAGTTCTTGCCATGAAGGGAGTGGAGAGGGGCAATGAAGCCTGGAGCATTAGACAGGACACGGAGGAAAGGGAACATCAGAAGAAAGAGGTCTGTTGAAGAATAGGAATACATTTTTTTGAACATCCGGACATTAAATATGACGTTGTTGATTTACGTAGGGATGACGGGGTGCATCAGTTGGTTTAGGGATGGATTTGTACTTGCTGCAGCTGAAAAGCATTTTAGTTGGCTTGTTACAGTTGCCTGCATGACGAGCTACAAGCTGAGGATGAACAAGGTGGCTTGGGTGGGCAGAAAAACTCTAATGGTTTTCTGGTCATAGTCGGGTAACAAGTCGTAAAGTTATTACAAGTGAAGTTGGTCACGTTGAGACCCAGAGAAAGGATGTGGGGGGAAGAGGGAAGGGAGTACTAATGGAATAAGAAGGCGGAGGGGGGTGGATAGCTGGTAATATGTATAGTGGAGCCGGTTTTAGTGTTAGACTGTACAGTTTATATCAAGGACGGTTGGCTTGGGGAGTTTTTGGCACCTGTTTCATTAAAGCAGCCTTTTTCACACTAATCATAGTCTTCCTGTTGTTGTAGAGTGCTCTATCCTGCCCAATAAGTTTTTTATAGGGGTCGGTAGTAACCATGCCCCCCTGGGATTCTCGGATCGATGCTAGGACCGTGGATGGAGGGAAACTATTGCGGCCTGTTAAACAGGTCGGGTTTTTATATATAGTGTTCTTGCCATACTATTCAGAAGCACAGTTAACACAGGCAGACCAGTTGGCAGATACAAATCAACTTTTCTCTCTACCCCCATTACTAAAGTTTAGAGGAAGTGTTTTGTTTCGAGGGCATGCTTGAGTATGGAAGGTCTGCTACACCCCTTTGGCGAGCTTTGTTGGGACAAGTGCTGGAGATTGCAAGTAAGTTCTTGTCGCTTGTATGAGCAAGTGCTTCCAGGCGGTCATTTAAACAAGTTTTAAAGTTATTACAAGTAAAGATGATTATGTTGAGGCCCTGGTAAGAGATAAAGGGGGAAGAGAGTTTTGAAGCAACAAGAAGGGGACATGGTTGTACACAGGATGGTTGTATGTGTGGAATTTGAGTGAGGAGAGATTATCATTGGGTTTTGGACATGTTAAGGGTTACTTGGGGACTGGGATGGATAGTTGGTAATTTGTATAGTGTTGCAGGTTTTAGTGTTAGACTGTTTGGCTTACACCAAGGATGGGTGGTGTTGTATTCATGGAGTAAGTGGACCCTCTCTTCTCAGGTTTCATTTCGAATGCCATGTGTTATATTCTATGGTTCTTAATATTTAGAATGTTGATTGTTCTGTATTTTCCTGGTACTCTCTGGTATTGGAATGTTTGGAGGAGATGCTGGTTTAGGAATTCCAGGCTTGGCAGTTGCGCTGTGCCTCTGACTCAAGCTGGAGCATAGGACTGTTGCAGTGAAGATTATACAATAAAGAAGATTTCATCTGCCTTCCTGTCTACTCTATTCATTTGGAAAGTACCCTGTAACATTTGGCGACGATCGGGATTTTCTTCACTTTCCCACAATGTCCTGAACCTCTGGGAGATATTTCCAAGGATTTTCATGCTGTTGGATTTATTTGAGCCTAAAGCTGGGCTCACGTCAAGTGTCATGTCAAGCGTGAAGCCACATAACTGATGCACCTTAACACAACGTGCCTCCATCTTTAAATCAGGCACAACATCAAAGACATTCCAGTGTTTCAGCGTTACTTGTTCTTCCTTCAGCGCACATACTATTTTAAATATATAATTCAGAATCGTTTATGATAAACACTATTTGCTCGATGATGCACATATCTGGTTTTAATGCGCACAAGATATTTTAAACCTGCCATCTTTGATAAACACAATTCTCTCGATGATGCACAAATCTGGTTTTAATGCCCACAAAATATATTTTTTATTCTTCCCAAGTGCATTTGAACATTTCAACATTGCCTCTTATATATTTTAATATCATTCTGATTTATTCTTTCATGTGCATATTCTTATTGCAATGTAAACATTGAAATATAATGGAATTTCATGAGTATAACATTTTCTTATTGATTCAAGATAATTAACATTTATATAATAGTGAGACTGCTGTATGTAGCATATTTTTCATGTATTTCATTATTATATAATTATATTTTATTGTACCATTTTCAAGGTTAACATACATTTATAACTGTTATTAACATTACACAAAATATTGCTACTCCTCCACATTTTTTATCTGAACCAGGTATTCCAAAAACAAAATGTAAACAGTGGTTTAAGGGTTTTCCTAGTTATATCATTGCATTAGATGGTTCTAAAGTTGATCCTGTCAGAAAATTAGCACTTCTGTACAACAACTTAGGTGCAGGAGGTCAACGTATATTTGATCACTTACCTTTAGTCCCACAAACTAGTGAAACTGATTGGGATGTGTATAAGGAAGCAGTAAATAGACTTGCCAATTACTTCATTGATGAAACAATTGTTGTTGTTGAAAGACACAAATTTTACACAAGACGTCAATACGAATTTGAAAATATAGATACGTTTTTGACAGAAATAAGAGTATTGATTGCAACATGTGAATTTGATGGCAATATTGACTCTTATCTTAGGGATCAACTTATTGTCAATTGCTATAAAAAGAAAGTTCAGGAGAGAGTTCTTTGTTGTAGGGATCCCTCTCTAAAAGAAATACTTGAATTAGCTAGAGAGATTGAAAGATCAGTTTTATCCCAAAAGGAGTTGAATAAAAATAAAACTGACAATGTTTGTGAAGCAATCAATGCTTTAAGCACTAAACCCAAATTAAATTTCAACAAAAATAAAGATTACAGCAAAGATTAAAAAAACAAGGCCATTGTTATAGGTGCGGATCCTCTTTTCATCTTGCTAATGCAAAGAATTGTCCTGCTTTTGGCAAGCTTTGTATTAATTGCAAAAAGTATGGGCACTTTACGCGGATGTGTAATAAAAACCCTATCAAGGTTCATTCCATTGAAAACGTGAATGATTCACCAGAAAACAATGTTTGCACAGTTAAAACGTCTAAGAAAATTGTACTGTCCATTGATTCGGATTTAGATGCTGGAGGTCCTTTATGTCATGTTACCATTGGTGATGTGGATGTTCAAGTAACTTTTGATTCTGGTTCTCCAGTCACCTTTATAACTGATATATTGTTTCATAGACAAAGGAACACTGTACAACTTTTTCCTCCTGACATTCACACAATTTCGTTTGGAGGGCATAACAATGACATGCTTGGATTTTTTCAAGATACTATTAAATTTGAAAACAGGATTATTTCCACTAAAATGTATGTAGCTAAGAATGGGTACAATTTATTAGGTTGGAAAGATCAAGGGAAGTTTGGAATGGTTCTAAGACCTGGTACCTCATGTCCTATTTCATTAGTGAAAGGGTTTTGAGCTGGGCGCACAGCGTGGTTTAGAGGTTTTAAGTAGTTTGTGAGGAACTCCAGAGTATCGCCTTCTGTCTGGAGGCGTAGTAAATATAAGAGGGTAGCACTCTCAATACTGAGAGATGTCCCCCGGGTTCCATAAAAGTCCTTGCAAGAAGGTTTCGTAGAAAGTAGGAGACTTTAATCAAGAAAGTTGTTTGAATATTTATTCATATATTTCACTCCTTGTTGTATTCACAAGTGTATTCCATCATTCAAATTCCATTTTTACACTCATATGATCCCAATGCATTTCGGCATTCCAATCATGCCTTCATCTGGGGATATGTTCTGTGAACGAAGAAAACGTGTTTGTATTTTACATGGAGTATAGAATGTTCAATGACTCAATAGTGAACTGTGAAAAAAAAAGGGGTTTAACGGGACCAAAATGTGCACGAAATCATAATAGAAAGTGACTATCAAGATAACAGGAAGGTGTACTTATAACGCTCGGTTCGGGCGTGCAACGTGCTTAAGAGTGAGCTTGCAAGAAAAGGATATAAAGTTGTAAAGTTGCGCGTAGTTTAAATCGCGTGGTTTAAAACGCGTGTATCGCGCTGGAGTTTTGAAAAACTCGTGCTCTGACTACTAAGCGTGCCTGCATATAATATCGGATCGTTCTATAGGTAGGGTGCTTACCGTGAATGTGCGGACTAGGTTCCTTAACGCCGACAGTCTTAACTGTGACCGGGTTCGGGTAGGGTTGTGACCCGGAAGTATATATAACACGAGAGGGTAACGCTGAAGCGAAGCGTTGCGAAATAGTTAAAGGGGACGTGTAGAAATCATTACATCTTAGGGTAAACTGGTTAGTAGCGAATGGAAATCGGAGCAGCTGTGAATCAAAGTTCAAAGGGTAACATGCATAAATAAAAAGTGTATGAGTATGAAAAAAAGATGAGTAGGATTGTAATATTGATAACATTCCAATCAAAGTATAAAGCTTATAGTGTGAACAGTAAAATAAGCCAGAGTATATCCGTACGTGTTGAAATGAGAATATAATCAGTGAAAACAATAGATTACTCTCAGTAAAAGTACCAAACTATAGGTGGTATAGCGAATTAACCACTCTGCGTATGTAAGGAGTCTTGAGCTGAAATTACAGCGCATTAAAGGTAACATAGATATTCCACTCGGTCATTAAGGCCGAGCGGTTTCATGCTGCATAACGTGAAAATCCAGTAGTTTTCTCTTCTCAAGAGTTCAATGTGATTGTCTTTACCTTCTTGTTGTTTAATGGTTTCCAAAGCGCAGTATCGTAATTGGCTGATGCCATGTCCTGCTTCCAAAAAATGCTGCGCAACAGTGGATTTTAGTTGTTTGTTTCTTATGTTAGACTTGTGCTCATTAAGTCTTATTTTTAGTTTCCTTTGGGTTTGTCCAACATAAATTTTGCCGCATGGGCATTTCAACATATAGACTGCGTTGCTGGTATCGCAAGTCGCTGTGGCTCTGACCTTGATTTTGTTGCCCTTCATTGGGTGATTAACAGTATTCCCTTGGATGACACTATTGCAGTGGTTGCAGTTTCTGCATGGGATTGTTCCTTTGTATTCAACGTTGATTTGTTGAGATGTTTTCAAAAGTTCTCCTAAGTTTCTTGCTCTAGTGAATGCAAAGGTGGGGTGATTATCGAAAATTTTGTTGAAGTCAGGCTCTATCCTTAGGATTTCCCAATGTTTTCTGATGATTTGTTTGAATTTGTTGCTGGATGTTGAATATTTGGAAACTACGGTGATGGAATCTTTATCAGATGTTGGTGTGCTAGACAATAGCTGGCTTCTGGATTTAGTTTCACATCGTTGTTTGGCCTGGTCGAGGACGTGGTGTGGGTACCCTCGAGATTTGAATCTTTGTAGGGTGGTTTGTACCTCTTTTTGAAAATGATCGCTTTCCGAAGTGATCCTTTTGGCTCTGATGAGTTGGCTGTATGGGAGATGATCTTTCAATGGTTGTGGGTGAAAGCTGGAGTAGTGCAATGTATTGTTTCTGTCAGTTTTTTTTCGGAACAAGCTGGTGGTGAATCCTGTGGGAGTGTTGGTGACTTTGACATCAAGAAAGGTTATGGATTCAGTGTGAATTTCATGTGTGAATTGGATGCCTTGATCTATGGTATTCAATAGTGCCAATTGTTGTTGCAAGATGTTTTTTGGGCCTTGCCATATTAAGAAGATATCGTCTATGAATCTTACAAATATTTTCAGGTGATCAGTCCATTCTGTTTTGTTGAGGATGTGGTCTTCTTCAAATCTGTGCATAAAAATATTTGCATAGGCCGGTGCTGTCGAATTGCCCATAGATGTTCTCGTTAGTTGTTGGTACCAATCATCTTTCCATGTGAAGTAGCTAAAAAATAATGTGTTCTCAATAAACAGTATTCAATAGCCTCCATGGGGATTGAGGCTATTGAATACTGTTTATTGAGAACTGATTTGGACAACAATTTAAAACTTTTTCTAATGGAACTTCTACAATTCACATTATTTTTTAGCTACTTCACATGGAAAGATGATTGGTACCAACAACTAACGGGAACATCTATGGGCAATTCGACAGCACCGGCCTATGCAAATATTTTTATGCACAGATTTGAAGAAGACCACATCCTCAACAAAACAGAATGGACTGATCACCTGAAAATATTTGTAAGATTCATAGACGATATCTTCTTAATATGGCAAGGCCCAAAAAACATCTTGCAACAACAATTGGCACTATTGAATACCATAGATCAACGCATCCAATTCACACATGAAATTCACACTGAATCCATAACCTTTCTTGATGTCAAAGTCACCAACACTCCCACAGGATTCATCACCAGCTTGTTCCGAAAAAAAAACTGACAGAAACAATACATTGCACTACTCCAGCTTTCACCCACAACCATTGAAAGATCATCTCCCATACAGCCAACTCATCAGAGCCAAAAGGATCACTTCGGAAAGTGATCATTTTCAAAAAGAGGTACAAACCACCCTACAGAGATTCAAATCTCGTGGGTACCCACACCACGTCCTCGACCAGGCCAAACAACGATGTGAAACTAAATCCAAAAGCCAGCTATTGTCTAACACACCAACATCTGATAAAGATTCCATCACCGTAGTTTCCAAATATTCAACATCCAGCAACAAATTCAAACAAATCATCAGAAAACATTGGGAAATCCTAAGGATAGAGCCTGACGTCAACAAAATTTTCGATAATCACCCCACCTTTGCATTCACTAGAGCAAGAAACTTAGGAGAACTTTTGAAAACATCTCAACAAATCAACGTTGAATACAAAGGAACAATCCCATGCAGAAACTGCAACCACTGCAATAGTGTCATCCAAGGGAATACTGTTAATCACCCAATGAAGGGCAACAAAATCAAGGTCAGAGCCACAGCGACTTGCGATACCAGCAACGCAGTCTATATGTTGAAATGCCCATGCGGCAAAATTTATGTTGGACAAACCCAAAGGAAACTAAAAATAAGACTTAATGAGCACAAGTCTAACATAAGAAACAAACAACTAAAATCCACTGTTGCGCAGCATTTTTTGGAAGCAGGACATGGCATCAGCCAATTACAATACTGCGCTTTGGAAACCATTAAACAACAAGAAGGTAAAGACAATCACATTGAACTCTTGAGAAGAGAAAACTACTGGATTTTCACGTTATGCAGCATGAAACCGCTCGGCCTTAATGACGGAGTGGAATATCTATGTTACCTTTAATGCGCTGTAATTTCAGCTCAAGACTCCTTATATACGCAGAGTGGTTAATTCGCTATACCACCTATAGTTTGGTACTTTTACTGAGAGTAATCTATTGTTTTCACTGATTATATTCTCATTTAAACACGTACAGATATACTCTGGCTTATTTTACTGTTCACACTATAAGCTTTATACTTTGATTGGAATGTTATCAATATTACAATCCTACTCATCTTTTTTTCATACTCATACACTTTTTATTCATGCATGTTACCCTTTGAACTTTGATTCACAGCTGCTCCGATTTCCATTCGCTACTAACCAGTTTACCCTAAGATGTAATGATTTCTACACGTCCCCTTTAACTATTTCGCAACGCTTCGCTTCAGCGTTACCCTCTCGTGTTATATATACTTCCGGGTCACAACCCTACCCGAACCCGGTCACAGTTAAGACTGTCGGCGTTAAGGAACCTAGTCCGCACATTCACGGTAAGCACCCTACCTATAGAACGATCCGATATTATATGCAGGCACGCTTAGTAGTCAGAGCACGAGTTTTTCAAAACTCCAGCGCGATACACGCATTTTAAACCACGCGATTTAAACTACGAGCAACTTTACAACTTTATATCCTTTTCTTGCAAGCTCACTCTTAAGCACGTTGCACGCCAGAACCGAGCGTTATAACTACACCTTCCTGTTATCTTGATAGTCACTTTCTATTATGATTTCGTGCACATTTTGGTCCAGTTAAACCCCTTTTTTTTCACAGTTCACTATTGAGTCATTGAACATTCTATACTCCATGTAAAATACAAACACGTTTTCTTCGTTCACAGAACATATCCCCAGATGAAGGCATGATTGGAATGCCGAAATGCATTGGGATCATATGAGTGTAAAATTGGAATTCGAATGATGGAATACACTTGTGAATACAACAAGGAGTGAAATATATGAATAAATATTCAAACAACTTTCTTGATTAAAGTCTCCTACTTTCTACGAAACCTTCTTGCAAGGACTTTTATGGAACCCGGAGGACATCTCTCAGTATTGAGAGTGCTACCCTCTTCTATTTCATTAGTGGACATTCCAGTTTCTAATACTTCTCTACAAGTATTACTTAGCAAACATGATTCCTTGTTTAATGACAAATTAGGGTTGGTGCATAACTTCGAACATAAAATCATATTAAAAAAGGACGCTGTTCCAGTTATCCACAAAGTTAGAAATGTATCACTTTGTATTAGGGATCAACTTAAACAACATTTGGAGAAACTTTGTTTAGATAAAGTTATAGAACCTATTAACTCGTCCGAATGGGTTTCTCCGATTGTTGTCGTGAAGAAAAAGGACTCTAAAGACATCAGGCTATGTGTTTATCTAAGATCATTAAATAAAAATATTCTTATTGATTGTTTTCCCTTACCCAAAATCCAAGATATGTTAGCCCAGTTAGGAGATGCAAAGATATTTTCTTGTCTTGATTTAAAACCCGCCTATCATCAGGTGGAACTCACTGAAGACTCTTGTTCTCTAACCTCATTTAACACTCCATTTGGTGCTTACAGATTTTTAAGGATGCCTTGCGGCCCAGCATCAGCTGCTCCGGTATTCCAGAAATTAATGTTTCAATTGTTTAGTAATTGCAGCAATGTTGTTGCATATCAAGATGATATCTTGATATATTCTAAAAACTCTGATGAACATATCAAGAAATTATCTGAGGTTCTTGAAATACTTGAGTCAAATGGCTTTACGGTCAGGAAAGAGAAATGCAAATTTATGGTGAATAGTATTGATTATCTGGGTAATCATATTTCTGAGGCAGGCCTTTCTCCTAAACAAGACATTGTCAAAGCTATTATTGATAGTCCATGTCCTACAAATAAAGATAAATTAAGGTACTTTCTTTGAATGTGTGAGTATTATTCTAGGTTCATTGATAGTTTTGCTCTTCAAACTGAACCTTTAAGAAAATTTCTTAGAAAAGGCGAACAATTCATCTGGGGGAAGAGTCTGAAAATAAAGCTTATGACAATTTAAAAAGACTTATTGTGAATGCACCTGCTCTACGTTCCTTC
This sequence comes from Lissotriton vulgaris, assembly GCF_964263255.1. NCBI lineage: Eukaryota > Metazoa > Chordata > Amphibia > Caudata > Salamandridae > Lissotriton > Lissotriton vulgaris. The sequence continues at coordinate 1,135,518,834 of NC_141693.1, forward strand.
AGAGATGACATTCAATCAATGGTCACAGTTGATGCTAGTGGTGTTGGACTTGGTGCGGTCCTTACACAACTGGCAGATGGTATTGAGCACACTGTCGGTTTTGCATCCAGATCATTGCTGCAAACTGAACGAAGATACAGCAGTATTGAAAGGGAGGCGTTCGCTTGTCTGTGGGCCACTAAACATTTTGAAACTTTTCTTTGGGGAAGAAGATTTATTCTAGTAACAGATCATGAACCTTTAGTCTTTTTATTATCAAAGAAAGATCATGATAAAGTAAGTCCAAGGTTAACAAGACTACGTTCAAGAATGTTTGAATTTAATTTCACTATCAAACACATTCCTGGTGGAAAAAACACATGCGCTGATTTCTTGTCTAGGTGTCCATTACACTTAGAAGATAATTCTACTTTTCACAATGATGACACCGAATGTGTTGTTGGTTTAATCAATGGCCTATTTGTTTCTGAAAGTAGCATTAGCAGTGCAGATTGGTTAGATGGTGTTAAACATGACAATGTCCAAAATTTGATTAAATCACATATCATAAATGGTTGGCTTGCGGAAAGAAATTTGGACATTGGTTTACGTCAATATTACAAAGTTAAGGACGAACTTACAGTTGAAAATTATTTTGTGATGAGAGGACCATTATTGATTCCTCCAAGTAAACTAAAATCACAGTTGTTAAACTTGGCACATCAAGGTCATCTTGGTATGACTGGTACTAAGAAAAGGTTAAGATTGTGTTATTGGTAGCCAGGGATGAATACTGATGTAGAAAATGTTGTTGAGCACAGTACTAGTTGTTCTGAGTCTGATACATCCTTGAAACTTCGTATGACTCCTCTTCATCCTGTGGACTTTCCAGAAAATCCCTGGCAAAAATTAGGCATTGATTTTACTTGGCCTATGTACAATTTGAAGCATAATATGAGGTTTGCGTTAGTCATTGTTGACTATTTCTCAAAATGGGTGGAATGTAAATTTCTTCCTGAACCCTCTACTGAGTCTGTGATACATTTGAATGAATTATTTAAAGAGAGGGTTTTCCCAAATTCATAGTTTCAGACAATAGTGTTCAGTTTAAATCTCATGCCATGTGTACATTCCTATCCAAGTTAGATATTAAACACATGACAGTGGCTTTGTACAGCCCTCAAGGAAATGGAATGGTGGAAAGGGAAAATAAAATGTGAAAAGACACTATACAGTTAGCTTCCATTCAAGGTGATTCTATTCATCAAGCCGTCCAAGAAAGGTTATGGAGTTATCATAACACACCACATTCCACAACTGGTGTTACACCTTTTGTTCTTCTTAAGAAACGCTTATTATTTTCAAATGCCAGCTCTGTGATTGATTTCTGGGCACAGCACACAGTTATTATACTGGGCTAAACGAAGCATAATGTGGTATCCATATATTTCATATTTTTTTTTTCTTTTTATATTTTCTCCTTTCCTATAGAAATCTGCCAGACTAAGGGGTGGGGGGAGGGTTAGGGGGCTCTGGTGAACTCTCTCAGTGTAATTTTATGTATTCTATGATTTTATACAAAAATCAATAAAAACCATTTAAAAAAAAAAAAAAGAAACGCTTTCGATCATCTAAGCTTAGTCCAAATTGGGTCTTAGATCAAACTAGATGTGCAGAAAAGTTACCTGATATAAATTATATACGTGACAATGTTGTGAAGAGTCAAAATAAAATTAAAGCAAATTGTGACGATAAAATGAAAACAAAAGAATTACTATTTAATGTTGGGGATTTTGTGAAAGTCAAAAGACCTGTTAGAGATAAGTGTCATAAATCAAAATTTTATTCAATTCAATGACAAAAATTGAAAAAGTTTCCAATCATGCTGTTTTAGTTCAAGATGGTAAATGGTGGAGTAAAAGAAATGTTGTTTTGGTAAAAAAAACATTTTCGCGAGAATTCTCAACATCATATGAGTTATGATGGTTCAGATGTGTTCTTCCCAAATGATCAGAGTTCGACTTCTTCTTCTTCTTCTTCTTCTTCTTCAAGTAATCCTGCTCAACTTGTGGTGGGATAATCAAAAGAGTTTCACTCCATTAATTTCTAAGGAGAACAATAGTAGTTTCAATGAAAGTACTGTTTCCAATAACACTACAAATTCTCCTTGTCATGGTCCTGCTCAAGAAAATTTTACAAGTGATTCAACAAAACTTCCTGATGGTTGTTCACAAGAAAGTTCTACATCTTCAATTTCTACACCTTTGGAGAATAATCTTGTTTTTGAAGAAGATACTGTGTCTAGAAGAAGTAAACATAAAACTCATGCTCCATCCTATTTTAAGGATTACATTCAATTAATGTTTTTTTGTTTATTTTGTTTTGGGGAAACCGGAAGATGTGTTATATTCTATTGTTCTTAATATTTAGAATGTTGATTGTTCTGTATTTTCCTGGTACTCTCTGGTATTGGAATGTTTGGGGGAGATGCTGGTTTAGGAATTCCAGGCTTGGCAGTTGCGCTGTGCCTCTGACGCAAGCTGGAGCATAGGACTGTTGCAGTGAAGATTATACAATAAAGAAGATTTCATCTGCCTTCCTGTCTACTCTATTCATTTGGAAAGTACCCTGTAACACCATGCTTGAGATTCTGACGTTGCCAGTTGAGCGTTGGGGCTGGCAAGGGGAGTTCAAGCCAGAAAAGCTGATTGAAGCTTCAGCTTAAGAAAATGTGTGCAGTTTGACCGGCTCTTTATTGTCCAATTTTTGTCCAGAAACCTCATGGTAACCAGTGTGTGTAGTACAATGAGCAGTGAACGTTTGGAAAGGAGATCCAGCGTGGTACAGCGTGTGAACCACAGGAGAGATGTTGTGTGGTGTCAGCAGTGAGTGTGGTGGTAGCTTAGAACTCAACTCATCTAAGGTACTGTTGTGATGCTCTATGCACATTTTGTGAGGTGGCGACAACATAGTTTTAAGAAGTGAGCAAGAAATATGTTCAGCTGGAATTCTGGTTGCTTTGATCCAGCGGCGCACCAATAACAGATACTACAATACCATTGTAGAGTTCTGTAAGTTGGGATATACACTTGTTGCCATGGTGTTGAAATGTTATGATTGGAAACAGAGGAGTTACGCTGTGAAGCTTATGGAGGATGGAGCTGGAAGTACTTGATGTTAACTCCCAATAAAGAAGATTAACTTACATCTGTCTGGAGTTCATCTTTACTTTGGCGCGAGGGAAACTGGAACATTTTCTGCACAAGGGGAAAATACTGTACCTTCACCCTTGGATTATATATACTTTCAAATAAATCATCCTCTACATTGTGAGTACATGGATTAAATTAATTTGTGACTGATTGAAACTAATGAAAGAATTATAAAAATTGAGCTACATGGATTAAATTCGTTTGTGAGTGATTGAAATTAATGAGAAATTCATGCAAGTGGAGTGTACTATCCTTAAGAGAGGTTTAATTACATTTTATTCGGATGATTCATCATTTCCTACAATGAAATTGATGTCTGCCAGTACTTAAACGGAATGGAAGACACCTAATGTGAGCTTTTAAATGTGATTACAATTGACTGGATAATAAGACTCTGATTAGTCTTGGATTTGGATTTGGAGCACGGAGCATATTGAGGGTGAAGTTTGGGATTACAGTGTAATCATTATTCAAAGTGCGAAAAATTTGGAGCTATAGCGTGATTACCATTCAAAGTGTGTTGAACTTTGGAGCCATAACATCATTTGAAATGTTTGTCTAACTGCTTTTATGCATAGGCAATGATAGCGCAAACTGAAACTCACCGCAATTTTAAAAGAAGCATTCAGTGAGATTAAGCGGGTGCGGAAGCAGGTGTTGAGCGCGACGTCAAGCGCATGTGCCAACCTTGTGCGACAAGAGTCAAATCGAATCTGACGCTTCGATGTTCTGTTAACACCAATCGACTTCAGAAATGGAGCAAAAACTATGTAATGTGACGACGCAACGTGACAATGGCGGCCATCTTATAACTTTGGGAAAACCCTCATTGCATAACATTGAATGTACCGCGAACTTGAAATCATGGTCTTGATCTCGATTTCTGAAAGTCATCGGTTTCGAACAACACTTAATGGGAGAAGCAGTAGAAAGCTGAAAGTTGAAGAAAACTCTACATGAAAACGGAAGAATACTCCATAAGGTTTTTATTTTAATTTATCACATTAGTTCATTTTTTTACAGTTACAGGAGGACTTATTTAAAAGTGTCGTTATAATATTACTTATTTTTGTAATATTACAAAACATCCTGGACATTATAATTAATGGCTGATCAAGGGTTATGTGCACCACCTTCCTTTTTACCAACTCCTGGTGACCATGTAATTGCACGATAAGAATGGAAAAAATTATTTTTAACATATATCTTAGCTACAGGTGCAGACAAATATGGTCCTGTACGCAAGCAAGCCATATTGTTACATAATCTAGGGATAGAACAACATCGTCTTTATGAGAATCTTCCTGAAGTTTCGCTTGGAGTAGGTGATGGACAGCCTAGTAATGTATATGATATGAGCTTACAGATGTTAGAAGCAAGGTTCACTACCAAGATAACTGTAGTTCTGGAAAGACACACATTCTGAAGCTTCTATTACGTTGCTGCTTTAAGAGGGTTATCTTTAACCTGTCACTTAAAGAAATTAGCGGATTCACTTATAGGTGACCAAATAGTAAGATGGACTAACAATAAAACAGTGAGAGAAAAATTGCTTATAAAGGATTCTACTTTAGAAGAGGCTATACAGATAGTTAAGGGGTTAGAGCATACCAGCATGAAGATCAAAGAGATGGATTAGTGTACAAATTATGTTATAGTTAAAGATTCTGAATCTAAAGTTACAGCATCCAAGGTGTCAGAGATTCAAGCATGTGTTGACGAGACTAAAGTAGTAAAATCAGTTGTTAAATCTCAGCAAAAACCTATTAACAAAAATCTCGATAAAAGTAGCGATTCTTTTCAAACCAACAAGTTTCTTCCTAATTCCAGAACACGACCTATCAAGTGTTATCGGTGTGGCGCACCAGGGCACATAGCTTCCAGTACAAAATGTATGGGTAGAAATGCCATTTGTAGAGTATGTGGTAAAAGGGGTCCTCTTGCTAAAGCATGTAGGACAAAAATGCCCTTTGTACAAGAAGTTTATGATTTTTGCGAGGATATTCATTAGATTATACCTTGTATTGACGATGTTGTTATTTCTCAAGTTGGTTCTTGCAACATCATACCTAATAACAATGTTGATAACAGTGTCTTCATTACTGAAAGCACAGATAAATTAGAAAAACCGCATTTTGTCATCAAGTTAAAGTCAAAGGATGTGAAAATGTTAATTGCCTCTGGTAGTCTATATACATTGTTGTCCAAGGAAATGTATTTTGAGACATGGGGTGTATCAAGTAGTGAAGAAGATTGGGATGCTCCTGATATAAAAGCTGTATGGCTATGGTGGAAAGACAATAGGCATCTTAGATCTTAAATGGATGGTCATTGAGTTTAAAACTAAAAAAGTATTTGGTTGTGTCTATTTAACCAAGCAAGGATCAAACTTGTTAGGATGGCGTCACCAAAATGATTTAGGAATTATGCTGAATCCTAATGCAGCTGAACCTGTAAGTTCTATAGTACACCATGTTGAAAATTATGATTCTCTGATAATGGAAAAATATCCTCATGTCTTTTCTGAAGAGTTGGGAAAACTAAAAAACTTCTCTCACAAAATTATACTTAAAAAAATGCAACACCTGTCGTCCATAAAGTGAGATCGGTACCTCATCTTATGAGAGGTTCCCTACAAGAGGAACTTGATAAATTAATTAAACTGAAGGTAATTGAACCAATAGAAGCTTCAGAATGGTTGGCACCCATTGTTGTCACACCTAAAGATGGCGGAAAGAAAATTTGTTTGTGCATTGACTTGCGCAATTTGAATAAAAATATATGGGTAGATCGCCAGCCATTGCCAACTATTTCAGAAATGTTGACCGCCATGGGTGGTGGTAGTGTATTTAGCGTAATTGGCATGTCTGCAGCCTACCACCAAATTGATCTCAATAAGGACTCTAGGCACCTCACGTCATTTGTAACAAGGTTGGGGGAATTCGCTACTGCAGAATGCCATTTGGGCTTGCGTCTGCCTCCGCAGTGTTTCCGAGAGTGATGCAAAAGGTTCTCTTGGGAATAAAAGACGTTCTTTGTTTCCAAGATGATGTGCTAATTGCTGGAAAAGATCATGATCATCATGACAAAGTGATGGTAGCAGTTTTGATTTGCATGCGTCAACATGGGTTGACTATAAAAAGGGAAAAATGCCAATTAAAGAAGGATAAAGTAAATTATCTGGGCCATGAGATATCCGGGAAGGAATTAAACCAAAGAAAAGCATCGTTGATTCAATTAAAAATGCTCCCACTCCCATAAATAAGGATCAACTCAAAGGTTTTTTAGGTGTGGCAGAGTATTGCTCGAAATTTGTCAGAAGGTTTACAGAAATAGTTGAACCATTACGGGCACTAATGAAATCTGGTGTGAATTTTGTATGGTGTGATGAGTGTGAGCAAGCATTTAAGAGTTTCAAAGAGGGGATTTTGTGTGCACCTAGTCTTGGACATTTTGATGTCAAGGCTAAAACTTTCATTATAACAGATGCCTGTGCGTTTGGAATTGGGGCAGTTCTCACACGTGATTAGTGATGATGAAAGGATTATTGGATTTGCATCCAGGAGATTACAAGGTGCAGAAATGTCATATTCTGTAATAGAGAAAGAGGCATTTGCTGCTGGAGAATTAAACATTTCAGATACTTTGTTTTGGGTTTGCTATTTAAGCTTCAAACTGATCATAAACCACTTGTACACTTGTTTAAAGGAGGAAAAGGATTGGAAGGCAGTGCCACTCCAAGAATTTCAAGGCTGATTATATCTGTTCTTGAATAAAATTTTGAGGTTGAATATGTAAAGGGACACAAAAATATATTGGCAGATTGTTTATCCAAGATGCCCATTACTGTGAATGAAGAGGAATGTGAAGTTGAAGTTGATATGATAAGATATAGTGAGGAGCAAACTTTTGACAAGAAAGAACAATGCCATGAGAAATGATGAAGTGTTACAAAAAGTTATGCATGGCGTCTCTACAGACTAGGGTGGTGATCTCATTCAAGGTTTGCTTTTTAAAGCTTTCAACAATATCGAGTCAGAGTTGAATGTCAGAGAAGAGAAATTATGGAGAAGGTACAAGTTGGTACCACCAGAAGGTCTTAGATCTAAGATTGTCAATATCACCCATGAAGGATATTTGGGCAGAAACATGACCAAAAGACGTGTTCGTCAGTCATTCTGGTGGCCTGGATTAGATAAAGATATTGAAGGTGTAGTTGGAAAATGTCATGCTTGTGCCACAAGTGATAAAACCAAGGTTGTTCGGCAGCCTCCTCTTGCCTGTGTAAAATTTCCTGTTCGCCTATGGGAGAAGGTGGCGATAGACTTTCTTGGACCAATTTCCAGGTTAAGTTCAAGTTTTAAGTTTTTGATGGCTTTAGTTGATTACTATTCTAAATGTTTGTTATTGAAACAGCTGACAACATAGACACGGAAAAGTTATTACGTTTCTTGATAAAGTCTTTATGAATGAAGGAATTCCTAAAATACTTGTGCCTGATAATGGACCCCAATTAGTTTCTAAGAAGATGGAAGAATATCTTGTGAAGTTGGGGGTGAAGCATGAGAGAGTTGCCATGTTCAGACCTCAAGCCAATGGTTTAGTGGAAAGGACAAACAGGTTGATCAGGTTGGTCATGGATAATATACAACTTTCATTATCCAATGGATTGTTATGGACGGATGAGCTCAAGAAGTTAATGTGGTCTTATAGAGTGACACCACATTCTGTAACAGGAGTGTCACCTTTTGTTTCCCTTAAAGGGTGTGAACCAGGACTGAAAGAATTACCAGGATGGTTGAAGGACAGAGATTGTGTGTGGGTGGATCGTGAAAGAATTGATAAGGATGTTACTGAGTGGCAAGCTGTTGCTTCCAGTTATTACAATTGTGTGAAAGGAGTCAAATTTCCTAGTATAATGATTGGTGACTGGGTGGTAGTCAAACGTGGTGGTGTTGTTACAAAAGGTGACAGCAAGTTTTACAAACCTCATCAGGTAAAAAATGTAAAGAAGACTGGTGTTATATTTGGATGATGGATCAGCTTGGAGCTTTGGAAATATTGCCAAATGTTATATTCCACAACCCTTAATAAAAGATTAACATTCATTATCAAATATTACTATATGTTGTACACAAGCATTAACTAGTGATTAATGTTCATTATCTTTATTGCGTACTTTATGGGAAGGAAAATTGTTTTGCAAATTTGTACTGTAAGCTTTATTTACGTTGATCTTCTATTCTTAGTTGCTATGAATTTAATATATCACTTAATTAACACAATGTATATAAGGGGAAGATGTGTAGAGTTCTGTAAGTTGGAATGCACACTTGTTGCTATGGTGCTGGAATGTTATGATTGGAAACAGTGGAGTTAAGCTGTGAAGCTGATAGAGGATGGAGCTGGAGGTACTTGATGTTAACTCCTAATAAAGAAGATTAACTTACATCTGTCTGGAGTTCATCTTTACAACCATATACTCACCTGGGCCCATAAACACACGCACGTAGCTGAGTAAACCCCTGGAGTCAATGTTTTATACAGTTCATCACAGTTTTCAAGATTAGTTATTCAATACTCCCGACTAATCTTTCACTGATCAAAAAGTTCTTTCCTCTGGTCGATGGACCATTAGTTGAACTAGTTGATGGTGAAATGACATCAACTAACGTATTCTTTATTTAAGGTAAATAACGACAGACTTGAGAAAGTTTTAAATCTTTACCTAAATTTTAAAAAGCATGTAAACCATCTCAAATACACAGTGCCGTCACCATCAAACTTAGAAGAGAAAATTCAATTAGACACATACTTTGAATTCACGCAATGATCAATGCTCAGAAAGGAGAGGACAGAGAGAAAAGAACATCTGCAAATGCATAAAGTTATATTTACCAAGAATTGTGTGAAGACCAACCCCCTGGCCAAAGGGCTGGTAAGGGTCCCCCGGGATAGATCAGGCAACAAGGGTTTCAGGACAGGAATCAGAACAGGATAGATGACCTCTCTAGAATACCGACGACTGCCCCGCACCCCTCTCTGACACTCTATTCCTCCTTGAGATTCTTCCGCAATCTTCTTTCTAATCCTAATTAATTTAGGATATTAGGCACTCCATTTGATACTTCATCAGCATCTCATAGCATCTCTCGCAGCAACAGCCTCCCGAATTGTGCTCTCTAACTAACTAACTAAAGCTATCTCAATTATACCTTTTGTTCTTCATGTCCCACCCAATAATGTTTCAAATTTGTAAAAATACTAAACCTGATTGGTCAGGCAAGGGGGAAAGATCATCACACCATGCTTATATGTCATTTTATTCTGTCAGAACATTGTTCATAAACCCATCCCCTTAATTTTTATTCATGCTTTATTTTCCCACCCGCATTCACATTTCATCTGCAACAATTTTTAAAAATCTTTTCACTGCCGGGTCTCAGGTTCGGGCACTCTGCAGCCTTGTCCTTTTCCCGACCCTTATGTCATCCTTCTGGGTTGACTTTCAGTTGTCATGCGCCATTATCATGTGACTCAGCTCACTTCAGTTATACACGAGAGGCCCAAATGTGCACTAGTCATAAAGTCAGAAAGACAGATGTTATTTTAAAAAATAAATGGTTTTACTGTACACCACCCATCTTTACTCTATTCCCCTTTATTTATTCATTCTTTCCCTGCGTTAGGATTAGTAAAATCACTTGATTTAGTTTCGAGCAAGAAGATGCCAAACAAGTGAGTCTTCAAGCCTCCATATTAGTACCTTCTGCTCATGCGCAAGAATTTCCCTCCAAGCGACAGCTCGTCATACTGCGTAAATGCAGTTGACGCTTGTGCAATAAAGATTTCCAGTTTAAAGCCATTTTAGTCATTTATTTTATCTGTTAAAGTTAGCAAACACATATGCAAGCTTCACTAACCCACGTGTTGGTGTGGTGCACATTAATTTTACACATAACAGTTTTTAATACTTGTTAGTGAGTTAAAGGAGCGGATTGCTTTCGAGCAAGTCTCTTTTCTATGAGTCCTTGCTCCATCAGCTTTTGGTATCAAGTTCAATACCATTCTTACAGTGGATGCCAGTGCCACCGGAGTTGGTACTGTTTTGTCACAACTTCAAAAAATGACTCTGTCATTGAGCTGATGCTTTAGCGGCAGTGTGGTGTGCTGAATATTTCAGAACATACTTATGGGGAGTGAGTTTCAAGTAAAGAACTGAGCACAAGCCTTTAGTCAAAGTCTTGACTCTGGGAGGGGCTGGAAAAGCATCAGCGAGATTAGCAAGGTTAGCAGCACTTATGCAAAATGTCCAGTACATTATTAAATATATTTCTGGGTGACGTCTGGTGGTCTTACCATTTGGCTGTAGATTGGAAAATTGTTGACAGGGAGGCAGTGCTAGATAAAAAGAAATAAAGAGAAAAGGGGAGCAGCGGAATGGTTAGTAGGCACTGTGCTGAGTGGTGTGGGGGTTTAATTTTCACAAAAGAAGAAAGTGTGCAGGAGATGGTGGCAGATGAAGCTTTCAAAGAGGTGTGCAAAATTGTGGTAAATAGTGGAAGAAGGGAAAGTTCAGTTGCTCCTTCAGTGAGACCATACGTCAAACGTTTAGATGAATTGTCAGCCAGTTTAGTTTAGTTTTAGCCAGTGGGAAGAGCATATTGATGAGGGGTGACAGATTTGACCCATCTGAGAATCTGAGGAGGAGAATCATTCAATTAGCAAACGAGGGACATTTAGGCCAAATTATGTTAGACTTGGCTTCTTTTGGCGTATTTCCCCCTGGTTTTTGCTTTATGCCCTCCCGGTTTTGACTCTGTTTTTGCTGATATAAAGTTTCTGTGCGCTTTTCGCACTGCTGATCAGTGGTAAAGCACTCGTGCTCCTGTGGTAAATTGTGTTACGATTGGAAGTGTGACTTACTTGTCAGTCCCCAGTACAGGGTAGTACGGGTGCCGGGGCTTGTGAGTCAACCGCTACTTGTGGGCCTGCAGCACAGATTGTGCCACTCACATACGTAGCCCAAAAACTGTATAAGTGACTGAAGTTTGGTATGCCTGAACTCAACGTCTAAAGAGGGTGTCCTTTTCATTCTTAGTTCATAGAGGCCACTTTTAGAAAGTGGGTATTAATTTGCTCGGTCATCCCTTGTGCCTCTGCTGGAATGTGGATTGCCTGTCTGGTTTTTGGCCGACAGAGGGCTGGGAAGCAGGGTGACTCCCGATAGTCTAGGTAGGTCAGGAAAGGGCCAAATAGACCTGGGTTACAATGGGGGAAGAGGGAGGAGATTTCCTTGCACCTCAAAGGGCCTGGTCTGCCTCTGACAAAGCCGTCTCCACTTCCTGCCAGGAATTCACGCTAGAGAAGGCCCAACTGGTTCTGGCTGGACACCACACCCTCTGCCTGGCAGATCAAAGGATTTTTTTGTACCAATACTGGGTCCCAGACCCCTCAACTTTAGAACTCATCTGGATCAAGAAGACTGCACAGAAGAAGAGTTGTTGAAACTGCTGAAAGGAACAACCACTTTGCTGCGTGCTTTGCTGGGCTAACCTGCAGTGACTGCTTCTGTCTTTGTCCGTGAAAGGCCTGGACTGGACTTCCTGCAACCGAATTGGTAAGACTCTCCTAGGGCTTGAGGTAGATACTTGCCTCCTGTTCACAAAGTCTCAGGAACAGCAAAGACTTCAGGTTCTTTGACCTGCAGCACTGGGGACTGTGTGTTTTTGTGCTGCAACCCGACGAACGCCACCCGGTGACGTCTACGACGACCCTGTCCAACCAGTGTTCTCAAGACACCACAGAGGGCACGGCTGCACCGTGACCCTGGTCCCACTGACGACGCCTGCTGACACCATCACCGAGCCGCGGCTTGCACGCGACCTGTGGCCTGCACTCTGTACCACCTTGCTTGCCGCCGAAGCTTTGGCACAGCAGAGGGCACCGCCGCCACCCCGCACTGTGACCCTGGTCTCTCTGATGACGCCTGCTGATGCCATCACTGAGCCGCTGCTCGCACCGCGACCTGTGAGCACGCACACTGCACCGCCTCGCTACACGATGACGCCATGGCCTTCCTTATGCCACCACTTCCAGCCAAAATCGACGCCGCTGCCTGCACTGTGGTTCGGGGCACCGCTCGTAAATTACACGACCACCGCCCTCATCCCACACCTCAGCCTTGGCCCACCGACCCCTGTGTCATCGACTCTAGTTCGTCAGCCGACGACAGCGCTTCTGCAACGACAACGTCGCTGCTTGCACCGTGACCTGCTAGCACCATGACGAGCACCGCCTCCATCTCGCATCGCAGCCTTGGTCGCACCGACGATGCTATCTGACACTGACCCCGAGCCGCTGCTCGCACCGTGACCTGGGGGCACCGCACGCCGCACTGCTGCGCTTCACACCGCAGCACCCGACGCCTGTTGGCGCATCAGAAAGGAGTTTGATCTGCAACGCGAGTGGCTTCAAGGGGCCCATCACCCAGCATCTCTGAAAGGTACTGTTTGTGGGTCTTCCTGGCACCGTAGTTGGCCTGCAACCCCGCGGTCAGCCAGAACTGTTTTGGGATTTGTTGATCACGACACCGTGATAGCCCTGGGCGGAGCTATCGACATCATTGAACTATTTTTAAAGCATATTTTGATAAGTGAAGATTTTAATGTATAGTATTGTGGATTTTCATCGTGTTTGGTCTTGTCTTAAGTATATAAAAATTGGATATTTTTCTAAACTGGTGTGGTGTCCTTCTGTAGTGCGCACACGGTTTTACTGTTGGTTATGTGCAAATGCTTTACACACTGCCTCTAAGATAAGCCTGGCTGCTTGTGCCAATCTACCAAGGGGGTGAGCAGGGGTTATTTTAGAAGTGTAACTCCCTTATCCTGACTAGAGTGGTGGTTTCTGCCTCACTTTGGCGCTAGTCTCAGCTAGCCAGAAATCCCATTTCTAACAAATTATAACACAGAGAAGAGGGAAAGAAAACTTTTGGGGGCCAGAGTTGATGTCCAAACTGTTCAGTAGGTTGAAAGGTGTGTAGATTGTTAGGAGCGTGAAAAGATACTCATGGTGGGTTTTCAGACTAAATTGAGTCATATCCAAGATCCCAATGAACCATGGTACATTGTGTGTATGCATTTTATAGGCCCATTAGCTGGAGTAAACACAGATTTAAGATTTGCCATAATGCCAGTTGATGTTTTTTCAAAATAGGTGGTAGTCAGATTTATTAATGACATTTCAACTAGAGGTTCTATTAGTAACTTGCAAGAGATCTTTGGGACAGAAGGTTTTCCAAATACTTTGACAATGGACAATGGCACTCAACACACGTCAAGGGAAACGAAGGCATTTTTAGATGGTATTGGCATTAAACATCATCACACAGCATTCTATAATTCCCAGTCTAATGTCATTAGAGGATGGATTAACCTTATGATGAAGTGCGCTATCCAGCTGGCAGTGCAAATTGGGTCTGAAGTGTGTGGAGGTGTAATTGAATTAGTTTAGGCACACCGCACGACTGAAAACAGGGTGCTCTCAAGATCACCTTTTGAGATAATGAGAGGTTGCAAACCCAAAACCAAATTAGTACCAAGTTGGTTGAAGGATAGCAATGAACACAATTGTCTTGTTCCTCAGGTGTTCACATTGTCCAACATTCATGTGAGTTAATGGGTGAAGGTGAAAGACGGGCGCATAAGAAAGGAGCTTTTGAAGTTTAGAGGCCCCTTTACGGTCAAGCAGGTTTTTGACTGATATGTGGTCTTGGAGAATGGAGATAAGTGGAACAAACGGAGAGTGGTCTTGTATCACAAGGGAAGAGATTGTAAAACAACTGACGCAGAAAGAAGTGGGAGGCTTAGTGGTTTTATGTTAATGGTAGATGATGACGTTTTGAATGCGAGTTCCGGGCAAATAGACAATGTTGTTAGGTCTGGAGGTGGAGAGTTTAGAAGATACGTTGGAAATGGAGGTGCAGAGGGTAGAGAGAGAAAAGAGAATCATGCAAGGAAAGAGAAAAAAATCTCTCGCTTATTTTGAGGATTATGGGCCATATTATCAAGGAAGCTGCGGTAGTTTATCACCGCTTTACCGGCAGGAAACTGCCGCTAAAGCGGCGATAACGAGCTTGATAATATGCGATTCGAATTTCAATCGAAGCCCAGGTTAGATGTGTGAACATTTAACCTGGGCTTCGATTGAAATTCGATTCGCATATTATCAAGCCCGTTATCGCCGCTTTATCGGCAGTTTCCTGCCGGTAAAGCGGCGATAAACTACCGCAGGTTCCTTGATAATATGGCCCCATGTTCGGGAATTTGGGACATAAATGTGGTGAGAGTTTACTTCCATTTTACAGTGTAGTTTATCTATTTTTTAAAGTTTGTATACTCTTAAGGAGAGTAGATGATGTGTCTATTCTTTATTCTTATACGGTTTTGTTGTTAGTCATGTGTTAATTTTTTTATTGTGATTTATATTTTAACTGCAATATGTAGCTCCAACTTTAGCATTTCTGGTACACGTATTAGAGACAATGCTACTTGCTTATTAGTGATCTTTTATGCAATTTTATGTTTTAGTTCAATGTGAAAGAGGAAGGATATGTCGCATTCATGGAGTGGAACCGTTGTTCTCAGGTTCCTTTAGGAATGTCCTGCTTGAGCATTGGAGCTGGCAACGGGAGGCCACAACATGGCAGGATGAATACAGCTTCAACTTAAGAACACATGTGAAGTTTGACAATCTGTGTATTCTACAATAGTTCGCTTGGAATTTTTGACACCTGTTTCATTAAAGAGCCCTTTTTCACACCAAGCAGGGTCTTCCTGTCGTCCTTGGGTGTGCAATCCCGCCCGAGTGAATTTATGTTATTGGCCGTAGTATAAAAATTTGTGGAAACAAAATATGTGATTAGTGTTGAAGTGAGAAAAGATCATGAAACGGATAGACTTGACTCTTATTTATCCAAAAACAACAGATAGCAGGATGTGTCTGCCTGCTAGATGACCTTCTAGACAGGATGCGTGAAATGTGCGTCATGCGCAGGTGATCCAAGCACTTGGCACCTCATTGCTGGGCCTTTTATCTCGAGGGCATTGTCCTGGCTGTAGCTGGTTTGGTGTGTCCAAGCCTCTCCCCATCTGGGCTGTGAGATGAATGGGTGGCCTCAGTCCAATTCCCAGCAGGTGTTTGATATTGTGAAGTCCAAATAATGGGAGCAAGGATTTTGGAAACACAACAAACGATCCTAGGCTCATGAGGATGTGACTGACTGTCATTCTGGACAAACTGATGGTAGAAGATACCAGAGGCTGAGTGGTTTTTATCAAAATCAGATTTTGTTCAGGCCAGTGCAACAAAGCAGGCAAGTGAGCCAGGGTCAGAGAGTAATATTGATGGGTATGGTTGTCAACTTTTCAAGAGAACAATACTGGCTATTGGTTTTTGTTTTAGGAGTCTGCAAAGGCCAGGACTTGATATTAAATACAACTTTATACAAAATCGTATGTATTAATTTCTAACATGACTTTTCTGCCTTTGATTACTTTCATTATAGGTCAGGGATCATTAACATAGATGTGGAACCCATTTAAAAGTGCTTTCTATTTATAATTACTGTTTGAAGTTTGTACAGAGGATGGCTACTAATACCGGCTCTAGGTTATTTTTTTTATTTTTTAACAAGTCGGCAGTGGCAGCTGGCATCTACCAGGATGGGGGGGAGTGGGTGGGAGGGCACAAGCAGGGAAAATATATGTATTTGTTTAAATTACCAGACACGATGTCCTCGCTCCGGACCTCTTCTTTACTGGAACTGGATGCTGGGACCCCCCCTTGCCCAATCCTAGTGCTGCTTGCATGCATCATGTGAGTAGCTCCAGGAATGGTGGGAATAGCCTCACTCGGTGCTCCACAGCGCCCTGGAGGCCTGCACTGTCTCTCAACCAAGCTGTCTTGAGACAGGTGTAAAAGGTTGAAAGTGTGCATGTTTGTCTGGCTGTCTCAAGACAACCACCAAAAAGACATGCACACTCTAAACAGTGCATTAGACAGACCACTCTCCTCCATGCTGAGTGACATGCTGCTGTCACTCAGCAGTGGTCCTGCCCCCATCCTGACGCTCGGGACGGATGATGAAAAACAAAATGGCAATAAATTGCCACTTTCTTTTTTATCTCTCGGGCTTTGGGGGGTAATTTTAGTGGAGCGACGCTCCTCCACTCCTACGGGGGGGGGGGGCGCCCTTGCCAGCCAGGACATCAGAATACCAATGGTGCCAGTAGAAAACCAGGCAGGTGGCAACCCTAGTCAGAGTAATATGCTGGATATGGCTGCCACCTTTCTAAGAGAAAAATACCGGTCATTTGTTGTTGTTTTAAGACTCTGCAAGGGCTTGAACATGACACTAAATAGGACCTTACACAAAACCGTATGTAATTGCTTGTAACATGACTTTTCTGTCTTTGTTTACTTTAAGTATCAGTCATGGATCATTTATGCAGCTCTAGAAAACATTTATGAGTGCTTTCTACTTATATTTGCTGCTTGAAGTAGAAGGTTAAAAGTGCCCATCTAGGCTTTAAGAGCAGTATATGATACCGTAGAGATGAGGCTACATCTGGTCTGGAATGTGCCTCACTGCATATGTCCACCATAGATGACACATCGAAGGGAAGGGGCCCCCTGGGAGGCATAGATGATCCTGCTGAAATGGTCAACAGAGGTGTTTACCAAATCTTAAGTAGAGAGCAAATTGGTTAACCAAAAAACTGTTTACATAGATTATCATTTTATCTCTTATTCTCATGCGGGCAAATCCAAATATTCAGCACTTTATATTAGTAAATGAGTCGTCTGGCAGTAATGTTGGAGCTGGGGTACCTCCGGTTAGTTCCATTTGAAATTAAGAATATAGAAAACACCTGAACTAAGTAAATCATCCAAAAAGCTCATGTTTCTGGATGCTGAACCACATAATCTGAAGCATTTCTGCTGTTGAGAGCGGGGCTTGATTTTTGAGCATCGCTATCTTGGAAAACATTGTATCTAGGGAAGGTCTTGTACCTGTGTACAAGCCTTCCCTACAACATCTTGAAGTGAGTGCTACCTAACCTTTATTCGCAGCAATGTGACCATCATCATAAATACGGCTGAAATGGTCAACTTAGTTGAATGCTCACAGCTTAACTGTGGAGAAGCGTGGCTCAATGGTTAGAGCGGCAGACCATGATGCAGAGGTCTGGCCTGGGACCAGGGTTCAATTCCCGCCTTGGCGGCTCTTGGGCTCAATCTCCTGGACCTGATAATTCTCGCCTTGGTGCCTTGTCTAATCATGGGTCCCACTCTGGGCAATAGCTTGCTTAATCTCCACAACCTTGGGGGTTCCTAGGAGTGGACATCTCACAGGAAATCCAGGAAGGGTTCCACAGCGGTATGAATACAGCGCTACGAGACCTCAGGGTAGAAGTGCGCTATATAAATACAAGCACATTTATTTACATTCACTTTATAAAACAAATGTTCAACTAAACCACACATTTTACAGTTTGGCTTAGTGGATACTTAAGTGGCATTACTATTGTTTATTGCAAGTGTCTTTGTGCATTGATTGACCAGTTCGAAAAATTACGATACACCAGATAATCAGGCTTAATTTTCATCTGACTATCATGACAGTTAATTAGGTGCATATAGGGCACCTTTGGCAAGGCAGATTTTACATCTGGCACCGCCTTGCTACCCAGTCTCAAATGTTGTGAAGGTAATTCAACTGCAGGGACAGAACAGAAAGTAAACATGCCCCCTACAGCCAGGTTTGCTTTCTGTTGTTTGCACACGTAGCCCACTTCCTACATTTGAGAAGCAAATTCGAGAATATTGAGTGGCCATCACTGTAATGCCAAGAGACCTCAAAGGGTGCACAGTGTCTGTCACCTTTGCGTCCCAGGCATTTTCATGAATTCATGTCAGTGCTGGTCAGACCCATTTAAGGCTAGATCTTTCCAGCAATCAGCCTTACGGCTAGGCTTGTGCTAAATAAATACCACATACATGCCTATGTACAATTTAGGATTACATCGTTTTTATTTACCAACTCCATCGAAGGAAGAGCAACTAAATAAGGAAGCAAGTAAAGCACAGGTATTATAATCTAGGTGACATCTGGAGAAGTGTAATGTTGATCCCATCTGAGATATTTTAGGAATGCGTCATATTCATGCGTAGTAAGCACTCGAATATATTCTGTCTAATTAACGTTACTAAAGGGAGTGCGGTATTGCATATTTAAAGTATTCCACTTGGCATACTCGTGTATAGAACATGATTAATAAGGGTGTATATGACACTTAAATATTAATGTGATGGGATAAGTTAACAAGTGTCCATTTTAAAGTGATTCAAACTGATAATGTTTGTAAACTAATGTTTAAACATTTATATGTGGAACAAGAATGTATTTCTTGCAGGTGCATTCAGAATGGCATCTTTGTAATGCTTTACAATTTATACATGTATTAAGGAGTTTCACTTATTGTGTGGGTAGAAATGTGCACCTATTGTGTATCCGTGTGCACTACTAGAATTGTCTGGAGTGGGCATCGGGAAACAAGATTGGTCCATGCTCACGTTTAGAGTTTAAAATGTCATTCATATTTAACCTTCAATGTAGAATGTGTGTACTTGTATTTTGATTCCACTGCAGGTATGGAGAGCGAAAGCCTTATTAGTTAGCATAGGAGGGTTTTGTTTTCTTTAGATAGTAATGTATGAGAAGACGAAGTTGGCAAGGAGAAGTGCGGTAACGAACAAGAAGGTGCGGTCTCATGGGAGAGGAGAGGAATGACCATGGATTAGCAAATTTGCATCTTATCAATGTTGGAAAGGTGGTTAGAGGTCCGGTGCAGCCGGGAAGTCCACATCCTGTAACGGCCTCCACAGGGCTGAATAATACCTAAGAGGGGGCTGCCCGAGATGCGCTGACCTCCCTGGCGACTTTGGCTGGATTTGGGGACTCTGGTGGTTGTGGAAGCGGAGCGGCGAGCCCTAGTATCGATGCGGCCTGGTCCCCCGAGAGAAGCCGGGACCTTGAGTTTGAGGTCGGCCGGGTCTGCCCGTGTTCTGGGGCAGCCTCTACGGGGCTGACTGGTGTCCCACGGGGGCCGGACTTGACTACGGCGGCCCCCGACTACTCTGAGAACCCCCCGGTGCAGCTGTGGGCTGAGAGGAGTGATCAACGGGGTCCGGCGCTGCGCGGCCTATTCCCCCTGAGGACGACCGGGGCCTCGAGTTTGTGGCGCGCCGGACCTGCGGGGCGCCTGTGGCCAAAGACTCCGGCATTGCCCTGGGCCGGACTGCGGAGGACCTGAAACCCTCAGCGGCGTTGCAGGAGGTGAGCAGTGGCGACGAGGTGGGCCCCCCCCCGGGACTTACTGCCTGAAGCAGCGCACTGCATCCGGTTGCTGCCCTGGACTGCACCGTGCGATGGGAGCCTGAGGAGAGTGCAGGAACGGAGGACCCCACAGCCCTGCTCGCTTGACCGGTGAGGGGTGGGGGGGACGAAGGGGGGCCACTACCTGCAGAAGATTCCTGATATCGGGCCCGGATACCACTTGCTCCTTTCCCCCCCCCCATTTGGTTCTCCCTCCCCGCATCTGTGAACCCTTCTAGGGGCGGCCGCAGCCGGCAGTGGAGCTGCCATTGATTGTGGGCTGGGCCCTGAGGCGGTGCACATCACTTGCAGACGCTGTGAGGACATTGGGACCACCTGGGCTCCCGTGCTGCGACCCCGAGGGCGTGCGGAGGGAGGTGCCACAGCATCTGAGAGGCGGTGAGATGCGGTCATAACGCCCAGGGATCCGGTGAGAGAAAGGCACCTAAAGAGACCGGGGAGCTGCCTGGAGTACCCCCCACGCAGACAATCACGCCCGGTTGCTGGCCGCGCCTGACTGGGGCAAACATGGTCCGGAAGGGAGCTCGGACATTGGATGGAAAGGAGGGCCCAGCGACTGCGGGACCGGCCCCGGGGGCCATGCAAGATAGATCCACACTAACACCCCTTGACCAGGCCTCGGGCGGGGATCAGCAAGCAGACAAGTTGGACTTGATCCTGCAGGAGATTAGAGACTCTAGACTTGCCATCGAAACACAACTAGGCACCCTCACTACTAATCTATCTTTACTAAAGGCCGACCACTGCAAACTGGCTGACAAAGTGAAAGACCAGGTGGTGACACTGGCGGAGATGACCCCGACGGTGGCAGATCACACTACCTCTATCAAGCAACTGCAAGAGCAAGTGACGACCCTCATGGAACGCGTGGAGGATGCTGAAGGGCGTAACCTACGCAATAACATCCGCGTCATTGGGCTTCCGGAACGCAGTGAGGGGACCCGTGCAACGGAGTTTAGTTTAGTTTAGTTTCGTTTATTTGTTTAGCATAGTTAATTAAAACCATTGCTATAAAAAATCCATATTAGCACAATTATCACATCAAGAAACAAAACTGGAGAAATACACTGTCATTTTTAAAAAAAATCTGTACATTTAAAAACGGTCTTCTTACTACCAATGTTAAGTTACTATTAAGGTCCAAAAGTGAAAAGATTAGGACAGGAGGTACTAAACCAGGGGACAAAAAAAGTCAGTAATACGCTTTTGGATGGGAGGGGCAGGTAGCGCAGGAGCCGAGGAGGGTGATAAGAAATTAGCCAAGAGTCTCACAAACTTTCCAATCCTAGCAAGCGCTTGAATGTCTGTGGAGGTAAAATACAGAGACGTAGCCTCCCAGCATGACCTAGTGCCCCATTTTAAAAATAAAGGTTTTAGTAAATGCCTTCTGGGGGCGTCCATGGCAGGGCAACAACACAGAAGGTGCAGCCATGATTCTTTATGGTATGAGCACAGTCTGCAGGTCCCCCCTCCTTTGAAGGAGCCCATCTGTGGCAGGCCGTAGAGCACAGGCCTAAAAGGCGCATAAACATTATATTTTTCCGTGCAGCTGCGTTCAGATTTTCCAATAAGTAAGATTGTGGTACCCCAGGCTGGAATGAAACATTCAAGGGAAGCAAGACAGTTGGTGTATTTAAAGCCTTTAGGTCAATCCGATGGGAGAGTAGTTTCACCTGCTTGTTGATGACTTTTTTCCACACTGAGTATGGAATTGTGTCTGAAGTTAGCAGGGAGCTGTCAATCTCTAATGATTTGAAGGCCTTTGTAATCTGACGATTCCACGGATTTCCAGGGATGGTAAAGATCTCTTTTTGGCAGAATTTTAGGGTGGTATCTGCTGCTTTTAATGACCTTATAAAATATTTCAAAGTGTCTGCCTCTCAGTAAATGGACTGCCTTTGTAGGCCCAGCTCCAGACGTAGTCTTGCCCTCTGAATGAATTTCGGGAGATGAAAGATTTTTTTGCAGATGGAAATTTGGGCGTGGTCAAGACTGACAGAGCATGCACCGGGAAAGGCCTGATGCCCATAGTTTAAGGCGGGGAGTAATGTGGTTTTGGTCACTTTCAAGATCGGTTCTGCGGAAGGGCTGCTCAGAGACTGAGTCAGTCGAGTCAGGGAGTACGCTATTGCACCTGCTCTCTTTTTCATAGCTGCTAAATGAGCTGTTGATCCTGAAGTCTCGCAGAACCATACTCCCAAGTAGTTATATTTTGCTGTTGAGTTGATCGTTGCAGGCCCAATGTGCCACCTTAAACTTCTCTTGTTCTTGCATCTGCCGAATATCATCACCTTGGTCTTTTCTTGGTTGATTTTTAGTGCGTTGGCCATATTATATGTATGAAGCTTTCTTAATGCTCGTTGAAGCCCAGTTTTTGTCTGGTCCATTATGACAATATCGTCCGCATATTGTAAAATATGCAGATCCCATTTTGCAGGACCCAGCTTTGGCGGGAGTAAATTGCTTTTCTTCAAATATGTTCCCAAGTTGGCAGTGTAAATATTGAACAAAAGCGGGGCGAAAACACAGCCCTGCGTCAAGCCTTCTCCGGTGGCAATTTTTCTGGAGACTGCCTTAGGGCCAGTTTTAATTCGCACCCAGGTGTTTTTGTGCAGAGAGATAAGGGCTCCTAGCAGGTTCTGAGGAATCCCCCATTTGTCCAGTTTCCTCCATAGGATGTAGCGAGACACTTTATCGAAGGCTGTGCTGTAGTCGATGAAGCAGCAATTTAGTAGAAGATGATTTTTTTGTGATGCCGGTTGACTCAGAAAAGCCAAGGTTGTGATGTTATCTATGGTGGAGGCTGAGGAGCGAAACCCTGTTTGAAAGTAAGGTAGAGTATTGTTTTCTGCTACCCAATTTTCTAAGAGCTTAAGAAGACACCGGGCGTATGCCTTCGCCTCAAGATCTAGTAGGGCAATGAGGCGGTAGGTTGCAGGGAGCATGAGGTTTCCTTTCTTGAAGATGGGGCATAAGATCGAGCCAAGCCAAGAGTCTGGTAGCTGGTGGTTCATAAACATGTTGTTGAATAATGAAGCAAGAAGTTCGGCCCACTCCTCCAATGCGCATTTAAATACCCCTGCAGGAAGGCCATTGGGCCCGGGAGCCCTGTCGTTTTTCATTACCTTCAGAAATTTAGAGGCTTCGGCTGCAGAGGTCCGCTCATGGCGTTCGGTCATCGTTAGATCGACATTGTCTCTTAAATCGGTCACCACGGAGTCCGACATAACACTGCTGTATAGTTGCTTTACGTGCTGGGCCCAGGCTTCTTCGCGAACTGCGTTCCCTCTGTTCTTATTCGACGAGCGGAGCTTGTTCATATAGTTCCAGAACTGGGATAAATTCTTACCCACTCTTTTTGTTCTTTGAATCTCTTTGCAGCCCATACTGATTTTCTGAAGGACTTGCGCAGTAATGCCATGTTGTGGGCCGAGTGCGCCGTGCCATTCAATTTGTGCAGACGCACAGCCCTCCTTAGGGCTTTTCTTTTGATGATTAACTCTGGGTCATAGATCCACTTCGGGCGTAGCTCGTAAGATTTTTGTTGGGCTTCGGGTTCCGTTAAAAGATTTTGCAATTTTCTGATAGCGCTGTCCCAGCGATGGTGTAAGTCCGTGGAAGAGCTGTGCCTGAAATTAGAAATCTCTACTGAAAGCCAAGTGCTCACCTTGGCAGAACCTAATGAATCCCATTTGATTTTCCTGATTAAAGTATGGAGTTCAGCCAGCGTTGAGTGCCACACAACTGTTATTTCCACGGCGGCTGGCACTAACAGTTCCATTGTTACTGTTAAGGGGTTATGGTCACTCTCGTGGCGATGGGGGATTTCCATCTTAGTTAACTTATTTCCTAAAATGGTGAGAGGAAAATATAGTCAATTGTGGAGATGTTTTTAAAGGTTGGTGGAAAGTAAGTCCCGGGATTCTGTTCTAATTTAATTTGTTTTGCGGAGCATAGATTGTGATTGGTTAAGAATGTAATCATGGCTTCTTGTTCTTTGCTTCTGAAGGCCAGACCCACATTGGTAACCAGACCTTAGATGTTAAAGTCCCCTATTAGCAGAACCTCTGCTGATGCAAATTCCAATAACAGATCTGCCAGCTGCTTAATCAATCGGTCTGTAGCGGTTGTTTTTGTGGTTTTCATTGAGTTGTGGTAGGAGTTGATTAGAAGCGTGGGCAAAGCCCTGCCTGAAGAAAATAGGCCATCAATTAATACTGTCTGCCAGGTCATTGAGTTCCGAAGAATAGGGGTCACCGTTATCTTGCATCTATGTTTGATGTAATTAGAGAGGCCCCCTGAGGGTCTTCTGTGTGATTTGGCCTGGGTAGCTGGTTGAAAGAGTTCATAATAGCCGAAAAGTGGTGTTGGAGCTAGGGACCAAGTCTCCTGTAAGCAGATGATATAGCTTTTATTCAGGTACTTCACGGCTGATTTAAAGGCAAATGTTGACTTTAGCCCAGCCACATTCCAGGACGTGATAGTCAGATTATGATTCGACCGGTGACTTCCCCGTTAGGAGGAACACTGCCGGGCAGAAGCGCTTGAAGGCTCTGGGTGGTGGGGCCCGTGATATGCATCGGCAGCACGGATAGAGCGACTCATTTTGCAGCTCACCAGGCGATGATTGCTGTTACATGAGATGTTTATAAAGTTGTCCACTTTCGTCGCTTCTGGAAGCCAAGCATGGGTTGCACCCCGGGACCCCTTTAGAACGCTAATATGCTTCCTTACAGGGTACGATGGAAGGAGAACGTGAGGATATTTTTGTTTAGTTGGTACCCATGTTTCAATTCCCCAGTTTTCAAATGTGTCTGCTTCACCTAGGATTGCATCCCTTGTGGACTCCCGGGACCACGTTGTCACGGTTATCTGAGCCCCCTTTGCCTTGTATTGTGGAGAACTTGACAGAAGTAAGGTCCGAAGAATTGACCCCGGACAGTGCTGGAATATTATTGAAGAGCCGAAGCAGATTATTTCTGTTGAGGATGTCGTGTGGGCCCTTATGGGCATAATGAGGAAGGAAGACAAGTTCAGCATCCTTTTCCAGGCTTTGATGGTTCAGACTGCTGGCTGGTTTACTTGAGGATACATGCACCTCCAGTTGTTGCGGTTGTGCTCCTGATGAATGATTATTCACCTCCTGGATATTTTGTGCTCTCGGGGTGTGATTAAGTTGGGGCTGGTGAAGCCTCTTCATTTGTATAGCCCAGTCCCCGCAGACGTTGGTTGTTGGCTCAGGTAGATGGCACGTGGAGCAGCGCATCACTACTCCCTCTGGTACAGTTTGAGGATCTCCTATCAAAACATTTACCAGGCCCTGGTCATTGATTTGGCTGCTCCGAGCTTCTTGCATAGCTGCCTTGGGCTGTGCAGTGTTGTTCGCGCTCCCAAGGCCTGAGACATAGAAAGGTGTACCGTTGATTTTGTTTGGCAGGGATCCGAACGTTGCTGTTGTAGTTTGAAGTTCAGTCACTCCCAGAGCCGGAGGTATTCCCACAGGTGGATCCTGTGTCGGTGGTCCTGTTTTTTCTAAAGTATCCTTGATGCACACCTGGGTCGTGCTTGTCCCGGTGGTTTTCGTCTTGGGTTTTGAAGCCAGATTGAAAATTGGAAAATAAGGAAGGACTTTAGATTTGATATCTGAGATGCTAGGAGCTGCTGGACCATCAAAACCTACTCTTCTTTTTGCTAAACGTTGTTTCTTGGATTGTTTTTTCAATTTCTTTCTCTCCCTCCTTGACAAGGGAAATTTCGTTGGGAGATTCGATGAAGTGTGAGCCGTGTTTTTCTGGAGTGTATTAGTGAGGTTGGGCCGCTGCGTCACTGATTTCGTCAATGCTGGGCTGCTCAGATAGGGGCGTTCCGTGACCGCTTAGAGGTTGCCTGGGCTGGACCCCCGAGACAACCGGACCAAGCTATTAGTATCAGATTCATGAGACAGGGGGGTCAGCTTTCTCCCAGATGGAGAGCCAATCAATGTTTCAGTGTCTAAGGACTCCTCGAGAGAGAATGAAGATTGGAGCTCTTGGTGGAGATTCGCTAATCCGTTTCCGTTGGTGTTATTCTTCACGCTGTCCAATAATGCTACCAAGATTTCTGGGATGGCGGAAAGTTTATTTATTATTGGAGAGCAGGGACAGATGTTAGTTTTATCCTGTATCCCTGTAGACCTTTCAAGAGAGCTTAATCTGGAGCCCAGGTCAGACAGTGTTCAGGCCAAAGTTTGAATTAGGTCAACCTGCAGTTCCATTTTCTGAGATTGCCAAAGCATAGCTGTAGCAATTGCATCTTGATTTACGTGGAGTGATGTCAGCGAGACCGAAATAGAATGTATAGATCCCTGGGAGACAAACACTGGTAGTTCTTGGTCATCTAGCGTAATACTAGAGGAGTTGGGATGAGAGCTGAGGCCCGGTGTATGAGCAAAGGAGTCCTCAAATCGGGCTTCTAAAGAGGCCAGGAATCGCATAGATGGCAGGGGGCTTTCAAACTTTAGGCTATTTGTTAGCGATGGAAAGTCCTTCTGAGTGATTTGGAGGGGATCCGAACCTGGGGTGCATTGTGATGTGGACTTAGGAGTCATATCTACCTCATTGCGGTTGTCATCATGGTTTGGAGGGGTAGATGGCACTCTGCCGTGAACTTGTACTTGTACTTGTACTTGTAGCTTGGCCGCCGAGTTTATTGTGGTGGTGTTTGCAGTAGGAGTTGTAGAGTTTGAGTCCAAGACTAGGGCTGTTAATTCCCCAAACCAGTAGGAGATGCACTTGGAGAAGCAGTGGTGGTGGTCTGTGACGTTATTGCAGCATCCTGGGAGAGCGGACTTAACTGGAAGAGCTCAGATGAAACCAGAGCGTTAGGCGATGATGAATGCAAATTTTTCGAAAGTAAACTTTTGAGGTGAACAGGGCTAGAATCAGAGTATTTATCATGGCCCAGGGTGTCCGCGTTTGATTCCGTTTCCTGCTGGGATGTTGCGGTGGAAGAAGAGCCTGTTTGAGAGCTTGTTTGAGGAGCAGTGTCGAAAAAGTCACTAATCCGGAGTTGCGACAATGAGCCACCAGTTTGAGGGGATTTGACCTGGTGTGCGGGCAACTGCTGCTGGTTGGCCTCCGGGGAGACGACATGTAAGGCTGTGCCCTTTCTCTTGGGCAGTTTCCTAAGCGGTTTAGAAGTCTCCATTGCAGTTCCACGAGTGTTACAGCTCCTTGGTGCCCTCCTGGTGCCCTCCAGAGACTGTGGCGGCACAAGAGTGATGAAACCAGAGCTGCAGGCACCACAAGCGACCACAAGCCACCAGGTGTCAGGCCTGCGACCGCCCAGGAATAGCACGTCAGAGTTTCCAGCAACGGAGCAAAGAAATCCTCCAGTAGCCTCACCAGTAGCCTCAGCGCTCCGAACCTCCGGGCCTGCGGCCGATCCTGTCCAGGACTTGGACGGGCTAGGACACGACTGAGCAAGCACTCTGCCTTAAAACCCGCCGCCTGCGGACTACAGCCCACGGCCGCAATCCACAGCTGAATCGCCTAGTCTGGTGTACCGCTCTCTGCTGCCCTCTGCTGCTCCAAAGTGTTTGTGGCCAGTTAATCAGTCAATCCATTACTGACATTTATGTAGAAGATCTTGTTTTCTGTAATTTATTAAACTAGAGCCGAAGCCTTGTTATACGCTGCAGTTTACAGTAGTTTACTGCTCTGAGAGCAGATAAAGTCCTTCACCGGGCCACTTCCGGGCCGCTCCCGGGCCCCCGCCGCAACCAAGCCGAGCCGCGGGTGATAGCAGCGCAGATGGGCCGCCCGGGGCTGCAGCCAGGCAATGGCAGTCCTCTGGACTAAGTATGGGCGGAAAAT
The DNA here is from genome assembly GCF_964263255.1 of Lissotriton vulgaris. Taxonomy (NCBI): domain Eukaryota; kingdom Metazoa; phylum Chordata; class Amphibia; order Caudata; family Salamandridae; genus Lissotriton; species Lissotriton vulgaris. Next base: position 1,135,546,340 of record NC_141693.1, read on the forward strand.
CCGTTCCGCTCGCGGATTTTGCGGATTTTCGGTAAATTCGCAATCCGCGAGATTCGCGAATTTCCCGCAAAATCCGCAAATCCGCGAGCAGCGGATTTTATGGCTTGCTCGCACTGTTCGCGTGAGTTCGCGGCTTCCCAGTTCAACTTCGTGCCCCGCGAATAAGCGCTAAATTGCAGAAATACGATCTTAGCAAAACTGAAACTACTTACCAGGTTCAAAAGTTCAAGCTCATCATTAGTAGCCATTTCCTGTAGTGCTTCCTGAGGGGCCCCTCCAGAGTTCAGTTGCCTACTTGCAACTATTATGTGACCCTGCTCTGACCCTCAGAATAGTTACACATATGCCACAAAGGTCCTGAATTACAGCTAAGGGAGAAAAGCAGGAGCCAGGCTGGAAGTTCAAATCCAGTGACACATTAATCTGCCCCTAATTCATTATTGTCAGTTGGGGCAGGGCAGGTGTTGTAACTAATTTTGCAACAATGAAAGCACTTAGCAAGTGCAAAAGATCACTAATCAGGAAGCACTAAGGAAGCAGGTGCCAGCTAAAAAAATATTCTGTGACACATTAATCAGCCCCAAATTAATTCAGGTCACTTGAGGCAGGGAAGGTGTGCTTTGCTTTGCCACAATAATGTACACTGGACAACCAGAGGGTGCTGTGATGAAACAGAGGGTGGCATGGGTGAGCCAGAGGGTGGCATGAGTAGTCAGAGAGTGGCAGTGGTGACAGAGGGTGGCAGTGATGAAGAAGAGTGTCCCAAACAGGCTGGACACGTAGAAACAACAAGTTCGCAAAACTTGCGACCCGACAGGTAAGTTCGCGTTTGCGAAATTGTACAAAAACCCTCGCGAACTGGCAGAAACCCGCGCGAACACAAAAAAAAAAATCTGCAAATTTGCGAGAATTCGCGGATTTTGCGGATTGCGAGTTCGCAAATCCGCAAAATTCGCGAACGCGAGATTCGCAAAATTCACCCATGCTTACTCTGGACACTATTTTCGGACCTCCGGGCCCTTCGCGACTTTCGCGACTCACCGGGGCTCACAGGGGCTCACGGGGTCACTGGTATGTCCGCCGCCACCGCTCGCCGCTCGCTGCACTCCTCGGTCTCCTTGCCACACCTCCTCCTCCAGTGGGGGGGGGATTTTCGGTGCTTGGCGTGGCTGCGGTGAAGCGCGGTGCTTGCGGCGATTGCTGCTGCTCTGCTCTCCGCTCCGGCTTGCGGCTTACGGCTCTCCACTGCCCTCGTGTGACAACTGTTTCCAGTCTCCCTCAATCCAGTATCATGTTAGGAACCAAAAGTAGGAAGCGAGAGTCAGGGCACGGGTGAGGAATAAGATTTAGAAACTGCCGCTGACTCGCACAAATGTCAACGGAGTTCATGGAGCGGTGGTTCCGCGATCATGTCTCCCCGGAGGGCCTGTCACCGCTCTTCTGTGTGGAGAGGGCACACCAAATTCCTACGGGAAGCGGGTCAGCCGCTGCGACCGCTGATCGCCAAGATCCTAAACTACCGAGATAGGGATATGCTCCTTCAGAAAGCCCGGGAGAAATCGGTCATTGAATATGAAAACCAGCGAATCTCACTATACCCGGACTATACTAATCCAGTGCAAAGACAAAGATCCTCCTACTTTGCGGTCAAGAAAAAGCTCCAGAAGGCAAACCTCCAATACACCCTGTTATTCCCGGCTCGCCTCAAGATAATCCATGACAACAAGACCCACTTCTTCGAGAGCCCCACTGACGTGGAGGAGTGGCTGGAAGTGATGGGCGTCGAGGCAACTCAGAGGGAGGCATCCATCGGCTCCGGGAACGGCTCAGATCCTATGGGACAAACTTCCCCCACACTGTCGGCGCAGCCCAGACGTCGCAAGCCCTCTGCCGCACAACCGAAGGAAGACCAGATGACAGCGGTCAGCATGGTGGGCACTTTTCGAGCTGAGCACAAAATAATTAACACGGATACGGAAGACAGTACTCTACATTCAGACTCAGAACATAGCGTGATTCTGTTTCCGACTGTGACGCCGAGAGCGGCGGACAAATTACTGGATAATGGACAGGAGTAACAGCTCAGCTTGGAGTGCCCTATGACTTTGTTTCCTACTGATATCCTTTTGATGGTGACTTACACAGGGCTGAGGGGTATGGGGTGGTGGATGCAGGTACTTTGTATGCTTGGGAGATGCTTCATTTTGTGACACTTGAAGGTTGAACCCACGCTACGACATTGAGTTCTCGGCTCTTGACAGATGAACTTTATTGTCCTGTTATATTAGATCTTCACAAGCTGAAATTACCGATTGATGATAGAGTGAGCGGGGCGCGCACGCGCCCCCCTTCCTCTTCCTCCCCCCTCCCCTTTCTTCCTTCCCTTCCCCCCACCTTCCCCTCGTCCCTTCCGGAGGTCACTGAGAGAAATATAGACTATGCAAAGACTTCCCCGGCGGCGCCGTTGAGCCGACAGCGTAGACTTGTAAGACTAGGTGGAACAGGGTCCATGCTATGCCAACCCCCCCAATGGCGAATGCACCAATGTTTGGTTTGTATGGTTTACATTTCATGGTTCAGCACAGCAATGTTCTCTAGCTGCGCCAAAAGAGTTCAAGTTTGGGGTGGGCAGAAGTACGTCTCCTGGTTATTACTGATAATACTTGTGCTGCAGCTGAGTGCTCTGTTTCTTGAGACACTTATCACCGCGTATGGCTGACACTATTGGGAAGTATAGGCTGGCTACCTGGAACGTGCGGGAACTTGGCGCCATACAAAAGAGACACAGAGTGCATGCATTCTTACTCCGACAACATGCCTATATTGTATTCCTAAAGGAGTCCCACCTCACACACTCCGAGACACTCACACTGCGGAAGAAGTGGAGAGGAACAGTATTCTCTACAACATATTCCGCTTTCTCCAGAGGGGCTACCATCTGGGTGAGACACGGTACTCCCTTTGTAGAACTGGGAAGGAAGGTTGATGCCCAGGGTAGATATATACTAGTGAAAGGCACACTGGACGGCACACTCGTAGTTCTGGCCAGCATATATGCCCCGAACTTTGATCAAGACACGTTCCTTGCGAGAGTGGGACGAGCACTGGCTGATTGGGGGGACATCCCTTGGATTTTAGGGGGGATGGGAATATGGTTTCAGACGTATACCTCGATAGGTCGCACCCCCCCTCCAGACGACAGGTATACACAGACTGGCGGACTCTTTTAGGACATGGCTTCAGGGCTGGGGTTTGACGGATATATGGCGGACACTCCACCCGATGCTCAGGGAGTATTCCTACTATTCCCCGGTGCATGCCTTACATACCCGATTAGATAGGTTTCTGTGTACTAACTCCTTGGTGTCTAAATGCACGTCCTCAGATTACCTAGCTAAGACCTTCTCTGATCATAGGCCTCTGACACTTGACTTGCAATGGGGACAGGTGCCATCTCCAGTGCCAACCTGGAGACTTAATCCTTTACTGTTAGAGGACGGCCCCTTCCGCGATTCATTGTCGGTAACCTTAGATATTTACTTTCGGGGGACCTGGGATTCAGTGACTTCCAACTTGACGGTGTGGGACGCTATGAAGGCTTTGATAAGGGGGGCAGCCATTGGTCAGATAGTGGGTGCTAGGTGCTAGTGAAGTAGTGTGGCTCACTGGTTAGAGGCGGCAGACCCGAGAGCAGAGGACGGCCCGGGACCAGGGTTCGATTCCCGACGCGGCAGGTTTCTGGACCAGGGTCAGCGGACACGATAATTCTCTCGCCTGGGTGCCCACTCTGATCAGCGATCACACTCGGCAACTCTGGGCACTAGCTTGCCTCATCTTCACTAACGGCCCCATCAGACCGCGGGGGATGCCTGGTCTCACCCTGGAGATACCCATTAAGGAACCATCTCTCAGGGAAGCCAGGAAGGGTTTCGCAGCGGTCGAAGTGCGGGGACACGCCGGTGCGCGTAAAAACCCAGCGCTATATAAATGCCCTTATTACTATTACTATTACTATAGGCAGGAGATCCACAGGAAGCTGTGCGACGTAAAGACACGCCTACAGGCCCTAGAGTCGACAGTGGGTGAGAACCCTGATCGCCAGGGGGAGTTACGACTGAGTAATATAGAGCATGCCGAACTTTTAGAAACACAGAGTTATTGACCACAAAGACTACTTGCAACAACAACAGGCCGAATCGGACAGATCGGGTGCTTTACTGGCTCGGCTGGTACGCGACAGTCCCGAGGTCCCAGTGATTACGCAGATTAGGGACAGCACAGGAGGACTGGTAGCTACACAGTTGGCCATAAATGACGCTTTTAGGGATCACCTTAGTACGCTATACGCCCCCCCCCCCCATGGAGGACCATGAGGAGATGATAAACCTTCTGAGGGACCTACCTTTCCCAGTCTTGTCTAGAGCTGAGCAAGAGGAGATAGGCGGACCCATCACGCAGCAGGAAATCAAAATAGCCATCTGAGCTCTTAACCAAGGTAAGACTCCTGGCCAGGACGGACTACCGGTAGAGTTTTATCAGACTTATTCTACGACCCTAGTACCCGTCTTGGAGAATATCTATAAGGAATCCTAAGAATCTGGTCACTTGCCTGACACGGCGATGCAAGCCTCCGTTATCTCAATCCCTAAACCCGGTCGGGACACCCTTGATCTCGCCAATTACAGACCCCTCTCAATGCTCTCTACGGAGTATAAAATAACTCAGTAAAGCCATAGCTCTGCGAATACAGACCCATCTCCCGGCCCTAATTCATCCGGACCAGTGCAGATTCCTGCCGGGGAGGAGCATGTCTCAAAACACGAGGAGGCTCCACGCCCTAATGGCTGCGACACCACCGACTCTCCCTCGGGCCGGCTTGTTGCACTGGATCTCCGACAAGCCTTTGACTCCCTGTCCGGGGCATTTATGTTTGCGGTCTTGAAATGTTTTGGCCTCCCCGACTCCCTGATACGATGGATCCGGCTGTTGTACATGCGCCCAACGGCTAGGGCATGCACGGGTCGACACGTCTCCTCTAGTTATAACATATATCGCGGTACCCGACAGGGATGCCCGCTGTCGCCCCTGTTGTTTGTCTTGACCCTTGAACCCCTGGCGATCGCCCTCCTGACCGGGATGGCTGAGAAGGGCATTTCCATCAGGGGAACACCCAATTTTATATCAATTTATGCCGATGATATCCTTTTGTATTTCCGAGATCTGGAGGAGAATCATTTGGCCCTAGCGACCATCTTTGATCGGTTCGCAAATGTGTCAGGCCTGGCGATCAACCCAGCGAAATCTGTGGGGTTTTATTTCCATGACGGACAACGGCCTGCCCATATACAATTTGGCGCCTCCCAAATTCCGGTAGCACAGACCACGTTCAAGTATTTAGGCATAAATGTCTATAGACGATCGGAAGACCAGATTGAAGGCAATATCCGGCGGGCCATTACCGGCCTCCGCAGTAGTGTGCAATTCTGGACGTCTCTGCCGGATCTATGACGTTACAACGCGTTATTTTACAACGCAGACCGTTACAACGCAGGTACCATTACAATGCATGCCATTACAACGCATGTCATTACATAGCAGATACTATTACAAAGCATGCCATTACATCGTAAGTATAGGTAAGTATATCTTTTTTTTTTTTATTTAATAAAGTTAATAAATTAAAAAATTAATTAATAAATAAATATAATTTAAAAATGTTTAAATCAGTAATTAATATAATTTAATTTAATTAAAATTAAAATTGTAATTCATTTAATTTATTTAAAATAATATAATTAATGAAATTTAATACATTTATAAATAGTAAATAATATAATTTAATTTATTACAATAAATATAATATAAATTAAATTTTAAAAAACTTAATCTAATATAATTAAAGAAATTTAATTAATTTAAAAATTGTAAATAATATTTAATTTTAATATATTAAATAAATAAAAAAAAGTAATTAATGTAATTTAATTTAAGTAATGTAATTCAATTAATTTTATAATTGTAAATGTTGTAATTAATTTAATTTCATTTCATTAAATTAATTTAATTCATTTATTTTATTTAAAGACGTAATACCCCTGTACCCCAAAAACCAAACCTAGCCCTAAAACCTAAAAATACCCCTGTACCCCAAAAACCAAACCCAGCCCTAAAACCTAAAAAATACCCCTGTACCCCAAAAACCAAACCCAGCCCTAAAACCTAAAAATACCCCTGTACCCCAAAAACCAAACCCAGCCCTAAAACCTAAAAATACCCCTGTACCCCAAAAACCAAACCCAGCCCTAAATCCTAAAAATACCCCAGTACCCCAAAAACCAAACCCAGCCCTAAAACCTAAAAATACCCCTGTACCCCAAAAACCAAACCCAGCCCTAAAACCTAAAAATACCCCTCTACCCCAAAAACCAAACCCAGCCCTAAAACCTAAAAATACCCCTGTACCCCAAAAACCAAACCCAGCCCTAAAACCTAAAAATACCCCTGTACCCCAAAAACCAAACCCAGCCCTAAAACCTAAAAATGCCCCTGTACCCCAAAAACCAAACCCAGCCCTAAAACCTAAAAATACCCCAAAATTACTTAAATTAATAAATATAATTAATTTTATAAAAATACATAAATTAATATTTTAATTTATTTTTAATATTAATTAAATTAAAAAAATAATGTAAAATAAAATAAAATAAAAATTATATACTTACCTATACTTACAATGTAATGGCATGCGTTGTAATAGTATCTGCTATGTAATGACATGCGTTGTAATGGCATGCATTGTAATGGTATTTGCGTTGTAAAAGTTGCGATGTAATGGTAGTGCGTTGTAAAAGTTGCGTTGTAACGGTGCAATACCGTCTCTGCCACTGTCCGTCATGGGTAGGATAGCCGTCTCTAAAATGGTCATGCTCCCCCGCATGCTTTATTACTTTGTAAACCTACCGGTTCTCCTCCCGCAACATATTTTCAATACATTGAATACACTCTTGATCACCCTCATCTGGGGATATGGTCGGCGGAGAGTAAGTCTCAAGAAACTTCAATTGGGAACCAGACGGGGAGGCCTAGGCGTACCAGACTTTCACGGTTATTATTACGCGAGTCAATTACAATGGCTGTCAAGATGGGTGGCGGGTAGACATTTGCATGAAATCGGTTTCACCAGTGAACACATGGCACGCGGAGAGCTGCACTCCTTACTATTTCCCAAGGCCAAGGTACCCCGGGATTGCCACCCTCTTTTGCATACCGCCCTGATATGCTGGCGGAAAGCTCTGGCATATACATCGACGACCCCGCCCTATGCCGATAACATCCCCCTGCTGGGTATCCCGACGCCACAGGGTCGAGTGACGCACCGTAGATTACAGCCCTGGACGGATGCGGGGGTAGACAGAGTAGGTGACCTGTTTGGAGATGACACACTGTTAGATCACGCTTCCTTTGTGCAAGCCACAGGAGCCCCACCACGACTATACATCCTACATGCCACGGTGACACACTACATACGTAATACATGGGCCCCACAGCGTAGTAAACCCGAGCAACATGAACTAGTGCACCTCCTCCACTACATGGGGACTTGGGGGACACCTAGTACGGTGGTTATACACTGGCATTAGGGAACACGCTGCTACGCCTCTTACTACACTCAGGAACACCTGGACGTTGGACACAGGGGAGGCTGTGACAGATGGGGCCTGGAAGGCTGTTCTGGAACACCCTAGAAGAGTATCCAGAAATGTGAAGTTTAAATTTATACAGGCCATGGTACTACATCGGGCATACCTTACCCCCCAGAGACTGCACAGGATGTTTCCTGCCTCTCCCCATTACTGTCCCCGGTGTCAAGGAGATGAGGCCGGCCTTCTCCACATGCTGTGGTCTTGCCCACGCATAGACGGCTACTGGGGACAGGTCTGACACATACTCCACACTGCCACGGGCATGCAGATACCAGAGGGGGCGCTGCCTTGCCTGCTCGGACACAGTAAAAGACCCAAAGGACATAGGGCCCCTCTGAAGCTCCTGGACTTAGCATTGTTATTGGCAGTCAAGGAACTGACCATGAGGTGGAAATCTGCACGACCCCCGACTGTAGAGACCTGGCGATCCGAAGTATTGAAGTGGGGTAGGGCTGAGGGCAGGGGCGGCCTTAGGCATGTGCAAGCTGTGCACCTGCACAGGGCCACCAAACCCCAGGGGCCCCCACGCCAATATATATCCTTAATATAATAATACTCTGAGGATGGATACATATTTGCGTGGCGGCCCCTGGCAGGGGAATGGCGGCCTCCGGCTATGTTCCACTTCCAAACACCCTGACCCCCCCTCTTCACTGGCCTTCTCGCTCCGCCCCACCCAGAACCCGTCTACCGGGGCCCCCTACTTATGCTCCCTGCCCAGGGCCACCATGAGCCTAGAGCCACCCCTGCTGAGGGTGTAGTTCTCCGGAGGGAGGAGGAGAGGGGGCTACGGAAACACCAGATTGCACAAGATTGGGAACGGATGCTGCTGGAGTTAGAGGACATGGATTTGACGCCCTCCCAGGCGGAGACCTTGTAGCGGAGACGGTCGGGTGGGAGAGGGTTTGACCACGAATGGAGCCTTGTCCGTTGTGTGTACAGGTTTGCCAGTGGATGATGATCATAATTGTTTGGATGTGTCAGCCCTTCGCGATTACTTGGCTCAGGAGTACAGCACAGAATACGCTGGGATGTCAGGAGACGTACGAAACGGGGTGGGATGTTGGGAGGGATGGGGACTGGCAATGTCTTAACCTATGGGTCCACAGATGTACACACGCTGAGGAGGGATCGGGCATTGGCAATTTGCACCTATTTGTAAAGAAGTATTATTGCTACATAGAGTTACCCACGCTGTTATAGACGAATTAGACGGACCCAACCACAAGAGTTAATAAGTTAGTTGCCTAAAGATTAAATGGGAGAATAAGAGAAAAGACTGTATAGGATGGTTGATACATGTATGTACAATGTCATTTCTGATTGCAGTCACGAATAAAGAGTTTAAAAAAAAAAATCAATGTTGGAAAGGTGGTGAAAGTTTCCAGTTGTTCTTGAGCTATGGAAATTCATGGCAAAGATCACGTGGGATTGTCTACTCTGACCGGGATTGATATTTTATGCTGAATGAAGTGACGGACAAGAGAGTCATCTTAGGTTTTCATAAGAAGCAGAACCATGCTTCTGCTTGTGCGGCTTTATGCTGCTTGACCCATGGTTGGAGTGCCTTCTACTGAAGACTCCGTCAGCTGACGCCTTTCTGATTTCACCCTTATTGAATGCTTCTTAGCTTAGGGTTGCCCTTTTAAGGTAGCATAGGGAGAGATAGCTTGCTCATGATTATTGTGGAGAATCATCCGATGAAATGTACTACTCATTTCTTATCCGGGTCGTCTGCATCATCGTCATAGAGTTAGTCGTCTGTCTTGTATTATATAGGGTAAACCTATCCAGGAGATTCGGTCCTATATTTGTCTTCCTGTACTTTTATATGATTATGTTGAGATTGGTCTGCCTTGTTTTGGTTTTAAATGTACAACTAAACCCTACTGAACTCAGATGAAGTTATTGAGTGGATCATTGGGTGGTCAGGTGGGTTGCACTGAAAGCAGATGTTAATGAGTGATAGTTTTCTCCCTTTATCACTCGTGGTGCTAGAAAGGTCCCCCTTCTGGAGATAAATGTTTGACTGGGCCTGAACTCCAACACATCTGAATGCCACCAGAAGAGGTACGACTAGCTTTATATAACATATTATAATCATAGAAGAAACATAGAATACTGTCCCTCACCTCCCAGTAAACACTAAGGTAGTGGGAATATAGGCAGGGGAGTTGCAAGGTATACAATTTGGTCTGGCACTTAATGAATGAATAGGCAATGTTGTCATTCCAAAAGTTTTAAAGAATTGTTTCTAGATAAAAAATCGGAATCGTGCAAACACATGATGAATCCAAAAACTAAAGGCACTGCATCCTTCCCGTCACGTCCCTTCCAGCATTTGGCATTTCAAGAAAGTATCATAAGGAGGGCCAGGCCAGACAAGATGGCATGCTGGGCACATTTCACCTATGCTCCCAGACTACCAAGCAGTATCCTGCATCGTCTGCAGCATCGCTGCCAGCCCAGCAAAGCAAAAGAAAACGCCATGGACACCAAAAGGGGATCAGGGCAACCAGTGCTGGAATGAAAGGGGAACCAGTCAGTTCCCTGACCCGGTAGCTATTAATCACCCAGATCGGGGATCCGTCAGGCCATAGTGAAATATGCCAAATTAGTCCCGGTGTAATTTTCCAGCTCTGGGGCACAATTCAGCAGCATCCTCAGTTGTCTGCTCGGATAAGTAAAGTGCAGGTGGTGAGGGGGATTTTTTTTCTTCCAGCTTGGGTCTAAAACAAAGGGCAATTTAAAGGACCATCAGCCCTCCTTTTGTTGCGGTAGAATTCTAGCTTGAAGCTACTTGCAGCCTTACACCTTACATTTCAATGGGGAAACAAAGGCGCACAGCTTGTTATCACTTCACAAGTACTTGAGAGAAATAAGCATTGAAGAGATTTTGAGGCACATTTTTGACTTTGTGCATCTCCTACATGTAAGAGATATGTATGCACCGTACAAATGTCAGATGTATTAGTATGTGTGGGTGTTTAAACGAATTACAATTTAAAGGGCACTGCTAATTATTTTCATATAGTGATTTATAGTGCTACTCATCCCACTGTAGGGTGTGAGAGCGCTTTACATCACATGCACACATTATACATTAAGAATAAATCATACAGCTGTGTACCATAAATCAATGCACAGGATGTTGCATAAGATAAAGAATATTTTAAGGTGTAGAAGTCACACAACGTCTTTACTATTAAGGATTGTTTGCTAAGATTATAAGACCGGGAGAAACACAAAGTCAGGATTTAAAATGTAACACAGTACTTGGTGTTGTCCTTTCTTGCTACTGAAGAAACCCATTTTACCAGCCCTGTACTTACAGATTGAGAAAAAAATCAATAAGGTTCTTTAACCCATATTTTGCAGTTTGCATGCAGGTCCTTAATGCCAGTTCATAGCTCACTGTGGTGCTTTAGAAGGCTTGTAGTTTATGAACTGCAAGTAATAAAAGGATCTCTGTGTCACAGGTAGTGACCCCTTACCTATCTACATAACATTTTAATCTCTCATCTGCATGAGACACAATGTGCTTTGCACGAGATACTTTAACCCTCTTTTTTATTTATAAATCAAAACAGTGACTAAATAAAATACAGATCTCTCCAGCAAGTGCTTTTGACCACTAGAGGTATCTTACTATTAATATTATTCTCGGAGATCTACTGGAAAACAAAGTTTGCTGCACAGGTGCTTTAACCCCACAATACATTTTAAAATGTACCCTTTGCGACCAATTAAGCCAGGTGCCAATTTCTTTGTGAGAACAGTTTTTAAAAAAAGAAAGTGTATAAGTTGACTGTAGTGCTGCTTTTTATGACTCCACTCCTTGTGATTTATTGGTTCCCAGAGCGAAGTGTGTCCAATTCCACCACTGGGAGCAGCGGAGTCGGAATTTGAGAGCATGATCCTAGGGGAGGGGCCTGAGAAGCAGTGGCCTACTGTTGCTTGCCATGGCAGTGTGAGTCCATGTCACACAGTCCTTGTTGCATCCTCAAGACCCTGGACCTCCTGTGGTGGGTAAAGGGGGTCCTGTTTGAGTATCCATCTGCCAGCCGTGTGTGAAGGAAGGACTCAAGACCCCGAGATCCGTGAAGGATACAAGGAGGCTTAGAGAAGGTGAGCCCCAGAAGCACAGGATTTGGAGGCATAGCCAGGGTGCGGTGAACAATGGCGCTTGACTCCGTCCTCTTAAATTGCCCGCACTCACCAACACCCGAGGAGAGCACCTACCTGGAAAAGGTGCCCAACATCTCTGAGGCAATGCCCAGGGACAGCGTGGGCTGTGTGACACTCGTCAACAAGTAAGGCCTTCTGTGTTGGGAGGCAGCCACCGAAGGAGGCAGCTGGGCATAACAAAGGGTAGAGCAGGAGTTATTGGGGGCTGCGAAGGTTGAGAGGTCTAACAGAGGCTGTAATTGGATAGAACTTTGGTGGCCACTCATTCCTCCCCCTGGGAGCCAACAACAGATGACAGAGTTTGCCTCCCCTGCTGCCAACCCCCATTCTAGGGCCACTAATGAACGTACTCAAGGAAACCGAGTGCACCAAGGAACCAAAGGTCATTTGCTAAGGTATGGAGAAGATGGGAGTGGTGCCCGTCTAAGCCCCCAATAGGAAACATATAAACATGCTTTGTGGAAGGGGATTCTAGCAGCATTTCAGTTGCAATGACCGGGACCAAGAAAGAGAGACCTATCTCTCCGTCCATTCTCCCTCTGCTGGTCCGGGCATGATGCATAGTCAGTCACAGGTCAACAAAAGACCCAAGTGACAGCTTCAAGACCTCCTCCTCATATTGGCAAAAGCTGTAGACATAAGAATGCATGCAGCAAGTAGCAGTGAAGCTGGAGAACTAACCCAAGTGTCCCATCCTGTGCATCCACACACATGCCAGAACCAATGATCAAACCATGTGTATAGTGCAGCCTGCAAGACCAATCGTCCATAAGACACATGGGTAATAAGCAGAAAACACGAATCACTCACCTGAAAGCAAGGTGAGTAGTTAAGAAGGGGTCCCCACCATGTGGATAGACGAAATTATAGCTGCAATAAGTGAAACTCGAGAAGCTCTAGAGTGAAAGATAGACACTGTGGCTACCAAACTTACCTTACCCTAGTGAGAAACAGTCAACAGGAAATATCTAACATCGTGGTGGACAATGAACCAACAATGGCATCACTTTCACCCTCTTGAAAATAAATGCAAAAACAGGAAGCAGGCCTCACCAAATGGGCAGGCAGACCACACTTCGTACCACCAGTCAGGAGAAATTGGAAAAGTAAAAAAAAATATAGAGAAAAACGTGGAACAGCACAATTGCTCAAGCCGTAAGGAAAAACAGACAAGGGGGGCTTGGGGGAGGGAGCCGACCGACGGGAGGTCTCCTCCCCCGGGCGGTTTGGGAGGGCTGCGAGAGGTTCTTTCCAGAAGTTGCCAGAATGTTCTAGTTTTTGGGCTGGTCTAGTAGGACCAGCCAGCCCAAGTATAAATTCCCCCTTTCCTGCTAACCGCCACCATTTTAGGTTTGGTGACCTGGTGGCTAGGTGCTTTAGCTTTTTTGTGAGAGAGTGTCTTGTGTGTTTGTGAGAATCTTTCATTCTTTGCCGGTTGCGATTGTACTTAGAGCTTAGTAATGGAAGACGCACGAGTCATTGAGGCGATGCGCCTTTTGGCGGATGCCGGTCGTTTGGATTTGCTCGCAGGAGGTGGGCAGGCTAGGCCTCAACGCCAGGCCTCTGCCGGTGTGGTGGCTGCGGTGATGGCTTGTTCGTCGCCGAAGAAGAGACGTCCGAGTCAGGTAAGCGAGAGGGGCCGCTCCCGGTCCTGGAAGCCGCCCCCACAAAGGATGGTTCGGGGGGAGCCCGGTACTTCGGAGGCTCCGGAGGCTCAAGGGGCGTTGAGTTTGGGGGGGGTGGGCCTTCCCAAGCTCCGGCGCTTCAGTTGGGAGTTGTTGCTGGAGCAGGGGAGTTTCCGGTTATGGCAGGGCGGGGGCAGGTTTCGAAGAAAGGAGGCAGGAGTGGCCGGGGAAGAAGCAAGAAACGCTCTGCTTCGGACCCGCTGTTTGAGCGGCGGGGGCAGTCTTCTGACGGTGCCTCTGTGCGCGGGGGGCGTAGGGGTTCGGTTCAATTTGTGTTACAGGACTCGGGACGGGAACAAGTTGAACATGGTGCCTATGACGCCATGTTGGTCGTTAATGAAACTCAGTTTGTACCTGAGGCTGGTCAAAGGTTGTTGTTATCCCCTTCAGGACGGATTCCTTACGATGGTTTAGCGGGGGAAGGGCGTGATGTGACTGCAGGTGGGTTTCGGGATGGTTTGTCTTCTGGTTTACAGGTCGTTGGGCAAGAGGCTGATGCGGGGGTGGGTGACTTTGGGGGTAATGTAGGGAGCCCGTTATTGTACTCGACGCCGGGCTCGTCGGCTGGTGAAGTAGTATCTGTGGGTGGTGGCTCTAGAGGAGAGGGCGAATGGGCCCAAATGGGCGAAAGTGGTTCATTTGGTGGTGCGAATATTGGTTTGGAGGATCCGCGTTCTGGGAGTGTCCTTGGGGGTGTTTCTCTGGGGCAATTGGAAGGTTTTCGGGCGGAAGGAGGGGGTGTTCCTTTTATGAGTGGTGGGTCTTTTCAATCGGGTTTACAGATACGTCAGCCAGTTCTTGGTTTTGGTTCGGCGGCATTTGGTGCTTCAGGAATGGGTCCGGGAAGGTTCCAGGCTCCCGGGGTCTTGAGTGCGGCGGGGGTAAACTTCCAGGGCACTTTGTTGGGCCCGGCTAGGGGTTTTGGCCAGGTGAGCGACGGGCTTATACAGGGGCCCAGGAGTACAGCTCCTCACTTATCTGGGGCCTCTGTGGGTCCTTATTTTATGTGTGGTTCCCCTGGATGGGAACATTTTGGAGCAGCGGGACTTGCGCAGCGTAGTTTCCAGAAGGAGTTAACAGGCCAGGAGTCATTCTCGAGAGCCTATAGGCAACCTTCTGCTTCAGCATTGGCACAGGATAATTTGGATCACAGTGGAGATGAGGAGGTTGTAGGTGGATCTCCGGTGTGGGAGGTACCTTTGAGGTCTGATGCACGTGGTCGTTCTTTAGAGAGGGGTCGGAGAATGGCTGTTGATTCCAACGGGAGGGGAGATGTATCTGGTTGGTCTGTGGATGGTAGGAACCCTAGCACACCAGTCCAAACTTTTTCTTTGCAGGAAGAGGTTAGGCGCGGAGTTCCAGACTTGGCAGGGCGCGGTCCAGTCCCTTTTCGCCAAGGGGAAGTGAGGAGAGTGCCTAGCGCGGCCCTCTCTGTTCCACCGAGGGATCCCGCCGCGGCCAGCACACGAGGGTCTGGCGTGACCCCGCTGGCCCCAACGAGTAGCAGGTATAGGTGGCAGGCCTTGCCGGCGGCTATGGAGCAACAGAGTCAACGCGCAGGGAGGTACAGGCGCGTACAGTCTGCTCCCCCCCCCTGGAGTTTCGAAATCTTTTAAATGTACAGTTGTTGATACCGGGTTAGGTAAGACCCGTGGTGACTTAATGCATACCAGTGTGGATTCTGTGGTATTGGACTACGATGAGGAGAGTCCTGAGGAAGGTGAATTGCGGGATCCTGAGGGGGGGTGCCCTCTCATGCTTCTCATAGTATTTTACAGGCTCCAGTGGTCCAGAGGCAACTGCAAGGGAGAAGAGAGCACGGCCCATCGGGTAGGGCGCCTCGCAGACCGGATGCATTGTCCTCGGCGCCACGGGCGTAGCCATCGAGAGCTGTCTCTCTGTTGCCAGGTGAGCAAACGGCCCCACAGGCCAAACCTGTTATGGTGTCTGTGGGTACCGGTGGTGAAACTGATGTGGTCATTGGTGATGGCCGTCTGGTCAAAGGTCGTTATGTAAAAGACACTGCAGTGGGCACTGATGAAGTGATGGATGTAATGGATAAAGGGGAAAGTGGTGTTATGGCTGGTGCTTACAGCAGCGTTATGGCTGGTGCTTCCAGCAAAGTTACAGACAAAGTGGACAGTGGTGTTATGGCTGGTGCTTCCAGCAACGTTATGGCTGGTGCTTCCAGCAAAGTTACAGACAAAGTGGACAGTGGTGTTATGGCTGGTGCTTCCAGCAATGTTAAAGAGCCAGTGGCCAGTAAGGAGTTGAAAATCAAAAAATTACCATACATGGGGGTTACGAAACCTCTGGGTGCTCATCTAATGCTAAGTACCAAAGAACGTATTTGGAATGGTGAGTATGTGGAGCTCCTTAAGCTTCTACACCGGGAAGTCCGGTCTAAGGAAGGGTCCAAAGAGGAGGAATTTGAGCTGGCTAAACGCCCTAGAGTGCCTTTGAATATCAAGAACTGGACAGCTGCGTTCTTGATTTATGCTAGTGTATATTGCGAAAAGTTCCCTGAGCGCAGCGTGTCCCTTTTTAAATACATGGACGTGATTCGTAAGGCTCAGATCACCGTGGGTGGTTTTGTCTGGTCTCAATATGACGAGGAATTTAGGGCCAGGATGGCTTGGGACCCCGAGGCGAAATGGGGTGAGCTCGATATGGATTTATGGCAACACACAATGGGGTCAGCAGCTGGGGGGAAGACCATTTTTACGGCCAGTGGTCTCCCGTTAGTTTACCGGCCCTTTCAGGGGAAGCCCACCCGGGGAGGGGTGGGGGCCACTTCAACCATGCCATCGGGATCTGGTTTCTGTTGGGAATTTAATGGGGGCTCCTGCACAAGAGAGTACTGTAAATTCAAACATGAATGCTCTGGTTGCGGAAGGAAACACCCGTTGTCCAAATGCTGGGACAATCAGCCATCAGGGAGCCAGCAGGGTAAGCAGTCGGGTTCAGGAAATTCCAATACGTCCTCACAGTTTTCAGGGGGTCGGGGATCCAGAGGTGCTAAGGGTGCTGGGTCCAAGGGCTCGTACACCAGTTAAATTGGACAGGCTGCGGATTGCTTTACAAGGTTACGATGACGAGTCTGCAAAACTTAAATTATTAGAAGGTTTTCAGTTTGGTTTCCGGCTAGGTTACCTAGGATCTCGGGAACGGAGGTGGTCTGCCAATCTATAATCGGCTTCTGAACACGCCGCAGTTGTCCAAGACAAACTTACTAAAGAGGTACAGGAGGGAAGGATGGCTGGCCCGTTTCAAGATTGGCCGATCATTAATTTGATTGTCTCACCGGTTGGTGTAGTCCCGAAGAAAGAGTCGGGGCAGTTTAGACTCATTCAACACTTATCGTGGCCCGAGGGGTCGTCTGTTAATGATTTTATTGACCCGGAGGCGGTGTCGGTCTCCTACTCTTCGGTTGACGTGGCCATGTCACTGGTTGTGACCGCGGGCGCAGCCGCTGAGATGGCCAAATGTGATATCAAGTCTGCTTTCAGGCTGTTGCCTGTCCACCCGGACGATTGGTGCCTGCTGGGTATACAATTCGCAGGTAATTGGTACGTGGACAAGGCTCTACCGATGGGCTGTTCAATATCATGTGCTCTGTTCGAGTGTTTCAGCACTTTTCTGCAATGGTACTTTTCCCATCAGTCCGGTCATTCCCTGGTGACACATTACCTTGATGACTTTTTCTTTGTCGGATCCCCGGGCTCCGCGGAGTGCCAGAACGCTCTGGACACGTTCCATGGGCTCATGGAGGATCTGGGAGTTCCTCTAGCTCCTGAAAAGACAGTGGGCCCTACTACGGTCCTTTCTTTTTTGGGTATTGAAATTGATTCTGTACTTATGTCGGCTCGCCTGCCCGAAGACAAAAGGGTCAACATGGTGCAACTGCTGGATTTAATGTTGTCAAAGAGGAAAGTGCTGGTGAAAGAGATTCAAGTGCTTTTGGGTCATCTGAATTTTGCTTGCAGAGTTGTGAGAACGGGCAGGACCTTTTGTAGAAGACTGGGCAGGGCTTTATCAGGTCATCACTTGCCCCACCATTGTGTGCGTTTGTCTGCTGGTGTCAAAGAGGACTTGAGAATGTGGAAGTTTTTCCTGAATTCTTTCAATGGTGTTCCCTTGGTCGGAGACGTTGATTTTCAGTGGGACGTGCAAATGTTTTCAGATGCGGCTGGCAGTGATGGTTTTGGGCTCTTTTGGAATGGTAAATGGTGTGCGGAACGTTGGCCGGATGAATGGTTGAATGGTGGTCGCAGCATCACTTTCTTGGAATTGTTCCCTCTATTGGTTGCCTTGACCCTGTGGGGGGAGGAATTGGCACACAAGAAGGTGCTGTTTCGTGTGGATAACATGGCTGTGGTAGAGATAGTGAACCGACAGTCTGCCAGAGACGAACAGGTGTTAAAACTTATGAGAGTTTTCGTTCTGGGTTGTTTGAAACACGACATTAATTTTCGTGCTTTACACATTCCTGGCGTGGACAATGACATTGCGGATGCTCTGTCTCGTTCACAGTGGGGGAGATTCCGTGGACTGGCGAGGGACGCAGACAGATCCCCGACTCCGATGCCGACTCATCTGTGGCGCGTAGGCGAGGTCGGGTCGTACAATTGGTGGTAGGTTCTTTGTCCGTGTCTACGCGTTCTGCTTATTCCTTGGCTTGGAGGGAATTCCTGGAATCTGGTGCTGTCAGAAGGGAGGATATGTCTCGGCGGTCGGACGATGTGGTCAATTTTATACTGGACCTCATGGACAAGGGCCTAACTAAAGTAACTATCGCTGGGAAGCTAGCGGGTATTGCTTTTATGGGAAAGTTGTTGTGGGGTTACCCCCCGTCAGCGGGTGAGATAGGCAGGAGGATGCTTGAGGGCTGGGCCAGGGAGCAAGGGCATGTTGGTAGATCCAGGGCTCCCCTCTCTTGGCAAGTGCTTGCCAGATTAATCACAGTCCTGCCTTTGATATGTTCGGATGATTTTGAGGCATGTGTCTTCTCAATGCTCATGGCTTTTATGTTTTTTGGAGCTTTTAGGGTCTCGGAGTTGTTGGGGTCCAAACATAAGAGTGGTTTATATTGGAAAGACGTTTTTTGTTATGATGAGGGTGTTCATGTCTGGTTGTCCAGCTCTAAAACTGATCAGACGGGTAAGGGAAAAGGTGTGTGGTTACAGGCGCGTGCTCCAAAGCTCACTTGCCCTTTACTGCTGGCGCGGCGCTGGCGTTCATTATGTGGGGGTGGTGATAAGGCTCTTGTTTTCCAACATATTAATGGCACCCCTGTCACAACTTATCAGTTAAGGATGGTTTTACGCAAAGCCCTACAACACATTGGTCTCGATAGCAATCTATATGGGACTCATTCTTTCCGAATAGGTGCAGCCACTGAGGCCTTTCACAGAGGTTGGACTGAGAGGGATATTATGCGGTTGGGGCGTTGGTCTTCTGCTTGTTTCCAGCGCTATGTGAGGAGCTCGGCTGAGGAAGCGCAGGCGTCCTCCTCTTAGTCATGTTTTCTAATTGTCTTTTCTTTTTCAGGATCCGTTGCTGGACCTCGCTCCTCAGTGGTAACGGTCTGGATAGTGGGGCATTCCTTCGTAAAGTGGGCCAGAGTCCAGGCGGCACGAAGCTACTTTGGAGAACAACTTGGTTTTAATGATCGAATGTTCAACGTTGTATGGAAGGGTAAAGGTGGGATGCTCTGGAGAGAGTTAATCCCTTGTTTGAACAATAACATGGTGGGCGGTTTATGCCCGGATATTTTGGTTATTCATTTGGGAGAAAATGATCTTTGTGCCACGAAAGGTGTTGTTTTACTGCGTGCTATGAAACGGGATTTAGGCCTCATCAAGGAGCTTTGGTCTGGGTGCCATGTTTTTTGGACGGAGTTGATACCGCGCAGGACGTGGAGAGGGGCTGTGAACCCTAGGGCTGTCGATCGGGCCAGGAAGAAGGTAAATTCAGAGGTGTCTCGTTGTTGCAGGGGATTTGGTTTCAGCAGGATCTCGCACAGGGATATTAAATTTGAGACAGTTGAGTTTTTTCGGGATGATGGAGTCCATTTGTCACGGGTGGGCATGGATCTTTATCTATTGGAGCTTCGTGAGGTGTTAGCACAGGCATTGGCTATGCAGCGTTGATCCCCCTACCTTTTTTCTTTTCGCTTCGCGTGTTGGGGGGCAGAAAGGGAGGCTTTGTGTGTCCCCCCACCACCCGCCTACCTTTCTGGGTGGCGGTGTTTTTGTGTATCAGTACGGTTTTAGGCAGATTGTTGGTTGAATTTTCGATAGAGTATTTCTTTGACTGGGGCCGGGGTATGTTGGTCATGGTTTGACCGTTCAGTTTGGTAAAGGGGGTATCTGCAGGAGTGCAGGGTCAGGCAGGGTCGATGATTACGGAGGGCATGACCAATGTTATTTCAGTTGTGGTTTGACGAATAAAGTTTTAATGATGACGTATGTTTTATCTATGACGAAATGTTTATTGATGACGTAATGTTTTATTGATGACGTAATGTATAATGATGTTATAATGTTTATTGATGTATTGTGGGGAGGGCCCAAATATGTTAGGGGTGGGGGTTGGGGGCCCGTTTGGTTAGTTATTTATTTATTTATTTAGCGAGGTTTAGTTTTGTAAGGCGTTGCCAAGGTTTGTATTGTAATGTGCACCTGTTTCCTAATAAAGCGGCCTTTTACACACACAAACAATTTTTGGTCTACTTTTCTCTCACCCCTCGCCCTCCCTCCCAAGGTGGGTTTGGGGGAGGGAGCCGACCGACGGGAGGTCTCCTCCCCCGGGCGGTTTGGGAGGGCTGCGAGGGGTTCTTTCCAGAAGTTGCCAGAATGTTCTAGTTTTTGGGCTGGTCTAGTAGGACCAGCCAGCCCAAGTATAAATTCCCCCTTTCCCGCTAACCGCCACCATTTTAGGTTTGGTGACCTGGTGGCTAGGTGCTTTAGCTTTTTTGTCCCTCCCTCCCTCCCTATTTTTCATTAGTTTTTCTTCCCCTCGCTCCCTCGTTTTTTGCTCCATTTTGGGGTCTCCTGTTCATTTTTCTTTTTCAAAAGGCTGTTTTTCTGGGTTACCGGTGTGCAGGGGTTTTGCTTGTACTTGTATTTGTCGCTAGGAGCAGGTGCTGTGCGGTGTTTTTGTGTATCAGTACGGTTTAGGCAGATTGTTGGTTGAATTTTCGATAGAGTATTTCTTTGACTGGGGCCGGGGTATGTTGGTCATGGTTTGACCGTTCAGTTTGGTAAAGGGGGTATCTGCAGGAGTGCAGGGTCAGGCAGGGTCGATGATTACGGAGGGCATGACCAATGTTATTTCAGTTGTGGTTTGACGAATAAAGTTTTAATGATGACGTATGTTTTATCTATGACGAAATGTTTATTGATGACGTAATGTTTTATTGATGACGTAATGTATAATGATGTTATAATGTTTATTGATGTATTGTGGGGAGGGCCCAAATATGTTAGGGGTGGGGGTTGGGGGCCCGTTTGGTTAGTTATTTATTTATTTAGCGAGGTTTAGTTTTGTAAGGCGTTGCCAAGGTTTGTATTGTAATGTGCACCTGTTTCCTAATAAAGCGGCCTTTTACACACACAAACAATTTTTGGTCTACTTTTCTCTCACCCCTCGCCCTCCCTCCCAAAGGCTGAGAGGCAGAAGACGGCAGAGCAAGTATCAAGTAGTGCAGCACTACGAGTGCCAGGAAAAGAGAGGCGTCCGATGCAGAGGCCACACCCTAGGAGTCAGAGTCAGCAACAGACAAAGAAGAGCCAGAAGGGCACAGAGAACAATATCACCAGCAACCCAATAACAGTGGACAATTGACTTGACTTAAAATATTACTCCATGTGCTGTGCAAGTGTTTGCTGATTGATAGGGAGATGGGGTTGTCCAGCCAGAAGATATGAAGGGAGCCTATGTAGGTTTAATCATAAATTGCACCCCTCCCCCGATTGTGCCTAAAACTTGAGAGATTGACACATTAAGTTCCCTGACATGCAAGGGAAGGGAGTTGTTTCCTCTAACTATGGTTATGGCAGACAGAGACATTTCACCACCAGGCCACCCAGAGCGATGACCTGAGATAGACAAGGAAGTCTTCAAAAGGCACGCCAGCTCTCGAGGGTGGTGACTCCGCAGCAGGAAGTGAAGCTTTGACACATACCACAGTTCATCCAGCAGGCACATTGTGATCAACATCGCCATCTTTAAAAAGTACAATTTTATAACTGGGAATGTTTAGAAATTTGGCAAAAAAATACAAAATCCATAATTACTTACGTAGAAGAGGTTATCTGCCTACAGACAACAGACCTACTCCAACCTGGAGGAGCGTGGCTACACAAGAAGTGTATAAACCATATAAACTACACGCACCAGGGTTGCACTGATTCGGATGATGGTAGGGGTGCCCTTTGTTGACATTTCCTCAGACCATAGACCCAGACTGCTTGAGGGCATGTGAGACAGTACCCCTGTGACCACCACAACATCACCATTTGAATACCTAAATAAGCTGGCACCACTCGTGTCCAAACAAATATATGTCATCCATATGGGCAGAAAACAGCAAGACTCACTAAAACCAAAGGTCTCACAACTCTGCTTCGCCTTTAATGCCTTCATACAAATTTCCAAAAAAGCAGTCTTTCCTCCCAGTAGTCCGAGCTGTCAAGACTAAACTAACATCGGCATTGATGTATGGTCTTGAACCATTCCCAGGAAATTTTAGCAAAGTCCCTGCTATGTAATATCCGCAGGCACTTTTTAAAACTCCCCAAGAATACCTCTCGAGTGCAAATTCGAATGGAATTTGGCTTGACAGACCAGCAGCTGGCCCTGAAAGCCAGCTTACTTAATGGTATCTGCGACATCGTTTACTTTATTCAAAATGACAATAAGTAAAAAATACGAATAATTTATGCTTTCAAAAACGAGAAAGGAATATTCCGCAGATGAAGCCACACCTGGCTGGTGATCAGTAGAAATAAGCAACCCCCATCCAGAAAAATATCTGGCAGGCGCTTATCCGGTTCACTGAAATCTCAAATCCTACCATGGATTTTCTTTAACGCTGGACACAACAATCGAGTTCCAAGGAATGCAGACTTTGTAAATATAAAACAGAATCATTGGCTCACATCGTCTGCACATGTCCAGCCTTAACTTCTGAGCGCAGGAAATGACTACGCACATTTTTAATCTGCACCAAATTCGTACATGTCGTCACTTTCTGGCCTTCAGTCTTAAAGGAGATTATCCTTGCCTTGTGACCAGATTCCTCAAAAATATAACTGGTGCTGAAAGTCTTTTAACTATCCCAAACTTCTATTTTAAGAGTCATAAAAATAAAAATCCAAACACATGGATGCCACTAGTTCCAGAGTGTCAATGGATGTGTTTGTTCAACCTATCCTTGTCCATACAAACAACTGCTTAAGGAGGAGAAAGGATAAACACTCTTTTGCTACCTCAGAAGACGAGACGGTAGCAAGATACATCTTCCTCCCAATGTGATCTTGGACATTGTTCCAGAATGGGAGCAAAATCCCACCTCATAAACAGCCCTCTCCCTTGCCATGCCTGCCCATGCCAAAGTTCTGGCTACACTGCCCTTCCTGGCATTGGATAATTCCAAAGGATGAGCCTGGCAGTGGTAGGCATCAAACATTCAATGCAGCCTCAGTGTCCACGCTAGCCATTGGCATGCTTCAGCAGTCATCCACATGTCAGAGTCAATGTAGAACAGGCAATGGGTAACAAGGGGGTGAATGCCACTGATAGCATACCTCACACTTCAGCCACCAGGGCACAGGGCACACAATTGCAACTGGCACCACCAGCAAACTGTCTGCCATATCAGGCATGTGAGTGCCATCTTTCCTGGTTCAACACATTGACAGTTTTCGGTCTATCGACAATTACATGTCAGTTGGTTCCCAGGGATTATAGTGAAATGTGGCTACTTACTAAGCATGACAAACTCTTAGTGGCTCTCTTGTGCCATGACAGTGGTGAATATTACAAATTACAAACCCTTTCCCCATAGACTACTGACATGCACAGAGATTGGGTACCTGAATAGATTGCCAGGACCCTTCCATGGGTGTCACATCTAACCAATTTTGCATATCAGTATTCCAGATGACACTGCACATGGCCTCTCGTCCCAGCTCCTCAAAACGTTCACGGGCCATATTGTCTATGCAGCAAATTTTCCTTCATTGCGCTGGCCGCACCTCTTAAGGTATTATGATGAATGTGCTGCCCCCAGGGCAGCTGCAAACTCGTACTGCCCTAGGGGCAGCATATTCCTGTGTAAAAATGAGCAGTTGCTTTGAAGCCACTCTGTGTTTTCACAGTGCAGGCAGCACCCACCAGCACTTTTGAAGGGGATTCAAGATCCCCTTGCAGGCGTTTACAGTCCCTGGCTTCACTCGCCTGCAAGGGGATGTCTGGGGGTCCATGAGACCACCGTTCCCCCCGCTGGAGAGCTGAAATCAGGGGCACACTGACAGCACAACACCTTATAGGTGGCGTACTGACAGTGCGCCTTCAGGGAGCTTCTTTGCGTCTGTGGCCACGTTTGTAATACGGCACGGGCGCAGAGGCAATGGGATTCCCTCAGTTGCATGGGGCATGCTCCCATGCAAATGAGGGAACGCCCCCTGACGATAGCACTTGCGCTTTATGTGCACCACCACTATCGAGATTACAGAAGGTATACAGATATTGCACAAGTGTCTGCGGCCCCTTCTGTAATACCAAATTGCCATGAGTGTGCGCAAAGCGGTCGCAAATGCCTGCTGCGTGCCCCATGCAAATGAGGGAATCCATTTGCCTCTGCGCCCGTGCCGTATTACAAACGCGGGCACAGAGGCAAAGAAGCTCTCAGGAGGTGCACGGTCAGTGCACCACTTAAAAGGTCGTGCACTGTCAGTGTGCCCCCTGATTGCAGCCCTTCGGCGGGGGAATGGGGGTCTCATGGACCCCCCATACATCTCCTTGCAGGAGGGTGGAGTCAGTGACTGAACACACCTGCAAGGGGATCTCTAATCCCCTACAAAAGGGCTGGTGGGTGCCGCTTGCACTGTGAAAACAAGGAGCGGCTTCAAAGCAGATGCTCCCTTTTTCACAGGAATGCGCTGCCCAAAGGGCAGCGCACGTTCGCAGCTGCCCTGGGGGCAGCGCATTCATCATAATATGGTGCATTTGCCTTCATTGCGCTGGGCGCACCTTAAATGAGGTGCGCCCAGCGCAATGAAGGAAAGTGCGCCGCACAGATAATACGGCACCGGATGTCCAACAACTGTCCCCCAGTGGAAGCATACCAGAGCCAGACCGAGGAATAATATAAAGCAGATTTGGCATCCCTCAAGCTGTATTTTGGATGCTTTGAATTTCATGTGGAATGACCTTGTACTCCCCTGAAGTAGTGAGCATGAACATTTCCGCCGGTGCATGTTGCACAATATTTCTTTTTGAAGGGGCTTACAGATAGAGCTACACCCAGCACCATGTCCCCATTCTGGTGCCCAAGCTGGACCACTGGAAAGAGGTTAGGATTTGCATGTACTTGACAATGTTGGGCCTGCTTCGCATGAGCTGCATCTTGGGATGCTGCATCACACTGGTGGAACAGTATTGAGACAATGATGTGCATGGGTCATGTCAGTGTTCACATCTATTATCCTGAGACACCATTGTTAAACATACCATGATGCAACATCCAAACAGGGCCATGCAGCCACACAATATATATGAACACATTTGAGTTCGATATGAGAGAGCAGTCGTGGTGTATCACCTACAAATTGTTTTATTTTGTCCTCAAGGGCTGCAAATTTCACTCCTCGTGTGTGTAGTATTGCACCTAATTCGTGTATTTTATTTTACACTTACATTTCTTACAAATGCACTCTAAGTGAACGTGTAGTACAAACGAAGTGGTGTGTTTTACTGCTAAGGACACTTCAGTAATCAAGTTTGTGGCTACACGTGCCTTCCTTTATGTCTCCTCTATTTTGGCTGTTTTGCAGAATCACGGCTGCCTATGTCGATGGGCGGAGTTATTCTCCAATCACGCACAGCCAGAATTAACTGATTGGGATTGAAAAATCGGCCATTTCGGAGCCATCCAGAGCCAGCCCGTTGCTATGTCCGGTTGTTGACTCCCCGCAAATGGCTGCGGACAGGAAAGAGAGAGCCTCAAGCTTCGAGCAGGAGAAAGAGGACCTTGTTGGGCAGGGGGCCCTCCGGAACAATGCTCTGATGTAAGGGGCCAGACACTCCGCTGGCCAAGAGCGCGAGCATGGCGATCAAACAACAGATCCCCAGGAAGTGGTCTGTGGTAGGTGTCACCACGAGGAGAGCCAGAGAATGTAGGAAGCGCTGAGAGGTCCCGTGGCACTGGACGTGGATCAGGTCATAGGATATCTTGGGAGGTCTGTCCAGGACCACGCCATACATTCCCAGCATCCCCCGCTGCAGTAGAGGGTGGTGACGAAGTCCTGGCCACAGCCTCAAAAACCACCTGGCAACCCACCAGCAGCAGCAGGGCACTGAGTATTTTTACGAAAATGGAAACTTGCATTAGTATACATGCTATGCATAGATATGTCATGTCTTGTAATGTAACGTATGCTAGGTACATGCTAACATGTCACATGTCCTATACAGAGTTAGACTTACCACACTAAACTGTTGGGACATGCTGACTTCAAAGTTCGACGTGTGTGTGGGGGGCAGGTCTGTGAGGCACGTCATTACTACATTCCTTGGGTAAGACAAGTCCTGTTAAGTGTGTGCAAGCCCTACTCAATCTCCACCATTTTGTGATTTGGGTGGCAATATACAAAGGGAGCCTACTCTGTGCTACACCATCTTCTTTAATGAACACGGTGGCTTATGTGAACGAGGTGCACGCTAAACATACAACTTTGCAATGGCAGGCTAATAATAATGGTGCATTTATAAGACCAATTTCCAGGTGAGCAACATCCATTGTCTTATATGTCACTTTTGAGGCACATGATGGTGTAAACAAATACGTGGACTGGCCTTCCTGTGCTTTCTCTGTTTCTTTGTCGTGGGAAGCCAGTAAGTTGGTGGCTGCAACACACGAGCACGGCTGCAGAGCATCAATGGCAACACCACTAGAGACGAGGAGAGGAGGAAAGCGAAACTTCCTCCGAACTGGAGATATACTGACCCAGAGACGAACATGCTACATCTCCAAGCAGCTCTTGGTGTGGGCAGAGCTGAGGGGGGCTGGGGAATTTGGACACCGCCACATGCCAACAGGACTGCAAGAAAGAGCACCTCCCTGACCAGATACAAACTGTGGTGTCAAAAGAATAGACTCCTTCAACATCGGAGACAGGCCACCTCCCCATCTGTCACTCATCATCAGACAAAGGTTCCCTTCCCTCATGGAACCCCTATGCCTTCTCGTAAGACTCCAAGACCCTCCCACCATGTGCGACTTTGGAGCCAGTAAAAGGATGCCTGAGCCGCAGACTGCCGTCATGAAGATTCTTTTTTTTTTTTTTTTTTTTTTTTAAACCTTTATTGTAGCATTCAGTAAAAATACAAGTATGGGCCTACAACCGCGGGGGCCGGCTGCTAGACAAATAAAAATCACCGATATCACAGTATGACACAGCTCATCAGCCGACAACCCAGAGGTCCGGCAGCGATTCAGGATAAAACTTGTATTAGAATGCACAACTGGGTTCCAGGATCAGACAGAGGTTTCATTTTATATTTTTATAAGAGAGGATCAGGTGCCATACAATCAAACAGAATGCGGGGGACAGGGTAAGAAACAGGATATGCATGTAATAACCACTATAATGGAGAATTGGCGCCAGAGCATATAGATCAGTACAAAAGAACACACAATATACATTCCATGTTGCGGCAGTACTCGGAGCCTGCCCACCCAGAAATCAGGATATCATAAGAGCATATGCACGAAATACAAGCACCCGATAAGAATCCGAATAATTCATAGCTATACTGATCCTTTAAGAAAAGAGAGAGAAGGAAAGAAAGGCCATAAAAAATAAAAAAGGCAAAATAAAAAAAATAAAAACCCTCCAGCCCCCCACCCTGCACCCCTGCAAATGGCTACAGCCTGACCCCACTAGCAGTGTGCCTGTCGCCCCTAATAACTAAAACCCCAAAGGTAGGAGAAAGAACGGAGGAGGGCATATCCATGTGGGCTCCCAGCCCCTTTAGACCCCCCGCCTAAAACAGCCACCCCCTATCACTAAAAGACAAGTTTATGACAACAATATAGAAGCAATTAGAGGGTACCGTGAGACACCGCCCAGCCTCCTAGAGCAAACAGTTGCAGGTCCAACACTTGTGAAAGCCACGCCAACACTTCCCGACCCAGTCAATCTTAACCTTGGCCCTTCCGAACAAAAACACGAACCCCTCCCAGCGAGACCCAGAAGCAATAAAGAAGAAAAGAGTCATCAGAAATCAGCCCAAGGCTACCGGAACGCAGTGAGTCCACAGGAACTGTAGACGCAGACGAACTCTCCCTCCCAGTTGAACAGTCCCGATGTGTCTTGAACAGGAGTCGTAGCGTCACCAGGAAAGGAGAAGATGACCACAAAATGAACGGAAAGTCGCAAACTAAAGTCTCCGGGAGGGGAACGCCTCTCGATATCTCCAAAGCCGGTGGTGGCGGAAGGTTCAGCAATACCATGACATCCTCGGGAACACCGTCTCCCAGGGCACCATCCGATGGTTCCATTACTTGTTTCCTCACGGGGTTCTCGCACGGAGTCAAAATGGCCGCGGTATGAATGGCTGCAGATTCCTGTTCCAACAATAACGCTGGGCCCGGTTCTACCAGGAGCATCTCAGATAGGCGCGTTTCCAATTTGCTCAACAAAGTATCCACATGTGAGCGAAATGCCCCAAATTCTGCCAGTATTGACCTCAGTTCGATCCATATTCTCATGCCCGATATCAGTCACAATCACCTCCCCCGGTGAATCTGGTATCCTCGGGGGGGACAGACAGGACCATGAACGTGCAAATGCGAAGGGTGACCAGTCTTTGTCCGCAGCCACGGTCAACCCAGTTAAGGCCGCAGGCCATAGACCCCGAACCAACGAACCCCAGCGGGCGCAAACGGGTCCGCGGGACGGGGGCCCCCACCCGCAGCCGGCAGCAAGCAGACTCACCCCTCGGTTGATGCTGAGCAATGAAAACAATCGCTGCCAAATTCGGGCTGAATGAAAGCCTCCACTCCGGTAGACCGGACCCAGCCCGATTTTCCTGGCCGATGTTGTTGCACTACAGCCCGGCTGTGAAAGTACTCCAGGCCCCGGCTTCACCGCTGGAGTAGGCCGCAAACTTCAACTCGATGGAACTTCGTCAAACAAGCCGATAAAAGTTTTCGGATTTCACCATCGGAGTGCGGAACAGTTTATGCACACAGAGACTAGGCGTAAAGTCAGGATAATGTACAGGATATCGTGGCGGGTTACGGAGGTCGGCAGAACCGGGAGTCTAAGCAGCCATCTTGCTTGCTGACGTAGCTCCTCCCCCGTCATGCAGATTCTTGAATGTGGATTTGCTGTGGCTGAGCCGAGGTTCAAGGATCTGCATGTTGCCTGTGCTGTCAACTAACAGGAGGTAGCCTGTTTGCTTTTCTCATGGACTGCGTCCATGCCATGTCCCAAGTCTACCTATTCCTCCCCCTTCTTGTTTCTGTAGCTCATATTCAGAGGAATTATTCACTCCTGCCCCGGATGAGCTGATACATGTCACAATATCACCAGTGAGCAGATGGCCTGAAGCTCTTCGCTTAATGATAAAAGAACTATGTCCGGGTTGAGGTTGTTTTTTTTTCCCTTGCTCTGGATTTTATTGACTTTGGATTCATTTTGTGCCTTCGGATTTTCATTAAACTTTTGGAAGAGGGATTTTGTTTTGGAAGATTTATTTGGATTTCTCCACTCCATTCCTTTCAACACATATTTGACAATATGTGCCTGCTCCTTCCAAGTTACAGCTTGTTCCATGAAATTAAGGCAATATTTGGCTTCATTTGTGCACATATTTATACATCTGTATGTTTATGTTTAGGGTATTTATGGAGTGAATGGCTGCCCAAGGGCTTCACAGGGCTAGCGGAGCAAACCAATACTGAAGCCATAGGAGGTTATTGGTATTGAGTAAAGAGCCAGGTCTTAACCAATTTTCGGAAAATGGGTTCAACTTCCACGAATCTGCACTCCCTTGGAATAGAATTCCATTGCTTGGGTGCCTAGTGTGTAAAGGATCTGCCACCCCATCTGGCTCTTTTGATTCTGGTTGTTTTTAATAACCGATCAGTGTCAGAACGAAGGCTTCTATTCAGGGCATGCGTTAGGCAGAGTGTCTTGAATTTGACTCTTGCCTCAATTGGCAACCAGTGTAGTGCCTTTTTCTACATGCAGCGCCAGTTCCTGGTCTGGGGCGTAGAAGGCTCGCCCCCCCTTAATTCCAAAGACCCCTTCCAATGAGCAGTGAGGCATCATTAAATAAATAAAAAAATACCAAGCCCGCCCGTATTCACCACAGTCAGTGCCGTTTCCTACCCTGTCGGTGTGGCCTGCGGGGTGGTGTTAACTTTTAGGAGGGCGTGGCCAATCCTAGTGATTGGCAATGCAGCCTCAACTGAAGTCCATTGCGCATGTTGGGTTGGATAGGTCTGGGATTGCGGCCAACCTGACATGCACACTTTAGGCCTCCAACATATGCTCTGTGAAGGAGCCAGAGGGGAATAAGCTCGGCCCCTCTGGTGTCCTTTGGAGTGCTGGGTTTACCTGACCCTGCCAAGCCTTGCTGCGCTCTCATGCATTTTTTACTGTACAATGCCTGAGAGCCAAGCCTGGATTGGTGCTGGGCAGGGGTGCTTCGCCGGGGCGTCACCTGGATCAGGCTGGAGCCCCAGTGGTGGCTGGTAACATATGAAAATGGTGAGGCGAAAAAATTGGGGATGACTTTTACATAGCAAGAGAGCGAGCTCAACGAACTTAAGGGCAGTTAGAAATGTTTGAAAAAAATAGAGGCAAGTTGTGCACTCTAAAACTAATTTTAATAAAGAATTTTGAGGTCAAGAAAGCAGGTATGGGGGCGTGGCTTGGCGCCTGACGGTAATGGCGACACCCGTGTGAGGCTCTGCAGAAGCCTCGGGAAATTTACCGTCTGTAACCTGTCTTTTCCTGCTGGAGGGCTATCTTCACGCACCGGAGCACCCCTGGAGGCCAACAAGACCGCTGCCTTCGCGCTGCCATGATGTAATGCGGAGAACTTCATCGCAGTAACTGCCTCCGATTCAGGTATCGGCGCGGCCGCCATTTCATGACGCGCACACTTTTAGCTCGCCCGGCTGCCTCCTGAGGTTCCCTCAGTGACTGCATTTTCTTTTATATTGGAACCATTATACTATGTTGAGGCTCTCTACGGCTTTCTTGTGGACTGCAACTTAGCCCTTCACTTTTGTTTCAATGTGCATGATGACCGCGTCTTCTTACCTCCTGACCGCCATTTTGCAACATCTTCTGTGAGTTCTTGCTTCATTTGCGAAGTGGCGTAGGAGTGCTTATTATTGCTACTGGCTGCCTCCTTTTTTCACAACTCATACTTGTTGCTGAACATTGCCTAAAAGCCTCCTATTTTTGTGACGCTTTGATACTCAGCCCTTCCGCACCATGACGCGCGTCAGCTCTGCCACCTTAACTCTGAACTATTCTTATTTGATGAAGGGTGAGGGGTTTTGGCGCATTTTTCACCCCTCATTATTTGGTCATGATCTGGCTTGCAGCTTCTACTTCATGATGGGCTACTGTTGATTGATTTATTGCCCATTTTGCCGGCCAGTCTATGCCTTCAGTTGTACTCATTTGTTTTATTTTGAACGGGAACCACCCAAATTGCTTCTTGCCTATTGTCTTTACTTAATGCTGTCTTTGACTGTGCGGATATCGAGGTGAATGGAGACTTTATCTATGCTTCATGGTCCACTGCATGTGTTTCGCCCTGAAGGTTGCTGATCCTCCATGTTTAGCGGCTCTTTTGAGTTCACTGCGCATGTTTCCTTCTGGCTATGCACCCATGACAGAGCCCTCCGACTCAATGCAGTAACTTTTTTTTCACCTGGATCGCTCAGCTTCGACTCTGTCTGAAGGCTGCTTCAAGTCGTGCCTGACATTTTCAGCAAGTGCCTCTTCTCAACGTCAGTTTTGCCTCCCTCTTCTTCAGAAGCCTGTTTTGCGGATTTCTCATGCCTCATTGCGCCATTCCATCCTACTGCGTGGATAGTCCGTGTTGCGCAGGCTGCTCCATTCTCATCTGCTTTTTATGGGCCGACTTAAATCTATGTTGCGCACACCCTCCAAATCATCTACAAAGGTGACCTTCATGAAAAATTCCAAAGTGTTTTCTGCTCTCTCCAAGCTAGAAGACTCTCCCACCTCATCTGGCTCGGATAATATCATGGATCCTCCTCCACCACCAACGGGGAAATCCAACATCAAGAGACTAAAGAAGAATCCCCCCTCGCCACCCAAACAGTCTGCACCTGTTTCCATGGAACTCTTGTTGGAGAAAATTGGATCTCTACGTCCTTTCATGGAGGAAACTAATGTCAAGCTTCAAGTTCTCAATGACAGTTGGTCGCAAATCGAAACAAGAGTTTCCTCGGTTGAACAGTCCGTTGCTTCCTTCCAAGAGACTTGCACCAAGGTTTCTCATCTAACTTCACAGGTGAATACCCTCCAGAGGCAGGTGGAGGAGTTTGAAAATAGAAATAGGCGCAACAATCTCCGCATCTATGGCCTAGCAGAGGGTCTTGAGGGCGCGGACTCAATCACCTTCTTCAAATCCTTCCTCCCCAAGTTACTCCGCTTGCCAGAAGGTACGACTCTTAATATTCAGCGTGCTCATCGCCTGAGTCGCCTACCTGCATCTACTTCCTTATCACAACGACCAAGAGGTGTTATCCTTTACTTTTTGGAGTATGCTGACCTTTTGAAGGTTCTTGCAGCAGCCAAGGCTTCTCCCAAATTATCATGGTCGGGCTCCTCTTTGTTCTTCGCTCAGGATTATGCTAAGGCGACTGCAAATCGCCGGAAGGCCTTCCTTGGCATGAGAGACGACCTTCGTTCCATGGGTGCTAGATACGGCCTGTACCATCCCTGCTTGTTTAAGGTCACCTACAATAACAAGACGACTACTTATGAGGATCAAGTGAGACTACAGAGGTTCATCAATGCACATAAAACCACCGCCATGGACTCCTCTGGACCTTCCTCATCTCGTCCCGTTTGAGCTGTTACTCTGCTTGTTCTTTACTGCTCCTGTTTGCTCATGTTTCTGTCTCCCCTTTACATGATTGTTCTTCGATTTTTACTTGTACTTAGTTGCACAGTTTAACTGTTTTCTGTTCTCTTTTAATGTAGGTTTGTAATCTACTTTATATCTCCCCTCTTTGCCTCTACAGGATTCCTTCCCCGTTTGATATCTCCCCGGCTTCCTGCCTAGCCAACCTTGGATGTGTTGCCTTACCTATGTGGTTCCTCCCCCCCACGACTCCTTCTCATCTCTTCCTCCTATAGGTATGTCCATCCCTTGTTTTTTCCTCTTGTTTCATCTTTTTTTGTTTTTTTTCCTTCCTCGTGTGTTTCGATTTCCTTGGTTGTGCAGAAATTATAAAATTTTTCTTTCAGGTTGTATTCATCTTTATCTTCTCTCTCTTCTCATTCTGACCTTCCTGAATTTCTTTCCGCTTTCTACTTTACTCTTTTCTCCTGCACACTATCTCATTCTCGTACATTTCTTCCTTTTTTCTTTCTTCTTACTTTTCATTGCATATTTCTCTTCCTTCTATTTCTTCTTATTCATGGGTCGCTATTCCTGTTCTACTTACTCTGTATTTATTGAATTACTATACGTGCTATGTCCTTGAATATAATTTCGTGGAATGTCAAGGGTATAAATTCCCCAATTAAGCGTCAACGCATTTTATCACACCTTGCCAAATTGAATGTTGATATTGCGTTTCTCCAGGAAACCCATCTTTCTGATGTAGCGTCTGCTAAGCTTAGAAGAGGTTGGGTGGGTGAGGTTTTCTATTCGCAAGGTGATGGCAAACGCAATGAGGTTGCAATTCTATGCCGCAGATCACTCCCTTTCACAGTCATTTCCCAAGAGTCCGATACTAATGGCAGATGAACACATGTCAGACTATCGCTTATAGGTTTTCCAATCTCTCTTCTTAATGTCAATGGTCCCACCACTGGTGAACCCCTTTTCTGGGCTGAATTTTCTCCACGTATCACCCAATTCATGGATGATAATTTTATCCTTGCTGGGGATTGTAGCCAACCCCTGGATCCATTTATAGACAAGAATTCTGACGTCACTTACGTTCCTACTAAACCACACAAACTTTTTTCTCAAGCCATATCCCAACATAAGCTTATTGACTCTTGGTGCTTTTACAATCCGACCTTGCGGGAGTTTACCTTTTACTCTCTGTTTCATAGATCTCAATCGCGGATTGACTACATTTTTGTCTCCCATAATCTTGCTCAAACGCTTACTGCAGCTGAAATTGGTCCAATTTTACTCTCGGATCATGCCCCGGTTGTTGTCAGCCTTGATGTGATCCCTAAGGTTGACGGGCCCAAAAGATGGCGTTTTAATAATACCCTCCTCTTGGATCCCAAGTTCTCCAATTCTTTCACTGCCTTTTTTGATGAATTTTTCTTGTTTAATGATGTTCCGCCCATTTCAAAACACACTGTTTGGGACGCTTTCAAGGCAGCCGCATGCGACTTCATTATTGGATATGTCGCAAACAAACGCAGGACTGCTCGCCAAATCACTAAAACTCTCCTCCATGACATTAAGCGATTGGAAAATGCCTATTTCACTTCACATTCCCAAGATAGTCTAATAGCTCTGGTCGCTGCTAAGATTAAATTTAATGAAAAGTCTACTGAAGATGCTTCCTTATATTTGTTAAAGTCAAGCGCTAAGTTTTATGGTGGTAGGAACAAAGCTGGTAAAATCCTTGCCAATTACTTAAAGGTCAAGCACAACAAGATGAATATTGAATCTGTTTTTGACACCAATGCTCACTTACAACACAAAGATGCCGATATCTTGCTGCATTTTCTCGCTTTTATGAGACTCTTTACACCTCTGACACCCAATCCTCTCTTTCTTCTCTCACACATTTCTTCTCAACCATCCAAAAGCCTGCACATTTCCCTCTCGATCTCTCCTTTTTGGAAACTGACATCTCCCAGAAAGAATTGCTCACAGCGCTCCAGCGTCTCAAACTCAATAAAGCCCCTATACCAGACGGTTTTACCGTTGAGTTCTATCTTCATTTCGCCAAGCTATTGATTCCCAAATTGCACTCCCTTCTCAATACCTTTGTTGAATTAGGTGCCTCCTCAGGGACCTTTTCCGACGCACACATTTGTTTAATACCCAAGCCCGGAAAAGATGTGCAGTATTGCAAGAATTACAGGCCCATCTCCCTTGTCAATATTGACTATAAACTCTTCGCTAAGTCATTGGCGATCAGGTTAGATCATTTACTTCCTGATCTCTTAGGTGAAGAGCAATCTGGTTTTGTTAAAGGTCGTTATATCACTGACAACACCAGACTTTTATTTAACATACTGTCGAAATCATCCCATCTCTAACATTCCCTTGCAGCGATAGCCCTGGATGCCGAGAAGGCGTTCGATGGGGTCGAGTGGCCCTATCTCTTTCACACTCTTGGATGGTTTGGCTTTGGCCCTGAATTTATTGCCCTAGTCTCATTGTTATATTCTCACCCACGGGCTGCAGTCTATGCGAACGGTCAAATCTCCCCCTACTTTGACCTTGGTAGAGGAGTTCGCCAGGGCTGCCCCCTTTCACCTTTCCTTTTGAATCTCGCTTTAGAACCTTTCTTGTCCAAGCTTCGCTAGAACCCCAACATTCATGGCTTTCAGACCGCGGATTCTTCCATTAAACTAGCTGCCTACGCCGATGATATTTTACTCTTCATCTCAAATCCCACTGTCTCCATCCCTGCTTTCTTAGAGGAAGTACGCATTTATTCCGCAATTTCTGGTTATAGGCTCAACAATGATAAGTGTGAGATTTTACCCCTAACAAAGTTCACCTTTAAGCCTGATTTCAGTGTCTCCAATTTTGCTTGGAGTCCCTCCCACATTAAGTATTTAGGATTGCACATCACCCCTTCCATCCCTGACACCGTCACCCTATGCTTGACTAAATGTACTCAGAAAATCTCCGATCTTACAGCTAGGTGGCACCCTCTCTGCTTGTCTTGGTGGGGTCGTTTGGACACTATTAAGATGATGTTTTCCCCCATTATTTTATACACAATTTAAGTTTAAGAAAATCAAATCGATCTTATCCTCCTTCTTATGGCATAATAAAAAACCCAGAATGTCCCTTGCCAGGCTTATTCGCCCCGCTTCTGAAGGTGGAGTTAATTTTCCGGACTTCCCAGCCTATCAGAAGGCCTTTTTGTTACGTGAAGCTTCTTTTTGGTTGCAAGACCCTGCTTCCCCATGCCCTCTATGGATTAAGGTTGCGCCTCTTCCTCTCCCCTTTCTCCTTAGCTGAATATATCTCTTTTTCATGCAAACCCTCCTCGATTCCCACTCCCATTCATAAATTTACTGTCAAACTCCTCTTATCCTCCAATCCTCCCCCCCAGGGCCGGACTGGGAACAAGAACCGGCCCTGGCAAAGTGCTCGGCCGGCCCCCTCCCCCTCTGGGAGGAGGAGGAGGTGCGACCGCGCTATGTGCCAGGGCCGGTTTTCGGACGTTTTTGTTACAGGGCCATTTTTGCAGCATAACGGCCCTGTAACAAAAACGGCCCCCAGGGGGCCAAAACCGGCCCCCAACCATGCGGCCCACCGGGGGATTGCCCGGTGCCCACAACGGCCAGTCCGGGCCTGCTCCCCCCTACGTCTGTTGCTGATTTTCTCTCATCCACTATTTGGCATAACAAGTACCTTTTAATCCGCCGTAAACCCTTTTATTGGAGATCTTGGAGGTCCAAGGGACTGCTCTGGATTTCGCAAACTCTTCTCACATTCCACCTTTTTGCCTTTCCACACCCTATGTTCCACCTTTGATTTGCCCTCATCCTTTGCTCCCAAATACCTCCAACTCAAAACCGCGGTTATGGAGGTCTACACAAATGTAAATGTAAATGTAAATGTAAATGTACATGTATTTATATAGCGCAAATCACCCACATCGCAGGCATCTATGCGCTTGCTTAGGGAACCCGTCCTGGTATTCCCTGTGAGATAGCCCCGGCAGGGTATCCACAAGGTGAAAGCCAGGCATCCCGCCACGAGGGGCCGTTGTGGAGATTAAGCAAGCTAATGCCCAGAGTCGCAGAGTGTGAACCCATGAGTCGAGTAGACACTGGAGCGAGAATTATCGAGTCCGTGGAATTATTGAGCCCAACCCCCGTCGAGGCGGGGAATTGAACCCTGGTCCAGGGCCGATCTCAGCTTCCAGGTCTGCCGCCTCTAACCCCTGAGCCACACTTCTCCACAAGACTCCGCAGGCATCCTCATCCCCTATTTCTCCTGACCTTACTCTCCGACTTCACTCTACCCTACGAGCTATTCCTAAAGCTTCTACTCTCACCAGGCACCTTCATGCACATACACTTACCAGGCCTAAGTCTAAGGTGGAGGAGCAGTGGGAACATGACCTTTCCTCATCATGGCCAGGTTCCTTTTGGGACAAGATTTGGACAAAGGTCCGTAAAACATCAAGAGCGGCGTCCTTGACGCAATCCATGTTTTTAATTTATAATCGACTGCTCCACACTCCTTCTGCCCTTCACAAACGTTTCTCTACCACTCCATATGTTTGTTGGTCTTGCTCCTCACCTAATGCTACCCTGCTTCATATGTTATTTATATGCAAGTATGTACATGATTTTTGGTTACAAGTCTGGGCTCAAATTAATGTCATTTTCCATACCTGTATTCCCTTGTCTCCAACCCATCTCTTTTTGGGAAGTCTTTCCCCTTGTTGGGACGGGACTGATCTTCATGTTCGTATTGTTGATTTGCTACTGGCTGTTGCGTTTCAACAGATTACTATTAATTGGAAAAATTCCTCTACCATTTCTTTCAGAGCATGGTGGTATAATGTATGTCACAATCACAGACTTGATACTGCTTTTGTTTTTCCTCCCCAGTTGGCAGCCAAAAGTGCAGATCTCTGGCTTCCTGTTACGATGTATTTAGATAACTGTACAACTCGTTCATTCTGTCCACGACCTGCTCAGCAGGAAGTCTCCAAACCCCCCTGATGCCCTTGTCATTTCCTTTCTTTATGAACATTATTACCTTCATATCCTTGTTTGCATTTGCTTTGTTGTTTAATCATTGTGCCCTTCCTTTTTACTCATTAATGCCCATGATAAGTTTGTTGTTGTTTCCTCAATTATAAAGTTTATTCTGATTTTTCTTCCTATGCTTCCCCTTCCCTCCCCGTTTTCCACATAATTCTTTTTCTGTACTATGTATTGATACCTTATATATTATGTTTAATAAACTTTTATTGAACTTAAAAAAAGAAAGAAGGTATAGAAAGCAATTCTAAACGTGAAGTCTTGAAATATTTAGAAACATTAAAGATAACGCCATAGCTTAGTGCAGTAAATTGAGTGAAAAGCTATTGAGGCGTGCAAATTTCAGCAGTGTGGCAAGTAAGATTTGTAATTATCTTACCTGCATGCACTGCTGTCTCTGCACTGCAACTAGTTGGGGACTACTACCTTGGCCAGTTTCTCGATGAATCTGACCCAGCCCAAATGCCCTTCATCCACTCATGAAGTCCAAATTAACAGCTATGCTCGACAAGTGACTGACTCAGCTATTGACACAGGACAGTGTCATGAGTGTGACTGACTGACTCCCTCCCAGCAGCCCCTCCATCCCGCCGAACCAGACGTGGCAGCGACGCACTTTCCTGTATAAGGTAGGCAGGACCAGCCTTTATATCAGCAGCTCCCGTAGTGAAACAAACATTGGCGTGCCTTATAAACCAAAACACATACCTCCTGGTTTTCTTTTTTGCAGTTTTACATAGCGCAAACTCGGCCCAGGTGCACTTTTCAAGTGCACCAGTTACATTACACAAAGTAAGATAATTTTTTTTTTAGAGATTAAGTTATTTACACAGAATAACGGGATGCTGAAACAGCGCGGAACTTGGATACTCAGTTCTAAAGTTGCCCACATGGTTTCCATTTGCTGTGCTGTACATAAAGCAGCATCGGTGGAAACTCATAAGTTCGAAAACTATTGTCAGCAACAGTGCGAGTGCCACATCCAACACAGCGGTATGCGCTCCTATGGTGTGTGGTTTTTTTCTCTCTTTCTCTCTTTCTTCTCAACCACCCCTCCCCAAGGAACAGCAACCAGTGCACATGTAAAGCGCTCCAATTCCTTTGTCTACATAAAACTACAGAAATAAAAATAGTGTTACCAAATTGCACACTTCGAGACCTCACTGCAGGATTTAAGATTCTGCAAGGGCGGAATCTGCATCCCCGAAAGTGTTTCTTTGAGTATTGTGTTCAGTTTTACGCAGGGCTCGAGTCGGGGTACCACGCTAGTGGACGGCGTCCCCCCACCTATTTTACCGGGTGGACGCTGTCCTCCCTGCCCAAAAGCTGGACTGGAGAATGATGCCGTTACTTACCGGACCGGCCCCCCGCCGATCTCTCAACCTTGATGTACTCATCGCATCCTGCTTCCTCCTCTCTCCACCCCTCCCGTCACTCTCCCCTGCCCACTCACTCGCTACCCATCTCATGCTCCCTCTCCTGAAGTCTGTGCCCCCCTGTCTTCCTCCGTGCTCCCCTCTCACAGATGCTCCTCTCGCCCCCCCTCTTTGCGCTCTGTTTGTGACCTGCTCACGCCCCCCCACTTTGAGCCTTCACACTTTCTTAACTACGAGGCGTGCATCCTTTCCCCATTTCTTGTCCCCTCACTCCTCTCTTCCCGTGACTTCATTCACCCCATACACCTGATGCAGCGCTCCTCAGGAAATAATTTCTAAATCCATGTCACCTTTCCCTGAAATGCAACTTCGGACATATTCTCAAACACTGGGGCCCATAACACTGAATCATCTAAAACCACTTACACTCCACTTCATGGATCAGTGAATTTCAAAAGAAGAGCTGCTGTATCATAGTGGAGTATCTAAAACTAAAATTAAATATTTATACTATTTACACCTGCAGTTTAAAATGCATTTACTATGGTTTTCATTTAATATAAAATTTATTTAGACACACCACCATTGAGATCAATGGATCTGCTAGTAAAAAATTAGGCGTAGGAAAATTCAAGACCAGCTTAATTCTCCATTTTTCTAACTTTTATTAAGAGCAAATTCAGCATGTCTAAGATTATTTACTTTATTTATTTCTTTCTTTAAAAAAAACGACATTTAATATAAAGTTTAAATTCAGGACAGTTAGACTCATTTATTTAAGGAAACTCAAAGATGGATAATTTTCATTTATTTTATATAGCCAGTATTAGCAAAAGAGAGATAGTTCCCAAATAATCATCTATTCTGCTAACATCCCTAACTAGACTCTCAATCTAGAGTGCATCTCCCTGTAGAAAGAATTAAGAGTTATTGTAAATCTTACATATCAGGAAAATCTGCATTCCGGCAGCATCTCTGGAGGAAATTGAAAAGGAGGTTTCTCTTCCGTAAAAACAACACTTTTTTATACCTTTTTCACTAGCACTATCTATCTAAAAATATAACTTTCAATCTGAATTTGAGTCCTGATTGGACAATTTTGGGGTGGATGAACACCATCTCGTCATCACAAATTAATTTTTTCCTTCCGTCCGCAGTTTTCTAATGGGTCCATTGTTTAACAATAGTCCAGCCTAATCCTGTTCCCTACTTGTAACTTTGGCTTTCGTTCTCACGCTCTGTACCATTGTGCTCATCCTTTTGGAAGCCATCTGCACTTCCAGGCTAACATGTCCTTGAACCATAGTCACTCCAGGCACAAGCAGCTCGCTTTCAGAATCGCGCATTCGTATTTCTTTTGTGGCCACAAAAATCAAGTGACTACATTTTCTTTTAGGCCTCACGAGTCAAAATGGGAACTATCATAGAAACAAACACAAATAAACATGAATTTTAAGTGAGTTTAACCTTTCTGTTTACCTCCCCCCTTACTAATGTTTTTCCTATTAATAGTTACCTAGCAAATAGCCACACTTAAACGTGATATACTCACTTTAACCTCGCATTTTGTCACAAAAACACAAACAAAAGCACATTTATGCCGCATTCCGTTATCTTAAAGCTGCTCATTAGTTTGGAACATGACAAAATCACACAATGAATTCATTATGATTGCAACCTAAGCAAAATTAGTTTCCCGCGTGTATTGGTTTAGGTGCATTCCTTATTCTATGTTGGTTAGTCACGTATAGCATTCCATTAGTACGAATTATAGTTATTGAAGTATGACTTCAAAAGGGTTACGCAAAAGTTTGCAATTCCACCTTGCTCCATCAACTCCCCCCTCTGGTGATTTATCACCAAATAATTCCCAATCTTTTTGCAAAATTTTATTTCAGAACATGTTTCAAATTCTTCAAGTTAGTATGTCTATACTTTAGTATCTTTTTCTCTTGTCTCCTTAAAAATCTTTTCTTGAAACTCTTCCATTTCTATATCACTTTTTTCTCTTTCTCGTCTTTCTTGGATCATTTTCTTCAATGATGTTCTAGCATTCCTTCTTTTTCTGCATATGCAACATAACCTTATCATTAAAATGACTAGTACTATCACTGTTACTGGAATTAGTACTTTATCTATATTTGAACTACCTATTTCTTGAAACCAATGTTTAACTGCTGTAAAACTTTTCCCAAGTCATTCAAGAA
The DNA here is from genome assembly GCF_964263255.1 of Lissotriton vulgaris. NCBI lineage: Eukaryota > Metazoa > Chordata > Amphibia > Caudata > Salamandridae > Lissotriton > Lissotriton vulgaris. The sequence goes on from NC_141693.1 coordinate 1,135,587,951, forward strand.
TACCATCAACCTCCAGTGGTTCAATTTCTCTGTGCAATTCTGTAATTTTTGTAATATATTTCTCAATGTTTTGACTTTTATCTGGAATGTATGTACAGCAATGCTGTTCAAAATCCCACAAACTCCTCCCTCTTTTGCCAATATAATGTCAAGTGCAAGACGATTTTGCATTACCATAGTTCTCATAGCAATCATTTCAGTGTTTACCATTAGAAATCCCCCTGCTGTGTCTGTTGACAAGTAATCTACTATTGTTGACAATTTTCGAATTCTATTTGCATTGAAAGATATTCCCACTGCTGGTATCAGTGCTCCAAAAACATCACCTATTATTTCTATGACACTCTCTCTTTTTCTACGACTGAAAGGTTTACCTATCTCATGAATTCGATTTGTACCTCTATCTAAATGAAAAATTTTAAGAAAGACCAAACCCACATAGCATGTCCCGTACCAGTGGTCAGGTAATCTATAATATGCTTTGTTCCCACAGATAAAATACACACTGGGAAAAACAGGATCATTTCCCCCTCCCCCTTGGATTTGATAAGTATCTTTACATTCACTTGCTCCCACAAAATAATTGTCATACATGATATTTTCTCTCCTAACACAAACTTTCCCTAACAATGGAGTGTCTATGTTTATTGCTATATTCATATTTCTTTCATCAATATTTTGATCATTACACCAATATTTGGCTTTTTCATGCTTCATTTTTTCTTTACGCTTATAAGCAATTCGTCTTTCTTCAACCATATCTAAGAACGCCTTTTCTTCTATTCTCATTTTACATGTTAAATTATTTTTAAGCGCATAGTCGTGACTTAACTCATCTATTTCTAAAAAATATTCTCCCATAACTGTGGCAGGCTTTTTCTTATTCAGTTCATTATCTATTTTCAATTTCGCGAACACTTCATCTGAATTGGTATAATGGAATTCCAATTTGCCTGTTTGATAAAACAAGCTTGCAATCACACTACACGTGACTCCATATATAAGTGGAAGGTGGTTTTCACACATACATAACAATCGCTGGCGTCCATTGTTCTAACATACTCAGTTAACAATCTTGAAAATGTGTTTCTAGTAAAATCACTAATAAAACTTGATGTAATTCTGACCTATATACATGTTGCTTATTCGGTTTTGATTCCACATCTTTCTCACTTGAACTCACATTATGTTTCAATTTCACTAAATTATCTTGGAAAGGTATAATAATAGCTAAAATTATCCATATCAATATTAATAAACCAGTACATATTAGGCACATCTTACACCATATTCTAAAAATAGAACATTTTGTTTTATGATCGTTAGACACCATTATTTATTTTTTTACACAGCGAGATTTGCTAACATAGGACCAGATTCACAGAATTAACTTAAGACTCAATCCTAAACTTACTACTATTTTGGTATTCACAGAATGCACTTACTACTTTTAGCATTCACAGAATGAACTTACTACTTTTGGTATTCACAGAAGTTAGGATTTTGTCTTAAGACAAATTTAAGACAGACTTAAGACAGACTTAAGACAAACTTAAGACAGAATTAAGACAGACTTAAGACAGACTTAAGACAAAATCCTAACTTAAGTCTGTCCTAAGTCTGTCTTAAGTCTGTCTTAAGTTTGTCTTAAGACAAACTTAAGACAAAATCCTAACTTCTATGAATACCAAAAGCAGTAAGTTCATTCTGTCAATACCAAAAGTAGTAAGTGCATTCGGTGAATGCCAAAAGTAGGAAGTGCATTCTGTGAATACCAAAATAGTAGTAAGTTTAGGATTGAGTCTTAAGTTCATTCTGTGAATCGGGCCCATATTTTCTTCGACCTTATGTCACCTATAAGCCTTTTCTCTCCTAACAAGTTTTCTTCGACCTAATGTCACTTACAAGTTCTAGTTTTTCTAACAGAATTTTCTTCGACCTTGTGTCACTTACAAAATGTTATTTCTATTCACTATGCCCCATTTCTTTTTCTCTTCTGAATTTCACTTTCCACTTTATCCCTCTTAATCGATTACCACTTTTCTTTGTGGCTCAGGTCTTTACTAATTTTTCACATTTATCTTTGAGCAATTCAAGTTTTCTTGACTGCTGTTTACTTTTTCAATTGGAGGTAGGACAATATAAGTCCACTCAGGTGATTTGTACTTCTGATTTGGTCTTCTTACTCTTTTTGGTCTTTGTACAACTTCTATTTTCTTTCCCAGTGTCTCTCTCTGACTGGTTATTTCATTGACCTGCTCTTCTTGTAGTCTTTCTTTGTTAACCAGTTTGAATCTCAGTCCATCATTTCCTTTAGGCCAATTATCTCCTTTACAAAACTTCTTTGTCTTAGGCTCTGTGGTGTTATATTCCACTCTCCAAGCTCTTTTCCTTGAACTCTTTCTTAAAGAAGTTTCATCTGCACTCTCATCAGTCTCACTTTCAGTGTCTTCAACAGTTTCGGTGATAATGATTTTCACAGCGTCAGAGTCAGTTTTCTCTTTTTGGCAGTTCTTTCATCTGTTAGGAACATCTCCATAGCTGGTACTCGGAATCTCATCTTCTTCATGAGTTGTTTCCTCCTTTCCAGTCTCAGGATTTTCGTTCGTGCTTTCAGAACTTCCAGTCTGTCTTTCAGGATTTTCTTTTTCACCAGTTTTTTCTTCTCTTTGCTCAGTGTCCTTACTGGTGCTAGACTTTACCAATTCTCGATCTTCAGATTGATCTTCAAAATTCGGTATTTCAGGACTTTCTTCTTCTCCTTCAGACACTGAACTAGTATCTGATACTTCCAGATATCGACGTTCCTGTCGATCTTCAGTATCTGGACTTTTCTCTGGCTCACCTTCAGAATCCGAATCAGTTGTGCTGTCACCTTCTTCGTTTACATTTTCAGGTTCAGGCACAAGAATAGTATGGCTTGCATGTACCCACCTTTTTACTTCTGCACATTTGACTGCAGGAGTACTAACCAAAACAACTTGTCTTAGTCTTTGCCAACGAGGTACCAAACAGTTTCTTCTACGATGTACCTTTATTCTCACCCAGTCTCCAGGGACTAGATCATGTGCTGGACTTTTCTCTTTGGTGTTTGATTCAGTTCCCACCTGGTGGAACACAGAAGTTACCACGTCAGACAGGTTTTTGCAGTAATCCAGTATGATGTCATCATTAATTGTTAACAATTTACTAACTGGTACATATGCTTGTCTCATCACCCTTCCCATCAAGATCTCATGTGGACTCAATCCAGTTTTCCGGTCAGGAATGCTTCTTAGGGTCATCAAAACAAGTGGCAAGGCATCAGGCAACTTTAATCCTGTCGCTAAGCACATCTTTGCAATTCTGTTTTTTATTGTTCGATTAACTTGCTCTACCACTCCTGAAGCCTCAGGTCGGTAAACACAGTGCAGTCTCTGACGAATGTCCAGTGCTTCACACATCATTTGTATGAGCTCATTTTGGAAATGAGGGCCACGATCAGTTTCAATCGTCACTGGGAAACAAAACCTAGGAATTATTTCCCTTAAAAGTAGTTTTGCAACAGTTAGCCCATCATTCCTCCATGTAGGGAAAGCTTCTACCCATCGAGAAAAAAAACAGATGATCACCAAAACATATCTGAGTCTGTTACATGGCGGAAGCTCAATGAAGTCCAGCTGCATTCGTGTAAATGGACCTCTCTCCCGTCCTATGGTTCCCAAACTCACAATAGTTCTTCTGGTTGGATTAAATTGCTGACAGACCAAACACCTCCGACACAGGCTCTCCGCTATCATCCTAAACTTGGGATTATACCACGTCTGTCTGAATAAGCGAAGCATGGCATCTCTTCCAATATGTGCTTGACCATGGTACATTAGGGCCACATTTGAGATCATGCTATCAGGCATTACTGATCTTTCATCTTTGTAAACCCAGATCTCATCTTTCTCTCTTTGTCTACATCCTGCTTTTAACCAGATATTTTTCTCTTCCTCATCAGCTTCTTCCTGCATTTGCCTCACTTCCTGCCAAGTTTCAACTAGAGTTGTTAGCATTAAAGGACTTGGAACATGTTCTTTCTCTCTTCCCCTATTGATAGAGGCAAGATTTTTGGCACAGTATTTTGCAATTGAGTCTACATACCTGTTACCTCGGGTGATATAATCATCCCCCTTTTTGTGTGCTGGACATTTTACCACAGCCAACTTGTCTGGCAGTTGGATGGCATCAAGCAACATTCGTACAAATTCAGCATTACGTATGGGTGTTCCGGCAGAAGTCAAATAACCTCTTTGGGACCACAGCTGTCCATAGTCATGAACAACTCCAAAGCCATACTGACTGTCAGTCACTATGGTTACTTTGATTTCCTTTCCCAACTCACAAGCTCGAATCAGGGCAATCAATTCTGCTATCTGAGCAGAACGAATTCCTTTCAAACAAGAAGCTTCCAGTATAAATGCCACAGTACAAACGACATACGCTGCGCTCAAGCCACCCTCATCTGTTCTCAGACACGAACCATCCACAAACATCACATAATCAGATTCAGGCAATGGCTCATCTTTAATGTCTGCTCTTGGTTTGGTACAATATTCAAGAACATCTAAACATTTGTGATCAACTTCATTTTTTACTTCTGTTTCCATTGTGTCAGGCAACAATGTGGAAGGATTCACATTCACGCTTCTAGAAATTGTTTTATTTTCTGCTCCAAGAATTACCTTTTCATATTTGGTCATTCTATTGTTGGTCAAATACTGTGTTTTCGTTCTAATGAGGAGAATCTCCACAGAGTGAGGCAGATACACTCTTACAGGAAATCCCATCACTATGCCTTCACTTTGTTCTAGACTAACGCTTGTGACTGCTACTGCTTTCAGACAACCTGGCAATGCCTTTGCAACAGGGTCCAAAACAGCTGAGAAATACGCAAAAGGGTTTCTCAGTTTTCCATGTCTCTGAATCAGTACTGACAATGCACATCCCTCTCGTTCACTACAGTACATTTCGAAATCATTTTCATAATCAGGCATCCCCAAAGCTGGTGCTTCACATAAACTTTGTTTTCAGTTGTTCAAATACTTCCATTTCAATTTTAGTCAAAATTATAGGGTCTCTGATATCTGCTCTTGTTAATCTCTGTAGTGGTTTTGCAATTAATGAAAATCCACTAATCCATTGTCTGCAATAACCCACCATTCCTAGAAACATTCTCACTTGTCTTTTGGTTTTTGGTGGTTGCATTCCCTGTATCATTTTGATTCTTTCCATAGTAACTTGTCTAATTCCTTTGGCAATTTTATGTCCTAGGCACTGTACTTCCTTTTGACAAAATTGTAACTTTGATGGAGACACTTTATGTCCCTCTTCAGCCAAATGATTCAACAATGCAATGGTGTCTGTTACACACACATCTTTTGTCTTTGATGCCACTAGGAGATCATCGATATATTGAACCAATTCAGACTCTCCAGGCATGCTCAAACTCTCTAATGATTTCTTTCGCAACTGGTTAAAGATCGATGGACTTTCAGTATACCCTTGAGGAATTCGGCACCATGCCAAAATACGATCTCCGAATCTGAACGCAAAAATTGGCTGGCTTTCTGGCTGCAATGGAATGGTAAAGAACGCATTACACAGATCGATCACAGTTTACCATTCTGCATCATGGGGAATTTGATATAAAATCACTGCCGGATTTAGCACAATCGGACAACATGGCACAACTATTTTATTAACCTTTCTCAAATCCTGTACTATTCTAAAGGTTCCATTTGGCTTTTTCAGTCCCATTATTGGTGAATTACAAGGACTACTCTCTATCTCTCTTAGTATGCCTTGTTCAATCATTTTATTGATCACTGGGGTTACTCCTTCAATTATTTCTGTAGTCATTTTATACTGAGGAATATTCGGGTAACTTGCACCTTCCTTTATTGAGACTTTTACAGGATCTACATCTTTCATTAGTCCAAAATCTTCACCTGTGAAATCCCACACCTTCTCTGTTACCACCTTTTTCAATTCATCCGGTATCTTTTCTCGATCAAATACAGGAAACAATTTATTTTGTTCTGCCTCAATCATAAGCATGGTCATTTTGTACAGACTATCTTCATCTGGGGTTTGCAATTCTATGCCATCTGGTGAACAGTATATGGCACAGTTCATTTTACACAAAATATCTCGTCCTAACAAATTTACGGGACTACTATCACACACCACAAATCGATGCATGTCTTTGAAATTTCCAATCTCTACTTCAACTGGTTGTGTCAAGGATGTTTTAATCTTTCTATTGGAAACACCTACAACTTGGATGGAGTCTCCTGAGAGAGGAAGATTTTGGACTTCCACTGATCTAACAGTAGAACGGGTAGCGCCAGTGTCCACTAGGAAAGTTATTTCTACATCATTCACCTTTCCGCTTACAAATGGACCAGACTGATCTACCTCAACAGTGGCTCCAAGCACAGACTCTTCTTCCTCTCTCAGGCACCGTCAGAAACTTTCATCCGACTCACTCCCACCTTCTTTTTGCAACCAATACTGAGGACTCACATTCACTCTAGGTGATCTATTTACCTGCTCAACTCCGCGGAATCCTGTTTCTGCACTGTATCTCTGTTGGTTTATACTGTGTGAAAGTGGCGGCTGTGTTACCTGACTTTGCTGATTAACTATCTGCTGTTGTTGCGGTTGGTGGATACTTAGGGGTCCATTAGGATGGCGGGCGGAAACAGTCCGCCCGCCACCCTAACGGAGATCGGGACCGCCCGCCTAAAGGGCGGGGGTCCCGACATTGGAATTAGGATGCGCCCGCCACTGTGGCGGGCGCATTCCTCAAAGTAACATTGTGGCGGGCGGTGCTCACTGCACCGCCCGCCACAATGTTCAAAACAAAAGCACGCATTTGCATACTCGAAGCGGCAGGCACAGCGCGGTGCCTGCCGCTGCGATTATGCAAATGCAGGGGGGTACCACAGGTACCCCCCCGTGTGCCACCCCCCTTTGCCCGTCACTCTGGGGGCCCACAGGGGCCCCCCAGAGTGAACACCGCATGCCTTTCGGTGGCGGCATTGCTGCCACGGAAAGGCATTGAGAAATGCCTATTCTAATATGGCTGGCGGTGTCTGATAGACACCTCCACCATGTTATCCCTTTTCCGCCCCGGCCGCTATGCGACCGGGGCGGAAAGCAGGCGGGCGGTCTTTCCGACCGCTGCGGTCCCCTCCGCCATCGTAATATGGCGGGGGGAATGCAGGCAAGGATGGCGGGCGGATTGCCTCCGCCAGGGTGGCGGTGGCCACCGCTACCCTGGCGGAGGCAATCCGCCCGCCATCCTAATGAGCCCCTTACACTCTTTCTTCCAATGCCCTATCCTGCCTCAATTATGACAGGGAAACTTCTTCTTAAGTTCATCTATATTCCCTACTAATTTTGCTTTTGGGAAATTTCCTTTTGGTTTCCCTTGATTCACATCATTATTCTTATGTTCCATTTGTGCCACTTCATGTTCTGCTACTTTCACTTGTGCCCACATAGCCTTTTCTTTCAGCTTCTTTTGTTTAGCATCTATCTCTTCACTACAATATTTTGCTTTTCTCAAAACTTCGTCTACAGTACCTATCATGGAGATGACGAGCGCACTCTCATAGAACTGCAGCGCGACCTGAATTTGTGTTTAAGCAAACCTTATTTTGATTTTAAAAATTCACCTTTGCACTATGTTTTAAATACCTTTTATCTATTTACCAGCACTTGATTATTTCGCCTCTGCAGCCCCGTTCCACCGCAAGCGTTAGGCTTGTTTGTTGTGGAGGGTGCAGGGCGGGACCTTTTTCCGGGTTTCTTCCCGGCAACTACAGTGATTGGGCGACTGTGAGGAGGCGGAGCCGACAGAGCCCGTCCTCTACAAAATCCGATGTTGCACAATACGTGCAGCGTATGTGCGCAGCGTCCGCGCCGAAGGCAAGCCAAAGACCAGCCCGTCTGGGCCCGTCCGGGCCATGACGGGGCACGGGGCTAAAATCCCGGCTCAACAAGTTTCAAATAGACAGGTACTGTACTCTACCTAGTTGAAGGCATTGCGTCCCCGTAAACAAAGTGTGTGTATTACATTAAAGGCGGACCATAAAGATAATGCTACCTGCCCAAATTGCAAACTTTCACTGTTGAACATCCAACCTTATCCAGTCCATAAGACAGACCACATCTAGCGGGGTCAGCAGACTGCTTTTACGGCTCATAAAAATTTCAGTTTTATAGTATAAACTGCCGCTCCTTGCCCAAACACAAACTGTTTACAACAAGGGGTGGTGAGGGACAGAGTCTCTGAATTAAACAGAATACTCTCACCCAGTCAAGAGATCAGGGCTAGATCCAACACCGTTTTTTAGCTCACTGCACCATCCCAGTTTCAGAACCTGGCTGTATGCAAATTAGTCTGTTCCTGTCCCAGTGCATGATGGGAACAGGGCAAACCAAACTACAAAAGCCAATTCTTACACTGGGAAGGAAACAAGCTACCGGGGACCGGTTTCTGGCATTTCAGCCTCTTCGGCCCGGCTTGCTTGAATCCTGATGGTGCAATGAGCAAGGGACTCACATCTGAGCATAGCCTTCCACGCTTAGGGTGGACAAAAATATTTACAACAAGGGGTGGTGAGGGACAGAGTCTCTGAATTAAACAGAATACTCTCACCCAGTCAAGAGATCAGGGCTAGATCCAACACCGTTTTTTAGCTCACTGCACCATCCCAGTTTCAGAACCTGGCTGTATGCAAATTAGTCTGTTCCTGTCCCAGTGCATGATGGGAACAGGGCAAACCAAACTACAAAAGCCAATTCTTACACTGGGAAGGAAACAAGCTACCGGGGACCGGTTTCTGGCATTTCAGCCTCTTCGGCCCGGCTTGCTTGAATCCTGATGGTGCAATGAGCAAGGGACTCACATCTGAGCATACCCTTCCACGCTTAGGGTGGACAAAAATATTTACAACAAGGGGTGGTGAGGGACAGAGTCTCTGAATTAAACAGAATACTCTCACCCAGTCAAGAGATCAGGGCTAGATCCAACACCGTTTTTTAGCTCACTGCACCATCCCAGTTTCAGAACCTGGCTGTATGCAAATTAGTCTGTTCCTGTCCCAGTGCATGATGGGAACAGGGCAAACCAAACTACAAAAGCCAATTCTTACACTGGGAAGGAAACAAGCTACCGGGGACCGGTTTCTGGCATTTCAGCCTCTTCGGCCCGGCTTGCTTGAATCCTGATGGTGCAATGAGCAAGGGACTCACATCTGAGCATACCCTTCCACGCTTAGGGTGGACAAAAATATTTACAACAAGGGGTGGTGAGGGACAGAGTCTCTGAATTAAACAGAATACTCTCACCCAGTCAAGAGATCAGGGCTAGATCCAACACCGTTTTTTAGCTCACTGCACCATCCCAGTTTCAGAACCTGGCTGTATGCAAATTAGTCTGTTCCTGTCCCAGTGCATGATGGGAACAGGGCAAACCAAACTACAAAAGCCAATTCTTACACTGGGAAGGAAACAAGCTACCGGGGACCGGTTTCTGGCATTTCAGCCTCTTCGGCCCGGCTTGCTTGAATCCTGATGGTGCAATGAGCAAGGGACTCACATCTGAGCATACCCTTCCACGCTTAGGGTGGACAAAAATATTTACAACAAGGGGTGGTGAGGGACAGAGTCTCTGAATTAAACAGAATACTCTCACCCAGTCAAGAGATCAGGGCTAGATCCAACACCGTTTTTTAGCTCACTGCACCATCCCAGTTTCAGAACCTGGCTGTATGCAAATTAGTCTGTTCCTGTCCCAGTGCATGATGGGAACAGGGCAAACCAAACTACAAAAGCCAATTCTTACACTGGGAAGGAAACAAGCTACCGGGGACCGGTTTCTGGCATTTCAGCCTCTTCGGCCCGGCTTGCTTGAATCCTGATGGTGCAATGAGCAAGGGACTCACATCTGAGCATAGCCTTCCACGCTTAGGGTGGACAAAAATATTTACAACAAGGGGTGGTGAGGGACAGAGTCTCTGAATTAAACAGAATACTCTCACCCAGTCAAGAGATCAGGGCTAGATCCAACACCGTTTTTTAGCTCACTGCACCATCCCAGTTTCAGAACCTGGCTGTATGCAAATTAGTCTGTTCCTGTCCCAGTGCATGATGGGAACAGGGCAAACCAAACTACAAAAGCCAATTCTTACACTGGGAAGGAAACAAGCTACCGGGGACCGGTTTCTGGCATTTCAGCCTCTTCGGCCCGGCTTGCTTGAATCCTGATGGTGCAATGAGCAAGGGACTCACATCTGAGCATACCCTTCCACGCTTAGGGTGGACAAAAATATTTACAACAAGGGGTGGTGAGGGACAGAGTCTCTGAATTAAATAGAATACTCTCACCCAGTCAAGAGATCAGGGCTAGATCCAACACCGTTTTTTAGCTCACTGCACCATCCCAGTTTCAGAACCTGGCTGTATGCAAATTAGTCTGTTCCTGTCCCAGTGCATGATGGGAACAGGGCAAACCAAACTACAAAAGCCAATTCTTACACTGGGAAGGAAACAAGCTACCGGGGACCGGTTTCTGGCATTTCAGCCTCTTCGGCCCGGCTTGCTTGAATCCTGATGGTGCAATGAGCAAGGGACTCACATCTGAGCATACCCTTCCACGCTTAGGGTGGACAAAAATATTTACAACAAGGGGTGGTGAGGGACAGAGTCTCTGAATTAAACAGAATACTCTCACCCAGTCAAGAGATCAGGGCTAGATCCAACACCGTTTTTTAGCTCACTGCACCATCCCAGTTTCAGAACCTGGCTGTATGCAAATTAGTCTGTTCCTGTCCCAGTGCATGATGGGAACAGGGCAAACCAAACTACAAAAGCCAATTCTTACACTGGGAAGGAAACAAGCTACCGGGGACCGGTTTCTGGCATTTCAGCCTCTTCGGCCCGGCTTGCTTGAATCCTGATGGTGCAATGAGCAAGGGACTCACATCTGAGCATACCCTTCCACGCTTAGGGTGGACAAAAATATTTACAACAAGGGGTGGTGAGGGACAGAGTCTCTGAATTAAACAGAATACTCTCACCCAGTCAAGAGATCAGGGCTAGATCCAACACCGTTTTTTAGCTCACTGCACCATCCCAGTTTCAGAACCTGGCTGTATGCAAATTAGTCTGTTCCTGTCCCAGTGCATGATGGGAACAGGGCAAACCAAACTACAAAAGCCAATTCTTACACTGGGAAGGAAACAAGCTACCGGGGACCGGTTTCTGGCATTTCAGCCTCTTCGGCCCGGCTTGCTTGAATCCTGATGGTGCAATGAGCAAGGGACTCACATCTGAGCATACCCTTCCACGCTTAGGGTGGACAAAAATATTTACAACAAGGGGTGGTGAGGGACAGAGTCTCTGAATTAAACAGAATACTCTCACCCAGTCAAGAGATCAGGGCTAGATCCAACACCGTTTTTTAGCTCACTGCACCATCCCAGTTTCAGAACCTGGCTGTATGCAAATTAGTCTGTTCCTGTCCCAGTGCATGATGGGAACAGGGCAAACCAAACTACAAAAGCCAATTCTTACACTGGGAAGGAAACAAGCTACCGGGGACCGGTTTCTGGCATTTCAGCCTCTTCGGCCCGGCTTGCTTGAATCCTGATGGTGCAATGAGCAAGGGACTCACATCTGAGCATACCCTTCCACGCTTAGGGTGGACAAAAATATTTACAACAAGGGGTGGTGAGGGACAGAGTCTCTGAATTAAACAGAATACTCTCACCCAGTCAAGAGATCAGGGCTAGATCCAACACCGTTTTTTAGCTCACTGCACCATCCCAGTTTCAGAACCTGGCTGTATGCAAATTAGTCTGTTCCTGTCCCAGTGCATGATGGGAACAGGGCAAACCAAACTACAAAAGCCAATTCTTACACTGGGAAGGAAACAAGCTACCGGGGACCGGTTTCTGGCATTTCAGCCTCTTCGGCCCGGCTTGCTTGAATCCTGATGGTGCAATGAGCAAGGGACTCACATCTGAGCATACCCTTCCACGCTTAGGGTGGACAAAAATATTTACAACAAGGGGTGGTGAGGGACAGAGTCTCTGAATTAAACAGAATACTCTCACCCAGTCAAGAGATCAGGGCTAGATCCAACACCGTTTTTTAGCTCACTGCACCATCCCAGTTTCAGAACCTGGCTGTATGCAAATTAGTCTGTTTCTGTCCCAGTGCATGATGGGAACAGGGCAAACCAAACTACAAAAGCCAATTCTTACACTGGGAAGGAAACAAGCTACCGGGGACCGGTTTCTGGCATTTCAGCCTCTTCGGCCCGGCTTGCTTGAATCCTGATGGTGCAATGAGCAAGGGACTCACATCTGAGCATACCCTTCCAGGCTTAGGGTGAACAAAAATATTTACAACAAGGGGTGGTGAGGGACAGAGTCTCTGAATTAAACAGAATACTCTCACCCAGTCAAGAGATCAGGGCTAGATCCAACACCGTTTTTTAGCTCACTGCACCATCCCAGTTTCAGAACCTGGCTGTATGCAAATTAGTCTGTTCCTGTCCCAGTGCATGATGGGAACAGGGCAAACCAAACTACAAAAGCCAATTCTTACACTGGGAAGGAAACAAGCTACCGGGGACCGGTTTCTGGCATTTCAGCCTCTTCGGCCCGGCTTGCTTGAATCCTGATGGTGCAATGAGCAAGGGACTCACATCTGAGCATACCCTTCCACGCTTAGGGTGGACAAAAATATTTACAACAAGGGGTGGTGAGGGACAGAGTCTCTGAATTAAACAGAATACTCTCACCCAGTCAAGAGATCAGGGCTAGATCCAACACCGTTTTTTAGCTCACTGCACCATCCCAGTTTCAGAACCTGGCTGTATGCAAATTAGTCTGTTCCTGTCCCAGTGCATGATGGGAACAGGGCAAACCAAACTACAAAAGCCAATTCTTACACTGGGAAGGAAACAAGCTACCGGGGACCGGTTTCTGGCATTTCAGCCTCTTCGGCCCGGCTTGCTTGAATCCTGATGGTGCAATGAGCAAGGGACTCACATCTGAGCATACCCTTCCACGCTTAGGGTGGACAAAAATATTTACAACAAGGGGTGGTGAGGGACAGAGTCTCTGAATTAAACAGAATACTCTCACCCAGTCAAGAGATCAGGGCTAGATCCAACACCGTTTTTTAGCTCACTGCACCATCCCAGTTTCAGAACCTGGCTGTATGCAAATTAGTCTGTTCCTGTCCCAGTGCATGATGGGAACAGGGCAAACCAAACTACAAAAGCCAATTCTTACACTGGGAAGGAAACAAGCTACCGGGGACCGGTTTCTGGCATTTCAGCCTCTTCGGCCCGGCTTGCTTGAATCCTGATGGTGCAATGAGCAAGGGACTCACATCTGAGCATACCCTTCCACGCTTAGGGTGGACAAAAATATTTACAACAAGGGGTGGTGAGGGACAGAGTCTCTGAATTAAACAGAATACTCTCACCCAGTCAAGAGATCAGGGCTAGATCCAACACCGTTTTTTAGCTCACTGCACCATCCCAGTTTCAGAACCTGGCTGTATGCAAATTAGTCTGTTCCTGTCCCAGTGCATGATGGGAACAGGGCAAACCAAACTACAAAAGCCAATTCTTACACTGGGAAGGAAACAAGCTACCGGGGACCGGTTTCTGGCATTTCAGCCTCTTCGGCCCGGCTTGCTTGAATCCTGATGGTGCAATGAGCAAGGGACTCACATCTGAGCATACCCTTCCACGCTTAGGGTGGACAAAAATATTTACAACAAGGGGTGGTGAGGGACAGAGTCTATGAATTAAACAGAATACTCTCACCCAGTCAAGAGATCAGGGCTAGATCCAACACCGTTTTTTAGCTCACTGCACCATCCCAGTTTCAGAACCTGGCTGTATGCAAATTAGTCTGTTCCTGTCCCAGTGCATGATGGGAACAGGGCAAACCAAACTACAAAAGCCAATTCTTACACTGGGAAGGAAACAAGCTACCGGGGACCGGTTTCTGGCATTTCAGCCTCTTCGGCCCGGCTTGCTTGAATCCTGATGGTGCAATGAGCAAGGGACTCACATCTGAGCATACCCTTCCACGCTTAGGGTGGACAAAAATATTTACAACAAGGGGTGGTGAGGGACAGAGTCTCTGAATTAAACAGAATACTCTCACCCAGTCAAGAGATCAGGGCTAGATCCAACACCGTTTTTTAGCTCACTGCACCATCCCAGTTTCAGAACCTGGCTGTATGCAAATTAGTCTGTTCCTGTCCCAGTGCATGATGGGAACAGGGCAAACCAAACTACAAAAGCCAATTCTTACACTGGGAAGGAAACAAGCTACCGGGGACCGGTTTCTGGCATTTCAGCCTCTTCGGCCCGGCTTGCTTGAATCCTGATGGTGCAATGAGCAAGGGACTCACATCTGAGCATACCCTTCCACGCTTAGGGTGGACAAAAATATTTACAACAAGGGGTGGTGAGGGACAGAGTCTCTGAATTAAACAGAATACTCTCACCCAGTCAAGAGATCAGGGCTAGATCCAACACCGTTTTTTAGCTCACTGCACATCCCAGTTTCAGAACCTGGCTGTATGCAAATTAGTCTGTTCCTGTCCCAGTGCATGATGGGAACAGGGCAAACCAAACTACAAAAGCCAATTCTTACACTGGGAAGGAAACAAGCTACCGGGGACCGGTTTCTGGCATTTCAGCCTCTTCGGCCCGGCTTGCTTGAATCCTGATGGTGCAATGAGCAAGGGACTCACATCTGAGCATACCCTTCCACGCTTAGGGTGGACAAAAATATTTACAACAAGGGGTGGTGAGGGACAGAGTCTCTGAATTAAACAGAATACTCTCACCCAGTCAAGAGATCAGGGCTAGATCCAACACCGTTTTTTAGCTCACTGCACCATCCCAGTTTCAGAACCTGGCTGTATGCAAATTAGTCTGTTCCTGTCCCAGTGCATGATGGGAACAGGGCAAACCAAACTACAAAAGCCAATTCTTACACTGGGAAGGAAACAAGCTACCGGGGACCGGTTTCTGGCATTTCAGCCTCTTCGGCCCGGCTTGCTTGAATCCTGATGGTGCAATGAGCAACCACCCCCTTTTGTAAATCAAACACAAACTGGACATCTTTAACCTCCCACTAGAGGAGCAACCTAAAGCCTTCTTTCTAACCGAAACCTGGCTACATGATAGTGCAGGCCCGGATATGGCTACAGCTCTCCCTACAAACTATGCCATAGCACGGAGAGACAGAGCATCACATACAGGGGGTGGCATTGCTATTATTTTTAAAAGGCACCTGAAATGCAGCCTAGACCCTGTGGTCATCCCAGACTGCGAAGCTGCGTTCTTTAAATTAACGCTGACTCCCAATTTCACCTTATCTGGCATGTCGATCTATCGACCCCCTGGAAATTCCACTCAGTGGGCATCTACTTTGGCCAATTACATTACCCCATTTCATTTAGGTTCCAAACATTTTTTTTGATTGGGGACCTAAATAAGCATCTAGAGGATTTATCCTACATTTCCTATGCCAATCTTATTGATGACCTTGCAGCGTTGAATATTAAGCTCCTTAACTCTGGCCCCACTCACAAAGCAGGTCATCTACTTGATCCTATCTTTTCAAGCCTCTCTGAGTTGGTTTGTCACTCGGCAATCCCCATTTGCTGGTCCGATCATTTTTTAATCAATTTTAGTCTTGAATTACCAGCTCCAGCATTTTCTCAGCCCTCCTCCAAAATAACATCAAGAAAAAATTGGAAAAATTTGAACCTTTTGACTTTCAATAAGGCTCTCGGTGGAAACCCACCCCCAAAGGGATTAAACATGGAAAGTGCAGCAAAAGCAACTCAAGCGTGGCTCAGTGAAGCTGTGGATCTATGCTTGCCCGCATCACTGCTGCGGCGATTTTTGCGCTACGCGGCTTTTTTTAATTTTTCCGTGTTACATGACGAGCTCAGCTCGTCATCAGCACACGCCACCCGTGGCTGATGACGAGCTGAGCTCGTCATCAGCATCGAAGGGGTTAAAAGGAAGAACCACCGTCCCCCAGACCCATGGTACAATGACTCATTAAAAACTGAAAAAACAAAATGTAAAGCACTGGAGAGACAATGGCCTAAAGGCTATGCACCCGAAAAGAGGGTGATATATAATAATGCAAGAAACAAATATCATGCTTCTTGTATGAAAGTCAAAGCCGTTTTCGTGTCCAATACAATTATGGAAGCGACAAATCGACCAAAAACACTCTTTAACACTGTCAAAGAACTGGCTGGTGCACAAACAATTGCAACTGCTAGTCCTCTAAAAGAGCGGCAATGTCAGGATCTTGCCCAATTTTTTATAGGAAAGATTGACAATCTGATCCTAGAAATAAACAGCAATAAGCTTGACACCACCAACCAAGAGGATTCTGAAACCTCCTCCATCGCCAAGAACACCCTAGAGTGCTGGCCTCTTATTTCAATGGATAGCCTTAAGATCATTCTAAATACCATTAAGTCAGGATCACCTATAAATATATTAAAATAATTAGACTTGCATCCTTTGGAGGTAATACTGAATACCTTGAACACCTCCTTTGCACAATCTAATGTGCCTACACTGTGGAAACATGCAATGGTAAGTCCTCTATTGAAAAAGCCAACGGCTGACCCTGAAACATTATCCAATTATAGACCCATTTCACTTCTTCCAGTGTTTTCAAAAATCCTTGAAAGGCACGTCCACTCAGTCTTAACTAAATTCACTGAAAATAATAATCTCCTTCACCCTTCTCAATCCGGTTTTTCGATCCGGTTTCTCCACGGACACAGCACTTCTGGGAGTCACCGAAAAGATTTGCAAACTCCTTGATGAAGGCCAAACAGTAGCCCTCATCCTATTAGACCTCAGTGCGGATTTCAACACCATATTGAACAAAAGGCTGCTGAACACGTTGGAAAACATTGGAATCTGTGGAGAAGCACTAAAATGGATCTGTTCTTTCTTGGAGAATCGGACTTTCCTAATTATGTCAGCATCAGCATGCTCAGAATGTTTCATTTCATCTCATGGAGTACCTCAGGGCTCGATTTTGAGCCCTCTGTTTTTAATTTATATGTCAAGCCTTTGGCAGACTTAGCGGACACAGCGGGTCTCACTCTTATGTCCTATGCGGATGATTCACAGATCATACTTTCTCTTTCTGAATCTAGTCCACTATCTCCCTCACTTCTCAGGCAAGGTCTTAGCGACATCTTCAACTGGATGACCAACAACCAGCTGAAATTAAATGGTGACAAGACGGAGGTTCTCATTTTGGGAAAACAAAGACCTGTGGAACCCCCTCCACTGGCCGACTCAAATGGGAAATCTACCTGTGCCGACCAGCCACGTCCGTAACCTTGGGGTTATTGTGGACAGCAATCTGTATATGAATCAACAAACTGGCAAAGTGGTGGCTCTAAGTTTCACCATTTTGAAATGGCTCAGGAAAATCCTCTGGATGTTACCTACAACCACACAAAAGTCCGTATTCAATGCTCTTATCACATCTCGGCTTGACTACGGAAACATCCTCTACCTGGGTGCAAACAAGGCTGTGGTGCGGGGGTCTACAGCTAATTCAAAACTCCGCTGCCAGATTGCTCTGTAGAGTTCCAAAGACCTCCAGTATCTCAGGTCTACGTGATCTACATTGGCTCAGGGTGGAGAACCGTATTAAGTTCAAAGCTCTGAGCTACATATTCAGGGATAAAAGCTGGTATGGCACCTAAATACCTACAAACGATAGTTCATCCCTATACACCGGCACGAAATCTAAGATCTCAATCCGCAGCTAATTTCTGTGTGCCTAGGTTCAAACTCTCGAGAATGGGAGGTAGATCATTTTCATAGCTAGGCCCTTCCATCTGGAATACACTACCTTCCCACATTCGCAAAGAAGACAACTACTCGCGGTTCCGTAAAAATGTCAAGACCTGGCTGTTTGATCAATAACATCCTTTCTATGTCCCTACTTTGCTGTTTTGTGCCATCATCAAACATTCTGTCAGGCAAAAATGTGGAAGGATTCACATTCACGCATCTAGAAATTGTTTTATTTTCTGCTCCAAGAATTACCTTTTCATATTTGGTCATTCTATTGTTGGTCAAATACTGTGTTTTCGTTCTAATGAGCAGAATCTCCACAGAGTGAGGCACATACACTCTTACAGGAAATCCCATCACTATGCCTTCACTTTGTTCTAGACTAACGCTTGTGACTGCTACTGCTTTCAGACAACCTGGCAATGCCTTTGCAACAGGGTCCAAAACAGCTGAGAAATACGCAAAAGGGTTTCTCAGTTTTCCATGTCTCTGAATCAGTACTGACAATGCACATCCCTCTCGTTCACTACAGTACATTTCGAAATCATTTTCATAATCAGGCATCCCCAAAGCTGGTGCTTCACATAAACTTTGTTTCAGTTGTTCAAATACTTCCGTTTCAATTTTAGTCAAAATTATAAGGTCTCTGATATCTGCTCTTGTTCATCTCTGTAGTGGTTTTGCAATTAATGAAAATCCACTAATCCATTGTCTGCAATAACCCACCATTCCTAGAAACATTCTCACTTGTCTTTTGGTTTTTGGTGGTTGCATTCCCTGTATCATTCTGATTCTTTCCATAGTAACTTGTCTAATTCCTTTGGCAATTTTATGTCCTAGGCACTGTACTTCCTTTTGACAAAATTGTAACTTTGATGGAGACACTTTATGTCCCTCTTCAGCCAAATGATTCAACAATGCAATGGTGTCTGTTACACACGCATCTTTTGTCTTTGATGCCACTAGGAGATCATCGATATATTGAACCAATTCAGACTCTCCAGGCATGCTCAAACTCTCTAATGATTTCTTTCGCAACTGGTTAAAGATCGATGGACGTTCAGTATACCCTTGAGGAATTCGGCACCATGCCAAAATACGATCTCCGAATCTGAACGCAAAAATTGGCTGGCTTTCTGGCTACAATGGAATGGTAAAGAATGCATTGCACAGATCGATCACAGTTTACCATTCTGCATCATGGGGAATTTGATATAAAATCACTGCCGGATTTGGCACAATCGGACAACATGGCACAACTATTTTATTAACCTTTCTCAAATCCTGTACTATTCTAAAAGTTCCATTTGGCTTTTTCAGTCCCATTATTGGTGAATTACAAGGACTACTCTCTATCTCTCTTAGTATGCCTTGTTCAATCATTTCATTGATCACTGGGGTTACTCCTTCAATTATTTCTGTAGTCATTTTATACTGAGGAATATTCGGGTAACTTGCACCTTCCTTTATTGAGACTTTTACAGGATCTACATCTTTCATTAGTCCAATATCTTCATCTGTGAAATCCCACACCTTCTCTGTTACCACCTTTTTCAATTCATCCGGTATCTTTTCTCGATCAAATACAGGAAACAATTTATTTTGTTCTGCCTCAATCATAAGCATGGTCATTTTGTACAGACTATCTGGGGTTTGCACTTCTATGCCATCTGGTGAACAGTATATGGCACAGTTCATCTTACAGAAAATATCTCGTCCTAAAAAATTTACGGGACTACTATCACACACCACAAATCGATGCATGTCTTTGAAATTTCCAATCTCTACTTCAACTGGTTGTGTCAAGGATGTTTTAATCTTTCTATTGGAAACACCTACAACTTGGATGGAGTCTCCTGAGAGAGGAAGATTTTGGACTTCCACTGATCTAACAGTAGAACGGGTAGCGCCAGTGTCCACTAGGAAAGTTATTTCTACATCATTCACCTTTCCGCTTACAAATGGACCAGACTGATCTACCTCAAGAGTGGCTCCAAGCACAGACTCTTCTTCCTCTCTCAGGCACCGTCAGAAACTTTCATCCGACTCACTCCCACCTTCTTTTTGCAACCAATACTGAGGACTCACTTTCACTCTAGGTGATCTATTTACCTGCTCAACTCCGCTGAATCCTGTTTCTGCACTGTATCTCTGTTGGTTTATACTGTGTGAAAGTGGCGACTGTGTTACCTGACTTTGCTGATTAACTATCTGCTGTTGTTGCGGTTGAGTTGAATTACCTCATTCTGCACCTGTAGATTCAATGATGCATTTTCCGGATTAACTCTTGGTGGATACTTACACTCTTTCTTCCAATGCCCTATCCTGCCTCAATTATGACAGGGAAACTTCTTCTTAAGTTCATCTATATTCCCTACTAATTTTGCTTTTGGGAAATTTCCTTACGGTTTCCCTTGATTCACATCATTATTCTTATTTTCCATTTGTGCCACTTGATGTTCTGCTACTTTCAGTTGTGCCCACATAGCCTTTTCTTTCAGCTTCTTTTGTTTAGCATCTATCTCTTCACTACAATATTTTGCTTTTCTCAAAACTTCGTCTACAGTTCCTATCATGGAGATGACGAGCGCACTCTCATAGAACTGCAGTGCGACCTGAATTTGTGTTTAAGCAAACCGTGTTTTGATTTTAAAAATTCACCTTTGCACTATGTTTTAAATACCTTTTATCTATTTACCAGCACTTGATTATTTCGCCTCTGCAGCCCCGTTCCACCCCAAGCGTTAGGCTTGTTTGTTGTGGAGGATGCAGGGCGGGACCGTCTTCCGGGTTTCTTCCCGGCAACGGCAGTTATTGGGCGACTGTGAGGAGGCGGAGCCGACTGAGAGCCCGTCCTCTACAAAATCCGATGTTGCACAATACGTGCAGCGTATGTGCGCAGCGTCCGCGCCGAAGGCAAGCCAAAGACCAGCCCGTCTGGGCCCGTCTGGGCCATGACGGGGCACGGGGCTAAAATCCCGGCTCAACAAGTTTCAAATAGACAGGTACTGTACTCTACTATGTTGAAGGCATTGCGTCCCCGTAAGCAAAGTGTGTGTATTACATTAAAGGCGGACCATAAAGATAATGCTACCTGCCCAAATTGCAAACTTTCACTGTTGAACATCCAACCTTATCCAGCCCTTAAGAATGATCACATATAGCGGGGTCAGCAGACTGCTTTTACGGCTCATAAAAAATTTCAGTTTTATAGTATAAACTGCCGCTCCTTGCCCAAACACAAACTGGACATCTTTAACCTCCCACTAAAGGAGCAACCTAAAGCCCTCTTTCAAAGCGAAACCTGGCTACATGATAGTGCAGGCCGGGATATAGCTACAGCTCTCCCTACAAACTATGCCATAGCACGGAGAGACAAAGCATCACATACAGGGGGTGGCATTGCTATTATTTTTAAAAGGCACCTGAAATGCAGCCTAGACCCTGTGGTCATCCCAGACTGCGAAGCTGCGTTCTTTAAATTAACACTGACTCCCAATTTCACCTTATCTGGCCTGTTGATCTATCGACCCCCTGGAAATTCCACTCAGTGGGCATCTACTTTGGCCAATTACATTACCCCATTTCATTTAGGTTCCAAACATTTTTTTTGATTGGGGACCTAAATAAGCATCTAGAGGATTTATCCTACAATTCCTATGCCAATCTTATTGATGACCTTGCAGCGTTGAATATTAAGCTCCTTAACTCTGGCCCCACTCACAAAGCAGGTCATCTACTTGATCCTATCTTTTCAAGCCTCTCTGAGTTGGTTTGTCACTCGGCAATCCCCATTTGCTGGTCCGATCATTTTTTAATCAATTTTAGTCTTGAATTACCAGCTCCAGCATTTTCTCAGCCCTCCTCCAAAATAACATCAAGAAAAAATTGGAAAAATTTGGACCTTTTGACTTTCAATAAGGCTCTTGGTGGAAACCCACCCCCAAAGGGATTAAACATGGAAAGTGCAGCAAAAGCAACTCAAGCGTGGCTCAGTGAAGCTGTGGATCTATGCTTGCCCACACCTCATATTAACCGCATCACTGCTGCGGCGATTTTTGCGCTACGCGGCTTTTTTCATTTTTCCGCGTTACATGACGAGCTCAGCTCGTCATCAGCACACGCCACCCGTGGCTGATGACGAGCTGAGCTCGTCATCAGCATCGATGGGGTTAAAAGGAAGAACCACCGTCCCCCAGACCCATGGTACAATGACTCATTAAAAACTGAAAAAACAAAATGTAAAGCACTGGAGAGACAATGGCCTAAAGGCTATGCACCCGAAAAGAGGGTGATATATAATAATGCAAGAAACAAATATCATGCTTCTTGTATGAAAGTCAAAGCCTTTTTCGTGTCTAATACAATTATGGAAGCGACAAATCGACCAAAAACACTCTTTAACACTGTCAAAGAACTGGCTGGTGCACAAACAATTGCAACTGCTAGTCCTCTAAAAGAGCGGCAATGTCAGGATCTTGCCCAATTTTTTATAGGAAAGATTGACAATCTGATCCTAGAAATAAACAGCAATAAGCTTGACACCACCAACCAAGAGGATTCTGAAACCTCCTCTATCGCCAAGAACACCCTAGAGTGCTGGCCTCTTATTTCAATGGATAGCCTTAAGATCATTCTAAATACCATTAAGTCAGGATCACCTTAGACCCAGTTCCTATAAATATATTAAAACAATTAGACTTGCATCCTTTGGAGGTAATACTGAATACCTTGAACACCTCCTTTGCACAATCTAATGTACCTACACTGTGGAAACACGCAATGGTAAGTCCTCAATTGAAAAAGCCAACGGCTGACCCTGAAACATTATCCAATTATAGACCCATTTCACTTCTTCCAGTGTTTTCAAAAATCCTTGAAAGGCACGTCCACTCAGTCTTAACTAAATTCACTGAAAATAATAATCTCCTTCACCCTTCTCAATCCGGTTTTCGATCCGGTTTCTCCACGGACACAGCACTTCTGGGAGTCACCGAAAAGATTTGCAAACTCCTTGATGAAGGCCAAACAGTAGCCCTCATCCTATTAGACCTTAGTGCGGCTTTCAACACCATATCGCACACAAGGCTGCTGAACACGTTGGAAAACATTGGAATCTGTGGAGAAGCACTAAAATGGACCTGTTCTTTCTTGGAGAATCGGACTTTCCAAATTATGTCAGCATCAGCATGCCCAGAATGTTTCATTTCATCTCATGGAGTACCTCAGGGCTCGATTTTGAGCCCTCTGTTTCTTAATTTATATGTCAAGCCTTTGGCAGACTTAGCGGACACAGCGGGTCTCACTCTTATGTCCTATGCGGATGATTCACAAATCATACTTTCTCTTTCTGAATCTAGTCCACTATCTCCCTCACTTCTCAAGCAAGGTCTTAGCGACATCTTCAACTGGATGACCAACAACCAGCTGAAATTAAATGGTGACAAGACGGAGGTTCTCATTTTGGGAAAACAAAGACCTGTGGAACCCCCTCCACTGGCCGACTCAAATGGGAAATCTACCTGTGCCGACGAGCCACATCCGTAACCTTGGGGTTATTGTGGACAGCAATCTGTATATGAATCAACAAACTGGCAAAGTGGTGGCTCTAAGTTTCACCATTTTGAAATGGCTCAGGAAAATCCTCTGGATGTTACCTACAACCACACAAAATTCTGTATTCAATGCTCTTATCACATCTCGGCTTGACTACGGAAACATCCTCTACCTGGGTGCAAACAAGGCTGTGGTGCGGAGACTACAGCTGATTCAAAACTCCGCTACCAGATTGCTCTGTAGAGTTCCAAAGACCTCCAGTATCTCAGGTCTACGTGATCTACATTGGCTCAGGGTGGAGAACCGTATTAAGTTCAAAGCCCTGAGCTACATATTAAGGGATAAAAGCTGGTATGGCACCTAAATACCTACAAACGTTAGTTCATCCATATACACCGGCACAAAATCTAAGATCTCAATCCGCAGCTAATTTCTGTGTGCCTAAGTTCAAACTCTCGAGAATGGGAGGTAGATCATTTTCATATCTAGGCCCTTCCATCTGGAATACACTACCTTCCCACATTCGCAAAGAAGTCAACTACTCGCGGTTCCGTAAAAATGTCAAGACCTGGCTGTTTGATCAATAACATCCTTTCTATGTCCCTGCTTTGCTGTTTTGTGCCATCATGGCGCAGGGAAACCCTTTTTGGGTAGCTTTACAAATAAATAAAATAAATATCATATTATATTGTATCATGTCTCCAATTTCTGGTCTTAATCCATACACAAATCTATAAATAAAATGACTCATGTCCTTTTCATTCAACTCCTCATATCCTCTGTATTGTTTGAAAACCAACAACAGTCTTTCATAAAATGAATGTACAGATTCCTTTGGTTCCTGTGTGGTTCTATTTTTACCCAATCTGTCTCTTTTGGTGGAATTTTATTCTTCAAAAATACAATTACTTGTTCATATTTTCTCATCACATCAGGTGACGGAGCACCTGTTACCTTGTCTCGAGGATATTCCTCTTTTGGCCAATCTACAGTGATTTTACACTCAGTCCATAAATCTGCTGGCACAACTATGTCAAATAATCCATCCAGATCAACCCATAATACTTTTGAAACTTTCACAAATCTATCTATTTGTCGTTACCATTCTACTGGTTTTTCTCTCAGTCTAGGGAAATCATTTGTGAATGATAATATATCCTGTCTTCTCCATGGAACATGTACATA
Source organism: Lissotriton vulgaris (assembly GCF_964263255.1). Lineage (NCBI taxonomy): Eukaryota > Metazoa > Chordata > Amphibia > Caudata > Salamandridae > Lissotriton > Lissotriton vulgaris. The sequence continues at coordinate 1,135,612,624 of NC_141693.1, forward strand.
CCCTCCTCCTGGTATTTCTCTCATAGGGAACTCATTTGCAATTGTCTCGTTTTCCCTAACTGGAAATGCTAACATTGATTTTTCACTGGTTTCCTCTTTCTTTTTGCCCATCTCACTCTCCATTTTCGTAACAAAACAATTAATTCTTTTATTTGGGTTAAGCTTCCTGCAGTGTTTATAATTTCAATGTCCTTTTCTGAAAAGTCTACTCTATAGGATTTCTGCAATGATTTATTCTTTGCAAGTTCTATTTCGAATTCATTTGCCAGATTTTCCAACTGATCATGTACTGATTTCGCTTTCCATGTTATACTTTTACACATGAACATAAGTTCATCATCATGGTACGTTTTTTATCTATCTGTTCCAATTGTCCCAATAATTAATTCTTCCATATCTACTTTTAATTTTGCTACGTCCAATGCTTTTGATTCATGCTCTTTTAATTTCAAGGTTTTGATCCAATCACCTAATTCCTGCTCTGATGGTCCTACAGATGTTTGCGTTAAATTTCTTTTTTCTATGCTCTTTTCCGGTGTAGCAGAATCAGATTCAGCTCCAGTCGCATATTCATAGGGTAAACTCTGATTGAAAGTCAGTTCAGGTGGATTTACATTATTGGTTCGTCTAATTTCTGACAAATCAGGATAGATGTTTCCTTTTAATTTCAGTAAACTCTGTTGTAAAGGAATTGTTAAACTTGGCTCTTTTATTCTTTGATTCTCAAATACTGGAATTACAGGTCCTATTGTTACTGGAACTGTTACTGCTTCCATGTTTTCGTAAGTTCCGGTATCTGCTCTGTCAATGCATTTGTAGATCTTATATAGATCTTATATATTCAGAAGTACTGATTTGTTCTTCAACTCGCCTTTCTACATTATTTACATTTCCTTGCTCATTACTTTGCTTGGGGGTACCAGTAAATCTTGGTTCTGTCCTTGAGGTACTTGGATTATATCTAACTTATACTCTTTCAGGTACATCGTTAAAATTAGAAAATTGTTTTGGGGTTTCATGAATCCTCTCGTCTACCTTTGGAGCATTAGGTGTAGTCCATAAAGAACCTGGTTGATATGGTGGTGGTCTTCTATTTAATATTTCCTCTAATACAGCATCCTCCGTTTCACTTTCACCATAGCCTTGATTCCCTGTTTCTATATTCTTTCTCTTTTCTGTACATTTCCGTCCTTCATAATCATCCACTAATCTGACTGGATACATGCCATCACACATATTAGCATCTCTCCATCTACGTATTCTAGTCTCATGTGTCTCTCCCCATAGATTTCTAAATTTACCTTGGGGTCTGATATGTCCTAGCAATCTTTCACTTTCCAACTCCTGCATCTCATCCGCCCATTCAGCTAGAGCTTCAAATTGAGTCGGCCTAGGTCTTGGGTCAAGATTCATCATCTTGTCTCTCAAATTTCTCAAAACTGCCAAATCAAGTGATCCTCCTTCCGGGAAAGCTAATACACCATCCTTTTTGGTATACCTTACCCAGTTCGCTAACCAAACACATGTTTGGTAACCATATTTCGACAATATATAGGAAGCAGGCGTTTTTGGTGGCGGAAGTATTTTTCCCTCTCTTGTGGTAATTTCTTTATCCTTTACAAACATACTTTTCAACTTCCTAAACCATGAAGGTTTCTTTCTTTCCTCTCCTTAATAGTAATCCATTTTTGATAAATTCCCTGTCTTTCCCTGTTGCTGTTCCGTAACACCAACCTATCACAGCGCGGTTTACACTAACGCACCAATTAGAACAGGATACGTCTTCTTAGTACTTAACCAATAATACTTCTCCTTTCCGTGATGAACCTATCAGCTCCTACTCTGTCTTGGTCACGAGGACCAATCCCAGCGTGACACTTTTGACATCATCAGCGCTCCGGCTTCTGCAGGGCCGACTGACCCCTCCTTTACAGGATTTTTTTCAAGAAGCCGCATTTACAAGATATTTGACAAAATCAGTTAGTACCTTACACTAAAACAACTCCATTTGTTTGTTTCAATAAACAAAGTGATAGTTTTCACAATTATACAAGTATTTGTATTTCCGGTAGACAGCGCTTACCTCTACTCTACCACAGAATTTTACACTCGCCGATAAAGCAGCTCTTGCCTCTACCTTTACCCTTCTGACAAGCTTGGGTTAAGTCCTATTACTCTCTCAGCGATAAGTTTTAAACCAGGATACGCAATGATCCCTATACTTGAAGGCCAAGATTGTATAGACTGTCCTCGCTATACATTTATCCTTTCACACGTAGTGTCCCTAAACAGTGATATACAACGATACCACCGCAGTATACGGCGATACTACTTTTTTGAAACAGACTTTGCGATGTGCGACTTCACTAGTCACACTTCCTCTGCCTGCAGAAAGAGGCACCAGCTTCACGCAATACTCGGAAGCCTTTTCAGGACTATATACAACGCAATACAAACTCAACAGATGTTAATCATAATTTTGTACATCAAAATTCTTATGTACTACTTTATACATAATCATAGCTAATTCTATAGCAACCAATGCTCTGCTACCAAGCTAATTACTGATGCAGCACTTCTGAGGAAATAATTTCTAAATCCATGTCACCTTTCCCTGAAATGCAACTTCTGACATGTTCTCAAACAGTGGGGCCCATAACACGGAATCATCCAAAACCACTTACACTCCACTTCACGGATCGGTGAATTTTAAAAGAAGAGCTGCGGTATCATAGTGGAGTATCTAAAACTAAAATTTAATATTTATACTATTTACACCTGCAGTTTAAAATGCATTTACCATGGTTTTCATTTAATATAACATTTATTTAGAAACACCACCATTGAGATCAATGGATCTGCTAGTAAAAAATTAGGCATAGGAAAACTCAAGACCAGCTTAATTCTCCATTTCTCAAATTTTTATTAAGAGCAAATTCAGCATATCTAAGATTATTTACGTTATTTCTTTCTTTAAAAAAAACGACATTTAATATAAAGTTTAAATTCAGGACAGTTAGTCTCATTTATTTAAGGAAACTCAAAGATGGATAATTTTCATTTATTTTATATAGCCAGTATTAGCAAAAGACAGATAGTTCCCAAATAATCATCTTTTCTCCTAACATCCCTAACTAGACTCTCAATCTATAGTGCATCTCCCTGTAGAAAGAATTAAGAGTTATTGTGAATCTTACATGTCAGGAAAATCCTCATTCCGGCAGCATCTCTGGAGGAAATAAAAAAGGAGGTTTCTCTTCTGTAAAAACAGCACTTTTTATACCTTTTTCACTAGCTCTATCTAAAAATGTAACTTTCAATCTGAATTTGAGTCCTGATTGGACAATTTTGGGGTGGATGAACACCATCTCGTCATCACAAATTAATTTTTTCCTTCCGTCCTCAGTTTTCTAATGGGTCCATTGTTTAACAACATTCTAGCCTAGTCCTGTTCCCTACTGGTAACTTTGGCTTTCGTTCCCACATTCTGTAACATTGTGCTCATCCTTTTGGCAGCCATCTGCACTTCCAGGCTAATATGTCCTTGAACCATAGTCACTCCAGGCACAAGCAGCTCGCTTTCAGAATCGCGCATGCATATTTCTTTTGTGGCCACAATAATCGAGTGACTCCATTTTCTTTTAGGCCTCACGAGTCAAAATGGGAACAATCATAGAAACAAACACAAATAAACATTCATTTGAAGTGATTTTAACCTTTCTGTTTACCTCCTCCCTTACTAAGGTTTTCCCTATTAGTAGTTACCTAGTGTCAGGACCCTAGAACCACAGGTGGCACTGATTCTGCACAAAAAACATCAACACGGGGAATTGAGACCAGTTGGGGGTTCCTGGTCAGATAGAATAAGATATCGGAACTCCAAGATGGCCGCTGCTTGTGGGCAGAGGTCAGCGGTCTAGTTCATGGTCCTCAGGTGCAGCCGAGTCCAGGTGGAGCGCGCGCTTGATGGAATCTGCGCACTTCACCAGAGATTCGACCGTGAGGAGATGTTTCCCTGAAGTTCCGTGCGTACTTAGAGAAAGTAAATAACCGAATAAAAAAAGCGCTATTTAAAACTGAAGGTTGCGCTAATTCTGAGGAGAGAGGCATTACGGAGAGTCCGTATTTAAGGTTGTTAAGTCGGACAACTGTTTATTACCTGACAAGGAGAAGTCGGAAAAGAGAGCACAGCCTGTGTGTGTTCGCTGACAAGAACAGCAACTCAAGCGGCAAATCTTACCTGACCGCGGAACTCGAGTTCACGACGTGCAGCGGAGCAGAGCATAGCGGCTGACAAAAGAAAACCAAGAAATCAAGATAAGTGACTAGAAATCGTTTTGTTTTATTAAAATAATGACATTATAGAATCCAAATAGTATCAGATACTTACCAGAGATAAGAGCTTGAATAATCCTTCGGTCCAGTGTACAAATAAGACTGAACCCAATGAAAGTAATCCTAAAAAAAAATAAGAAAATAGAAGACAAGGAATAAATCTAAATCTCAATAAGAAGAATAACGAAGAGTACAAGACAAAACAGAATAGCTAATCAGTATGTAGAAATAGAGCTTAAATAAATAATAGAAGGTTATATCAGTTCACATCCATAATAATTAACATTGTGTCATTTAAACCATAGGAAAGGTTGGCAACTGAATAATAAGAGGCATATGTGAATAAGACTACAGGAGTACTGGGAAGAAGTGAGTAAAGTTAAATAGAGTAGTTTCAAAAGAGAATTTGGGGAGTCCTAGAAACTAATCCACATAAATGTAATTGTGCATTGCAGGAAATACATAGGAAGCAAAAGCCACCAGCCAGTACCAAGAAAAGAAAGACAAATAGAAGAGAGGGCCAAACTCTTGGAAGCATATGGCAGGTCAGAGAAAGAAAGAAAGCCTAAGATAAGAATATAGAGTAGTCATAGGAGAATCTAATTTGTGTTATTTTCCTTCAGGTATTCCAATCGGTAGTGGTCTGCAGGTCGGACTGACAAGAGGAACCAGCCAAGAAAGTCTCTTCTTGTTTATTATTTTATCCACTTTCCCCCTTCCCTCCCGAGGTAACCAGCTAGAGACTCGTTTACTCGAGCTCTGGTTTGTTGCCAGGGGTGGATTTGGGTTCAAGCATCTTTGTTCCCGTGCAGCTACCTAAGGAGTTTTCTCATAGCCTTGACACCTAGCAAATAGCCACACTTAAACGCGATATACTCACTTTAACCTCGAGTTTTGTCACAAAAACACATAAACAAAAGCACATTTATGCCGCATTCTGTTATCTTAAAGCTGCTCATTAGTTTGGAACATGACAACATCACACAGTTAATTGATTATGATTGCAACGTAAGCAAAATTAGTTTCCCGCGTGTATTGGTGTAGGTGCATTTCTTATTCTATGTTGGTTAGTCACATATAGCATTCCATTAGTACAAATTATAGTTATTGAAGTATGACTTCACAAGGGGTACGCAAAATGTCGCAATTCCACCTTGCTCCATCACACCCAGGGGCGTTGCTGCTACTGGTGCAGTGGCACCGGGGGCCCACTGGAACGTGAATATTGCTGTATTTCTGTTTTTTACCTTTCGTGAAGTCACTTCCTTTTGTTACATCACTTCCTGTCTCTGAGCGTCCCCCCCACTTCTTTATTTAGGACTTGTGCCCTGGTTTTACAATTTCCTGTTCCCTATGTCTAATTCTGCCCTTCGTGTTGGGAATTGGTTGAATAGAAACTGTGTTTTCTGCAGATTATGGCACTGTTATGTGCAAACCCACCCTCGGGGGCTGCTCAGAACATAAGGATTGGTAAAATTGTAATTGTAATTGCATTTATATAGCGCTTACTACCCCTGACGAGGCGTCGAATCGCTTTTTCGGCGGGTAGCAAGCTACTCCGGGACCCATAGAGGATTAGTGTTGAATTAGTATAGTGAAACATGCAAGTACATTTTAAGTGGTGATAGGTTAGTCAGTTATTTGGATTTGGAATGATAGTAGAAGGATAGAGGAGGACAAAGGTTCGTATTTATTTATCGCTTGTTGACGCACGCTATTCAGGAAGCCTATAAAGGATTAGTGGTGAATTAATATGGTGAAATATGAGGTAATTTCAGTGGTGGATATTAGTCTGTTACTTGGAGTGAGAAGGATAGCGGAGGGATAAAAGGGGAAGAAAGATTTGCATTCATATAGCACTTGTTACCCCTGATGGGTGTTGAAGCGCTTTTCTGGCGAGTAGCACGCCACTCCGAACCCATAAAGGATTAGTGTTGAAAATTAGTATTGTATAAATATGAAGTAATTTGAGTAGTAAATATGTTATTCAGTTATTTGGGCAGTATATTAGTATAGTTTAATATGGAATTTGAGAAGTGAACATGTTAGTCTGTTAATTTTGATTGAAAAGGATAGTGGAGGGATAAAAGAGTGAGGGATTTTTTTTTAGGTCTTAGTAGTAGGAAGAGGCTTTTGGATGAGTAAAAAGGAGTTTTGGAGGGGAGGAGTCAGAGGGGAGAGTTTAGAAAGGTTTGTTTTAGTGGATCGGTGTAGTAAAAAGAGGTGTCAGATGATGCAAGGAGGGGTAGAGCAGGAGAGAGTCTAGAAAGGGTTATTTTGGTGATCATAGTAGTGGTATGGGGTTTGGGATAAATGAGAGAGTGGATGTAGAGGATATATTGATAGATGTATAGGATGAGAGATAGGGTAGTGCATTGGAAGGAGTAGTAAAAAGAAGTTTGAGATGAGTCAGAAGGTTGGGCTAGAAGATATATTGAGCGAAGTATAGGCTGAGAAATAGGCTAGTGCATTGGAAATGCTAAATCAGAAGAAAGAGATAAATATATAGATCCATAAGTACATTGAAAGTATATAGATACATAAAGGAAGTAAGTATATTTAGATTAAATATATTGATAGATGCACAGGATGAGAAATAGGGTAGTGCATTGGATATGCTTTTTCAAGAGAAAAGTAACGGACACACAGATCCAAGTACATGGAAGCTACATAGATGCACAATGGAAGTATATACATGTAGACCAAAGATGATTTTTATTTATTGATTAATATTAATATTATTATTATTATTTTTATCTCTTAACAACATAATTATATTACATGTTTTATAAAGTAATATACAAAGATAAGGACATATCTATTGTGAAAACAAATGCTTATGTACAGAGGGATATGCTGTAAATTTCTGTTTCCATATGGTGCTTATGTGGGGAAGAGCCAAATCTTGAGTATTTTTCTGAGATATGATTGTCGGTGGATCTTATGTTGGGGGATAAAGAGTTCCATAGTTTGGCTGCTTGAACAGAGAAGGATGTGCCACCCATGGTTTTTTTCTTGTATGGTGGGATTTTGAGGCGAGATGCTCCTTTAGAGCGGAGGTTCCTTTGTTGAATGTGTTTGGTGATTTTATTCCTGAGGAAGAGTGGTCCTATTCCATGTATTGCTTTGTGGGTAATACGAAGCAGCTTGAACGTGGATCTTCTGGCAACCGGTAACCAATGAAGGGCTTTCAAGGCAGGGGAGATGTGGTCTCGTGGTTTGGTATGCAAGAGTAGTCATGGTCGTTAAAGGTGATCAGTGGTAGAGGCTATTGGCGTAATCGAGTTTGGATAGAACAAGGGAGATGGTAGCTTGGACCTTGTGTGGAAATCCCAAATGAGGGAAAATTAGTTGCAGCGTTTTTATAGTAGCAAATCTTGATCTTGCTAGTTTATCCACTTGGGCATTGATCGACAGCTTGGAGTCCATGGTCCTTCCGAGGTTTCTTACTTCCTTCGATACTTTAGGCAGTGATCCCAGTTCATCAGGCCTTGCGGCAAGCGGGTTGTAATTTTTCCAATCGCCACACGTGAGTATTTCAGTTTTTTAAGTATTCAATTTGAGATGGCTCGAAGTCATCCACTGATCCACCACTCTGAGACAGCTGAAAATTGGCGATTTTCCAATGTCTTTGGGGCACTCCAGTTGAAGGAGTAATTGGTTGTCATCTGCATAGTTGTAGCACGTCAGGAGAAATTTATTGATCAGTACTGGTAAAGACTTCATGTAGATGTTGAAAAGCATGAGCGAGATGATAGAACCTTGAGGGACCCCTGCTTTTGTGGAGTACGGTTTGGACGAGAACAGTGGAGAATGGATGACATTGGTTCTATTTCGAAGGTAGGACGCGATCCAGTCTAGAGCGGTTCCCTCTATGCCGGCTTCATAAAGTCTTTGTTTCAGAGTGTCAAAGGCAGCTGAGAGGTCCAAGAGGAGTAGCGCAGCAACCCCGTTGCGGTCAACTGTATTCTTTAGGTCATCCCAGATGGCAAGAAGGGCAGATTCAGTGCCTCTTCCTGGACAGAATCCTGTTTAGAAATCTGAAAGTATGTCATTCTCTTCATTGAATTGTGACATCTGGGCGAACGCTGCTCTTTCTATCAGTTTGCCCAGGAAAGGTCCATTTGTAATGGGTCTGTTGTTGTCAGGGTACAGCGGGTCCAAGTTCGTTTACTTCAGTAAAGGGCGTATATATGACTTTTCGAGTTCTTCTGGAAATATTCCAATAGGTAAGGAATCGTTGATGATTCTTCTTACTGGATTGGCAGCAGAGGTTGTTAAAAGAATTGTCTTGAAAGTTTTTGGCGGACAGGGGTCAGAAGGGCTGCCGGCAGGCCTGCTTGCTTTGACCAGGTCCATAAATTCATCGTGTAAGATGTGCTGGAAGGAATGGAGGGGCTTGGTTAGAGCATTCTTGGATAGTTGTTTTGTACAAGGGTTAGTGCTGGTGCTTTGTTTCTGTTTTAAGTACGAGTCCAACGTGTCTGCTTTGTCCGTGTAATGATTTGCCAGTTTGTCTGTGAAATCTTGAGTAACAGTATGAGTTCCTTCTAGGCAATTTGGTTTTTGAAATTTATTGAGTATTTTATAGAATTCTTTATTTGCACATTTAGCGTTTTGAATTCTGTCTGAATAGTATCTTTTCTTAGCTTTTTCGATAGCAGACTTATATCATCTGTTAGTTTTCTGTAGGTGAAGTTTGTCTTGTTTGGCGTTTGTTTTGAGCCAGGTACGTTGCAGCTTTCTAATTTGTTGTTTTATGTCTTTTATTTCTAAGTTTCTCCAAGGTCATTTTTTTCTTTTGTTCTGTGGTGTGGTTTTGAGTGGTATCAGGATGTCAAAAGCTTCCTGTAGCCACTCATATAGATTCTGAACAGAATTTATGGTTTCCAGATTTATACTGGATGTTAGTTGTGTTTCCAAGTGTTCCAAATTGAGTTTGTTCCACGGCCGATAGGTGGATGGATGTAAGGTAGTTTTAGGTGAGTCGCTTAGTGTTGTTTTATGTTGGAAAGCAAGCAAGTGGTGGTCTGACCATGTGACTGGAGTTATAGTTTGAAAGGTAACTAGTTCAGTATTAGCAAAAATGACATCTAGGATATGTCCAGGAGTGTGTGTCGGTTTGTGGACAATCTGATGCAGATTCAATGCATCTAGGCCGGTGAATATTGTTTTTGGATGGGTCATATTGGTTTTATCAAGCCAAAAGTTAAGGTCACCCAGAACGCATAGGTTGGAGGGTATTGTTATCAGGTTTGAAACTGTGTCTAGAAGTGAGTCTGGGAATGTTGCCTTGCTAGGTGGAGGTCTGGAATGGAGCTGGAAGTCACAGGTGGAAGACGGTGTAGGATTGCATCTTGTTAGAAGAGCCTCACAATTCTTTATGGAGATGTTGTCAACTTTAGTGATATGTATTGTTTGCCTGAATACAACAGCAAGACCACCTCCTTTTTTGGGTATAAGATTTTGGGTGATTATTTGATAGCCTAGAGGAATGGCTTCATGCTTGACTGGAGCCATATCCTCTCCCAACCATGATTCGGTTATGAATAGTATGTCTGGTTTTGCATCAGTGAGAAGGTCGTAGATGTGATGCTTGTTTTTAGAGAGGGATCGAGCATTTATTAGTAGATAGTGTAGAGAGTGGCCTTTGGTGATAGTGGGACTTTGTTTTGTAGAAGAGTGATCAGTATTGTGTGGGTGTGTAGCAGGGGTGTTTTTAGTGCTGGTATTAGCTGTATTAGGATAGCAATTGTGTAGCTGTTCTGTATCATGTTCCTCGTCCAGCATGCTAAGAAGACATTTTGATGGGTCTGCATGTGTATGTGTTGGAGATGGTGTTTGAGAGTGAGTTGGAGTGCTGTGTTGCTTTTGTGGTGTAACATTGTTGTGAGGTAGACTTGGGGAAGCAAAGTTGTGAGGTGCGGCATGTTGCTTATATTTTTTGCATGTGTTTAAGGCGGAAGGTGTATGAGTCAGGGGAGGTGGTGCAGCATGTGGGTCATGTAGCAATGTTCTAAATTGTCCAATGGATGAGAGGCGGTTAGAAGAGAGGTGCTGTATTGCTGTATCTGTGTTAGGTGTGGTGGAAGAGTGAAAGCTTGACATTGGAGTTTGTTCCTGTGTGTGGTTTGAAAGGTGGGTATATGTATGTATGTTTTATTTTTATTTGCGGTTTTTATAGAGCGCAACACTCATCCCAAGGGATATATCGGCGCTTATGCAGATAGCAACTACTGATGGCGGATGCTAAGAAGCTAGAGTTTGGGGAAGAGGTGGGTTTTCAGTTTTTTTCGCAACTGGAGATAGTTTGTGGTATGTCTCAGGTCGGTGGGGAGCTCATTCCACCTTTTTGCTGCCAAGTAGGAAAAAGAGCGACCCCCTGTTGTGATTGTAAGTATTATGAGGTGTTGTGCTCTGACGATCTTGTTGTGCTGATGTGTGTGATATGTTTTGCTTTTGAAGTGTAGTGAAAAGGGGTGCTGATGTATATGTTTCATGCACTGGATTTGGTTGTGTAGTATTGTTTGTGAGAGGAGGATGTGACGTAGAGGTGGTGGTGATGTGTTTATGAGTAGAGTGTATGTTGTGTGTAGGAGGGAAGGATTAGAGGTGAGAGAGTTTAGAGTGTTTATCTTAGACTAGTTTGTTTCAAGAGTTACAACGTGTGGTGGTGTGCAGAGTGTGTGTTGTGTGTTAGTGTTAGTATGGTAGAAGAGAGAGGAGGGTGTTTGTTGGACAACGGATGGAAGTATCATTATATGTTTGTTAGTGATAAAAGGTGGTCTGTTAGGTGTAATTACAGCAGAGAGAGTGTGTCTGAATGTGATGTAGTTATGTTTGGTGTTGATTGGTGTTGTGTTAGTGATGAGTGTATTGGTTAGTGGTATAGCATAGAGTTGTGTACTGTTTGTGGGTGATGGTGGATATGTGTGGTAGTTGGGATAGTAGGGTGTGTAGATGTGGTTTGGTTGGGTTGGTGGTGCATGCTGGTACATTAATCTGTGCATAGTGTTGTGCGTGGTGTACATTTGGTGTGAGAGTGTTGCTCTGTTTGTGGATGTGGATGGTATGGCTGGGTATTGCTAAATGAGAAAAAGGGCAGCATTTCTAGACCTGGTCCTGGTCAGTCTCGAACAGGCTCAAACAGGCAACTACCCTTGTCTTCTCCGTCCTTAACAGGCTCCAAAAGGTAACTGCCCTTGTCCTCTCTGCCCTTAACAGGCTCAAACAGGCACCTACCCTTGTCCTCTCTGCCCTTAGCCTCGACGCCCGGGCTGAGACGTCCTTAGCCTGGCCTTTTTTATAGCCCTAGTAATCAGGAGACCCCTTCAGCCAATGGGAAACCTAGCCCTAACCCTATCCAATCACAACACTAGCCCTAAAATCTAGAACCAATAGGAGACCAGGACCTTACGGCCAATCTTAGCCCTAGTCCAAGCACCCAATCAGTTCAAAAACCATGATCTCTAAGTCCAATAAAGGCCTTAGCCCTACCAGTAGTCCCAACCCAAGTCCAAGCAGCCAATTGTACAGGTAGCCCTAGTCTCTACTTACAATAGAAAGCCATTCCCTACTCTTAGTCCCACAACTAGTCCAACAACCAATCACACCAGAAGCCCTAAATAGCTACTTCCAAATAAAGGTCTTACCCTAGCCCTAGTCCCACCCTACTCCCAACAACCAATAACATAGGAAGCCCTAGTCCCTACTTCCAATAGAAATCCTAACCCTAGCCCTAGTCCCAACCCTACAATGATTGAATCACATACCCAGAAACCAATAAGAACCCTCAAATATCCAACCAATGAGGACATTAACCCTAACCCAATAGAAACACCAGATACAACCACCAATCAGTGTACACATGTGCCAACCACTAGCAGACCATATAAGGTCCCAGCGACCTCAGACAAGGTTTGCTGGCCAGGGAGTTGGAAGCTGCTTCTCCTATTCAGAATCTCCTAGGAGACAGACAGGCTCAATCCACACTTTGGACTTCTGCAGGTAAAGGCTTCACTAACTCAAAATCTAACAAAACTGTTTGAATAAAACTTTACTCCCCCTGCTGGCCAAAAAACGAAGTGCACAGGCCCCAATAAATACTGTTTAAACAGCTCACAGAAGCACTCTCTGATGTAGAATATCCTTGTTGCTGCGGGGAAGGAGGGAAGGGGGGGGGCTGGCCTCACTGGCTTGTGAACACAAAATGGTGGCAGGGGGTGCACTGTTTTAACACACAGGTCGTAGCACAGAGCAAAGGAGAAATTTGGAGGGAAAACAGATTTGTCACCAAGGAATGAGAGGGACAAACTACAGAGATTGGACTGCAAATCCCACAATTCAACATGTTAAATGCAAGCAATCATAGGCAGGGTAAACCACACGTTTAAAACACAAAACAGGTAATAAAATATGCAATCACAGGCAGGTCAAAACTGTAATTTTAAATTGTAACAACCAGATGCAAAGACAGTAATCACAGAAAGGGAAAATCGTTTTTTAAACAACTTTTGTTTTGGGAAGAGACAGCACTAGTCTGTCTCCTTACCACTTCCTGGACTCTGCTCACTGTAATCTGGGGCACAGGTAGGCTGCAATTCACAAGATGGAGGAGAATGATTTGGGGTGTACCCAGCAAGGCCTTAAGGGGCCTGGGCAGGTGTGAGAGGAGGGCTCAGACTTGCCTGGTAGCTGAATAGCCAATGGTCTGCTGGCCTGGGGTTGGGGGGTGGGGAGCTGCTTCTCTTGTTCAGAATCTCATAGGAGACAGACAGGCTCAATACACACTTTGGACTTCTGCAGGTAAAGGCTTCACTAACTCGAAATCTAACAATACTGTTTGAATAAAACTTTACTCCCCCTGCTGGCCCAAAAACGAAGTGCACTGGCCCCAGTAAATACAGTTTAAACAGCTCACAGAAGCACCCTCTGATGTAGAATATCCCCAGTGGCGTCACTGGGGGGAGCGGACCGTACCGGGTGACATGGGGTGACACCGTGTTCCGCAGTGCTCAGTAGCTGGCACTCCTCAGCTCTCTCCGTCTCCTGCTCTCCACCAGGCTTCCTTTGTTGTCCTCCTTGCCGAGCGAGGTTCCCCCAGCCCTATGCTGGAAACTCCCCCTCCTACTGCCCGAGACCCTTGATAGTGAATTAGTTAACTTGCCGAGGGTCCCAAGGGAGTATACAAGCTGTAATCTGCCCCTGAGTGACCCCCGTCCATTCACCCACAAGCTTTCATTACCCCAATATACTTTACATTAATTACCCATACATTTAAACTTCATGGCTTTTCCCCACACCTGTGTAGACATTCACCACATACATACATTATCCATTTCATACACGGCCCTGCATCTCTACTTCTCTGTTGGTACATTAGCAGCACTATACGAGGGATCACGTCACCCTGGATGAACCCACATGCCTTGATTGATGGCATTGCAGTAACCTGGGCCCATCAATTTGATAACGCCACAGACCAAAACAACAACTGGCTGATTGAATGTGTCTGTTTCTCTTTCTGTTTTTACATCTTGTGAAAGCTTAACCGTTCCCGGGGCACCAAGGCACTGTACAAACAGGTTTACCAGTCTAGATCGTTGCATGTACATCAAACCCGTTCGTTTTACAAACCATGATCGCCAGGCGCTTTAGTTCAAGTGGTGGAATTGATGCAAACCATCTGTCAGCTCGACTATGAAGCAATTAAAATTACAATGCAACAGTAGACGATTAGGCATGGAATAAAGTACATAAAGAATCAGCGCTCTTCTTATCTTAGACATTTAGTAGGAGTTTACATGCTTTAGGTGCAGAGATACCCGGTGGCTGGAATTAACGATTCCGGACGGTATTTCTGCACCTAGAGCCTATTATGAGTTAACACCCACAGCATGGAGAATAAACGCGCAGAAATGGTGTTTCTGTGTCCAATTCTCCACGGTATTCCCTTTTTTGTACAGAATAATGATGCCCTTTGCAACCTGCCGTGAGTAGGTGGTAAATGGGAGCAGGACGAGGAGGGTGGCTGCAGTTAGTGAGGATAGGGCCTGGCAGCTTTTTATGTAGGTTTTCAAATAGGAACTGGTTCAGTCAAGAGATGAAGGCCAGAGCCTAAGCAATTGTACTGGCTGGATTTCCAGGTCAGGAAAATCAGGTGCGGTGTTCCGAAAGCAGGGAAATCATGGTGCAGGAACACTGATATACAACTGTAAAATACATCACAGCTCAACCCAGCGTTAGCCACTGTTACCTGGAAGGAGGGGGAGGGCGTAGAAACACGAGCAAGAGGAGAGAATTTCACAAAAACCAGAAAAAACCCGTAAGTGTATATATCTTTTAGATGAATAGATCTTTGGGTTGTCAGAGGTTACTGGGTTCACAGAACAGAGGCGTTAACTCCAACTGTCATCCTTCCGAGGTCGATAACACGGCTTTCATTGACTTTCCTAATAACATATCACTTTATTTTAAGCACTCACACACTAGTCAAAGTGTGGGAATAGTTATTTCTAGTATCTTTGACTTGCTAGGAGGATCTGTGCCTGGACGTTGAGGGGTCCCTTCCTGAGCCAAAGATTGGTGTGGAGGGGTGTGCCTCTTCAACGAGTTTCGGAAGAAGCTCCAGAAGCTCCAGTGTTCAATAAAGGTGGGTCTACCTGGTGCAGGGGTTCTTGAGGAAGATTCTATCTGTGCCAGGGGTTCTCATGTGTCTGAGGCTGGCAAATGATGGGTAAGGGAGGGCCCTGTATGTGCCAGAGGGTGACTGAAAAATGTCTAACGATGCCAGAGGTTAGCAAAGACATTTATGTGTGCCAAGGGCTGGTGAAGAGAACTATCGTGGCCGTGCCTGAGGGACTAGTCAGATCTGTGCCAGGGGCTAGTATATAGAGTGAACATTGTTGTGGACTCGGAGGAGGTCCATCATGGATTAATGGGGTAAGTCGTGAGGGGGTGACACCATGAGTTTCCCGCACTGGGTGACACCAACCCAAGTGACGCCCCTGATGTTGCTGGGGGGGGGGGGGGAGGCAGGGGGCTGGCCTCACTGGCTTGTGAACACAAAATGGTGGCTGGGGTTACACTGTTTTAACACACAGCTCTTAGCACAGAGCAAAGGAGAAATTTGGAGGGAAAACAGATTTGTCACCAAGGAATGAGAGGGACAAACTACAGAGGTTGGACTGCAAATCCCACAATTCAACACATTAAATGCAAGCAATCATGGGCAGGGAAACCACACGTTTAAAACACAAAACAGGTGATAAAATATGCAATCACAGGCAGGTCAAAACTGCAATTTTAAACAGTAACTACCACATGCAAAGACAGTGATCACAGAAAGGGAAAATCGTTTATTAAACAACTTTTGTTTTGGGAAGAGACAGCACTAGTCTGTCTCCTTACCACTTCCTGGACTCTGCTCACTGCAATCTGGGGCACAGGTGGGCTGCAATTCACAAGATGGAGGAGAATGATTTGATGTGCACCAAGCAAGGCCTTAAGGGGCCTGGGCAGGTGTGAGAGGAGGGCTCAGACTTGCCTGGTAGCTGAATAGCCAATGGTCTGCTGGCCTGGGGTTGGGGGCTGGGGGGCTGCTTCTCCTGTTCAGAATCTCCTAGGAGACAGACAGGCTCAATCCACACTTTGGACTTCTGCAGGTAAAGGCTTCACTAACTCGAAATCTTCCAATACTGTTTGAATAAAATTTTACTCCCCCTGCTGGCCAAAAAACGAAGTGCACAGGCCCCAGTAAATACAGTTTAAACAGCTCACAGAAGCACCCTCTGATGTAGAATATCCCTGGTGCTGGGGGGACAGGGGGGCTGGCCTCACTCACTGGCTGTGAACACAAAATGGTGGCTGGGGGTGCACTGTTTTAACACACAGGTCTTAGCACAGAGTAAAGGAGAAATTTTGAGGGAAAACAGATTTGTCACCAAGGAATGAGAGGGACAAACTACAGAGGTTGGACTGCAAATCCCACAATTCAACACGTTAAATGCAAGCAATCATGGGCAGGAAAAACCACAAGTTTAAAACACAAAAAAGATGATAAAATATGCAATCACAGGCAGGTCAAAACTGCAATTTTAAACTGTCACAACCACATGCAGAGACCGTAATCACAGAAAGGGAAAATCGTCTTTTAAACAACTTTTGTTTTGGGAAAATGTAGATACTATTTTTGGGGCAAGAGGTGGTATATGGGGCTGGGGTAGTTGCGTGCTGAAATTTGCACTATATTTAATGCACTAAGCTATGGGGTGATCTTTAATCTTTCTAAATATTTCAAGAATTCACGTTCAGAATTGCTTTCTAAAACTTCTCTATCTCAAAATTCTTTATTAAAAATAGTTTTACAGTGTGCCACTTGCCTCTATTTTTTCAAACATTTCACAGGGCTAAGACCACTTCTAACGGCCCTGTTAGTTGAGCTCGCTTCCTTGTTATGTAAAAGTCATCTCCAAAGTATTCGCCTCACCATTTTGAAATGTCACCAACCACCAATGTCTGCTTGCCACCTTCCCCCTACATCCCAGATTCCTTATCATGTGTGTTTTAAATGCTTTTTGTCCTTAATGTAATAATCCTAAAGTGTGCCGCTTGTGGGAGCATGCCTGTTGGTGTCGCTGTGAATGTGAAGTTAGAAATGTAGTTGGCAAGTCCATCAGTATTTTTCAGACCCACTTCATGTCAAGAGGTATCATTCACATCCTTAGGAAGGCATGCACCAGAGATGACAGGCAGCGTAAAGATAAATGCAGTGACGTTAATTGTGCAAGGGAGAGCAGGATAGATCACAACACATTTTAATGTATAGGATAGGTGGGCTTTCAAGGAGACGCTGTGATGTATGAGGATAAGGATGGGGACAATGACTGATAAGTGAATTATGTTCCTGGGTATGGATGTTGTCATCTACATTCCACTGATACCTGTAGCACAGCGCCTGGATACCCTCTCGGCGATAAGCTGCTCTATACAAATACGACAAGATTGTCTGATGACTTTCTCCGGAGAGGGAAGGGCATTCCTAATGCTCCAGGAGCTGGTTGCGTCTCTCAGTCACCATTGTCGGTTCCGGCAGGTGGTTGCCCAAAGCCCAGACACTGTATTATATGTCGTGTTCTGTTAATGGTTAAATAGTGATTGTACACCGTAGTTTCACGAAGCTAGATAACCAAGAAACAAAATGGCAGTGCTATATCCTATTGATTAAACAGAAGAGTTTTCAAAAGCTTTCTGAATCGTATAATGGAGGATTCAAGACTCAGTAATAAGGACAAGTGATTTTACCCTACTTTGGACAGGCAGCCAGAGTGACTGTTTTAAAACTGACAATGTCTTGAGACGCTGGTGACAAATCGAGCAGCAGCATCTTTAAATCAACTGAAGACGGTTCAACCATCTAGCCAGGGCAGACAAATGCATGACTCTGCCATAGTCACAATGAGATTGGACTAGGGCGTTGATGATAGAAACATGAACATTTTATCAATAAATATTAGAAGATGATGCAGAAGTTTGAGTTTGAGAATGCAGGTACTACTTGCTTTAGCTACCTTTTTTAAAAAAAAAAGCAGATCCAAGTCAATCATGATTCCCAAATTGTGTACCTCCTGTGAAGCAGTTGGTCCCCTTGATATCTGGCCAAGATGGCATCTCGGGTTCCAGCTGGGGAAATAATAACTTAGTTTTCAATTAAACTAGTTTAATCAAATGTACCTACATCTACCAGCGAACCCAAGAAAGACAGAGCTTGAGTTGAAGCCTATAAACTCTTCTGGGAAAACCTGAAGTCCAGTTGGGTATCATCTGCATATGTGTGCAATATCTGAACCCCATTTGCTTGAGCAGATGTGTGAAAGGACGCATGTAAATATTAAACAGTAATGGGGAGCCAAAAGAGCCATGTGCTACACCACAACTGAGAAACCTCTGCCCAGACTAAAAAGGGTGGCTGCAGAACCAATTTGACCGTCAATCAAAAAAGAGGTCAGCCACTTGAGGGCTGGGCCAGAGATGCCCATACACCCAATTTTTGAGAACAAGATGGAATGGTTAATGGTGTCGAAGGCCCCTAGAAAGGTCTAACAGAACCAGTGTTCCTACCTTGCCCTTGTCCACCAGTCTACAAAGATCATCATTGACCGAAACGACCACTAGTTCAGTGCTTCTGCCAACGCAAAAACCTGCCTGGAAAGCTCAAGAATGTAGCTTCCATTTACTTAACTCTGAAGCTGGCTGAAGGCTAATCTTCCCAAAAGTTTAGACTAATAAGGCAGAAAAGAATTCGGTCTAGAGTTAAAGACTGTAGCACTCAAGATTCCTTTTTTTAAGAGGTTAGACCACTGTGTCTGGAAAAATGCTGAATTTTTAAGAAACTAATACAATTCAACACAAGATCCTTGGTGATTGACATACTGAAGACTCGCAGACGGCTGGGAGCGGTGGGGGCATCAGGGGAACATGAACAGTGGAATTATGTTGTTTCCAAAGGAGTTACTCCAGAAACTGGCTCAATGAAAAGCGCCGCCAGGTTGCTGGGGTTCTTGACTATTCCTTCACAGTCTCAGCTCCACGTCTCCCAGAGTACTGCTGCTCAAGACATTCCTCCCTGCCCACCTGGCAGGCCATACCCAAAACAAGCCCTCTGCATGCATGGGCATTTCACTCCACAGACACGGAGGATTGACTTCTGGGAGGTTGCAACATTGAGAGTGCTGCATGGGCGGGATCCTCTGTTCACCTCGATTATGCTGTCTGTGCGATGACGGGGAGATCACCAGAGGTGCACCCAGAAGAAACGATGTAGCAACAGAACCCACTGGCCTACCTGCAAGGTCGATTGTGGGAAAGGTGAGGACTGCGTATGTGGGACGATCCTCAGGGGCCTTGGGCCTGGGGATTTGAAGTCCACAAGCAAACCAGGCGAAAGCGACTGTTGACCGTCAGTAATGGGTGGTAAGTGGGTCATACATTGCAAGGCCAGCTATTGCCTCATCTCCCAAGATGTTGTTGGCTACCAAGATTGCCGCCAGGAGGAGCAAGAGGTTTACTCCTGGAATTGCAAAGTAACCTCTGCTCGGGGATGAATGGTGACCTGGTGCAGAGAATGACATGGAGGCTCATGTAAGTTAATTGACAACTATTAGAGTGAGTATGTGGACAGACACACACTGACTGACATACATACATAGCATGGTTTGACTTAGGTAATGGGGCGTAATAGGAGCGACTGAAAGAAAGGTTAGGGCACAATACACAATACAATAATTTAGCCGTCGTATTCTGAACGTGCGTGCCATAACAGAGCCACACAGAGAGAAACGCCTCTCTGCTCCGTGTGAAGCACTTCAAAGCGGGGTGCTCCGCGACACTTTTGCAGACGCATTTTCCATTGCATTTAATACAGGGTGAATGATAATATAAAGCCGCTTGAGTATGTGGAAAGTGTATCAGCTCATAAAACCACAAGAGAACAGCACTGTGATTTTAGACGAGCTCCCACTGTATATTTTCTAAATCAATCACTTCCTCCCTCACACCATTTCTCCAGGGGCGGTTTTCAAATTACTTTCCCACTCAGAGATAAAAAAATAATTTTCAATGTTAATAATCGGCCTTCCCGGTCAAGGATCTGCTGCAGCCCCAAGATCCTTGAGGGCATTGTTCATCCACCTGCCACCTTGCTTGAATAAGCATTGGCAAAGCCAATAGGTTTCACTGTGGGCTTTGCCAATAGTTTTTAGCAATGCTGTGCAGCATGGTAAAAAAAAAAATGTGTAGCTACGTCATTTTGAACATACGTCCTCCCATCTCCTTCACTTCACCACCCCTAAACGTACAACACAACGCGCCCACTCACCTGTAAGCACTGCGCTTCCTTTTACTTTCGCCTCGTCATTCTTTTTGGCTAACTGTTGTTGCAGGTCTAGTTGTTATCCTTTCCTCCCCTCCCTCCTCCCTCTCCATTGGTTAATGTCATGACGTACATCGGAATGTTCAGTAAATATTTATATGACAGGCACGCCCCCCTGAGCCAGTCGGCTTCATCCTGTACAGCTGTTCCTTTCCTTATGTGAGCTCGTCTGTTAATTAAAGTACTTCACATTATTTACACTTCGTTTCCTGCTTTATTGAACTTCCGTTCCACAACATATTTGGCGACGAGTTCGGGACGTGTTATCGTGAGGCGAGCTTGCGCAAGGATTTTCTTCGGAGCGTCACAACCTTAACTTCAAGGCAAGTGCATTTATTTAGATGGTTAAGAGATTCTGACACAAGTGTAATTTATTGTTTCTATTAAATTTTGGATCGGCCGCATTCTCTGACCGGAAATCTCACGTCGGGGCAAGTGCCGAAGAAGACGTGAAGACCGCAAGTGAAGCAGACGGCAGATTACAAGAAATGAAGAGTTTTGCGTGTTTTCCTGCAGCGTATAGAAGTCTATGAGGAGAATCGAGATTCATTGAGGTACGACAGTTCAACTGTCATTCTTTCCACATCGCTCCAACTGTCAGTCCGATCTACACAGCTGAGTGTCAAACGGCAGCTGTTTACGTAGCGACGTCATCGACGTGAACTACGCGACGCCATTTTGTTTCTCTTCAGTGAGGCAGAGCGTCGGAAAAGAAAAGGTAATTAAAACGGAACGACTTTTACACGCGAATTTACACGCGACTCGATAAAAATATAGCATATTGTACTGCTTTCACTTATATACAAAAGACTGTAAACGAGTATATTTCCAAGTGCTCAGTTGTGTTAACCAGTCAAAATTGATCTTTTTATTAAGAAAGGGACTGCAGATTACAATCTGGATAACATGACAAGTGAGTCGAACTTCAATGCTCCTGCAGTATTTCTAAACGAACCTGGCAAACCAGTTATGAAATGGCGCAGTTGGTACAGGGCTTTTGAAAACTATTTGATTGCCATAAATGGTAAGAGATTCGACGCAGAAAGGAAAACAGCTATTCTAGTTGGGCTGTTAGGTGTAGCAGGGCAGGACATTTTTTATTGTCTGCCTGAGTATGAGCACCCCTCAGGTCAATTTATTCCATTAGATGAATTCCATGAGGCTGTTAAAAGATTGGAAAGACAATTTGATGAGGAGGAAAATATAATGGTGGGCAGACACCGTTTCACAATGAGAAAACAATCTGAGAATGAGAATGTGGAGGAATACATAGCAGCGTTGAGAGTTTTAGCAACGAAATGTGATTATCAAGATAGAGTGGATGAATACATACGCGACCAGTTAGTCTTTCACTGTTATGAAAGGAAGATTCAAGAGAGACTATTGGTATGTAAAAGACCCACTCTATCCGAAGCTATTGACATTGCGAAGGGTATTGAAAGATTGTTAGAAGTGTCAAAGGAAATAACTGGAAACACAAACAAAAACGCAAATGTATATTTGGTAAATGAGAAAAAGAAAAGAGAAAACATGTATAGCAACAAATTACACAAATCCACCAGGTCAGGCTTGATGAGGCGTCAAAAGTATTGACCACGTTTATCACACCCCTTGGAGCTTACAGATATGTACGGTTGCCATTTGGGTTGGCGTCCTCAGCTAGCGTCTTCCAAAAGCTAATGGAAAATATGTTTGGGCAGATGACAGGCGTACAGAAATTCCAGGATGACATTCTTATCCATGCTGAAACAGTAAGTGAACATAATGTCATTCTGGAAAAGATTCTTGGTAAGTTACAAGAGAGGGGCATGACAGTTTCCAAAAAAAAATGAGAGTTTTTAAAAACTGAATTGGAATACTTAGGCCATGTGATCAGTCAAGAAGGTATCAAACCTAAAATGAATTTAATCAAAGCAATCTCGGAGGCCCCTAAACCTGAAGATAGGGATGCGCTAAGGTCCTTTTTAGGGCTCAGCAGGTACTACTCTAGATTTATAGAAAACTATGCAGAGTTAGTGGAACCCTTGAGAGCTCTTTTACGCAAAGGTGAGCAGTTTAAGTGGGATATACAACATGAAGTATCCTTTTCAGAAATTAAAAAGTGTATAGTAGAGGCTCCAACATTGAAACCATTCGACTCCAAGGGAATCAATATAATTACTGTAGACGCCAGTTCTGTAGGAATAGGCGCAGTATTTACCCAGAAAGTTAACAAACAGACACACTCTGTAGCGTTTATTTCACGCAGACTAACAGAAGCTGAGAAAAATTACAGTACTATTGAGTGCGAAGCTCTAGCATGTGTGTGGGCTGTGGACAAGTTGAAAATGTACATATGGGGAAGAGAATTCGAATTAGTTACCGACCACAAGCCGCTCACATACATGTTTGATGGGTACGGAAGAGGTAACAGTAAGGCCTCAGCTAGGTTGGTAAGACTATTAGCGAAATTGCAGGAATATAATTTTTCCATTAAACATATATCAGGAAAAGACCATATTCGAGCAGGTTTTCTTTCAAGTCTATCCACCGAAAATATTGAAGGTCAGAACGAGGACGACACTGAGTGTGTAGTCTCAGTCATTTCCAGCTTCCAAGCAACAGGTAATGCCATGTCAGAAAATGACTGGTTAGAAGCCATGAAATATGACGCTGTGTTATTGAAGGTCAAACATTTCATGTCCCACAAGTGGCCCCCTGTTCGTAATTTGTCCCCAGAATTCAAAACTTTCTTCCAGGTTTCAGAAGAATTAAGTAGTGTTGACAGGTTTCTTTTGAGGGGTGACTTGTTAGTTCCCCCATGTAAACTAAGAAAAAGATTGATAGAAATAGCCCACAGTGCTCACTTAGGTGCCACCATGACAAAAAAGAGACTAAAAGAACAATATTGGTGGCCCCAAATGGACTTGGACGTTAATTTATTTGTAGAAAAATGTTTTGAGTGCATCAGATCCGACAAGCACTGGAAACCCAAAATTCAGGAGATGCAGTTGGTGTCCTTCCCAAATTCTTTGTGGTACAAGATTGCCATCGACATGGTGGGACCATTCCAATTGTTGGACCAGGAATCCAGATTTCTCATTGTGATGAGTGACTATTACAGTAAATGGATTTACCATAGGTTTGTCAAAACCATTGACTCGGACTCAGTCATTGACTTTTTGGACACATGTTTCTCTGTGGAAGGTAGCCCAGGCATACTGGTGTCGGACAACGGGAAGCAACTTACGTCCAGTAAAATGACTGAATTCCTGAAATTTCACGGCATTAGACAAGAGAAAACTCCATTATACTCCCCAACATCTAATGGACAGATAGAAATGGTGAATTGTTTCATTAAGGACGGCATCCAATTGGCCTGGTCTTCTAACATTCCTGTCAAAAGATTCATACAGGACAGAGTGTTTGCATACAATACTACCCCAAACAGTGTAACAGGGTTTTCACCATTCTTTTTAATGAGGGGGAGAAGATTCGATAATGAGATGGTGCCAAAAATAGAAGAGTTTGAGTAATATTTGCCTGAACCGGTTGCCATAAGTGATGAACAAATTCATGTCAAGCAAAAGATTGTTGATAGCCAAGCCAGAGCTAAAGTATATCATGACAAGGTGCACAAAGCAGTTAATAAAACATTTTTGCAAAGGGGATTGGGCGCTCATCAGAAGACACAATAGCCAGATCAAAGGAGAGTCCAAGTACTATGACCCTGAAGAGGTTGTAGAAGTCACTGATAGTGCCATTTGTTTGAGATTTCTGGGTTGGCGGAACAAAAGTGACGCAATATGTTTGAATAAAGAGCAAGTAGAGTTATGGTTTAAAGGGGTAGGAAACAAAGAATTGCTCGATAGTGAATTCTCGTGGTTTATGTATGCTGGTAAAGATGATCAACAGGTGGCAACACCTCACAAAGAGTATGTAAGACAAGATGATATATGCGGTAAAGAGAAAGGTCATAGAAATAATTTGAGGAATTCTGTTACTGAGAGTGATGAGAGTTTAGACGAGGAGGGTACCACAGGAAGGGGTGACATCAGTGAAAGGGTGTCTGATCAAAATCCCAGTACTTCAGGTACATCCAGTGAAGAAAAAAGTGAATGTCACGGAGGTTGGGAGGGTACTTGTACCAGGTATGGTAGAATATCTAAATTACCCACTGGCCTCAAAGATTACCAGTTATTGTAATTGTTGTTTTCTTCATTCAGGTAAAAGGGAGATGTTTCAGGTCTAGTTGTTATCCTTTCCTCCCCTCTCTCCTCCCTCTCCATTGGTAAACATCATGACTTACATCGGAATGTTCAGTAAATATTTATATGACAAGCACGCCCCCCTGAGCCAGTCGGCTTCATCCTCTGTTAATTAAAGTACTTCACATTATTTACACTTCGTTTCCTGCTTTATTGAACTTCCGTTCCACAACAACTGTGTACCTCCTTCAATCTCATTTGCACAGAATCACAAATGCAACCGGAATTTGTGACCATTACTCTGTACGCTCTGCAGAGAGGCCAAGGATTGGCCAGGATTGGATGACCATGTATTCTGAACACACTTCTGACCCACTGGCACGCACTGTGAGAAACTTAAAGTGATTCAGCCTCAACTTCAGAGGTCTCAGTTGAGGTCTGGAACACCTGGAGTGTGTGGTTCAAAGTATTCACTGTACAAAAGTAAAATGCTACAGGAGAAAAAAAAACACACACCATCCTGGAAATGCACACACTCTTGGGGAATGCAAGATTAAGTAAAACATGTCGAATATAAACAGGAATCAAATCACTGACATGTATTACCTTAACATTTTTTACATTCATTGTTCGAAAATCAATTTTTTTAACTGTAGAATTAAGGATATGAGCATAGAGCTCGATAGGAACCCGTTTCAAAGTCTATATTTATCACTAGCAGGAGGGACCGACACACTTAAAGTACTGAATTACCTTTCCTATTCCCTATCTGGCACAGCATAACAGAGAGAGCAACTTCTCATAATTAAGTCGTAGCTGTGCTGCTGCAGCCACACAAAGCAGCCATTTATCCCCTCTCCCATGTGAGCTGATTTCACTGCTGGGGGATGAAAAAGAGTTAAGGAAGCAGAGTATGTGTGAGAGGCAGGGCCTGAGAGCTATGTTATACACCTTTGGGAGGCCTGTAACGTTAGTTTTGCCCACAAAGAGAGACATGTGATTGACTGGCCAGCTCCCAAGATTAGATGTAGGGTGCTAATATTGTGCTAATATTGTGTCGGTGACAGTTATTTGTCAAACACACAATTGGAGAATGCTTGCAATAAGTCTAACCACTGGTAAACGCTGGGGTTAACATTCTTACCCATTCTTCTCTTGTAAATTGTAAAAAAATTGTAAATTGATAATTGTATAGCCACTACTCACCCGCAAGGGTCTCAAGGCGCTTGTACGAATACCGCTGTAGAACCCATCCTGGCTTTCCCTGTGAGGCGTCCACTCCTGGTGGAGGCCAGACATCCTTAGCGATGTGGGGGCCGTTGTGGAGATTAAGCAAGCTATTGCCCAGAGTTGCAGAGTGGGACTACATGATTGGAATAGGCACCGAGGCGAGAATTATCAGGTCCGTGGAATTTTGAGCCCAAGACCCGCTGAGGCGGGGAATTGAACCCTGGTCCCGGGCTAGACCTCTGCATCAGGGTCTGCCGCTCTAATCATTGAGCCACACTTCTCCACCTTGCCCATCTTGCCACCTCAGATAAGATTCACCTATTGACTTTGCTCCAATAGGAACAGTCCAGGAGGAACTGCCTAGTCAAGTCCTCTCTGAACTGTAACACAAGCAACAAAAGCCTGATTTGGGCCCTTCAGTTGGGTGTAGCTTGGTTTCAATAGCACAGTGAGCATGAGATCGGTCTGGGAATATGCGTGTCACAGGCAGGTCTCTGTCTAAACTGGGTAAAAAATGATGGTCTAGAATGTGTCCCAGAACGACTCCAGTGGCTGAGATAAATTCCAGTCTTCCTTCCATCATCTTGTTGTTTTTGCACACTAGAACAATTCACATAAATATATACATTCTTTCAAATGTTTGAACTTGAAATAAGTGAAAATGATGGCAGAGTAGCCTTTGCCTCTTTTTTTGAGCCTGTGCTTTCTGAAACTAATATAGATGTATGCTTGATTTGATTTAAGCTTCTGCAGGTTAGAACTCTGAGCTCTCTACTTTGTTCTGATCTGAAAAAAGTTTGCGAACTGACAAGGCTCATGGTCGAGGGGGACATGGAGAATGTACTTGTGGCAGGAGACTTCAATCTTAACCTCTTCAGAGATAATACCACGGACGAAATGACAAAGGAAATGGACACCATCTGCCAATCTTTCCCCCCCGAAACAGACACACCAAAACCGCAACCCAGCTTGTACAAGATCTTGAGCAATTAAACCGGAGAGCGCTCAACGGACGACTCACTGAGGACATCCCCCCAGCACCAACTTATTTTTCATCAAGCACCTATTCACACTTTGACTTTATGCTCGTATCACTCCCACTGTACGAGAAGATAAGCTCGTTCAAGATAGGAAATAGCACCCAAAGTGACCATCTGCCGCTAGAATCCACTCTTGAACTGACCAGCGTAAACAAAGCAGCTGCTACAGAACACACCACCAACTACCGAAGAATAAGATGCAAAACCACAGAGCCTGAGAATCTCCTAAATAGCGCTAAAACAATCATACATCAGACATTCAGCTCAAACAACAACCCCCTCGACGCCTGGGTTGACTTCGTAACGGAAATAGGAGCCAAACATGCAACAGAGACAAAAACCCAAAAAGGCAGTACATCGCCAGGATCACACACGGAAAAATAACAACTGCAGAGACAAAAAACATAAAGCGAGAAATAAAAAAGACCCTCAAAGAACTCCGAAAACACCCTAACATCGAGGACTCTCAAAAGAACCTCCGCAAGCTAAAAGCACTACTAAAAAAGAAGATCTGGGAAAGAAAAAGGCAACTAAACGAGGACCTCTGGGCAAAAATCCTCCACAACTCCAAACAGAAGAACAGTTCCGGCTTCTGGAAGATCATCCATAGTCTCCAACAACCAGGCCACAAAGGCATTGACTCCAATATTTCCGAATTTGACTGGGCTACTCATCTATCAGCTCACTTTAACGCAGCGGACCCAACAACGGTCAAGCCAACAGGGGAAGACCGGTCAGACGCAGGGTATCAAAGCCCCGACAACCTGGGCACACTTCGCCTTAAAGAGAACCAAGCCCGCAGGACTAAACCAATCGAGGTCCAAACCCCACCCGATGCTAGAGGTCAATCACCCACACTGGACCCAAGTGCGCTTCTAGAAATAAATTCACCCCAGGTCAAACCAGACAGGCTAAGGAAACTAATCCAGAAAGGCAAACTCGAGGGGGCCCCCGGTCCCAACGGGATACCGCCGATCCTATACAAGCAAGACCCCGCTTTCTGGTGCAACACTCTGACACCAGTATTTCACGCAATAAGAGGAACGGCAAGTATACCAACATCCTGGAGAGGCTCAATAATAAGCCCGATCTACAAAAAGGGAGCCAGGAACGACCCGAGCAGCTATCGTCTTATAGCCCTCATAGATACAGCTGGGTTCTGGCTCGCATCTCTCGAGACAAATTCAGACCAGTAAAGGCCTGAAACAGGGCTGCGTCCTAGCCCCCATGATGTTTAACCTTTTTCTCGCAGACCTCCCCGACGAACTGGAGACAGTTAATCTCATGCTCCGAGACTAGGCAACATCACGCTTTCAAACCTTCTATACGCTGACGACCTAGTCCTCATCAGTCGGTCCCCCATCGGTCTTCAACACCTCCTCAACAAAACCAACGCATTTTCAAAAATCAACTCATTAACCATCAACCTAAACAAAACAAAAGTAATGACAATAAACTATCACAAAAAACGGAAACCCACATGGTTCCTGAACGGACAGAGATTAGACCAGGTAACCTCCTACAAATACCTAGGCGTCATAATAGACGGCAATGGCTCCTTCAAGCAACAACTAGAGGCCATTCGCCGAAAGGGCACGACATTCGACCTATCGATAAAGCCTCTGCAGAAAGCACTCCCAAACCGGTCCCTGGGCCCTCTCCTACAGGTAATAATGGCTCGCTTACAGCCCATGCTCACCTACGGCAGCGAGGCCATGAGAGGAAAAGAAGCAACAACACTAGATAAAACCATCAGTCGAGCATACAGGGCAATATTTCATCTCCCCATCAACTCATCACAAGCACAAATTCGGCTCGAATTCGGCCTGCAGAAACAAGAGGTCGAGAGAAGAGGCGCATACTTAAAAAGCTGGCGGATAATCAGAGACGCGGACCATGGATCCTTAAACGCCCATCTATGGACGGAACTAAACATAAGAGACAACTCACCTGCAAGGACCTACTTAATGGACTCACTGAAGGTCTTAGGACTTGCAGACCTATGGGAGTCGGCAACTGACCCTCGTACCTTTAAAAAAGTGGTGTCAAAAGTCACTAAGATGGTTTCATCAACTGAGGACAAAGCCACCCTAGCTAAGAGAGCGCCCGGTTGGGTGGTGCTGAACGGTTACAGCGCTCTAAAACCACAGGACTACCTAACGATGGGCCTCACACAAAAGACAAAAAACAAGTTTCTTAACATGCACATGGGTAGAATCCCCATAGCTCCGCACCTGGCACCATGGACAAGGGAAAATCCTGCAAATCATTGCCGCCTCTGTCTCTCTGCAAAAGAAGACCTTATACACATTATCTGCATTTGCACAAACCTCCAGGACATAAGGCGCTCCCAGCTTCGAGCTTTATGGAACCAGAAGGGCATAACGAGCTGCAGGCAGGCCGTGATGCTCTGTTTTAACCCTGATGAAACTCAGCTAAATTGCCAAATAACAAAATACTTTGATATAGTGGCCAAAAGACTGAACGAAAAAACCAGAGCAGAAGTCAAATAATAACAAAACAAACACCCCTGGCAATCACGGCCATCAAAAGAGGAAGCATTAAGACCACAAAAACTCCACAGACTCTTACGCAACTAAAGCTGATACTTTTTACATTTTGAACCACTGCACCTTACTTGTTTTAACGAAGATACTGACTTTAAAAAAAAAAATTGTACGTTTTATAATTGTGAGTTTTAATTAACTGTACAATAAACAAACCTTAAACCTTAATAACGAGGCAAGATCATGGCATTAGTTCTCCTAGTCACCCCACTATTCAGCCTCTTCCGACAACCCTTAGGAGTCGATTGCATTTATCCCACTGCTTTTGTAACAAATATCAGCAGCCTTATTCTAATGCCATAGGTCTGCACCATTAATATTGGTAGACTTGTATCTATAGGTATTAATCAGTCATTTTCGTTTTTATTCACTTTTATTTTATTTTGGAATGTATTGTGGAGGACTCACAAGATGGTGGCATTTCTAGCAAGATGGAAACTAAGGTATGTTCCCGGATCAGATTAGCTGACTTTCATGCAGCAACCCTACTGGCACTTTTGGTCATTCTGCTCTCCCAGGGCAAATGTGAGCTACAATACCTTGCACACTCAATCAACACACTACTGCCTTGAGGTAGGCTCATTTAGGAGTAGTCTGAAAGAGCAAATGCCACCTCTTAGTTACTGTTGTTTTGGATCAAAGGCTACTTGCTAGAGATGAGAGCAGAGTTAATGGGTGGAAGAAGAGATAGTGGTAAGGGACCAGCCACAGGAGATCAGAATGAAAGTTAACTAATGGAGAAACACATAAACGTTGTGTTTTGCACAGTTTAAAGGTCAGATAAGAGCTTGGATATTCTTGAACAAGTGAGGACTAGCAAACATGTGCCCTACTGCTGTCCTAGCCAAAACATTGGAATCAAAGTTCATCACATGGTCTCTTTTTTTCCCCCCTGAAACATCATTCACTTTAACTAATGAAAGTGGACATTGTCTTGGGGGTAATTCTAGAAGGGACGGTGGATGGCTACTCATGTAAACTTGAAAGAGCAAGAGTTTTGAGAATGTAAGGAAAGTAATAGTAATAGGCTTGCATTGTGAAGGGGTGATACAGAGGGTAGCACGGGTAAGGCTGATTGGCACTTGAGATATTAAGGCAACAACTTACCAGGCACTTCATCTATAACTATTGCATGTGCATGGTGCCAGTCTGGAAGGTGCTTGTCTGCCTTCTTGGACCCTTAGGGGGTATAAGAGTGGCTTTAGGAGCACATCTCCACTCTAAATGTTGGCTTCCTTTGGCTTAGCAGGAGTAGGTGTATTCTGTGTCTTTTAAAGATAGTATTGTTTCTTCTCCGGTATCCAACCTTGACTGATTTCTCCCAGTCAATCTTTGCCTCTTTCCCCTGCCACCAGCATCATAGAAACCATGAAGCATAACAAGGGCCCTCCAAAGTAAAATATAACTTTCAGCTAAATACAACTATATTCTGCATGCCTATCTCTGAAGCTTCATCCTCCATTACAGTGGTAGGCTCTCCCTTTCAAGAAAAGCCAAGAGCAGGTGTCGCTCACACGTCGCCCACGTAAACAACACCCCAATAAACATCTCCGGAGTATTGTATGCCACACGTACAAAAATGTGCTTCAGCATCCCACTACCGGGTATGAAGCTCTATATAGATGGTACAAAACCATGCAATAGATGGCAATATGTGCCATTGTCTTCGGAGGCAAATAGTCACTCACACAACCTCTGAGGTTTCCTCACAAGACACTATCATGAGTCATTGTGTTGGATTAAGTTCTCTCGGGAGCGCCGCCTGCCTGTTGACAGTCACTCACAGTGCCAAGGCTGCGTCTGGGCTGCATTTCCTCACAGGGAGAGCTGGGTGCTTTGTTCCCATCACGAAGAGCTCGTTTTTTGCACTCGGGCCTGAGACACATAACACCAAGACGCCTCCAGCGAGCTGTGCTGAGGTGCTGCTAACCTCGCTGGCACAGATAGCTTCACCACAGGAAGGGCGCAGATGCTCGCGATGGAAAGAACTTCGCTTATACCCTGCCGGTCCACACCGCGCGCCATAACCACATAAGGTCAGAAACATTGTACTCCTCAAAGCAGTGAGACTTCATTTTACATTTCTTCCAGTCCAACGATCACATTACGGAAACTTGTTTCTGAGTTCCCCTCCCACCCCCGCCCAAAAAACAGGCTAAATCCTTTTGCAGTATTTTTGCTGAACGTGTAATAAGGAATTGAGCAAACGCCGTTTTGCAACTATACAAACCATGGATCAAAGAGATTTCATGCAATTTTTTTATGTTTATAAACTTAGAGTGGGTAAACCACATTTCCACCACTTCAACTGTGAAAGATGAGAGACGGTTTTAAGCAAATTTAGTTGGTTTCCTTGATATTACACAAGTAGCAAACCGAGGCAAAACAGTTTTCTCTTCTTAAAAAAACGTTGTTAAAATCTCTTTCACACACTTCATTCCTTATCAATAAAAGCCTTTAATAACGAGTTAATTGTCCGCTTTCTCCAATTTTGCCTGGGCAAAAATTATTCAGTGATATTATATGAAGCAAAATCTGTCTGTTACATTCATAATTACAAACGCGGCAAGATGGCGCCACGTTGTTTAAGTTATCGTTTTGCACCAATAGCACATTTCTGTATTATGAACTCAGGTCCTGACTTCGTGCTAAAATGATCTGCATGTTGGACCCAGTGAAGAAGGGAATAGTAAAACGACACTCAGATTTTTAAATCTACTTCGAAGTGTAGTTTTACTATTTCTGGAAACGTTGACTTCTGTTGGAATCTGCACGAAAAGCTGCACCTGGTGCAGGCTTCCGTGTAGATTCCCAATCGGGAATCAATTCCCTCTGTGCTGAGTTCTCCATGTCACAGAATTCCATTAGGAGGAATGAAATCTCCTCTACCAATGCACATAAAAAAAAAAGTTGTCTCCTTCTGCGAAATATTTTGCCCCTTGGATAACCCCCTCTACGTTAGACCCCCCACCAAATTAGTGGGCGATCCATTTCCCTTCCTAGCCTGGAACAATATTTGCACCAGCACTTAGGTGGGCTATGTCTCTGATCCTTTATAGGCAGAAAAGGACATGTGAGGAGTTTGTGAATGCCTACAAACGTATCTGTTTGCGGCCGTGCACAAACTTCCAAGCTAACAACACCTTGTAATGTCCTGGATACTACCCCATTGAATAGGATTTATAGGTGCAGAGGGCTCCGCACACGAAAATGGTCTTGCACCTACCAAAAATTCCTTTGTGAATTCCTTTTAGGCGTGTGAGGTAAATTTGGTGATAAATCTACGTTCATGGACACACTATTTATTTTTAAGGACTTGATCAAAAATTGGCAGTTCCTTTATTAATACATTAAGTAAATATTCATCTGATGCTGAAAAGTATCCTCACTTGAAAGCTCTGTGTCAGGGATGGGAGTGTCTGGGTCGATCTAACTATCTATTTACACAATTGTAGCTATACATTTTAGCACCTTAGCTGCTATGGAACGTCAAGCTCCAGTGCTGAACGTTCCATTGCGCAGGTGCAGTTGGAACGTCCAATGGCAGCACTACGGAGGTAGTGGTGCCGTCAGTCATTGAACCGGCGCAGCACTTATGAGGTTAAAACAAATAAATAAACATTGGGCAAGAGAACTGGAAATGTACTAAATCTAATCAGCATCTACTGAAAAGACAATGGCGTGAGCCGTGGATAAGCAGACACTGAGCCTGTAGGAGAGGACATCCAAGAATTACACTAGACTAGAGGCTACCTCAGGCTCAGGTACCAGGAGAAGTGTATGCTTCCTTTCTGATGGAGCCCACTACTAGTCTGGAGCCCAGGAAACCCTCCCAGGTGAGTTGTGTATTTGTATAATGCACAAAAGAGACACTGCTTGAACATGGGAGCCTTGGCAATACGATTTCGGCTTCAAGGGTGAGATGCAAACCTTGAGAGAGGCGCCAAAGATGTTACAGAGCAGGTCATTAGAATGGCATAATTCTGTATATCTGGATGGCACAGTATCAATGAGGGCTACAGATGAGCCAAGAAACAGCAGGCGTATACCCTTTGGCTGACAAGATACTCCATCAAAACCTGGTGGACATTCTGTCCACCATATGACAAGAGCCTTAGGTTATAATGCACTCGTAATAAGGCGGACGGAACATAGAGTGTTCCCTCTGCCAAACTCCAAATAAGGCCCTTAGTCCTCAGCTGTCTTCAGTCATTTGTCGTAGCCAGGCCTTTTTGAACTCTGTGGCTGTTTTAGTCCTCAATGCTTTTGCAGCAGCATAGCAAGTGTGTCATCAGCCCTAGTGTAAGGAAGGCAACGGGTCCCTTGGATGTTTTTTGAACTGTGAAATACAGCAATATTCAAGGTTCAGTAGTCCTTCAGGCCTCTAGGTCCCGGTTTCACTGCATCTGCTGCACCAATGGAAGCTGTGACCGTGTGCTTTTGTTGGAAGAAAATTCTATGCATTTGTACCCCTTTTTGTGGAGCTCTAGAGTTCTATGGCATGACTTATGCTTCTTCTGTCTTATTCCTGCTGGACAGTGCTCACCGCTCCTCCGCTACGGCTTAGCTCTTTCATATCCGCTATTCCCTTTCCAGAATATTTATCTTTTCTGGTGCTGCCACGAGCTCCATTGCAGTCCTGTTTCTAAGATATGATTATCCATGTGCCCCAGGTGCTCCATTGAGGTATCACAATGATCTACAGAGTGGAAAAACAATTGTTTTTTTTTTTTTACTAAGCAACCCCATTGTCTAGGCATCCTAGCATTCCTCTTTCCAGCTTTTGCCAGCCCTCCTCCTATTCCCACTGTCCTTCTCCTCAGGATTTCTACGCAACAAATGTATAACTTTGGCTTAACAAAAGACACACAAATGATAGACGGAATGCGGAACAAATCAAACATTCATCCCAGTCAAGAGATCTGGGTTAAATCCATTGTTCTTTTGCCAACAATGCCACCCAAGCTTAGACCCAGCCATATGCAAATCAGTCTTGACTCGGCTGCTCATTGGAACATTCCAGCCAGAAGTGTCAAACTAGGTCCTACCCTGGACCAGAAACAATCATCCTGGGACCGGTTTCGAGGTATCATCCCCTCATCAGCCAGGCTAGCTTGGATCCAGTGGCACAGTGAGCCCGGGACCCACATCTGGGCACAACTGGCACACTTAAGGCAAGAAAACAAAGGACACACAAATGAAGACTTTGCCTTATCTGCATTAACTACTATCTGAGGTTTTCATTTTTCTTAAACCTCTCATTTTATTTTTTCTTTGAGGAGTCGAGCATACCTTGCAATATATGTCTTTTAACACGAAGTGAAACTTCATTTAGAGCCCTAAAGCAATTTTGTGAATTAAGTCTTTGAAAAGTGTGAAACGAAGTGCAGACCCTTTTAGCTGTCTATTAGGAACTTCCTGTCCCCCTGTGAACTTAGTGCAAGTACTTACAATTTAGCACATGCACGAAAATCATAGAAGAAAACAACCAATTCAAATTGGTCAGGCAATACTTTCCGTTTTTTTAAAATATTGCCACATAATCAAACACTGGGGATTGTACAAGGGCTAATTGGTATTCTAGTGAATGTAAGAAAACAATGAATGATGTACCAAATGATGGTTCCACTTCATTTTGTCAAGTTCTTTCGAAGCGACTAGCTGCCTACCGCCTACCACTAATGCCATAGCCCTGAGACCCTGGCAGTCTGTGGATAAAATTATACATGCTGTCCAGGGGTGGCTCAATCAATCAAACATTCAGGAGGTTTATAAAGTGTGTTACTCACCTGGGAGGATCTCCAAGGCGTGGGTGGAGGGTGCAGTTCTGGGTCAGGCGAAGAGCCAGGTCTTGAAGTTCTTTCTGAAGCTGTGCAGGGTGGTGGAGCATCTGATGTGGACTGGCATTCCAGGTATTTTCTGCTATGTAGGAGAAGACTCTTCCACCTGCTCTGGTTCTGCGGATGTGTGGGGTTTCTGCCAGGGCGCGGTCAGAGGAGCAGAGGTTCCTTTTGGGTATGTGGAAGGGTATTCTGTTGTTGAGGTATTTGGGTCCGATGTTGTGGAGGGATTTGTAGACCTGGGTAAGTAGCTTGAAAGTGACCTTTTCGATGTGAAGCCAATGGAGGTCTCGTAGGTGCTGAGTCATGTGTTTGTGTCGTGGGGTTCGAAGGATGAGTCTGGCTGGGGTGTTCTGGATGGTTTGGAGCTTGTGTAGCAGGGTTTTGTTGATACAGATATAGAGGGCGTTACCGTAGTTCAACCTGCTGGTTATGAGTGCATGATTATGAGTGCGTGGGTGACGGTCTTTCTGTATTCTTGCGAAGAATGCAGAGGGTGTTGAAGCAGGTGGAAGAAACAGCGTTGACCTGGCAGGTCATGGTGAGGGAGGAGTCTAGAATGATGCAAGGTTCCAGACATGGTCCGTCGGTGTGGGTGGGTTTCCAAGGTCGGGAGGCCACCAGGAGTTGTCCCATGCAGTTGGGCAGGGTCCCAGGAAGAGGACCTCTGTTTTCTCAGAGTTCAGCTTTATGCAGCTGTCGCTCATCCAGGCTGCAACGTCTTTCATTCCTTCTTGGAAGCGGAGTCTAGTGGCTTCAGGGTTCTTCGTGTAAGAGAGAGGATGATCTGCATGGCGTTGGCGTAGGATACTATGCTGAGCCCATGCTGTCTAACGATGGTGGCGGGGGGGGCCATGTAGATGTTGAAGAGCGTGGGGCTGAGTGAGGATCCCTGGGGTATTCCGCAGTTGATCTCTGTTGGTTCGGATAGGAAGGGAGGGAATCGGATCCTTTGCGTTCTGCTGGCGAGAAAAGATTGGATCCAGTCGAGGGAGGTTCCTCTTATGCTGGCGTTGTGGAGTCTGGCTGCCAGTGTGCGGTGTGCAATGGTGTCTAAGGCTGCGGAGAGGTCTAGTAGGATGAGGGCTGCAGTGTGTCCCTGGTCGAGTAGCATGCAGATGTCATCGGTGGCGGCGAGCAGGGCGGTCTTGGTGCAGTGGTTGCTGCGGAATCTGGACTGGGAGGGGTCGAGGATGGTGTTCTCCTCGATGAAGGTGGTCAGCTGGGCGTTTATGAATCTTTCGGTGACTTTGGCTGCGAAGGGAAGGAGGGAGATGGGTCGGTAGTTTTTCAGGTCCGTCGGGTCAGCTGAGGGTTTCTTGAGGAGGGGCATGACCTCTGCCCACTTCCAATCGTCGGGGAAGGTGCCGGATTCGAGGGAGGCGTTGATGGTCCGGCATAGTTCGGGTACTATGGCGGCGGCAGCAGCTGTGTGGTAGATGTGCGGTAGGCAGGGGTCCGTGGGGGCTCCAGAGTGGGTGTTGTTCTTGGTCGTGGTGGTGTCTTCAGTGGTGGTAGGATTCCAGATGGTGATAGTCGGCTGGTTGTCGGTTGTGGAGAGGGTGGCGGTTTCCGGAGTCTGTGCAATGAAGTTGTCTTAGAGGGCCTTGATTTTCAGGTGGAAGTAGGAGCTGAGCTTGTTGCAGAGTACAGGCGGCACAAGGAAGCAAATGTAGAATCAAAACAACAATGAGCACAGAACACAAGGAAGAAAAATAAAACAAAACAGCAGTGGCACAGGCAAGGACTGCACAAGGAATAACAATACAGTATGACAGTGAATAATGGGCAAGCGCGG
The DNA here is from genome assembly GCF_964263255.1 of Lissotriton vulgaris. Classification (NCBI taxonomy): domain Eukaryota; kingdom Metazoa; phylum Chordata; class Amphibia; order Caudata; family Salamandridae; genus Lissotriton; species Lissotriton vulgaris. Next base: position 1,135,649,549 of record NC_141693.1, read on the forward strand.
CAACGGGTCTCGAACCCTACCTGGGTGGGGATCGGAGGCAGAGCACAACATAGCGCAGCTGCTGGGAAAGAGCAGAGGGTCAGAAATCTTCTGTAATGGCGGCGGAGCATTGCCCCACTGGTCAGAGTACATCAGAGAAAAATTTAATTATATTACAACTATAATATTTTATTTTTCTGTAAGGGGCTTTGGCTGACGGGCCGGGCTGGGTCAAGCCAGGACAGGTAGGAGTGGTGGGCACTTAGAAGTGTTGTGAAAATATCAAGGACCCCCTGAACCAATTATAGGTAGATTCCTAGGACAGGGAACAAATCATCAATGCTTTATCATTCCTAGGCAATCATGAATGCAACACAGTGTACCAATCAAATGTAGAGTCTACATTTGATTGGTACACCGTGTTGCATTCATGATTGCCTAGGAATGATAAAGCATTGATGGGGGCACTTAGAAGTGCACATGTAGGTTAGGCCGGCCAAACAGACATGTGCACACCCAGGTTGGAGAAAAACTGCATGCTCTGAGGCAGTGTCTGAGCGGCAGACAGGCCGCTCAGACCAATCCTGGCGCTGCTGTCATGCTTATGAGAGCCGCATCTGGATTGTTTGGGCAGCCTGTGCGTTACTAGAGACTGCCTGGAGTGATGTATCAAGGCGGCCATCGGTGTTGGGGCAGCGAGAGGTAAGGTTTTGAAAAATATTTCATTTTTACGCTCAATCTCCCCTGTCCTTCCTCTCCACGCCCCAACTTTCATCATGTGGCAGTCACCACTGATGAGGACAGACTAGCATCTTCCCTGTAAAAACCCCTGAGCTTCTCTTCCCATTTAGTTTTGAGTTGGCTTTATCTAGCAACCTAAAACAAGCATGTCTAGTGTTGTTAAAGCTAATGCACACATCTTGACCAACTTTACATACTTTATATATATTGATCTGCTCACCCTGGGGATTGGCAGCACACAGGCCAGGCCCTGTAACCAACCCCGAACATGCCCAAAGACCATGCGCACAACAATAATGGGAAACGCTATGTCCCTCAGAGCCTGGGTATTTAGCAACAAAACTACAATGGTGTTCATTTCTTGCAATTAAAAACGGGGCAGAGTTAAGAGAATGTAAGAGCGGCGGAGGACGTTCTACGAGGTGAGTGGGCCCCTTGAGATAATCATTTAACACGGAGAATATAATAGAGCGCTGCTCTTACATTCTCTTGACTCTGCCCCATTTTTAGGTTTTGCCTGGCGAAAGCTGCGCTCTGCGCTGCTTTTTCACGCAGGCGAAAACCTAATGAGTATGGTAGGGGAGACAGGAACGGCCCCCGTCTTCCATTGGCTAGCTCCATAAATGGAGGCTAGCCATTGGAAGACGGGCCTGTCCGTCAATGCCGGACCAGATTCGGGGGCGTTCCCGAGAATTTTTGGCTTTTGGCTATGTCACGCTACGTCAGCCAAAAGCCGGGAACGCCCCCGAATCTGGTCCGGCATTGCCGGCACCCGCCTTCCTGCTCGGGCCGTGAGAAGGAGCCTCACTTAGATGGCGTGGAGCGCTTTTACTGACCTCTAAAGCCGGTGCCCACCCGGCATTGTCCCTTTGTTTCCCCGCCGTGGCCCCCGAAGCCGAGTTCCCCAGCCGAAGGAAGCAGCCGTCCGCCTCCAGCCAGGGCCGCGCTGGGATTGGCCCAGCCGGCCGAGCCTCCGCCGCGTCATCGGGAGGAGGAGTGGAGAGCAGGAAGCAAGAGATCTGCCGGAAGAAGTCCAGGTGAGTGCTTTGTTTTTTTGTTTGTTGCTTTATGTCCGTGTGTGTCTGTTCCCGCCCCCCCCTCCCGCTGTCAGTGTGTGGCCGTTCCCGACCCCCTCCCGCTCTCCGTGCCTTTCCGGCCCCCCTCCGTTGCATTGTAAATGCTTGTTTTTATGTGCTTGCACCCATCGGTGTGATCCACCACTTCCTATGTAGGCGCCCACCCTGTCCAACCTTCCCTCCCTGTAAGCCTCCACCCAGTGTGCAAGCATATTCATGCCCCCCAATCTGCCATGTCCCTCCCTTGCTATGGGTCCTTACCTCTGCGCTCCGCCCCTAGCCACTCCACCCTCCAACTCTTCAAACTCTACTGGCTGATGCAACCCAGCTTGCTGCTGGCTAGGCCGCAGGCTCTGTTCCACAACTTGGGACTCCCCCTGCCTCATACCCCACCCTTCTACGCATCCCCCAAACTCTCACATAGCACCACGTGAAGCTCAACAGATGCAGCTTGTTTATATCCTCCCCCCTCGATACCCATAAAGAGCGTCAACTCTACTGATACTGCATGCTTCCTCGCTTCTTTACAACTCGTGGCCCCATAGCTGTGCACACTGTGCGGATGGTCCGCTGTGCCCCGACTTTCTTCTTCTAAACAACCCCCCCTTGGTCAAGGGCTCCACCACGCCGGACTCCCTAGTGTCCCCTCACCACATCCCCTCCCCTCCCACCTGCAGCGCCGGCTCTCACTCAGGCCGCGCCCCAGCCCAAGCTTGAGGGCCCGCCCCCTATTTCCAGGTAATCTGTTCACAGTGTGGCACCTCGCACTCACCTCATCAACGATGGCCCTAACCCCCTGCCACTTTCTCAGGTGGAGAAAATACTACAACCGTGGCAGCAACACCCACCAATGCCTGCCTCTCCACTTATCATGAGCTCTAACCTTCCAACCTCCCTCAGGAGCCTCATTACCTCTGCCACATGAGTGTCACTGGATACGCTTCACAGTAAGGCACTCATGAACAAATAATATACCGGGGAAATGTTTAATACCACAAAGGCTAATTTACCACACCAGAATTTAAACACTGCTGTGCTTCCTGCCACCAGGTCACCTGAACATAAAATGGTGGAAGGGAACCCAACATGACCCCTTAAATATAGATTGGGCTATTTTTGGGCGACAAATGCAGTCCAATACAAAATGTCAGTCACTGGACTGCACCACCCTCCTAATCTGCCCAGGGGGCAGACTTCCCACTGGTCAGCTGCCACCCAAAATACCCCATGTGAAGAAGCATAACTGGTGCTCTATAATAATTGGATTTTCTAGGGATGCCCCTATCTTACATTGAGGTTCTATGTCACCCTTCCGTGCTCCCTCCGAATGCAACCTTTTTTAATTGTTCACCGAATGTGGAATATTACACAGTGCGAGTTACCTCAACTTTTCTGCAATTTGGTGACGGGCTCACTCCTTGATTAATCTGTCAAATTATTAATTTGCATTTTTCTGGTTGGGGTTCAATTACAGTTGACGAAAAATGTCGAATGGAATTGATGCAGTACTATTAACTTCCTGATCTCTAATTGAATGTATATGCAGTATCATCGATTGCCTACTCTTCAAGTATCCTTGCTGGGCTGTTTTTCGCACACACTTTATTTCCTTATCTGTTATTGATCACTGTGTGAACACCCACGACAAGGGAGCACGTTTTTAGCAGTAAAATGCTGAATACTTGCAATGTTTGTGTCTCCTCTCATTAATTGTGCACTTTTATTGCATTCTAAATTATTCAATGTTTCATCACATGGATCCCTTGTCATGTGTATGTTGATTGCCCCTGGTTCCAAGGGTATTTACACTGTGGGCAGCCCCTATTCCCAGAATATATATATTGGGTATAGAGCACTCTGGACTTCTACTCCCCAGAAGGTACTTGTGTATTCAATTCCAAATGCCATAGGTTTGGGATGATGGGACCAGTTGAGGTCCTTCCAACAGCGGCTACTGGTTTGGCTTCTTCTCGAGGGCTGGGCCACTATGTACTGGTGAATGCTTGGTCGTTGGTGGCTATCCCCTAACTGAGCCCACTAGCCTTACCACATTCACCTTTCGGCATTATTCACAGTTCAAGGCTCTCAATTGAATGTGCTGCTCTTAGTGGCTCTCGAGGCAGAGAAGAGGTGGACCACCTGCACCTGCTATGTCTAGACTGAATTTTCGCCCAAATTTACAAATGTTTGCAGGGACTTTTTCGATCTGGCGGCTCCCAGAGGCCTTTAATAATGTTTAGTAGCTCACCACAGTGCTTTGCACCACTTTGCATCCTCACGAGTGCCTGTGCAAAACCTTAGTATATTTGAGTGTTTGTGTGATGGGGAACCTCTGATTCCTATAGAAATGAGAGAGGCTAGCAAAAGAAGGAATGTAGTGGCCGTCATAAAAGTCACCGGAGGGATGCTGAGCATACCTACTGAGGATTTTTTTTGTTTCTTACCTGTATTAAGGATATTAGGTTCCATGTTTTTCTCCTAAAGAGTACTTAGACCTTTTGGGTAAGACTAGTCTATCATGCTCTTGTTATTACAATAGGGGGCATTAAACAAAATCTAACCATCACTAGCAGTGCTACTTACTACCTCCACATAGTGCCAGTCCCAGATTTACTATTTGTTTCTGTGTGGCTGTTGCATGACTCAAAGTGGAGCATACAGGAGTGTCCATTCACCTACTCACACTAAAAGTCTTTGTGTCTCCAAAGCTGAGGCAAGTGTAGCCCCAAAAAGGCCTTGCATCACAAAGCACCAAACTCAGGTTAATGTAAACAAAGAGGGCAAAATGCAGTGAAGGGGCATCGGGGAGGACAGCAAAAATCCCATGGACTTAAAACAAAGTAAGACGTACTAACCGAGCGTCACTTTGTATCACATCTTAATGCCAAACAATACCAGGCGCACACACGGAGCATGCGTAATAACACATTATAATCTTACACATGACGTGTCATTTTGACAAAATTACTCCTTTTAAGTACCTTATACTTGGGGGGCTTTGTGTGGCTGTGTGTGTGGGGGGCTTTGTGTGGCTGTGTGTGTGGGGGGCTTTGTGTGGCTGTGTATGTGGGGGCTCTGTGTGGCTGTGTGTGGGGGGGGCTCTGTGTGGGTGTGTGTGTGGGGGGGGCTCTGTGTGTGTGTGTGTGGGGGGGCTCTCTGTGGGTGTTTGTGTGTGTCATTTGCGAGATAAAGCTAGTGGCATTGTAAATGACAATGACATTTATTTATGTTAAAAAAACATAAATAAAAATAATGTCAAGAGCAATGCCAATAGCTCTAACTTTAACAAAGGCAAAACCATTGCATTATAAATGCTTGTTATTGCAAGAAATGAACGCCCTTGAAAGGGAATACATTCTCTCGACTCCGCCCCGGGTTTTTGAATTGCAGGAAACAAACGCCTTTGAAAGGGGATACATGCTCGGTTCCCTTGTCTGCTAACAGCTCTTTAATCATCCAGATATAAATTATGGATATCTACACCACACCGGTCCTTGAGTTTGTTATACATTAAGCCCCTTCTGAAAGGATGTCCATACCAACCAGTTTTTTTAGACGTCTTTGCATTGTCACTCTTGTTTCAGCCTTAAGTGGAGGAGGTTACGCGAGATAAATTGTTCTAACCACGACTTACTGAACGTGTTGGGTCCTTGATTCTCATCAGGTAAGACCACAATTCTTTCCTTTTCTTTTCTTTGGATGGTCACAGTGGATAGGTAGAATAACCTTCCCCTATTCCCTTTAGGCACCCACTGTCCTTGTTTGGAAGAGGTTCCCCTGAGTGATTCCAAACCTCAAGGTGGGTGAGTGTCTCACCTTTAGGGTGCTGCCATTTGGTGGTTTATTGCTGGAACACACTCCCTGACAAACTCCCGTTATTTTTAGGATATCCATCACCCCCCTGCCTTGAAGAAGACCCGCCATGACATCCATGAATTAAGCTGTCGATAGGGTCGAAACGTCGGCGTTACTTGTTGGCTCAGCCACAACTAGTGTCATGGTTGTGAATGATGAGCAATTTGGCCTTCTACCTGAGACATTGATTTAATTTGTCCTGACCTTTCTTCTTTCAACTGCCTTCCCCTAACTGTAAATTAAAACTGTTGGTCTGTAAATATTTCATGCACACTTGTATATAATGCATTCACATCACCACAGTCACTGAGCACCTATTGTACTGTATTACATGGTACTAGATACTTGGACAGCCTAAGAGTACCAAAATAAATATTTTGTCTAACTTTGACATGGAATAGGTAATTGTATTTTGAATTGTTGTTTGGTTTGTGTTCCTTTGGTATCTAAAGTGAATGATACTGTCCAAATTGCTTATGTTCATGTGAAGGAATCATTTTTGCGCCCAACGGAACCATTGTAGTTTTGTCGTAAAGACCGTGCACAGCGGGGTTGTTGGCTTTATATATCCCCTTCCATGCTAATGACAAGGTCAGCTCGTCATGGGTGTTACCTGCGCTGTGCTTATGACGAGCTGACCTTGTCATGAACAATGGGAAATAAGGATCTGCAGCACAGGAGGGGAAAACCCCCTAGCAGCCAAGGTGTTAAGGTACCAAAATATTACCTAACGTTAAAAAAATAAAAACCTTACAAATTTACACAAAAAAACCAAGTTCGAATAATGTTCGAATTTGGTCAAAATTCCAGTGACAGGGTAATGTTTTAACTATTTTAAAAAACACTGAAATTCACCAGTTATAGTTATCTCTGAGACCTATATCTCATGCTCTAAGGTTAACTATAACTTGTGCCCTCGCCATGCACTGCTAATTATCCCACATTATACATCACTCAGGACATGCTATATGACATCATTGATAACATCACTGTCACATTTGAAATGCAATGTTGACAAGACTGTGCATGGCGGGGTGTGAGTTATCCAGACACTGGGCTGTAAAAACAGAAATGAAGGGTAAGCCCCACAGGATTCCTCTGAAAACAATGGCAGCAAAGGGCAGCATGGGCTGAGGAGCCATTTGTCAAGCCAGCGTCATGCATTAGGAGTCCTGTTTCCGTGGCGGAGCCACACTCAGGAGGAAAAGACTCCAAGCTAGCAGCCATACTCCCTAACCTGACATATAAAGGTAGTGATAGCCAGCAAAAGGAGCATTCCGATTGGCTAGCTCCAACAAAAGTGCCAATGCTTAATACAGTGTTCCTCAACCCCAGGTTCAAAGCCTTGCCTCTGGACCTATCATGTAGATGCTGGGTTCATAAGCCATCCTACACACATCAGTGACTCATTCCGCATGTGTTTAAGGGGGGGCGTGGAGGCAGGAGCGAGATAGTCTCAATATGCAAACCTTAGCTGTGGCGAAGAAAGTTGACATCCATGCTCTGTCATGTGAGGTTGTGTCCGGCGCTTCAAAAATGTAATTTAAGTGGGCTCATTTGTGAGGAGGCTTCATGGATACTTGGAACTCATCATTATGTCTCATAGTGTTTACCAGTAGTGGTCTAGACTCAGGTAGAGCCGTAATATGAGTAGTAGGTAACATTCAGGCTGTATACATCTCCATCATAGGGAAGCTCTAGCTAATTACCACTGTGAAACATGATTGGTATTTAGTATCAGTTTTGAAGTATCTTATAATGACTGAAGTTCAATAGGGCTTGCTTGACTGATGCCTGTACTGTGTGATGCAATGATTTGGGACCAGTTCTCTGCTTAAAAATTCATGACCAAGGAACCATGGGAAATGTAGGTTCCCTTTAGTGGTTTTGAAAAAGGATTCATCTTTTAAAACTGGATACAGATAAGGCATTACACACATATGCTGGACTCATTTTCATAGATATTCTTGTCTCTGGGAGTCAGGTAAGCTCCACGGAGTTTTCCCTTGCCTGGTCTTAAGGCAATGTGTAAGCTATACTTTTCTGGCATTTAGTAAGGTTATATTCACTTTCTAATAAATGAAACAGCATTGCTTCTCCATTAATTATCAGCTGGTCCAGGGTGTAGACCTCCATCAGCCCAGGCTACCCAGTAAATATATGGCTCCCTTATATGGATGTGCAAAGTCAGGTAGGAGCATGTTTATGAACATCAAGATCCAGCACAAGGTAGTAGCAGGTTAATCAAGAGTTGGATCCATTCTCAAGCTCTTATGGACCAATATCTATACATGTATTGTACAAATTAATTGTGGGTTACTGGCCGACAGGGATGCTGTTTTTGATGCATATTGTAAGGAGACTCCACAAGAGCTACCAATGTAAGACTTCTCCAAGGATACCAATACTGTGATTTCTCTGGTCAGGGGGAACAAATTAACGTTTAGAGATGCAATGCCTTAGAATAGTAGTAGTAGTAAAAAGCTTTTATTCGACAATTTGTCATAAAGCCAACACACATAAAATACATACATAATCATATTTTAAAACTAGGTTACATTTGACAAAACATTCATAGTACAAAAAAGTGCAATAAGTGCAGGTCCCAGACCATCATCACAAATTATTTGTAATTTTAAGGTGATTCATTACTTGTTCGCTATTGATAAACATACAATCGAGCTTTCTTCCATTTAATTACAAGACCAGATATTAAAAAACAGCTAAATACAGTTATAAATAGTTAAAAATGCCAGAGTTAAAAACACTTTTAAATTCTATGTTTTCATTCCAAATTTCTTTCTAATCAAGCAGACACTATGGAGATACCTGCTCACTCCAAATGTTATCAACCTGGTGGTTGAAGACCTAAGTAACCGTTCTGCCTCTTTATACGAACGTGTACCCAAATTTTTACAAAGGGGTATGATCCATTTCGTACGTTGTAATTTGTATAACGGGCAGAAAAAGAGGATATGAGCCTCGTCTTCTTTTTGTTTCAAATCACACAATTTACAAAAAGGATCATTTCTTTTGGAGCTTCCCCACCGACAAGTGTTTACATTTATCTGTAAAACCCCATATCTATATTGTAGATATACAGTTTTAGCCAAGGGTGGCTCGACTTCGTTCATGAATTGTTCAAATATGGGTGAGTCCTTAAATTGCAAAAACTTGTGTGTTAAAGAACAAGTAGCACGTTCATATGCATTAATGTTCACGTAATTCCAGTAGGCAGATTTTACTTGTTCTTTGCAGATAGTTAACGAGGTGATAGCCGTTACTGGTGTTTCCCAGAAGTGTGAAAGACCTATTTTTATAAGCCATATGGATATATGTCTCAGCCACTTAATTGAGTTAAAGGAGTCCAGTTCCCAACAATCCTGCTCTGTAGTCAACGAGTTCCGGGGTAGACCATAATCTTACCCAATAGAGCAATGGCCTCAACCAACACAAATGGTCTGTACGTTTTAGGCTAATATCTAAGTAAACAGGCACTAAAGGCGTTCTTGCTGGTAGTCTTAGTAGACATCTAAAGAACGCATTCTCATCGGTATCAAATTTTTTTTTAATAAGGCCCCCAAATCTCAGCCCCATACAGGGTGGCAGATTGCGCTTTGGCTTTAAACACTTCAATCGCGGGAGTTATAGCTTTTGAGGTACTCCCTCCATGAATTTTTAAGATGGGGAGAGAGTTATGCTTAAGTGTTAGCCTACTTTTTTCTAATTGATTTATCCAAGACATTTTACTGTCAAGCCTGATACCCAGATAATCAAAAAAATCCACGTACTCTAATTTAGTATTATTTAGGGCCAAATTCTTCTTAAAAGTTTTAGGGGGATTAATGGCCATATACTTGGTTTTAGATGAATTCATTTCTAACCCCTTTAGCTCGCAATAACTATGGAATTTGTTTATTAGATTTTGCAAGCCTTTAGGTGTTTGTGATATTAAAATGGTGTCATCCACAAATAACAATGCTGTAATTGCCTCATTACACAGTTTGGAGAGTCATGATTGCATTGTGCCAGGTAGGGGGGGATGTCATTTACAAATAAAGAGAAAAGGGTTGGGGCCAACACGCACCCTTGTCGTACCCCCCCTTTTTACTGGTATGGCTTGAGTAAGTTCGCCATTTCTTCCCCACCTTACTTTAGCAAAATTGTCAGTATGAAGCTTTATAAGATTAACCAGCAATTCACCCGGGACACCCACCTCCCTAAAGTATCCCATAATAGGGAACGGGGGACAAGATCAAACGCTGAGCGTAAATCCACAAATGCTACATATATACTACACTTCTTTATTTGAATATATTTCCAGCAAATACACATAAACCTAAACACCTGGTCCACAGTGCTTGTCTTGATTCTAAATCCTGCTTGGTATTTCGAAAGGATTTTGGATTCCTCTATCCAAATTAAAAGTCAATTTAAAATATGTCTGGCAAAAAATTTTAGTAAAATATCAATTAAACTAATTGGTCTGTAATTACCTGGATTATAGCGGTCCCCTTTTTTGTAAATAGTAACTATTTCTGCCCCCTTCCATGTTTCTGGGATCGGAGTTCCGAACAGGATGGAGTTACACAGAAAGTTTATATAGGGGCCCCATACTTCGATGTTGTGAGTAAATAAATCCCCAGGTAATTTGTCCGGGCCTGGTGCCTTGCCCGCCTTAATTGCCTTTATTGCACCCAAAGTCTCTTCAATGCTAAATGTAACTGGATTAGTACACTGGGGGAAAGATCCAAGATGATTGCACTCTGGGGACGCCCCAACCAGATCATATAGTTTTACAAAATGATCAAACCAAATTTTTTCATCCAGGAAAAAGTCCCTATTGGAGCTACCCATTTTATTATTTTTGGCTATCAGGCTCCAAAAGGTACATTGGTCATGCTTCCTAGCAGCATTTAAAAGATCTTCCCAGATTGAGTCATCCCATTCCTTTTTTGCATTACACAGGAGTCTTTTATATTCATGTCTACATTCCCTAACCCTCGTCTGATCCCTGGATTTCACGGCAGTAATTAGATTGCTTTTAGCTAGACGACACTGTTTATTATACCATGGTGTCTCTAGTTCCAATTGCCGTCTTACATTATCTTTATTGTTGTTACAAGTTTTGCTCAGAAGGGGGGTTAATAACTCTACTAAGTGGTAATGCATTTTGAGAACATCATGAGATCCCAACCTCAAGTTATCATATAAGGGGATGATGTCTGAGAAGGTATTGTAAATGCCCAAGAGCGTGTCTTTTTATGCTAGGATATGTGGCCATTTTATTGCTTTCCTGTTATTAGAGACGACAACCTCGGCCACCTCCCTGTTAGATTCGGTCTCACCATCAGATGTAAAAAAGGGTTCCGGTAGCATCCCCAATTGTAAGGGAAAGTGGTCGCTCTCTGGTCTGTTCACAACCTTAAAGGCCAACAACAGATACCATAGATTGGTTGTAATCAACATAAAATCGATCAATGATTTAGATGACCCCTTGCTATATGTATAAATAGCTGGCTTATCTGGGTCTAGTCGCCCATTACATGCCCTTAGATCATTAGATACAGTCAGTTCGTAGATCTGCATAGCTGCCACTGTGCTTTTTACTGGTTTTACACTGTCTAGGGGAGGGATGTCGTGAGCCCTGTCTTCGTTTTCTAACAAGTTTTCAAGCCCCAGTACGGGCTCGAATTGACAGTTAAAATCCCCGCCTATGATTATTTTAGAGTCTGGCTCTAGGTTACACAAATACGAGCTAAGTTGCTCTATAACCATTGATTCCTTATTTTGTGGGTTTGGTCTATTATAAACATTTATCATATAAACATCGCCCAGATCTTTCGTGGCTATCTTAACCCCAAGCAAATCGTTAGAAACAAGGTACAAAGGCGATACAACAACATTCAAGGATATTCTTATCCAAATTATTAAACCCCCTGAGGGTCTACCTCTTACTGATGCAATTGCCCCACAATGAAATGCTTTATAACCAAGTCTATGTACCATGTTAATTGCCCAAGTTTTCTGTAGGAGTATGATATCATGCTCCTCCAAGAAAGAACTCCAGTTCCTGTCGCAGAGGTTTCTTGACAGCCCTGCGATGTTCCATGACAGGATTTTTGTGTCTCGTTTTAGCTCACATTGTACTGGGTTAGCTGGGTGCTTATTGCTTGTATTTGGTAATTCCCCCTCATTGGGGGCCTCCAAAAGCTCGTTTCCGCGTACCAGGTCCCGGGATTCATTATTTAATGTTGATAGTATATCTTGGGCCTGAACAATACAGGAATCAACTGTGACCCTCCCTTGGTGGTCAACCAGGATGCTGTCAAACAAATTTCCTGCCCGTGTGGTTTCGGCTGTCTGTTACAGAGGGCGATACACAGGTACCTGAGTTTGATATTGCACTTGATTCCCATAGGTGTACACTAGACATAGGGGAAAGAGTTCCGTTAGGTTCATAGTCTTTTGTTTGTCAGTGACCCCACCATGACCAATTTTTGTCCATGTCCATATTCAGTGGGTATGTTCTGCCAACAGGAGTCGGAGGATCAAAGAATGAGAATCTATTATCCATCAAACCTGGCTGTAATGGTACTCTGCTGTCTTGCTTCCATTGCATTGGGTAAAAATAACTAAGGTCGCAGGTTCAGATTCCTAGGTTACCTCTTCGTGGTGGTTGGCTGTACACGAGCTGTGCAACTGAGGGATCTTTAAAATTAACCAAAATGCAATCCCCTTCGATATCTTTCGGCCTAGTACCCAGCCAACTGACTCTTCGGACTTTAATGACCTGGCAATTGACAGTGTATGGTAGAGGTCTGTTTTCTCTTAGCCAATATAAGGTCTTATTTTTTAATTCAAACGGGGACACCAGTGAGCACTACCACATATGGTTGACACCCCGGTGGGAGGTGTGCGTTTGGAACCTTTTTCGGCGCTGAAATGCCTGTGTTACAGTCAAATGTTTGAATATTGTTATTATTGCCACAAGTAGATGTGGAGACTGTGGTTCCTATCCCATCCATGGGCTTTGAAGGCACCGAGGTTTGAGAAGTGGTAGTATTTGTTACCTGTTTGGCTTTGCGCGGTGCAGGCTTTGGGGGAGCAGCCAATTGGATTCCTCCATTGTTTGATTGCACTTTGGGAGGCTCCACTCGTGATCCTCCCAATACAGCATTAGTCCTACTTTGGTCTGTCACCTTGTCATTCCTAAGTGGGCGAGTTTGTTGCGCTGCGTTAGAAATCGTTAAGCTCTTTTCCATCCTTGCAGTATCTGCTCCAATCTTGGAATGAAGTTTGACCAGTGATTTTAAGGCAAAAAAATTGTCCAAAGAAATTTGCTCGAATTTGTCCAAGCGCTCCGTTAGCCCTTTCAGTCTTTCAGTTACCGGTTGCAATAAAGTTGTCATAAGAGATTGGATCTGTTCGATCAACGAATTGGGTGCTGGTAAATCTTTAGGGCTGTTTGCTAGTTCAGTGACCGGGGCAGGACCAGCAGAAACATATAATCGATCACCCTCTTGTTGGTCGCTTGGATCTATCCCAATGTTCGTAGAATCAGTATTTAGAGATTTACAATATGTTCCCCCGTTCATATAGTTTTTTCGGATTCTCTTTAGAGCCTTTAATCTACAGGCTTTGCGTGGGGTAACTAGTCTTTTCCGTTTTACAGCAACCCTACTAATTTTCGGAGGGGGGGATTGTAAAGCTTGTCCTGTTGGGATATCATGTATCGTTATTACAGGCAAAAACAGTGGAACAGGCACTGTGGTGGCAGGGCAATTTCTTGTGTCAGCATTACCTGAAGTTTTGTTTGTGGGTGCTGGGTCAGATGTCATTTCAAAAAAGTCACTATCTGATCTTAGATCAACGACACAGGGTTGTAAATCGCTAGGGATTAAAGAGGTTGTGGGTTCCGATGGAATGATGTTTGGTGGTGATTTGGCCTGCACAAGTGTCCCCAAGGAAGAGCGCTTATGCGCCAAATATTCTCGTGATAGTCTGCGTTCTGCTAAGATGATTTCCTTCTCTACAACAGAAACGGCACGAGTTATAAAGTTATCCATGGGCCCTAGCGTAGAGTTTCCCCTCCTCCGTGAACATCTACCTGAGCCATTGGGGAATATGCAGACATGAAAATCGTGCAACAAAATGAACAGTATTGTATAGCCCAGCAAAGCAATCCTCTGTTTTACCTGTGTTGTTAGAGGGGTGGCCCGTCCCGGCCCCTGCTGGCCCCGGACGGCCACAGACGGCCTGCCCTTTGCCCGGGCTTCGCTCGGCGTCCCGCTTGCGTCCCGCAAGACGGGCCCTTGCTTGATTATGTAGAGGATTGGCGGGTGAGGGCGGGGCACGCAGCCTCTCTCAACCCCACAGGTGTTCAACACTCACGGCAATCACGGCAGCCAGGTAGCAAACGGCGTTGGTGGGTCCTCCCACGAAGCGGCTCCCGTGGAGCGGGAGCGGCGAGCAGTTGACGATGAGTCAGGGGACAAAGCAGCAAACGTTTCCCCCACAGCGTCTCTCTAGCACAGAAGGGTCACACTGGACTGGTGCTCCAAGGTCCTTTTTACCGGTTTGCCGGGTGAGGGCGGGGCACGCAGGGTTGCGCGGACCGGATGTTACGTGGTCGATCAGGGGCTCCTGGTATACAGAGTCCCTGCCGCGCTGTACCCTTGCAGCCTCTCTCAACCCCACAGGTGTTCAACACTCACGGCAATCACGGCAGCCAGGTAGCAAACGGCGTTGGTGGGTCCTCCCACGAAGCGGCTCCCGCAGAGCGGGAGCGGCGAGCAGTTGATGATGAGTCAGGGGACAAAGCAGCAAACGTTTCCCCCACAGCGTCTCTGTAGCACAGAAGGGTTAGAATAGATACCCAAGCAATACCTCTCCGGAGGAAGGGCAGCGACACAGATTTATACTTGATGAATATGTAGGACCGAATGGCCAATTGCCCGCCTCGCTGGACCTGACTGTCTAGGCAGTAGTGCTTTTTAAATGTGTACAGGGAAGCCCATGCAGTTGAGTGACATATCTAGGACAGGTACATAGCAATCTAATGCAGTGGTCGCAGCCTTGGCTCTGGTGGAGTGAGCATGCAATCCTTCAGGAGGTTGCATTCTGGCCAATGCGTAGCAGATTTTGATGCAGAACACTATCCATCATGAGATAGTCTATTTCTGCACTACCTTTCATTTTTGCCTCGGATGTACCCCATAAAGAGTTGATCATTCACCCGGAACTCTTTTGTGCAGTCCAGACAGAATGATACTCTATTTCCGTCCAGTCGATGAAACCTTTCTTCTTCCTTAGAAAGATGAGGTGGAGAGAGGTTAGGCAGGGCAATGGAGTGACCTACATGAAAGGGAGTTACCACCTTCGGTAGGAAAGATGCTCTAGTCCGAAAAAACTGTTTGTTTGGATAGGTAGTAAGGTATGGAGGCTGAGAGGACGGAGCTTGTAGCTCACTGACCCTCCAGGCTGGTGTTATCGCCAATACGAAGGCCGCTTTGATGGTAAGAAGCCTGATAGGGCAGTTGTGTAACGGCTTGAAAACGACACACATCACAAATGTAAGAACTAAATTATGGTCCCACTGTGGCATAATGAAAGGTGCAGTTGGGAACATATATTGGAGAACTTTCAAAAACCAATGTACAATAGGGAACTTGAAGATGGGTTGTTGGTCTGGCAACCACAGAAATGTCGAAATGGTTGAAAGATAGCCTTTCAAAGTGTCCAAAGCAGAGCCCTGCTGGGCCAATGTAAGAATAAACAATTGAACTTGGGAACGGGGTGCAGAAAGAGGATTAACTTGTCTGTCTGTACTCCATGCCACAAACCTGCTCCAATGGCAGGCGTATACTGCTTTGGAGGAGAGACGCCTGGCTGCCAAGATAACATTACAGACTTTGCAAAGAAGGTCGAATGATGTCCGGCAAGGTTGAAAACTGTCAACTGTCAGTGCTCAATCTTCACGCATGAAGGTGAAGTGTTAGCAGGTTTAGGTGCAGAACCTGCTCTGTTGCTGTGTCGGAAGATCCTCTTGAAGAGGCAGTCTGATCAGGGGTCTCGTGCTCATGCTCAATAGCTTCAGATGCCAGACTCTCTGTGCCCAATCCGGAGCAACAGCGATAACATGGGAACAATCGTTCCGGATCTTCTTGAGAACTCAACGCCGGAGTGGTACTGGCAGAAAGGCATACAAGTCTCTGAGCGAGAGCTGCTTTGAAAACTCCACCACAAAACTGCTGGCATTGCAAGTTCTTGACTGAGGCAAACAGATCCAACAAAGGTTCTACCCATTCTAGGAAGAGACCTTGTGCCACCTCTGGATGGAGATGCCATTTGTGATTCACTAGGCATTGACGGCTGAGTTTGTCTGCCCTGGCGTTTCGAGAGCCCTCCAGGTTCTGAACCACCAAGCACATGATCAGATGTTCCAGTCATGTGAAAAAGCAAAGAGCCTCCTGAAAAAGGGTCCACAAGCCCACCCTACCCGGTTAGTTGCAATGCCAAATGGCAGTAGTGTCGTCCGCGAACACTATACCATCTTTTCCCTGATTGAAGGAAGAAAGGCCTTGAATGGCAGGAAGATCGCTCGGAGATCCAATAGGTTAATACGGAGTCCAGATTCCGCCAGAGACCAGAGTGCTCTGATCTCCACCTCTCCCAGATTCTATTGTATTGTATTGTAGTTGAATTTATAGGGCGTGCAGCTACCCACAGGGGGTCTCCCGGCGCCAAAGAAGTAGTGATTACTCATCGCAGTTGTTATTGAGAAAAGAGCCAGGTTTTAAGTCTCTGCGGAATTTCAACAAAGAAAATTTGAGCTTCAGTGTAGCCGGAAGAGAGTTCCATAGCCTGGGGGCAGCACAGGAGAAAGAGCGTCCGCCCATTCTCGTCAATTTAAAGCGTGGAATCAGAAAGTTGCCATGACCGGATGATCTAAGATGACGGGGTGGAGAATATTGTTGGACGAGGGCCTGGAGGTAGACTGGAGCTGACCCTTGCTTGATTTTATGCATAAGGCAGAGGGCCTTGAATTTGACTCGGTTGGCAATGCGGAGCCAGTGAAGGTCTCTAAGAAAGGGGGAGATTGGGGATCTCCATGGGACCTTGCAGATGAGGCGAGCAGCTGAATTCTGAACCAGCTGAAGTCTCCGGTGAAGCTCCAGGGTGGCTCCGAGGTAGAGTACATTGCCGTAGTCCAGGCGAGAGGTGATTAAAGCCTGGACCACCGAGGGTCTAGTCCCCACTGGGAGCATCCATAGGATTTTTCGAAGCCACCCCAAGATGGAGAAGCACGTGGCTGCCACCTTGACCACTTGATGCCGCATGGAGAGCGGGTCATCCAGGACAAAGCCAAGGTTGCGAACCTGGGTCACTGGAAGGGGTGGTGGGCCCATTTCTGAAGGCCAGTGTGCAGGGCTCCAGAGGTGCTTCTGCTTGCCCAGAATGAGCACCTCCGTCTTATCTCCATTCAGCTTCAGGAGATTCGCCTGCATCCACTCTGCCACTCGGCTAAGTCCAAGTTTAAGAGCGGATGGAGCGTTTGCTGCGGCTGAGGAGAGAGAGAAAAGGATCTGGGTGTCATCTGCATATGAGTAGAGGGATAGGCCAGCGTCTTCCACAATGGTGGCTAGGGGTCTCACGTAGATATTAAAGAGCATAGGGCTCAGTGAGGACCCCTGCGGGACTCCATACACAGATGAACGGACAGAGGAGGAGGAACCGGAAGAGACAACCTGAAAAGTGCGATGATTCAAGAACGAGGCCAGCCAGGCAAGAGCAGGGTCGGTCACTCCAGCCATTCTCAGAGCTCTCAAGAGAATGGGGTGTGAGACCGTGTCGAATTTGGCACTTAAATCTAAAAGAATCAGCGCCACGGTCTCACCATGTTCGAGACGAGAGCGTAGGTTCTCAGTCACCCCCAAGAGGGTTGTTTCGGTGGAAAAATGGGGGCGAAATCCCGACTGGGATGGATGTAAAAAACCTGTAGTCTCCACATAAGAGGAGAGATGGATGTTAACATGCCTCTCCAGGATTTTAGAGAACATAGGCAGCAGGGAGTTGGGCCGAAAGTTGGCAAGCATCTTGGGGTCTGCACCGGGTTTTTTTTTAAGTGGCACTACCAAGGCTCTTTTCCATTCATCCGGGACTGTAGATTCCCGCAATGAGGCCTAGCCATCCCATCCCATCCCAAAAGTGCTGCATCTGTCAATACAGTCAGCTATGGTTGGGGAAGGGGTCTGCCACCGACTCAATTACGGTTCGTTAGCCACGACTGCAGATCTTTTGCAGTTCCTTACAAGATCTGGACCATGTCAGAGAGATTCCCCCGATTCTGTGCACACTGGAACTTCAGGTCTCACTGCTATGCCAGTGGGCATGTGTCATGAGAAGGATGCAGGAGGCCATGAGGCCCAACAGCCTCAGAGTCAGTCTCACTGAAATCCAGGGCTGAGGCTGAAACATCTGTATCACAGCTTGAATATCCTGGACTCGCTACACTGTTTCCATGTGCACCAAGGTCCAGCACTCCCTTCCAGTTAAGAAATACCAATAATCCAGGGGGTAGTCCCCTTTTGGAGGTTTGGACCTTCTTAACCTCTATATCGACAAACTTGTAAAAGGAGATTGAGTGTCTCTACCCATATGATTGTACATCAAGAGATGGTCTGCTTCGGCACAGCCTTGCTCTTTTTCACTCCAGGAAACCAGATGAAAAGCTGATCGTCCACCAGATTGTCTTTTGTGCCATCAATGCAGAACAAGGGAGCTCTCTTCCAATCCATGCGATGGAGTTCCTCCTCCTCCATGGAAGGATGAGGTAGAGCAAAAACGAAATTGACTTGTATATTACTGTCGTACAGGGAACTCCACTTATTTTCTAAGGTATTTTGGAATGCTCCGCTTCCACATCGTTCTGCTAGGGGAATTGTGGGAGTTACGGGGTATTAGTGTAAACAATAGCCTTCTCTCCACTCTTTTCATTTCCAGGTTCTTGTTTACCTGACTTTGGCCCACTGTGTTGCATTTTTGTACAGATGATGTGGCACTGTGTGTACATTGGAGCAACGGGTAGCCAGAGGCTATTATGTGTGTCCTTTTGCCATGTCTACATGTGCATGATGTGTGATTCACAACAATGGACTGAATGTGCCCTTTATGGGTTCACTGTAGGCTGTGGTCGGTCCAAGTCCACGTGTCCCTTGGTCTGCAGTTGATGTACAAAGATGGGGACTGCAGCTACAAAACACGCTTTGTATTATCTCTGCACTCCCATGTTGGTTCCCTGAAGTACGAGGTCTGGAGACTGCCTCCTTGGCAAACTTTGAAATACCAAGTTCATGAGGCAGAGGGATTTGGCTGGGGTGTGCATATTGATACAAATACAAATACAATGGTTGTCGTTATACCAGTGTAGAGATCATGTAGAATGCCAAAGAAGCAGTCTGCTTTTTTGCGATTTCGGAATCTGTAGGGTGGGTTCGCAAAAGACAGAACTCACTAATTAGTAAATGAAGGAGTAACTGTACTCTTGGGCTGCACTTGAAAGCTGAGCTGAAAACACACAGGGATGAGATGAAGGTCAAGAGGCTGATGGAACTTAAAGGTGGACATATTTAATATTTTGCCCTTTGCATTCAATTGAGTTTGCCCGGTCTCTTTACTGTTGCCTTTTATTAATGGACCTGGCTCGCTCACAGTACTCTACGGACCTTAACTGAATTATTTTCAGAGGTACTTGGGAGCTTTTTCCATTCACTGCTTTCCATGGCAGGGAAGCAACTGCCAGAGTATGCAACCAGCATGAAAAAATATAGACATGCAAACGAATACAGATAAAAAACAACCTACTCCATAAGCTGCCACGTCATTAGGTTTGGAGGTAGCAGAAGTCTTTGGAGTATTCAATTCAATTCAATTCAAAACAAGCTTTATTCGATTTTTAGTTAAAATCATAAAAACATTTGTACATCCATATATACATTTAAAAAACACTTAAAAATATCATTAAATTAGACAATACAGTACTGGAATAGCTTGTGTGAAAGAAGAACTTTACATCAAAATTCATTAAAAGTTGCTAAAAAGCAGGCAGTTCATTAAAACCATCGTCAGTCCAGGATGAACAAAAAGGCTTAGAGCATAGTTTTTCTCCATTTTACAACAGTTTTTAAAAAACATGAAACAGCGTAAACTACATGATTATCTTCTAGCTGTAGCATTTTCATGTATGCGAATCTGCATTTACGAATCCCCCAACGTTTAAGGAAAGGTATAAAATATTGTTTCCTGGGGTTTAAGTAAAACTTGCAGAAGAACATGATGTGAATGTTAGATTGATATGATATACTATCACAAGGACATATAAGTTTGGTGGAAGACCAATCGTTACAGATAGGAAAAGTGACCATACGGAAAAAAGACCCCAAACGTAAGCGGGTCAACAGCATTCTGGGGTAAGGGGTCTGCACCAGGGTTAGGTAGGATTGGAGTCCCTCCTTCGGGGTAATTTCCTGATAGTTAAGCACTGTGGTTTTGGATTTTTCACTGTTCCATCTGATGGTGTCTAAATGGACAGTCATCATTTTTTTCAGTGCTGTTCTGGAAATCCCTTCTAAGGTACTAGGGCTATCAAAGAACTCAGGGTGACCCAATTCAGTGAGTAAGGTTCTCACATAGGATAACCATTTAATGTTACCTACCCCATCCAGTGCTAGACAATCTTTAATAAGGTCTCTATTCAGGTTAGCTTCCTGCGTAGCCCATACCTTGTGCCAGAGCAGGATAGGGGACATCTTGATAGTGTCACTAATATAGGTGACTCCCACCTCGATGTGTGACATATATGCGGATGTTGTTTTGGACATTCCCAATAGGTGACAAAGAAATTGATTTTCGCAACTCTGTAGGGAGTGGTCTTTCTCAATGCCCCATAGCCCTGCGCCATAAGTGGCTGTGGATACGCATTTTGCTGTGTAAACCTGAATTAATTCCTTGACTGGTTTACCACCTATTTTATCAGAGAAAGAGCGCAAAGCACCTATGGTTTGACTAAAAGCCAGTTTCCGGGCGGCAATGGCAGTTTGCCAGCGGCCCCGCCTGTCGAACAAGATTCCCAGGTAACAAAAACTATCTGTTGTTGCTATTCTTTGATTATCCAGGAATATGGTGCAGGGGGCCCTATTAGTCTTTGGGGCACAGGGCATAGTATAAGTTTTTGAGATATTAACTCTTAGATCCCTGTCCCTCATGTAACTTGTGAACTTATCTACAGCACGCTGTAGGCCGATTTTGGTCCTGGACATTATAGCCGCATCGTCGGCATAAAGTAAAATGGGCACCGGGGAGCCATTAATAGTAGGGTAATCATTAGATAAAGCTGACAAGTGCTCACCAATGGAATTGATATATAGTGTAAATAACAATGGTGCCAATATGCAACCTTGTCTCACCCCTCTAGAGATGGTACATTTCTCTGAACATTCCTCCTGTCGGCCGTATCTCACTCTGGCCCCTGCATCTTTGTAAAGTTCTTTAATGAAGGTGATAATACGGGCATCAATACCAATATCCCGCAGGGTAGTCCAGAGAAAGTCGTGATCAACACAATCAAACGCGGAACTAAGATCAATAAAAGTTACAAAAAGTGTTCCGTGTTTGGCCTGGGTGTATTTGGAAATGAGAAGGGACAAATTTAAGCATTGTTCTGTCGTCCCTATTCCCTTTCTGAACCCATATTGGAGATTCGATACCGTTTGGTGGTTTTCCTCCCACAGTTGGATTCTTTTTTAAATTATCCTTCCCGCCACCTTCATAAGGCTGTCTAACAAGGATATTGGCCTATAGCAGGCTGGATCATCTCTGTTACCTTTTTTGAAAATAGGGACCACGATGGCATCTGGCCAGGTAGAGATGAACCCACACTGGTTTCCCATGTTTAAAACATTTGTAAGCAACGTGCCCAGAAGTCAGGTTCTGCTTTATATACGTCCACCGGGGTACAATCCGGACCGGGCGCTTTACCAGATGCACTCTCCCTAATAGCGTCATATACTTCCTGATGGGTAAATAGTATATCTATAGGAAATTGATTAGGTTGAGAATGAACACCAGGATTATTAAGGATTGCCCTGGCTGTAAGTGGACATAGGGACTCCCCTGGGGTTGGTGTACCTGTACCAGGAGTAGGGTGGTTATAGAGTTGCTTAAAATGGTTTACCCAGGTATCGCCAGTTATGGCTATATCTATGGTGTTATCGTTGTTGTTCGTTTTGTATGAGGATTTAACCACCTTCCAGAAGGCAGAACTTCTCTGTCTTGATGCCTCCATTGGGGACTCCCAGGCCTGACTTTTCAAATTCAATTTCCTAACTTTGATTGCTAATTTGTATGACCTCCTAGTCTGGCGAATGTGGTCTAGATTTTTAGGTACTACACGTAGGGACCTTTTTAACTCTTTGTGGGCAGCAGTGAATCTGCTGTCAAACCAGCCTGGAGATTTTTTAATATTCCCTTTGGGTATTCGGACCATAACGTTTTTAGTTGTTTCTTGGATGTTATAGAAGGCGGCCTTAACCTCCTTTGGGTCATTATTTTCTTCGAGGCACACTGAAATATCAGCTGCACACGAAGAGACAAGATTTTGAAGGAAGCCTAGGGGTTGGATCTTTTCCCATTTAACAACATATCTGTTTTCTTTGGTTAGATTAATCGTAATCGGATAGGCACAAATAGTAGGTTTTTTACTTTGTTGTCCCGAAACATTAAGGTTGAAGATTAGCGGATAGTGGTCGCTCAACGGGACTTTCCCCGTTTCCCAATGGGTTATAAGCCCAGGTGTAATGGGGGAAATTAGAGCAAAATCTATTGTGGAATTACAGCCACGACCGTTAAAGGTTGGCTCAAAAGGGGCAGATGGTAAGCAGACCTGGTTGACAAATGACAGGTCAAAGTGAAAAACGATTTCATTAAGGAGTGTCCCCATCTTGGTGTGGGTAAAGTGTGTGGGACCATCCTCCCCGTAGTCTGCCAGGCCGCACAAACCTAGTTCATAATACGGGCAGGTGGTACAATTGAAATCCCCCACCCAGATAATCAGTTTTTCCCCTACAACTTCTTCTCCTAACATCTCAATAAAACTCAGGATTTTTGCCATGGTATGCCCCAGCTCGATGCTTGGTATATTATTATAAAAATTCACTAAAATAATATTATACAAAGAGCCCCATTCAAAGGTTAGGATTTGATAGTGCTGACTTGATACATATGTACAGAGACCCCCTTTATTACGGCCCAGAGTCGAAGGGGTGGCTGGGGTGTGAAAAGTTTGATAACCTGTTATGTGGATTTCATCCAGGAGCCAGGTCTCTTGTAAACAGAGAATACTATGCTTTCGAATGATGTCCACCCAAGTATTAAGAGTGACTTTACTTGCCAATCCTGCTACATTCCAAGAAAGCAATGTATGTGTATGGTTAATATTAATGTTAATAAGTCCATCCTGGATGAGTCCAAGATTCCCATTGGAAGACGATTGAGATTGTTCTGAAGATAGCAGTTGGTGACATAGATCTGAAGCTATTATATCCTTACAATCCCTAGCTAAGTGTTGCTCAGGCACTCCAGTTATCTCTAACGCTGACCCAATTTCTAGGGACCCAGGTGTAACATCATTGGTCATTACTAGCTGTGGTAGTTGCTTATTATGATGGGTTATTGACAGCGTTTCGATTACTGGGAGTGTCTCCACCTGCTCAGAGTAGCGTGCCTGTCAGTCTAGATCTTCAAGACCCGACAGTGCATCATATCTATTAACTAGGGGGATTTGCCATTGTGGCACATATGAGGGGCGAGGAGCAAGGTCTATGTACCCACCCCATGCACTGGGGTGTCTGTCAGGCAGTCTCAATCTTGTGTTATCCCTTGAATACTGCCATGGTGGTCTCCTAGGCCCTAAATTCATGTTCAATAAGGAGGGAACATAGGGGCGTTCGGGGGGATTATTGAAAAAATTCCCATCATGCAGTGGTGTCATTAGTGACCGAGGGTAAAAATAACTCAGGTCCCTCGTAGCAATACCATTTGGACCCCGCGTATCATACCAGTCAGTGATGTGTGTAACCACCCTATGGTCCCTAAAGTTGATTGCAATCACATCCCCTGGAATGTCTTTAGGCCTCTGTCCTATCCACCCTAGTCTCCTTACGTTTGTTATCTCTCCATTAAGGTGGGGCGGCAGAGGTCTGTTGTTTCTGAGCCAATGGGTTACCTTGTTTTTTAAATCAAAGTAGCCTTCCCGCCTACCTTCTAGGAGCTCAGGGACCCCTGTGAGTATGATTACAAAGGGGGACGAATCGGGTGGTAAGTTTATATGGTGATGAGTATTATGGCTTTGTCTCTGCGGGCGTTCAGCTTTGCTCAGATTTCTTGTTGATTCAGGTCTTGGCGGGGGAATATTTTTATGGGCAGTTTTAAGAGTACCCAATTGAAAACAATCTGGTCTCATAATTTACATACTTAAATGGCAGTTTTGATTCTTTTCATTAGTGCTCTGCCAAAGCGAGCCTTCCTTTTCACCCAGGAAGCGCTGCGCTTCATCTGACCCCTGCACCGCACTGAAGAAGTCAGCATGTGTAATATTGTTAGATAATATTATTTCTGTGCTTTCTGGTGTTGAATGCTGTCACCCAACCCCCTCCTGATTCGCAGCTTGACCTGTCACCCACCCCTCTCGCTCCTTACTTTGCACACGAGTGAGATGCACTAACAACCGAGCACAAACTCGAAACCTTGCACATGAACAGAGCGCCTTGCTTGGCTTTCTGGGAGTGCCAGCTGCCCCCGTGTCTTCTGAGATGCCAAGGGAAGTGACATGGGTGAAAAAAGAAAGGGCATGCCACTCTGCTAGAAGCCGCTTCCCTCGCTTTTTATCTAAATCCTTTCAAACCAAAACATGTGCGTTCTTGTTTTCAGAGCTCGTATGCTGTTACGGTAGCGGGGGAAGCCTAACGCTGTGGTGTTCGCATTGAAAGTTCTGTTTATCTCAGCCGCCACCGAGGTCGAGCCTGAAAGCTGCTTGTGTGAGCCTATATTTTCTCCGAGCATTATGAACACTTATCCACATAGCAAGTCTTGGCTGCAGCGCCCCGCTCACTCCTCTTCCACGGCCCCTCCCTCGCCTTCCATGGGAACAAATTCACCCTTTACAATCAGAAACCCTTCTCTACCTGCTTCCCGCCCCTCCCCCAACAGCCAGAGGAGGACAGCCTTTTCTGGTGGATTCGGAACTTGCATTAAAAGAAAACGTGAAAAATCAAATACGTTTTCAAAGATTAATAATAGATACTATGTTACATCTTCCAAATGCAGCGAGCTTAGACATCAACCCTACTAAGTAAAATAAGTTTAAATCTAAGTGTGTTTACCTCTTGAGTCTACACAAATTTGCGCTACAGGAACACTTATCCACATAGCAAGTCTTGGCTGCAGCGCCCCGCTCACTCCTCTTCCACGGCCCCTCCCTCGCCTTCCATGGGAACAAATTCACCCTTTACAATCAGAAACCCTTCTCTACCTGCTTCCCGCCCCTCCCCCAACAGCCAGAGGAGGACAGTCTTTTCTGGTGGATTCGGAACTTGCATTAAAAGAAAACGTGAAAAATCAAATACGTTTTCAAAGATTAATAATAGATACTATGTTACATCTTCCAAATGCAGCGAGCTTAGACATTAACCCTACTAAGTAAAATAAGTATATCCCCCACCACCACCACATCCACCACCACCACCACATCCACCACCACTTCCACCGCATCCACCACCACCACATCCACCACCACCACCACATCCACCACCAGGTGCAAATTCAATGTTCTTGGATTTTCGTCACAATAAAATACACTGAACATAATCTTCACAAAATTAAATTACAAACGTTTAAGCTATTGCCATTTATAAATTACAATACATTTTATTTAAGTATTAATTATTTACAAAATTAAAAGCCATTGTTATTTGCATTATCAATACATCTAAGTCACGTAAAGACAACACACATTGCATTACAAATGCTATAGGTGTCACATTTGCGAAAGTTAAAACTATTGACATTGTAACTGACAAAGCTATTACTTTTGCTAGTTACAAAACCAACGCATAAATAAAAAAAGTGTCATTTACAATACCAATTGCTCAAACTTTCCTAATGCGAGACCTATTGCATTTCCAATGCTTGTTCCCGTTTGTAGTCAACCCCCCGGCCCCTATGGGAGTGGGGGTTTCAGCCTCTGGTGCTGAATTCGGGGGATCTATCCTGGGTTCTTTAGTTTGGGCAATTTCCTTAACCCTCTTAGTAGGAAGATTTTCTTTTGTGTTATGATGCGCCTTATCAGGACGTATCGGTAGGGCCGCGATATGAGATTTCTGACCTTCAATAACAGCAGATTGTTTAATACGATCAGATTTTGTGTGAAATGCAAGATCTTTCAAAAGTTTGCTATTTTCATTCGCTAGTTCTGTTAGGTTAGAGAGATCATTGCCCAGTTTTTTCACCCTCTCTAGTAGAGGCATGATTAGTGATTTCATTAGGTGCTCCATGTTTTCCACAGTGCACAGGAATACACCATCTACTGGTACGGGAGGGGTAATAGTGTGCGTGATCTCAACACTTTGCTGGTTTTTCCTGGGGTTGTTCGATGGGGTCTTTCCTAGGGTAATTTTTCTGGAAAGGTTGGGAACTTTCGTGATTCTCCCCTTCAGGGGTGGGCCCTTTTTCCTCTTCAAGTGTACTCTTATAGGTGGATTGCCCATTAAGGGTTTATCTATGTTGCCCTTAGGAGTTGGTAACGGCAGTTGCAATAAAGAGGGCTCGACCGAGGATAAATCTGAGGAAAGCTCTAAAGGAACCTTACTAGGGGAGGGACTATTAACTGTAATGTGAGAAGATGAGTGATCTTGGAATATAAGTGGGACATCTATATCTACAAGTTTATCTGTCTGTACAGTTTATGTGGGTGAGGGTATTGGTGATATGCTAGTGTCTTTTGAGGACAGCCTACTTCTTTTTGAGTCAAACGATAGTCGTCTTTCAACAAGGGCAATTTCATGCTCTAAAGCTGCAACCCTCTTAGTTAAGTAGGCATCTAATGGCCCTATCACATTTGCCCTCCCATGCGGGGTGAGTAAATTGGTGGATCCCTTGCTAGACATGATAGTTCGTAGAAACGGGTGAGCCAAGTAATAGTCTTTAGTATGTGCCACTACCAGCAATAGATCGTCAGGGGATTGTTCATCCGAGAGTTACTTCAGGATTTGAGGATTCAAAATGGGAAAAAACAGTGCGTTTTGATGTTCCTTGTAATCTTTATGGTAAGAATCCTTACTAGTAAAGCAGCGGATATTAGAGGGGTGGGCCGGTCCGGTCCTGGATGGTCTTGGACGGGCTTAGATGGGCCCGCCCTTGGTCAGGGTTTTGTCTGGGCGTCCCGCTCGCGTCCCGCGTTGCGGGCGTGCCCCAGCTTTGTAGCGCCTCCAGGCGCTAATTGATGACGCGCTCCTGAAGCGTCGCCGCGATGATCCCTGGGAAACCGAGTTCCTCCCAGCAGCGGCCGCAGGTTTTGCTAGTGCGGCGGCGGGAGGACTCGGCGTGTGGGACCCGGCAGTCAGCGGCAGGCAGGCAGGGGGTCAAACGGGTGAGTCCTTGGTAAACGGCTCCTTCACAGCAACCCTTCCGTGTGGAAAAAGAAATGCCCAGATGGTCGGGCGTGCCCCAGCTTTGTAGCGCCTCCAGGCGCTAATTGATGACGCGCTCCTGAAGCGCCGCCGCGATGATCCCTGGGAAACCGAGTTCCTCACAGCAGCGGCCGCAGGTGTTGCTAGTGCGGCGGCGGGAGGACTCGGCGTGTGGGACCCGGCAGTCAGCGGCAGGCAGGCAGGGGGACAAACGGGTGAGTCCTTGGTAAACGGCTCCTTCACAGCAACCCTTCCATGTGGAAAAAGAAATGCCCAGATGGTCGGGCGTGCCCCAGCTTTGTAGCGCCTCCAGGCGCTAATTGATGACGCGCTCCTGAAGCGCCGCCGCAATGATCCCTGGGAAACCGAGTTCCTCCCAGCAGCGGCCGCAGGTATTGCTAGTGCGGCGGCGGGAGGACTCGGCGTGTGGGACCCGGCAGTCAGCGACAGGCAGGCAGGGGGACAAACGGGTGAGTCCTTGGTAAACGGCTCCTTCACAGCAACTCTTCCGTGTGGAAAAAGAAAAGTCTTTGGAGTAGAAAATCTACTATGCTGTCATGCTGTGTTGGGCCTTCCATGCTGCGCCTGGCAGGCACGCAATGAGCACTATTGTTTTCCTCCTCCCCACCCAGTGGTGACCGAAACTACTGCTATTGAACACTGCAGTGCCACAGAAGAGGGAAGCTATAGGAGATAGTAGCAGGGGAAGTAAGTGATAATACCCCGAGCAGGGCACTCAGGTCAACTACTGCCCGATTTTTGGAAGTGCCCCAAATACACAGGACACAATGGGGTGGATGCTCTTTCTCCAATCTAGTCCCAAAATTATGGAACTCATTGCCTATCAATCTTAGGCAGGTATATAATGAGCCTGGACTAAAGCAGCAGCTTATGGCTCTTTCCCAATTAACACCTACCGAATAATAGTCTCAGTGTAGCTTAGTTGTTTATGTGTGGCTGGGCTAGCGCTGTGAAGCCGTGGGGTAGCCATGCGCTTTAGAAATCTACATAGAATACAATAGAATGCAACTCCTCTGCAGTTTGTGGAACCAGCATACGGTTGATAAATTACACTGGAACTACTTCTCAGGCAGACTACAAAAACAATAGTCGAATCAAATGCTTAACTCAAGGTAACCAGCATGTGGGTGGGACCAAAGCCCATCTCTTAATCGCATATGGTCAGGTGGCAGCTGTGTTGTCAAGCCAGACCAAATAAATGTTTCTGAATAAAAACAGGACACATTCGGATTATGTTTTATCATTCTGAAGTACTTTTTTGCCGCTACAGCTATTCTTTCTGATACTATGTTTCATAAAACTGGTTGATGTTACTTGATCTCACAAAGTATATGAATCATATTTGTATCTTTCTTATGCTTGCTACAGGCTGTTTTGTAATGCTAATGGTTTCGGTTAACCTAGTGGTGTGTTGAAGTTGTTTAACAAGTCTCGTATTGTCTGCTTGGCTTCTCTTTGTATTCGGTTTTATCGTACCACCCTTGTTGCACCTGTTTGCCATAATCCAGGCTTCTGACAAATTTTTAAGTTCATAAAAAGGGTGAAACGTGCGTTGCAATTGATTTCTTGCTTTATTTGGATTCAGCGAGGTCTAGTGTTATGTTCTGCTCTCTGAGGACGAAAGTCCTTAACATTCTAGCACTTCGGGATGAATGATCCTGCTATTAACTCATTCAAAACAGATGCAAAACTCAGACCAGTACAACTTTCCTAATGCTTTCAATATTAATAAAACGAGTGGAACAAATGTTTCCATGCAGACATACCAAACAACTTACAGCCTACACAAAATAAATCCAACCAGTACCAGTTGACACTAGAGTTGGAAGGTGTTTATTATTTCAAAGTACAATATATATACATAATATATTTATATATATAGTCCTCAAGTCATTTAAAATAATCATACAGAAATAAATTATCTACAAAATTAACAATAAAATCAACAGAAAAAGCATTCCAAATGAAGGAGCTAATCTCTATTTCCAGGTATGTTTTAATGTACAGGTGACATGCGACGAGTACAGCAAATAGCCCACCCATATGCAGTTTTTTGTCGAAACCAACTGGAAGCCATTTCCTGCTTTGTCCTTTTCGCTACACGCAAAGCGTTCCCTTAAATGCCAGATTTTTTATATTCCACTATGATTTTGAAGAGCTGTAGAAGGCATACACATTGACACATATCACTTAAAAAAATGTAAAGCAGAACAGCATCCTGGATATTTTGAATCGGACAGCTCGCCTGGTAACTTTGTGGGTTGACAGGTAACTGCCTGGAGTGTTCACATTTAGCTGCAACTACTTTATTGCGGAGTGTTCACATTTAGGTGCAACTACTACTGAAGAGCAAAAAATAGTCTCAAGGAGCTCTTGACGCGCAAACCATCCTAATGAAAAGAGAAACTTGGAAGAGTTAGGGGTAGAGAACCTCAGATGCTATACAACAGTTCGCCATGACTGACACATCCTATAGGATCAACATAATACCTGCTTGAAGCACAACTTGTAGTCTTTTGATTATGCTTTCAGTGTGGATGGAGTGAGGGAGACAAAAAGAGAGTACAATTAAAAAAAAGGTGAGCTAAGTTCTCAGAGGGTGCTCGTGTGAAAAGAATGAATAATAGGTCACCACATACTTGGGGGAGAATCAGTGCTATGCACGAAGAGTATAGTATGCTGCATTGTCCTGCTCATGGGCAACTGCTTTTGAATTTAATTGAATTGGTGCAATCTGCCCCTTCCTCACAATGGGTACATTCTGCTTTAACTTACACAATGTACTACCAATGCCAAACAGAAAATTCAGTAATGTCATATAGGTGAGATATAACAAACATTTTTCTACAGGCACGCAATGGCTTGCATTACCATCTGTAAACATTGTACAGAAACATATAGGCAAATATGTTTGACGATATAGTACAGATTCTTAGAAAAACACATTTCACTTCGCATTTATAGGCAGGCTGAACATTCTTCATTTTTGAAGCTCAAAAAAGATTCAGATGAAGAGATCAATAAAAAAAGTGTCTTGATTGAGCTTATGTTATCATCAAAGATTTGCATCTCAGTAAATTTGTTTTTTCTATTCAAAATATAACGACTAAAAGAATGAGAACCAATGAAGTCGGGTCTAAACAATCAGGTTTTCTTGAGTTGGTAAGGTAACAAAATGCAGGTGGGCAAACATAACGAAGGGTAGGGGGTGTTAGAACTGCAAAATCATGGAGCTGGCAGCGGCAGGCCACAAGCAGCTGGTGGGTACAGCAGCAGCAGGTCATAGAGTTGAGGAAAGGCAGCCAGAGACAGATGCATCCCACAAGCAGCTGGTGGATGAGGGTCAAGCAGCAGAAGGCTACATGAAGCAAGCAGCAGCAGGTCATACCGTTGATGGGAGGCAGCTAGAGGCTGCTAGGAGCATCTGTAAGCCTCAAAGAGTAGGTGGTGGAAAATGAGAAGGTGCAGTTGGCTGCAAGGCAGGCACTATGGGCCATGAATTGAGAAGAAGGATACACATTATCAACACGAGACAGGAAATCTTTGAGTCTGAAGTAATATATTTATTCAAAGCACCAATCAAGGCAGTGGAAGTCCCCCTGAGAAACATCAAATAGAAATTATCTTTTGATTAGGATGCATGCTCGGTACACACTGTTGAATGTTGTTATTATTTAGCAGGGTTCAAATCTGTATGATGATTGTTTTCCTTAAATGTGCAACAGGATGAACTGCGCAAACAGACTAAGATGTCACAAGGGCAGGCAAAAATGCTATAAGGAACTGTCTCTTAGACATTGCCTCATTAACTAAAAAGTAATAGCTCTGGAATTAAAATTTGACTCCTAAGATTGGAGGCTGGGAGCTCAAGTATATGGAAAAAGACAGAGTCCTAATTTATTTTCTGGACATTACCCAACATAAAAGACAACATGTTCATAAGCAAGCAAATAAAAGAAGGATGTACAGCGAGTAATACAATGTGCCCTATTTAAATAGTCTCAGGTTCTCTGTTACATCTTTAAGGCAAAAATGATGCACACATGGTTGCTGTTTTCAGAATACAGAGCCCCACCACAAACATTCCAAGCAATTTTACTCTAGAGCTGGAGGGCTGATTAAATTAGGATGGATTAATAAATACAGTTCTTTTGGCCATGTACTATCTTTAACCTCCCACAAACCTCCAACACTGGGTGGATAGAGGCCCATAACTGCTAAAAGACCGAAAGAAACAGAGGTCCTGAATTAACTAATTGGATATGTGTTTAAACACGTATCTGGGTTCAATGCATATAGCTAAATGAATAGTAACAAATGTGCACGTTTATTCCAGAAAATGTTCTTACTTCTTGCATACAACGCCGACAGAAGGGAGTACAATTATTTTAACCAGTAGTTTCTTCAGTAAACAAATAATACTTTGCTCTGTGATCATCCCACTCTTGAGTAGCTCTTGGAGCTGCACGGTGTAAAATCAAAATACAATGTTTTGAGAGCATACATCGATTACAAAGCAGAGCAGTGAGACACTTTCTTAATTTGGCACTCAAGCGACTTGGGTGTTTGAATTCTCCAAAATATACATATAGAAAAAGATGTTGTTGGGGGTCACATTTCATAAGAGTCCAACATTTCATTTCGATTGAATTGGCATAGGAATACGGCTCAGTTAGGTTTCAAAAATGCATATTTCATTTTTCTTCATGCATTGGTGAATGTCTTTAGCATTTTTGGAAGGTAGTCGGGAAATCCTTATTGCACCAAAGATTTACAGCATGGCACGATTTTGGAAGAAGAGACACGTCAATTTCCTACTGCGTGATACATACTTTACAGGAGCTAGTCTTACCCCCACATTGCAGCCAGCAGTGATTCTGAGATGATGAAGAGACCATAAATTGGAGTCAGTCTAAAGTGTAGCGAGGAAGTGCTTCAAAATAAAGTGGCATTGTGTATTTAAATAACAAGAAGATCCCAGCAGTGGGAACATGAGCACTAGGAGAATCAGCGCTTAGGATCCAAAGTCTTTCCTTCATCACTTTCACAGGGAGCCTGGAATTCCCCATTTGTCGTAAGTGATATGTTGCAGACCCCATGCTCTGCTCAGAAGTGAACTATATACAGCAAAACAGACCAATACACATCACTGCCTGGCGAGCATATATGCCACAGGAGTACGAATATTTAATATAGCAGTCCAAATAATTTACAGTTTCCATGAACTAAAAAAGGAACAATCACTAGGAAAGCAAGTAAAATAGCATCAAGGGCCCTAAGACTTGCAATAAAAAAATAAATTAACAAAGTAAAAAGAAATATATCACCAATCATCCTTTTACAGAACATTTTAGTGTTAAAACTGTGAGGCATGTATACCGTTTTTCAGAATGACTAAAGGAAGACAAACATACCTAGGGAGAGCACACAGACATAAAGCTTTACACATTTGCCACCCAACAGTCTGTTATTATTTACACTTCACATCAGTCGTACTGTGTTGGGAGCTCTTTTCAAAGCAAGCGCCTTTAAGGTCTATTTGCCAAATTGACTCCGGATGCAGATTTCTCAGAGATGCGAAATGGGCCAAAGCTTCAGAAGTACATTCAGGAAATAACACTTTTCCAATAGTAAACGTGTCAACCACCACAGTGGTCAGAGATGCATTACAATAAAAGGCCTTGGGACATTCCCTATACAGAAGTGTGGTATACAGGAGTGTTCGACACAGGCTGGGTGAAAGCTCACACTAAATGTACACTTGGTTACCTGCAACTAAGCCAACTGCTTTAGTGTGGCTCTTAATGCCTGGACTTTTCTAATCTTCTGCAAGCAAAGTAATTAAAGTTTTAAAGGGGGGGAAGGCTACTATTTAAAGACAATCCACCTAAAAGTGCTTTAGTGCTAAAGGCCATCAAACATGAAGATACATCCCTCATTTGCATCTTGTACATCTCACAGAAATTCCCTCTAATGTGCTCTGAGTTGTATATTATTCCCTTTTTTGTTAGCACATCAGAGTTGCTGAACAGATGATTACATATGTACAGGACATCGGTATATCTTAACAGGAAATTATATTTATTTTTATGGTAGGCTTGGTGAGGTGAGTTATTGTAGTTTAAGCCCTCATTACAAGTAGCTGGTAAATTCTGATGGGCCGTCAGAAATATGTTTTGGTTTTTCATACTGAGAGTTCGAATTTTTGTTTTAAACTCTGCGGGATTACATGCAGGAACTGTCATGGAAATAGGTATATCCACATATAACTTCCCCATCACCAGAATTACTGGGACCACGAGTAACAGTAATTCCAAGGCAGGGAAATAACAGACTGCCTCATTATGATGTAAGGCCGCAAGCTATCCGACAACTTGTCTGAGGTTTTCCGCCTGACATCAGAGGTTTTCATCTGACCGCCGTATTACGATACTGGAAGTCGGAGGGAAACCTGTGGGGGAATTCCAGACCACTTCCGATGGGCTCCAAGAGCCAGTCAGGACGGAGGGAGGACTGTAATCTCCAAAATGGAGGTTGTGCCTGCTCAGGAACCGCAGTGCGGATTACGATGCAAGTATCACACAGCCTTTCTATTGTGATCCAACCGCAATAGAATGTCTGTCTGAAATGGACTGTAGGGTCCCCTAGCAGGGCCCCGTCCCCCCCGCGGCCTCCGCTATGAGGCCTGGGGGGCGCCTGTGGTGCCCTCCCAAACATCCATGCCCCGTGTGGCAGGCACAGCATTGTCCCTGCCACACGGTTCATGGATGTTTTAAAAGTGTATTTTTTTCTGCAGCCCACAGCACAAGCCACAATAAAAAAAACATACACTTTCCCACCAACACGGAGGCGTCACATCATAATATGGGAAGCAGGACCACCGACTCCTTGCAGGGTGGTCCCGTATCAGCTACAATGTCGGCCGGACCCTCATCCAACCGACATCGTAATCGACCCCAGACCCTTTAACGGGTCCCCTAATGAGGCCTAAGTATCCAATTTTAGTCCTCTATTTAGGACAATGAATCACCCCAAACTCGGTACATTTATCAATTGCAAACCGCAAGGGTGCAGGAGTTAATTTCTGTCTTTTTTTTTTTGTAGTGATACAGGATAGGCAGTAGCAAGAATGCAAAATGAACAATTATAAAATTGAGCAGAGTACATGTTTGAAACAATAAATAACACCAATGATGCCACTCACCAACACTGTGGCACCACCCTTAGCACCCTGTACCAGTACTGCAAACTAGCAAGAGACTAGTACAAATGAATTCTGTGCGCTACAAAGTTAGCGGTTTATCAATGGACGTGTGATGTTCTGATGTACATGTCACGCCAGACCACATGGGAGCCAGAGCAGACCAGCACAGAGGCAGGGCATGACTTCAGTTCACAGACCCGATGATCGGAATTCTAGTGGTGTGAACTAACAACTTCTGTACAAGTCTGGCAAAGTCTTGTTTTAACAAGAGAGAGATTAAATCAAAACTGTGCGTGGCTGCACAGTAGCCATACAGACTATCGCATCCCAAGTACAACTGAAGGGAGTGAGCTCCTCCTGTGCAAAGATATGTTTGAATGACTATAATATCCTTATGCCACAAAATGTCAACATGGGGCATGCCTGAAATGTCAGGAGCCAGTCACTGCTGTGCATCGATGGCTGCCAGAGCGCACAGCGGCTTCCTTGGGGCACTTGGCCATTGATCGGAGCACACACAGCCTCGGTCTCAGAGGGTGGTGTCTTAGAAACTCCTGGCTATTGCCCAGAAGGAAAAGAAGGGATGGTTAACGTCTCAGTGCTTCCTAGATGGCTCCAGTATTGATTAAAGTGGGGAGAGCCATCATCGCCCCTCAGGTGCTTGCTAGAAAGCATCACCTATCGACTGGAACACAGAATCTAAGCATCTCAAGGACCCCATTCAGCAGTAAATCCCCCCATTCAAAAGCACAGCCCATTTTTGCTAGAAAAGTATGAAGTGGAAAAGCATTGTTTCCATCTGCAGGAGGCGAAGATTCATTTTACTAATCTATGCATTCGTAAAGGTGGCATTCGCTTCGTAAGGGCACAGACAGCACAAGAGACAGACCATCCCGCCACAGAAGAGGACAACCACCCAACATTCCCACCAGGTGTTTCTGAGGTGCAACTGCTTTACAATAGAAACGAAATGAATAGTGTGTTTTGACAAGTTGTTTAAATGTGCAACACGAGCCCACGTGCCAAAGGGTGTGGCACAAATGTCCCGGGTCATTTCAAAATGATTACATATTCCAATAATCTGTAATGAACCTTGAGCAACCTGCAATACGACAATGGAGCCTGGGTGGCCGGCAGCAGCACTGCCCCTGAACAAGGTACGAGTGCAACGTTAGGGTCGAAGTACAACGTTGGGGTACAAGTATAAAGTTAGGATAGGTCTTACTCTATTAGGGAATACAAAAATAAATAGATCTGGTCTTTTTGGCCGACAGAAAAGAGGCTCCGGCGAGGGCAGGGTGCCTTGTGTTCTCAGGACAAGAGGCACGTGTCTTTATCCTGCTACATCCTCCGCTCATGCTGCAGCTTGATGAGTCGTTCGATTTCTGCTCCCAATGTCTGCAGATTGTCCTAAACAGAAAGTTAAGGGGAAAAAGAGAATTTAGTAAAATTATTAACGTTTTCTTGAATGCACAGAGGTTCTACACATACACCTAAAAGTTTTGACTACTTTGGCGTGCTATTTTCCGCCTCTTTCATTTTACACAACGCAGGCGAATGATCATAGACACTGAATCACATTTCAGGCGGGGTTGTTTCGCAACATTTAAAGACCATGCGTGGACGCCATTACATGCAGAAGCACTGCCCTCCTCCCTATGCCGTAGACACCGAAGGGAATGCAAACATTTGCTTCCGATGCGAGAATCCACCTTCCTCGTGCAAAGAATGTAAGCGCAACACGATTAAATCCCTAGCAAACACAGGCGGATTTCTTTTTCTAAAGTTGGTCTCCCGATCGAGGTAGAAAGACCGAGAAAGGCCGTTGGAAATGTCTATCATGTGCCCCCAATCAGCTATAACAGACTTGAGTAAGATAGGACAGCGACTCGAGAACGGAAATCTCTAATAAGCAGTTTAAGAGCGAACTATTCGTGCTGCTTCATCACACGATCTCCTTTCTCGCCCGCAGATGTGGGTTGGGCAAAAATGTTTAAAAAATGCTAAGCAATGACCACCTTTGCTTTACTTTTGTGCTCTATTGTTATATATATATATATATATATATATATATATATATATATATATATATATATATATATATATGAGAACATGCATGAATAAATGTAAATTGTCTCTTTCTTTGAAGGTGGCCTTCCTAGCTGCAATTACTTCAGGAAGGGGAGTTTGGGAAATGCACACTAATAGTTGATGAGATAATAATGACAGCTCAGTCAGTACCTGCTTTGCTGCTTGATTCCATTGTAGATATCCATCCGGTGCCTAATTCTGCCATCTAGTGGCATGACTCGGAATATTAGCTAGTTTTTATGGTCTGGCTTGCCAGCGCAGCTGTCGCCAGACAATCAATCACGAGAGCATCACGGTTGAGGGGTTTGGCTTTGCCCACATGTTGAGAACGAGGAGTACATGTTTGATTGGGCAGAAGTTATTTGCTTCCACAAGAAAGGTGCTTGCCGAAGCTGTGATCATTTTGTTTATTTATCCAGCAGCCTGAGATTGAGCATGGTACTGTAATGCTATTAAAGGGTCTTAAGGTAACTAGATAACATATGGTGTTTGACCCTCTCTGGCAGCAACACAGATGGGAAGAGGGCAGTCAGTAACATACATGGATTTTTAGATCTAGATTGGCAGCACGACTTTCGCCTCACCTTTTAACCTGCAGCAATATTTTTCTACAGTTATTTGCTTCCACCCAAATATATTTTCATTCCTATCTTATTTACTTGTAAGGCTTCACGTTATTATACAACATTCTTTTAAGCCAGACCCATTGGCATTGCCAATGCTCACTTTAAGTTTGAATACGAATGCTCAGCCTTGAGGCCATTCAAATGTCTCATTAGGGGGCCTCGCAGGTGAACTCCATTTTTAGGCAGTATTTTGCATAGACGCTTATAACAGGGAGCTAACAAATAGTGTAACAATAATACATGGAATATTATCTTTGTCTGATACTTCCCTCAAAGGTAAGGAAGGCAGATTGTAAACGTCTCAACCTCTCATGGCAGTTTAGTAGATTTGGTTGTCCATTTTGGCAAAAGACATGCTTTTTTAAAACAAAGTATGATATTTTACCCATCAGTCACAAAATGTAACTGTATATTCCAGACACACTGGATAAAACAATTTGAAGTGCATTCTGTACTTTTTTTTTTAACTTTAACTTTTTTTTATAACACATGGGCTCCCATTGTGCTCCATTCTTTTTCTACCTGTGAAAAAATCCTCTATATAAATAGTTCAACGAGCTGAACGTTCACACCACAAGGAACACCATAAGCACATGTGCTAGAGCAGTCCATCCACAGAGCACTGCCTTTCAGTCCAAGTTGAAGGAACTTAGATAAGTAACCTGGGCAGTTTACTCTGGTGGGTGAGAAAACCACCATTATTTGAAACGTACATCTACAATGTCACATTTGAATTATCATATGTGGCTACCATTTAGGTTCCTTCTGAGAGTGTCTGCAACATTATTTTCTTTTGCTGCTATGCTCGTCTCCAGATTGCCCTGTCGCATGTCCATGCTATCTTTGATGGCCCCACAGACTTTGCTGCCATTTGTGTTGTCTGGAATATCATTAGTGGTAACTGCAAAACCTGGATGGAAATATTAGTTTGTCCACCATCTTAGACTGCTCTGCAGATCATCCCAATCTTTTTCCAGCGGGCCCGGCCAGGCCTTACTTTTTTCTGCCCCACCCCCCAATTGCAAGTGCAGAAACAAGAGTTTCTGTTGTTTTAAAACATAGTTAAGTTTGACAGTGCACAGGAACCGTGGCCTCTGTCCTGACGGCTTACTTACACAGAAACCGAAAGTAAGACAACGAGGCAGAGAGAGAGAGAGGCCAAGGCAAGGGAAATGGGCCCGAGGCTGTCCTGCACAGGGATACAACTATTAGCTATGCGTCATCATGAGTTGTGAAGGACAAATGATAGCTGAAGTCTCACATCCATAAATGAGGCCACTGCAGCAGGGTGACATGCTGAATGAATGTGCTCCTGGGTCCCGGAGCCTGTCTCTGCTGCATATAACTAGTGACTGCAGGGACACGGATGCAAGGTGAGTGATGGCAATGCTAGGCCTCTACCCAGTGTAAGGACTGTCGCAATGGATCATCGTCCCCGCCAGCTGCAAGGGTGGCAAACGGTGCCCCGCCAGTCCGTGCACAACTTCCTCGAATGATTGCCGGGTAGGTATGCCTGATTGTCAGGTTTCTAGTGGATTCCACCGCACTCGGAGCGGAGCCTCACAAAGGTGGATCGCCATCTTGTGCAGTCAATCCACGCCCGAGAGATCTCAGTCTGTGTTACCGAGATAGCACCCTTCTAGGCAGTAATGACATTACAGCTTGTCTGAGCACTCATGGCCATGCAATGTAATAAGCATTGGAAATGCAATAGGTCTCGCATTAGGAAAGTTTGAGCTATTGGTATTGTAAATGACACTTTTTTTTATTTATGTGTTGTTTTGAAAGTAGCAAAATTAATAGCTTTGTCAGTTACAATGTCAATAGTTTTAACTTTTGCAAATGTGACACCTATAGCATTTGTAATGCAATGTGTGTTGTATTTACGTGACTTAGATGTCTTGATATTACAAATAACAATGGCTTTTAATTTTGTAAATAATTAATACTTAAATAAAAGTAATTGTAATTTATAATGGCCATAGCTTAAACGTTTGTAAATAACTTTTGTGAAGATTATGTTCAGTGTATTTTATTGTGACGAAAATCCAAGAACATTGCATTTGCACCTACACACACACACAGAGCCACACACATATAGATGTGGTGGTGGTGGATCTGGGGGATGTGGTGGTGGTGGTGGTGATGGTGGATGTGGTGGTGATGGTGGTGGATGTGGGGGTGGATGTGGTGGTGGATGTGGTGGTGGATGTGGTGGTGGATGTGGTGGATGTGGTGGTGGTGGATGTGGTGAAAGTGGTGGTGGATGCAGTGGTGGATGTGGTGGAAGTGATGGTGGTGGGTGTGGTGGATGTGGTGGTGGTGGATGCGGTGGTGGATGAGGTGGCGGATGAGGTGGTGGATGTGCTGGTGGATGTGGTGGTGGTGGATGCAGTGTTGGATGTGGTGGTGGTGGTGGTGGATGTGGTGGTGGATGTGGTGGTGGTGGATGCGGTGGAAGTGGTGGAAGATGTGGTGGTGGATGTGGTGGTGGTGGATGTAGTGGTGGTGGTGGATGTGGTGTTGGATGTGGCGGTGGATTTCATGGTGGATATGGAGGTGATGGTGGATGTGGTGGTGGTGGATGTGATGGTGGATGTGGTTGTGATGGTGGATGCGGTGGTGGTGGTGGGTGTGGTGGATGTAGTGGTGGTGGATGCGGTGGTGGATGAGGTGGTGGTGGATGTGGATGTGGTGGTGGTGGATGCGGTGGTGGATGTGGTGGTGGATGTGGTGGTGGTGGATGCGGTGGAAGTGGTGGATGTGGTGGTGGATGCGGTGGATGTGGTGGTGGTGGTGGATGTGATGGTGGATGGGATGGTGGATGTGGTGGTGATGGTGGATGTGGTGGTGGATGTGGTGGTGGATGTGGTGGTGGATGTGGTGGTGGATGTGGTGGTGGGTGTAGTGGTGGGTGTGGTGGTGGGTGTGGTGGTGGGTGTGGTGGTGGTGCATGCGGTGGTGGTGGATGCAGTGGTGGTGCATGCCGTGCTGGATGTGGTGGTGGTGGATGTGGTGGATGTGGTGGTGGATGTGGCGGTGGATGTCATGGTGGATGTGGAGGTGATGGTGGATGTGATGGTGGATGTGGTGGTGGTGGGGGTGGTGGATGTGATGGTGGATGTGGTGGTGATGGTGGATGTGGTGGTGATGTGGTGGTGGTGGATGTGGTGGTTGTGGATGTGGTGAAAGTGGCGGTGGATGTGGTGGTGGTGGATGCGGTGGTGGATGAGGTGGTGGATGTGGTGGTGGATGTGGTGGTGGATGTGGTGGTGGTGGATGCAGTGGTGGTGGATGTGGTGGTGGTGGATGTGGAGGAAGTGGTGGATGTGGTGGTGGTGGTGGATGCGGTGGATGTGGTGGTGGTGGTGGGTGTGGTGGTGGTGGGTGTGGTGGTGGTGGGTGTGGTGGTGGTGGATGTGGTGGTGGATGTGGCGGTGGATGCGGTGGTGGATGCGGTGGTGGATGTGGCGGTGGATGTTATGGTGGATGTGGATGTGATGGTGGATGTGGTGGTGGTGGATGCGGTGGTGAAGTGGTGGTGGATGTGGTGGTGGTGGATGTGGTGGTGGTGGATGTGGTGGTGGATGTGGTGGTGATGGTGGATGTGGTGGTGATTGTGGTGGTGATTGTGGTGGTGATGGTTGATGTGGTGGTGGATGCGGTGGATATGGTGGTGGTGGATGCGGTGGATGTGGTGGATACGGTGGTGGTGGATGGGGTGGTGGTTGTAGTGGATGTGTTGGTGGGTGTGGTGGTGGATGCGGTGGTGGTGGATGTGGTGGTGGTGGATGAGGTGGTGGATGAGGTGGTGGTGGTGATGGTGGATGTGGTGGCGATGGGGGTGGATGTGGTGGTGGATGTGGTGGAGGTGGTGGATGTGGTGGTGATGTGATGGATGTGGTGGTGGTGGATGTGGTGGTGGTGGATGTGGTGAAAGTGGTGGTGGATGTGGTGGTGGAAGTGATGGTGGTGGTTGTGGTGGATGTGGTGTTGGTGGATGCGGTGGTGGTGGATGCGGTGGCGGATGAGGTGGTGGATGTGCTGGTGGATGTGGTGGTGGTGGATGCGGTGGTGGATGTGGTGGTGGTGGATGTGGTGGTGGTGGATGCGGTGGAACTCGTGGTGGATGTGGTGGTGGTGGATGTAGTGGTGGTGGTGGATGTGGTGGTGGATGTGGCAGTGGATTTCATGGTGGATATGGAGGTGATGGTGGATGTGGTGGTGGATGTGGTGGGTGGTGGTGGATGTGATGGTGGATGTGATGGTGCATGTGGTTGTGATGGTGGATGCGGTGGTGGTGGTGGAAGTGATGGTGGTGGGTGTGGTGGATGTAGTGGTGGTGGATGCGGTGGTGGATGAGGTAGTGGATGAGGTGGTGGTGGATGTGGTGGTGGATGTGGTGGTGGTGGATGCGGTGGTGGATGTGGTGGTGGTGGTGGTGGATGTGGTGGTGGTGGATGCGGTGGAAGTGGTGGATGTGGTGGTGGAGGTGGTGGTGGATGTGGTGGTGGATGTGATGGTGGATGTTATGGTGGATGTGGTGGTGGATGTGGTGGTGGATGTGGTGGTGATGGTGGATGTGGTGGTGATGGTGGATGTGGTGGTGGATGTGGTGGTGGATGTGGTGGATGCAGTGGTGGTGGTGGATGCGGTGGTGGTGGTTGTAGTGGATGTGGTGGTGGATGCAGTGGTGGTGGGTGTGGTGGTGGTGGTGCATGCGGTGGTGGTGGATGCGGTGGTGGTGGATGTGGTGGTGGTGGATGTGGTGGTGGATGTGGCGGTGGATGTCATGGTGGATGTGGAGGTGAAGGTGGATGTGGTGGTGGTGGGGGGGGTGGATGTGATAGTGGATGTGATGGTGATGGTGGATGTGGTGGTGATGTGGTGGATGTGGTGGTGGTGGATGTGGTGGTTGTGGATGTGGTGAAAGTGGTGGTGGATGTGGTGGATGCGGTGGTGGATGAGGTGGTGGATGTGGTGGTGGATGTGGTGGTGGTGGATGTGGTGGTGGTGGATGTGGTGGTGGTGGATGTGGTGGTGGTGGATGTGGAGGAAGTGGTGGTGGATGCGGTGGATGCGGTGGTGGTGGTGGATGTGGTGGTGGTGGTGGTGGATGTGTTGGTGGTGGATGCGGTGGATGTGGTGGTGGATGTGGTGGTGGTGGGTGTGGTGGTGGTGGATGTGGTGGTGGTGGATGTGGTGGTGGATGCGGTGGTGGATGTGGCGGTGGATGTGGCGGTGGATGTGGATGTGATGGTGGATGTGGTGGTGGTGGATGCGGTGGTGAAGTGGTGGTGGATGTGGTGGTGGATGTGGTGGTGGATGTGGTGGTGATGGTGGATGTGGTGGTGATTGTCGTGGTGATGGTTGATGTGGTGGTGGATGCGGTGTATGTGGTGGTGGTGGATGCGGTGGTGGTGGTGGATGCGGTGGTGGTGGTGGATGCGGTGGTGGTTGTAGTGGATGTGGTGGTGGGTGTGGTGGTGGATGCGGTGGTGGTGGATGTGGCGGTGGTGGATGTGGTGGTGGTGGATGTGGTGGTGGATGCGGTGGTGGATGTGGCGGTGGATGTTATGGTGGATGCGATGGTGGCTGTGGTGGTGGTGGATGCGGTGGTGAAGTGGTGGTGGATGTGGTGGTGGTGGATGTGGTGGTGGATGTGGTGGTGATGGTGGATGTGGTGGTGATTGTGGTGGTGATGGTTGATGTGGTGGTGGATATGGTGGTGGATGCGGTGGATGTGGTGGTGGTGGATGCGGTGGATGTGGTGGATGCGGTGGATGTGGTGGATGCGGTGGTGGTGGTGGATGCGGTGGTGGTGGTGGATGCGGTGGTGGTGGTGGATGCGGTGGTGGTGGTGGATGCGGTGGTGGTTGTAGTGGATGTGGTGGTGGGTGTGGTGGTGGATGAGGTGGTGGTGGATGTGGTGGTGGTGGATGCGGTGGTGGATGAGGTGGTGGTGGTGGTGGATGTGGTGGTGGTGGATGTGGTGGTGGTGGATGTGGTGGTGGTGGATGTGGTGGTGGTGGTGGATGTGTTGGTGGTGGATGCGGTGGATGTGGTGGTGGATGTGGTGGTGGATGTGGTGGTGGATGTGGTGGTGATGGTGGATGTGGTGGTGATGGTGGATGTGGTGGTGATTGTGGTGGTGATGGTTAATGTGGTGGTGGATATGGTGGTGGATGCGGTGGATGTGGTGGTGGTGGATGCGGTGGATGTGGTGGATGCGGTGGTGGTGGTGGATGCGGTGGTGGTTGTAGTGGATGTGGTGGTGGGTGTGGTGGTGGATGCGGTGGTGGTGGATGCGGTGGTGGATGAGGTGGTGGATGTGGTGGTGGTGGATGTGGTGGTGGTGGATGTGGTGGTGGTGGTGGATGTGTTGGTGGTGGATGCGGTGGATGTGGTGGTGGATGTGGTGGTGGTGGTGGATGTGGTGGTGGTGGATGTGGTGGTGGATATCACTGCACTGGGATGATATGATCTTTGACAAAAAGTATTTTACATTTCTTCTCTCCTAAGCCTGGACTTTAAGGTGACCCTAAGGTGGCATATAATGCTAAGCACATAACCAATTTTGCATACATTCCATAGCACAACATAGTAAAACATACCACAACACTTTAAATATGTATTTGTATGTGGTCGCTGCACATCCTGTTTTTTTTGTTTTATTATTTTAGAGTTTACTAATGTTATTGTATTTAATTATCAAACACAAATTATCTAGAAAAGAGGGCCTGATTTTCCTT
This sequence comes from Lissotriton vulgaris, assembly GCF_964263255.1. Classification (NCBI taxonomy): domain Eukaryota; kingdom Metazoa; phylum Chordata; class Amphibia; order Caudata; family Salamandridae; genus Lissotriton; species Lissotriton vulgaris. The sequence continues at coordinate 1,135,693,637 of NC_141693.1, forward strand.
TGTTTTAACTTTAAGATAGCTCAACGGGTTAAATACATTAGCTGAGACTGACGTTTTGCTATAAATTAACAGGTTCCCCGACATTATTAATGCAGCCTAAGCCATTCATCCTTCTGAGGTACGTAACTTTCATTGGCAGTGTTCTCTACATGAATACGCAGTTTGACAGAATGGGTCTATCATGTGAACTGTGGAACATTATGGAGAGGTGATTATTACTTGAAGCAAAAATACAGCCAATCACAGCAAAATGACTGCTACTGGCTAAACTGCTGTGACGTTTCTTTAGTTCCAAACAAGGAATCACAAGAGAGATTTGTTAACAAAACAAAATTTGAAAAGAAATATAACAGTGGAAGCAAACAAGGCATCCAATTTTTGAAATCCTGAACAGAGACAGTAACGTATTCATTGTGTAAGAGAAAAGACAGAGTCAGAAAACAAAACGAACTACAAACCTACAGACAGCACAGATAAGACAAGACGGAGGGCATTGCTGTGGGGAGGGGGTAGGAGAAATGCGACACGGCCGCAGCAGGGGGCGGAGCGGCGATGGGGGAGAGACACGGCCATAGTGTGAAGCAGCAGGGGCACTGAGGTACGTAACTTTCATTGGCAGTGTTCTCTACATGAATACGCAGTTTGACAGAATGGGTCTATCATGTGAACTGTGGAACATTATGGAGAGGTGATTATTACTTGAAGCAAAAATACAGCCAATCACAGCAAAATGACTGCTACTGGCTAAACTGCTGTGACGTTTCTTTAGTTCCAAACAAGGAATCACGAGAGAGATTTGTTAACCAAAACATTTTTTAAAAGAAATATAACAGTGGAAGCAAACAAGGCATCCAATTTTTTAAATCCTGAACAGACAGTAACGTATTCATTGTGTAATAACGTATTCATTGTGTAAGAGAAAAGAAGGTCAGAAAACAAAACGAAATACAAACCTACAGACAGCACAGGTAAGACAAGACGGAGGGCATTGCTGTGGGGAGGGGGGAGGAGAAATGCGACACGCGGCATGAGGGTGTGAAGCAGCAGGGCCGCCTTTGATGTGGTAATGCGAGGCAAGCGGCTGGTGGCATTGTGCACGCGCTTTCACATGCACTGGAAGAAATCGCCTGGGAATCGCCTGATCTCGGTAAGCTCTGGTTAAGTGCCTATATATCGAGCTCCCGCTCTCAATGCGCATGCGCATTGAGATAGGTCGCTCGACCTAAAAATGGTCAGGCGCGGACCAGTACATCACATCACATCCTGTAGTGACTTCTCAGAGGCTGCCAAATTGGAGAGGAGTGATTTTCATTTTCTGCTCCTTTAGTTCTATCCTGCGTGGATGCATACTTCATTTCATGCACCACTGTTATAAATGTTGCTCTCCACGTTTCAGTCTTTCAAATGCTACATATTCAGTGCGTATAAGCCCGGAAGTCTGGTGAGGTGGCAGTACTCATGATCAATTTGGAGTTTTTTGTTGAGCCATTTTTTATACTTTCTCATCTGTAGGACTTTGTCTGCTTCAGATCCCAGCCACGCCGGCTTACGGACCTTCATCGCCAGTTGATGGACCAGCCTGAGGGTCTATGGAACTGCCAGTGCCTGACTCAAGGATCACAAGAGAGCTAGATGTCACAGTGCACTCTTCTTTTTTGGAAAACCTCAGAGAAACGTCATGCATTGAGCTCTAACATCCAACCCTCTTGCTTCTTCCTCTGCCTAGGGTGATCCCAGCTTGGTATTCTGGTGTACACCACACACCTTTGGTCTCTGCTTCCTATTCCTGCACTTTTCAGGAAGTGGTGACCAAAGGCAGATGTTCCAGGATTCTATGGCACTTAATGTGTCTTGGAGAATCAGGAGAATCATGACTTACAAGTGACATACAAGTCCCAGATTGCAAAGCAAAAACATGAATTAAATTAACCACTCCCACATGGACCTGGATAATTTGAGAATGCGAGGAGAGGTGGAAGTGGTCACAGTATACCCAGGTCCATAACAGAGGACTGAGCCCCAGCGAGGTTTCAACAGGAGCAGTTTGGCACCAGGACCACTTGTCATTAGTTTAAGGGCTATAGAGGCTCTCTTTGTGCTGCACAGAATCCAAGCTGAACATGAGCAGGTCAGAGTCCGAGCTATAGGTCATTTACGCTGGTGGCATCATTAAGTTTAGTAGCATTTTTGAAGCTTGAAAAATTCCACCTCTTTTGCTGACTGAATGTTGGCTAGTATGGATCACTGAAAAGGTACATTAGACTATCCAGTCTGTTATTGTCCTACATATACCCTTTGGTCGTTCAATCAATTTCCCTACGACTGCCAATGTTTTTTATGCCAGAAACCCTTGCTTTGTCTTAGTTAGCATGGCGGCATGCCATAAATAAATAATAGATCCAGGGATACATTCTATGAAACGAAAACTTGTTTGAGCATGTCAGATTTTTTAAATCTCTTTTGGCTGGTAGCGCGTCCTTTTCCAATTATTATGAACACGTTCCCAGAGATAATAATGTGCTGTTTACAGAGAACTAAAACACCGAAAAAGAATGCAATATAAAATAAACCTTACAGAGCTACAGAGACACTCATTCCAAAGTATATACGGAAAAGAAACACTTGACCATTCCATACTTTGAGAACAATAAACAAAACTAGCAGCAAGGGTGGTCTGGTAAAATTAAACTTAAAAAAGAACACAGTGTAAACTGTAGTTTTCTTCTCAGAACTGAAAAAATACTAGCCCTTTGTTCAGAAAAGCCCACAATGAAAATGCTTCAAGCCATTGCTAAGTATCAGCAGATGAACTATGTGATAAAGATATCCTGCTACAATTTTAACGAAGCAACATGTCGAAAGCTTTCTCGAAAATTGTTCCTCAATATAGCCAAGGACACTCACAACAAATTGACAAATTTGAAAAGCAGAGAGGAAATGCATTAAGGAATCTGCTAATTCACAAAAAGAAGGTTCAATGGTATAGGTTCATTGACCTCGTCCATCAAGAGATCCTGAGGAACATAAGTGTGTGTGTCCAACATTCCTTTTGGTCCAGACAGCAGAAGGATGGCCTCTATGTGGCCAGAATCTTTGATACCCACACAACGTCAGTGCTATCTAACTTTCTCATGTGAGGCTCTGTGATCAAACAACATTTGTATATTCCGAAAGTTGGACCACACTACATAATGCAAGCTGTGCAGTCATGTATCACGTATCCAACATCTAGGAGGCACTCTCAGCACCAAGTACAATAATCTCCTGGGGCTCAAGCATGAGAAGTAAGCAATTGGGGACCTTGTTTTCATAAAAATACAGACTCTTGCCTAGTGGGATCAAAAAGTACTACTTCAAAGTTAGTACCAAAAGCGGGTAAAGGTTTAAGCACTGTTAGTGGATTGGCTTCAGATAGTTATCACTATGCCTCTTGAATAGATCCCCTTGTAATGCTTAAAATATCGAATGTTCTTGTTTTATGTCCAGAAAATACATATCCTTTGTTATTCTAAAAAAAATGTAGAAACTGATTTTCAGACACACCCATACTTGTTCAGTAATTTGAATAATACAAATGTAACTCACTCAGAATGGCACACTTGCCTGTCCACAGTGTCATGCTTAGTTTGCTATATATTTTTCTTTAGTGTTACAAAGGCCACAGCTTCTGACTTATGGATAACCTATTGTCGAATTGCGTTTAGTTCTTGGCTAGACAGGGCATACACTATATATGCCTGACATTTTATTTACACACAATGGGCTTACAGCCCACCCATAGCTTACCACTGGTTTGCTTTAGTGTAGTGTTTTTGGCGCTTCTTTTTTTTGTGCTCAAGCACTCCATGTGGGTGCTTGTATTTTCAGGGCATATCACATATCTCCGTCTTGTTACTTCTTTTCCCTCCCACCCCACTACCCTGGTTCGTTTCTTCTCTATCATAACCTGACCCTGTCCACCCTACCTACCCTCCCTCGTTTGTGTTTGGCGTTTCCTCATTTTATGCGAGTGTGTTACATAAAAGTAATATTCATATATCGTGCTAGTCACTATTCATCGCAGAACCCTTTTGGCATACATTTGACTTCGCTCCTCATCCACAACAACACTCCTATCTTAAAATGAGCCATTTCCTGCTTACATCAAATTAGCACGGTTATACTTGCCGTAGGTTTTCTCATGCCATCTTTATTACTCAATACAAATATGTTCAATGCAGCATCACTTTTTGCCAATCCTCCTTCTCCTCTGGTAACTTGCTCGTATTCACCATCACTGTTCTAATATTCCCGTTCCCTAACCTACATTTCCTCTGTTGTCTGTGCTCCAGCTCCATCTATTGCCATCTCGTATAACTTCTGTCCACCCGCCCTCCATCTCCTCCGTGTTGTGCTGCTTGCCCGCATTTATGTGTTGCTTGTCACCTCTCTCCTGCTAGACAAAAAAAAAGCTATGCCAAAGCCAGGGCTAGCTGAGTCTTAGTGTTTTTTTCCCATGACTTTCAGCCATGTTGCTACACAACAGGACTAAAAGACATTGACAAAGTCAATAGCGGTCGCACTGGTAAGACCTATTGGATCTGCCAATGCTTATTTTATAAGAGTAAATGCAGAATGTACACATCCCTTTTTTAAATGTAGACTGGAACAGATGGCTATATGTCTTGTAGTAGTCTACTCCAAGAGGTAAAGGCCTCGAAAAGTCAATAGAGTGCATATAATCCAGTTAACATGCAGGGAGGGTCTCTCGGTGTCTCTCTCTCTCTCTCTCTCTCTCATGGTGTATATGCTACGAAAGAGACCGACCTTTGTAAAAGTATAAATGTCCACGAAAGATGTAAAACAAGGGTGGAAGTATTGTTTTTTTTTACTCCTTAGTCCTTCAAACGCTTCCAATGCTATTAGTTTATTGAGATAGTGGTATATGGTAAACCTTGAACCCCAAACACTTGAATGTGAATTTTCGCGTTTGAAGCATGCACAGTGAAAAGTCTCCTTGTCCGTTCACTGCTGAATCCCTTGCTCCCCAGTGGGAAGATGGCAAACGTATTCCAAATTATTTGTATTCCACAGACCAAGCTAACCTCTTTCCACTCCCTCTAAACCATTGGTGGGACCCACATCGCAGGATTTTTCAAATGAAGGATTCAGATGTTACCGTCATACAAAGGCAATGATAGATGGCGCTTTGTACCATTTTTTCCAATGTCTACCAGCACTTGTTAAAGTTTTCCGACCAAAGGCACCAAACAAAGGGCACAAGGCATCCAGATGCCAGTGTGCTCCATCTCTCAATACACTGACATCTCCTTTCCAGAGCATCTTTTTACATATGACTTCACTTTGTACACGGTAGTGAGGTTATTTTTATAAACTATGCATCTAAGTTCTTGCATGTCAACCCTGGGCCAAACAGCAGGAAGGACCTCAAAAGTGTATTTCAATAGGTTGGTTTCCAAAAGTTTTTTCCTATTTTTGTTGGTTTTTCCACATTCAGGATCAAAGCCAGATTGCATATCATGCTGAACCTGTAATATCAAATAAAATCAACGAACATAAATTCACAGCAATAATTCTTCCGCCAATTCCTCCTCCCCTGGGGAGGGGGAATTGGCGGAAGAGATTGAGGTTTGCAGACATCACCCAACACATTGCACGTTTTAACCCCCCCCCCGTGTACCCACGTCCCAACACGTGTCTTATTAAGGTAGCCATTTTTACATTCGCTGACATTCTTCCCATCTGGTCTATTTCACTTCAAAGTTCTTCAAACATCATCTGCTTTAACAGACAACTTTCACAACCATCATTCACCAATCTCTTTCCACACCATGTCTTGAACAACAGCGCTTCTCGTGTGTCGCATAGCCTCATAATATCTCTTCTCGACACCACCATCCTGAATTCATATTGATTATTTTAAATCATATTTTGGTGGGATATCGTCAAGCACAATCCCTTTTAATACCAGTCGTATCATCAAGTTTCCGGTGATTTTCCTCACCGCAGGCAGTTTGTCCTCATTTGTGCATCAGAAAGTCCCAATCTTGCTGCTTTCCTGTATCGTACTGGTTCAGGATCCCTCACTCCCACATCCCTTCATGCCCTCACCTACAAAGGTTTTTAACAGTGTAGATGGTTTAGCTCTGCTTCCAAGGTGATGGTAAGAGAGTGATGTAAGTTTAGAAAGTGATGTAAGTTTAGAGAATACACAAACTCAAAACTTCTCTTGGTGTTTGACATGAATAAAAGCATCCTTGAGAAAACAGTAAATAAATGTCAACACTTCGCTACCCCTGTCTTGCTTAGTTTCTCCTTGGACGCCTGACCTGTCAGCTCATTAGCGCGCTGCAGGGCGAACCAGCCACTAACGCGGTAGCGTTTCTTTTTAAAATCCCCGTTTTGTATTTTATTTCATGTAATTTTATTTCCCTTGCTTTTAACTGCGCCGTCCCCTCACCTGCATTATAATCGTTCAACCACCGCGCTTTGCGGGTCCCTGACTCATCTCTCGCTTTAGCCGCCATCTTGGGGGGAGATTTGGACGCTTGCCATTTGGGGTTAGCAGACCAGCTGTCACAAGGACACGCTGACCTGCATATAAAGCAGCCATTCTACGCGCAGCATTCGCGCGCAGCGTTAGCGCCGTAGTAACGCCGGAGTCACGCCAGAGTCCAGCCCGTCTGCGCCCATCCGCGCTAAGGCCAGGCTCTAGGGCGGGAGACTCTGGTCCCTGGACGTAAGAAGCATGCCTCCCCGGGCATTGCCGTTATACTCTTACCACGACCTTGCTCGGCTGAGACCAGCATTGCTCCCATGCCATTTTACCTGCGAACCGGATATTCTACAAGAGGCGTTTTACTGTACTTGTTTCAGTACCCGCGGTAAGCCATTGGCTGCTTGCATTCATAGGCCCCCCCTTTGTCCGCTATCCTCCCTAGGTCGCCTATCCTGAAGAAATCAGGCTTTCTAATCAACACTAGATTGCTAGTGAAAAATAATATCACCTTCTGCGATTTTGTCACAGCACGAAAGCCCACATGGGTGTTTCTCACTGAAACTTGGGCCACCGAGTCTTCGGAACCTGACCTGGTTGAGGCTGTGCCTGATGGGTACTCCCTAGCTAGATTGGATAGAACGGGGCGCAGAGGAGGTAGCCCTGGAATCCTGTATAAAACCTTGCATACCGGTCACACTACTCAGCTTTCCAGGCCCTCTGACCTCTTTCAAGCGCTGCACTTTCGTATAAAAGCCCCCGATGCCGCGCCTTTTGTGGGTATCTTGATTTACAGACCCCCCGTTTCAAGGACAGATTTTAGTCAGTCTTTACTTAACCTGTTAGAACCGTATTTTGGCGCTTCCAATCTGACAGTTCTTGGTGAGCTAAATTTTCATCTAGATAATCTTGATTCTAAGGTCTCGATAGACCTTTTGGATTCCTTAGCTGCGTGTGACTGGTAAAACTGGTTGAACACCCTACCCATCAGGCGGGTCACATATTGGATGCGGTCTTCTCCAATGATAAGAGGCTCAAAACTGATGATCCCATCCCTTTGTCTTGGTCTGACCACTTTGCTATCCCCTTGGAACTTTCGGTTGCTTCTACCCCCATAAAGAGGGACATACCCACTCAAACCATTCTTAGGAGGAATCTGAAGAATATTACGAGTTCGTCGTTGGCCCCCTGATGCAAACCTTTAAAATAGCCCTCTTTGATGATATCAATGTAGCGGCTTCAGAACTCTCTAAAGCAATTAGTACAGCAGTTGATGTGATAGCCCCTCTCTCAGCTAACTACTCTGCAAGAAAGAAACCTTCCTCACCTTGGTTTTCGGAGTCCCTTAGGCTCATGAGACAAGGGTGTAGGAAGCAAGAAAGGCTCTGGCGGACGAGTTGGAACCTTGAGGAGAGAGATAAACATAAAAGACTCCTCAAGGAGTATAAACTTGAGATCATCAGAGTTAAGCAAGAGTACTTTGCCAACCTGACTGCGGCTCTCTCTTCTCCCAGGGATCTCTTTAAAATAGTGGACTCGCTCTGTACCCTACAGACGCAGGACCCCGTAGTAAGCACCCAGGAATTCTGCGATGATATCGCTGGATTCTTTCACTCTAAGATTGCGGACATATACAGGGATCTTGAATTACAAAGATCTGCTACTCCGCCTCCGCCCGTCCCTATTTCTCCTGTTATGGAGGACATCTCTTCCAACACCTCTAAAAGTATGTCAGAGTTTCCATCGCTGTCCCATCAGGAGCTTGACCTGCTCTTAAATAAGACAAGGTCGGGTTCTCCATTAGATCCCTGCCCCTTGAAAGTCCTGAAGGAGTGCAGAGACTCCCTTCTCCCGCCCCTGCTTGATATCATGAATAGGGCCATGAGAGAGGGCATCTTTCCATCTCAATGGAAGAGCGCGGTGGTTAAGCCACTTCTAAAGAAGCCTACACTAGATCCTGGGGTGTTTAAGAATTACCGCCCTATCTCTTTCCTTCCTGCGCCGGCAAAGATGCTGGAGACGCATCTGAATCATCATCTGGCGGCATTTCTTGACTCCTCAGGTCTCTTAGACCAATCCCAACATGGCTTCAGGAGACACCATAGCACAGAGTCAGCCCTCACGGTCGCACTGAATAACATCCGTATGGAGGTAGACCAGGGACATTCCACCGTCCTGGTCCTTCTGGATCTCACAGCCGCCTTCGATACCCTATCTCCCTCGGTTTTAACATCTCGCCTGAGGGAGATAGGGGTGGAAGGGGCGGCTCTGAATCTGCTGGCCTCCTTCCTAAACCAGAGGGTACAGAGGGTCAAGCTGGGAGAGTTTCTATCTCCATCCCTACCTGTGCAATGTGGGGTCCCACAGGGGTCGGCATTAAGTCCGACCCTGTTTAGCATCTACGTGACTCCACTTACCAGGCTAATTAGATCGTTCGGGATGGAGGTAGTTTCCTATGCGGACGACACACAGATCTTGGTGTCCCTCTCCCAGTCTGGTGACCCGTCCCGACCAACTTTAGGAACTGCATGCAAGCAGTGTCCCAGTGGCTGATTTAAAACTCTCTAAAGTTGAACGGGGAAAAGACTGAGATCTTGGTGTTCGGCTCTAACAACAACATCTGGTCACCTGAATGGTGGCCGTCCTCGTTGGGGGCATGTCCCACTCCTTCTGAATCAGCACAGAACTTTGGGGTGTTGATTGAACCTGCCCTCTCCATGACCCTGCAAGTTAATAGAACTGTCGCCACCTGTTGGGGCATTATTAAAATTCTCCGCAAAATAAAATACTATCTGGCCCCTCAGGCACGGAAGCAAGTGGTGGTAGCACTTGTTGCATCGCGATTGGATTATTGTAACGCCCTTTACATCGGCATGAATAAGAGCCTAATCCAACGCCTTCAGACCGCTCAAAATGCGGCAGCTAAATTTGTTCTTGATGCTCCTAGATTGGCTTCATCTACGGCAGCAAAGAAGGCCTTGCACTGGCTTCCTATTGAAGCGAGGATCACTTTTAAAATGCTCTGCCTGACCCACAGTGCACTCTATGGGAAGGGTGCTGGGGGGGTCAAGAAACTCTTGCTACCTTATGTTTCAAGCAGATCTTTACGCTCTTCCACTAAGAACTTGTTGGTGGTCTCCCGCTTCCGTAAGAGTAGATGGGGTGGAAGGGCCTTTTCTTCAATTTGCCCCTAAGTTATGGAATACTCTTCCATGCGACATAAAATCTCAGGCTTCCATCCCCGCTTTTCGAAAAGCACTGAAAACCTGGCTGTTCGCGAAGGCGTACCTGTAGATACTTCTCATTTGGTTTTATACTTTTTGTTAGGCGCCTTGACGCCCTTGGGCTTAGTTGCGCATTACAAGACTCCTTTCATTTCATTTCATTTCATTTCATTTCTCCTTAGTGAAAATTATGGTATACCCAATCTGTGACAGCCACTTCTTATGTGGGAACTGGTCTAGTGTGGATAGATCTATTACAAGGAATGAGCAATACAATTCCTGACAACTGCAGTAATCCAGATGTCGCAAATGATATAGAAAGTCCAGTAGGTGTTTGATATGAGTAGATAATCTGAGGAGTAGGACGACACTGGTCGAATTTAATGAAAAGGGACCAGCACACCACAATCCTGCACATAACAAATGCAGGGGGTTTGTGGATCATCATGTGCCATCTACACTGAGTGAGGGGGACAATCCTTATGCACATCTCCTTAGAGCTGAATAATTTTGCATATTTTCCTCAACACAGTGAGGCATGCCACCAACTGCCGGATAGAGGGAACAGTCCTCACTCAAAGTACTCCAGGTCACTAAAACAGAGTGTGATAGTCTATTGACCCGCTCTCCTTTACAAACATTTGAATGTTAACAGAATGCATTGTTCCAAAAAAAACAAGCTACTTACCTTCATTAACACTTTTTCTGATAGATACTCAATCTAATCCCATATTCCCCAACTTTACAACATATTCAAGAGCTAGAGCAGATATGGTGATGGTGTCCAGCCCCAAAAGTGACGGAGCAGAGTCCCATATAAGTGCCACCCTTACGTTCTGATGTCAGTTTCTTGCACCGTTCTCTTTCAGCACCCTCAGATGTGGAGCACAGTGCAAATTGTCTGAGACAGTGTGCTCATTCCTACAATGGGACCTTTTAACATAGTAAAAAGGCCCTACACATGACTCTGTGGAGAGAGTGCAGTGAGGACTCTGCGGTTAAGTAGAGTGGCCCTCAGAAAGAGCGTTAGCCAAGCTAAGTAAACTTGTTCTTCTGACAGAGAAATCTAACTGCAGATTCCTCATCTTTTGAATACATACCATAATAGCACCTCCCAAAGTAGGAGGGGCTAGGTACTGGAGTCAGACCAATAGGTCCTGCAGCACCAAGCAGACGAAAAGACCAGACTGCAGTAGTGTTTTGTGAACATATGTATCTATACCAATGTTGAGGGTCGTGGATTCCTAAAACTGGTGCTTCTTCCGCATAGCCGTTGAAGTGACTTTGGTCCTGGTGGAATGAGCCCACAGGCGTTCAGCAGGCTGCTTCATGGACAGTGCATTGCAGATCCTAATACAGAGGACTATCCACCAAAATCAAGTCCTCTTCTACACCGCCTTCCACTTCTTTGCCACTGAAAAACACACAAAGAGCTAATCATCCCTGCAAAGGTAATTTGTGAGGTTGATGCAAATTCTCATAGCCCTCTTAGACAACAACACGATCCATGGTCCTCTAGACAATGCATTTTCAATTTGTCTGCTCATTCATTCAGAGCCTGCCAGGTGGTTGTTGATCAGGAAGATGTTCTGCAGGTCTAGCCACCTCCATAGATGTAGCCTCTCCTGCCACGGAATCCAGGACCTCCTATCACCTTGCTTGTTGAAGTAGCACATAGCGTTTGTGTAATCTGATGCACCCTAAGTTTATATCAGTATTTTCTGCAATATGAAAAACAAGCTTACATGACTATATTTTGCAGACGTTAATCTTAAAGCTCACTTCTTTATTTTACATTAGTTTGTTATTGTTTTCTTAGAGTTTCAAGAAGGTTGACAACTATGTGTCTAGTTTATGTTTGTTGTTCAAAAGAATATAGTTTTTCAGAACGAAAATAATTTAAAGGGCATCAGACCACTACCTATCAATTGTTTAAGCTATGAATTTTTAACAATGAAATAAGGTTATAAACACCGAGTACAGAGAATGAATGGAAGAGAAATAGTTTGCACAGAATCATATTTCCGAACACAACTGAAGGCTACCAGGACGGGATGGATCTAGATTCACTCGCAGCTGACCTTGTAAGACAAGAACAGCAGATCTTGAGACTGCATTAAACATAAGGTCTATTGTTCAAACAGGTATGTGGGAGTCTACCATCTCAGAAACTGGAAATAGATTTTTTCAGCTGTACCAGAATTGGATTCGTTTTTACAATGAGCAGAATGAGGGTAGGATTGCAATAGGCTTATCATCGCAATCATGTTAGAGTTATCCTCCTAATTTGATTTTTTTTGGTGAACATTGCTACTGCCATTTTATTTGTCCTCATTGTACTTACAATTCAATTTGTGTGCACTAGACAAGGATTCTGATTTTAAATAAATATTTAAAATGCATCCCTCGTGTTCTAGTGTTCTTGAGTATGTAGTTATTTAAAAGGGGTTGGGATTACACTATACTTGTAATGTCTCATAGGATCAATCATTACCAGAAACAAATCTCACTTAAATATTGCTCAGTGGGATATCGAATGGTTGTACTACAACTTGGTTCTGATTCAGGTAGGCACATTGACTAAGTCCTTGGTGCCTGGGGGTCTAGAATACCGACCTATACGTTTCTAGAAGTATCTAGAAAATGCATCATTGCAAAAGCCTCTCTTTGATAAATGCAGGAAGGTTTATAAGGACAAATGAATCACTCGAAGATTCAGAAGACTGACATGAAGCCTGATTTCCATCAAAGCAAGAGACCTCCAATATCCACTTCTTTAAAATGTCCTCCCAACCCAGCAGCAGCACCTCTATCATCACTGTGAACCCAGAAAGGGAGAGGGAGAGAGGTAGGTGTTTGTTTGCCACCACAGACGTTCGTGGGATTTCTCCCAAGAGATCTGGATGGAGTCCGAGAGGTATCCATGATGCTGAACCCACTAATATCCTAGGGTTCACTGAAGAGCGTGCATATGCGTCTGGCCTTTGGCATGAGAAGTCTAGGAGACCAAGAAGCCTCAGAGCCATCTTCACAGAGACCCATGACAAATCACAAAATATTGAAATCGAATCCAGAGTGTGCTAAACTCGCTGCAGTGGAGGAAAGGTCCTGTGTATAATTTGGGCTAGTGGCGCCCAGAGGGTGGAAAGATGTTGCTGGCCCTATGCCATAGTGTGTAAGTGTACCTCTCCAGAAGGCAGACCGCTTTAATAAATCTAAGTACTAGACTGGCCAAATAAAACCGTCACATTCATAAAACAAATTGTTTTTGATTCACTATCTAGAGGGTCGGTTGCAGGATAATTTAGATTAACCTTATTTATCTTTTTTAAAAAAAGGCTCACCACTGTAAGGTGCTTAGGTAGTAAGTTCCGGTCACTGAGCCAAAGGTCGACTTGCGGCTTAAGAAAATGTTAAACCATGAAGCCACAAGGGAATCAGTAAGTGCTTCAGTAAATGGCAACAAAGGATCTGATGAAGCTGACCCTGTTTGAAAATGTTAATACATTTGTTTTTGTCTACACAGTAGGCAATTGCAATTTAAATCCTTAAACTACCCTCCGATACCACTGCAAACAAACCACTTTCTTCTACTAGTGGGCCAGGTAGCAAATCTAACTCCATTTTAGAACATGTATGTAGCCCAGTGGTATTTAGTAAGTCTACATACAATGAATATTCAGTATAATGAGAAGGGAGCAGCTTTTCACCTTCCTCATCATTATGTGTCTTGAAGGAAAATGGGTACTTCTTTCACTGGGTCTGAATTAGAAAAAAATTTGCATGAATTCTCTCTTGGTACTGGCATCTGGGCAGAGATCTGCCTATAACCACGGGTTGTGCTTTTGCAATTTTATAAGGCGACACAGGCCTGGAACAGTCTGTCAATGCTTCGAGGTCCAAGATCGGCATCAAATCATTGATTAGCACTAGTGGAATCTGTGTCAGCACTAGTTCACAATACACCTGCATGGACCTGGGCATCTTTGTAGAAGACAGTGCCGAAGTCTGCATGGGCTGGGGGATTCTAGCATGCCAGGACCAACTGCGGGATCAGGTCGGACTCAAGAGACCTAGGAGGAGTGCAAACTCTTATGTGGCCCTCGCGCTCGATTTCAAGTGGTGTTATGGTGTCCATTCCCTTACGCTTGTATATAATTTCAACCAGTACTTAAAAGAAGTCTTCGACCTAGAAGTGGATTTTTCACAGGAGCAGGCTGAAGGCCTGGATTGCAATTTGGAGCGGGACCTATGCTGAGACTGTGACCTGTTATTGTGTTCGGTGATAAGTTTCACCCTCTCTGTCTCAAATCACCCTTTGGTGCAATCAGGGCATGCTTGTTGCATGACTTAAGAGTTGTGAATAGAGCCAAAGCACCTCTCGTGCACCCCCATAACTGACATCGTCTTCCTAGAGACTTGGTTCAGTGTGAATTCTGTTATTTTTGGCATGGAAAGAATTCCCTAGAACACTGAAATAGTTTTGCAGTCTTCAGGAAAAACGAAAAGGGGGAGCAGAGCTCCGGGTTCACATAGAAGGAGCAGGCAACAGTGTGCAGTGTTGGTACTTATATACGGCTCCACTCGGTCACTTCCAGGGTGGTACGGAGTCACCGCAGATACACATAGCATCACCTTCCAGCACATGAGAGCACTGCAGAAGAATTCTACGACCCAGTCTGGCACCTGGGGATTTTCTAAAGATGAAGAATCCAGGGTTAAATGTATACATCAAAAAGAATATGTTTCTTACCTGTACCCAGTTTGTGTTATGTAGTGATTCAGATTCACATGCTGTGCATACTCCTGCCATCTAGTATTGGGCTCATACCTGTGCAACCTATTTTTGTTCAAAGAAGTCATTTAGAGTCACAAGGTGTGGCGACTCCACCAATTCTAGACAATGCGTACTGGCTTCTGCTCCATGTTAGTCAACCAGAATCCCCATCGGTAGCTATTAATTTATGTAAAAAAAAAATTATGATTTGTTTGAAACCAAATTGGCGTTATAATGATTTTTTCATACTATCCTATTGCATTTTTTTCAAGTTGAATACTTCTGTGAAAATGAAGATGCATTAGGACGCCATCATCCGTATATTTTTGTCAACAATACATCAAGAAAATCGTTGATAATTGGATCTGGGTTGGTTTTGAAGAAATACCAAAACAACAAATATGTTAAAATGTAATCTCCTCAAGGAAGAATTGTTAGTATATCATATTCTTGCAAGCACTAACAGAAAAACGACAAGAACCTGCCAAGTGTTTCCGTACAGACATATGGATATGATGCAAAAAAACAACAACAGAAAAATGAGGTAAATAAATTACATGGATGCCGGTCATGCCGAAAATACAGAAAAAATTCAGCTTCATGATAGTGTCAGGTTGCCAGTCCTTACTAGAACGTAGGTCACAATGCATTATTGTGTTTGTCCCCTTAAAAAGATCAGATACAACGGAGAGCATGTAATAATATTTTTTTTATTCTGCAACCTACATATTAATGACTTTGACAATGAAACCCTCTGTAGAAGGGTACCTCAATTAGAGACCTTACAAGCCCACAGGGATACTACAGATTCACATAGTAAGCTTTATAGTGTCTCCAGAGGTTTCTTAGGAAACGGCACAACTAACACTGAGTAAAAACCACTCCATGTTTAAAGAAGATTTACTTGAAAAAAAAGGTGACTGCGAAACAGAATCCTTCCCCAAATCTGGCTCACTATGTGGTAGATTGAAGAAAAAATGGATTAACCTCAACACCAACTCATTCTGCTCAAATATCATCATGGGACAACACTACATAGTCAAAAGATTTTGTATTTGGAAGGGATCTTTGTCAGCCTTATACTTATTTTCCTATGGCCAAACCAACAAAACAAGGTCTTTAAATTCATGATGCAACAGGACATATGTTATGGCTGGATTTTCTGAGTAGGTGGGATCAGCCCCCAGGGGCCCCTCCAACCCAGCCAGAACGTAATCACCTTCCCTCCTCAGGACCACCTATCCAGGCACCTGGTACCTACCTGAGGATGGGGAACTCGCAATATACAAGCTCATATTATTAAGAACACCACTAAATCTATAGGGATACTAAGAATACTCACTGATTACTAGGGATATCCATACCCTACACCACACTTATTTACATCAGTTGGTCTCGCGGCCACTCAGACCCAGACCGGTCTACCCTAGGGCAGATATTGCACAATCCGGTGCGACTACACATGGGCCTGCAGAACCCAATGCTCCCTTTTCCAAACGCTCAACAATCCTGTCGAACTCCACGCCAGTGTCCCCCCTGACGCTCTCACTTATTCAAGCCACAATCCAGTGGGTATCTACACTGGTCTCCCACCCAGTGTTCTCACTAACGCCGCATATCAACGACGACCACATTCCTATGAACACCTATACATATATATATAGTGGGAAGTCTCTTCACTAAGGGTCTGCTACTACAATAATAACTTTGAATATAGTTCCAGATTATATAGTGTACTCCCTGCTCTTGGCATCAAAGGTCCACTCACTCCCTATTTATGTGATCACCACTTACCTGATTGGGATTACTCATCCATTCATGTGCCTAGTAATTACCTAGGAGATACATTTACCTTCAGTGAACAAGAATAGGAAATACACACTATGTGACCGAGTTATTTCCTGATTTAAGCGCTCCTACCCCCCTTTTTGATCCATCAGTGGCTCAACAGCAACTGGCTTGAAGCCAGGATAACTTTATCATAAAAGAACTCAGGCATCACTAATTAATGGGGTCATTTATTATTAGTACAATATAAACCTTTACACAGAACTGACAAAGACTATAGGTAGAACACACCGCTTGAAAGAGAAGGATTAAACATAACAGGAACACTCCGCTGAAAGGGAAAAGATTAGACATAAAGTGTAAGTGTAACTAATTCAGACTACCTCACCTATTAGAAGGAAGATTTCTCTCTCTGCCTCTGGTGGGATTAGGGCTCTCTCTCTGCCTCTGGTGGGATTAGGGCTCTCTCTCTGTCTCTCCCTCCTTCACCACATCACCACGCCTCTGGTCCAATTGCTCCAGCTGACAGCCTTCTTTGATGCTCTCTGCACTGCTTTCTCTCTCCTCATCTTCAGCAATCGTCTGCCTTCTTCCTCCATTTAAGAACTGCACTCTATTCTGCAGCTCCAGCAGACATCCTCTCTCTCTCTGCAAGCTGTTCTGAGCTCCAAGCTGTTCTGAGCTCCCAGCAGTTCTGTGCTCCAAGCTGTTCTGAGCACCACGCTGAACTGCACTCTATTCTGAACTGAACTGCACACAAGCTGGAATGAACACTCCTCCTCTCCTGTAGCTCGCTAATATGGATGCTTGTCCTTTCATGGAAAGTTACGGCCAGTAACCTGCCGCCCACCAAATTCTTGTACCTCCCCGTACCAAGGACACGTTCCCAGCTGGCCAGCCTGAAGTTGTGTCTTCGGAGTGGGGAAAAATACATTCCTTCGATAAGGGCCAGCCTGAACCGGTTCTCTCCAAGCGAACAACAGCCTTAACTATAAACTTTGCCTTTGCCCTGAAAAGCCTCTCAGCTTCATCAAGATGGAGTCCCTCTAGCTCTAGGCCTGTAGGCCTGAAAGGGGTGAAATACTCCTTAGCTCTGTCAGAATACCTACATAAACCATACCAATGTGTCTAATATGTCAAAGCCAATAGGCAATAGACAGGTTAAAGTCAAGAATAAAGGCATATTAAGCAGCTATCCTCTTCTAGGTCTGGAAAAAGGGCTTAAAAGGGCCAACACAGGCTAAGAATACCTATACTAGATGCGAGCAAGACTAATGATCTATATCACTGCTAAATAAAGCCAAAAACTCTGCCATTACAACATAAAAGATCAGTTTTCTTGACATACAAATCATTCATTTATCATTCATTTTCAGGCAAACTATATAAATGGGTATATACAAGAGTGAGAGGAATATTTTCAAGTACAGAAAATAAATAACTGTAAAAACAAGACTATTTTGCAGAGGCAAATGTTTCTATGTCCCGGCTTAGAGAAAGAGGGTACCAGAGTAAACTCCTAAAAAGATCTATGAAGATGGACTGGTTTTGTGATTAAGAACAAATAATGTGAAGGTGTTGTTGGTGTCACTACACTGGCACACTACGCAATAAACAAAAGAAACTGATTTCAGAGAACTGGCAGCATATTTTAATACCAACTGGATTTCATTCTAAAGACCATTATTGGCTTTCAAGAAATGAATAAGATAGACAAACCACATTTCGTTGGTTCCTAAAGAGATAGTCAAGCCAAGTTGAGTGTCACAGAAGGTTGGAGCATAGATAAAATAAATGAGAATTATAAATGTAGGCAGTGCTCTGCCGAAACACCACATACCAGATAAAAACTTAAGAACTAATCATTTGCAAGGGACATTTCGAAATTATACCACAAATAGCTCTAAAAACGTGGGGCATTGTAACAAATGTCCCAGCAAATTACTATAACTTGGAAAACCATCCAAGATGTATACATGTAAATCCTACTGTATAAATCCAGACTTAGATGAAATGTAGAAAATTCACCTTTATATTTACCCTATGAAGAAAGACAAACCAAAGAAATGTAATGTACCTGTATTTCACTACAGGTTTTACCGTGTACTGTACATTTGTTCTGTAAACCACAGTATGTATCATGAAATTCATGCATGCAGACTGAAATGGGGTTAGAAACTCTATATTTCGACCTTTTAGTGTAATCGAAAATCCTCCCCAGTATGCACATCCATTTTAGGTGTGCTGTCCCGACTAGTGTGTGCTTCTCTCTAGTGCTAGTGGGTCTCATTGTGTTTTTTGGATTCTAGAGTACATTCACTGGCAGTTGTAGGAATTTTGTGCACATCCACATTAATTTAATAATTATCTTTTGCTCCACAACGTGGATATTCAAGCGCAGGTATATTTTCTATTGCCCAGGCGGCCATCTTGAATGTGCAGTCATGTCTTGGCAACTACGTATGTCTAGCTGTAAGATGCAATATGTCTGTTATGAGATTTTTTAGCTATCCTCACTGGTGACCTTCCTGAGGTTTTGAGTTATCCGCACTCTGACTTCTTTAGGCATTGTTAATCTGTAACCTAAATTGTAGTACTAGAAATTGAAATACTAGTTACTAAATTAGCCTTTAATTCTGAAATCTATATTCAATGGGAGTATTTCTTTATTTCTCAGATGCATACAGTTTTATACTATTAGCATCCATTCATCTGAGCAATACATACTCAATCAGGCATAGTTGTGAGTTAACTACACTGGTTGCCCAATTTTAAGTATAACATATCGGTCTTTGAGTACAGCATTAAATGATAATTTGGGGACAAGATTGATAATCTACTCTTCACTACATCTTTATTCTTTAGGTGATAATTTAGACTACTGAAAAGGTTGCATAAGCGGGCCCTTGCTAAGGATTTGCAGGAATCCAGTTAATGTTGTGCTTTTAAATAATGAAGGCTATTTAATTTATATTAGAGTGCTGATAAAATCAATAGCCATGGTGATACTTTAAATGCTGCAAAGCATCAGGACTGCAACACTAATGCTCATAACTTGAATCATATGATTGATTGATTTTCCCACATGATATTGTATTTCCATAAGAAACCTACAATCGTCTCTGGTAATTAGACTAAAGTACATTCGAGTTTGTATTTGAGATCAAAAACACTGATTTGTAATATTGTGAAAGTACTGTTTTACTAATTTGATAAATAGATCTTTCATGCCCCAAGCAAATTTGCATTAGTATTTCAAAATGATGGTTTTATTAAGCGTATTTAAGAATCTCTCTTTTGAGACTTTAATTCAACCATTTTAAACACTTTAAGTTAAATAGTTTACTAAAGGAAACATTCTGTTAACAATTAAATGAAATAAAAGTCATTTAACATGTTACTCCAATGCTGTGAAACGTATGAGCGCCAAGCAATGGATTTTGACACAAACTGAAAACCCTTGTGATCTACTGAAATTAAGAAAAAAGCCGCCTTATCATTGCTATGTAAGCAGTCTCTCTAGTATAACCAAAATGTCAATTTCTATTAAAAAAAAAAGACGAGCTTGCCATTAATGGCATACTGCACAACACTAACAAAAGATGACCTACCCAATAATGGCATACTGCACAACACTCACCTTTAGTGTTATGTTCTTTAACAGTGTGTCCTCTAACACAGCCTGTAGCTTTCTATTGATTTCGAGTGAGAGTTCAATTGTCAATCCGCTGTCAGCTGGATGTGATGTGTACAAAGACGCCATTATTCCACCACGTTTGCTTAGATGGGCTTTGTTAAAATCCGAAGCCTCTGAAGAAAGTGTGCCAGATTCTTCCCTCAAGACGTAACTTTGAATTATCCTTAAGAACGAAATAGAAAAATCCGTAAAAAAATCCTTGACTTCAGTGTTTTGTTTCTTTAACATAAAAGATAGCACGTGGTGCACTACATTGTTCTGTTATACGGATACACTTATTCAAGACTATTGCTAAGTAGCATCACAAGAATACAAGGGAATGTCAAACCAAAGGCCTTTATACAGTGCACATAGTTAGGTTTGCGAGGCAATGACGAGGATAGTAGGAACTCTCAATCTAAACATCTTCAATTCAATGGCGGATATGAAATGGCAGATATGATGGGATAATTCAGTCTTATTCCTCAGGCTCATACATTATATTATATTATTCTCAAATATTCTAATATATCACTATTAGGAAAATGCAGTTTTGCACTGTAAAACATTTTAAGATTTAAATAAAAAAACATTCTACTCAGAATATATGAATACTCACCCGTGCATCACACATACTCAGTATCCTATATACGAGTCAGGAAAGCTAATGCTCTATTCATACATGCCAAGCATCCCGATTCAGGTGGGAGACTAACAATTTCAAGGGTAGACTCCTGCTGTCTGATTCCTGCAAGTAAAAACTCGATTCCTCTGTGGGCTTCAGCCGACAGGGAATGGTCTTGTGTGTTTCGGAGCATGCACTGCCAATAACCTGCTCCGCTAGGCGAGTGCACAACATTTTTGCGAGGCTCTCTCTGCCTGCCATAGCACTTTCTCTGTACTCCTAAAAATTAGGGAAAAAATGTATGTTTGCATTTCAGTTATCGATCCTGTAGCAGCACACTTGCAAGTCCCATACATGCTAAGGTACCGGATTCAGGCTGCAATAGAGGTGAATGGAAAAAAATACATACTCCCGAATAATTTTTAAAAAATCTCCCACTTCCCTTTTTAGGTTTCACCTGCACAGCACTTGCGCTGTGCTTGATAAATCTATTGTTTTTAATATAAATTTAAAAGGGACTTACATCCCGCCTCTTCTCTTTCATCTCATTGGTTCCTGTGCGTGCCACTTAACTTTCCTCCATTTCTATTGGCTGTAGCATCCTGCACTTACAAATGCTTGTGCTGTGACTGCTTCTCTTATCAGTTTCCCGCCGCTGAAATACTGTTAACATCCGCTTTGGTGGAACTATATTTTCATAAAGTTTTGTCTTTTATTCTAGCAGCATATTTATATAACAATTTATCACCGGGAGCGATTAAGTGACTCACATAGAATTACAGGACGTTGCAGAGCGCCGCTGAGACTTGAACCGACTCTCGAGTCAGCAGCTCTGGCCGCTGTGCCACATCCTCTCCATTCCCATGTTATCTGTCAGGGAGCTCTTTCCTTTTTCCAGACGATGATTGATGAAAACAACTCTTTATTCTTTACATACGCAAAACCAATGCATTACAAAAGGCTTGTTTAAAATGTTAGCATTTATGTCTGTTATATTGGGTCTGACTCAAAGGTTGCATTGGAATGTGCAAAACTGTTTTTACTCATTACTCATCCTTTAAAAAGCCTTCAAAACTTTTGTGTGAGGATTTCACATCTCGATTGAGTTCTGACGGCGGAGGCAAGATGGCAGACACAACTGTGTCCGAGTGAGGCAGGCGAAAGGTGCTCTCCACCGTTCCAACCCCTCTACACCCCTGTCCCGAGGGAGAGCTGTTTTGCTGGAACCACTGGTGCCGATGCTAAACTTAGCTATCTGCGAGGTCTCTGCCTACATTTTTGCCGGGAATGTTCCTCCTTCCGCTGATACAATTGTATCAACAGCACTATCGGCGTGTAGCCCACACGGCCACTTACCGGAGTTTGGTGTCGAGCGGCATAGCGGGGGGCTCCTGGTTGCTGCGGGAAAGAGGCACAGCGTCTACTGCGCGAACACAGGAGTCGGGCTGTGCAGCGGGGGATTCCTGTCTGCTCCATGAAGATTGCACGGTGTCTGTTGCACGGGCTGAGGGATCAGGCGGCACAGCGGGGGATTCCTGTCTGCTTCGGGAGAATGGCGCTGTGTTTGCAGCGCGTCCAACGGAGACAGTGGAAAACCAGGACTGGAGTCGGAGTCCAGCGAAAACTATGGGTCCGAAGAACGCAGGTGTTACTTCGAAGGGGCCAAAGACTCGCGCTGCGGCAGCTATGACAGCTTCCTCTCCAGTTCATGCTTTGGCACCAGTGGGTGTCCTGGATAGACCCGATGTGGAAGTAGGCTCAATTAGTCATTCCATGGCCGCTACGTTTGAAAACATGCACTCTCCCCCCAGGGCTGGAGCAGGCAAAGATAATACAGGCGCAAAAAAGAAGATCCTGGGTATGTTTAGAAAGAATCAACTGTCAGCCAAAGGTAAGACCCCTCCTGCTGAAACAATGATTAACAGTAACAAATATGCCGATCTCTCAGATAATAGCAACTCAGTTATACTGGCCAATATCTCAACATCTGAGATAACTATGGGTATTTCATCAGCAGGAAAAGATCTATCTGGTTTGCATGAGCAAGAGCAGGAGGGGCATGAGATCGAAAGGGAGTGTGTTGAAACTATGAGCGCAGCTGATGTGCACTCTGCATCTCTTCAGTCTCCTAATATAACTCTGGATACAGCTGGTTCCAGAAGCACGCAGCGGGGGCTAATATTATTTGTGAGAGTGGCAATACGGCAGTGCTAACAGAACTGGATTCTGGGAACTCTGGTGCGAATTTCTTCTCTATGTCAGACTTCTCTAATAATTCTGAGACCGGGAGCATTGAAGGAGATTGGGGCGATGAAAGAAGCTTAACCAGTTCAGCGCCTCCGGACGAAGACGAAAACAGTCTCTTGGTCTTTGAAGACATTAATACAGTTCGTAAACTAAAGGATGCCCCTTTGATAATCTTCCACAATGGCCCTTCAGATGTTAACGATGGCTCTCCTGTGTTGTGTCATTCTTACGTTGTAGAGTCCAACGATAGACGGGCTGCTTCTGTAGGAGTACAGGAAGATGGTCTGTGCTCCACAGAGTCAACAGAGAACAACGTCATATTGGCCACTAAATATCAGGCAATAATGTTGCATCTGGAGGAGACTAAGGCAGAAGGACTTCGAATGCAGGGCGTGGTGCGCAAACTCCAGAATACGGTGCGCCGCATGAGCAAGAACTGTACGGAAATCTCAGCTAGGATTGGCGAAGTCGAGGGCAGAATCTCTACAATTGAGGACGACATGTGCCAACAAAAAACGGACTTATCCTCCCTTCAGTCTCTTCGGGATTAAATTACCTGGAAATTGACTGATTTAGAAAATAGGTCAAGGCGGAATAGCCTTCGTATTTTAGGCGTACCTGAGGGAACCGAAGGGATAGACATTCGCCAATTTGTCATCAATCTGTTCTCAGAAGCATTTCCTGAACTATCTAACTGGAAGTGGGAACTCAAACTGCAGAGGTTGCATAGATTTCCTTTCCAGATACGTAGGGGCAAGACTGGAGTAGAGGGCAAGCCCACAGCTATTTTGATCTGTCTGAACAATTTTACTTTGGGAATCCCTGTACGACCTAGCTAGACCTGATCGTAGTAGGCGTGGGCTGGGGTGTGAATTTTTTCTGCGCCCAGACTACTGTCAAGCCACGGTCTAGCTGAGATGGCATCTCCGCCAGCTGATACCTCAATTTTCAAGCAAAGGGGGCGCAAACGTATTTACTAAACACTGCAAAACTTAAAATTATATTTTAGGATAAAACAGTATTTTTCACTTCTGAAATTGCTGCAAAGGAATTCTTGGGATCAATCTAGTGGGGTGGCGGGATGGCAATGTCAAGGGTAGATTGACTGATTGACAGCTCTCTCTCTCATCCACTGCTTCTTTTTAGTTGATTGCAGCTTGAGGGTGGGGGAGGTTTGGTCTGGGGCACTTTATCCTTTCTCTCCATCACCAATATGGACTAGACAGCCCCTTTGCCACATTTGGGTGTTTGTATGGGTGGGTTGGGAGGGGCTTCAGGGTGGGATAAGTGGGTGGGGGTGTTTGGGGTGTGTGGGGGGTGGGCATCTTTGTTCGTATATAGGGACAGCTTCCTAAATCTGATCAAAGGTTTTCTCACTAAATGTTTTGACTCATATGGAACAGTATGTCTATTGTTGAGAATAGAGCAAGGTATTTCAGTTACGGTAATTCACCCTCATTTTGACAATCGGTACCTATGTAGTCTGTTCATGGAATATTTGTGGCCTGAACGATAAGAAGAAAAGGGGGATTACGGTTCAGATATTTAAAACAATGAAAGCAGATTTATTAGGTTTACAGGAAACCCACATCGCATGGAACAATAGGGGCTGGCTGAAAGACCTGGGGTTAGAGCTAGTTGCCTGCACACAACAAGGAAATTCCACGAGGGGGGTGGCAGTTTTGAAAAGGTATGGTTGGGGGGGGGAGTGCAAACAGGTTAAAAAGGATGCTTGTGGTCGCTGGGTGATAGTGGAATTATGGTTAGCTGGTCGGGTTTCAACCATATGCTCTATTAACGGCCCTAACCTCGACGATCCTTGTATGTTGAACGACCTTAGTATTGAACTTGCCCAATGGCCTTCACCCCTGATTCTATGCGGGGACTTTACAGTTCACTTACCTGGGAGTGTGGACATAACTAGCGACTACTGCTATACAGGGAAGAAAACACAAATCTCTAAAGCAACTAGGGGGTTAGTTAAGGACTTTGGGCTTTTAGATGTGTGGTGTATGAAAGGGAATGGAGCCCCAGGGAACACCTATTACTCTGTACCACACCGCAAACACGTACGCTTAGATTATTTCTTAGCGACGGCTGAGCTTGTTAATTCTGCCAGGATAGATATCCAGCCAAAAATAATTTCAGATCACAACCCGATTTTATTAGATCTAGAAACTGGCTTTAAAGCCCCCCTTAGACACTGGACGTTCGAACAAAAATTACTGGTGGTCCCTGCTTTTTGCGAACAGATGTCTAAGTGGATATCAGACTTCTTTACGATCAATCGTGGGTCTGCGTCAGTTCACGTGGTATGGGAAGCTTTTAAAGCTGGAGTCCGTGGAGAAACCTTAAGTTACTCAGTCAACAAACAATCTAAATTACGATCTGCATTGTCTGAGGAGATGAATAAACTTCGATTTTTAGAAAATAAATTTATGACCACGCTTAGTAACGGCCAGGATACTGAACAAATCTCTAATGAACTCGCAATCTCGAAAATGAGAATATTCCAGAATTGTGCTTCAAAATTAGCTGCTCAAATCCTAGTACACAGATCTGAGATCTATGAAGCAGGCGAAAACTCTGGCCGAATTTTATCCAAAAAGCTTCACCAAAAAGAAGTATCCAGAAGGACTAATAACATCCAGGATGAGCAGGGCCGACTTTGCTGCGATCCAGTTGGAGTACTGGATGTTTTTCGCAGCTTTTACAGTAATCTGTATACTGATAAAGCTACTCCGGGGAGTGCAGATAAAGTCATTTAGTTTTGCAATGGGTTTGGAATCGCCAAACTTACACCTGATGATATGTTAGAACAAGAGGCAGATATCACTTGGGATGAGGTAGAAGTCGCTTTAACTTCACTTTCAACAGGAAAAGCGGTGGGACCAGATGGGATCTCGTTAAAATGTTATCAAACTTTTCGATCTGTACTCAGAGTGGACCTCATGACAACTCTTCTGGCTGCACAAAAGGGCTACGCACCTCTATCCTGGCAGAAATCAATTATTACTGTGTTTTTAAAAAAAGACAAACCTGCCTCACTTCCATCCTCCTACAGATCCATTTCCTTAATTAACTCAGACAGCAAACTCTATTCGAAAATTCTGGCCGCACGATTATCCAGGATCATAGGTACTCTTGTCTCATGATATCAACACAGGTTTATCCCTGGTCGAGACACAGCGGACCACGTGCGACGCTTAATAGCACTTATAGACTGGGCACAGACAACCAATTCTACAATGGGCATAACCCTGTTGGATGCCGAGAATGCATTCAACAGGGTTTCCCGGCCCTTTATGTGGGAGGTCTTAAGATTAAAGGGCATCGGCCCTGCAATGCTTCAGGCATTAAAGTCTTTATATCTCTCACCAGTGGCTTGTGTTCGGATAGTGGGCTGAGAGTTGGACTTGTGCACAATCAATTGCGGTACACAGCAAGGGTGTCCGTGTTCACTGCTGTTATTTGCTTTATGTATTGATTTGTTTTTGGAAAAATTAAATTGTTCCATAGATATCAAACCCATTCATGTACAGCATACGGATTATAGAGCTCAAGCGTACGCGGATGACATTGTCTTTGTTTAACAGTGACTTTGCCCCTGCATTACCAGCAATCGAGTCCCTGGCCACCAATTTTGGGCTCTTTTCTGGCTATAAGCTCAACATCTCCAAAACCCAGATTTCTGTAATAGGGTAAGATCCTCTGCCAAATATTCCAACTGTCTCTGAATTTACTTACTTAGGAATTAAAATCCCCTTGCCTATTAGTAAGATACCAGAGTGAAATATGGAACTAGTCCTTACTAAATTGAATAATAATTTGGAGAGACTTGATCACTTGCATTTTTCTATGTACGGAAGATCAAATATTCTAAAAATGCTTATTCTTCCTAAATTGCTTTACATGTTTAGAACGATTCCCCTTGAATTTCCGAGCTCTTGCTTTAAAAAATTAGAGCGGGTCAGCTCCAGGTTTTTATGGAGTTATAGACGCCAGAGAAGGGCTTATAGAAAGATGGTCTTGCCCAAAAATTGTTGGGGGCTGGTGTATTCCGTATTTTCTTCTATATTATTGGGCATCTGTTTTGCAATTTATAAGTCCATTGGTAGTTGGAGAACGTGTCGATATTTTGTCTTGCCACAGTCCAGTAATATATGCCCTGGGACTAGGGGAGGAGGCTAACGGTTGTCTTGTTAAAATCCTAGAGCCTAGTTATTTAAAAAAAAACTACATTCAAGATTCTCAACTCCGCTTATCGCATCAGTAGACAAGTTAAGCGACATTTAGGGCTTGCAAACCTTAACGCCTACACTCCCTTCTCTGCCGCTGGGCTATTGCCTCTGATTTTCCGCGATCAAATCTCCTTTAGATGGTGCTTAAAGGGAATTGTTACACTCGGAGATCTATGTGAGGCAGGCCAGCTTCGATCATTCACGGAACTCCAAACTAAATAAGGCCTTCCATACAGGCTTGTCAAGATAAGTTGGTTATGAAACTAGGGCAAGAAGGGATTAATGTCGCAGACTCGTTAAGTCTTGCAAACCAGGTTCTGTTGACGGGGATGATGCGTTCTCAGCACTATATGGTTATTCATTTTTTTTCTTCAAATCTATTTATTGGCATTTATATATTTCAACATTACGTTGGGTACATCATTGTAAGTAAGACAGACAGCTCTTCAACCTTGCTTGGTTGATAGTGCACTGGCAACCCGGCATATCAATGAGGCGCTACAATAGGTACACAAAATAGCATGCAAGTGGATCTTGGGCGCCCAGGTATGCCCGCATTATAAAAGAGTCAATGTGTCCCTTTTCTGCGTGAAGAGACAAATCTTACGTGTATTATCTAACTGCAAAGAAAACATTTGCGATAAACAGAAACATCAAACTGCGGCACTGTCACCAGGATACAGCACAATTCGTCCCCGTTTCCATCTCTTAGGCCCGCCCCCGTCTACTATCCCCCCGCCTCCAAAGCCTACATGTTACCATTTTGTTGCTTCCTCGCCTCAATTACATGTTGTTCACCCGTCAGTGTGCCAGACGCGCTACCCTCTGCGCACCTCCCTCTTCCACCCACTGTACCCGCTTAGTTCGATGCCACCCCCTCACCCGAGATGTTCTCTGCCGCATGCAAAGCGTTAAGCATGCGCTCCCAGTGCTCCGCCATGGGTTCCTTGCGGAGCCCCACTGCTTCCTCCCTCCGGATGGCAGTCCATTCTGCTCGGGCCCACGAAAGGAGGGAAAGTCCATACCCGCACATTAGGAGAGTCTCTCGCCTTCCATCTCCTAGTGAGAAGTCGTGCCGCTGTTACCATCCCCAAATCCAGAAAGCGGGACGATGCCTTATCCTTGGGCGACCACTTGAAGTGGTGTAAGAGATATTCAGGCCAGTTGCAAGGGACGGCACGTCCAGTGCATCGCTTATGTAGAACACTAATATCATTCCAGTAGGTGCCAAGTCCTGGACAGTGCCACAACAGGTGAGGGAGTTCCGCGTTCAGCTCGCCACACCGAGGGCAAGACACGTCCATCCTGTGGAAGTATCTGTTTATTAAGTCAGAGGTAAGATGGGCAGTGTAGACTATAAATACTTAGATCTGGCGAAAGCGCATATTTCTGGGGATACGCACCGGGCTTTTAAGGATCTTTTCCCACTCTTTGTCCGCCAGCGCTCGCCCCATGTCCCGCTCCCACTTTCCGCGGAGCGGGGTCAGATCTAGTTCCGTGTGGGTCCGTAGGTATGCATTAAACCACTTAATTAGATGTCTGCCCCTGCCCATGTCAAGTGTTGCGCCGGCTCCTCCGCAACATCGCCCCATTTGGCGCCATGTGGGCCGTGAGGGAGCGGTGCATCAGGAACGGCGTCTGCGACTAGCGTCTCAAAGGGAATCAATGCTCCATCTTGGTATAAGTCTCCTAACGTCTGGACGTCCGCCTCTTGCCACTGCTCCAGCATGTGGTGCGTGAGGACCCCTTCGCCCCCTGGCGAGCCTTCCAGTGGCACCGCAGGTGCGTATGGGAGCACCTTCCTCGTAAGGTGCAGTGCCCTGCGGAAGCACTTGTATGCCACCGCCAGTAAGAGCGGGGTGGGTCGCACCGGTGCCGCTAGCGGGTGAAAGAGCGCGGTGATCCGTTCCAGCGTGTAGGGCGGTTC
The DNA here is from genome assembly GCF_964263255.1 of Lissotriton vulgaris. NCBI lineage: Eukaryota > Metazoa > Chordata > Amphibia > Caudata > Salamandridae > Lissotriton > Lissotriton vulgaris. Next base: position 1,135,722,638 of record NC_141693.1, read on the forward strand.
GTTCGTGGCGGTGTCGTCCCTACCCCTGTCTGCCAGCCAGAGGGCAATCCATTGAAGTTGCTCTGCCAGGTAATAGTGTTCCAAGGAGGGAGCGGCCAATCCACTTTTGTCTGTGGGTAAGAATAGTCTCCCGAGCGCCTGACGGTGGCGGGACACGCCCCAAACAAAGTCACGCAGGATTTTGTTAAGTTTGGGGAAGAAAGGCGCAGGTATGAACAAGGGCAGGTTCGCGAAATAGTATAAAAGGCGGGGGAACAGCACCATTTTGGACAGAGCTACTCTGCCCGTGGGTGTTATGGGAAGCGTGGACCAGAAACTGATCTGAGATTTGAGCACCGTCACCGCTCTTCCCAAGTTCCCGTCCAACAGGTCTGCCGGTTGGCGGTAGATCTGGATCCCCATATACTTAAACGTGTCCGCCCGCCACTGGACTCGTGTGCCATGGAGGCTATACTCCGGATCAGCAACCTCACTGCTAAAGTCATAGAGGCATGACTTGCCTGCATTTACACGGAGCCCCGATAGACCGGCAAAGTGGCTTAACAGTTGGGCTAGCAGCTCCGGTATGTGGCCCACATCTCGGACAAAGACCAATAGGTCATCAGCGTATAGTGATATCTGATGAACGCCGTCGCCCAGTGGGATACCATTTGCCAGGAGCTGTCTCACGGGCGCAGCTAAGGGTTCCATGGCCAGCGCGAATAGCAGCGGCGACAGGGGACACCCCTGGCGGGTGCCCCTACCCACCGCTTCAGAGATGTACGGCCCCAGCCCGACACGGACCGCAGGGTTCCTGTACAGGAGTCCCACCATCTGCAGGAAGTTGTCTTCCAGTTCGTACGCCTCCAATACCGCAGACAAATAGCCCCACTCAAGGCAATAAAAGGCTTTTTCTTAGTCCAGCACCAGGCCCCCCGCTCTGGGCCAGGCCGTCGCTGCCTCCGCCGCTACCCTGAAGTACCGCTTAAGGTTCAGGGACGTGGATCTCTCCGGTACGAAACCGTTCTGGTCTTGATGGACTAAATGCGGAACCATCGACGCCAGACGCTTGGCAAGGAGTTTGGCGAGTTCCTTGTAGTCAGTGTTAAGCATCGCCAGTGGGCGATAGGATCCCAGGGACAAGGGGTCCCTGTCGGCCTTGGGCAGGGACACCTGGAGAAGTGTGGCTCACCGATTAGAGCGGCAGACCCTGAGGCAGAGGTCTGGCCCGGGACCAAGGTTCAATCCCCGTCGCGGCAGGGTCTTGGGCTAAATGTCCTCGGACCCGATAATTCTCGCCTCGGTGCCTACTCTAATCATGGGTTCCACTCTGCAACTCTGGGCAATAGTTTGCTTAATCTCCACACCAGCCCTAACAAAGCTAGGATGCCTGGCTTCACCTTGGAGGTGCCCAAAAGTGGACACCTCACAGGTCAGGAAGGGTCCCACAGCGGTATTCGTACAGCGCTTAGAGACCCCTGGGTGATAGGCGCTATACAAGTGCAAATTACATTTACATTACATTTACAAAAACGCTTCCCGCAGTGTTGGCGGGAGATGGCCCGCATCAATCGATGCCCTGTACATCTGGAGGAGCTGGGGTGCTAGGATATCCCTATTTACTTTATAGTTTTCGGCTGGTAGGCCGTCGAGCCCCGGTGTTTTCCCGGTCACCAGTGCTTGGATCGCCTCTCCTATTTCCTCCAGTGTGAGCGGGGAACCAAGCTCTGTCCTCTGGTTCTCTGTGACAGGAGGCAGCGTGACCGACTCCAGGAATTCAGCCACCGCATGGACATGGCCAGTGCCTCGAGCTCTGTAGGGGTCCCGATAGTGGTCAGTCAGTGCCCGGTGGATCTCGCGTTGCGTGTACACCACTGTCCCGTCTCCCGTGCGAATAGCACCAATCGGGGAATTGCGATCCGCTTTCTGTACCAGCCAGGCCTGCAACCGGCCAGCCCTATCCGCCATGGCATGTGTCTTGGCGGTATGTGCTGCATAGTTAAGGCATCGCAGTCGCTCGATAAGGACCGCATGTTCTCTGCGAAGTTCCCCTAATCTCAGCGCATGCCTGCCCGTCCCCTCCCCTTCCCTCTCGTATCGTATGAGCTCGGACTCTATGCGGGCCAGGGACGCAGACACCTGTGCGCAAATGTTCCTTGTGGCCCCTATGCAGTGCCCCCTGGTAGTGGCCTTATGGGCATCCCATTCCACCATGGGGTCGCTTGCTGAATCCTCATTCTCTTCAAAATAGGATAAGATAGCCGTGCCCAGCGAAGATCTAAACTCGGCGTCTTCCAGCGCGGCCCGCTGGAGTCGCCATGTGGGCACCGGGGGTCGATCCGCCTCCCAGCTAATCTGGAACCATAAGGGGTTGTGATCTGAGTCCGTTCTCCCTAGGTATGCCGACTTAATCAGGAGCGGGAGCAAGGACTGGGAGCCCACTATTCGATCCAGGCGGACATGAAGGTCGTGTACCGCCGAGTAGTATGAGTACGTTTTGTCTGTAGGGTGCTGCGCGCGCCAAAGGTCATGAATGTCCCAGTGCACTAACCAGTCCCTTAGGGCCTGCACTGCCGATGTCGCTGCCACTGCTCGGAGGGGTGGGAAGGAGCGGTCCAGGCGTGTGTCTAGTACCATATTACAGTCTCCGCCCAGCAGCCAGGGAAGGCCCGCGTACCGCTGGAGGATGAGGTTTTAGGACGCCAGGAAGGCAGGCTGATCCGTATTAGGGGCATATATAGAGCCCAGCAGCACCTCCTGGCCATTGAGCCTCCCCCGTGCAAAGGAGTACCTCCCTTCTGGATCTACCTGGGTGTCAGTGCGCGCAAAGGGGACGCCTGCCCTCACCCATATCAAGGTGCCGCGCGAGTGCGCAGAGTATGTCGTGCCAAGCAGCTGCCCCCTCCATCGCCTGCGGAGTCGCTCCAACTCCACTCGGGACATGTGAGTCTCCTGGAGAAGCGCAATCCCCACCTGGTGTCGCTGCATATAGGTGAAGACTGAATATCGGCGCGACGGGGTGTGCATGCCGCGGATGTTCCATGTCATAATGTTTGTGCACGCCATGTGTTTTGCTGTAATGCAGTCTCTCGGGGAGTCAGGGGGTGTGCCTCGCTGGGCCAAGGGACGGGCTCACGGATGGAAATCTCTAAGTATCGCTTTTGAAACGTGTGAACCAGAACTAACATTGGAACATTATGGGCGAATTCCCAACGGGGCATGCGTCCAAACTGGGTATTGTGACTATCTTTTAATGTGACGTGTCCACAACTCAAGCGTATGCGGTGAAGCGCGCAGCCAGTTGTGCTATCAGTGCGCTCCCTCGCCTGGGGCCCTTAGAGCTGCTGAGGTGTGTGAGCGGTATAAAAAAATCAGGAAAGGAAAGCATTCCGGGCTAGCAAGAACCACCCATGAGGGCCACCCCGCGTGTCATATGGTAAAACCTCTCCCAAATTGAGGTTCAACTATGCACCTGTGTTGCACTAGCGGCCCCTAGCTCTGGACCTGCGCGGAACACCCCAGCCATCGGTTAAACTTAACAGCTCATTACATCGGACATATAAAGGATACAATGGTCCATTTGTTGTACACAGGCAGTACAGCAGTCTATCTCAGGCCCGCCATCAGCTACATTTTGAAGTCAGCTGTCTGTGGCGTCACCACAGGCAGTGTAGTGTAGTCCGACATCTCAGTGGACGGTGAAGACGACCCACTTGCGACCATTTCACTCAGTTGTCGGTGATCCGGGCCTTCGTTGACATTCACCGCTCCCAACGTCGCGACCACCTCGAGGGCCTCCTGACGCATCTTCTCTGGGCTGGGCGCAGCCTGCCCCGGTCCCACTCCTCGCTGGGCCCCTCTCTTCCGCCTCTGCCTCCTGGAGCGCTGTTCTTGCCATCCGCTGTCTTCTAGGCCCGCCGGCCTCGTCCCGACCACCGCCCGGTCTCCTCCAGCCAGTCCCAAACGTTCGACGGAGCCTCAAAGAAGCAAGTGCCCTCCTTGGTGACCACGCGCAAGCGGGAGGGGAACAACAGTGAATATGGCAGTTCCAGGTCCCGCAGCTGCTTCTTTACTGCCATATAAGAGCCACGCCTCCTCTGCACTGTTGCTGTGTAGTCCGGAAAGAACATCACGCGGCTATTGCCCACCTGGAGGTCACTTAACTTCCGAGTCTCTCGGAGTACCGCATCCCAGTCCCGATAGTTGAGGAGCTTGAAGAGGAACGGTCGAGGCAGAGCTCCAGGCCTCTGGGCTTGCGCCGGCACCCTGTGCGCCCTTTCCACCATGAAGTGCGGAGACAATGTTCCAGTCGGCAAGAGTGTCCGCAGCCAGGCCTACGTGTATCGTTCTGGGTCCTTCCCTTCTTCTCCCTCTGGCAGGCCTACCACTCTGATGTTGTTGCGCAGAGAGCGCCCTTCCGTGTCCTCCGCGCGGTCCTCTAGTGCGTGAACTCTCTCAATCAGATCTTGTAGAGCAGAGGCATGGCTGTTCACCACAGGTTGCAGTTCCTGGACCGTTTGGCGTTGCGCGGCAACTGACTCCAACAGTTTACGGTGGTCCGCATGCAGCAGCGTGAAGTCTGACGTGACTTTGTCTATCTTGACTTCCAGAGAGGTCTTAGTTTGCTCTAGGGTAGTCCCAATGCATTCCACCACCGCTAAAACAGTGTCCATTGTGGCCGATAGAGTGGCTGCGGGCTCCATGACCATTAGTCTCTGTTCCTGCGGGAGGTCGGTCCGCTCGCTTCCTGCTGCTTCGCCTGTGTTTTGTCTCTAAGCCTGCCCATTGAAAGCTGCTGCACCGTGGGCATCAACACGTCTGGTTGTGGGATCAGCAGCAACTGTGGGGGGCTGCTCCCAGCAGCCCAGTGGTCAGTGCTGTATGGCGACCAGGAGGAAATCAGCGCAGTTGGGCCTCCTCTGCCAGAGGCCGCTCAAGGACGGTTCTTTCCCCAGTCCGGTTCTGAGGCTCCTGCATGAGCCCATCTCGCCGAGGCGTGTGGGTGCAGATAGCGCTCTTCTCCCGAATACTCCCGTATTCCAACAACGTAAGGGTGGGGGCAGGTGAGAAACCCATCCTCTTCTCCGCTTCGCTGTCGTGGATGTGCCCATGGTGTCCGTTAGTAGCAGCCCAGAGGCAGAGGATTCGCTGTGCAGGGGCAGAAAAGATGGCGCCTTATGTAAAATGGCGCCCAAGGACCGGGCGCCTAATCCTGACTCTTTCTTCGTGACCCACAATCCGCAGTCTTCCGTGCCGACCTGCGCCTCCCAGGTCCAGCTCCACTAACCGGAGCCTCCACAGGCAGCAGCGTGTAGTGTAGCAGGGAGCGCCCCCCTTGTCTAGTACCCCAGCAGGCGGTCGTGCACCTCACCAGCAGTGCCAGGCGGCAGCCTCTCTCTCTGGCCAACAGTCACTTGTGTGGTGGCAAGCCGTGCCCTCGGTCATGCGGCGTGCCGTGGGTCTGTTTCCGCGCTCTGTGGCCCCCTAGGCGCTAACGTGGCTGGGCGCGTGTGGCGGTGCAGGGTCTCTCCGCGCTGCTAGGCTAACTGGGGCCGGTGGGCGGCCGGGTCTCTACCTTCGCCGCCCGCTCTATCGGTGTGTCAGGTGGGGGGGCCCCCGCGCCTTACCGCATCTCCGGCCGGTCGCGATGAGTCTCCGCCGGAATCAGACACCCCTGGGCCTGCCGCTGCTGCCGCAGTCACTCCGGACCTCGCACTCGGCGTCTCCTTCCAGCCTCCCCGGTCGGCACCTGCCAGCTCCGCTCGTGCCCGGAGTCCGTCACCTCTCGCCGCAGTCCGTCCCAGGAGCCCGCAGCATAGCTATCAACACCTATCATTACCGCAGAACTTGTGTTGATAGGGTTGAGCTCCGACACCGTCACCCACACGCGATCTAACGCTACAACGTCTTTTTTGTTTATTTGTATGGCAACTGTACGAGCGTGTATTACGAAGGAGTGGATCAGCCCTGAAGCTCCATCTTTTTTGACTTGGCGGGCAAGATTATGATCAATGTATAACCTGGAAATGACTATTTATAAGATCAAGGCGATGAGAAAAAGGGCAATGGGAGTCAAAATTTGGAGACCCATTACGGACTGGATTTAAAAGACAACTTAGTATAATTATATTCGTCTCTTCCCCTGCTTTATTATTCTTTGCATTTGTATTCTTCTGAGATTCTTGTTTTTTTTCTGGTGTATGTTATTGCTGTTACTTATTTTACTTGTTTAGTCTTTCTGTAAAAGTATTTTCTCTCATTTGTATGCTGTAGACTGCTGATGTATTTGTTCCTTGCAAAAATGGGAACGAATCAATAATTTTTTTTTCAAAAAAGAGGATTACACGTCTCAAAACAAAAAATTCACTGCACAGTTGTGCACCTGCTGGGCAGAAACATAGCTTTAAGATAGACTACATTCCCTAGTAAAACTTGCAGGCTCTGGAATACCCTTTCTGATCACATGCGACTTACTCCCTTCAAACAATGCTTAGACCTCAAAAAGCATCTGTTGACTAAACTCTAATTACTACCCCAGGTATCGTACTTTTTTCCACAGTTTTAAATTCTGTTCGACTTACATTTTACTCTGTTGCAGTAAAATCAGCTTTATTCATATGGCATGCAGACAGAAAAGTATTAAATAAAAACAACGAAGCAATATAAAACCACAGACCAATCATAAAACTAGTCATACACATGCAATTATAATGACTGCATTCAAAATTCCTCCTGAACTCATTACCTGAACACTAATTTTATATGCATTGTACTTGCACATGTTTTTACCCCATATTTAATACAAGGTACAAATGTCTGCTGCTCATGAGCTAAGGTCTCAACTGCCATTTTTTAAATTGATACCCTAACTGTACACAGACTGTTCTTGCCTCTATCTGTTAAGGGCACAAGAGTAGTTTTTTTTACTTTTTTTAGAGTTTGGCATCCGGGATACTGTCAAAATTTGACAAACATTCTGTACCAATGTTACAAGTGCCAACAGGTATAATGCACTTGTGACAGGTAGGAGGAGATATTCCACACATTTGTGATAGATTATCCCATTCGCTAAACTCTGAATAAGTCACTTTGGGCCAGATGTACAAAGCTTTTTTTGCAGTCACAAATGGGCTGTTTGCGATCACCAAAAAGCTTTTCAAAATGTACGAAATGCAAATTGTAATTAGGTAACTTGAAAGAGAAAATTGCAATTTGCATCTGCTTCTAAATATCGATTCTGTATTTGGAAGGGGCGTACCTTCCAAATTCCTAATCAGAATGGTATGTATCAATATTTTGCAATCACATTACAGTCGCAAAAAAGTTTGACTTGACCACCAGAGAATGTTAAACCAAATATTTGTTAAGAGCTGGCAGTGGTCCCACAGATCACTGCCTACTCTTAAAATGTGGTGGCTGACATGTCCTGAGGGTGGTGCGGCGGGTGGGGGAAAACAATAATACAAAAAATAAAATACTTACCTTCTTCCATTCCTGCAATGAGGCAAGGTCCTCCCTTGTCTTCTCTCCTCAGGGAGACTCCTAAGTAAATCCTGGCGCTGCTCCATGCTCATGAGAGCAGCGCCCTGATTGGAGGGAGTACCCTCTGTTGGCGCTCCAGAGGACACTGGGTGTTGCACTTAATCTCAACCCAGCTGTCTTTAGACAGCTGGGTTGAAACATTCAAAGTGAATATGTGTGGCAGGCTGTCGCAAGACGGCCAGCTAAAGAGACATGCGCACTTTAAACAAGCACAAAAGGCAGTCCACCCTCCTCCCTGCTGCTGCCGTTCAGCAGCAGCCCCGCCCCAGTCCTGGCCCTTCATTTGGGATGGAGGGACGAAACAATAAACGGTAATTAATTAGCTTCATTACCATTTTATTTTTTTGTCTACGGGGCTATTCAGTGGGGCGACACTCATCTGCTATAAAAGAGGAGCCGCCTCTGCTCTTAAAAAATTAAACTTATGGCTGCAATTTCTAATGGGTCGCAAATTTAGACCTACCTCATTAATATGCATGAGGTAGGTCTATTTGTGACCCCCTAGTAAACACAGGAATACCGATTACCTATTTTCAATTTGGAGAGATTCGCAATTAAAATATCAGAATTCCTAATGTTTGTACGTCTGGCCCTTTGTTTCTTACTATCTGAATTCTATTATTTATGGCATGCTCTTCATATCAAGAAAGACAACAAACTGACGAGTGGAATGCTTGAATTATTCTCAGTCACTGATAATTACACAGGGATGCATTCCAATGCATCCTATTTGGTGTAGAATACCATCTCAGACAGAACCTGCCATATGCAAATCGGCCTCGTTCCTGTAAAAATTGGAACTGTTCAGCCCAAAATACCAGGCCACCTCCCCTCTAAACAGGAGCATGAGCAAACCCCAGAAACGTTTTGCCTACATTAGGTCTTGTAGGTTTGGTGCAACTTGAATCATATGGGACAGTGTGCAAAGGACCCACTACCAGGCATAACTGTAGCACTGAAGAATGCAAAAAAGTGATAAGTGGAATGCTTGAATTAATCTTAGTCACAGTAATTACTTGGGTCAATTCCTAGTTCATCATTGTTTTGCTCACCGTACCACCTTAGTCAGAAACAAGTCATATGCAAATCAGTCTTGGTCCTCCTCCAACAGCAATAATCTGTCCCAAACAGCCAAGCAAAGTCCCCAATGAAGAGAACACAAGCAACCTTGCACCAGTTTCAGCCTGCTTGGGTCTGATCAGAGGTAGCAGCTTGTGTCCCATGGCAGTGTGAGTGAGGGGCCCACATCCAGGCATACCCAGCGCACTTTTATCATCTCACTGTGGAGCACACAAGAGGGATGGCTGGTCAGGCAACCGCAGAAAGGCTGAGATAGCAGAAAGATAAACCTTTAAGGTGCACAGAGCAGAACCCAACTGGGCAAGGGAAAGAATAAAGAGAAGAACCTGAGAAAGCTGAGCAGGAAGAGGGTCAACCTGGCTGCCAGAATAACATTGCAGACTTCGGGCAAAAGGTTAAAGGCTGTCAACAGTTGCCGCTAAATCTCCACACAAGAAGGCAGAGTGTTGACAGGTTCAGATGTAGGACCTTCCGTTTTGCTGCAACAGAAGATACTCCTGAAGAGGCAGCCTGATCGGAGGACTGATGGCGATGCTCAAGAGCTCTGGATAGCAAACTCTCCAAGCCCAGTCCGGAGCCACAAGGATAAATTGGGGCGAGTTGTTATTGATCTTCTTGAGAACTCTGGGCAGGAGTGGTATTGGTGGCAAGGCATGCCGGAGGCATGAGCTCCATTCGGAATAAAAAGCATCTCCAAGTGACAGCTACCTTAGAAACTACAGAATGCAAACTGCTGACAATGCGTGCTCTTGGTGGTGGTGTACAGAGCTAACCAAGGCTTTTCCCAATACTGAAAGAGACCTTGCACCACCTCCAGATGGAGACGCCACACGTGATCCACTAGGGACCTGAGGCTGAGTTCAAATAGCCCACCAGGTGTGAACCACCACGGAAATGACCTGACATTACAGCCATTTCTAGAGACGTAGGATCTCTTGACAAAGGGTCCAAACCCCATCTCGTACTGTTTGTTGCAGTACCACATCGAAGTGGTGTCTGTGAACACCTGCACTAGCCTTCCCTCGATAGAAGGTAGAAAGGCTTTCAATGCCAGCCAGATTGCCCGAAGCTCCAGTATGCTGATTTGGAGTCCAGATTCTGCTGGAGACCATAGGCCTCTGATCTCCACATCTCCCAGATAGCAGCCCAACCCAGGAGTGATGCAGCTATCAGCACTGTCAGATCTAGTTGGGCACAGAATCAGGGTATTCTTTCCGACATGTACAGATCTTGGTGGAAACTGCAAAAGATCCGCCGTAGTGTGGAGGTGGGAGACGACAGCCTGAGGCGAGCCCACCTTCAAAATCCAGTTGTCAAGATAGGGGAAGACTGACAACCCCTGATCGCCGCAGGTGAAAAGCATCCACAACATGACCGCGGTGAACATCCAAGGGGTGCTGGTAAGGCCAAAAGGAAGCACAACGAACTGAAAGTCCTTGTCGCCCACCGTGAATTGCAAGTTACGCATGTGGGCCGGAAGGGCGGGAATGTGGAAATATGGATCCTGCAATTCCAATGCTACTATCCAGTCTACCAAGTCCAGGGCAGACCAGATGTGAGCAAGTGTGAGCATTCTGAACTTCTTCTTGAGGAGTAATTAAGGAGGCATGGATCTAGGATAGGACCTTCTTGGGCACCAGAAAGTAACGGGAATAGCAACCATGACCTACTTCTGGTGTCGGCACCCTCTTTACAGCTCCCTTAGCCAAGAGAGCCTTCACTTACTGGCAGAGCAAAGAAAGATGATCACTGTCAGTCAGCCAAACGCTGGTGGCATGTTTGGAGGGGGAGGGAGGGAGATAATCTGTAGAACCCATTGGTCTGATGTTATAGAACACCAGTGATACAGGTGATGGTGGATCTTGCTGCCCACTCAATCAATAGATTTGTAGAACTCTTCTGGTCACCCTTGAAGGTATCCAGCTGGGTCCAGTTGGCTTAACCAAATAGCCAGGTCTTCAGGGACTTTCCATGTCCTACTGGATCCCCATGATGGTATGGGGTCAGACTATAAGGCCTTGGAGGCTGGGGTTCCCGGTGTGGGGGGTGGACTGGTCCAACCTCTAGATCCATGACCCACAAGGCCTGTAGTACCGCATCCTCAGACACACAATCTGGGAAGCATGAGTGGCACAGTGACTGGGCGGGAACAGACGCAGCTGGAAGGCACTTCTGTGGCCACAAGAGGAGTGTACGGCGTATTGGGGTGACTAGAGGCCATGTAAAGGCTCAGAGACCTGGCTGTAGACATGCTGTCCTTAAAGAGCTCCAGCGATGAATCCGCCTGGTCTCTGAAGAGATGGGAGTCACCTAAAGGGCATGTCCATAAGCGATGCTTGGACATTCCCAGAAAAGCCTGTTGTCCTCAGTCAGTTGTGGCGCCATAAGGCCACTGTCGATGAAACTGCTCTGCCCAGCCAGTCGGTCGTATCCAATCCACAACGGATGGTAAAATTGGCTGCATCCCTTCAGTCAGCAACAGCTTGGGAGAGGATGGCTCGGGCCTCCTCAGGGAACGTTGGCAGCACCTGCACATACCATATCCCACAGAGTGTAGAAGTAGTGGGCCAAAAGGCACGCAGTGTTCACCGACTGCAGTGCCAGGCTGGTGTAAGAAAAGATCTTCTTCCCCAAGGTGTCCAGCCTCTTGGATTCCCTGTACGACGGTGCGAAAGGGAAGGAAAGCACCATGGGAGGTGGAGGCTTGGACCACCAAGGTCTGCAAGGTAGGATGTTGTGTGAGGAAGTTTGGGTCCACTGGAGCAGAGTGATGGCAGCAGGCAGTCGTTCTGTTCACAAGAGACCCTGTGCTGGGCTTGGTATGCTTTATTAAAGGGGAGAAGTGTTTCTGAGGTAGAGACTCCTTACTGAAGCACCTCGGTCAAGACGTTAAGCTTGACTGCCACAGAGGGTAGGTTAATGTCCAAGACCTCTACCACCCTCACCACCATTGTGAAGGACCCTCCCTCCTCCATTCCCACGGATGGGAGAGAAAGCATGCTAGTATCTGGTGAAGTGTTGAGTTTATTGGCTTTAGCAAAATCCTCACACCAGACCACATTTGGGTCAAAGGGCTGGTATTCTTCAAGGTCCAGAGACCCCTACCAATTCTCCCTGAGCCCTAGCCCATAGGAATAGGGCTCATGCTCCGGCCTGGAAGGCACTACTACAGTCGGGCGATCCCCACCTGGCTCCGTGTTGGAGTTGGGGATTAGAATGGGGATGGGCCCGCCAGTGGGTGCCGGTGGCGTTGGTGCGTCAGGATCGGTACTGGCGTGGGGGAAGTCGGTAGTCTGTCATGCAGAGGTAGAGAAGATGTTTTTTTTAAAGGCATGCCTCACCTGAGGGTGAGCAGTTCAGAACTGGATGTTTTGTCTGGTCTCCTCAGAATGATGTTCTCTGACCCCCTGTTGCAGTTTGGGAGGAGATTTTAAAGAGCTGCACATGTAAGACCCATGTGTGTTCTTTTTTTTAGGCTTTTTTAGGTGTTTCACTTGAATAGTGAGAGTGAGGCGATCTTTCTCTTGTCTGAGACCTTTTGGAAGAGGCAGATTATGCTTCCTCACTATCATCACTAGAAAATGGGCCCTTTCTAGCCTTTAGCTTCTGGAACCATAGTGGTAGACACCCCTCATGGTCTCTCAATGTCTTATGTAAAAAGGTGTGACATACCTTGCATTCTTTGGTCTTATGGTCAGGGTATAGGCAATATATGAAGTCCTTGTCGAGGTCATCTGTATGAAGCATCTTTTTGGAGCAGGTAGCACAAGCCCCAAAGGGGCTTTTCCTTATCTGACACAGCAAAGTCAGGAAAAAGGAAATAGAGAGTGAAGCTGAAGTGTCTAGAAGTCCACAATCCTCTATCCAGAAGAAAAAACGAGTGATAAAGACTTTGAACATCCTTAGAATGAAGACAACTGAGCAGAACTCAGTGGAGACTCCCTAGCATGACGTGCAGTAGTAAATCTGAGGGCTGGAGCTTCTCTCAGGAGTGTTCTAGTGGGTAGGGCAACCTGATAGGTTGGAACCTATATTTGGTCTCTTTTTTCAACACTGACTAGAATATGTTACACAACTAAGGGGCCTAGGGTCTTTTCTAGTTTATGTTTAACTTTGCATTGCTATTAAAATGTACCAGGGACTTCCATCTTGACAATGGGGAATTATTCAAAAATACGAATCTATGAAAGTTCCAATACTGGAGTAAACTCTTTTCCATTTTCAACATGTGAGTACCCTGCGCCCTTGTCGTAGAGACACAGCTGTTTTCATAGCTGTTTAAATGGGACCTGTGAATGCCTGGTACCACCAGTGCATCATACATGGTCCAATATTACCCATGTATAAATAAGCCCTATTTCCATAAAAAAGAAGCCATTCAGTTTTTTGGTTTGGTCTATGAATAAAGGAAATGAGGAGAAGGCGGCATCAGCACAGAGGCTAGGGCAAATATGGTACTTAGAAGCTTTAGGTCAGAACGTCTGCATTCTCAGAGGAAGCCTCAAGAGCTTAATGCCTGCAAAAACAGTGTTGGGGTAGCCCATGTAGTCTGTAAATTTATTTTAAAAAGAAACACAATAGCATGTTACTTACCACTGGTAACACCTTTTCTGGTACAGGCAATCTAACTGCAAATTCCTTACCTTAAAATATTACCCAGGCGTCAGACTGGAATGCAGAAAATTGTGAGCAGTACCTCTGCACACTGGTTGATGGCGCCACACTGACATCGTCTGCACAAGATGTGATGAGCACAGTGCCTATATAGGCCCACCCCGGCATGCTGACATTAGTTTCTTTAGTGACACATTCCACATCCACAGATGTGCAGCCACGTCAGAACTTGTTACCAGTGTGCGGTGTCTAAGAGGACTAACATTTCATCCTCTTTAGTTTGCAGACAGATGGTGGATGACCCAGAAGTACTGAGATTCTGTTTTTCCTTGCTCAGTTCAGGGTCTATTGGCATGGCAGGCCAAATATTTATCAAAGGTCGAACTGGAAGGTTAAGAGGCGGCCCATCGAGTCTAGGACTCGTCCATGTCACACTACTCAAGCTTTAAAAGGAGGAGGAGAGATGGATTGAAAACATATATTTATTTTTAAAGGAGCGCGAAATGTAAGCTGGCCCATATTTAGCAGGTTGCTTGGCACAAGTGAAGCAGGTTCCAACCCACACCGTTATACAGAAAAAGGGATAATGGAAGGATGTGAATTCTTGAAGGGATCAAACAAGTATAACATGCATGAGTGATTAAAATGGAGTATCCAATGGTGCTTTTTAGGTCGAGCCTAGCTATTGCGTAAGCAATCGCTATGCAAGATTACAGTAAGGGGAAAAGAAAAGTCTACCAAAGACCTCTGGAATGCGGTTTATGGCCAGTGCATGCGAGGCATTCAAGCGCGAAGCTGACATCTGGCACCAGCGCGCGCTTGGCCTCACTCCCTGCTCCCCATCTTACAGCAATTAACTTTCGCTCACTCACACCCCATATGCTCGTTCCCGCATCAGACTTCAAAGGCTGTCGCTCCCCCGCCCACCCCCCGCCACAGCAATGCAGAGAGCTGGTTTTGTTTCCTTTCCCCTCACCCATCTGAAGTGGCCCTCTTCAGGCCCAATGCCCGTAATGTATTTTCTTTTCCCACCATCCACTCCAGCATTCCATAGCACATGCTGTTTTCTGATTGTCAGACATACTTCACTTCAACCCTGTATGATGCAACAGGTGCCTATTACTCGACCTTGCAGGCTTTTATGTTATACTTCACACACGTGGTCAGACATACTTTACTTGAACCCCGTATTATGCAACAGGTGCTGGCGCTGCCTTTTTACTCGATCTTGCACGCTTCTATTTTATATTTCACAAACGTTCATGCCGGCCTACATATTCAACAACATCCCACCACTGAAGCTTACACAGGTCAGACATGTTGATGGATGCATCGCCATTTCCGTGAGCGATGTATGGTCCTTCAAGTCTTTCAACCATGGCCACTTGCCCACTTGCTTCCCGCGCTTGTGGTACATATATAACATAGAGGACAGACAAGGCCATTCTCTGACCGGATCGGGACACACCCAGGCGTACTTCTCTCACAGGTATTTACTTTCAACCTCTTTCTTTCTCACCATCACCTCTGACCCCCGCCCGTTCCCAACCTCCTCCAATACTGCCCCGTCTGTTTTTAACCTCATCCGTCATCCCCCCTGAGTTTCTCATGCACACACCATCCCTGCGTTTGATCCTGTGCTGCCCACACGGGGTACCGCCTGTATTTCCGGACCCTACTAAGCCTGTGTCTCCTTTGGTTCATGTCACATATGTCTCAAAACACACCACTTTTTATTTCTTTGGTTCACATACTGTTCGCTGCTTTATTATCAAACCCTGTGCTGCACACTGCAAATGCTACTTACCAGTATGCATTCATATCTGTGCATAGATCGCCACCTAGTGTTGGGTCCGGATGATTGCACATTGTTGTCCTGGAAGAGTCTTCGAAGTATCACGAGATAGGTGGCTCCTCGCCTGGACTACAGTGCGCATGGGCATCGCCTCCATCCCCAGATTGTTTTTAGCCATTGGCAGAGATGGAGTGAAGAATGTGAGTGATGACCATGCTATGAGCATATGTATGTATATGATAAAAATCTGCAGCTGCTACAGGCGCCGGGGAGGAGGGTGGGCGATATGAATGTCAGCAGCCCTACATGCCAAGAACGGATGCATACTGGTAAGTAGCATTTGCAGTTCGAGGCATGTGGGCTGCTGAATTCATATCTGTGCATAGAATACATAGCAGTCCCTCCATTAACGGCGGCCGCCCGTGCCAGCTGCAGCAGTCTGAAAAAGCGTTTTTAGAACAGCCTGACCAACAGCTGCCTGCTGTTTGGAATGTACGTCTACACAGTAGTGTTTAGTGAAAGTATGTGTGGTAGACCATGTGGCTGCTCTACAGATATCTTCTAAGGGAATGTTACCTAGGAAAGCCATAGAGGCCCCCAACTTCCTGGTGGAGTGGGCCCTCGGTGGGATAGTGAGAGTGCGTTTAGCTTTAGCGTAACAGATCTGGATGCACTTTACTACCCACCTAGCAATCCCCGCTTTGGAGATTGCGTTTCCCTTGTGGCGAGTAGCAAAAGCAACAAAAAGTTGTTTGGTTTTGCGGAAATCTTTCGTCCTGTCTACGTAATACATCAAGGCCCTCTTAACATCAAGGGTGTGGAGCATGCGCTCCGCCAGCGTCTCTGGGTTTTGGAAAAACACTGGCAATTCGATCGTCTGGTTAATGTGGAATTGTGATACCACCTTGGGTAGGAATTTAGGGTTAGTGCGGAGCACCACCCTGTTAGCATGTACCTGGAAGAAAGGTTCTTGGATGGTGAGCGCCTGCAGCTCGCTAACCCTCCTAAGCGATGTAATCGCTACTAAGAACGCAACCTTCCAAGTCAGAAACTGAAGCTCACAAGAGTGCAGTGGCTCAAAAGGGGGACCCATCAGTCTCGTAAGAACCACATTGAGGTTCCATTCAGGAGCTGGTGGGGTCCTTGGTGGAATGACCCTCTTGAGTCCTTCCAGAAAGGCCTTGATAGCAGGGATTTTAAAGAGTGACAGGTGCTGCCTATTCTGGAGGTATGCTGCCATAGCAGACAGGTGAATACGGATGGAAGAGTACGCTAGATTGCATTGATATTCTGAATGGAAGCATCTAGCGGGTCAATATTGTGGTTAGCACAGTAGATGACAAACCTCTTCCATTTAGCCGCATAACAAGCTCTAGTAGTGGGCTTCCTTGCCTCCCGAATGATGTCCATGCAATCGGGAGGTAGATTGAGGTAGCCAAACTCTAGGACTTCAGGAGCCAGATCGCCAGGTTGAGCTGTTGCGGATCTGGGTGCTGAATGTCGCCATGGCTCTGCGTCAGAAGGCTGGGAGTGAGATGAAGCCTCTGATGCGGTACCACGGAGAGTTCCAGAAACGTGGTGTACCATGGTTGGCGAGCCCACGTCGGAGCAACCAGGATGAGCGTCATCGAGTGCTGCCGGAGCTTGCGTGCCACCAGCGGTATCAGAGGTGCTGGGGGAAAAGCGTACGCAAATCTGCCTGACCAGTTCATCCACATCGCATTGCCCTGTGATTGCGGGTGTGGGAACCTGGCGGCGAAGTTTCGGCATTTTGCGTTCTCCTTTGTGGCAAATAGGTCTATCTCTGGATGACCCCACCTTTGGAAGTACGGTTGGAGTACTGATGGATGTATCTCCCACTCGTGCATCTGATGGCTGTGCCTGCTGAGCAGATCCGCCATTTGATTGTCCTTGCCCGGGAGATGCTCTGCCATGAGGAAGATGTTCCTCTGAATGGCCCACTTCCACATGCTCTGAGCCAGATGAGACAGCTGTGGAGAGTGTGTGCCTCCCTGCTTCTGGATGTAGTACATGGCCGTCATGTTGTCCGTCCGGATCAACACGACCTTGTTGCACAGATGTACTTTGAACGCCTTTAAGGCCATGAAGATTGCCATCAGTTCCAACACATTGATGTGCATCTTCCTTTGCTGTAGTGTCCATAGTCCCTGCACCGTGTAGTGGAGTACATGCGCTCCCCAACCCTGGAGAGAAGCGTCCGTTGTCAGGACAATCTGTGGGACAGGCTCTTGGAATGGTCGGCTTTTGCAAAGGTTTTGTGGATTCCACCAATGCAGAGAGTTGTATGCCCGACCGCTCACCAACACTAGGTCTGTCAGTTGCCCATGAGCCTGAGTCCACTGACGTGCTAGGCACTCCTGAAGCGGACGCATATGTAGTCTCGGGTGCGGGACAATGGAGATGCAGGAGGCCATCATGCCTATCAACTGCATGAACACCTTCGCTGGAAGCTAGTGCTGGGGTCTGAATCGTTGGATCAGCGCCTGGATACTGGCGATTCTCACTGAATTTGGCTGCGCAGTGGCTGCCAGAGTGTTGATTGTCGCGCCCAGATACTGTCGCACGTGGGCGGGCTGGAGATGGGACTTGGGGTAGTTCAGAGAGAAACCCAGATCGTGCAGGAGATGAATGGTGCGTGACACATGGTCTACGCACTGTCGTTCCGTCCTTGCCTGAATGAGCCAGTCGTCCAGGTAAGGAAAGACGTGGACGTGTTGGCGACGGAGATGCGCCGCCACAGTCGCTAGGCACTTCGTAAATACCCTTGGTGCCGTGGTGACCCCGAACGGCAGGACCTTGAACTGGTAATGCTGGTCTAAGATCGTGAATCTGAGATACTTTCTGTGGGAAGGATGCAGGGGGATATGAAAATAGGCATCTTTCAGATCCAGCGTAGCCAGAAAATCCCCTTGCTGAAGCAGGGGAAGCACTTGCTGCAACGTGAGCATATGGAAGTGCTCTGAGAGTATGTACCAGTTTAGGGGCCTGAGGTCCAGGATGGGCCTGAGGGATCCGTCCTTCTTGGGAATCAGGAAATACAGGGAGTAAACCCCTGTTCCCCGCTCTCGCAAAGGAACGAGCTCTATTGCACCTTTTTGCAGCATGACTAGAACTTCCTGCTGCAACAAGGTCAAATGCTCGCCTGACATAGGACGGCTTCTTGGGGGTATGTCCGGTGGAATGGAAGTAAGCTCTAGACAGTACCCGTACTGGATAAGGGACCTCACCCACCTGTCCGTGGTGATGTTCTTCCACGCCGGCAGGAACTGCTGGAGTCTCCCCCCAACCGGTGTTGTATGGTCGGGGGGCAGTGACAAGACGTCACTGCTTGTTGGTGGTGGTGGACCTGGAGCTATTGTTTCCACGTCCCCTGCCCTTGACATTATTGCCTGTGTAACCACCTCTACCCTTGTTGTTGTACGGGGTCTGGGTGTTACTTTTGTAATACTGTGTGGATTGGGATGCCTGCCCCCTTGTGGTGCCTCTGGAGTTTGAGCGGCGAAAGGAACCACTCCGAAACTGCTGACTTTGTAAAGCCCCCATTGATTTGGCAGTTTCCGTATCTTTTTTCATTTTTTCCAGGGTGGCATCCACCTCAGGTCCAAACAGGTGGTCAGGATTCACTGTTTGATTCAGTATCGTAGTTTGGATGTCGGGTTTGAACCCTGAAATTCGAAGCCAGGCATGGCGTCTAAGCAACACACTGGTGTTGATAGCCCTGGAGGCTGTTTCTGCCACGTCTAGTGCACATTTGATGGATGCATTCGTAATGAGTTTGCCTTCCTGAATCAGCATCTCCCCTGCCTCCTTGTATTGGTCAGGTAAGTGTTGCAATATGGCCTCTAAGGTGTCATAATGGGCCCTATCATAACGTGCAAGCAGGGCTTGGGTGTTATAAATTCTCCAGATATTAGCTGCCTGTGCAGCAATCCGTTTGCCTGAGGCCTCGAAGATCTTGGACTCCTTGTCTGGGGGAGGAGCGTCACCAGTAGTCTGAGAGTTCGCCCTCTTCCGAGCGTTGGAAACAACCAAGGAGTCTAATGGCAAGTGTCCCCTGATATAGGTAGGATCCGTCGGCGCCGCCTTATATATCCTGTCGATTCGAGGGTTGACCACACGCGCCCGTGTGGGCTCCTTGAAGACTTCCGTTGCATGTTTAAGCACACCTTTGAGCATCGGCAGCGTTTTGACTGTCTTCTCAGCCACAGAGAAGGTGTCGAATAAGAAGTCCACATCCACGGGGTCCGAGTGCAGCTCGACGTCGTGGTTAGCCGCAGCTCGCTCGATCAGAGCATTAAAGGCTGCCGAGTCCTCCGTCGGGGACGTCTTGGCCGCAAAGAGTTGCGTGTCCTGACCCGATTGCGGGTCCTCCGTGTCGCCTCCGGCGGACCAAGGGGCACGCTCCTCCTCCGGATCCGAGTACGCCGGATAGGTGTACTCGGCATCGTCTTCGTCCACATCGCCTGCGGGGGAATGCGTTGGCGAGAGTCCCAGGGCTTGTGGGGACACAGGTTCCACCAGAGTCGAAGAGTCTGCAGAGTCCCTTTTGTTTTTGAGAGGGATCTTGAAATGCTCCAACGCCGGCTCCGTCGTGATCTTCCTCTTGAGGAGAGACAGTTTTCCGGTGTTGGCGTCGATGATTACCTCACGACGTTCTTCCTCAGCAAGCGGCTGGAGCCGAAGCTTCGACGCCACCAAGGTAGCTTTCGGCGTCAGTACCTCCTTCGAGTGTCCGCCCTGTGTCGACGCGAAGGCCTTCGGCGCCGTCTTGGGTGGTAGGGTGAAACGAATAGGCGTTTGCCCCTTCGCAGGCTTAGGCGGGAGCTTAGGCGCCACAGCGTCCTGAGCGGGAACCACACTGTCCTTTCGGATCCGCTGCAGGGATTCCGCTACCTTCATCGTTAAGGCCGGAGAGGGCTTGACCGGTCCGAGCGACCCCCCGTCGTCGAGAGCCTGATCGCCGGCAGCCACCTTCTTCGGAGCCGACGCCCCATGGCCATGAGCGTCGTCGCCCTGACGCTTCCTCGGAGCCTTTTTCGGGTCCGCGACCCCTTTCGAAGCCTACGCAGACGCGTCGGACGATTTCGCCTTCGGCACCGACCCCGAGGGCTTCGGGTCGGCCATTTTGGCGTGGCTCTTAGAGTCGGCCATTTTGACTTTCTTGGAAGTTGACGCCTCCATAACCTTCTTGACCATCTCAACTTTCGCTTTCGGTTTCGCATCCGAGGGTGCGGGACCAGTCGGCTTCACTTTCGTTTTCTTCGAAGTAAGCGATGGTTCACAAATGTCCGTGACCGGGCCCAAAGGCGGGGACGTAGGACTCATAGTCAGATCTTGGGTAAGGCCCGAAGGCGATCCCTCGACCTGGGCCGTATGAAGGGGACTAACCCCTGAGTCTGTTTGGGGATGCTCCTCCTCCGAGCTATCTCCCATCGTGGTAAAAGCCTGATCGTCGTCCCCTACCTCGTCGGTGACTTCGGCAAAGTTCTCCTCACCCGCGTCGTAGGTCTCCCCTTCGGATGCGGGATTAGAGTCCGAACCTTGCACGTCGTCTTCGTCCTCGACAGATTCTTGAAAAATGTCATCTGGTGGGGGCGCCGCAGCTGATAACTTAGCCTGGAGCCTATGGGCTCGACGAATCTTTAAAGTCTTCTTGCTCCGGAACTTCGAGCACGCCATGCAGGCGTCTTCGCGGTGATCCGGTGACAAGCAGGTATTGCACACCGGGTGCACATCGAGGTGTGAGTATTTAGAGTTACACACCGGGCACTTCTTAAACGGAGTCCGCTCCATAGCAAGAGTGTAGTGTAGGCCCGTCCGCGCCGAAAGCACGTGGAAGGGCAGCAAGAGATCGGGGCTGAGAGTCAGAAAGAAACCCGAACGCAACTATACCGACGCCCAGCCTAAAGACCTTTTGGTCTCGAGTAGAAGTGGAACAACTATCGGTTCCGACAGAGGGAACCGAAACACATCCGAACCCAATGGCGGAAAAAAACAATCTGGGGATGGAGGCGATGCCCATGCGCACTGTAGTCCAGGGGAGGAGCCACCTATCTCGTGATACTTCGAAGACTCTTCCAGGACAACAATTTGCAATCATCCGGACCCAACACTAGGTGGCGATCTATGCACAGATATGAATTCAGCAGCCCACATGCCTCGAACACAGGGTTTTACCCCCGTTTCACGGAACCTAACAATGCCACATTGGGTTGCATGTTCTCTGATAACGTGTCCTGAATTACATATGGATTGTTCTCTTTCTTCTCCCAGCTCCACATTATGCGCG